>NC_136923.1:81277441-82477441 GCF_949752795.1 Hyperoodon ampullatus | reverse complement strand
CACACCTGTGTTACCACTCCCTGAGTTAGCATAAAGGCCTTTATCAGCACCCAAAGCTGCCTTCATGCACCCTCCTAGACCCTTCTAAAATTCAGGGGTAGCCACTGTCCTGAATTTTGTCTGTGTGCTTGATAGAAACGACATCACACAGCATACACTCTTCCTACACAACATTTTGCATGTATGTTAGATTTTTGTGGCCCCTTTAACGGCTTGTGCTCTGGTGGGAGAAACCAACATTTGTTTCTAGGTCAGGAAGCAGTTGGAGATACAAAGAGAGGTACAAGCCACTGTGTCCCTCTCTTGCCACTCCACTTTACCCCATGACCTCTGACTTCAGCATAAGTCAAAGGCCCAGGTTTACACAGCTCCAGCAAGTCAAACTGGAAGACAGCCTCAGAGGATGAGAAACCCGAGGCCCGAAACTGAGGAGTAACTTAACCATGGTCCTTGAAAAGGGAAGTTGAGCCTAGGATCAGAGAGGCCACTAGGACTTGGATCTCTTCACAGAGCTCCTTCCCCACCCTCTCCTCCCTGGGACTGGTTCTTTTACAGCTCCACTCCGACCAACACACCCCCATGAACCTCCCTACGAGTCCCCATCCAGCTCTGGGTCTGACAGCACTTCTGAGGATGCCCGCTACCCTTCTGGTCTTCGACATAGGAGGGCTTGCGGTTCCTATTCACGTCTTTGTGTTGAGAGCTGAATCAGAGACAGTGGGGCAGGGCAGGAGCGGAGCTCCGCAGAGCTGGGAGCCACTTACCTACCCCTGACGGGGCACTCAGGCAGCACCACCTCCCTCAGCCTCCACATCCACCAGAAGAGAGAGACAAATCAAACAGTTTGCACGTCTATATATTTTGGAGGAACAGCTGGGGACTTTGGACAAGAGAGGACTGTGGTGGGAAAAGAAGCAAAGCAGAGCAAAGGGGCATCCTTGAGGTGGGAACAGACAGGAGGAAAGATGTCAGACTGAGGACTTTAAGGAAAACTCCAGAGAATTCTGGAGAGGGAGGCTAGGGAAGGGGCAGAGTGGGAATAAGGCTGTTGAGGGGCGTCAACCAAGAGGCAGGTAGGACTGGGGTCCAGTAATTGCTGCTGAGGGCGGTAGGGAGGGCTGGTGGGTGGGGCCGGACATTGTTCTGGCTGCCCCCAGGTGGAAATCAGGAGGATGGCTGGAAATTGGCAGGTTTTTACTCCAGAGGTCTCTACGGAAGTTCTAAGGACCATATTTTATTCTGTTCTGAGGGTTATTGCAGAAATTCCGGAAGCAGCATCGAGAGAATATCCAGAAGCCCAGCACTGGAGAAGCGTGGGTGTACGAGCAGTCACCTATCTGCTCCTTGCTGTGGCAGTCACTCACCATGATCTCCGAACCACTGTCTGGGGAGGGACGGCAGCAGTTGGTGATACAGAGTTCCCAGGTGAAGTCCCGAACCCTCCCATCCCCTCACCCCACATGGACTTGCCATCACTGCCCCCACACCCTGCCCTGGACCCCCAAAATGCAACAATTCCTGGAACTGGACAGGCCAGGGAGTCACCAGCCATGAACTCTGGAAGTTTCCCAGGGAAGGTTGGTGGGAAAGAGCCATTCGAGATACAGTGACAGTTGCAATGGGGTGAATTGGGACTTGCGGAGCAAAGTGAGGAGAACCAGCACTTCAGGCGGGACCATGTAAGAAAAAGTTGGGAGATGTATTGGAGGTCAGATTGCAGACAGGAGGTATTTGTCGTTTGTTTTATGGATCAAAAGTAAGAGAAGATGAGGGACTTCCCTGGTGGCACAGTGGTTAAGAATCCGCGTGCCAATGCAGGGGACATGGGTTCGATCCCTGCTCCAGGAAGATTCCACATGCCATGGAGCAACTAAGCCCGTGCGCTGCGCCACAACTGCTGAGCCTGTGCTCTGGAGCCCACGGGCCACAACTATTGAAGCCGGCACACCCTAGAGCCCATGCTCCGCAACAAGAGAAGCCACTGCAACGAGAAGCCCGCGCACAGCAACGAACAGTAGCCCCCGCTCACAGCAACTAGAGAAAGCCCTCGCGCAGCAACAAAGACCCAACACAGCCGAAACTAAATAAATAAAATATAAATAAATTTATATTAAAAAAAGTAGAAGAGGATATCTTCGCTGCTATTGTATATATGAGAGCGGGGAAATCTTTGTGCCCATGTACGGGGATGTTCACTGCTGCCCTGCTTGAGAGAGTGAAAACTCAGAAGCAACCTAAAGGTCCATCAGTAGGGGGATGGATAAATCAACTCTGACATGCCCATGCCGTGGAATACCATGCAGCTGCATGAATCTGATGAAGGGGTTCTTGATCATAATGCTCAAACTCACCTAGAATACAGAGAAGCACTGACCCCAAACCCACCTAATTCCCAGACTGGCCAATCCCACTGTTCCCTCCTACCTCCCCATCTCAGAAAACCATAAAATCACCAATTCTTTAATGAACCATCTGGCTTAATCTAACATCAGAAGCTTTAGTTCTCATTAAAAATCTCCATTCTCTGCTCTTTTACCTCCTGAAATGAACTCATTCATTCATTCCTTTATTCATATATTTGAGGGGCTAACGTGCCCAGCACTCTACAAGCCTCTAACTTTTAAAGGTTAGGCCAAGGCAGCCCATTCCAACTTTTGGCAGCCCTGTTAGGACAGTTCTTCCTCTGTGACTTGGTTTCACTGTCCCCACCCAACCCCCAGACTCTTTTGAATATGCTTTCTTAATCTATAATGTTCAGAAGTGAAAACATCAGGGTGCATCATCACAGGACAGGAAGGATCTCAGCTTTGTGTAGACAGGAGACTTCAAGCAACCCAAGGCCACATTCTTGGTTTGGTGGTTCTCTCACTGAACAGACTCATATTAAACTTTGTCCACCAAAGCCCTCCCCAACTGCATGCATATTCATCTCCCTCCTCCTCTGATCCCAGGCCCAGGCCACATGTTAATGAGTCCCCAGACCCAACAGAGCAGTTGGTGTAAGGCAGATGCTTAGCAAACACTTTGGATCTTGTTTCTGTGTCGATGGTGCTTTGCAGCCAAGTGAGGTTATCAGGCTGGATTCAGCCTTGTTCTACGCTGTGGATCCTGAGGCTGTCATCTGGCATGTTCTCCCAACCCTCCCTATTCTGTATTGCCCTCAGATTCTACGAGGTTCCCTTTAGTGTCTCCATTCAGGTCACTGCTGTTGAGTGAGATAGCCCTGGGGTAATCACCAGAAATCTCCCTCAGAGCGAACATCAGTACATTATCAGTCCCCAGGCATTATCCCACCAAGCCCTCATCTCCCATCTTTCCTCCTGACTGGGTTTACCTGAATCTCCTTGGCAGATGTACCCAGACATCTATCCAGGGTTTCCCTATCCAGCAGAATAGGAGACCCTTCTGACCCCTTAGAGCCACTTACCAAACGCCAAGCTCATCACGACCAGCATTATTAAGAGGACCATGTACAGGGCTTGGGGGGGGTGCGGATTCTAGCTACCTGCAGGGCCTGCCATAACATGCATGACTGCCCACCAGCCTCCAGTTTGGCCTTATATTGGTGGAAGAGAAGGTGGCGAAGACGAAGGGGAGAGGCAACATCCTTTGGGGGTGGAAATCAGTGCCTGAACAGCCAGAGGGACAGAGTGTCCTCACCCACGGCCATTCTGGGGTCTAACATACTGGCTTGGGGACAAGGACCCAGCAACAGGGGAATGAGAGGGGAAACTTCTTTCATATTAATTCAACAGACATTCATTAAATCACTGCATCAGCTGTTGGGGATACAATATTGCACAAAGTCCCTACCCTCACAGCGTACACCATCTAGTACGGGAGACAAGTCAACGGACAATGAAGGAGGGAGGGGCGGGGAACGCGGCAGAGTGCTTCCGGGGAGAACTTGGGCAATGGAAACTACTGACCCAAGAGGTTTCATCAGAGCAGTAACAAGATCAATTTCTGTTTGTAAAAGATTTCTGAGGCCAGAAAACCACTTAGGAAGCTATTCCTGAGCCCAGTCACAAGATGGCGGCCTGGTCTAGCAGAAGAGAGGGAAGCCGCGAAGTGAATGAATCTGAGCTGCATTTAGAAGAAAGACTGGACAGATTTGGACCGAGACTGAATGTGAGGTGAGGGAGGGGGGATAGGCTTGCAAAAGGGGGTTATTGTGACACCATTTTTCAAGATGAGAAAGACGTGTAAGAAATCCAAAAGCGAGGACACCTGAGTCGCTAATGACCGTACTCAGCCCAGTGCCTCCTGTGGGTTCCGGGAAGTCAGAGCCTTTCCCTACGCCCCACTTTTCCGGCCCCGCCTCAGCTCAGCTGCAGGTCGGTGGGTCTAATCTCTGGCGCCCACAGGCTCCGGCGCTGTGCGCTCGCTCTCCGCGCCTGGCTGCACCTCAGAGATTTTTGGAAGACGCGAGGGCGGCCCCCAGCCCAAGCTCAGTTCTTGGCCGGGCGGCTGGGGAGGGCGCGCCCGGCGTCGGGACCCAGGCATCCGGCCCTGTCAAGACAACCAGAGCACTACGCGGCTTCCCCGGAACTTGGCACCGTGGCGCTAACATCCCTCCCCACACCCGGATTCTGGAGACCACACAGCAACCAATGAGCGGCCGCGGACTGGCTCCAGGCGCCCCATCCACTGCCCCCGCCGGGGGCCTGCTGGGCCCACCCACCATGCCTGCCCCATCGGCATCTCGCCAGGTCCGTCTCTCTGTGAGAGGCACAGGGTTTTTGCTTTAAGGGTCGGTGGGCTAGGGGAAGTCCTCGGCTTCCAGGAACGCACCACCTGCTCCAACTTCCAGTCTGAAGATTTGGGGCCGGGCCCTGCCCGAGGGTTCCCTGCTGTGGTCCCAACACTATCCAAGAATCATCCGGTCTCGGGGTGCTGATGCGGAAGATGGGAAGAAACTGACGGAGACACGCCAAGAAAGGCGGACGCGAAAGAAGAAATACGAGAGGAAAACACACGCCACTGCGCGCACCCCAAGAGCCTTGGGATGATAAAAATAAGAGAATTATTTTAGAGAAAAGTCAAGAGTAATGGAGAACTGGGGAGGAGCACCTGGGACCGATATAAATGTTGGTTGAATGAGTCACAAAGTGATAGACGAAAACAATTAGCGGGGGCTGCTTTTGAAGCAAAGAGGGCAAAGGAGAGGCAGAAGGGAATTTCACAGCGCCCTTTGACTCCCTCTCTCGAATATAAGCGCAACGAAAAGGCCAAGGGCGTTATGGGTGTCTGAGGCTGGCCTGCCTTAATGGGTCGCCCTGAGAGGTCCGGGAGGACTTGCGGCGGAGCTACGGCAATCAGGGCCCCAGGGCGTAGCAAGTGAGAACAGGCGAGTGGTTATTTCGGAGCTGGGCTGGGCCTTCTTCAGAGAGGGCGTGGCCTTAGGATCATTAATCCCGCCCTTGTTTCGTTTCGCTCCTCCCCTGTCCACGAGGCAGGGCGCGGCTTGTGTGCGCGCAGAGCTGCCAGAGTTCGTTGTCATGGTGACGGGCTCCTTGGAGCCTTTCCTGGGGTGAAGAGGCGGGTCTTTGCAATAGCCGTCATGGTGACAACAGCGGCTGGAGAAATCCACGCTGAGGGCCCCTCCCCCCGGACAAGGGATACCTGAGGGTAAGCAGCCAAATTACCAAACAAAGCAGGTCGGGCCTTAGGGCAGAACGCTGCAATTAGAGGAAAGAATCGGGGTGAACGAGGGGCGGAGCTATGGATGATTGGGCCGGGCGAAAGCCAGGTTCTGTTAGGGGAGTGGCCGCGACAGAGCGGTCTGGAGAGGAACTACAGAGGGGATCTTTAATCAGAATAGAAGTGAATGAAAAAATGAATGACTGGGCTCCTGAGGGAGCTGGGATGGATGGATGGATAGGGACCTGGCCATCCCCGACGCCTGGGTCCCCCACTCTCTGGAGCCTTTCACCCTCGGGGCCCTCATTCACTTTGTGACAGTGCGAGAAACACATGCCCCTCCCGGGGACATGGAGCAAACCCTCAACCCAGACACTCAGTTCAGAGCGGAGTCCAGCACCTCACACTGGGAGCAGCGCAGGGTGGAGCCTGGGCCAGTGAGACATGGTAAGATAAGGGGTGGCCCAGCCCGGGGCCCACCTCTTCTTCCCAGGTTTCCCGTCCAGTTGCTAGCTCTCCTTTTTCCCAGCCTCCATCCCCTCTCCCAGTTTGCCTAGCAACTCTGGGATGCCTGGGTATCCAGGCCTCACCTGGTGCCCACTACAGCAAGAGCCAGAGCCTCAGCGGATGTGGTGTCTGCATCTCAGCTGGTCTTCTCCCGAGACTGCTAGAACCCTGATAAATAGGGTGAGGAGTGGATGGGGAGCTGGTCCCACCTGGGGTGGGGGTGGTTCTGAAAACACAGCTGCTGTGAGCCTTATCAGATAGGGAGTAGTCTGAGGGGGCAGACTGTGACTCCTTGGTGGCGTGGTCCAGAATTCAAATGTTGAGCCTCACTTCTCCCCACCCACTTCAGGTATCCAAGCGTCCCTCATGGCATCCACTGTTCTCTACAGTATGTGCAGGAAGAAGGGAGAGGGAGACGTGGTTGTAGAGGCAGGTCAACAGAGTCCCTAATGGCCATGGCCAGGAAGAGGGAGTCCTTTGTGTCTAGGGTGTGAGATGTGGGGCACCCCGTGTTTGCACTTAAGGCGGTTCCCTTAGCTGAACAAAGACTTGGCTTCCAGGGGGCTAACTGTCCTGATGGCTCTGGAAGGCAAGGTTCAGAATCATGCATCTGGTCCCACAGCTTCACGCTCCACACTTCCCACCCTGTTTGCTCCCTAGGGCAGGACAGAGGAGAGGGGTGCCAGTATCAGCTCTCCGGTATTTGCTAAAGGTGGAGCATTCTGGAGCTGTGGCCACCTCTTCTCTTCTAACCCCAAATAGGAGGCATCATGTCAACTGACAAGTCTCAGATCACTCCTTTCAGTGGAGACTCAGTATATCTCCCTTTAAGGAGCTGCTGAGCTGGTTAGGGCAGACAGCCTCTGCCCCAGGGATTGCAGGGGAGGTTGGAGGAGACACTGAAATTAACCAGAGGCTGTATCCAGGACCTCAGAATATTGTCCACCTTAAGTATCTTGTTCAAAATGGTGGACCCAGGGTGGTAAACCTAGGGGTACTTCATCTGGAAAAGAGGTTTCCAAGGGAAGAAGGTGGCCAGGTAACAAACTGATGGGTGGGAAAGGGACTCATTCTGTTCTGTGAGGTCCAAGGATTGGAAATAGAATGGAAGTTATAGGGAACCAATTTCCTCAAGTTCAAACTAAGAATATTCTAACAGCTGTCCAGAAAGGCGAAGTATGGCTCTGGGAAGACCTGAGTCCTTGGCACCTGCTCCTTGGTCCCTGGCAGGCCCTGTGTTTGTTGAATTGCAAAGAGGGTGTGAAGAGAGAGACTTGACATGGTGAGGAGGGTGTTCAGGGTTTGCTGCATAAGACGGGGAGCAGGCCGTTCCTCACTCCCCACGGAAAGAGCAAGAGCTAAGCAAGGAAAACTGGAAGTACGGATGGTGAGACCATGCAGGCTGGACCTGGAAACCTGTACAATTGCTGAGTAGGTGAAAATCAGGAGCTAGAAAGTACTTTGTAAACAACAAAGCCCATGAGTTGAGAGCAACAGGAGGCAACCTTGGTCTCCTGGGCTGGTTGTATGCAGGAAGGCCTAGGCAGGCACCAGGGAGGCTGCACAGTGGTGACAGTACTAGGCATGCCAGGGAAGGGTGAGGATTGGGGACCCGTTGCACAAGGACAGCTCGTGCTATTGCCTGAGGCGACAGCAGAGATGGGGAGGGTTAAACTGGCTGTCTGGAGTCGGGGTTTCTCAAAGCCCAGCCCTTTGGAGCTTCGACTCTCCCCACTCCCAACCCTGGCTTCCTGGACACCTGGGAAGTCACAAAATTAGCCAGCCAGTAGAAAAAATACTTTTATTAATTATTAGGAATAATCCATTCATTTAATGCAGGGAGTGTGTTGGGGAAGATTAGGTACTGCCGGCTGGATGAGGGGAAATGTGCAAGAGGAACAGTGAGAAGGGGGATGGTCCCCCCGCTTGCCACAAACTATAAACAGCAAAATAAACACAGAGAATAACACGTGATAGGGTCCTTCCTCGTGTCTCCTCCCATCCGTTCTTCCAGAATGAGTTCCATGGTGGTCCCTAGAGGTGCCAGGGCATCTGGAAGTTCTGGGCCGGGAGTGGGGTACAGTGTGTGGCTTCGAAGTTGTGCAGATGCTTCTGAGCCTGAGGGAAGAGGGCGGGACAGGTGGGGTGCAGAACACAGACAACCTCTGAACCCACTACCCACTCTAAAAAAGCCGCCACTTCCAATGCTTACAGGGTACCCCTGTCCCCAAGCCCCACAGGTGCCCCCTGGCCATTCAGGCACCCTCTTCCTGCTTCCCACCCCTTAGCTCACCAGAAACAAAGCCAGCTGCCGCCTTCCTTCTGGACTCATGTCCTCCCCTGCAGAGAGGAGGTGCTCAAACATGGGCCACGCGTCTGGATATTCACCCCCTTCCTGGGCTCTTCCCAGCCCCTTCTCCTGCCCCAGGACTCCTTACCCACGCTCCAGGGGAATTCAGGCCCGTGTTCTGCCTGGTAGGAGTGGAGGACGGACAGGCACCAGTCCTCCTCCACCTCCCATCGGCTGTAAATCGAGGCTGGTCATGGAGAGAGAGAAGTGCCCATCAGCAACCTGGTTTTGCCAGGCCCCCAACCAAAGCCCTCACCAGATCCCCTTTCACCTTCCTCCAGCTGTGAGGAGGCCTCCAGCCACTGCCTCACCGCTTGAAGACCCTCCTCTGCCATCACACGGGGATACCTATGGAGGGAGTGCCGGGACAAGAGGTCAGGACCCAGTTCTCTTCACTCCTCATCCCCAAACCTTCTCCCCCCTGTCCCCGCGCTGGTGTCAGTACACACACATATGTGCGTATGTGCGTACACACACCCTGGCTCTCACCGATGCTGCAGGAGCTTCAGCAGGAGGTCATTGCCTCGGTTAGACATGATGTCCTCAGGAACCCTGGGGGTGAGAAGAATGTACACTGGAGGGGCTGGAGGTTGGGGAGGAAGGTTCTGGATACCTGGTTTTCTGGTGGGCAGAGGGAGGAGGGGCAACTCCCTGGCTGTCTCTGGGATCCAGGAGGGCAGAAGTTCCCGGGCACTCACGTGGTAGTGATGATCTCATCCTTGGTTCTGCGGATCAGCAGCACAGGGCCCTGGTACCTTCAGAGGACAGCATGGCGGGGAGGGAGAGCTCAGAGGGGGAGATGGGTGACAACTGGCCACCCCACCCTTGCACTGGCTGCATTCTTACCCCTGCTACAGCAGGGCCCCCTGCGCTAGCCCTTCACCCAGGGGTGAGAGTCAGAATACTTAAGAATGGGCATTGCTCAAAGTCAGGCCTTGCTGGGAGGTCCCTGCTGGGCCAGGCATGAACCGACTGGTTGCCAGATCACGAGAAGGTCCAGGGTCCCAGGGAAGCTGGGAGGGGGTGGGCCTGCTGTGGTGGTGGCAGGGCCACTCAGGAAGTGTGGGACAGCTTCCCCACATGCGGGAAATGTGGCTTGTACTTGTACTTTGGTACTAATTTCAGCATTTGAACACCCAGCAGCATCTCTACGGGGGGTGAGGTGGGGGAAGGGTGTTATACGCTAGAGATTGGCCTGCCCTCACCTGCACAGCTGCTCTGCGTTGTTTAGATTGAGATGCTGCCTCACAGTCCTGGTCACCAGGCCCCCTAAAGTGAGAGAAATGTGGAAGGACAGCAGAGACAAAGCCCCTGCTCAACACCAAGGTCCCCACTGTTCATGGAGATAGAAAACTGAGGTCCCCAGACAGGGGAGTCCTCCTGCTTCTCAACAATGGGGTGACCTGCTCCCCACCCACAGAAAGGGGGACCATCTCCAGTTAGAACATCTCCCAGTTCCAGCCCACCTCTTTCCTGAAGGGCAAGCCTGGGAGCTGCACTCACTCCAGCTGTCTGGCATGACCTTCAAGGCCAAGGGCACCAGGTCATCAAAGGAGGCATCCAGGATCACGGCACTAATGTCTGGGTAGGACATGGCTGCCCACGTAGCTGGTACCAGGACAGGGAAAAAGAGTGAGGACCAAGGGCGGCCCACCACCCCTGCCCTTGTCCCACTGATCCTATAGGCTGACCCCATCCTGCCTACTAAGTGGGCCCCAGGTCTCTCCTTAACCCCTCACTTCACTCAGCCAGGGCTCTGCCCGGAGAGGACGGAGAGAGAACAACGAAGTGCACTGAAGACAATACCGGAGGAGACATTTACTCCCTGATGTCTCCACCCCAGGACCCCGGTCTACTTCTTTTAATAATCGGGCACAAGGGTGGAAGGAAATGTGAAGTGTACACGAAAAGGAGAGCTTCCTCCAGACCCACTCAGAGATCCCACCCCCGTCCCACCTCTCCTCCTTGAAGCCTCCACCCCACTCCTGGGCCACCAGTGCATTTCCCCACCTCTCCTGGGGGGACACAGAGATGGCTTGAATGTGCCTGCAGTAGGGGGGGTAGGAGGGAGGCTGGTACCAGTGAAACCGCCGATGGACCAGGCATAGATGATGATGTCCTGGGGCTGGAAGCCCAGGCGGTGGATGGCAAACTGGACCACCACATCCATGGCATTGGCCTCGTTCTGTGGGAACGGCACCCCCTGCAGGAAGAAGGGCAAAGGCAGGAATGGGTCAGCACAAAAGGCCACTTGCCCATCACCCCCCAGCCTCCCAGCATGGACCCTTCCTGCAGCTACACTGCAACAGACAGCGAAGATGAAACTGCAGCTCTGAACAGACAATTCAGAGTGCTTCTCTAATGGAAGAATAAATGCCTGTCAGTGGCATAGAAAAAAAGAATAGGGCAGTGGGAAGGGCTGTTCTCTCTAGAAACCAGTCGTTTACAGCAAGATCCACTGCCTCCCCTCCTGCCAAGCCCCCAGTGTGAGAGGAGGAGGCTTGCAGCTCCCTGCCCTTGGCGCCCAGGTCACAGGTGAGTGGAAGGCCCTACAGAAACATATAACCCCTTTCCCTAACGCCAGTGGCTGACCAGAGGGAGATAGACCATAACTCAGAAAAAGAAGGGATTTCAGAGAAGGTCTCACCGTGCTTCCAGCAAAGCCGGGATGATTCCAGCCCAGGACTGAATATCCAGCTGTAACACAGGGGGAAGAAGGGCTGGGACCTCATGGCCCACGCCCCCCACCACTCTCTGCCCACAGCGCTGGGGGAAGGAGCAGAAGGACACTGGAGTTCTAAACACCCAACTCAGAGGCAAAGAACTCCAAGCCTTCCCAGAATGGGAAGAGGACAAAAAGGTTCTGAGGCCGCAGAAGGGAGAGAGATGTGATTGTTGGGTCCGGGGAACAGAACAAAGAGCATAATGAGGTTAGGGACACAGCCCTAGGGGAAGGCTGCAAGGTTAGCAAAGCAAATGGGGAGTAGACTTTTCCCCAAAGGCGGGGGTCTCAAACGTCACCCAGAGAAAGTGGTTAGGCCCTGGGAGGTCATATCCATGTGGGAAGGTGGGGACATTCCATTCCAAGGGGCAGAGATAAGAGGGCTGAGCCATGGGCCTACCTTCCAGAGGTGTGGAGACGCAGCCCACTTCATAGAAGCCCGCGTTCCCCTCACAGCAGATCACCTATAGGGGAAGCAGGAAGGAGCCAAGCTGGGACCAAAAATCCCACTAGCGGCAGGGAGGGCAGCCTGTGGGAGCTTTGTAGGAAAGACGAAAGGGCACGTTTCCTGTTCTCTCCAAGGAGAAGAGAAACTTCTCATTTCACAAGTCCGTAAAGTGAGAGGCAAAGTGGATGCAAATGCTTAGCAAACTCACAAGTCCGTAAAGTGAGAGGCAAAGTGGAGGCAAATGCTTAGCGAACTGGGCCCTCGGAGGAAGAGGAATGATCCAACTTGAAATGCTCAACCCCCCAGCACAGTGTCCATTCTTCCTTGGAAGACTACCAGGTGGCCATCTCTCAGGAACGGAATTATGGATTTTTTTTTCCTTTCTAGTTTTGGGGTCCATTTTTTCTGTGGCTGTTTCTTTCGTGTGGTGTGCCAATCACTTTCCCTCTCCCTCTCGGGCTCCAGAATTATGGTCAGATAAACTCTATTGGTGCCCCAAGCCAAAGCTCAGGGATGGTGGGGCTTGGGCAGACCCTCAGAGCATCTGGGCAGAGCTGGGACTAGAACCCAGCACCCAGCGCTGCTGGCTTAGTGCTCTTTCCAGGGCTGCTTCATGGGCACAGGAGATTTTAGAGCCAGGCTGCCTGGGCTCAAATCCCAGCTCTCCCACTCACTAACTGTGTGATCTGGAAAAGCTATTCTGTGCCTCTGTTTCATCATCTGTAAAATGGGCTAATATAAATGGTACCTATCTTACAGGGCTGTTGTGAGGCTCAAACATATGCCCTGCATGTGGTAAGTGCTAAGTGGTGACTATTACGATGATGACATTTTGGTCCTTGCGTGTCAACTCCTTCATCTATTTCCCTATCACAGGGATTTCCTACATCAAGAGTTCTTTAGGGTGGAGCTGGGAGATGGGATTATCCCCACTGTGCTTCCTTAGGGCTGCTGTAGAACTGAGATCTCTAGATCTCCCCACACTCTACCTTTGGGCTCCCTGTGCCCTCTCACCAGCTTCTGTCCCTGGGGCTCAGCTCTCCCTCGCCGGTCCACAAACATGGTGTCAATCTCATTGCCGTCGCAGGCCTGCAGCTTTGCCCGGCGCCCGTTACACTGAGTGGGGGAGATGCAATGGCCAAGTTGGAGGGGCACGAGGCCACATTCCTGGGTGGGGGAAGAAGGGCTGTGTGTGGGGGTCACGGGCAGGGGAGCCTTACCTCTTCCACCAGCCGGGCCTGCCCCTGCAGCAGCACAGGCATGAGGGCCTTCTGGAGCAGGTACACAGAGCCCGGATACAGCATCCGGCGCCCCAGGGTGTGTGCCACCAGATAGCTGTGGGGAACACGGGGTTAATGAACCTCCAACACAGTGGAGCCCAGGGACCATCCCAACCCAAGCACTCAGAGACTCTGGGGCCGGCTTCACCTTTGACCTTCACAGCTTCGTTTGCCTCTTTCAGGACTTAACGAAACAATATATGCACCAACTTTTCAAACTTTTGTTTGTTTGTTTTTTGGCTGCGCCACGTGGCTTGCGGGATATTAGTTCCCCGACCAGGGATTGAACCCATGCCCTCGGCAGTGGAAGTGTGGAGTCCTAACCACTGGACCGCCAGGGAAGTCCCCCCCTTTCAAACTTTTTTTACTGCAACCTTTTTTTTTTTTTTTTTTTTGCTGTACGCGGGCCTCTCACTGTTGTGGCCTCTCCCGTTGAGGAGCACAGGCTCCAGACGCGCAGCCTCAGCGGCCGTGGCTCACGGGCCCAGCCGCTCCGCGGCATGTGGGATCTTCCTGGACCGGGCCATGAATCCGTGTCCCTTGCATCGGCAGGCGGACTCTCAACCACTGTGCCACCAGGGAAGCCCTATTGCAACCTTTTTAAAATACTTTATATTGTGGCCTAGTATACATATATGCACATATTAACATTGAAAGTTTTATGAGATAATACTTTCTGAATACTGATATGATAAGTAAAAGCAAAGTAATTAACAATTATGATTCTGTTAATGTATTTATTAAAGTCCCCAAATAAATAATACTGTTCATTGCGATATGCCTGGTATCTGCCATGTAGTAGGTGCCAAGAGCCTCGCACAGAGTACTCTGGGGCTTAATAAATATTTCTTGCACAAATATACTAATCTAGACACATAAGACGCAGTAGGGGGCTTCCCTGGTGGTGCAGTGGTTAAGAATCCACCTGCCAATGCAGGGGACACGGGTTCGAGCCCTGCTCTGGGAAGATCCCACATGCTGTGGAGCAACTAAGCCCATGCGCCATAACTACTGAGCCTGCACTCTAGAGCCCATGTGCCACAACTACTGAAGCCCATGTGCCTAGAGCCCGTGCTCCACAACAAGAGAAGCCATCGCAATGAGCAGCCCATGCACCACAACGAAGAGTAGCCCCCGCTCTCCGCAACTAGAGAAAGCCCGTGCGCAGCAACGAAGACCCAACGCAGCCAAAAATCAATAAATCAATAAATAAATTGAAAAAAGAGATGTGATAGGTGCTGTTCCTGAAGCAGATGGTTAACCACTTCCAGTTAATCCCGAAGTAGGATGTGTCCCCAGAACAACATTGTACAACCCCGTCCAGCATCCCCCCTCAAAACCTCAAACTTGGCTTGCCCCTCTGATCAATCAGCACACAGTCAACAACTGACCACCAAGTCCATCCACTTCCTTGGTATCCTCCAACCTGCCTCCTAGCCCCCAGCAACAGAAAATTCCCACACTGGCCACGCCGCTGTGGTCACTGTTGTTGCTTCAGACATCATCAGTACCCACAACCACGATTTACTTAGGTTTTACCTCATGCTCTCAGGCACCCAGGCAAGGTGGAAGCCCTTCAGAATATGTTAAATCTCACCAACCCTATGAGGCAGGTTGCTCATGGATGCAGAAGTTGGAGCTGCCTCAAAGTGGAAAAACCAAGGAGCAGCGGGGCCAGGATAGGGCCGCAGCTGCCACCAGACCCTGCTGCAGCTAAGGCTGTGTGTCCATACCCCACCCATAACCTCACCCTTCCCTCTCAGCCTCACTGAAAGAGCTGTTGTGTCAGACAGAACTGTGTTAATATCCCAGCCCTTCATGCACCACCTGTGAGACTATGGATCTCTCTGAACCTCTTTTTTTCACACACAGATGTGGATAAAAACTAAATACTTTGTTACAAATAATACAATGTACGTGGCACTAAGGCCAATAAATGACAGTCATCTTACAATGGAGCACCCTGTCCTGGAGCCTGCACCCTATGTTCCCTCCACCCCAGCTGGCCTCTCTTCCCTGCTGCTTCCCACCTGGTGATCTGACAAGGCAGCTTCTTGACTCGGTTGAGGAAGGTGTCTGCAGTCCCCCGGTGCAGGGGCTCTGGGCGGAGCAGGGACACACGCCAGCGGGAAGGCCCCCCCCGGGACTCCTTCCTGAGGAATGGAAAGATGCAGGGGAGGATGGGGTCAGGAGCAGCAAGCTGGACGTCTGAGGTCCGTAGGATGGTGGGGTGTAGGAATGAGGAGATGGCGCTGGATGGCAGGCACTAGACCCCAAGAAGGGGTGGAGGTGGGGGACAGAGCAGGGATGGAGCGAAAGAACGGGGGCCTCACCGGCTGCTGGGTTCTTCCCAGTGGAAGTCGACTGGCCAGCTCCTGAAGTCAAAGTTGTAGTTGGCGAGCTGCCTCTGCGGTGGGTGGAGAGAGATGGGGGTGGGGATGAAAAGGGGAGTTGTGGGGTTGCCCACCTACCCACCCCCAACACTCCCACCATCCAGGGGACTGGCCCCCACCCATCATGGGGAGACAAGCAGATGTCAACACCCTCCGGTTCGCAGATGGAAAGTTCTGCCGGGGCCAGAAAAGTCAGGCTAGAGAGGATGCCCTATCAGGTATCAACTCTGGCCTGTTTGCCCGCATCCAGAAGGGGAACCTAACACTCTTCGCTTTTCTAAAATCTAAGACGGACTCACCCCCAGGAGGGGTGGCTGGAGGTGCTGGAGCTTCTGAGGGAGGAAGTGGGGAGCCTGTTGGCTGGTCACGCTCCCTTCCCCACCTAGGTCCTTTACATGATTCTATCTTGAAGGATCAAAATGTCTGGTGAGAGGGAAGGAGGGACGTCACACCCACGGTAGCCCCTTTGCACCTGGGCCACCACTTGAATCAAGGCCTCTCTGACTGTTCCATCCTCACGGGCACCTCCCTTCCCTCGACTCCTGCAGCCACGGGCTGCCGATGCCGCCTTCGGTTACCCCACCGAGTCAGTCCACATGCTTTTTGAGGGCAGTGAGAGCTGTGTCTTCCACTCTGCTCTATTTCTTCCCCCACCCCCAGAGCTCCCAGCACTTTGAGAATAGGTTTTTTATTTTCTGTCACAGACAATTTTTTTTGACATTTACAAAAATAACTGGACTAAGAGAGAGCAATAGAAAAATTCTACAAAAATGTAAATGGAAAAACAAAACAAAATGAAGGGAAGCAAATTTTAGGCAAGCTCTGTTCGGACCTGGACCCAAACACAGGCTTAGTCACTTCCTTGCTCTGTGACTCTGTCTGGGTCTTGTAACCTCTTTTTGCCTGTTTCCTCAGACATATAAATAAGGGTAATAATAGCACCTCATGCCATTGCTGTGAGGATTAGAAAGGGTGTATGAAAAATGCGCCAGACAGGGCTTCCCTGCTGGCGCAGTGGTTGAGAGTCCGCCTGCCGATGCAGGGGACACGGGTTCGTGTCCCGGTCCGGGAAGATCCCACATGCCGCGGAGCGGCTGGGCCTGTGAGCCATGGCCGCTGAGCCTGCGCGTCTGGAGCCTGTGCTCCACAACAGGAGAGGCCACAGCAGTGAGAGGCCCGCGTACCGCAAAAAAAAAAAAAAAAAAATGCACCAAACAGCGGCATGGTGGGACATCTTTACACAGCTCCATAAGTGGTGGTGTGGAGCAACCAGCAATACGATGATGGTGCTCAGAGCTGTTTGATCCCAGAAACCCCTGTGTAACAGGAAAGAGCTTTATAGGGCCCCAAAGCCCCTTCTCAAAGATAATCACACTCCAGAACTGGCTGGGCTGGCACAACTCCAAGGACACTCTGCCCTAGCTTTTCTCCCTCCTGGCACCACACTGTGCCCTTGGGCACAAGGGTGGACATACCTGCCTGTCTTGTCCCATCCCTGAACAAAACTAGCACAGTGTTCAATGCACACGGCAAAAATAAACAAACATTTACAGAATGAGCTGTTGTGATAGAGAGGAAACCTCCTTCTAAGAAACACTGTGAATGTTTCCACATCTAGGCAATTCTTTCAGATGTAGGGTGGAGGACTATTCTAGTGGAATATTCCACCATAAGTGGTAGGGAGGAAAAATTCCTCAGGTGGACAGTTCCCTTGTGGAGGGGAGAAGGGATGCAGCAATGTGCAAGCAAACGCCCAGTGTGGCGGGTGGCAAAACACATCTCCCTGCTCAGGCAGAAGCTGGGCCGGCGCTCTGGGTAGGCAGTTGCGGGTCTCACCTTGTTTTCTGCGGACCGGTTCCTGTGTGTTGCCTCCAAGATGGTGATGAACTGCCGGTACTGGGGGTTGGTCCAGCGGCCGATGCCTGGTAGAGAGAGGATAGGAAACTGTGTTAGGAAAAGGGAAGCAAGGCGAGTAAGTTTCAGGAAGAGAATCCAAGATGGGCAAGAAGTGAGAGGAAAAGGAACAGAGGGCCCCGGATCTGAGGAAATAGGAGACCTGAACCGACGCCCCTCCTCCATATCCAGTGGCCGGCAAGGGCATTCTTCCCCTCCCTAACCTCTCCAGTTTGTTTCTTCCTAGACTATAGACCTTCCACCCTCCAGAATGTTCATTCTTCCCAGTCTTAAAACACTGTCACGTGGACTTCCCTGGTAGCGCAGTGGTTGAGAGTTCGCCTGCCGATGCAGGGGACGCGGGTTCATGCCCCGGTCCGGGAAGATCCCACATGCCGCAGAGTGGCGGGGCCCATGAGCCATGGCCGCTGAGCCTGTGCGTCCGGAGCCTGTGCTCCACAACGGGAGAGGCCACAATGGTGAGAGGCCCGTGTACCGGAAAAAAAAAACAAAAAAACCCACAAAAAAACACTGTCACGTGCCCTCAGGCTTCACTCTTGCTAACACTGGGTTTCTCTCCTTTTCCCTCCTCCCTTCTCCAACGCTACCTTTCCATCTCTTTTCTGCGTATTCTAACTCCCTGCATCTGGCTTCACAGCTCTTGCACTTGCCCCATAATTACTTCCTCACTCACTGCATCCGAGTCCCCTTCCTGTCCTCATCCTCTTTCTCTCTTTTTTTTTTAAGTAAATTTATTTGTTTATTTTTTGCTGAGTTGGGTCTTCGTTGCTGCGCGCGGGCTTCCTCTAGCTGCGGCGGGCGGGGACTACTCTTTGTTGCGGTGCGCAGGCTTCTCATTGTGGTGGCTTCTCTTGTTGCGGAGCACGGGCTCTAGGCGGGCAGGCTTCAGTAGTTGTGGCACGCGGGCTCAGTAGCTGTGGCGCACGGGCTTAGTTGCTCTGTGGCATGTGGGATCTTCCCGGACCAGGGCTCAAACCCGTGTCCCCTGCCTTGGCAGGCAGATTCTTAACCACTGCGCCACCAGGGAAGTCCCCCCATTCTCTTTTAACTGTGCCACTCAGCACTCTTCCCGTCCGTCAAGATTCCTTTCTCCTGTTTCTTGGGTCCATCTTTGCCTCCTTCCAATTCCTGGGCTGCTCCTCCCCTGCATCCCTTCTCCTTCTCTCTCTGAATCGAAAGTCATTCTCAACACTGAGCTCTTTTCTCTCTTTGCTTGGCCCCTCAGCGATCGCATCTGCTCTCCCTTCACCGCTGAGGAATCTCAAGCCCTGACTTCTCTGCTCCCACTGACCCGACAGGTGTCATGCGCCAGGCATCGTTCCGACATGGGAGAGACAGTAGGAAATGAGACACACAGGTCCCGGCCCTCAAAGAGCTGGCGTTTTGGTTGGGGATGGGGTGGGGCTGGAGAAAGACAATAAATGAGTAAACAAGAAAATTTCAGAGGGATAAGGGCTATAAAGAAAATAAAACCAGAATGAACTAGAATGCTATGTATCATCAAGGGTAGAGCCCCCAAACAATACTGAGAATGAAACAAGCTGCACAGTGATTTGGACAGAGTAATGTCATTTGTGCTAAAAATGTAAAATGCACCCCCCCCAAATGCTATATTTTGTCTATACTTATCTTATTGCACAGATTTGAAGATTCATATTCTTTTTCACATTTGAAAACTCTGAAATTGGTATACATTTACAACTCATAGCAGCTTAGATGTGATGGAATGAGGTCCATATTTTGTAAAAATATAAAAATATGGACTAGGGAAAAAAACCACACCAGATGACAATGGTTACTTCTGGGGAAAGAGAAACATGGGGCTGAGGAAGATTCCAATGGGAACGCCAACTCTGTAATACTTTAGTATTTTATTGACAAAAGGTATTTGAAGCAGTAGCACAAAACATAAGCATTTTAGTTCTTTCTGATATTTTGTCTTACAGACTTTTCTGTACCTAATCTCTCCCCCAAATTAAAAATAAATAAAATTTAAAATTAAGACAAAACTAAGGAGTGGGAGCGACTTTCAGATAGGGTGGTCAGGGAGGGCCTCTCTGAGCAGGGAGCCCAGCCCCATGGTGATCAGGAGGCAGAACGGGCAGAAGGTCCTCACCCCGGACTGGACCCCAACGGCAGCCGTCCAGCTCCTGGCCCCACCACTCCCGTCTTAGGCATCCCCCCCACCTGGTTTTCATCAAGTGCACCCGCCAGAGGGCACTGATTTGGTTTGTCTCTTCATTTTTTAAATTGTGAGATAATAACATATGTACATAAAACATACATTCAGTTTAAAGAATACAAACATTCATGTGCCGATCACCCAGGTCAAGAAAGAGAACAAAGCCACCTCCCACCAGGAGTCCTCCCCAGCCTGTTCCCTCCCCCTCCCAGGTTATCACTCTCCTGACTTTCAAGATAACGAAGACTGTGTTTTTCTTTAGTGTTTTGCCACTTATATATGCATCCCTTTTGAACTTTATGTAAATGGAAACATACTGCATAAATTATTTGGTGTTCAGCTTCTTTCATTCAACATTGTATCTGTGGGGGACTTCCCTGGTGGCGCGGTGGTTAAGAATCCGCCTGCCAATGCAGGGGACACAGGTTCAAGCCTTGGTCCGGGAAGATCCCACATGCCGTGGAGCAACTAAGCCCGTGCGCTACAACTACTGAGCCTGCATGCCACTGCAACTACTGAAGCCCGCTCACCTACAGCCCGTGCTCCGCAACAAGAGAAGCCACCGCAATGAGAAGCCTGCGCACCGCAATGAAGAGTAGCCCTGGCTCTCTGCAACTAGAGAAAGCCCATGTGCAGCAATGAAGACTCAACACAGCCAAAAAAACCCCAAAAATGTTATATTTGTGAGATTCATCTGTGTAGCTGAGTGTAACTCTGGTGTTCTGTTGTAGAACTATAACCTCTAATGTATTTATCCATCCTGCTATTAGGGGCCATGGAGTCCACTTAAGGATTAACACAAACATACACATGGATATATGTGGAACTGTTGTAGGGTATATGCATCTTTTCTAGATAATAGCAAACCCTTCTGCTAATTATCTGTTCATATTTACAACTCAACCCCTTTAAGGAAAAGATCATGTCTCGGCCATTAATTACTTCCCTTCAGGGCCCAGCACCAAACTGTATTTGCAAAGGTACTTAATGAATATTTACTCAATGATGGATAGATCCAAACCAGTCTCCCTCTCCACCTACCTCGGAGGCAGGCCACTCCTGCCAGCAGTAGAAGCAGTGTCCCAGCATAGTGAGAAAATGGCACCACTTTGGACAAACTCAAGTAACCTGGTGGGGGAGAGGGATTATATGAGAAGCTTTCCCCACTGCCCCTCAGCTCCTCTTCGCAGTTCAGCCCCAACCTCCCCCCAACACCCTCTTTTGGGGACAGCCACACCCTCAGAGGAAGAAGATACCTGATGGAAGAGGGAAGCCAAGCCATCCTCATCACAGGTCCCCTTTCCTCATTAGGGGACTGGCTCAGCTGCCAATGACCTGCCCGTTTCCTGTCCCACCACCTTTGAAACCACACTGACCTTTCCTGTATAAGTAGAAGAAGGCGAAGGGAGAGGAGTAGTAAGAGATGGACCAGAACACTGAAGCCTGTAGCAGAGAGACGGGGACAAGCCATCAATACACAAACACACACACACACACACACACACCCCGGTCTGCCATTTCCAGGCCTTGGCTCTGAGCAAAGTGGATAACCTGAGGGATGTCATATCAAGTACCTATTCTGTGTATGACACCATGCACGCAGTAGGTGCTCAATTATTGTTGAAGGCAGTGTGTCAGAGCATAACAGAGGCTTGGAAAACTAGGTACAGCTTCTATTTTCTTCCCCTAATCATCTCTGGACATAATTTCATCAGATTTAAAGGCCAGTCTCTCTTTCTACTCAAGTTAATCAAGCCTTTTCAATCAGCCCTGCTCAAGACAGCCCCTGGCCTGGTCCCCAAGAGATGCACAAATGTCACCATGGGAACCTTGCCAGAGAGAACAGCTGTCTCTGCAGCCAAAGAGGCTAGTTGCCAGGGAGGACAGGTCACTGGGGACTGCAGGACTCCGTACCTGCGGATGGTCCCAAGAGTAAATGCAGCTTCCTCATGGCTCAGGCTGCCCCAGAGAAAGCAGTGCACATGCCAAAGGAGAGTACCAAGTACGTACGCTTGAGAGCTATCTGTGTGTGTGTGTGTTGGAGATGTCTGCTGCAGAGCCCAGAGCATCCCCCACCCCCAGGGGCACTGCCCTCTCCTAGTCTGGGGAGGAGAAAGTTCAGGAGGGCAGCTGGGTCTGAAAAGATGCAGCAGTCCCAGATGCCAGGGCAGACATACCAGTGCCAGGATGCTGTCGGCATGTTTCTCGAGGGCACGGGGCTGATAGTACGTATCCTGCCAAAACAGATGGCCGAATTAAGGATGCTGCTCATTGACAAGTCCTCCACCTTCCCTTTTAGAAGCCCTGATGTGTGTCCTCAGGTTCTAGCCCCCAGAGTCATCTCTCCTAGGACGTCTCTGGCTCTGTAGGAAGCCCCTTTTCCCCACCCTGACTCAGAAGCTGATTTCCTACTCCAGAACCTGAGAACAAACACAGGGCACTGGACTTGGAAGCCAAACTGAAAGCAGCATTGGACGACTTTTGCTCTTTTTTCACAACCCAGTTTCAAATGGGTTGGGTGCCTATGGGGACAGGGGTAGAGAAGGAAAGACATCATGACAACTTTAAGAGGGGAAGAAGCGCATCGGAAATAAGAGTAGGCTGATTAAGGAAGAGAATGTGGCTGGTGGGGGGCAGTTTGTAGAGGACAATGAACATAATCTGAGACTACCGATAAAAAGGAAGAGAACATTTAGGGACACAGCCTACCACCACCCAGGTTTTCATAAACGCAATGATCCTGGGGTCTCCAAGGTAGGCTGCGGGTGGGGTGGGGGAGAGCGGACATATGATATGTTGAAGAAGTCATTTTGAAATTCAAGGCCAGGGAAGATAAACGGAACCGGGTGAGGCACTGAGTAAGAGGAAATCGAGAGTTTGATGGCAAAATCATCAAGCTCCTGAATCCGCGCAGGGTCTCTTCCAGGACTTAAGAGTCAATTGGGACCGGCATGAAGCACGACGGGCAGGGTTGAGGGGTCGCGAGAGGAAAAAAGCAAGGAGTGGCAGTCGGAATGAGAAAGCACTGGACAACAGCGATACAGCAGGCGGCCAGTCCACAGGCGTGACTTTAACCCAGGAAGCACAAAGAGCGCAGACTTTGCGGACAACTAGCTTGACAAGCAGGCTCCCCCTATTTCCAATAATGGGCGCTTCTGGGGAGCAAAGGCCGCAAGGGGGTTTGGGCCATACTATGTTTTTAACCAGGGGAGAACTCGACTCACCCAGGAGCTGGAAGGGGGGTTAGTGACAGAAGTTGGAGTCCCAGGGACGCTGGACGGGGCCCTTTCAGAGTCCCTTTCCCGGTAGATCTTGTAGAGCCGGGGGCCTAGGACGCAGCTCAGCAGCTTCGCCATGGCCCCGGCCCGGGGCGCTGCTCTTTCAGCAGCAGGTCCCCACGCTGGCCCCGCCCTCCTCCGGCCCCTAAGGTGTTGCGTGCCCTTGACGTCAGCACGTACCGGCTCCGCCTTGCGCGGAGTTGAGATATTTTCAGCGCCCTTTCAGCACGGATTTTTGCAGTTGGAGCTACGGGAACAGCAATAGTCAGAATTAGTTGGAGGCGTTTGGACCGCGGAGAGTTAGAATATTATCAGACATAGTTAAGTCACTTCTTTCTACCCCTTAATATTGGCAGACTCTCGAGCGACAGTGTGAAAGAGGGGTTAAGATAAGGAGCGTTTGACAAGAGCAACAAAAAGGTATCTAGGAACACGCCTAATGAAAGAAATGCAAGATTTTACGAAGGAAATTACAAAAATTAATGAAAGAGGTAAACAAAGTCTTGAGTAAATGGAGAGCTACGCCATGGTCATGGATAGGAAGACTCTGTAGTGTTAAGATGTGTGAAATACTGGTTTTAAAAAAAAAAGGATGAATTATCGCACTTAAGCGTGAACAATTTTCAAAACCATAATGTTGAGTGGAGAAAAGAAAGCCACAGAAGATTACATACAACATGACACCATAGTACAAAATTCAAAAACACTTAAAATTTAATGATCGAGTATGTGAAAGATAAAGAGCAAATTTATAATACTGTTACACAGCATAGAGGATCTTTGGCTGAAAGGGTAATATTCTGTTTCTCGATAGATATAGAGGTTTGTTTTATTTTTCTTAGTACCTTACACCTACATAATATATAAACTCTTTAGCTTTTCACTGCAGTAAACACATATAGAGAAAAATGCACCAATTGAATATGTCCATGTAGTCATCACCCAGATCAGGAATCTGATTACATCATTACATCATTACCGCATCTAGAAGACCCTCTCCAGATCACTACCAGT
Source organism: Hyperoodon ampullatus (assembly GCF_949752795.1). NCBI lineage: Eukaryota > Metazoa > Chordata > Mammalia > Artiodactyla > Ziphiidae > Hyperoodon > Hyperoodon ampullatus. Next base: position 82,453,710 of record NC_136923.1, on the reverse strand, counting down.
TGCTACCACCTCACCAAGGGTAACCATTACTTTTTCTTTCTGTTTAGATCTGAATTTATTTTTAAAATTTATTTTATTCAAATATAGTTGATTTACAATGTTGTGTTAATTTCTTTCTTTTTTTTTTCTGTTACTGTGGCTTTATTATTTCATCCCAGGTTTGTTCTGTAATGTAGAAATGAAAGAAGGCCTAGGAGGTACTCTGTTCTATAAAGTCAGGGAACAGAACTGTTTTTAAAACAAAGTTGCATTAAATTGTGTCTTCCTATCTCCCTACATATAGTAGGATCAACACAGGCAACAGCAGAGATTTGCACTGCCTCTCCTCCTAATACTAGCCAAGAGGCCCTTTGAAATTGGAAGAGTTGGTTAGAACCCATCCTGAGTAGAAGTTTGAAGAGGAAGGAGTATCTCAAACCCCTGAAGTAGAATAATCTGGGCAAGAACCAGCCCTATACAATACAAAACTTAAAGAATAAAAACAAAGGCCACAGGAAAGTCATGGGGTAGCCATCTTGTGAGAACTTCTATTAGGTTAAAGGAGTATAAAATGAATCACCTGAATGTGGGACTTCCCTTTTAAATTTTCAATTTTAAAGCAATAGAAACTGATCACCCTACCCAGAGCCAAAACTATATTATGAAGGCCCTATCCTGAAATATTCAGCTTGTACCAGAATAACTCCTATAAACAGCACATTCACTACAAATAACTGCTTTATTAGCAGTCCCACATTGAATCTACTTACTTGAAGAGCTTCTGAAATGTTTAAGATTCCAGAACTATCTTGAATTGCTCTTAGCATTAAAAAAGAGTAGATGGTGAAGGGCTGGTAGCCCAGCAGGCCTACTCAATACCACTTATCTAAAAAAACATTCTTATATAAGCTATTCAGACACACAAACTTTACCTGCTTTTTTTTTTTTTAATTTTTATTTATTTATTTATTTATTCATTTATTTATGGCTGTGTTGGCTCTTCGTTTCTGTGTGAGGGCTTTCTCTAGTTGCGGCAAGTGGGGGCCACTCCTCATCGCGGTGCATGGGCCTCTCACTATCGCGGCCTCTCGTTGCAGAGCACAGGCTCCAGACGCGCAGGCTCAGTATTTGTGGCTCACGGGGCTAGTTGCTCCGCGGCATGTGGGATCTTCCCAGACCAGGGCTCGAACCCCTGTCCCCTGCATTGGCAGGCAGATTCTCAACCACTGCGCCACAAGGGAAGCCCCTACCTACTTCTGATTTAAGAGTTTTACTGATAGAGAAAAAAAAAAACCTGTGAGGAGACCCACTCCCTTTGGCACATAGCTCAGGCATATTTTTCCCCAACATTATTCAGACAGTGAAATAAGTCAGGTCTCTCCAGTTTTAGTTCTCTTAGAGACATAAGATTGGCCAATAGCAGTTAGCCCTGAGTCAACCCCAAGGCACTATGATGTCAAAGGTACTTCATACCTACACCCCCAAACCAAAGAATTCACATAGACATTAATATACTCTAGAAGGAATAAGCATTTCAGATCAGCTTGTGACTACTGACCTGTCTCGTGTTTACACCATAAGAAAAGCCGATATAATAGCTGTTTTCCTGGAAGCCTTTTCCTGGGAGTCACAACAGGAAGAGACCTGTGAAGAACCTCAGGGAGCAGTCCTCTCCATTAGGCTGCAGCACTTAAGGTTTATCACAGGAAAAAAACCAACGATTCAGTCCTTGGCATCTGCTACTCCATCCGCATTGATGGCAAACATAGCTTCTTCAGCTTCAGGAAGACAAGGAGAGTCATAGAATTTGCAGATTCTGGTTTCCCCTCTTCCTTTTCTCAGGTTCAGTCTTGTTGTTGAGGCATGAGCAATGATATTTCCTCCAATAGGTTTTTTAGGATCTGCAGCAAACATGGCTGCTCCATCCACTTGGGCTACCACCTGGTTGGTGATTACCACTGCTACACCAAACTCATCAGCAAGTCGCAGAAGCATCCGCAGAAACCTGGCCAAGTACATCTGCCTGGCGGAAAGCTCACCTCGACACGAACAGTCTGTTCTGTAGAGGGCGGTGGCACTGTCTACAATTAGCAGTGCATACCTGGACTCTACCATCATGGCTGATGCTTGATAAAGGAGCTGGGTCTGGTGGTCTGTGTTGAACCCTCGAGCATATGCTACATTATCCAGGACATCACTGCCGGAGAGGCCATATCTCTCAGCCACTGCTAGCAGCCATTCTGGCCTAAAGGTACCCTCGGTGTCAGTGTACATGGCCTTTCCTTCACCTCCACCTCGGTCAATGGGAAGCTGGCATGTTACAGCCAACGTATGACAGGTCTGGGTCTTCCCAGTTCGGAATTCTCCAAACATCTCTGTGATGGATCCAGTCTCGATTCCTCCTTGAAGTAGTTTGTCAAGCTCTTTGGAGCCGGTAGTAATCTGTATGATCTCAGACCACCTTTGGTGGAACTCAGTTGCAGTGGTGAAACCCATTGGAACTAATTTAGCTGCCTCAGTCAGAATTTCATCAGCTTTGGCTTCACTAATCCCCTTAGTATTTATTAGCTCCTTCTTTGGTGCATAGGCAACAGCCTCCACAGCATGGAATCCAGCTTCTTCCAATTTCTTCACATCATTGGCATGTATGCCACATTGCTCTAATCGAGAAACAGGTTGTGGGCCAAAGCTCTCTTCTTCCACTGAAGTATCTGCGTTTGCTTCAAGCTGCATCTGCGTAGCCATTACTTAGTGTTTAATACGCCTGCAACGTAACTCGCCCGGGTGGGCTGCGCACTCCGACTACAGTCCGCCGGACCCGCGCGCGCCCGACCCCGGACAGACTGCAGACCCCCTCACCTGCGCCCCACTTCTCTACGCCCTTGCTCCAGCCTTCTGCACAAAACCCAGGCGAGTTTCAGCTCCTAACTGCGCTCCTGGGGCGCAGTCTCTGCTCTCTTCAGGCCTCGGTCTCAGGAGGCAGCACCCACTCCGTCTGCCGCCTTCGGAAATCCCTGTTGTGTTAATTTCTGCTTTAAGCAAAGTGATACATTCTTTTTCATATTCTTTTCCATTATGGTTTATCACAAGATATTGAATGGAGTTCCCTGTGCTACACAGTAGGATCTTCTTGTTTATCCATCCTATATATAATAGTTTGCATGTGCTAATCCCAAACTCCCAATCCATTCCTCTCCCACCACCCCACCCCACCCCCCAACCACAAGTCTGTTCTCTATGTCTGTCAGTAGGTTTCGTAGATAAATTCATTTGTGTCCTATAAGTGATATCATATGGTATTCGTCTTTTTCTTTATTTTTGGCTGCGTTGGGTCTTCGTTGCTGCGCGTGGGCTTTCTCTAGTTGCGGTGAGCGGGGGCTACTCTCGTTGTGGTGCTCGGGCTTCTCGTTGCGGTGGCTTCTCTTGTTGTGGAGCACGGGATCTAGGTGCATGGGCTTCAGTAGTTGTGGCTCGCAGGCTCTAGAGCACAGGCTCAACAGCTGTGGCACACGGGCTTAGTTGCTCCGAGGCATGTGGGATCATCCCCGACCAGGGCTCGAACCCATGTCCCCTGCACTGGCAGGCAGATTCCTGACCACTGCGCCACCAGGAAAGACCTCTTGTTTGTTTGTTTGTTTGTTTGTTTATTTTGGCTGCACTGGGTCTTCATTGCAGCATGCGGGATCTTTAGTTGCAGCATGAGGACTCTTAGTTGCGGCATGCAGACTCTTAGTTGAAGCATGCAAACTCTTAGTTGTGGCATGAATGTGGGATCTACTTTCCCGACCAGGGCTCAAACCCAGGCCCCCTGCACCAGGAGTGCAGAGTTTTAACCACTGGACCACCAGGGAAGTCCCTGTCTTTCTCTTTCTGACTGACTTCCCTTAATATGATAACCTCTAGATCCATCCATGGGTAACCACTCTTTTAATCTCTAACCTCATAGATTACTTTTGTCTGTTTTTGCACTTTATGTAAATGAATCATACAGTACGTGCCCTTTGTTTCTGGCTTCTTTACTCTCATTATGTTTGTGGGATTCAACCTTGTTGCATGTCATTGTGGTTTGTTAATTCTAATTGCTATCGAGTGTTCCGTTATGTGAATATACCACAGTTTATTTAGCCAATATACAGTTGTACATTAGATATAGTCTTTGGTATGCATGAAATAGTTCATCAAAAACAATTTTAAAAAAATAGCCTTTAAAGATAAATAACACATTGGGACTTCCCTGGTGGCACAGTGGTTAAGAATCTGCCTGCCAATGCAGGGGACACAGGTTCGATCCCTCGTCTGGGAAGATTCCACATGCCGCGGAGCAACTAAGCCAGTGCGCCACAACTACTGAAGCCCGCGCACCTAGATCCCGTGCTCCGCAAGAAGAGAAGCCACTGCAATGAGAAGCCTGCGCACTGCAACGAAGAGTAGCCCCCGCTCGCCGCAACTAGAGAAAGCCTGCGCGCAGCAACAAAGACCCAAAGCAGCCAAAGATAAAAATTAATTAATTAATTAATTTAAAAAATAAAGAAATGCTTTACCAGGAGCCTTTTTTAAAAAATAAATAAATAACACATTAAAAACTATTAGAGCAATATGAAGAGCTGCCTTAAGAGAGTCCTGCCTGAGGGAAAGGGATGAATCAGTGAATTCTCCAGGCCCCTGCTATCCTTCTCCTTGAGTAATAACTTAATATACTCATCAGGGGCTCAGAAGAAGTCTGTGATGTGCCAGGCAGCCACAGAGAAAGTCATTCTAAGTCATTTAGGGAGTACTGACTGGATGTGCAGTCTTGTGCTGGGCTCCCTGGAAACTAATATGAAGACTCAGCTTCTTCCCTCATGGCTGGTGTCTCTTGGGCTGGAGGAGAGAACACGGAATGTACTTCCAGACTGATGGGAGGTGGACAGCCGTGACCCCTTCTGCACAGGCTTCTTAGCGCATAGAGTCTTTGTTCTGAGTCCTTCAGCTGATGTGGAGTCTGAAGGATGAAGAGGTCATCTTTGGAGTGGCCTGAACTTGGTCTTCTCCCTCTTGGCACAGAAAGGTTGTTGTCAGTTTTTCCCCATTAGACATGTAGCTGGGTTTTATCTCCCCAGCATTCCCATCCCCTTCAAAGGCCTATGTCACTCCAGACTAGGGAGTATGGGCCTTTATCTGGGCTCTGTTTCCTCCCTGGGGATAGCAGGTCCCAGGCAAGAGAACTTGGTAAGCTCTCCCCATGGCTGTCTTATTCCTCCTCCTTCTGTGCCTACATGGGCTCCCCCAGGCTGCTGCAGGTAAGGAGCAGGAGTTGAGGGGTCCTTCACCTATTCACAGGGTTGGGAGGGACTGCTGCTGTTTCTCCTTAGGGGCCTGGGGAAGGCATCTGTCTCAAGAAGATAGATTTACGCCAGTTTACCTCCCCCTGCCTCTAATACTGGGAAAGATCCAGAGTCAGCGAGGGTCCAGGTCAGGTACAGTTTCCTTTAGAAAATAAGAACGGACAAGTAAATGCTCATCCAGAAGAGGAGAAACAAAAGGGAGGGGTATGGGCATTTGTCAACTATTCCAGCCTTTTCCCTCTTGCCCTCAGATTCCCTCACTTGCCAGGAGAGGTGGGGAAAGCCCCACCCTCTTCTCTCCACCTTACTTTTTTGTTGCTGTCACTTGAGAAATGTGCTCACAGTCAGGCCCAGTGCTGGGGGACCCCAGAAGGGGAAGAAGCCAGGGGTAGGAGGTTGACGGGTGGGGTTGTTGACCTGCTGGAGGTCTCTGGTCTCACACAGCCCTCTCCCCACAGACAACATCCAGGCCATCTATGTGGCACTGGGGGAGGCAATGGAGCTGCCATGTCCTTCACCACCCACCCTGCATGGAGACGAATTCCTGTCCTGGTTCCGCAGTCCTGCAACAGGCTCCTCCACTGCTTTAGTGGCCCACGTCCAAGTAGCCAGGCCAGCCCCAGACCCTGGGAAGCCCGGAAGGGAATCCAGGCTCAAACTCCTGGGAAACAACTCTTTGTGGCTGGAAGGGTCCAAGGAGGGAGACGCTGGGCGGTACTGGTGCGCCATGCTGGGTCAGCGCCACAAGTACCAGAACTGGAGGGTGTATGATGTCTCCGTGCTCAGAGGTGAGTGGGGGCATACAGACCAGGGGCCACTGGGAACCAGGGAAGCCCAGACAAAGAACTGAGGAGTCCCTCTCTCCCTCCAGGATCCCAGTTCTCTGCGAGGGCTGCAGATGGATCCCCCTGCTCTATCCTCTTGTGCTCTGTGGTCCCCGCCAGACGCCTGGACTCTGTGACCTGGCTGGAGGGGAAGGGTCCTGTGAGGGGGCGTGTGCAGTCCTTCTGGGGTGATGGGGCTGCCCTGCTCTTGGTGTGTCCTGGGGAGGGGCTTCCTGAGCCCAGGGGACGTAGACCAAGAAACATCCGCTGCCTCATGCCTCAGAACAAAGGGGTCAGCTTTAGCCTGGCAGGTAAACTGATGGACACTAAGGGAAGGGATGTTGCCTTAGCTAGGGGAGGGGGCCTATCTGTTATTGGCTGTTTTTATCCTCCGCTGCCTGTAGGAGGAGGGCTTTTTTCTCACTGACTGGATCTGTAACAGAGAAGGGGGCTGGTTAAGCCAGCTTTCTGATGGAATAGACCATCAGTCAAGAGGGAGAAGAGGAATTCTGGTGGAATATACCTTTGTTTAGAAATAGGATAATCTATGGGCTTCCCTGGTGGCGCAGTGGTTGGGAGTCTGCCTGCCGATGTGGGGGTCGTGGGTTTGTGCCCCGGTCTGGGAGGATCCCACATGCTGTGGAGCGGCTGGGCCCGTGGGCCATGGCTGCTGAGCCTGCGCATCTGGAGCCTGTGCTCCGCAACGGTAGAGGCCACAGCAGTGAGAGGCCCGCATACCGCAAAAAAAAAAAAAAAAAAAAAAAAAAAAAGAGCTAGAATGAGAAATAGGATAATCTATGATTTTTGTGGAATATCCCTTAGCAGCGAGGAAGAAGGTAAGAATTATTGCTGGGGTGGTTGTCTTTTGAAGAAAGGATATATGCACTGATGTTATAATGGCCCATTGATGGTGGAGGCAGAAGGAGAAAAAATATATAATTGTTTTACAATAAAAAGTCCATTATACAGAGAAGGAATGCTATTGGATGTAGAACAACCCATTTACAAGGCAGGAGGGAGGAGCAAATGACCATTATTTTGGTGAGCGGAGGCCAACTAACAGGCAGTGACTGGGGTTTATTTCCCTCTACATCCTCACACCTAATCTGGGGTCTGGCATGTGGTGGGCACTCAGCGAACACCTGTGGAGTGGATGAATGGAAGAATGAATAAACAGAAGGCGTTTTCTTTTTTTCTTAAAAGGGTGGATTACTGTGAAAGGCTTGAGATAAAAATCACAGTTATGGCTGGTGGTCCACCCTGGAGTTAGCCATCCATGTGTAGCCAGGGGGGCATCACCACTTTCTATCAATGTTGGTTTATGGGATCAGGGTGAGAGGCCTGGAAACAGGCAAAACGGGCTGGTGGATATTGGGGGCAAGGAAGTCTTCTTTTGGAAGAGCCCACCAGACTATGGGGGAAAGCCTTTCTTTGGGGCACAAGGGACAGACCCCCCTCCCTGCCTCCCTCCTCATCCCTCTTATCTTGCCCTTACTGCAGCCTCCATGGATGCCTCCCCTGCCCTCTGTGCCCCTTCCACAGAGTGGCATGCACCCTGGATCCTGATGCTGTCCCTCACAGTGGGCCAGGGGTTCACCATCGTGGTCCTCAGCGTCATGCTCTGGAGGCGGAGGGTCCAGGGGACTAAGCACAGAAGTGAGTCCCTCCTTCCCAGAGGGGTGGGCTCATATCTTGCCTCTATACCCTGTCTTCTCTAGGGGAGGAGCGGGGTAAGGAATAGAGCTCTGAGTTATCTGTGACTTCTCTGCCACACCTCATATGGCTCTTTCTCCCCAGATGCCTCGTTTCCTCAGTTCAAACCCGAGATCCAGGTCTATGAGAACATCCATTTGGCCCATCTCAGGTGAGGAACAACCAGGGGGCAGAGGCTTAAATCCCAGAGAAGACTGAGGTTGGGGTGGAGATGGGACGCTGGTTCCTGAGGACGTGGAGAATAGAAGTATCCTTAATGTCTTTCTGCTTTGCAAAACCCACAGCCCACCTGTCCCTAAGACCAGGTGATCTCGATGACATCTGCTGGGAAGTGTGACCTGCTGTCTCCCTGGCCATCTGGCACCTGAAAGATTCCCGAAAACCTTGGCAAGGGGGAGGGGGTGGGAGCGCTACTTCACAGTCCAGCTGGTCTCCAGCAGCCAAGCTTTGTGTGTGTGTGTGTGTGTGTGTGTGTGTGAAGGGGCTGGGGGCTGAAGGAAAGGAGAAGCATTATTCTGTGATGTCACCTATGAAAAGTGTGGTTTTCTGTCTCACAGGAGCCAGTGGAGGGGTGGCCCTGAGCCTGCAGTACCATGGGGTTGAGGGGAGCTTGGGGTAGCTGGGAGGGGTTGAGGAGGGGTGGGGATGAAGAAAAGAGACAGAGGAATCCAGAGACTTGAGCCGTGGTGGAGAATCAGTTACGGGGGAACCAAAGGACAAACGGGGGAAATTGAAGAAGAGAGAAGGGAAGAGGCTCAAGTCAGGGTAAAGGGAAAGAGATGGAGAGAGAGAGAAGACAAATAGAAATACAAAGTGGGAGGATTGAGGGACTGAGAGAATGGAAAGAAGACTCAACTTGCCTCTAAAGTAAGCCAGATCCCCACCCCTGTCTCATCCCCACAAAGAAAAGAAATTGAGAGAGAAGCACCTCTAATCAGACCCCAGACTTCCTCAGATGGAAGTGGAGGGAACTGAGTCAGGATGGGGGTACCTGTGCCTGGCCACCACCCCCACAGCACCCCTTTATCCTAGGCGCTCCACTGTGGCATCCGGAGCAGGGAGCAGCTTACCACCCTGACATCCTGGGGGCCCCTGGGCAGAGGGAGTGTCCACCGTGCTGGGTGGGTGAATTCCCTGGTGGGGTGAGTACTTGGGCCCTGCGTGCTTGGCTGTCAGTGAACCAGGACAAGTCTGGGCTGGTGAAGCGGGGGAGGGCACCGGTGCTCCCAGCTCCTAGTCTAAGGCAGAAATCAGCTGGCCTCCCGGTCACACCGTCACCACTCCACCAGGGGCCCCTTTGTGTGTCTACTCAAGCTTGGGCTTCACTGGAGAAAAGCTTTCTCAGAAGTCTTACCTAAAGCTTTCACGCTGCAGTGGCTTAAGCTGAGTTAATGGCAAGAAGGAGGATACCAATGACAGGTGGAGGACGAAGTGAAAGTTGTGGTTCACGTGCCAGCACCCCAGCCCAACCCACCAAGCAGCTATAGTTTGCTGTTAGAGCACATGCGTGTGCGCATGCACACACACACACACACACACACACACACACGGAGCAGTGTTACTGAACTCCCAGATAGCACTTTTTTTTTTTTTTTTTTTTTTTTTTGCGGTACGCGGGCCTCTCACTGTTGTGGCCTCTCCCGTTGCGGAGCACAGGCTCCGGACGCGCAGGCTCAGCGGCCATGGCTCACGGGCCCAGCCCCACGGCATGTGGGATCCTCCCGGACCGGGGCATGAACCCCCGTCCCCTGCATCGGCAGGCGGACTCTCAATCACTGCGCCACCAGGGAAGCCCCCAGGTAGCATTTTTATTACATTTACTCTTCACAGTTCCCCAAGCCCTCCTTCCTGACCTACTAAATTAATCTCTCCTAGCAGGACCCTCCTGCTCATCACACCTGGTGCCCTTTCGATCCCCTTGCCTGGGACCCACAGCTCCGTCAAACACCTGCCTTGCCAGAGAGCTGGGGCTGAGAGAATGCATCAGCAACAGACATCTAGAAAAGACCAAAGATTTAGAACAGGTGTTCTTTATGAGGCTGGGCTCTGGGTTGGTGCCTCTGGGCAGGAAGGGGCTAGAGCAGTGCCTGTAGGAATCGGGTTTGGGGAGGGGTCCGTGAAGGTGCTGGGCCCAAGGGGTGTGAGGTCTCTGTACAAGATCAGGCAGATCTCAGAAGTGTCTGTGCCGGTGTTTCCAGGGCCACGGCGATAGTGGAGGAGTCTTGGGTTGAAGGCTGGTGGAGGAGGTGTGCTCCCCAGGTGAAGCTGGCCACGAGGATGAGCGGGGTGATGAGGAGGAGGCTGGGGAGCCGATGCGGCGTGGTGGCTGCATTGCACAGGTCCTGCTCGCAGCAGTGGTGCTGAGGAGTGTAGGAGAGTGACCAGTAGGTGGCATGGCCCTGCAGAGAGCACTGGGTCCTTGGGAGGCAGGCTTTCCGCTTGATGACCTCACTGTTCTATGGGACAAAGAGGGGATGCTGAGGCAGGGGCAGGAAGGAGACAAGGGCCACGAGGCCACAGGGAAGGCAGGACGGATGGCGGTGGGGAAGGCCTAGGGAGTCCTCCCTGAGGTACCAATACAGATGCCACAAACTTTCTCATCCTGACACTCGGTAGGAACAGGGTAGCAGGGTTTGCCAAAGTTGTAGGTGTAACAGTGGAGCCGTCTCCGGGCAGGGGAAGTGGCAAGACCTGTGGGGTCGGAGGAGATCAGGCAGGGAGGAGAGGCAAACAGGACAGGTGAGAGGCTGAGCCCAGATTTGGGAACGGGATGCATAGACAGAGGTGATACACAAAGTGGGGAGAGAGGAGCAGTGAAATGGAGGGAAAAACAACAGAAGTAGAAAAAGAGATACAGAGAAGGGAGGGGGGATAATACAGGAAAAGAAAAAGACAGAGGCACGAGGGATACAGTGAGTGTGAGAGACACACAGACATGAACAGAAGCCAAGAGAATCAGAGATGAATACAGAGAACGACACAAAAAGCCAGGCCAGGACGGGGAGGGGGTGCCAGTGAAGAAGTTAAGCAGATGGTGCTAAGCCAGATGAGAAAATAGGAATTAACATTGACCAAGGGGCCCAGCAAAGAAACAGGAGGTGAGATAAGGGTCAGGGGAGACAGAGGCTTGTCAAAGATGCCACAGGAAAGAGACAGTTATTCTCAAATGCCGTTGAAAGGAAATGTTTCTTGTTCCACCTCATCAGGCTGTCCTGAGACCATTCCCAGTAGCTTTTCTTTCCAAAACCCCCACAATTCCCTCCTTGGCATTTCTCAGCACCCTCTCCGCCAGCCACCCCCCACCCCCAGAACTCAGGCTCCTCCACAAGCCCCTGCCAGCACCACCACCCCACCCTGCGCCCAGTCCCCAAGGATTCCCCAGCCCACCCTTACCCAGTGCCCCACCGAGGAACAGAATGCAGAGGAAGATGCTGGAGGTGCCCATGGCTGGACCCGGGGCTCAGGAGTCTGGGAGAATGTGATCTGCACCCAGAGATCCTAGAGTTGGAGAGATGGAGCATCTGAGCGAGACAGGGAGGGAGCAGTAAACAAACACATGTAGGGGGTGAATCTGAGGGTGGGGTGGAAGCCGGACCAGATTGGACCCTGGCCTCACAGTTCTCACATCTTCCCTGTCTCCTACTAGAGCCTGCTCTTGCCTTGAGGGTGTCCTCCATTCCCGCAGCGTTGGTCTGTTACTCTTAGCTGCGTCTGTCGCTCCTGAATGGTGTCTGTCAGCGTCTGTCACTTCCCCTCCCACTCCTTTCCCTCCCTCCCCTTGTCTCAAGCTGTTCTTTGCTCTCTCATCTCCTTGTTTTTGTTTCTCTGTCTTTTGTCCTTCTGTGCATTTAAGTCTGTCAAGGTCACTCTCCTTGACCTTGAGCCCTGGCCCAGACCTGTTTGCAGCCCACATCTGTTGGCGAGCGGTGTTTGAATGTGGACTCAACAATCCCCCACCCACCGGCCCACAGAAAGCCCAGCTGCAGCTGCGTAAGGGGGGACGCCACCCAGCTTCCGATCCCTTTGATCCCCCCAAGCTTCAACATTCTTACCCCATCATTATCTCTCCCAGCCTTACTGCCTTAGAGGAAAGAATTAATCATGGGTGTGGCCAGAGGGACTGATGTGTTTCCACTGGTGCAGGGATGAGGGTCAGAACGACCAGGAAGGAAGGCAGCGATAAGATTTGGGGAGTACGGGTGGTAGAGTCTGGAAGACGGGGGCTTAAGAGATTGGGGAGAAGAGCTGCACCTGGGGAATCAGGGCAGAACGTACTGGGAGTAAGAGGCAGACAGGGTGGGGGAGATGTGAGGCGGAGGTGAGGCAGAGGAGACAGGTATCCACTGAGCAGCAGTTTTCAAAACATTTATCTCAGGACCTCTTTACACGCAAAAATTACTGAAGACCCCAAAGAGCTTTTCTTATGTAAGTTATATCAATATTTGCTATATGAGAAATAGAAACAGAATTTTTTTTTTTTTTTTTTTGCGGTACGCGGGCCTCTCACTGTCGCGGCCTCTCCCGTTGTGGAGCACAGGCTCCGGACGCGTAGGCTCAGCGGCCATAGCTCACGGGCCTAGCCGCTCCGTGGCATGTGGGATCTTCCCGGACCGGGGCACGAACCCGTGTCCCCTGCATCGGCAGGCGGACCCTCAACTACTGCGCCACCAGGGAAGTCCCGAAACAGAATATTTTAATAGGTTCATTTAAAAATAAAAAAACAATAAACCTATTACATGTTAACAAAACATAGTTTTGTGAAAAATAATTCCTTTTCCAACAGTACAGTGAGAAGAGTGGCATGGCTTTACCCTTTGGGGAATCTATTTAATGTTGGGCTTAATAGAAGAAATAGAAGATGGCTGGGTTTTCACATCTGCTTCTGCATTCAACCTGTTGGGATTTGTTGTTTTGATTGAAGTATCTGAAGAAAATCTGACAGATATGTAGTTGGAAAAGGAAGACGGTGGGGGACCCTCTAAAAGGGCCTTAGGGGCCCGCAGGAGGTCTAGGGCCACCGTTTTAGAATTGTTCCTGAGATGGAGGAGTGTGGGGATGCTAGAGGATGCTGAGAGCTCTTTCTCCTGTGGGGGCCCCTCCCTGTCCCCACTGGGGCCCCGGTGGCTGCTGGAGGAGTCTCTTTCCTTCCTTTTTATTGCCCTATAAAGCCCAAGGCAAGCACAACTGGAGAAAGCCCCTGCGCAGCAACGAAGACCCAATGCAGCCAAAAAAAAAAAAAAAAAAAAAAGCCCAAGGCAAGGGGGATAAAAGGCTGGCAGAGCGGGGCCAGGGAGGCGGGTGGGCGGGAAGGAGAGGCGCTACAGACACAGGCAGACACAATGAACCCCCTGTTTGCTGGGATCCTGCTCAGCACCCTGCTGCGGGCTGCCTTGGGTAAGGAGGCAGCCAAGGCGCCTGTCACAAAGGCCCATCGCCCTGTGCCAGCCGCCCCCCCGCCCCAGTTCCAGCACCCCTTCCCTCCTGCCAGGAAACCGCAAGCGGTGCTATGACTGCGGTGGGGGCCCCAGCGGCTCCTGCAAAGAGACCGTGACCACTTGCGGCCAGGGCAAACGCTGCGGCTTCCTGGAGCGCAAACCCCAACCAGACCTGAGACAGACCAAGCCATCTGGAAACCGTGAGTCCTCCTTTTGTCCCCCTGCCACCAGCCCCTACTACTTCAGTCCTTCTGGCTTCCAGAACCTTCCAGGCTCAGTCTGGCTCTGGGCAGATGGTGCCGCTGTCAGAGTGGAGCGGTCTGTAGCCCCTTCTGGCTCCTGGCACTGAGCCCCTGGAAGCCCGCTGTCTGTGTGGCCACACCCCTTCCTCTTTACCCTCCAGAAAGAGTCTCATAGGCCCATTCACTCACAAATGGGTGAAAAGCTCCCTTGAAGGCAGGGACCGAAAGATTCAGCCAAACTTCAACTTGCAGGCATCAGCTGAGGACCAAGGAGGTATGTGTATGTGTGTATTCTAATTTTTTTGTCTCTAAATAATTTTAGATTGACAGAAAAGTTAATTTTATTAGAAAAATAGTACAGATCAGTACTGTATAGCTTCACTCAGTTTCCTCTCATGTTAACGTCTTATATAACCATAGTACAATTAGCAAAATCAGAAAATAACACCGGTACAGTACAACTAACTAACCTACAGACCTTACTCAATTTAGCCAGTTGTCCCACTGATGTCCTTTTTCTGATCCAGAACCCACACCAGGATCCTACATTGCCTTTAGCTCTCCTGTTTTCTTAGTCGTCCCCGCTCTGGGACGGTTCTGAGTCTTCCTTTGATTCCATGATCTTGACCTTTTTGAAGAGTCCTGATGAGTTATTTTATAGAATGTCCCGCAATTTGGATTTACCTGATATTTTCTCATGATTAGACTGAGGTCGTGAGTTTTTGGCAAGAAGTGACGTTGGTCCCTTTCAGTGCATCCCATCAGGGGTTCACAATGTCAGCGTGTTGACTGTGATCACTTGGTTTCAGGGAGGTGTTTTTTGAGGGGCCAGAGGATCCCTTTGGGCTCCTTGAAATCACATCTGCTCTGCCTCAGAAGGCAAGTCCTCAAGCCAGGAGTTCAACAGCCCAATCTCATCCTCTCTCTCAGCCTCAGTGACCTTGATTCATCACCATCCAGCCTGCGTGGCGGCCCATCATTGCAGTCGAGTGGAAACAGAGGTGGTGGGAGACGTGACTTATATGACCCACAGGGACTGCTGCGTCTGCGACCTGTGCAACAGTGCTGTGGCGAGCACTGCAGCCCCCGCGTGCATCGTGGCTCCAGGGGTCACTGCCCTAGCCTGGCTCTTGCCAGGACTGTGGAGAGGGTAGTGGGAGTAGGGCAAGAGAAGGGAGCAAGGGAGCAAGGGAACGAAGGGGATCTGAAGTGAGAAGATAAACACTCCTCTGTGAGCCACTAAAATCTATCGACCACTCTAGAGCTGACTGGAAAATTCCATCTTTTGTTGATGGGAGGGCTGAAGGAGTAATATGGGGGCAACCAGTCTCTAGTTTAGGGGTTATCAAGGATCAGTGGACTTAGTTACAGTGGTGCACTCCTTAACCAACTAAACCCCAAAGGACAATGGAGAATATACCCTATGTGACTCCTACATCCTGTTGCTAGGGAGAATCTTCCTTAGCAACGAGGATCGCTGACGGGAACAGCCTCTGGGCTGAGTGGGGGCCACCAGGAATCAATGAGCCTCGTTGTCTGGGCTTGTTCCCCTTCCCCGCATTTGCAACTTAGCTCCCAATATGACTATTTGGAATTGAGAAAGGAAATGTAAGCACTGTGATAGGAGGGTTGCTTGGTGCCCCATGTACTAGGCCAGGTGAGGCCTCTGAATCTAACTTGAGGGACTGAGGCCTGGAAAGAGGGTCCCAGGTCCCATCCCCATGCAACTCTCCTACCCTTTCTGGGGAGCCCTCAAGCCAGACTGCACCTCCTTCTTGGCAGTACATCAGAGGTGTGGCCTAAACTTAAGATAAATATTGCTTCTCCAAACACTCGGCCCTGTACGCCACCCCCAGACACTGGAAGAGAGGATGGAAGCCTGCAAAACCTGTTTTTCCATCTGCCCCAGCCCAGCCTCTGAGAGAAACTCCCTGAAGGGCTCTTGGGTGAGTGTGAGGGCTGAGAGTGGTATTTCCTGGGAGGGCGCCTCTGACAATAGATCTTCTGATACACAATTGATCATATATAGACATTTATTACTCAAAATGGAAAGGGGTGAGCATGGGGATGAGGTACGTATGGGAGCCAGGGTTTGGGGGATCAGCTCATACAGTGAGATCATCAGGTCCTTCCTGGGAGCCTTCACTGGGGACAGGACAGAAACCCCATTTCAGGCCCAGATTCCAATCCCTCCTCACATAGGGCACAGGGGAGTTCAGGAGGCAAAGTGCGGAGCCCTTCTAGGAGACGATGGAGGATCTGGAGTGGTGTTGAGGGAAATGGAAAGAGACTCCAGAGAAGCAGAGTGCAGGGTGTGGGATGGAAGGATGGATGGGGGGACCACTGTCTAATTAAAGAAATGTGAAGGGTCTGGAGAAATGCTTTTCTGAGCAAAAGGAAGCAGAGGATATGAAGATAAGAGAGGCTCAGGCTAAGGCAGGTGGGCAGCCATAGAGTGAGTCTCACTGCAACAGCCAGAGGCCAAGGCCAGCCAAGGAGGTGAGGAGGACAAGGGCCAGGGCCGGGGTGGGCCGAGGGGCTGGGTTATTGCAGTTGTCCTTGTTGCAGCAGGTGGTGTTATAGGTCAGGCCTAGCTTGTTGTTGGTTTGGTTGAAGGCCTCCCGACAGGGCTCTTCTGGTGTGCCACAGCGTAGGTTGGAGAAAACCCACAGCTTCCCTGGGGTTAGGAGGGGGCAGTGGGGACAGTTAAGATGGGCACCTGGCATGCCTGTGTCCACCTCCCCACCCCATGCACCCCACCCAGGCTTCCTTCCTTCCCAACTCTGCCCTTGGCCCTGCCCTTCTGTATCTCTTCTCAGTCTAACGTTTCTCCTGCACTTCCTTACCCTGTCCCTCACCCCAATCCCGGTCCTATCACTTGCTGCCCATGAGGCTTTGGACCTGTTACTGTCTCTTTTTGAGGCTGTTTTCTCAGTATAATAATAGCACCCACATCATAGGGTTGTCATGAGCATTAATGGAAACAATCCTTGTAAAGACATAGGATGGTGCCTGGCACATAATGATCCTTGGCCAAATATCATTGCTGTAATTCTCTGTTCCACCTCAGCCCCAGCCATAGAGTCTCCCACTGGCTCCCTCTCCCCACTGAAGAAAGGAATGTTACCGAGGTACACATTTGTTGTCAGGCATTGCTGTCCTGGTTCCAGGCGGCAGGACTGCCGGTCCACACACCCCAGCAAAGGGACCTTGTAGCAGGAGTGACAGCGAATGTCAGCTGGGAAGACACAAGTCGGGCTGAAGTGATGGAGGGTCTGACTCACCTGGGGAAGAACCCAGCTGGTGGGCAGGGTGGAGAAGAGCCAATCAAGTAGGTATTCTGACCTGTTTGTTCCGGTAGGGACAGAGAGGGTGAGTGAAGCAGAAAAAATGTAAGTGGGTGAGGGTGGAGTCGCTCTGTGAATGGCCCACACCTTAACATCTTCCTTCACTCCACCCCATCTGGAGATGAGTCAAGAGAAGCAGAGTTACCAACAATAGGGCTGGGGACAGATGAAATGGGAGAATACCACGGGGAAGGAATGGAGGTGGCGAGGGAGGAGATGAAGGAATTCAGAAGAGGTCACAGATGGAGTCTTGGAAGAAATATTAAAAGTAAAAATCATGGTGGTTACAACACTTGCAGAAATAGCTTGGAACTTGAGGCTGGCAAGAAAGCCACCTGGGGCCAGATTAGCAATGTATTCTTCACCTCCTGGGGCCAAGAGCATGGGAAGAGGAACCAGACTTGAACTGAATCCTCCCACCCCAGTAGCTCTCTGACAGAAAGGAAAAGTATCTGGGAGACAGATCATCAGAATCCATCCGAGCACTTTACCAAAATGGAGAGGATGGGTGCAGAAAGGCAGAAGGTGGCACCCCGAAAGTTTCTGCTGCATCCGATTCAAGGTTTGAGGGACGGAAGGGTTTAGTCCGTGGGTGGAGGAGCCTGGTGGCTGCACCTCAGTGAAACCCACCTCACCCTGGGGGTGAGCAACCTTGGCATTCCCTCCCTAGAAGGCCGGGAAATCTCCCTGGTTCCCTGGGAGTTTCTGAGAGGTCACTGGAGCCCTCCAGAAAGCTTGTGTTCCTGGAGGTATGCACCTCAGGGAGGAGCAGGGGTGGGGATCTAGGAAAGGCCACTGCTCGAGGGACTGAGCACAAAGTCCCTGATGGAGTAGATGGGAGGAGGGGTCACAAAAGAAGCCCCAGGCTGGTTGCCTAGATTTCTGGGAGGATGCCCTGGCTGAGTGCAGGTGGTGAGAGGAGAAAGCAGGTAAGCTGGATCCTGGAGAGTTCTGTATCAGAGTGGGGCTGGCAGGGGAACTGGATATCAGAGTTTCCAAGGAGTGGGGAACAGGGGACCTGGAACCCTGGGCAGGTTAGAAGAGTGCGTCTTGGAGGTGGGGAAAAGTCTGAAGATGGAGACACGGGTCCTTGAGAAACAGAGCAAGGACCCTGTCACAGGGGGGCACAGGAGAGCTGAGCCAGTTGGGTCTGGGGGCGCTTGGGATCTTGAGTAGTGGGTAGTGTAGGGCAGTGCCTGGGGCAGGGTGTAAAAGTCCTGACCAGGTGAACCAGGTCCTTGGGGCCCCCAGGTGCTCACCTGAGACCCAGCAGAGCAGAGAAGACAAGGTGAGCAGCAGAAGGCCTTTCATGGTGAGGGTCCTGAGAATGGTAGCAACAGCAGCAGCCGACAGAGTAGAATTTCAGGGATCCTGCTCTGGGAGTTGAGTGGCCTTTTTGGAATTTATAGCCACAGCAGTCCCTCCCTCCCTGGTCTCTGGTGGCCCCTCCTTCCCCATTTAGGGAGGGGCTAAGCAGGACCCAGTGGGGCAGTAGGGATGGGGATGGGAGAGAGAGGTGGGGAGGGTAGGTGCACTAGTGGCCAACTCCATTTTGGTTCTTGGTTTCAGTGCAAGACACACCCTCCTGGCCCCCAGGAGTAACATCCCTGTCTGCCCAGTTCTCTGAAGAAGTATCACCAAAGGCCCCTGTGATGTTACAGTGGCTGTGGTGGTAGCAGTGTCTGCTGGTTCCTGGGAAATGGACAATGGGGTGTGGCCCAAGCTGACTGCAAAATTTTGGTCCCTGGGGGGCATTGGTAGGGGTATGTGGGCAGAAACTGAGCACCAAATTCATCTCAGTCCACTTAGTTTTCCCAATCCCCTCCTCAGCCACAGGATGGAGTAGGATTTGTGATGTCACCAAGAGCTTCTGTGATGTCAAAGCAGTAGAGGCATGGGCTGGAGCTGCCTGTTAGGGAGGGGCTGCCTCAGGCCCCCTGAAGGTTCTCAGGACCTCATCCTGGCTCCACCTGGGCTTGGCCTGGCCTTTGTTGCTCCAGTGCAGTGAGGGCTGATGAAGTCCTGGGTGTGGGGCTGTGCACCTGCTCCAAAGCGCCTCCCTAATCAAAACCTGCCAATTTGGGCGGGCCACCTTGGGCCGGGAGGGATGGAGTGGGCACAGAGGGGTGAGGTAGCAGCTAAAATAAGAATAGAAATAGTAATAATGGCAAGCATATATTGCTCCTATGTCTCTGCCATTGTTCTAGGCATTTACCGTGTATTACTTTATTTAGTTCTCACAATACTCTGCCATGTAGGTGCTTTTATTCCCATTTTACAGATGAGCAAGCAGGCCCAGAGAAGTTAAGCGACTTGCGCACATCACACAGCTAGTAGGTGAAGTCGAGATTTGAATTCAGGCAGCCAAGATCCAGAAACTGTGGTGCTCCCGGCGACTGCTACGCTTCAAGAGTTAAAGTCTGCGGAAGTGCTTGTGTAAAGGGCCCCAGCATGAATTCTAAGTGAGCATTGGTTGAGGGCTGTGAACCTGCCTGCAAGGATTCCCAGAGGGATGTGGGCAGCTGGTGGCCCCTCCCCCACCCCTTATCGGAGCCCCCAGACCTGCGGTCTCCCCCTCCACCCCCCTCTGATTTCCCTCCGGTCTCCTTCGCTGATTCACTGGCCTCCTCTTCCCACCACATCGCAGCCATGGCCTTGGTTCTGCAGCTGCTGCCGCTGCTGCTGTCGAGGGCCCAGGGGAACCCCGGGGGTAAGCCATCCCAGGAAAGTCGGAATGGGCGAGGAAAGACTGAGACTGGAGGAGGAGGCGACCAGGTGGGGGGAGGGGGGGATGAGATGTGTATGGGAAGATCCAGGATGGCGGGAGGGTAGAGGAGAGGGAAAAGGCGTAAGGGGGAGGGTCGTCTTGCTCTGTGGACTTGCCTTGACCACCATCCCCCGCACCACCCCCCCCGCCGCCTACCCTAGCTTCACTGGACGGCCACCCTGGGGACCGGGTGAATCTCTCCTGCGTAGGGGTCTCGCAACCCACCCGCTGGGTCTGGGCACCTAGATTCCCGGCCTGCAAAGGCCTGTCCAAAGGACGCCGCGCGATCTTGTTGGCCTCACCGAGCGGGACCCCCACCGTGTCTCCCGTCCAGCCCTTTGCTGGCCGCCTACGTGCCCTGGACCTTGATATCCGGCGGCTGGAGTTGCTCCTGAGCGCGGGGGACTCGGGCACCTTTATCTGCAAGGGCCGCCAAGAGAACGAGAGCCGTACGGAGCTTCACGTGCTGGGGGACCGGGCCTATTGCAGAGCTCCGGGGCCTACCCACGGTAGGTCCAGGCCTTCACACAAAGAGGACCTAACTCAGACACACGCCCCCGTCAGGAAGGGAAGTTCCCTGGGGGGTTCCTGAGTGGGAGAGCTAACTCTCCGTCCCCGCACCCTGACCTCGGCATCCACCGCTACCCCGCTTCCAACGTTCCCGCAGGGTCCGTGTATCCCCAGATTCTAACCCCGCTGCTGGGCGCTGGGCTGGTGCTGGGACTCGGAGTATTGGGCTGGGCCTGTTGGCTGCGCAGGTGAGCTCTAGGGGCGGGGCGTGGTTGAAAGGCTCTCCACCAGAGGCGGGAGGGGCAGGCCCAGAACTTTCCGCGGGCCAAAACTACATCGAGAGCCCTCGGGTGTGGTTCGGAGACGAATAGGGGAGGTCGGAACTTGGGGGCGAGGCCATGGGCTGGTGGGTGGAGCCCTAGCTAAGGAAGCCAAGCTAGAGGCCGAGCTGGCTCCAAGCGTGGGCGGAACTATCTGTGCGGGTGGAACCTGGGTTGTTTTGCTGGTCAGAGCCGGCCTGTTGCTGGGTTGTTGCTGGCGCGTCCTGGGGCCCAGAACAAGCGAGACATAATGTGGTTCTTAGAGACTCTTATCTATCCCTTACAGGCGCTCGCGCCCTCACCCGCCTCGACCACCCCCCAGATTTGGTGAGACTAACTCCACCCCATTTGCCTTCCCCGCACATTCCCCACCCAGTTCCTGAGTCTGAGCCCTTGCTGGGAGCAGACACGTTGGTCACCTTCTCTCAATTCTTCAGCTCTGTCCCCCCCACATAGTTCCACTCGTGAAAGCGGAGCCCCAGAGGCCAGTAGAGGAGGAAGAGCACAAGATTGCAGGGGACCTGGACCAGGAGCCGGTAAAGGCTTGGGGGGGGGTCTGGCCAGAATCCGTGAGTAAAGTGGACCAAGAAAGACAGAGGCTTGGATCCCCAAGGGAGTCAGACTTCCGAGACCCTCCTACCTTCCTCCCCACCTTTCAGAGCCTGCTCTACGCAGACCTGGATCATATGGCCCTCAGACGATCCTGCCGACTGTCCCCAGTGGTCCCTGCTGATGCCTCCACCACCTATGCGGTTGTAGTTCGAAAGGAAGCCCTTACTACCTAACAAGCTGGGGACTCCCAGCTCTCCATAACACCCCTCCCCTTCTTGGCCCTTCACCTGGAAAAGGAAGGCACCGTGGGATAGAAATGAGCACTAGACTGGGAGTCAGGAGACGGAGGATCCAGGCTATCTCTGCTGCTGATCTTGGTCCTTCCTTACCTCCATCTCTCACACAGCTTTCAGGTCTCCTTCACCACTGATGTCCTTAAACCTGATCAAGCCCTGTCTCCCTATCTTAAGACATCAACAACTCCTAGATTTTTGCCGTATCTCTTCCCTTCTCTCCACAGTCAAGCTCTTTGAACCAAGGGCCTACACCTGTCTCTTCCATTTTTCTCTTCACTCCACTCCCACTGCTCACGTGCTCTCCGTGAGCTTGCCAGTGATGTCCTAATAACCACACCCACTAGACATTTATTAGCATTCATCTGGCTTGGCCTTTGATCGCTCTTATTTAAGCTGTTTTTCTTTAATGCTGTTGTCTTCCTTCTGGACTCCTCCTCCTTGCTCCCTACCCCTACAGTATTCTCCACCATTCCAGGTTTGTCTTTTTCTTTATCTGCCTTCTCCCTCTCCTGGCATGCTGTCATCCACAGCCAGTCCTCAGCCTTTTTCTGTGCAAGCAACATCCAGAACTCTCTCCAGTTCAGATCTCTGATATGAGATTTCCAAACTGTCCCTCAGACATCCCTGCCTGGCTGGCCCTAGGCATTCTGCACACAGCAGGTCCAAAACCCAACTCACTGTCATCTCCCAAGCCACTTACTTAATCTTTCCTCCTCTGCATTCTCTCTTGATCAACCCCATTGCCCAAGCCAGAAATGGAGAGTCATGTAGACCTCCTTCCTCTCACTCCCACACGATAAACCAAGTCCTGTCTTTCTATTTTAATGTCACTGTCAAATCCACACCCTTTTCACACCCAGCACTGCCACCTGAATGTACTCTTTACTTCCTCCCTGGATTACCCATAGCCCCACCTCATCCTCCTGCCCTTGTTCTCCTCCCTGAAGCTAGAGATATTCTCCCCAAATGCTAACCTGCTCCTGACAGCCTATATTTCAGCAGTATTTCAGCTCTGGGCCCATGGGCCTCAGCTTTGGGTTCAAGGTGCTACAGTACTCTACTTACTCTCCAGGCTTATCTCTGTCACTCAATGCCTAGAACAGGACAGCCTTAGAGAAATTCTCCCCAGCCCCCAAATGTGCCTTTGCCCAGTGCAATTCCTTCTTCCTGGATTAGCCTTTGCCTCCTCCCCACTATCTGCCTGGCTAATTCTTATTTATCCTCAGGACTCAGTTCAAGTGTAGCCTTTTCTGGGAAGCTATTTCTGACCCACTTTGCCCACCCCTGCATACACTCTGATGCCCTAGGGAGCCCCCTTATTTCTCTCATAGCAACAGCCTCCTGTGAATTGTTCCATTACAACCTGTATTTCAATTTATAAGAAATTTTCATGTACTGTGAGTCCCCTGATATCAGGAGACTGACCCTTTTTATATCACTGCTAAGCCTCAGTAAATGAGTGAAAATGAATATCCCTGGAAATGTCATTTCCTCCTATCCACTAGGGATGGGCTGTTGGTCTCCCAGTCTCTGAATCATCTGACATTTAGATAAATTCAGTGAGTGATTCACCCATATTTTTTCTCTGCCCTGTACATGCTCCCCATCATAGAAATTCTGTCCTGTCCATCTTGTGCCCAAGCAGCTATGACAGGGCTGGACAATGAGTCAGTGAGCACTGAATGAGGGTTTGATGAATGAAGGAGGCCTCCTTCCCAGCACTGACCCCAACCTCAGGTTTCAGCCCTGCCCTTGACCCTCTGCCCCATAAGACACCAGTCGCAGCCCAGTCGCAGCCCAGTCTAAAAGGTCAGTTCTATTTTATTAGTTCTTGGGGAGAGGACTCACCCTGTGACCTCCATCCTTCTTCTCACTCTATGCCCTCCCCCTACCTTGGGGCCATCTCCCCACTACTACCTATTCACTGTCCTCTATCTAACCTTCCTTCCCCTTCTACTCCTATGCCACCCTGCCCCTGGTCAGCCAGGACCCCAAGGCCAGGCTCTCAGCTGTGGGGGCGTGTGCTGAGCACCAGGCAGAGGGAGCTGAGCCCAGCGCCTGCCTTCTCCAGTTCCGAGCAGGACACAGGTACCAGGGTGACGTCAGAGAGCTTCTGCAGTGCCTGCAGGGAGGACAGTGTGTGGGGAGAAGAGAGTAAGACCCCAAGGCCCACAGCCAGGGCCCCATTTCAGCCAGCTAGAGTGGCCCCACCCTGGCTTCTAGAAAAGGTACCCCTTCTTCCTCCCACTAGGGAGGTCTGAGCCCCATTTCTCTGGTTGTTGTTGGTGGTGGAGCTCCTGCCTTCTCTCACCTCCTGGCTGTTGGGCAGGTCCCCGCCTCCACGGTGCAGGAGGAAAGGGGGCATACCAGGCAGCCCAGGACGCAGAAAGAGACAGTCAGCCGCTGCATCATCTGGGAGGGTCAGGGAGGCATAGGGGTGATCCGTCAACACTGCCATTGCCTGGGGGAGAGGAGGGAGGAAGCATGCAAGGCTCAGAGCCTCTCCACAACTGAGTCCGGCTGCCCTACCACCGCTAAGGGCTGGGGACAGAGTTACATTATTGTGGAATAATAATGACAGCAATCACATAGCACTTACTATGTGTCAGGCACTAAGCGCTTTAATTAACTTGTCTAATTTCCACCTCGGACTCACACGCAGTTCTTTCCACCTGCTACCCACTCCTCGCCTACTTCAGACCCCACAGGTCGGTCCTATCCATCCTTCAAGACACAGCTTGGGTGCCCTTTAGGGAGTTTCTTGAAACTCGGGAAAACGATGTTAATTGCCCCTGTTCCTCGGTGTTCCAGCTGTCTGTCCCGTTTATAGTAACTTCTTGTTTTCACACGTGTTTTCACATAGATGGACAGCTCCATGAGGGTAGGGGTTGGAGTTAATTAATTCTCAGAGCCTCCCAACTCCCCGCCTGCCAGGCCCGGAGCCACGCCCACTTTTGTTGGCCGCGCCCCAACCTGCCCCACCCCAGCCCCGCCCCTTCTCACCCTGACAGCTTTTTGGGCAGCCTCGCTGCTACCGGCCACCACAGTGCGGGGTCCCCCCATGCCGCAGAGGCCACGCAGGTGGGAGGGGCTCGAGACCGGCACCGTGGAGACGGCAAAGTCCTTAGGGGAACAAGGGAAAGTATTCAGGGACGCGGGAAAGGTGAGAGGATACCTTCAAACACAGGCTGCTCTCAGCCTCTTCCTCCTCAGCGCGGCCCGCCCCGCGCCCCCGCCCAGTCCCTCAGACCCCCATCCGCTCCCTGCTCCCCCCACCCAAGGCTAGTCCTGCTCCTCACCCGGAACGTGTCCGCCACGATCTCAGCTCCTCGGTGATTAGTCCACTTGGAGAGGCCTACGAAAAACTCCCGGCCTGAGCCCAGGGAGGCCGTCGAGGTATGAAGCGGGAGTGGGTTGGAAACAAGGCCCGAGATGGCCCAGTCTCCCAAAGTCTGCTTCCCTGTGCCAAGCCCCAGGGTGCAGGCACCCCAGCCTCACCGGTGAAGAGAACATCAGTGCCATCCAGCGTCGCGTTCTCGTCCCCCATCTCCACAATTCGGAGCCCCAGGTCCTGGAGGGCTTTGCGGACGCCATCGACCTTAGGGCAGGAGAAGAGGGCGCGAAGCGGAGACATTCCCACCCCGATTCTTCCCTTAAGCCCCAGACGTCCAGATCCTCCCTTCCCCCTACCCGACCCGTGCCCAGGCGCTCACCTCCGGCCTGCGTGCGGGGCTCCAGGGCCGCGTGATTAGGGCCGTATCCCCTTGGATCACAGCGGTGTCACCAAGCAGCGGTCCCAGCGGCAGCGACTCTTCAGGAGGCAGTTCTAATAGCTGCAGCCCCAATCGCTGCCTCAGTTTACCCCCCAGCACCCCATGCTCCCTCTGAGCTTTGGCTAGGTCCAGAGCCGGGAGGCCAGCCCCCGCACCCTCCCCCGACGCCAGACTCTCCGGGACCCCCCGGATCAGGGCATGGGAACAGCGGCCCAGCCCCTCTCCTGGCGTCCCCATCCCATCCACACAGACGCCCCCTCCGGCTGCGCTGATTTCTTAGTTGTCTTTTTTTAACTTCACCTGTCTGGGAGAAGAAACAGAACGGGGGTAGGCAGAGAGAGAAGACATGCAGAGAAGGGCATAGGGGGATGGTTAAAAGCGCCCGGGTCTTCCTCCTGCCATCTTCGGGCGCCCCTCCCACTCCGCCCCACCCCCCTCCAGACCTTCCTCTCCTGCCGACCCCACTCCACCCCGCATCCTCGCGGGTCTGCTGCTTTACGAGAAGTCCGAGGAACGAGATCGGGATCCCTAGTCTCCAAAACACCTGTTGCCCCTGCTCGGGGGCTTCGAGAGGTCCCTGCCGGGCGCCCCTCTTGGCAGCCGCTAGGATGCGCTCACTCCCAAAAAATGCAGCGGCCCCGCCCCCTTAACCCTCTGCTGCTCGCTGCCTTAGGGACCCGAAGTGCGGCGAGGAACCCACAAGGGTTATGGGACAGGAGGAGACAGCTGGGGAGAGAGTCAGGACCTGGGGGATGAAAGCCCTGGGTGTCCGAACGAGAACGGGAGCGAGGGACAAGGAGGGAGGAATTAGAGCCTAAGGAGTTAAACATCCTCTCCACCCTGGCCGGTCAATCCGTTCCTAGCGCGACCCAGTGTAAACCAGACTGAGTCCCGGAGGACTGGGAGAGGTCTAAAACGAAATCCGAGGGGCGGGGAAACGGGGGGGGGCGT
This sequence comes from Hyperoodon ampullatus, assembly GCF_949752795.1. Taxonomy (NCBI): domain Eukaryota; kingdom Metazoa; phylum Chordata; class Mammalia; order Artiodactyla; family Ziphiidae; genus Hyperoodon; species Hyperoodon ampullatus. The sequence goes on along the minus strand of NC_136923.1, from coordinate 82,427,677 downwards.
GGTTCTGGGGAGCAGGCACCGCTCCGGGCGCCAGGACCGGGTCCCCCAGTCTCCCGATCCATCTTCCCCAAAGTCCACCCCGACTCAGCTCCGCACCCAAATGTCGACCCTCCGCACTGTCCGGCGCAGACACGGGCCCAGCACCCCCAAACTCCCCCCCACACACGGTCCGAGGAGCACCTCCCACCAGACTCACCTCCTGCGGCCACCCCCACTCTTGCAGCTCTGTGCTCTTGGCTGGGGCCCCACCCCCCTGAGGACAGAGTTGGTGAAGAAGAGAGTCGTAGTCTTCAAGCCTCGGGGATTGGAGCTTTGGCTTTGAGGGGTCCCCGGGTAGGCGCGCTCAAGTACTACAGTGGGCCGGGGGCGCGACGGTCTGGCGGCTCCGGGGCATTGTCTAAGCGGGACGGGGCGGGGCTCCCCGATGTCACGCCCATTCCGCCCTGCTTTGCCGCGCCCACTCCACCCCGACTGTGCCCCCCTTCTCGGAATTCGGCCCCGCCCCACGAGCTCTGCCCAGACCCACCCAGATCTGGTTGGCTCTGGCGGCTGGGCTGCGAGTGCGACATGGAGCACAAAACAGCGCTATGGTGGACCCGCACTAAAAATGGCAGCCCCGTCACAAGCACCAGTCTTCTAAATTCCTGGTTTCTGCCAGGAGTTCAAGGTCATTGACCCACTCTTCATTCCGTGTTACTCACACTTCAAGCCCCCTTTGTGTAAAAACACTAGATTTTCCTTTAAAATTATTATTTTTGGCTGCGTTGGGTCTTCATTGCTATGCGCGGGCTTTCTCTAGTTGCGGAGCGGGGGCTGCTGTTCTTCGTTGCGGTGCGCGGGCTTCTCATTGCGGTGGCTTCTCTTGTTGCGGGAGCATGGGCTCTAGGCGCGCGGGCTTCAGTAGTTTTTGCACCCGGGCTCACAGGCTCTGGAGCACAGGCTCAGTAGTTGTGGCACACAGGCTTAGTTGCTCCGCGGCATGTGGGATCTTCCCGGACCAAGGCTGGAACCCATGTCTCCTGCGTTGCCAGGTGGATTCTTAACCACTGTACCACCAGGGAAGTCCCAAAGCACTAGATTTTCATTCTGTACTTTATTACTGAAATACGTTGTCCTACCCACCCCACAGTAAAAATCTCACCCAGATCCCCCATCCTTTCTCCTCATCCCCCCAGCAAGCCCTGCACAGGTGCTCCAGGATTCTATGCCCACTGGCCATTTTGGAGTGTGTCCATTGGGTAACCATGTGGAAACCACCCAGGGCCTTTGTGGAGAAAATGGAGGGGGGCGAGGGAGCTCCAGGAGGGGCTTATTTGAGGGCCTTGGCCACTTGCTCATAGGCCAGCTCGATCTCCTCATCATCTGGACAGGTGGAGGCAAACTCTTCCCGAGCATAGGCATTGCGCAGGTACCTATGCACTCCCCGAAACACATCTGGAATGGAGAATCCTCGGTACTTCTTACATACCACCTAGGGGTGGGGAGAGGAGAGCCAGTAGGTTAGCTTCAGGGAAGTCACATTGGCTGCCATGCTCTTGGTCTTTCCCTTATCCCAAGGCCTCATGATAAAATCCAGGCATTCAAGTAGGTCCACTATCTGGTTTCTCTTCCGATGATTCTTATCTCCCATATGAATCATCTTCAATAATCTTTCTTAACTCCTCACTGTCTTGTAAGGCCTTCATCCTTCCTCTCCGCTTACTGAAATCCTGGCCATTTATAACCAGCCCCTTTTCAGGCCACCCCAGTCCATGGTGCTAGTTTTCCCCTCTGGATTTTGAAATATAATTCACAAACCAAAAATTCTCCTCTTGAATTTCCACAGCAACTTTTTTCTACTTTTCATTTGGCTTTTAATCATGTATTACTAATCATGTGAATGTTTTATCTTCTCAGCTAGATTTCACATCCTTTGAGGGCAAGGATCAATCACCACATATCTTGTCTTTCAGTGCCTAGTAAAGAGATTTTCAGTACACAGTTCTGCAGCAGACTGACACTGGGCCCACGTTTCAGAAACTAAACCGTAGCTTTGAACTATGACAAAAACATGGGAACCAGCAGTTTTCATCTTCCACAAGAGGAAGTGGAGACTGAAGCTATAGACTTAAAACTTTGATTTTAGGAAAAGCCTGCTCTCTGATCTGGGGATTTGGCAATGACAGAGACAGGAAGAGCATTCTTTAATGTTAACACTGGGATGTGTTACCCTAGGCCAGTCTGTTTGCACCCACACCTTGCATCGTAGAATGTAATTCTCTCAAGTAGTGGTCTTGCCAGCAAAGGCAGCAGAGAAGGAATGGGGTGGTGTCTGCTATTGAAAACCACCCTAAGAAAGAAAGCGCCTTTGGAGTGATTGTCATGGGAAGCCTGCGTGGGAGCCCCTTAAAGAACCATCCCAGCGACCACCCTCTCCTCCCACAGTGACCACTCACCTGTACTATGTGGAGCTTTGGCAACAGGTTGCAGTCAGCCAGAGTGAGCTCATTGCCATCCAGAAACTTCCTCTGAGAGATGCCCTCATCCTCAGCGCTGGTCTCATCTACTTCATCTGGGAGAGGGGATGTCAAGTAATTGTCTAAAACTTTCAGGGCTTTCAGGAGTCCCTTCTCCAGGTCTGTGCAAGAGAAGGGAGTTGGTAAGAACATCAGAAGACTGACATAGTCCAAGAAGGCCCATGAGGGGGTGAACACTAATGGTGAGGCCAGTCCAAAATAATAATAGCTAACACTAATGTAGTGCATTTTCTCTGTGCTATTCTAAGCAATTTACACACAAAAACTCATTTAATTCTCACATCAACCCACGAAGTAGGTACTGTTATCCTCATTTTATAGATCTGGAAATGGATTTACAGAGAAGTTCAATGAATTCCCCGAAGTCACACAGCTACTAGAATTTGTACTCAGGTCATCTGGATCTAGAGTCTCTCTCTCTCTCTCTCTGTCTCTCTCTCTCTTTTTTAAATTGAAGTAAGATTTGCCAACATCTGCTCCATCTCCCTGGTATCTGAATGTCCAGGTGCCCCGACTCACTGGATCTTTTCTATTCCTCCTAGGACCCAGGCCTCCAACGCACAAGACTCACTATCATTGAGAGCTGGGTTTGAATTCTTGATGTAGGCAGAGAATTTGGCAAATATGTCCAGCCCAGCTGTGTTGGATTCAGGGTTCAGAGCTGCCAGCTTGGGGTACCTGGAAGCCAATGGGACAAACAGGATAAGATGTCTTCTGAGGAGGAACCTCAGCTCCCCTGCCGCAGCCCCACCACCATCTCTGTTTTTCATTTCTTCAACCTCTCTCTCCCAGAGTCTCCCAGCCCCTACTCCCCTTTCCAAGTTCCCCTATACCTGGGAGGGCACAGCACCGCCTCCAGAAATTCCTCAATCTTGTTGGTGTCTGTGTGCACTTCAGTGCCGTACAGCAGGAATGGGAGCTGCCCTCCTGGGCACAGCTTCTGCACCGTCTCAGTCCGCCTGGAGGAGAGACCAGGCATTAGGACAGGAAAAGGGGGTTAGGGAGACCCAGAAAGGAGAGATGGAGAGATGTGGCAAAGGGGCTCCAGATGGAGAGGAAAACAGTTCTGGATGGAAGGACTCAGGTGGGTGAGTGTGTAAGTGTGCATGTGTGTGTGCACAAGGGAGTTTAGAGGAACAGAAGTGCACCTACCTTTTGGTGTCAACAGTGGTGACATTGAAGGTGACTCCCTTGAGCCAGAGCACCATGAACAGTCTCTGGGAGAAGGGGCAGTTCCCGATCTTGGCCCCATCACTGCCAGCCTGGAAAGCAACCCCCAGCCCAAGGTTAGGCCTGGTGCACCCCACTCATCCCCAGGCCATTCTCTGCATCTCCTACTCCCAGACCTAGCTGGTTTCTGCCTAGTCATGACACATACTCAGTCTCACCGCTAAAAGCACCCCTCCAGAACTGGGCTCTCTACCCTGGGGTCTGGGTCAAACCTAAGATGGGTCAGTGAGAATATCTTCTGCAAAGGTAGGCTTCTGGTTCCCCAGAGAGTTGAGGACAGATGGAGGTAGGCAGAGGGAATGGGCTTTGGAGAATTTGGAGGATTTGGACCCTAGAGGGGGAAGACTAATGGTGGTGTAGTTAGTTTTCTCTGTACTATTCTAAGCACTTTACATACAAAAACTCATTTAATTCTCACATCGACCCATGAAATGCCTAGAGGGACTTTGGTGAGGCTAGAGTTGTGGGCTGGAGGCCTGGATTCCTGAATGGCATAGAGCCTGAGAACAGGAGAGGCGGGGCAGGGTTTGGCAGCAGGAGTTCTGGTTCTCTATACCTCTACCCAAGCAGCTGGGTGGAGAGTCAAGGGGCTCAGAGCCTCGCCCTAGAGATGTGGAGGGCCTTGCAGAGGGGGGCTGCCCTCGAATCGGCAATTAGTGACCTCATCCCCCAAAGGACACCTCCCCGTTAGCTGAGGGTGATTCATCTCACTGTGTCTCCGGGCTCAGCAGCTTCCTTCCTGGCAAGCAGTGGGGGCAGGGACCTGTGAGGCTGAGGCCTGGGAAGCAAAGGCCACCTCCCTCTTCCCTGGGCACAGCTGAAGTTTCCCAGGACAAGTTCCCTGGCTCCAGATAATCTTCCTCACACAGGACCCAGGGCTGGAATCTCTGTAGCGCAGACTCACCCAGGAGTAAAAATAAAAATAGCCCCTGAGGCAAGTGTGAGAGTGAGGTGGGGACCACACTTAAGGGGGTCGACCCAGGCACGGCTGAGGGAGAGGGAATGGCTACCGGAGAAGCCCCAGCATAAGGGAGAGGGAGGGACGGGCTGGAACACACAAAGGCTAGATGAACAAAAGCGGGGAAGTGGAGAGAAAGGAGGCAGGAAAGTGAAGGGTGGGGAGAATGGGTGAACCGGGAGTTACCGACGGAGGGGGAGGTCGCTAAAGGGAGGGAGGGGCACAAAGAAGAGGTCCAGAGAGGGGAGAGAATGCAGTGCTAGTGGGGAAGGGAGCGGGGCAGAAACGGCAGCCTGCGGTTTCGATATGCAAATGCCTTGGGACCACCTCTCCTCCTCCACACCCGCAGAGAGGACAGAGCTGGGGCAACTCTTTTTCTTCTGCTTCTGTAACCCCCAAACCCTAAACGCCCTAACCCAGTTCTCCTCCTTCTGCTCTCTCTCCCCATCTACCCTCGTGGTGGCCACAGCTCAACTCTCATCTCCTCGCCACCACCCTTTCTCTCGCTCCTCCAAGTCCTCAGGACACTCGTTCTCGACCCCATCACCTCTCTGAGCCAGCTTCTGGAACTCCACTCCCATTCTCCTGTCTCCTTCCACCCCACCAATTCTTCCCAGTTCACCTGGTCCCACTCCCAGGCCTCCGGACCACACCCTCTTCCTGGAAACCTCCCCCGCCCCGACACCCCCCAATCCAAGTCTCCCCCACTATGCTCCTCACCCTCTGATCTTCTTGTAGGGCCTCATCCGGATGTTTCCCTCTGTCCCACCCAAAGCCTGTAGGTTTCCTGCTGCCCCCTACTCTCTCGGTCCTCCTATCAGCTGTCCCCCCACACCCACACCCGTCAATCTTCTCAGCTCCTGGGAACCCTCCCTTTTCTCTACTTTCCTGTCCTTCAGGCTGCTGGAAACGTGCACTTCTACAAACTTTTCAGGGTTGAGCCTAGATTTCTCATTACCCGCGCACACATCAAATGTCTTCCCCTCCCAAGGCCCGGCCACCACCACCCCAGGCCCCTGCCATACACGCCCTAAAGACGGCACGTGGGTTTGGGGGTGGGGATCAAAGAGGAAAGGGATTAGGGAGTTAAGGCTGGAGCTGGGGAAAAGTGCGAGTTGCCTTCCAGTAACTCGGAGGGGGGCCTAGGAGGGAGAGGTGTTCTTACCTTCACGAACAATTCGACCTGCGGTTGTTCTTCGGCCATGGTTGCGACGGGGACCAGGAAGCGGCCGTCTCTGGGGGAACTGGGAGGGGGCGGGGCCAGGGAGAAGGCGGTCTCACAGAAAAGATTCTCTCCCCCAGACCTAGGACTACTCGCCCTGCAGCGCCGCAAGAGCCCGATCAGACCCGCTCACTCCAGACGCGGCCTCTCGACCAGTCCAGCGTACTCCACACCCAGCGGATCTAGCTCTACCCACTCCCGGGCTGGATCTGGGAGCTGACTCACGGACCGCCCCGCCCTGAACCTGCGGAGGGGACGGGCGCGGGGGCGGAACTCGATGACCTAGGGAGTGGGCCCGGAGGGGTGAGCCTCAGGTCTCCCAGATGATGGGGAAGGGGGTGTTGAGGAGAGGGAATCCTGGGAAACTTCTTGTGTCCCTGCCAGTCTCCTTGAACAAGGGACTTTTTTCTGCCTCAGTTTCCCTGCTTCATTAGTCAGAGGACACTCCCACTCAACCCTCACACAAGAAATCTGAAACCGACTGCTTGAGCACGTCCCTGAGGGCCCAGAGAGGGAATTTATAGAAGGGAAAGGTGGTCCTTTATTACTTTCTCCAAGTTCCCTCGGAACTCCAGTCCAAATTCTGGGTTGCTAGGACTGTGGCCCAGGAGAGGGACTTGCAAGTGGAAGCTGGGGTTGGAGGAGGAGAGCGGTGAGAGGTAGGGCAGGGGTGGGGAAAGGAGATAACCAGGCCTTGTGCTGGGGAAACAGAAAGCTGAGCCAAGGGACTTGATCACCGGCGGAGATACTCTCCCGCTCCGTAGCCTGGTCAGCTTTAATGCTTCTACTTCTCCCCCCACCCCATCTGGGGTCCTTTCCTGTGCCCCTTACCCTTTTATCACTGACGGGTTGCCTTGGAGTTGGGGTGGAAGCATGGGGTTATTGTGGCCCCAGAGTAGAGCTGCACTGATGCTAGGGGCTGGTGGTAGCTGGTCCTATCATGGGGGGAAAAAGTGAAGATCAGACAGAATAGTGTGAGTGGAGTCCTCAGAAGGACTAAGGACTCCGCAACAAGAGAAGCCACCGCAATGAGAAGCCCGCGCACAGCAATGAAGACCCAACGCAGCCAAAAATAAATAAATACGGAAAGAAAGAAAGAAGTAGAGAGGACAGAGGAAGAAGAGTTCTCTCCCTCCCTCCCCAATAACCTTGATTTTGAAGGTTCTATCAAACCCTTTATGATCTGCTGAAAAATAGCCCAAAAATATGTCCTCCAAACTGGACATATGCCAGCCTCCACATTTGAATCTCCCTCCTATCCAGCCATCCCTTTCTTCCTCACCACCCTCTGTCTAACAGGACACCTACAGTTTCAGAAAATCATGGTGGAATGCAAGGACATAGGAGCAAAACAGGGCTTGAGACTTAAAGAAAGGGAGAGAGTTGGGGGAGGAGGGGGTGGAGTGAAGAGAGGTGCTGGAACCAGCAGTTAGCGGTTTCCTCTCATGCTTCCTCTTCTGTGGGTTTTCTCCTCCATGGAGGAAGGCCTTTCTCTGTCCTCCTCAGAGAGGGGATATATTTGGTGTTTGCTCCCTTGAATTGTAACATCCGATAAGGATGCAGAACGATTCAACGAGTATGTGTTTGTTGGTGGGGAATCTCCTCCAGGGTGACCCTCAAAATCTGCACACATATGACCCCTTCCATCTGAGGAAGGGAGGTCAAAGCAGCGCTCCTTCTCAGGGTCCTTTTCTGCTCCAGCTGGTCCATGTCCACCAGAGAATCTGCCCCACAAAAATCTCCCTTTTGGGAGAAGCCTCAGGCAAATGGGACCAGCCCTGAACTCAAACAAGTTTGACAGCTTCTCCCCTGCCTCTCTTTCCCTACAGCTTTTATAGCTAGAGCTGCCTTGATCAATATTGACTTTGGCTAGCTGGCATGGCTACCCACAAAGTATTTTTCCTTAATTTCTCAGGTAACAACAGGTGATGCTTCCCTCTCCTGGTACCATCCATCAGTGCCGCATGGGTTTGAAGCCAGAGGCTATACCCCCAAATCCTGCATCAGAGAAGTTTCCCTCCCATCTCAACCTCCTTGCCCCTGCTTTTCTCCTATCTCAGTATCTCCCCTTTTCTTCCCCAGGCTTCTCTTTCCACTCTCTCCCCTTCCTCAGGTTGGTAAACCAGTCCCTAATCTCTTCCCACCCCAGATTGGAACGTGTGTCCCTCCCCAACACTCCTTAGAGCTGTCACCTGGCCTCCTCCAGGTTTCCATAGCCCCGTTGCTAAACAATTTGCCAGGGGTAACCATTAACCTAGCCCTTAACTCACTCCCCCACCTTTCTCACTAGAAGGGATTTTCCAATCATTGGTTAGCAGAGCCAGGTTACCATCTTTCCTAAGCTCTTGGGTGGGATCTCCGCATCTCAGAGTACCCAGAACAAAGCTGGGGGTGAAGATGTATTTTAAGAGGTGTTTTTAAAAGTATATAATTGTTTATTTCTTTCTCCTTCACTATCTCCTTGCTTCTCAGACACACACACTCAAAAATTAGGCTCATTGAGTAGGGATTTAATTATGTTCCCTGTTTTGAGTCCACCACCTGGCCCAGAATGAATGAATGACACCCTTCTGTCCTTAGGGTGTGTGTGTGTGTGTGTGTGTGTGTGTGTGTGCGCGCGCGCAGGGGTAGGGGCACGTTTCAGTAGGGGTGTAGGTGTTTTTTAGCAGGTCTGCTTCTCTCTGCCAGAACTTGGTGAAATTCGAATGCTTCCAACTTCTCTTGGGGCACTGAAATTATTAATTCGGCCCTGTGGTGTCCCTATGGGAGTGATCATACTCTGCACCCAGGAAACAGGCAAAGGTGGGCTGAGATAGGAGCCTCGCTTCTTATTTCCGCTTATTTATTTAAAACACTCACGTAGCTCTTACTATGTTTGCCAGGCACTGTTCTAAGCTCATTATAAATATTAAGTTAGAATTGTTGGCATAGGTTGAATTAATGTTGCTTATCTCCACTCTCCAGAAAAAACAAAAACAAAAACAAAACCCCCCCAAAAACGCGTCTCTGTTCCTTTAAGGTCGGCCTCCTCTCCAGATTACCCAACGCCCCTAGACCCGTTCCGGGGGCTCGGACTCCAGCTCTGCTAAGGACCTTCTCACAGGCTCCACCCCGTGTCAATCAAGGGCCAGAGGCCCGGTTGCTAGGCAACAGCAGAGGGCGGGAAGTTTGAACGTTCGGGCACCGCCCCATATGCGAATAGGCCAATCATCGTCCAGCCTTCTCTGCGGTCCCCTCCTCCCTCTCGCCCTGTTGGATCTCTAGGCAGGATCCGGGTCTCTTCGACCAATAGCGGCTAAGCAGGCGGGGCGTGTGCGCGCGCACCCCGCCCTCGCGTCGGCGCACCCTCCCGCAGGCCCGCGGCACTTACTGACGCGGTCTCGCGCACGTCGCTACCCAGGTGACTGAAAAGGCGGGAAAACGCCGCGAGCTGTCCGCAACTGGGTGGGGAAGTCAAGAGCCTGAGGCTGTGATCTTGGGGGCTTGGTTGGCAGGGGCGGAGAGAGGAGGCGTGCAAAACGTGCCCCACAGGACCCTCAGACCGTCTCCAAATACAACCTTCGCGTGACAGGAATGAGGGTGGGGCGAGTGGTGTTTTCCACAGTCTGTACTTTAGTGAAATACCCGAGAAGTCGCCCCTCCAGATGCCCTGCACCTGTGACCATAGCTCTCGAAGGCCCTAGCAGCCCTGCCCCTCAGCCCTCTCCCATTAGTTCTCAGTGGAGTTGCATTTCTGCGCGCCCCGCTACCCCCGCCTCCTCGCGGGTGAGATCTCGCTCCTGAACCGCCTTCATTTTCTTCATCCACAGAGCCTCCAACGCCATGGCCTCCGTAGGAGCGACCCCAGGCAGGACGCCGCAGGGACCGGGACCCGGGGAGGCCTCGGCCAGCTTCCCCAGCCCGGCCCCAGTGCCGGACCCCCGGGAGGCCGAGGAGGAGGAAGAGGAGGAGCCCGCGGAGGTCTGGGGGTGGGGCGGAGAGGCGATGTCGGAGGAGCAAGAGCTCGAATCTGGAGAGCAGGGAGTTGATTGGAACGTCTGGTTGTTAGACTCTAAAGGGGCTGGGAACAAGAGCTGGGCCAGTCACTTCGCTCCGCTCAATGTCGGTTTCACATTAACTGAATGGGGGTGATGATGCCTATCTCAGAGAGTTGATAAAATAATTAAAATTAAATATGGCATGCCTCAACCCTGCACTTAACGAGTGGTTGGTTCAAATATTAGTTTCCTTTCTTCCTTGCCGGACAGATTCATCTGTGTGTGCTGTGGAACTCAGGATACCTGGGCATTGCCTACTATGACACTAGTGACTCCACCATCTACTTTATGCCAGATGCCCCAGACCACGAGAGCCTCAAGCTGCTCCAGAGAGGTGAGGACAGAACTAGGAATTCCTCTACTCTGGGATTAGAAACGTATTTCACTCGTAGGTCCTTACCTGACTCAATCTATTTTTATTAGTTGACCCCTAGAGGCCCCCCACTTTGTTGTTTTTAGGAATTCATCTCATTATTCACAAATGTACCAGGAGCTGGAGATACAGTCCTGGGCACATCAGTCATGTCTGTCCTTTAAGGGTTTACAGTCTAGTGATAATCTCCTGGGCACCCCTCTTCCCCTCCCACCACCCCATCAGTCTTACTACTCTTTCCTTTTCTACTCTCATGTCTGACTCCGACTTACGCTCCCAATGTGGGGGGCACTCCCTACTCTTAGAGGGAGGAAATAAGTTTCTGAGGGGTGAAGGGAGATAGCAAGGGGAGGGCTACGGGTTCCCTCTTAGTCAAAAGATAAAGATCCTTGAACTCATTTGGTCTCCATTTTCATTCCGAGTTCTGGATGAAATCGATCCCCAGTCTGTTGTCACGAGCGCCAAACAGGATGAGACTATGACTCGGTTTCTGGGGAAGCTTGGTAAGGACTGAGTAAGGGAGAGAGGGAAAATGGGGAAGGACTAAATTATGGAATGTTCCAGGAGACTAAAGGGTCTTGGGGGGAGCTACAGCCAGGAGACCAGAATTGGGTGAGAGGGAAGGTGGGACAGCGGCAGAAGGACTGAGATGTACAGACTGATGGCCCTTTCTTTGTCTCCGTCACAGCCTCCCAAGAGCACAGAGAGCCTAAGAGACCTGAAATCATATTTTTGCCAAGTGTGGATTTTGGTATCTCCTCCCTTTTGCTTTGCCCAATCCCCCATCCCAGTTTTCTGACCCTTTCTCCTAACTCCACCTTCATCATCAGAGGTCCCCCCTCAGCCCTATCTCATTCTAAACCTTTGTGTTCTTCAAGCCCCATGACCAGTCTCCCCACGATCTCTCCTAATCCCTACCCTTTAATAACCTGCAGCTTAGGCTTGTCTAGGGATGAGGGCCTTCCGTGAGAAGAGGGAGTTGTAACACTTTTTGGTCAGCTTTGATTGTTGGCATTTTCCCCTTTAAGCCAAAGCCATTTGCCCCTTAAAAAAAAAAAAAAAAAGGCACTGCCTCAGTGACCTCGTTCATCTAGAAGATGCTTCCATAACCTTCCCAGGTTTTGCAAAAAGGACAGGGAATGTTCTATCCTAAATTAGATGTGAGGGCATTCATGTTATTAGTTCCTCTGTTAATATGATTTTTTTGACCCCAAATCCCCAATTCCAGACAGATATCTTCCTCTGAGCCATTTATCTTTCTCAGTTTATGTTCCCAGCCAAACCTCTTTATAGTATATGTAGAATAAAGAGTCTGAAAATTTGCCTCTTGTCTCAGCTTTACGTTAACTGCCTGTGTGAATTTGGCAAGCCACGTCATCTCTCTTGCTTCTGTTTTCTCATTCTTAAAATAAGGTGAAGAATCGGGCTGTAAGATCTTTCCCTCCCTTCTTCCCTCAAAATAGGCCTGGAGATAAGCAAACAGCGCCTCCTTTCTGGAAACTACTCCTTCATCCCAGACTCCATGACCGCCACTGAGAAAATCCTCTTCCTCTCCTCCATCATCCCCTTTGACTGCCTCCTCACGGTGAGATGGGTCCCTCAAGAGAAGGGCTGGGTTGCAGCAGGTTAGAGAAAGGCACAAGCACCTGGAGACTAGGTTTGAGTCCTGGGAGATACTAGCCCAGCCCTGGAAAATAATAGTTTTCCCTGGTGTCGTCCAGCCTCCAAGACGTTGGGATTTACCCCACCTCCTCTACTGATCCCCTCCTAGGTTCGAGCACTTGGAGGGCTGCTGAAGTTCATGGGTCGAAGAAGAATCGGGGTTGAACTGGAAGACTGTAACGTCAGCATCCCCATCCTAGGCTTTAAGAAATTTGTGTTGTAGGTCATTTACCCTAACCTCAACCAAAGTAAGGTGGGATTGGGAGGCCTGGAAAGTAAGACGGGATGGGGGGCGTTGGCTGTGACCCATCTGGTAAAGTGCTCTAGGGCACACAGGAACTCCTGAGAGGGTGTGGAGCTCTGGGGAGAAAACTGAGAGAGTACTCTTGAAGGAGAGCTAAGCGGGTATAACTTAAGAATGAACTCAGAGCTCTCATACCCCAGCCACCTTCCTTTCTGCTTGTTTTCTGTCCTCAGGACCCATCTGGTGAGCATAGATCAAGACACCTACAGGTAAGGAGATGGAGGCAGGCTGTCATCTTTGGGGAGGGAGAAGGATTAAGCTTAATGCTCTAATAATCCTTAACTGGGCTCTAATTTCTTTAATCCTGGGGCTATTAAGAGCTCTCTCCCTGAAGGAAAGAGAAGCGGGGTGAGGGGAGAGAAGAAGAAAAGCACAAAGGCGTCCCCCTCCTTTTCTAAAGGGAGAAACTGAGGCGGAGAGCAGTGAGGGACAAACCTTACATCAAGACTTCATCTCAGGAGGTGTTCCCAATCCCCATTCCATTTTCTCAATTGCCTTTTAAAATACAAATTACCCTAATTTCTCCCTGATAGTGTCCTGCAGATATTTAAGAGTGAGCCTCACCCCTCAGTGTACAAAGTGGCCAGTGGACTCAAGGAGGGGCTCAGCCTCTTTGGTAGGTGTGCCCCCTCCCTCATCCCACACTACACAGGCCTGCCAGAAAAACAGCTGCCTCCAAAGATGTATCCCAGCCCCTCTCTTTCCACTTCACCCCATTGCCAGCTGTCTCTTCTTCTCCAGTCCAGCTTCTTTTTTTTTTTTCCTTAATTTTTTTATTTTTGGCTGCGTTGGGTCTTCGTTGCTGCACTCAGGCTTTCTCTAGTTGCAGCGAACGGGGGCTGCTCTTCATTGCGGTGTGCGGGCTTCTCATTGCAGTGGCTTCTCTTGTTGCGGAGCACGGGCTCTAGGCGTGGGGGCTTCAGTAGTTGCCGCGCGTGGGCTCAGTAGTTGTGGCTCGCGGGTTCTATAGCGCAGGCTCAGTAGTTGTGAAGCACGGGCTTAGTTGCTCTGCGGCATGTGGGATCTTTCCAGATCAGGGCTCGAACCCGTGTCCCCTGCATTGGCAGGTGGATTCTTAACCACTACGCTACCAGGGAAGTCCCAATCCAGCTTTGTTATCCTCTTTGTACCCTCCCTCAGTTTGGGCATCTTCCCGAAACCTTGTCCAGTATAGTTGTCCAGTGTCATTTGCGTATCATTTCTTACTCTACCAATTCCATGTTTATTCCTTGGGTTTGTATGAATATTTCTACTAGTGGTGTACCTGTCTAGGGACTTTGGGAGGCCCTATGTATAGAGGAGAGTTATGTAACTGCATAACTCCCATGTTTGCTTTGCATAGAGTCTTTATTTCCTATAGTTGTTTCAGGCTTTAGGGTGTATTGGGGACATCACCCCAAGTAACCACATGGTTTCACTGTGCATCTCAGTGGGTTGTGTCTAATGTTTATGTGTATGTGTTGGGCTTTTTGTGAGTCTAATTATGCCTGCTCTGCATATTTTTCTGGCTGAATGTTCCTGTGAGCGCCCATTCCTCCCCCAAGCCCATGTAAGGTAATCCCGGCTCAGACTTGTGACCACACGCTGGCTTTGGCTGCCTTTGTGTCCTGTATCTGGGGAACGCCCCCCAGGCCAGCCAGCCAAACACCCAAACCTCTGACCCTGATGCCTCAGCTTAGACACATCCATACATTGCTTTCCCTGACCCTGCTTGTAACAGGTTCACTCCATACCCCAATTCCCAACAGGAATCCTCAACAGATGCCGCTGTAAGTGGGGAGAGAAACTGCTCAGGTGAGTAAGAGTCACACACGTGCTACAGGTTAATGCAGGCAATCTGTAGACTCAAACACACCACCCTTAGTAGTAATGAAAACAACTGCCCTTTCCCAAATGCTGGCTAAATGCATTTAATCCTTACAACGACCCCATGTGGTAGCTAGTGTTATTCTCATTTTACGTTGTCAGCACAGATGCACATGTACCCACTGATGATACACAGACTTTCACACATACACGCAGCAGAAGCAGAATCACAAGACAGCAATGTACACATGGTAATATCTTTAATTATTAAAAACATACTTCAAATTTGAGCTGTTCTCTGATGACTCTCAAATATGTATCTCTAGTTCCGAGCTCAATTATGTGGAATGCTCTTTGCACATCATCGCCACCTGCAATTTCCACAGGCAGCTCAAACTCAGAGCATCCAAACTGACACCCACTGGCCCTGTTCCTCTTCCTGCATTCCCTTTTCTGGTTAATGGCATTGCTGGCAATATAGCTTCTCAAGCTCTGAACCTTGGATTGATGCTTCTCCCTCACCCCCCATATTCAATTATTCACTGAGACCTATTGATTCTATCCAGAAATGTCTCTCTCAGCCATCCCCTTCTCCCTCTTTCCTCTGCTCTAATTCTGGCTATCTTCATTTCTAACCTGGAACATTGCATTCACCTTCAAATTGGTCTCTCTGCCTCTAAACGCTTCTTTTTCCAATGTGTTCTTCATTCCAAAATAGAGATCTGAGCATGTCACGCCCCCACGCCCCTTTTTTTAAAGCTTAAGTAGAAAAAAAACATAAATCTCAGGAGGTTTCCACATTACCTGCATGATTAAGGGTCGCATCTTTAGCAGTATGGCATTCAGGGCCCCTCAATTTTAATTTCCAGGCTTACCTCCTCATACCCATGTTTTGTTTTGTTTTGTTTTGTTTCGTTTTTTCGGTCGTGCGGCTTGTGGGATCTTAGTTCCCCAACGAGGGATTAAACCCACGCCCTCAGCAGTGAAGGTGTGGAGTCCTAACCACTGGACCGCTAGGGAATTCCCCCTCAAGCCTATGTTTATGCTGTTCCCTCTGGAAAGTCTTTCCCCTGCTCTCCACCTGTCAAAATCTTACATCCTCTTGCAACCCAACTATCAGCTTTCTGGTGAAGCTTTCACAGGCACCCCTGAGGAGACTGACATGCACTTTGCTGTGTGGTCACATAGTGCTTGTTTATATTTTCTAGTTGCACTGTCACATCAGGTTGGAATTAGTTGGTGAATCTACTTGCCCTCATAGCTGTGAGTGAACTCTATGCAGCGGCCCATTCCTGTTAGCTCAGCACATGGCCTTGTATGCAGTAGAATGCAAGCACACTGGTTACATCATCTCTAAAAACTCAGGAAACCTTTGCTAGCCTGCAGGTGCACAATCTTTTCCCCATGCCACCTGCCCTGCAATGTATGTCTTTTGGAGGTTAATTTAGGATTATCTCTGAGGCCATCTCCAGGTAATTGGTGGGGTGATTTAATTACCTCGAAGTTCTTCTCTAGTGCTTCAGGCACAGATCTCTAGTCTCAACCAGGGATGAAAGGGAAGGAATTCTCAAAGGAGAAGAGAACTGAGTTAAAGGTGAGGGAGGGGTGCAGATTCCTTAGATAGGATCCTGCAGGGCATAGAATCACAATCTGATGATCAGCCAAGGGCCCAGCTGGCCTGAAGCCAGACAGGGCACCTGGAAGGTGACTAAATGTCACAGTATGCTCTAAAGAGCACTGCCCTAGCACTCTGGAGACCTGAGTTTGAGATCCAGTTGTACTTCTTACTAGCTGCATGACTTTGGACAATTTGCTTACCTTCTAAGGGCCTCATCCCCTCAGCTGACTTGAGTCTGGCTCAACTAAGACCTCCAGGCACTCGAAGTACATGAGCCAGAGCTACCCAGGTGTTTTATAAGAAAATCTGGTGAGGCTCGTGCTCTCCAGGTGGGGAGGGTATTCACAGACTGGCCGACACTGCCTCGGACACCTGTGCTCCTCTGTGGCCAAGGAGCAGAGGTGCCTAAAACCCACCCTCGAATCCACATGAGTCTTGCACTTCATTCTAACCTGGGGTGTTCTAACCCCGGGTAACTGGCCGTAGACTACAGTGTGAGATACACATCCTTAGGCCCCAGTGTCTCCACAGGTTGGCTCTTATACAAAATGATATGCCTAATGGCTTGCTCTAATGTAGGAAAGAATCTGTGGGCTCCCAGGTCCTTGTAGAATCTCACACTCTTCATAGCCATAGGGAGATAGGGATACCCAGAATTAGACGAACACAGATGAGACATTTATTTCTGTATAATAATTTAATTTATTAGGAAATAACCTCAGACACAGAAAAGGTAATAATAATAATAATAATAAACCTCTGTGTTTCCACTAGCCAATTTAAAAATAAGACAATGTTATCGAAACCCTTTAAGTATCTCTACCCAATACTTTCTTCTCTGCAGGGATGAACATTATCACGAATTGAGGACTTATTCTACATGGAACAGTTATATACTTCCATAGGAAGAACATGAAAAGACATGAATGTCTGTGCTATTTCACAGCTAAATACAGATACACAAACTTTCTGACTCACTCCTACTCAGCTGCAGAGAGAGCTAGAGTGTTGGCATTCAAATGCCTCAACACACTGCTCTCCCTCTAAAATATTGACAAATTCCATCACATATCCACATAGAAGGACACATGGTCATATCCATCAAAACCGAGATACACACAGTTGTGCTCACATCCAGAGGTTTTCAGTAGATGCGAGTAAACACACCTGCATAGATAGGGCACTGTACTTACCGGTGCAGATACATATTGCCGCAATCCCCAGGGACCTCCAAATGCACATTTTTCACAAATTGAGATCAAGACAGTGATGAGAACAGATGTAATTTCTGGTCTCCTCACTCCAACCCTTACTTCCAGGCTATGGTTCACACGTCCAACCCAGGACCTGGGGGAACTAAATTCCCGTCTGGATGTCATTCAGTTTTTCCTGTTACCCCAGAATCTGGACATGGCTCAGATGCTGCATCGATTGCTGGGTCACATCAAGAACGTGCCTGTGAGCTCGGGGTTGGGGGCAGGGAGGTGGGGAAGGAGGTTGAGGGGTGCTGGGCATCTTGAGGGGCATTAGGGCGCGAGAAGGCAAACAGCGGCTGTGTCCTTGTTTGACTCTAGCTGATTCTTAAGCGCATGAAGTTGTCCCACACCAAGGTCAGTGACTGGCAGGTTCTCTACAAGGTAAGACCTCTCTTCTTGAATCTAGAAGTCCAGGTTAAGACCCCCAGCATGTGTTCCAAATCCTCTTTACTCTCGTCACCCGGTCCAATTTTATCCCAGCACCTTTAAAAAAACTTTGCACTGTGGAAATTGTCAAAAAAAATTTAGAGAGAATAATACAATGAACTCCCATGTACCCACCATGTAGCTTTAACACTTTGACTCATACAAATCTTGTTTCATGTATATCTTCTCTCACTTTCCTTTTCCTGTATTATTTTGAAGCAATTCCCAGCCATCATATAATTGCACCCATAAATATTTCAATATGCTTTCTAAAAGAAAATTATTTTTAAAAAAGAATAACAATGCCATTATCTTATCTAAAAATTAATGTAATTCTTTAATATTAATTATCATGTTTATTTCTATTCATCTCTTTAATGATTTTTTTAAATTACAGTTTGTTTAATTGGGATCAAAATATGTTCATATAACGATGGGATGATGTCTTTCTGAGTCTCCTTTATGGGTTCCTTCTCCATTTCACCATTCTCTCTCTCTCTGTGTCTCTCTCTCTGTGTCTCTCTCTCCCTCTCTCCCTCCCTCCCCCCTCCCCTCCTCTCGCCATCTCTCCATATATATATCTTTCCCCCTTGCAACGTATTTCTTGAAGAAGCTGGATTATTTGTCCTACAGAGTTTTCCTTAGCCTGAATTTCACTGATTACATTCCCTGTTTTTGACATGTTTCTCTCTATTCTAGAATTTCTGTAAATTAATAGTTGAATCTAGAAGCTTGATCAGGTTCAAGTTTAATTTTTTTCAATAGTGTTTCATAAATGGAGGAACATAATGTCAGTATGTCTGACTCTCCTTTTGTGATGATAGCAGTCTTTGATGTTTAATATCTAAGTCCATTAGTTCTTTAGAGATTGCAAAGTAGTGTTATTCTAATTCTTTCTTCATTTATTAGAATGTTTCTGGAAGGAAGACTTCCTCTCATCTACTCTTTGGTTACCTAGTGATATCACAGAACATTGCTTGATTTTTTTCCCCCTGATTTTATCTGTCCAGCTATCAGCAAATACGAAATTAGTTCCATAATCCTCCAAGGCAACCAATGAGTTTTTTTGGTTGCTGTTGTTGTTTTAGTATCATTACAAACTTACAGATTTCTTCGTGCTTCAGGCCACTGCATTTTTAATCTTTACACATGTTCGAGATATTCCATCTTTGGCCAATGGGAGCCTCTTCATGTTGGCTTCTGAGTCCTTTAACATGACACTAGTAGACTTGGATAGCTTCCCCACTCTCTGGTTTGACAAGATGTACCAGATATACCATTTACACCTACTGGTTCTGACCCGGAACCAGACATTTCTCTGAGGAGCCCTGGTTCCTTTTAGTGAGAAATGGTATTTCTGTATACCACAGTGAATGCTAGAGGGTACTCAGCATGTTTTGCTTATTGCTTGTAGGCCTTTTCTGTGGACAGATCTAGGAACTTAAAAAAAAAAACAACATGATAAATTAGTACTGACATCACCTATTTATTTTATTTTAGTTTTTTAGATATCCAGAGATCACTATATCTATATTCTTTTTTTTAATTAATTTTTTTTGAGTATAGTTGATTTACAATATTGTCTGCTGTATAGCAAAGTGAATCAGTTATACATAAATATATATCCACTCTTTTTTAGATTCTTTTCCCATTTAGGTCATTACAGAGTATTGAGTAGAGTTCCCTGTGCTATACAGTAGGTCCTTATTAGGTATCTATTTTATATATAGTAGTGTGTATATGTCAATCCCAATCTCCCAATTTATCCCTCCCCCACCGCTTCCCCCTTGGTAACCATTAGTTTGTTTTCTACATCTGTGACATCACCTATTTAAATTCAGCACCACAGGGTTCTTACCTTGTATATTCCACTTTCATCCTCTTCAATATTTCCTTCTTCCATACTGGAGATTCTGTGTCTCAATAACACTAGGAATGAGAAAATCGAAGTATCACTTACTTGCTTTTTCCTACGTTACATCCACAACAGTCTTAGAATAGCAATATCACCATTACTACCAAAACTATATGATTATTGAACACTATTTAACATTTTTTGGGGGGAAGGAGGGATAGTTCTTTCTGTTCTCCCTAGGATATACAGTCAAATTGCTGTGTTTTAGTCACTACTTCAAGTGGTTATGTCACTATCTGGATATACATTATGTTCATTTGTTTCATTCTTTTTTTTGATTTTTAATAATTGCTTCTTAAAATTTAATCTTATAATTATGTAGAATATTTACACAGTTCCAAAGTCAAATCTCCCAAACAAGGTATAGTCAATTAAATTGTAGCTTCTATCCCTTTCCCCACTCTCCACCTATAGATAACCTTTAAAAAAATTTTTTTTGGCTTGAATAAGTTTATCTTTTATAGAAAAGGATAAAAATAAGCAGTCCATGATTTTTGGGTGGTTTCATAAAGTCCTCAGTGACCCAGTCTCCTTCTGTCTTCCTGTTCTGCCATCCTCAGCATGTGGCTTCTACCACCTAGCTCAAGATAGCAAGGTGAATTCCAGCTGTAATATCTGCTTTCCAGCTACTCCTCGTCCACTGCTATTCGAAGTTTCCAGTGACTGTCTGAAGTTTCTCTGTGCATGGTTTCAGTTTCCAGCTTTTTTGCTGCAGCAGCTGCTATAGTTCTGTTCCCAGTGAATTTGAGGTTCTTGATGTCTCATTGCAGAAAGAATTCAGTGAGAAACAAAGGTATAGTTAAGAAGTGGGTTTATTTAGGGAGAAACACACTCCACAGACAGAGTGTGGGCCATCTCAGAAGGCGACAGAGCCTAAAAAAATTATTTTAAGGGCTTCCCTGGTGGCGCAGTGGTTGCGAGTCCGCCTGCCGATGCGGGGGACACGGGTTCGTGCCCCGGTCTGGGAAGATCCCACATGCCGCGGAGCGGCTGGGCCCGTGAGCCATGGCCGCTGAGCCTGCGCATCCGGAGCCCGTGCTCCGAAACGGGAGAGGCCACAACAGTGAGAGGCCCGCATAATGCAAAAAAAAAAAAAAAAAAAAAAATTATTTTAAATTTATTTATTTATTTTTGGCTGCATCGGGTCTTTGTTGCTGCGCACGGGCTTTCTCTAGTCGAGTCGAGCGGGGGCTACTCTTTGTTGTGGTGTGCGGACTTCTCATTGCAGTGGCTTCCCTTGTTGCAGAGCACGGGCTCTAGGTGCGCGGGCTTCAGTAGTTGTGGAACGTGGGCTCAGTAGTTGTGGCTTGTGGGCTCTAGAGTGCAGGCTCAGTAGTTGTGGTGCACGGGCTTCAGTAGTTGTGGCTCATGGGCCCTAGCGCAGCCTCAGTAGTTGTGGCACACATGCTTAGTTGTTCTGTGGCACGTGGGATCTTCCCCGACCAGGGCTCGAACCCATGTCCCCTGCATTGGCAGGCGGGTTTTTAACCACTGCGCCACCAGGGAAGCCCTCTACAGTATATCTACCTAACACATAAAGTAGTTTCAGTTTTATTTTACGTGAGCAGATGTGTGTGACTATTTGTATATTCCCTCCCACTACTTAACATTTATCCTTGGCTTCAGCCAGGCCAGGCTCCGCGTTCAAGCACTCTGCCTGGGAGACCCACCATGTTCCTGCTCAGGATAGCATGGTGGTTAAAAGCCAGACACCTGGGCTCAGTTCCCAGCTCTTCTGTTTACTCTCTGTGAGACCTCGAGCAAATTGTGTTACCTCTTTGTGCTTCAGGTTGCTCACCTGTAAAATGGAGTCATGCTAGTCCCTATCTCCTAGGATTCTTTTGAGAATTGAATGAAATTAACACATGTAAAAAGTTTAGAATATTGCCTGGCGGGTAGTAAACATTCAATAAGTGTTAGTTCTTATTCCTATGTCTATTCATTTGCCCATGCTCTTGCCCCCACCTAGAATACACTCCTCCCTTTGGAATTGCCTTATTCAAGACCAAGCCCATTTCTTTTTCTCTGCAAAGATATCCCAACTATTTTAGCCCATATTAGTCTTATTCTCTGAACTTCCTTAGTAATTTTAGTCAGTTTCACAACTTGGTCAATCCTTTTTGTGGGTAGTCATTGTTTTTGTTGCTTGTTTCCATAATGGCTAGATTATAAACTCTTTGGTTTATACACTTTATATATCCTCTGTCACAGAGTGAGGCTCAGTCAATGTCCTTTGGATTGGGTCTATCCACTCAGTCTAATCCCTGGTTAGAGCAGCCACCTCAGGTCACTGACTTTCACACTGGGGAATTAATTCTCAGTGACTCTCACCCATCCTCTCTTCCTGCTGTCTCTTACCCGAATGCTATCATTGCCCCTTCTGCTCATTTACTTCTTCTCTGCCTTTCATATCCCTATTTCTCTTTCTCCTTCCTCTGTACAAACTTCTCTCTTGGGATATTGTACAACTCTCTATCAAAGCAACTACCACTTTATTTTTAAATCTTCTGGGTGTATTTCTGTCTTCCTTACTAGACCACGAGCCCATCTAGGACAAGGGACCCAGTTGTCTTTGTTGTCTTTGGAGCCTCAGTGTTTAGTGTGGTGCCTGGTGAAGAGTTCTGCAGATTCCATTTTCTCTCTCACTGTTTCTTTTTTGCATTTGAGATCTTCTCTCTGTCTCTGTTATTGTGTTTTTCCCTATTGGTCTTTGTTCTTCTCAGTCCATCCCTGTTCTCTCGCCTAAGCCCGGCCTGGGTATGGACCACCCTCCTCTGTCCATTTCTCCTACAGACAGTGTACAGTGCCCTGGGCCTGAGGGATGCTTGCCGCTCCCTGCCCCAGTCCATTCAGCTCTTTCGGGACATTGCCCAAGAGTTCTCTGATGACCTACACCACATTGCCAGCCTCATTGGGAAAGTGGTGAGTGGAAGGAAAGAGGCAGAGCTCCTGGGAAACTAGGGGAGAGGTGGGTTTGGGTAATAGAGAACGACTGGGCTCTGGGGAATGTGGTGTGGAAGATGGGGATGCATGGGAGACACTGAGGTCAGCTGGATGACCAAGGGATGGCATGGTGAGACGAGATGGCAAAATATCAGGGATCTGCTTGGAGGCTTGGAGGGTTAGGGTTAAAGCAGGGACTGAAGGGGCCCAAGTAGAGGTGAGGAACAGGACGAGATGGTGCTGGATGTAAAGAACCTGGACTTCTTGTCTCCTCAGGTGGACTTTGAGGGCAGTCTTGCTGAAAATCGCTTCACAGTCCTCCCCAACATAGATCCTGAAATTGATGAGAGTGAGTGTTAGGTGTACGGATGGGCCTGTGAGGCCTGAAACATGAGCCTGCCCGTTGATGGGGTACCATTCTCGGTAGGCGGCCACTACAACTGGGGATAATCATCGCAACCAGAGCAGGAACCTTACTTTTGATATCCACGTGTCTTTCACCCTCCTAGAAAAACGAAGGCTGACAGGACTTCCCAGTTTCCTCACTGAGGTGGCTCGGAAGGAGCTGGAAAATCTGGACCCCCGTATTCCTTCATGCAGTGTCATCTACATCCCTTTGGTGAGGGCAGGAGGGTGGGTGTGCTCCCCAGGGGTTTTTTAGGGGGACATTAGGCTTATGAAGGACACATTAGTAGATAAGAAAACCCTGGAGAAATCTGAAGAACATGAACACTTTTTGGTGGCTTTAGCCCCCTGAGGGAAGCACTGGGGGATATAGGGGACTCTGGCTTCCTCTAAGGAAAGAAAGTGCCCAGTACATCACTCTCTACTTTATCTCTTTTCTACTCTCCGCAGATTGGCTTCCTTCTTTGTATTCCCCGCCTGCCTTCCATGGTGGAGACCAATGACTTTGAGATTGAGGGTCTGGATTTCATGGTGAGACCCTTGACCTCTGTAGGGGTTGATAAGGAAAGTGAATGAGCAGCTGAGAGGAAGGCCTTACCCCATATCAGCACTGCCCGATGTGGGATCCCTCTTCTGTTGTTTTACTCTGATCTTTACCAGCTCTGAGACAAAGGAGAAAGAAATCAAGGTCAGGGCTGGAGCGGGGGTTAGAGAGGATGAGGATCGAGAGAAGCAAAGCCCATAGCTTTGAACCCTTGTATCCAGTTCCTCTCAGAGGAGAAGCTTCACTATCGTAGTGCTCGAACCAAGGAGCTGGATGCATTGCTGGGGGACCTGCACTGCGACATCCGGGGTGAGGAGAAGCGAGTGGCTGGAGCGGAGTGGGCAGCATGGAGATGATTCTGATAGGCTCCTTTCCTTCCTGCTATTGCTCTCTCTTTATCTCTCTCTCTCTCTCTCTCTCTCTCTCTCTCTCTCTCTGACTCTGCCTTTTCTGAATGTCTCTGGGTATTTCAGATGGTATCTGCAAGCCTGTTTCTGGGTCCCTCTGCTGGCCTCTTTGTCTCTCCTTCACTTTCCCCTGGAGCTGACCCCCAGCTCCCTCCCTTACCTGCCCCCAGACCAGGAGACCCTGCTGATGTACCAGCTGCAGTGTCAGGTGCTGGCACGGGCAGCTGTCTTGACCCGGGTGTTGGACCTTGCCTCCCGCCTGGACGTCCTCTTGGCTCTTGCCAGTGCCGCCCGGGACTATGGCTACTCAAGGCCCCGTTACTCCCCACGGCTCCTTGGGGTACGAATCCAGAATGGCAGGTGAGAACAGAAAAGGGTGGAGGCATAGACAAGAGGGGCCCAAAGGCCCCATCTTCTGCATCCACAGGCCATGTGCAAGGTACCTCTCCACCCACTGCAGGCATCCTCTGATGGAACTCTGTGCCCGAACCTTCGTGCCCAACTCCGCAGAATGCGGGGGGAACAAAGGGAGGGTCAAAGTCATCACTGGACCCAACTCCTCAGGGAAGAGCATATACCTCAAACAGGTAGAGGAATCCCTACAAACTGGGCCTCTGGAATCTTCTCCATTGTCTCCATCCCCCACCTGCCAGTCAACCCAGGTCCTTACAGCTCTTCTCCCCCTGTGTTCTGACCCCAGCTGTCCTGAAAAGACCGTAACCCACACCCGCCGCTCCTCTTCCTCCCAAGTTCTCATTCTCTACCTGAGGGAGAGCCATGCTCTAATGATCGTTCCATGGCCTGAATTCTCCTCCCCCACCTCTGAATTAAAGTGTACCTTTGCTCACTCCCTGCCCTTTACTGATTCTAAAGTGAGCAGAAGGGGCTGTGATCTTCTGTTAAACTGTGTCCATCTCTCTTGATCTATTGTTCTCCCCTCAGTTTAGCCTCACCTTCACCTCAGCCACACGAGGCACCGGGCCCTGTCTCCTCCCCTATTCAGGTAGGCTTGATCACATTCATGGCCCTGGTGGGCAGCTTTGTGCCAGCAGAGGAAGCCGAAATCGGGGCAGTAGACGCCATCTTCACCCGAATCCATAGCTGTGAATCCATCTCCCTTGGCCTCTCTACCTTCATGATCGACCTCAACCAGGTCAAAAGGAGGAGGGTTGGGGGAGGGGGATAATGGGGAAGGAACCCTACCCGTGAAAAATGTCAGAACAGGAAAAATGTTCCTTCTGCTGCCTGCTCTCTACACTAGGGGCAGGGAGCACCCAGTTCAGAGACCAGGAGAATCAATACCGCGAACCTTTATCGATCCCCGGCTTTGTGTGAGGCACTGTTGGCAATGAAAGGATGAACAAAACGTGTCTCGCCGTTAAAGAACTTGCAGTCCAGTTGGGTGGACACCTACACAAGCAGCTTTACTGCCAGGCAGACTGTGGTCAGTGCGTTACAGGCCTCGAATGTTTCTGAAACTCTCCCTTGTCCACCTGGTACCCAGCAGGTGGCGAAAGCAGTGAACAATGCCACCGAGCGGTCGCTGGTCCTTATCGATGAATTCGGAAAGGGAACCAACACGGTAAGGGGAGAAGCTGTTGAGGAGTTAAGGAGGGGAAAATGAAGGAGGGCTAAGGAACAAGAGGGTGCGGCTGCGCCTCTGGAAAAGAACAGGGGTGTGTGGGTGGAAAAGAAACAGAGTGTGAGGCGGGAGAGCCCTGGCAGGAGGAGAGGGGCACACGGGGCACCTGTGGTTCCACAGCCTCACCCTTGCCCTCTGCACAGGTGGATGGGCTTGCGCTTCTGGCGGCCGTGATCCGACACTGGCTGGCGCTTGGGCCCACGTGCCCCCACATCTTCGTGGCCACCAACTTTCTGAGCCTCATTCAGCTACAGCTGCTGCCACAGGGGCCCCTCGTGCAGTATTTGGTGAGGAAACCAATCCAGCTCCCTAGGGGCCCCTAGGCCGAGCATTTCCCAGAGCTGGGAACTGGCTTCTCCGTCAGAACAGGGGCTCCTTGAGCACAGGGACCATGTCCCTTCCTGTTTCTCACTCTCCACAGCAACTGACCAAGGCACTGGGGCAGGAAGCGGAATGACTGATAACATTCCCCTTTTAATTCTCTTTTAAGACCATGGAGACCTGTGAAGATGGGAATGACCTTGTCTTCTTCTATCAGGTTTGTGAAGGTGTTGCCAGTGCCAGCCATGCCTCCCACACAGCTGCCCAGGCTGGGCTTCCTGAGAGACTCATTGCTCGCGGCAAGGAGGTGAGGTCCAAACAGCAACCGCCTCCATCAGGGCTCCCTTCCACTGTCCCTGCTTCTCTGAGGGACCTGGATTTCTGGGCCCATGGGATTTCTGACCCTTACTCTCTCTGCTCTCACCCACTCCCACCCCTGCCCCTTCCTCCTTGGTCCTAGGTCTCAGACTTGATCTGCAGCGGAAAGCCCATCAAGCCTGTCAAGGAGCTGCTAAAGGAGAAACAAATGGAAAAGTGAGTGCAGGCCCAGGGTCCTTGTTCTCTCTAGCATGTTCTGCAGCTCTTCTACCCCTTTCAGGGACTCAGACTTGCCCTTTAAAGATTCAAAATTTCTTCCTGAAATTTCTAAATTCTCAAGGTCTCGGGTTTCCTGTGCTGCATCCTCTTCCCTCTGCTCAGGGATTCTGTTATCCATGCTTCCATAAATCTCACTGTTCTCTCTCCCCTCAGTTGCCAGATGTTAGTAGACAAGTTTCTGAAACTGGACTTGGAAGATCCCAGTCTGGACCTGGACATTTTCATGAGTCAGGAAGTGCTGCCTGCTGCCACCACCATCCTCTGAGAGTCCCTCCTGGGCTCTCCTCCACATCCCAAACCCCGGGAGGCTGCCAGGCCCTCTTTGTTTCCTTACCTCCTTCACACCCAGAGTTCTCAGTTTCCCTGGAAATTTTGTTTCATGTTAGTAATAAAGTTTATTTTGGAGAAAGTTATTGTTTCCTTAGACGAGCCAAAACAAAACAAGAGAGTAGGAAAGAGATGAAATAGGAAGCAGCAGGCCACAGAGGGACCTGCCCTGCCTCATTAAAAATAAAGTATCACTGCTGGAGGGAGGCCCTCGGGTTCTACCCAGGGGGACTTTATGAGAACCAACCACTTCAACAGACCCTACAGAAACAGATGAGAAGACAGGAGCCCAAGGGAGATGTTCTTTCCCCTCAAAGTAGGAACACCTCAGCCTGAGACAGACCCAGCAGGAAGGGCTCTGGGAGGCTGAAAGACTAGGCCGGACCGGTGCAAGGCTGGGGGAAAGGGAGGGACCAGCCCTGCACCAGTGGGTGTGGCTCCACCCTTCCCACCTCAGAGCCATGGGGAGCCGGGGTCCTGGTGGGCTGCCCCTGGTGCAGGCCCCCTACACGGTTCTGCTGCTGCCACTGGAGACAAGCCGCCAAGACCCAGGGGCCCAGCGCTTCTTCCTCTGGGTGAGTATCAGTCCCGCAAGAGGCCCCGGGGAAGCCCCTCTCCCTAGATCAGTCTCCTGCAATTCCACTCAATTCTGAGGACTCGTAAGTTCAGCCCCTTGCTTTCCCTTGCCCTCCAGGTCCTCAGTGGCCAGTCTGGGCTCACACTCAGTGACCACATAGTGAACTGAGCCACAGGTTAAGAGTAAGGGCCAAGCGTGGCCTAGAACCCTGCTGTGGAGTGAGTCAGCCTCTGCTTCTTGCCTTTTTCAGCTGCAGAGGATGCAGGCTCTGGAGCGGGAACAGGATGCCCTGTGGCAGGGGCTGGAGCTGCTGGAGCATAGCCAGGCCTGGTATGAGGGCCGTCTGAGGGAGGCCCAGCAACAGCAGCTATATCTGGGGGCCCTTGGTGAGGTATGGGGCTGACCCATGGTACGTGGGGGCAGGGGTAGCAGGGACATGTGGACACAGCCTGACACCATCCTGGAAAGGCAGGAGTTAATGGACAGGGATCATCAATTGGAAGCAGCATTGTAATGACAGGATGCCACCAAGTGTTAGGTCGGTTCATTGTTGGGCCTAGCGGAGGCTGGTCTGCATTCCATTCAGAGGGACACAGTTTGGCTCACTCCATGGAGATGGGGGAGTGGTCTGGATTGTTCCAGTGAGTCAGGGATGGACAGGGAGGATCCAAAGAATAGAGAAAGTGGGTACTATGCTATTTGAGGGGGTTGGAGGAACTGGACTATGAAAGAGATGGAGTGGAGAGTACTGGAATTTCCCACCTGCCTGGCAGGGAATTGGGATGAGGGGATCCAGATGGAGGAGAGGAATGACCTGTGGTGATAGGAGAAGAGTGGCAGATGGTACTCGAGTTTTCACCACATTGTCTGCCTCTAACTCCTCCTTTTAGAATTTTCCAACAGATTTACACTCAGAGCCTGGTGGGCCCCAGTTAGCCCAGATTCAAAAGGTGAACATCTGTTTGCAGAATCTGATTCAGGGGAAGGTGAGTTTATTGTTTTTAGTTTACTCTTGGGAAGTGTGGGGGTAAAGAGGGGACTTGGGGTCAGCACTGGTCTAACAAAACAGCAAATTCCACCCCCCACAGTTCTCCCCGCATCCCCTGAACAAAGCTACTTCCTGCGCCACCCAGGACTGGAAGGGAAGGCCAAGGAAGCAGAACGTGTGGCAGCAACACATAAGCAGTAGAGGAGTGGGGGGAGGGCAGAAGCCCTGGCCCTCAGTGGGAGGGAGGGCACAGACATACCAGACTGTCTCCCTCCTCTTCTCCAGGTGGTGTCAAGGCAGCAGAAAGGAGTCGCTCAGCCAAAGGGGGAGATGGCTCAGCCAGGCTGCCCCAATGGACAGAGGGGCCCTACCCGTGTCTAATGTCTCCTCTGGTTCCCCTCAGTTGTGCTGGCAAGGCTGAGTCAGAACCCCCAGCCTCCTTATTCTGCTTCTTGACTCAATAGCTAAATGGCTCCAGGCGGAGGGTCAACTGAAACCTGACATCTTGCTGTGAAGTTTCTTCTCCACTCCTGAAAACTTCCATTTCATCTTTTTGGTATCTTACGCTCTCACTCTTCCCTATATGATGTGCATAAGTGATCTTTCTTTGAAATCCCTCTGGGGAGAAGACATGTTTATTGGCACTGTCCTTCAACTTTAAATACAAAAATAAAATATAAGCATCTCCAGAATTTCAAAAATAAAATAGAAGCATCTCCAGAATTTCAATAAAAGCAATTCTATAAATAACACTTCGGTCGGAGGTGGGGTACCCTCCTCCCCACTTCCAATCTTAGTCACTGCCCCATGTATCTTCCCCTCTACCTGAGCTTGGGAGAGCATGAATAAGTGGAATAAAGATGCTACAGAGAGCTTCCCTGGTGGTGCAGTGGTTAAGAATCCACCTGCCAATGCAGGGGACACGGGTTCGAGCCCTGGTCCGGGAAGATCCCACATGCCGCGGGGCAACTAAGCCCATGTGCCACAGCTACTGAGCCTGTGCTCTAGAGCCCGCGAGCCACAACAACTGAAGCCCATGCGCCTAGCGCCCGTGCTCCGCAACAAGAGAAGCCACCGCAATGAGAAGCCCATGCACCACAACGAAGAGTAGCCCCCGCTCGCCGCAACTAGAGAAAGCCCGTGCTCAGCAACAAAAACCCAACGCAGCCAAAAAATAAAAGAGATGCTACAGAGAAATAGAAAGCAACTTTCTCCAAAAATGAGTCCGGTTTGTTTCCCACAAGGGTTAGGGAAAGTGCATTGTGGGAAAACCCAATGCCCTCTATCCCAATCTTGGAAGGGACAAGTGCATGAGAAGGAAAACCTCCATCCCACCTGGGAGAGGTAGGGTCCGGAGGCCCATGTTACCTTCTTACCAATGGGGCAAGATGGCAAACAGTGCCGGAGACCCATCCCTCTAGGGGCTAGTGTGTCACCAGGAGGCCAGGCCTAGCAGGAGCAGCACCGTTCCAACTGTGCCCCACCAGGGGTTGCCCACCAGCCCTCCCCCAGCCCTGCCTGGAGTCACCAAGGTGGAAAGATGAAAGGCAGGGCTGGTGGTTGTGAGGACAGGGTCAGTCGAGTGGACAGGGGCAGGGAGCTGGTCCTGGGGAGAAGAGGGAGAGGCTGTCAGGGTGGCTGCACCCAAATAAGCCTGCACCGCCCTCCCCTCACCCTGCCTATCCTGCAATGGAAAGTGGGGGCACCTCACCTGCGGGGCGGGGCCCCACACCAGGAGCCGGAGGAAGGCATGGGTCGGGGGTACTGTGCTGGCTTCTCGATCCGTCGCGGTCACAGTCACCATCACCACGGAGTCTGAGGCGGCTGTGTCTGGTACCTTCAGCCACAGGCACCCCCAGGCGGACTCGTTCTGTTCCAGGCGAACCCTGGGGAGTGCATGCCGAAGTCTGGCTGAAGCCGCAGGCTCTGAATAGCCGAAAGCCAAGGGGTGGAGCCAAGTGCAGGCTGGGAGGGGAGCGAGGAATCTGAGCGCCAATTCGAAAGAGCCAGAGGAGCGAGTACCAGATCCCATGCCCTGGGAACAGAAAGATGGGACAAGAAGGGAGCAGGAGGTTTCAGGGGCTTCACCTGGAGAGATTGGAGGTGAGAGCGAAGCTGGGGTTGACGGATGTCCTAAGATCGAGATCCTGAGGGCCCGAGAAGCTCGCAATGCGGAGGCTGAGTGGGGCCTCGGTGCCCGGCGCCAGGAAACCCGGGGGACCACTGAGCTGCGGAGGAGGGCCGGTCAGGGGAGGAGCAGCAGGCCCTGTTCTCTCCAGCCGCAGCCGCACCTTCCGCTGGCATCTCACCTCCAGAAGGACAGGAACTACAGCACAGGGCTGGGGGGCCGCCCGGTGCAGGCCCTGCCCCACTCCGTCCTGGCCAATCAGCTCGAGAGAGAAGGGTCCCGCGGTGGACAGGAGCGTGGGCGGTAGCGAGGCAGCGAGGAGACCTCGCTCCCGGGGTCCCATGGGCTCCAAAGGCACCCGGCCCAGCTCGGCACCGTGCGGGACCCCTCGAAGGACGACGTGGGAGAATTGCGGCAGAGGATCTCCAGGGTTTCCTCTGGAGCCCAGCCCTGTCACTTCTACCAGCAGCTGGGTCTGGAGACCTGGGACAGGGGAGGGGAGGAAAGAACGGTGGTCTGCGTGAGGTTTGGAGACAGGGAGAAAAGCATGAACTGTTTTGAACAGGGGTTAGCTCTGGGGGTATGGATGGGGAAAAGGGGTTACCTCTACGGGTATTGATGGCGAGGGCCAGGAGGGAGTGCTGGGATGCTGGAAATGTTCTATAGCTTGAACTGAATGACGGTTATTTTTTATTATATAAAATCCACCCAGCTGTACACTGAAGTTTAGTGCACCTTATTAAATGTTATAACTCAGTGAAAAGCTATATATATAATTTATATATATACACAAAGCAAGTTAGGGGTGGGGACAGATGTACCTGCAACTGGTTGAGTCAGGGGGTAGAGGCCAGGGTGGGGTCCATCCTCCATGGGGATCCCAAAGTGGAAGAGGAAATCCAGGGAGGTCTGGGCTGAGGGAGGGCGAAGGCAGTCAGAGACCTTCCAGAGATGAACGTGACTGATATTGCTCTCTGAGCGCTGCAGTCTCCCCTTCCTTTCCCAGGAATATCTCCCTCCTTACCTTGCACTCTAACCCGGGGGGTACCCTTGGCTGTGACCTGGATCTCCCAGGTTCCTGTCTGCAGGGGGTCATTCATGTTCACCATCCAGAACTGCCCAAAGCGGCGAGTATGACCTAGAGGCCCCTCACCTTCCTCCTGGCCCTGGGAGACCCCTGGATGGGTATTGGGGGCAAGAGATTGTCACAGGAGAATTCCTTTCCCTTAGTACATTACCCCTCATTCTCCAGTCTCCATTCTTGCCTCTGCCTTGAGACACACACATGGAAGTACCTGCAGGGTTTCTGATCCAGAAGCTGCTGACCTCCCCATGGATCCGGACTGTGACCCTCTGGAGCAGCCCATCCACACTGAACACAAGTGGCCTCTCAGGCACCACAACAGGAGGCTCCAGGGGAAGGGTCACCTTGAGGGGGCAGGACCGAAAAATGGGGGAGAAGATAAGGCATGGAATGAGGTGGGAACAAAGACAGGAGAAAGAAAGGTAGAGACAGAAAAAAACTAAGTAACATGTGGGATACCAGTGAGAGAGGAAGGACCAGGGATGAAGCTATGATCAATGACAAAGTTGGAGGCAAGGGATTAAGGATGAGGCAACCACTTCTTGCCCCCCTTAAAAGATGGCAGGACTTCCTAGAGTAGCCGTGAAGTCAGAATACTGGAGGCCAAGACTGAGGGTGGCAGTGTAGAAGGTGGGTAGCTGTGGATCTCAGAGGGAGAGAAACTTCCTTTCCCACCCTCTGCCTAGGATGGCAACTCAGCAATGGGAGCTATTTGCCTTCTTCTACAAGAAAGAGAAATGCAGTGTCACCATCGTCCCCTCAGTTCTGAGCTGAGCCCCCACACTTACCAGGTCAGCTACGCTGTCCCCAACAATGGCTGCCACATCCTGAATGTACTGGTCTTTGGTGAAGATCACCTCTCCTCCTGAGGCCAGCGCCACCGCTTCATAGGGCTCAAAACGCAGAGGGGACAAGACCTCACGCCGAGGTCGGCCCTGAACCCTAGATGGGTCTTCAGTCACCAGGAATGTGACCTGTGCCCAGAAGAAAGGCCAGTACTTGAAGTTTCCATTTGCCATCTACCATTGTAAATAAGGATCTCCTGTGCTCAAGCTTTCTACAGAGCTGATGATGGGTGGTAAATTCTCTGTCTACCCTCTGGCTGCTACAGCAGGGTCTCCCAATGACACAACCCCTGGGCTTCAATTAGAAGTTGCCATTCCCTGTAACTGTCACCATACGTCATCCACATAGTGGATTGCTGGCAACCAAATCTCCAGTTCTTCAAACGGTTTATTGGGGGCAGATTCATATAAGAATTCAGCATAATTAAGGGTAGGGCCTCCCATTCTTTAGTATTGTTAAAGGGATCTGGAAATGTTATACTCATGATCCACTTCTCCCACCCCCAAGCCAAGTCTGGTTTAACCACCCTAGTGTGAGTGTGACCCTTGTAATGAGAGTTGTCCTGCAGTTTACCGCATCCCTGGGTATCTAACATTGAGTCTCCCACCAGCTATGCTTACTCTGCAACGCCGCTCCTGAGTCAGAGATTCCACCCGATTGGTGAGAAAGGCATCCTTGGGGGAGGCGTCAGTGAAGACGAAGATGTCTGAGAGTGGAGGTGTGTGCAGCAGGGCCAGCTGACAGGGGAGGGAAAAAACTGGTGTTGAAAAATGGCAGCAGTGGGACTTCCCTGGTGGCGCAGTGGATAAGACTCCATGCTCCCAATGCAGGGGGCCGGGGTTCGATCCCTGGTCAGGGAACTAGATCCCACATGCATGCCGCAACAAAGAGTTCACATGCCACAACTAAGGAGCCTGCCTGCCGCAATTAAGGAGCCCATGTGCCACAACTAAGGAGCAGGTGAGCCGCAACTAAGGAGCCCACCTGCCGCAACCAAGACCTGGCACAACCAAGTAACTTTTTAAAAAAGTGGCGGCAGTAGGGGAATGGGCAGAGCAAGGGAGGGCAGAGTAGGAGGCAACACGGCCCTGGAACCTGGAGTGAAGCGAGTGGGACTAGGTTCTGAAGACGGGGCGGAGGGATGAGGTCCCAGGGAAGCTCTAGCTCCCTTGATGGTGGGGCCTGGAAAGGGGTGGGGGGAGAAGAAGGGAAGGGGTGGGGAGGGCAGACCTCCAGGGCTGACAGGCACATCTCGGGCTCATCTCCACCTCCCAAGGCATGTATCTCATTGAGTTGTTGCCAGAAACTGTCAGGGTCACTGGTTGTAAAGACGGGGCCAAACCCTGGGAAAGGAGAAAGGAGACTGAGATAAGTGAGAGGAGGGCTCCCCTCATTCCCACCCACGGGCATCTCCCCAGTCAAGGGGCCCCGCTGTGCTCCTTGGGTGGACAAGTATTGAGATAATAATATTCCTTTATATTTATACTGACGGGGTAGAACAAGGCAGGGGCTAGGCACCTCTGGTGGGAAAGTGGACCTCATTTCCTCACAAAATGGTGGCACTTCCTGTGGTCCTGAGTGGGCCTTTTTGGGTATATGTGTAAGTATAAAAAACAACTGGGGGAACTTACTTGGTGGCTCAGTGGTTAAGAATCTGCCTGCCAAGGCAGGGGACACGGGTACGACCCCTGGTCCGGGAAGATCCCACATGCTGCCGAGCAACTAAGCCTGTATGCCAAAACTACTGAGCCTGAGCTCTAGGGCCCACGAGCCACACCTACTAAGCCCACACGCCACAACTACTGAAGCCTGCGCGCCTAGAGCCTGTGCTCCGCAACAAAGAGAAGCCACCGCAATGAGAAGCCCGCGCACTGCAACGAAGAGTAGCCCCCGCTCGCCACAACTAGAGAAAGCCCGCACACAGCAACGAAGACCCAACGCAGCCAAAAAAAAAAAAAAGAAGGCAACATAGATAACCAACAAGGACCTACTGTATAGCACAGGGAACTATACTCAATATCTTGTAATAATTTATAATGGAAAAGAAACTGAAAAAGAATATATATAACTGAATCACTTTGCTGGACACCTGAAACATTGTAAATCAACTATACTTCAACTAAAAAACAACAACAAAAAAAACTGGGTCCTCAGTTTCCTCACAGTAAAGACAGAGAAATAATAGTACTTACCTCAGAGAGGGTTATTGGGATGATTAAATGAGTTGATTTTGTAAACCTTAGAATAGTGCTTTGACACATAATAAGTGCTAAATTCTTAATTATTCACTTACTCGTACCTTTATCAAATATGTGATAAACCCTTTTTGAATGTCAGCTACTATGAGATTTATATAGGCAGATCAGACTCAAACCCTGCCCTTAGGGAATTCTCAATCCAAATTTTATTTGATGATCATTTTGACCCTGGGAGATAGGCAGGATAAGGCAAGTACTAATCCACTTTATGGATGATGAAATTGAAGAAAGAGAGGTTAAACAAGCAGCCTAAGCACACACAGTAAGTGCTGGTCAACCCAGGCCAGATGATCTGACTTCTAATTTAGCGGGGAAAGGAATATGATGTAACTAGCTGTCTTAGACATTTCACAGAGGCCTGGACCCACCAACCCCACCCCCCATCTTCATCCCAACCTCTGTCTACAGGAAATGGAGAGAACTGAAAATGACTTATTAGAATGGAAGCCTAAGAAAGCAGAGGCTACCTGCCTAAGCACCCATAATGATTAAACTCATATGGAAAGTGCTGTCATGTTGGAAGCAGTGGAAGAAGTGGCTGATCGTTTCCTATATGCGCACAAGTACCAGTAAAGACTCACTCAGGACCCCAGGAAGTGCCTCCATTTTATTATGGAGGTGAAGCCATTAGGCCCACTTCCCTACCAGTGGCATTTACCCCTTGCCCTGGACTTCCCTCCACTATTCCGGCCAGACCCCAGTTACCTGGGTCATGGAAAGGCACCAGGACATAGTGGGTGGGCTCCATGGGGCCACCCCGTCGCTGCTCCACAATGTGGCGAGCCTGGATTTTGGCGGCATTGATCTCCTCGCCCATACTGCCTGTGGTGTCCAGGACGAAGCTCAGGCTGGAGGCTGGGGTGATGTCCAGCAGCCTGGAAAGCAGGCCAGAGATACAGTGAAGGGCCTGCACACTTGTCCCCAGCCCCTGGTTTCTCAACTCTGGAGCACCTACCTATTAAGGAGCCCATCCCAGGAGGCCACTCACCTGGAGAAACCCCTGTCTCCCAGGCGGCTTCGTAGGAGGCTGAAGGCCTGGATGGAGGCCAGAAGGGCCAGCTTTGCAGCCTGGAGGTGCAGCATGTGGTGGGGGGAGAAGCCTGGGGATGTGCTATCCTTGTTGATGCCTCCCCGTGGTGGCTGGGAGCTGCTCTGGTCAAAATGGCCCCCATGGCTACATTTCCCTGGGTTGGGGAAAGGGATCTGGAGGGTGGAGGTAAAAAACCCACTGCCTCCTAATAAAACGAGGCCCTCTCTGACCTGCCCTGACCCTCTCACTCCTCAGCAAAGGATAAGCAGACAATTAGGATATTTTGTAGAGGGCAAATGTGGAGTAAATCTGGAATGATTAGTTACCACAGCACATGGTGGATCCCCTGATCCCTCAGTTAGTCCCCAAAAGCTGCCCTCGGGCACTGAAGTCTTATCGGCAGTGTAAGAAGCTGCTCCCACCTCCCCAACAATCATGTGGGCCTTCATCCCCCGGCTCCCCTCCCAGCATCCTCTCCTTCTTCCAAGAAGTGATGCCATAGGAAATAGGACAAGGGCTACAGGACTGAGGTCCCTAGGGAGAGGGTCAGGGGAGAGGAAGTGACTTTCTCCCCTTACTTCTGGGGTCTTTCCTGTCTGGTACCTGGAGGTTTGGAGGGATGAGTTCCAAAGTAGCCAGAGGTGAGGAGTGTGAAGCCCAGCAAATTCCCGGGGCAGCTCCACTCGTCACAGTCGGAGCAGGTAGGATCGCCCACTGGGAAGAGAGGGCAAGGGTCTGGCACCCAAGATTCTGCTGCCCCTGACCTTTATCCCTGTCCACCCGAACTTCTTCAGCTTTTTCTCTCAACTGGAACAAGGTAAAAGCCCATAGGTACCCTTTGCAGGTACCCTTCCAGGCTTTCTGAACTAAAACCTGGAGCTCATGGCTGGCAGTGAGACTTAATATTTGAGACTGGGACTGTGCTAGAAAACCCGGAAGTGTGGGGGGGACCAATCCTACGGGAGTGTGCCCTCTGTGAGCTGTGGACAGGAAGTGAACCTGTCCTAGACAGGAGGCAGCTTCCGGGTCACAGTTCAGTTGGAAGGATGAGGGGACTGAGAGAGAAAGCCCTGTGTGATCCAGTGGGGGGAGGAAGCCGCGTGAAAGACAGAACTCCCTGACGTCTGCAGATCTGGTCCTGGCTCTGTCCTCTGCTGCGTGACCTTGGGGAAGCAGCTGACTGGCCTTTGGCTGAACTGAGAGACCGCACAGGTGGTTCCAGAGATGAAGCCATGTCGCATCCTATTTGACCCCAGGATGTGAGGCGGCTCTGTGGGCTCACCCTCACCAGTGGGGTCCCGGCCGTACCTTGCGCCAGGTTCTGCAGCCCCTGCCTTGGCCAGAGGAGGTGAGGGTGTGGCTGCTGCTTCCCCAGTTCCACCCAGTTGCTGTGACTGTAGAAATCCTGGTCCCAAGAGAAAGGAAAAGGGGAAGAAGCACTAGCTCACTGTTCTCACCGTCTCCAGCCCTAACTCCCCTTCCTCCCAGTGCCCCAGCCTGAAAGCCTCCTCCCACCCTGCTACTCCTCAGACACCCCAGGTCCCCTCCACTGCTCTCTCCCTTGCCCAGAATAGAGCTTTGCCAAAGTGGGAGCCTCCCACGTTTCTTCCCATCTCACTCAGAGCCCAGCCAGAGGCCTTTCAGTGGCCTGCACGGCCCACCTCTTGACCTCAGCACCGTCCTCTCTCATCTCACTCACCTGCTCCAGCCGCCAATGCGTCCCGGCTGTTCCCACAGGAAGCTGCCAGTTTGGAGGCAGGGACTAGGGAATAGCCCCAGGGCCTTAGCAAGCAGCGCCCCAGCCCCTTCTAGAGTAGGGGGAGGCATGGCTAAGGAGGCACCATTCGGGAGACAGGAAGACTGGAAACGAAGATCCCTCTGACCATGACCCCCCAACTCTGTCCTCACCTGCAAGGCATGAAGCGCAGCCCCGAGGCGCTGGCGGGCCAGGGTGTGGTCAAGGGCTCTGGCTGCCACCACAGTCTCCCCTAGAGCTCCCACCAGGCGTGTGCGCCCCTGGCCCAGCCGCTCAGCATCAAAGTGCAAGTCAGGGTCATTCCTGGAAGTCGGCAGGAAGTCCTGGGCGGCATTGGCACGAGACACCTCTCCTAAGGCTGCTCGGAACCGCCGGGAAGGAGACCCAGGTCCAAAGTAGGCGGCAAAGAGGTTGTCAGCAAGGAGGGTGCGGCCCTGGGAGGGTGGTAGGGGGCAGGGGTTCCAGGGAAGCCCCTTGGATCGGACCACTGCCTACATTTCCTCAGCTCTGTCACTCCAGGCTGGGTGTGGGAGGAATTGAGGGTGCTGGGCCCTACAAGGGAGGGGCAATCCTGGACATTCCTAAGGAGGGGGACTCCTGACTGTAGGACCAGGACTCCTGGGTATCGTTGCTGTCAGGAGGGGAGGAGGGAATGTGTGCATGGGGTCCCTTCTCTGGGCAAGCAGGACCCTCAAGTAGTAGAAGTCCCCCAGAATGGGGGAATCCACCTGGGATTTTACCGGACCCAGGGACGCTCACCAGGAAGTCCTCAAGGCGAAGGGGGGGCCGACCTGGGGGCGGCTGCTCCAGGAAGAGCTGCAGGGTGACGTTGAGTGCCGCCTCCTCGGTCAGGTCCTGGTGGGTGATGGAGCCGGGGGCAGCCAGGAGGCTCCAGATATTGGGGAAGAAGGCAGATGCGGGGGGCAGCACTAGCTGCAGCTGCAGCAACAGCAGCAGTGAGGGGCCCAGGTGGAACAGGGGCTTGTCCGTGGGGAGCATAGCTGAGACATGGACCTGGGGAACAGAAGGCTCTCCAGAGAGCAGGAAGCAGCAGAGATTTCAGGGCAGGCCCGGCCCTGTCTCCACGGGCGCCTGCTTTGGCCCCTTAACTGGCTTCCCCGCCCTCTCCCTTCAATCATCCAGACAACCTGAGGGCCTCTCGGACCAACAGGGACTTACACCTGCAGGGGAAGGGTCTGAGGCTCCTCCCCCAGCACCGCACACACCACCCCTCGGCTAACGCCCCCATGCAGAGGAAGTCTCCTCTCTAGGCCTCTCCCCTACCTGGTTGCTGGGTCTCCAGGCAGGCCGGGGGGGTAGGGTGTCACAGGGCACTTAGGTCAGAGTTATAATTAACCTCGGCCGGATTCAGTGGAGGGAGGGAGAGGGAGGCCCCGGCAGGGTGTGGGCAGGACAGGCAGCCCCTGGCCCCTCTACTCTGGCCTGCCCAAGGCCACAAGCAGCAGCCAGCACCAGGGCGGGCCTCCCACGGCTAGATGGCTGGCCGCAGTGCGGAGGTGAGGGAAGAGCTGGGAGGAGGCGGCAGCAGGAGGGGGAGCTAGCAGCGTGACTCAGGCCTGGCTCAGGGCCAGGGCCAGACCCAGAGAGACACATCTCTCTACCCGCCAGGACCCAGTGTCTCATGCCCAGCCCGCTGCCCCCCTGTTCACGTTGGCGCCTCTGAGGATTCAGGAACCCAGCCCCTCAGCACCCCGTCCCCAGCCCCACCACACACAGCCAGGAGATGGTTTTGTGGCAAAATATTTTATTGCTGCCATCCCCACGGTTGAGCACTGGGAGTTACGAGGGCTGGAGCCGGGGGTATCACAGCATCTTCTGAAACAGGGAGATGGCCTCATCGACCTTCCTGAGCTCTGCTTCTGTCTGCTGGAGCTGAGGGTGGAAAAGGGGGTGAGTGGTGAGACCCAGGGCCAAGAGAAGAGAACCCCAAAGGCCCACAGGAGCAGAGGGGTCAGGGACTTCCCTGGTGGCGCAGTGGTTAAGAATCCGCTTGCCAATGCAGGGGACACGGGTTTGACCCCTGGTCCGGGAAGATCCCACACGGCGTGGAGCAACTAAGCCCGTGCGCCACAACTACTGAACATGCGTTCTAGAGCCCGTGAGCCACGACTACTGAGCCCACGTGCCACAACTACTGAAGCCCGCGCGCCTAGAGCCCGAGCTCTGCAACAAGAGAAGCCACCGCAACGAGAAGGCCGCGCACCGCAACCGAGAGTAGCCCCCACTCGCGGCAACTAGAGAAAGCCCGTGTGCAACAACGAAGACCCAAGGCAGCCAAAAATAAATAAATAAATTTATATATTAACAAACAAAGAGCAGAGGGGTCAGAGTTGGAAAGATGGGTGAGGACCACGGGCAGGGGGTAGTCTGGGGGAACTGTGTGCTTGGCTAGCCTGCTTCCCCCTAATTCCCCACCTCCCTGTTCTCTTCCACCATCACTGGTCTCCTGGGTCCTGTCTCTTCCCAGAGTGGTCCATTCCCAAAGACAAAGGGGCTTCAGGGCTCCTGTGTGCCACCCAGTGGCTCAGCCCCAGCCAATGACTGGGTAGGTAGAGCACAGTGGTTAGGAAGAGGCTCTGAGGGGCCCTTCGCCTCCATCTGGAAAATGGTGTTGGTAATACTGCCCTGCCATGAGAGGGCTACTGGGACAATCACGTGAGACAAGCCTGCTCAGCCGCCAAGGCTCTGTAACTCCTAGCCTCCACTCATGTTTCTCTTTTTGTCCCTGTGGTTTACCCCATGGCTCCTCCCTGCAGGGGTCCCAGGTGATCTGCTAAGCTTCCTGACTGTATTGGGCCACCAAGTGGATACCAAGTTCTGGGAAGCGGGTGGTGCACGAGGGGTCTGATTGGGAGAAAGGATGGATGGATGGTCTGCTTCCATCTTCAACTTGCTGTGTGACCCTGGGCTGTGCCCCTGCCCGGCTGTCCTTCACGTGTGAGAGGAGAGATTACCTGCTCCTCCAGGGCTTGCCTGGGGCCCGGCAGAGCAGACGCAGGAGGGGTTTGATGGCGGCGGGAGTGATGGGGTGGGAAACGGGGAAGGAAACGCCCACCCACACCACACACCTTGGCTTCATCTGCCTCCTGGACTTTGAGGGGCACTTTGACGGTGTAGCCCGAGGCGGCGCGGCGTTCCCGCAGACGCTGGGCCTGCCGCTGCGCCTCATCGTGCTTGGCCTGCAGTTTGCCCAGCTCCCGGGCCGGGTCTACCAGCCCCTGCAGCTGCAGGTGGACAGAGCAGCGGTCAGAAGCCAGGGCCACAGCGCAGCCCTGGGGTGCAGAAGCCCCCAGCGCCAGGACAGCCACTATACCCGCGCTGGCCAGCGTCTGCACGTAGCCCGACACTGCTGATGCCAGGGCGCCTGTGGCCTCATCAGCCACTTCCAGGAAACCTGCGTGGGAGGGAGAAAGGAGACGAGACGGCCACACTGGACATTGGTCCCAGAGTGGGCTGAGGGGACGGGGGACGCGGGGGCCTGAGGCTCACAGTCGGGCCGGATCCGGGTGAGGTTGTAGTCGGCACGCAGGGAGCGCACGGCTCGAGTGATGCTCAGGGCCAGCTCGAAGGCGGCTTCTGCCTCAGGGTCCTTCCAGGAGCACTGTGGGGTGGAGGAGGGGGTGAGGGAAGCTGGGGGCTGGCTCTGCAGAGCTACCCGGAGCCCCGCTCCAGGCCATACCCCGTACCTCCGAGGGCTCCGGGTAGGAGGTAACGCAGAGGCTAGGGGGAGCTTGTGGCGTCCGCCGGGGCAGCCTCTGGAACAGCTCCTCGGTCACAAAGGGCATGAAGGGCGAGAGCAGCCGCAGGCCGACGTCCAGGCAGGTGTAGAGGGTCTGGCGGGCGTGCTCGGCCGCCACCTGGTCCACCCCATTCAGCACAGGCTTCAGGCACTCCTAGGGGAGGGGGAGGCACAGGGCTCAGGGCTGGGAAGGCCTAGCTTCCAGCCCTCGTTGAACTGGTGAGGACTGGGAGGGGGAGAGGCTGGCTCAGGTCTCAGGCCAACCCAGGGCTCTGTGCACCCCGGCCCCTCGGCTCCTCCTCACCAGGTAGACGTCACAGAGCTCATAGAGCCAGAAGCTGTACTGGGCGGTGGTGACAGCTGGGAAGTCGTAGGCCTGGAAACCTTGGTTGCTGAGCCTCACAGCTTCAGTCAGCCGGCTGCGGATCCAGCGGTCCACCAGGCTCTCGTGGCCTCCAGGCTTGGGGGGAAGCACCACATCAGGCGGGGGGCCACCATGTGCCCAGGGGCAGGGGAGCCAGAACCCCATGGGAACGGGAACCATGGGGAAATCTGCATCCCAGGAGCCTGATGGGTCCAAAGCAACCACCATGTGCCCAGCGCCCGGGGGAGAAGGGGCAGGCGCCCCTCCACCTTGAGGGAGGACCGCGGTGCCTGAGGCTCCTGATGACACCCTGTCCCGACATCCTTCTGTCCCCCCAGCTAGACAGAGGCTCCTTGGGGGCAGGAGCCAGGCTTCCTGACTCTGTGGCTACAATCCTGAAACAGCATGCGCCGCGCTTGATGGGAAGGAATGCAACCTGTGTGGGTGCTGCCCACCTCACGCCCACCAGGCCCTCACCTCAGAGGTGGGTGAGGGCACAAAATCCTTCCCAAGGCCACGGAGGGCAAACTTGGTGGCGTTCCAGAGCTTGTTGCAGAAATGGCGGTATCCCAATATCCGGTTCACATCCAGGTTGATGTCACGGCCTGGGTGGAGGTGAAGCGTGAGTCCACACCGTGCTCCCTCCCAGCTCACGCCCAGGGCAGAGAAGAGAGCTGTGCCTCAGGGAAGGAGGAAGGATGCAGCTGAGACAGGTTTGGGGAGCCGTACCCTGGGACGTGTAGGCGCACAGTCCAAACCGGAGAGCATCGGTGCCACACTCGGGGATCCCTGCCGGGAAATCCGCCTTCTGCGGGGGAGGAGTGAGCGTCCTGAGCCAGCCTCGCCTGCCTTCTGCCCAAACTCCAGCCCCGG
Source organism: Hyperoodon ampullatus (assembly GCF_949752795.1). Classification (NCBI taxonomy): domain Eukaryota; kingdom Metazoa; phylum Chordata; class Mammalia; order Artiodactyla; family Ziphiidae; genus Hyperoodon; species Hyperoodon ampullatus. The sequence goes on along the minus strand of NC_136923.1, from coordinate 82,385,504 downwards.
GCCCACCCTCTGTACCTGCCCTTCTTTAGCCTTTTCCACCTCGCTGGGATCCAGGTTGCTGTTCAGTAACTGGTCGTGGAGGCCCTGAGGGTGAGGTGGGAGTAGTCAGGGGCAGGCGGCCACCACCCCACAGCCCTTCCCGGCCTGAGCCCGCACCCAGCCCCACCTGCAGAGAGACTCCATGGATAACGTCCAGGGGGTCAATGACGTTGCCTAGAGACTTGCTCATCTTCCGGCCGTGGGCATCCCGCACGATGGCGTGGAGGTAGACCTGCGAGGCAGGGAAGGGAAGGCCTGTGGGGATGTCTCCCCACCTAGACCCCAATGCCTGTCCCCCTACCCCCACCTCTGGTTTGCCCTCCTCTGAACCTCAGGCCCCTCGGTGTCCCTGCCAGCCCCTTCAGTGCCTTCGTGTGAATTAGAGGTGCTCCCTCCTCTAGGAAGCTGGGGTGCAGAATCACCTAGTAGAGCCCAGGCTGGCTTTGAGACCCCACAAGCCTCCTTGGCCAGGCCCACCCACAGCTGCCCAGGTGAGGGAGTGGACAGCGGGAGGGGTCTCAGCAGTCTCCACACCTCTCTGAAGGGCAGCCTGCCAGTGAGCTTCAGGCCAAGCATGACCATCCTGGCCACCCAGAAGAAGAGGATATCATGGCCCGTCTCCAGCAGCGTCCCCGGGTAGAACACACTCAGATCTTCTGACTGAGGGCAGAGCAGGGCGTGACTGATGGGGAGCCAAGCACCCACCCCCAAGACTCCCACCCCACCCTGCGCTGGCCCCGGGAATGTACCTGGTTGGGCCAGCCCAGGATGGAGAAGGGGAAGAGGCCAGAGGAGAACCAGGTGTCCAGTACGTCTTCATCTGAGGGGGGCCAGAGGTCAGACGGGGTAGCGGTGAGGATCAGCCTCCCTCTGCCCCCACCCCAAGGCCCCGCCTTGCCTTGCTGGAGACTGATCTTGTCAGGGGACACTCCAAACTCCTCGGCTGCCTTCTCCAGAGCCTCAGCCTTGGTGCGCCCGCTCACCCAGTACCGCCCATCAGGGTCCTGCCACAGGTGGAGTGAGTATCCAAGGGGGCACCTCTGCCTGTCCCCCCACCGAGATCCAATGAACCCAGAGCCCCCTCAAGACGTGCCAGTACCCAGCCCTGGCCCGGTTCTCACCTCCCCTGGGGGTACAGCTGGGTCACTGACAGTGACAAAGTAGGCTGGGATGCGATGACCCCACCACAGCTGCCGGGAGATGCACCAGTCCCTGCAAGTGGCAGGGGGAGGAGAGGGAATCAAGGAAGGGCAGGAGGTGCCCCGGCCTCTGCCCCGCTCGGCCCCTCGCCCGGTCGCCCTCCCCACATCGAGGGGCCTGACGCACCTGATGTTGTCCATCCAGGCATGCCACGTCCGTTGATGGGCCTCGGGCAGGATGCGGAGGTCGCCCCGTGTCACAGCAGCGCTGGCGGCCTGGGCCATTTCCCCACAGCGCACGTACCACTGCGGCCGCAGGAGAGGCTCCACCACGTCCTTGGAGCGGCTGCAGGTACATGTGGGTGGGGAGGCTGGGTGGCGAGCACCCCGAGAAACCCGTCCCCTGCCCCCTCCCCCGGCCTCCACCCTCACTTGCAAAGTGGCACCACCATGGGGTTGTCCTCAATGCCACGGAACAGTCCCCGCTCCTTCAGCGCCGCCAGCACTGCCTTTCTGGCCTCAAACCTGGGCAGGCCCTGGACGGGAGACAGGCTCTGTCACGGCCGTGCCAGGTACCCCGCCGTCTCCTGAGCCAGCCACCACGCCCCAGGCAGTCTCACCAGGAACGGTGGGGGCACGTTGACAAGGGCCCCTTGGGCGTCCATGATGCTGATGGCCTCCAGCCCGTGCCGCTGCCCGACCTCATAGTCATTCTGGTCGTGTGCAGGGGTGATCTTCACCGCGCCTGGGGTGTACGCGGGGGTGCCAGGGTCACGAGGGACTCACAAGAGTCTCTGCCCACACGCACCCCCCCTTCTGCCGACGGATGTGGCCCTCAGACCACCCGTCCCCCATCCCCCTCACACAGTCCCCTGAGAACCAGCCCAACTCCTGCCTGCTCAGGTGAAGCTTATTTTTTTCTTTGAAAGGGAAGACGGACAGCACGAGTGTGCCTCACGGCTCCTTCCTCTCCCCACAGACAGCCCTGTGCTCACCTGTGCCGAACTCCATGTCCACAAAATCATCGAAGACGATGGGAAGGCTCCGAGACACGAGTGGGTGGATCACGCTCTTCCCCTTCAGGTGCTGGGGACAGAGGGAGATGCCGAAAACGCACAGAGGGCTGGGCCCGCCTCCCTCCTACGCAGGGTCCTGACTTCCTAACACCCCAATTCCATCTACACGGCCAGAAAACCACCAGCGGATGAGTTTCTGATCCAGTTTCTCTCATCAGCCGGGGGGCTCAGCGCCCATCGCCCCCACGTAGCGTGGGGGCCGCTTCAGCCAGCATTCATCCCCCAACTGCGGGCAGCACACCGCCACACCTGGTATCTGGGGTCTTTGGGGTGCACGGCTACGGCCACGTCTCCCAGCATCGTCTCAATCCGAGTTGTTGCCACCAGCACCTCCTCGTCGCTGTCTGGGGTGACAGGAGGCCTTGTGGGCTCAGCGCTGGGCCCTTCCCACCCCCCAGCCAACCCAGTCCAGGACCCTGGTGCCCCTGGTTCCTACCTGAGCCTTGGACCTTGTAAGCAAAGGAGACGAGGACCCCAAACTCCACCTTCTCCTTGTAGCCAGGCACAGAGAGCAGGGTGCGGCCTGTCAACTCCTTCTTATCCACCTGTGAGGCGGAGATTAAGAAGAGTGGCCCAGGGGCTGGGGCTGGAGATGGGGAGGGCTGGGGGTGGGAAGGGGCACACCTCAATGTCTGAGATGGCAGAGTTGAGGGTGCAGGACCAGTTGACAAGGCGGGTACTACGGTAGATGACTCCTTCCTCATGGAGCTGGACAAAGGCCTCCGTCACGGCTGCTGACAGTTTCTAGGGGGGAACAGGGGGAGCCAGAGATGGGCCTCGGTGTCAAGGCAGCAGGGGCCAGTGAGACCCGGCCGGCCCAGAGCCCCACTGCCCGGCACACAGACCCCTTTAGGGGCTAGAGAAGTACTTTTCTTGAGGGGGAGAGGGCACTATGGGACCACAGATCGGCAACAGCCTGGTGATACTGTAGATGGCAGGGAAACCACTCAGCTAGGGACAGGTGCTAATGCAGAAAATCCTGGGGGTTCAGGCTCCAGGGGAGGGTGAGGCCCCACCATGTGCCACTGGAAGGAATTTGAGCTCCTAAGGTAGGTGACAGGTAACACAAAGGGCCATGACACGGGGTAGAAAGTGGCATTTGCAGCTGAGCCCTGGTGGTTTCCTACGAGTGGGCCACCTCCTGGGGGAGGGCCCTGGGCATACGCTCTCTTCCGTGGGGAGCTTCCTACTCCTACCCCAGCCCCGAGACCCGCCCCTACTCCTACTCACAGGATCCATGGTGAAACAGGCTCGATTCCAGTCCAAGGAGCTGCCAAGCTTCTTCAGCTGGTGGTAAATCCGGTCACCTTTCCTGGAAGTGGACAGAAAGGCCGGGATCAGCATTCAGGCCTGGGCTGGAAGGAGACATCAGGCAGCTAATGGGGCAGAATGTGGGGATCACTCATTCCTCTGAAATGGACATTGTCCCTGGGGCCAAATGACCCTCAGCCTCTGTGGGAGGGTCTGACCCTGCAGCCAGGGTTGCAGGTGACAGAGATCTTATCTGGACAGGGGACAGGGAGGCAGGGCTGGGATGTCTGCAGGGACACTGCACTCACTCCTCCTTCCACTTCCAGACCTCCCGCAGAAAGGCCTCTCGGCCTAGCTGGTGCCGACTCAGCCCCTGCTCGCGCCAGAGTTTCTTCTCCACCACCACCTGGGTGGCAATGCCCGCGTGGTCACAGCCAGGATTCCACAGGGTGGTCTCCCCGCGCATGCGGTGCCTGTTGGGGGAGCACGGAGGAGCACAGGTGAGCGGGCCGTAGGGCTGCCCCAAAGGAGGAAGGGACTCTAGGCAGGCAGTCGGTGAACTTGAGAAAGAGAGGGGCGATGGGGCAGGACTCTCCCAACTCTAAAATCACTGTCAGGCAGAGATGTGTGAGGACACCCAAGGCAATTTGGCAAAAGAAGGACAGAGAGGAGGCTCTCGCCCAGCTAGATATCAACACATGTGAGAAAGTTACGATTATTAAAAGAAGTTTTTACAGGAACTAGGAACAAAGTTATAGATTAAGGAAGCAAAACAGTGACTGGAAACAGATTCAAGCATATTTAGTATTTGCTAAACGTGGCATTTCATATCAGTGGAGAAAGGACAAACTATTCAATAAATTTGCTTGGGACACTAGCTAATTGGTTGGAAAAATCGCCCTACTTCCCCATAGCCACAAAAATAAACTTATTTACTTTAAAATAAATCTAAATTTAGTCTAATTTTAATTTAGTTAAAAAGAAAACCCCTCAACTTTAGAAAACAAAACTATGAGAAAAGCATTAGAAAATGGTATTGTTTCCAAAAATTTAAAAAAAAGAAGAAAATAATAGGTGATCGTGTTTGTAACTTGGAGGCAGGAGAGATCTTCTTTAACAAGACAGTAAAGATTAAGTCAAAGAACACTGGTAAACTGACTAGGTTAAAACATAAAACCTCAGAACAATAAAATCTCTTGAGTTGAAATTCAAGGACTAGACTATTTTGGAGAAAATGACTGGAAGCTAGTAATATTTCAGGGAATTAATCAGGGGATGAATTAGAGAAATAGAGATGGTGGTATCGTGAGTCTTCACCTACCATATTCTGGTACAAGTAAATGCAGTTTACTCTTTTTTCTTTTTTTTTGCGGTACGCGGGCCTCTCACTGTTGTGGCCTCTCCCATTCGGAGCATAGGTTCCGGATGCGCAGGCTCAGTGGCCATGGCTCACGGGCCCAACTGCTTCACGGCATGTGGGATCTTCCCGGACCGGGTCACGAACCCACGTCCCCTGCATCGGCAGGCGGACTCTCAATCACTGTGCCACCACGGAAGCCCCCGCAGTTTACTCTTAATCAAGCTCTGTGCTGATGTGGCCCATAAAGCATTGAACTGTACTGAACTTTTTGGTGACCTCTGAGAAGTACAGTTTAAAGTAGGGGAGAGGACCAAATTAATGTCAGCTATTATTATTGTTATTAGAAAGTGATACATGTTTACGGGACTTCCCTGGTGGCGCAGTGGTTAAGAATCTGCCTGCCAATGCAGCAGACACGGGTTCGAGCCCTGGTCTGGGAAGATCCCACATGCCGCGGAGAAACTAAGCCCGTGCGTTGCAACTGCTGAGCCCGCGTGCCACAACTACTGAAGCCCACGTGCCTAGAGCCCGTGCTCCACAAGAGAAGCCACTGCAATGAGGAGCCTGCGCAGCACGACAAAGAGTAGCCCCCAACTGCTGCAACTAGAGAAAGCCCACGTGCAGCAACGAAGACCCTACACAGCCAAAAATTAATTAATTAATTAATTAATTTTAAAAATTGATACATGTTTAAAAAAGAGTGGGCGAGAGAAAATGACTATAGAAATACAGTAATACTGTGTTCATACATTATTTTCAATGACTCATCAAACTGCATTATATCCATTACTCTATCAGTCTGTTTACCCCCACTGGGTTTAGATCTCCTTGGGGACAGGACTGTAGCAACTCCATTCTCTTACAGATCACAGATATTCTTATATGCTGTAACGGATATGAACATTTTCTCACCTTTTCAAGATGTTGTTAAACAATACTATTAAAGAAATCAAGCATGAGAGAGGAAGATAAAAATATTATTTCACTAAAAGTGTCTCTTGGGGAGCATATAAATTTGGCCAAAAAAAAAAATCAATAAAATGTCATGGACATTTGTAGAAAAACACCCTATTCTCTGCTAGAAGAAAAAGGAAAAAACATAGATAGTCACTTTTATTTCATTTTTATGTCTTACTGGTGGAGATACTTATGGCTGTTATTTCACGTTATCTGTGATTCTAAAACATTGACATGAATCTATTCCAGTTAAGTAATGGGAGTTTCTAATACTTGATTTAAACCATGCTCATCAGAAAAAAATGTTGCTACCTTAAGTGTTCTGTAAGAAGTGTTAAACCTTTCCTCACGTAAATAATCTGACTGTTATATGTATTTAACACAACTCTGTTTTTCCAACTCTTAATTCCTTGCAAAATGCTAAGTCTGATGTATCCCAGTCCCCTGAGCAGAGCTGGCACATAGTTATGTCCTGAAATATTTTTGACCAAATTAATTGAGTTTAGTAGGACACTAGAAAAACTTCTCAAAATTTAAAATATAATAAATAAACCCTAGTTTCAATAGATAAAATGCTGTTTTAAAATACTTTTTAAAAGAAAGTCATCACCTGAAATATTAGCCTTTGTGGTTGTTAACTAGTCAAAATATTAACAGTGGGGGAAAAAAATCAAGTGCTAGAACAGGAGAAAATGTTTATAACATATATAACAACAACAAAAAAAATCAATAGCCAAAATGTATACATAGACTCTATAAAGAATCTTCTAACGAACGAAACAATTTAAAAAGTAAACAAACAAACAAAGAACAATAGAAAGATGGGCAGACAATACATATAAAGAGAAACCTGACTTGCCAGGATACATGAAGAGACACAGCCTCACTAGTAACCAGCAGTAACAGAAATAACCATTTCCCCCCCCATCAGATTGGCAAAACAAAGACAGATAACGTCCAGGGTTGGCAGGGGCACACCTCACATGCAACTCATGGAGTATAAACTGGTAAAGCTGTTTTGGAGGGCAACTTGCCAGCTTCTATTTGTACTCAATAAAGGCATGCCCCTTGGACACAAAGATTTCAGTTCTTGGTATCTATGCCAGAGATATGCTTCCACAGGAGCTTAAGAAAACATGTATAGGAAATGTGCATTCCAGCAGTTTTCAACAGAGAAAAATCAGGAACAACCACTAATAAAAAAGTGACACGGGCTTCCCTGGTGGCGCAGCGGTTGAGAGTCCGCCTGCCGATGTAAGGGACACGGGTTCGTGCTCCGGTCCAGGAAGATCCCACATGCTGTGGAGCGGCTGGGCCCGTGAGCCATGGCCGCTGAGCCTGCGTGTCCGGAGCCTGTGCTCCACAACGGGAGAGGCCACAACAGTGAGAACCCCGCATACCGCAAAAAAAAAAAAAAAAAAAAAAAGTGACACCATTATGCAAAGCCACACTAAGGAGCAATGAAGGAGAATGAAGTCAGTCCGCATATAAGGACGAGGAAAAATCTCTACGATAAACTGTTAAGGGTAAGTAAAAAGTTGTAAAATAACAAGTTTGGTGTGATCCCTTTACAGAAAAGAAAAACCCATTTCCCAAAAGGAAAACTACACATTTCTATGGGTACATGTACATGTAAGCAAATAGGAAAGGTCTGGAAAGATACACATCCAAGTGATAACAATGATGTGTGCTAATTCTTAGCAGGGAGTAAATCTGGAGGAGAGAGGTCAAGGAAACTTGAAGTTTTAAATTTCTTACAAGAATATATTCACATATTTCTTGCTAAATTCAAAATAATGTTATTTTTAGTGGCAAGAGAAGAGAGTCTGCAAGTGGAAGTGCTGGTTACTTGACCAGGAGAGGACGCCAAGTCATCAGATGGGAGTGACCCAGAGAGAAGTGTAGCACCACCAGGGGGGCAGAGCTGAGGGCCCCAGTCGGCAAAGAGAAGGGAACCACAGGAGCGTGGAGCCAGAGAAGGCAGAGGGAACCAGTTGGAGGGGAGGACGGGAGCTCACCATCGGGTCAGGGAGTCCTGGATGGCGTTGGTGAGCGCGTGGCCCAGGTGCAGAGAGCCTGTCACGTTGGGGGGTGGAATGCACATCATGAAGATGCCCCGAGGGTTTGGTGCTGACACACTGGAACGCTGACGGGGAGGAAGGATGGGTACTTATTACTAAGGCCTCATGTCACCTCTTCTGGTCCGCTCCCAGGCAATGTATCCTTCAGCCCTGTCCTTCCCCGCCCCCATCCCCTCCAGGCCTGGGCAGCAGTGCCCACTCACCCCATACTCGGGCTTGAAGAAGCCCTGCTGCTCCCACCAAGGGTACCAGGCAGCCTCCACGTACTGAGGGCTGTAGGAGTCAGGCATGGTGCCACTGACATCTGAGGGGGAGGAAGGGAAGGGTCAGAGCCGAGGCTGGGAGCAGCTGGGAAGGGGACAAGGGGCCAGCAGAGGAGGACCCGGGACTCTGCAAATCCTCACTAAGCAAAGTAGTGGGAGCAAGGACAGAGCAAAAGGGGTAAAAAGAGAAGAGACCAGGAGGGTAGAGGTGAAGAGTGGAGGTCTCTCTTCCCCCTCCTAGTACCTTTCTTTTCTCCAGGTGGGGTTGGGAGGTCATAGGTAATGACCCCAGGATCCCGTTTCTCCCTCTTCTCTGGTTTTGGTTTCTTCTGCTTGGGAGAGAAAGGACATAGGTCCAGCTATCAGCCGCTCACCATGGCACCAACCCTCCATCCAGCTCCACCAGCCTCTCACCTCCCCAGGGGGTGGCTGCTGCTGTTGGACCTTCTGCTTCTGTTGGAATTTCTCTAGCTTCTCCCGTTTCTTTGCCTCTTTCTTGAGTTGAGCAGCTGTCTTTGGGGGTGCAGGGACCTCAGAGCCTGGAAAGAGGCACAGAAATGCAGACCTGCGGGAGACCCTCTGTGAAGAGTGCTATTACGTCTCAGATGGCCTATTTCAGCTGCCCAAAGGCTCCCCCATGCTGACCTCCCACCTACCCCCGCCCAGCTCCTGTCCCAGTGATTCTGCTATTCCTAAGAGACAAAAGAAAGTGAGCTGCATGAAAGGCCCCAGAGGAACCCCTTCGCTCCCACCCTCCATCCTTCCTCACCTGGCTGTTGGGAGAGAGGCCTGGCCCCTGAATACACAGCCACCTCTCCCAGCACGGCCCGGAATTCTGGCTGCTGGACACATGTGATAAACCAGCGAGTCACATTACCCCAAATCCGGCGGGCAAAGGGGTCCAGGACCTGGGGTGGGGGAAAGAAATGAACTGTCCTGAGTCACCCTATAGTGAGGTCTGAGGGAACCTGCCCTCATTCTTCCCCAAGCCCCAATGACTCACATAACGGAAAGGCAGCAGCAAAGCTGTGACAGCCGCCAGGTCAGCCAGAGTGGGGGCCTCTCCAGCCAAGTAGGTGTGCAGCCGAAGCCACTCTTCCAAGGGGCTCAGGGCCCTGCCCAGGGCCGCCAGTGCAGCCTAACAGGAAGGCAAAGGGGTATGATATAAGGCTCGGCCCACCTCAATCCCCACCCCCATTCAATCCATTTGGCCTCCTTCCATTCCCACAAATCACCAGTTCCTTCTTCACTGAAATGATCATAATAAAAATACTTACCATTCATTCAATGAATTCCTACTGAACACTTTTGTTTTTTTTGGCCATACCACGCAGCATGCGGGATCTTAGTTCCCCAAAGAGGGCTCGAACCCGCGCCCCAGGCAGTGGAAGCATGGAGTCTTAACCACTGGACTGCCTACTAAACGCTTATATGTCAGATACAATATACTAAGCACAGGAAGTTAAAGATTACATGAGGCAACACAGTAACTGCTTCAACAAATATTTTTTTAAGTATTACTGCATGCCAGGCCTTCTCTAATGAATGAGGAGACAATATGAACACATGGAGCCCCTGACCTGTTGGCATTTACCTTCTGGGGCGGAGACAGTAAATGTGCAAATATATAATGTATTACCCTATTTTCCTCCTAAGTGCTATGAAGAAAAATAAATGAAGCTGAGGGGGAGAGAGAATTCCAATGAGAGGGGGCCTCTATTTAGATAGGGTAGTCAGGATATGAGGGAGCAAACCAGGATCTAAGTCATATATTCATTTCATTCATTCATTCATTCAAAAAATACTAAATATCCACCATGTGCTCAATACTCTGCAAGGAGGTGGTGGTATAAGGGCAGTAAGGCACAGCTCCACTCAAGAAGAATTTAGTTATAATCTGGTGTGATTCTCTCTCCTTTCTCCTACTTCCCTTCTTCCTCCTTTCATTTCTCCTCCATCTTCTCCCAGCAACTGTCATCTCTCCAGGCCTGAATGCCTCTCCTCATCTCTCCTTCACCCAATCTTTTCCTACAATTCACAGTAACCTCTAACTAACCTCATCAGTTTCAGATTCATCAAACTCTTACTCTGAGACTTTAAAACACCTGGCACTAGATTATGTGCTCTGCACACATCTTTTCACCTTCTCAACATGTTCTCAATTTTCGTTGGAAGACCAAGGTTCAGAGAGTTTAAGAAAACTGCCCAAGGTTACCATATCAGGTGGCAATCTGGAATACGATCAATCTTTTTCTACGTCTGACATGCTGACTTCCTGGCTCACCATCCATTCCAAGTCTTGCTTCCTTCTTCTAAATTTCCCCCTTCCCCTCTGCGCCTCTTCTCACCTGGGGGTCCTGGCCAGAGCTTCGGAGTCCCAAGGCTGGCAGCGTTGCCCCACAGGCAGCTGGTATCAGCTCCGTGTCAGCGTAACTGACCCACTGTTGGACGAGGACGGCTGCCCGACTACCTCCAGGGCCCCCCAGGCCTGCTGGCCACAGCAGCTGGGCCACAGCAGTGGCCCCCCACACCCAGAGCCCACCGGGCCCCTGTTCCAGGGCGGGCAGGCGGGGTGGCGGAAAGGGAGTCCTGCTGGTCGGGGGCGGCTGGAGACAGATGCGGGGGTGGGCTCCTCCCCACCCCGGACCCTCCCCATGCTCCCCGTAGCGAGCAGCTATAAGGGCTCGGAGGCTGGGGAAGGCATCGGGGTGAGAAGAGACGTAGAGAACGGACATGGTTATGCAGGAGGTCCGAATGAGGTGCAAAAACCCTAAGGAGAAAGAAAGACAGGGTAAGAACGAGGGACCCAGGAATCTGACTGGACTTCAAGAGCCGAGGACCCAGCTCTCGGAGTGGCAATGACAGTGGGGAACTTCCCGTGACCGCGGGCCCTCGGGGAGTGTGGGAAGCTCGTAGGAGCCCCTCAGCGGCCGGCAGGACGCGGGTTCGGGCTGTATGTACGTACTGGAGGGAGGTGGTCACACTGAGCCTGGTATCCACCTCATAGCCAGGCGCCGGCCGAAGCTGGACTGGTCTGGCGGCTGGAGCCGGGGAGTCCAGCGGGCGTGGACGGCGGGCAGTTGTCCGGGCGACCCTAGCTCCCTGCGACAGCAGCCCGGGCCGTCGGCGCCCACGTGTGACTGGAAGCGTTTCCGGGCCCGCGGGTCCTGGCGGGGGCAGCCGTGCCCCGCCTGAGTGTGCGGGCGCTGCCCTTCCCGACCCTGGCCCGGGTACCGCGCCGCCCGCCGCAGACCGCGCTCCGGAGGAACAGCGAGGGGCGCAGGCACGGGGGGGCGGTGTGGCGACGCGCCCGGGAACCGCGCTCCCGTCAGGCGCCGCCGCGGGCACCCCGCGCGGGTCCTCGGCCGGGTGGGAGGGCGCTGCCGAGCGGGCGGGCGCTGCCGAGCGGGCAGCTGGGGAAGCGGCGGGGAGGGCACTCCCTGACGCGGACGCGGATCCACTTGGGGAAGGTCCCTGGTGTCCAGGTCCTCCCTGGTCCTCATTTCCTCCTATGTGGGAAGAGGGAGTCACGCTGGATGGCCTCTAAAATCCCTTCATGCTGAGAAATCATATCTGTAGCGGCAACTCTTGTTTGCTAAACGAGTGAAAGAGTTAATTCCCAGTCACAACTCTCCACAGTATTTTGTCACTTGTATTTATTTATCTGCAATAGATATTGGGAAAGTGTACTGGTTTGGCTGGGCTGAGGAAGAAATCCAGCAGCATTAAACGCATTTTGGTGTCTCATTAGCTTTCATGGTAATAGGACAGCAAGCACTCATAGGTACAGTATAAGCAAAAAGCTGCGATAGGTAGGCCATTTAGGTAGGGGAATGTTCAGGAAACGTGTAGTCTAATTGAGGTAATGATATGGTTTATACCAAGGAGAGTATCAGCAGATGATGCTGGGATGGATTGGATTCTTGGCTGGGGTAATGAGAGTAACAGGGCTTGGATGAATTTAGCACCCCTTTCCCACTCTCCAGCCCCCTTCCCAAAACACACACAGAACCAGAATTTGCGTCATAAATTTTATTCCCGATGCGGGACAGATTCCTTCCATCCCCAGAATGAATCACGTGCTACCCTGGAGAGATCTGGGAGATTTTCCCACCGTCTCCAGGGAAGAAGTGAGAAAGGCAGGCGCTGGGGACAGGGAAGGCTTCGCGGTTCCCCAGCCTACTTTTCCTCCCCTTCTCAACAGAGGACAGTTGCTCCCTACTATTATTCCTCTCATCCACATCCCTTAAAAAAAAAAAAAAAGCCTTTGCTATGTAGAAACAAACAACACCTCAAGTATGGGAGGGAGGCCTCCCTGGCTGGGACATGAGGTTAAGGGTCACCAGTGGAAGGAGGGGGAAGGGAGGAGGAGCCATCACTGCTTCTGCTGCAGGGCCTCCTTCCTTGCTGCATCCTGTAGCAACTGTGTGTCGACCTCATCTGCTGGCAACTGCACATAGCGAACTACTGAGCCCCGGATGAAGCAGTTCTTCACTGATAACTAGACAAAGATAGACAAATGTGAAAACACCCTTAAAAAATGTCCTCTATCCACCCAGGGACCTCCTGCTTTGAGAGATGTTTCCTCTTCTCTACCATCCACAACTCACCATGTGAGGGTATTTCTCAGGGTCTGTGACACTGATGTCAGTTAGTTTGATGTTGAGATACTAAGAAAAGAAGATGAACACCATCATTAGAACTAGAGACAAGATGAATGTACGCAGTCCTTAACCTCTCCCATCTCCTTCCCCAAGACCCCATTCAGGGCCCTTATTATATTCTCACCTGATCCACAGAATGGAGGGTTCCACAGATGCTGTCAGGGGCAGAGAGAGGGTAAAACCCAATTAGTTTATACCAAAGTCAACATAGAGGTGACTGCAGAGCAGGGATAAGAGCATGGTTGGGGGAAATAAAGGACTTGAGGAAACCAGAAAAGGCAAAACCAAAAAGGGATATGTCTAAGCTCTGGACTAGGAAAGTAGGTGCTTCCAGAGCAGTGTGTTATTTTAGACCTCTGAAAAACAGCAGTGTGTTATTTTAGACCTCTAAAATAACCTCTCCTCTCCCTAAACCAACTCACTCTCAGTAGCTACCATTAAACAACTGGTATGGGCTAGACCTGTATTCTGCATATTTGTAATATTTACAGCCACTTCATAAGGTAGCTATTAACCATCCAGGGGCTCAGAAACGTTTTATAACTTGCCCAAGTTTAGAACAAACAGAGACTTTGGTTCAGGCCTGTCCAACCCCCAGAACCACCAGCTAGTTTCAAATACTATTGCTTTGGAACCAGAGCCTCATATGTAAAGTAGGTAAAGTAGGTAGCTAGCAGTGTTCTTGATGATGCAGGCACAGGGATGTCCTCTCCCTTCCTCAATCCTTGAGCCCCCTGCAATGTTAAAGAGGAATGCTATCTAAACACCAGTGCTCCAAGCCATGCTACCTCTCCCAATCCTTTCATTTCTGCCAATAGTTTCAACACGAAGTCTCACAACCTCAAATCCTATAAGTTGTACTTCTCCACCCTCCATGTCCCATGAATCCCTATGGTTTGCTGATGTCTTTCTAACATTTCTGTAATTCTCTTTGTAGTATGATTTCTACAAACCAAGGTCTAATGACTTTATAGCTCAATCCAGGCCAGCCTCCAACCTGGCTGCCTTCATCCGAACCATTCTGCATGTCATCACCAGATTCTAAGTTCCTTAGAACTGGTTCTCAAATACTGATGTGTGCTCAAAGTTTCATAAGTCCATGACGAAAGAGGAAACGCAGGCTAGTGTAGTGTGTATATAGTGTGCTGAAGGTTGTCATTGGTTTCCTCCTAAGAATAACTGCTCTTTAATTGCCCTTCCTTTTTTTTGTATTAAAAAAATATGATTGTTAATAAATGGCAGTTTAAAAAATATCCTTACCTTGCCAAAATTCAAGTTGTCAGTTCTCTGTTGGCCCTAATTTTTGTAAAATTCTAAGTGTCTGAAATCCAGTGTCTGAGACCAACTGCCTCAGTGGTGGTTTTACCACATCCCTGGCTGCTAAAAAACTTTTGACAGCGCCTTATCACCCACTGCAGCAATGCAGTAACTTTCAGGAATTGCATAAGGTGGTAACATTTCATTCAGTCCCTTTAGAATGAGATATTTAGGACAAAAGTGGTCTGACAACCAGCACAAGAGAAAGAGCTCTTCTCCCAACCCAATGGATTACCTTCGAATCTTTTAAGTCCTTGCTTTAGTATCTGGGGCTATAACATAACAGTTATTCTTGCCATGTGGAAGACCCAGGAAGAAGAGGAAAATCAAAAAACAAGTCATTTCACAGAATTGCTGAGGGTAGTTGTGCTTTTCACACTTGTCTCTATATGGACCCAATCTATCAATATATGCCATCAATACCACATGCATTGTCAGTGCCATAAATCGAAATCGCTGATCTAAAAGGCAAATCCCTTGCCTCACCGTTCCCTGCCATGTCAATGCCTCCCCCACTAAGAAATTGTCTCACATAGAAATGAAGAAGAAACAATTGGGGAGAGAATACATTCATTCAAACTTTCTAAAGGACAATCAGATAATATGTATCAATATTTTAAATGCACATTTCATTTAAAGGATTTTTTTTCTAATGAAATGAGATGTATACAAAGATGTATGCATGAGGATGTTCAGGGCAGTATCATTTATAAAAGCAAATAATTGGAAACAGCCTAAATGTCCCACAGCAAGGTCTTGGTTAAATTAGTTCTAGCCAGCTAAGAAAAATGCCATTCAGACATTAAGAACGTTAAAACGTTAAATATCAACTTTATTGACATGGAAAATATCCGCAACATACCATTAGGTGAAAGCAAGTTTCACAATTGCATAGAAACTATGACCCTGTTTTTAATTTTTAAAAAGGGGTCGGGGGCCTCCCTGGTGGCGCAGTGGTTGAGAGTCCGCCTGCCGATGCAGGGGATACGGGTTCGTGCCCCGGTCTGGGAGGATCCCATATGCCGCGGAGCGGCTGGGCCCGTGAGCCATGGCTGCTGAGCCTGCGCGTCCGGAGCCTGTGCTCTGCAACGGGAGGGGCCACAGCAGTGAGAGGCCCGCATACCACAAAAAAAAAAAAAAAAAAAAAGGGGTCGGGGGGCAGACAGAATGGGATTTAAGTTCTGGCTTTGTCTTTTAGTATTTGTGTAGACTTAATCAAATTTCTTAACCTATCCAAGCTTCAGTTTCCTCATGTGTAAAACAGGAACAATAGTATATGTCATGTCAAGGTGTTCTGAGAATTAAATGAATTAACAAATGTAAAGTATTCAGAGTAGTTCTTAGTCTATAGGAGGTTCTCAAATGTTGGCTATTTTTTTTTCCTTCAGCACACATTTATTAAGCACCTACTATATATTGATACCAGGCCTGTGCTACACATTAGTTACACAGTGGTGAGCTTAAACATGGTCTTGGCCCTGTAGGAAAGATAGATCCTAAACAGTAAATACACTTCTATGAAATCACAACTTGAGAAGCACCCACTAGGAAGGAGAAAAGACTCTTTGACAGAAGAGTCTATTTGGCTAGGGACTTCCCTGGAGGTCCAGTGGTTTAAGACTCCATGCTTCCAATGCAGGGGGCACAGGATCAATCCCTGGTGGGGGAACTAAGATACCACATGCTGCGTGGCACGGGCCAAAAAAAAAAAAAAAAAAAGAAAAAAGAAAAGGAGGAGTCTACTTGGCTAGAAGAAGAAGAACCAAGAAAGTCCAAAGATACAGCATTTAATCCAACTCCTGAAAAATGACTAGAAGCTAATGATACAAGGGGATAGGGGATGTAAAAGCAGTATAGACAAAAGGGGCTGCATTGGTCTTCTGTTTACCTTTTATATTTTCTTCAACAAAAAGGAGATAATGCCACATATACTATTCTGCAACAGCTTTCCATATTAATACATCTCATTTCTATGTGAACAGCTATACTATATGGAAATACCACAATCTAACCCATTCCCTATTTATGGCTCTTTTAATTTTTCCCCCAACTTTTGGCTATTACAAAAAAAAAAAAAATCTACCAACATCTTTGTACACACATCTTTACTTGAGGAACCGATACTTACATTTCTAGAAGTTGGGTCAAAGGAGTATATAATCAGAAAAACAAAACTAGGTTTTGTAAAAAATGTTATTGATGCGTGTGCCCTGTCTTCTCTCCAGTACTTACTACTTACATACTTCTTTGTATTTTTTTCCAATACAAGATACAACTCCTCAGCTAATCTGTAAGCTTGAGGCACAAGTCATTTATTTCCTTTGTATCCTTCCCACCTTGCCTAGCCCTCAAATACTTGTTAAAGAAGTTCCAGGGCGCTGGGCACATCGACCCCCTACAGACTTGGCAGAACAGGTACCTACCTCAGGTCATTCTTGAGTTCCACGACCACATCCTTGCCCACAAGGGACTTGAAAAAGGAATAGAAGAGCTATTGGGCGAGAGAGGGAAAACCATCATATGGGAAGGGACATGGTAAGAGGCGCGTCCCCCTGCTAGCATTACCAAATACTGGTATTGGGATCCCCGCCACATTTCTGGCAGTTCTCAAAACTTCACAGGAACACTCGGAGCAACAGCTGGAGCCCAGATGATTATGCACACTACCTCGAGCCCCTGACCTAAAGCCCCAGAGAGAGGCTCTGCGCTACACACCTCGGGCTCGTCTCTCAACGGACGACCTCTCCTAGGGTCCTGACCACGCCTCCCAGAGAACTGTAGAAAGTATTCCACCCGCACCCTCCCGGAGCCTGTTCTCCGTCAGGGAAATGATCCTTGAGGTCTAGCTGTTCCTACTGCTGTCTCCGCCTACTCTCTGTTTTTTTATTCCTTTTTTCTCATGGGGGGGAAAAAATCCTATTTGCTTCCAGGTCTCTCCTCAAAGAACTTGAGGCGCAGGAACTAAGGATGGAGGGAAAAGTCCTAGGGTCCAACGCCAGCCCAGAAGAACAAAGCCCCCAGAGGGACCCCCCGCCGCCCCCAACCATCCCAACCGCCCGCGCTCCCCGAAGGCGCCCCCTTGTGACGTCACGGTACCTACCATGGTGCTTGCGCCGCCGGGCGCCCGCGAGACCGGGAGAGCGAGGGCCGGGCGCAGTGGACCGAAGGCCTGGCGGCAACTGGAACACGAACCTGCGCGTGGGGCGGGGCGGGGTCGCGCAGGCGCTGCGGGAAGCGCCGCGGAGAGCTCCGAGGGGTGGAGGGCAGCGCCCCGCGGGCTCGCGGCTCGGGGAGGTCGGGGTGGGTAGAGCCGAGGGGAACGCCAAAGCCGGGAAAGGGGCGGAGCTGATCGCCTTCCGACTTCCTCCCGGAGTGGCAGGCTCCCACCGCGCAGGCGCGGGCCCCAGCTGCTGTACGGGCGTCGGGGAGGGTGGCTCACCGCCTCTCAGGGGTTTTTGTTCCTTTCTATGACAATAAGTACAGTTCCAGCATGATTTGCTCATACTCTAAAGACACTTCCTATTGCAAACTGCTGGGGAACTTGTGAAAACCCATGATGATTTGTATACTTTTCTATGTATGTTACACTTTGATAAAAGTAAAGAAAAAAAAATGTTGAGAAGTCCCGGAGATGAGGAGCCTGCGCACATATCTCGATTTTATCAAAGGTTCCCAATAAAGATATTACTCTCTCGGTCCACATTTCTTTTACGGTTTTGCCTAGGACTGTCCTGTAAAGGACTGAGTAAAACCAAACAGTCTGGCTCGGGGCTAGAAATACCCATTCTAATATTTTCACTTAAAAAATATTTCCCTCTCAAACAGAAAGGGACACAAATGCAGTTACACAGTTACACGTACTTCTATACTCAGGTCCCCAAGGCTTTATAAGTATGCGATATTATGACACAATAGGTGAAAATATTTTTTAAAGGAATAAGATTGTAATACATCTTCCATTTCTCATCTTGCATAAAAGTACACATTTGTTAGGAGTTTGTTGTAGAAATATTTTCAGCATGTAAAGGACTGTATAATGAACTCTGTGAGTGCACAGACGCTGGATCTCCTAGGCCCCACCTGTAAGTGACATCAGGACATCAAGCAGAAGTTTGGGCCCTCACCACGGCCCCCACCCACCCACCCCTGGAAGCAGCTGAACCCTAAGCACAGAAATCAGTCTATCACTGAATATAAGCAGTAACTAATTAGCAACTACTCTAACTGGGGCTAAAGGTGCCTGATGATCAAAAGTTGTTTTTTCTTGAAACAATTAGCTCATGAAAATTCAAATACTTTGGACTTATCAGCTTAATCATTCATAATAAGCTCACAAACAGACCACAGACGCTCTCTCCAGGAGCTCTCCTTTTCCCTACTTTACAAGATACACTCACAGTCTAAAAATACCAGAAGTAATTTGCTTTAGGAACAAATTTATTGAGGGACAGATAACCATCCACACAGGAAGAAGAAAGTTGGGGAGGCTGGAAATAAATAACAGACATTCAAATTCTTCAAATGGTTCAGAGAGAGGCCTAGTTTTCCTAAGAGTCTCAACCCAGAGTCAGAAACAGGATGTTGGAGTGTGAAAAGATGGTATATAAGACTCCTCTATCAGAATCCAAAAGGGATGGTAACTTAGCTTCAGGTCCAGTCAATTCAGGAATCATAACCATGTTCAAAGATGAGGGGAACAAAATTCATCTTAGAGGCACCCTAGAACCCTCCAGCTCCAGAAAAGATTAATCTACTTCTTCAATGGTGGGGCCTGTGGCAGCCCTTCCAGGTGTATACCCTGTTGCACAGGAAGGCCCAGTGCATCCTCCCTGGTAGAGCTTTGTGATGACTGGGTTACACACCTGCTCCAACTCCTTTCTCTTATGATCAAACTCATCTTTCTCAGCCAGTTGATTGCCCTCCAGCCATGAAAGGACCTCACTGCATTTACTCAGTATTTTCTTCTTATCAGACTCATTAATCTTGCCCTGTAGACCTTCATCACTCACAGCACTCTTCATGTTAAAAGCATAGGATTCTAAGGCATTTTTTGCAGCAATTTTCTCTCTCTGGACCTCATCCTCAGCTTTATATTTCTCAGCATCCAGAACCATGTGCTCGATCTCCTCCTTGCTCAGCCGGCCCTTGTCATTGGTGATGGTGATCTTGTTAGCCTTGCCTGTGCTCTTGTCCATGGCTGTTACATTGAGAATACCGTTAGCATCGATGTCGAAGGTCACCTCGATCTGGGGCACTCCCCTGGGTGCAGGAGGGATTCCACTCAGCTCGAAGCGCCCCAGCAGGTTGTTGTCCCGCGTCATGGCCCTCTTGCCCTCGTACACCTGGATCAGCACGCTGGGCTGGTTATCTGAGTAGGTGGTGAAGATCTGCGTCTGCTTGGTGGGGATGGTGGAGTTGCGCTTGATCAGGACAGGCGTGACACCCCCAGCTGTCTCCAACCCTAAGGACAGGGGAGCCACGTCCAACAAAAGCATGTCCTGTATCTTTTCAGACTTATCCCCCATCAAAATGACTGCCTGTACTGCAGCCCCATAGGCAACTGCCTCATCGGGGTTGATGCTCTTGTTGAGATCACGATCATTAAAGTAGTCCTGCAATAGCCTCTGAACCTTAGGGATGCCGGTGGAGCCCCCTACTAAAACAATGTCATGGACTTCAGCCTTATCCATCTTGGCATCCCAAAGAGACTTTTCCACAGGCTCCAGTGTGCCCCTAAACAGGTCTGCACACAAGTCTTCAAACCGGGCTCTGGTGATGGATGTGTAGAGGTCAAAGCCTTCATAAAGTGAATCAATTTCCAAGTCGGCCTGGGTGCTGGACGACAGGGTCCTCTTGGCCCTCTCGCAGGCAGTGCGTAGCCGCCTCACCACCCGCTTGTTCTGGCTGATGTCCTTCTTATGTTTCCTCTTGAACTCTTCCACAAAGTGGCTCACAAGCCTGTTGTCAAAATCCTCTCCACCCAGGTGGCTGTCCCCAGCTGTGGCCTTTACCTCAAAAATCCCATCATCTATGGTCAGGATGGACACATCAAATGTGCCTCCACCCAGATCAAAGATCAGGACATGTCGCTCTCCCTGCCCTGCTTTATCTAAGCCATAGGCAATGGCAGCACCTGTGGGTTCATTGATAATTCTTAGCACATTGAGACCTGCAATCACACCTGCATCCTTGGTGGCCTGGCGTTGAGAGTCATTGAAGTACGCTGGCACGGTGATCACAGCATTGGTGACACTGTGGCCCAAAAAAGCCTCAGCAGTCTCCTTCATCTTAGTCAGTACCATAGAAGAGATTTCCTCAGGGTAGAAAGATTTTTTCTCCCCTTTGTAGGACACCATTACCTTGGGCTTGCCTCCTTCATTGATTACTTGGAAAGGCCAAAGTTTCATATCTGATTGCACTACAGGATCATTAAATTTCCTGCCGATCAGCCGTTTGGCATCAAAGACAGTGTTCTGGGGATTCATGGCTACCTGGTTCTTGGCCGCGTCGCCGATGAGCCGCTCGGTGTCCGTGAAGGCCACGTAGCTGGGGGTGGTGCGGTTGCCCTGATCGTTGGCAATGATCTTTACTTTGCCGTGCTGGAACACCCCCACACAGGAGTAGGTGGTGCCCAGGTCGATGCCAATGGCTGTTCCCTTAGCAGCAGCCATGGTTTTCCTAGGCCTGTGGGAAAAGAATGAGATAAAATTTCAGAGAGAACTTTTAATTTTTATTTATTTTTAACTGTGGTAAAATACACACAACATGAAATTTACCATCTGAACCATTTTTTGGCATACAGTTCAGTCGTAAGTCCATTCACATTGCTGCCCAACCAGTCTACAGAATTTTTTATCTCTCAAAACAAATTCTATACCCATTAAACAACTCCCCATTTCCCCCCTCCTCCAAGCCCTTGGAAACCATTAGCCTACTAGTGGTTTTCCTTTTGGCCTACTTTTTGTCTCTCAGAATTTGACTACTCTAGGTACCTCACATTAGCGAAATTACACAGTTTTTCTTTTTGTGACTGGCTTATTTAACTTAGTGTAATATCCTAAAAGTTCATCTATTTTACAGCATGTGTCAGAATTTCCTTTTTACGGCTGAATAATTTTCATTGTATGTATATACCACATTCCTTTATTCATTCCTTCTGTGGCACTTGGGCTGCTTCCACCTTGTGGCTATTGTGAATAATCCTGCCACATACTGTGTGTGCAAACATCTCTTCCAGACAAGGTTATGTACAAGGTAGACAGAAGAACTCCTAGCCAACTCCTAGGACAGCGTCATAATGCTGTTTTCAATTTCTCACAGGGCCAGACTCAACTGTCCTGTTCCTCTGTCTGTGACTTTTTTTATTCTGGTATTGTACCTGTCTCCTGCTGAACTCTGATTATTTGAAGTTCTTGTCTCCACAGGAGACATCAGTCACGTGGGTTTAGCAACCCTGCTGATCGCCTTTTACCCTCTGTTAGGGATTGCTGGGAGTATATTTGGGCCAGTCTGAAGACGGCTGCTAGGAACCCAATCAAGCCCTCATGAGTTTTCTCAGGTGAGGTGGTGCTCTCTAAGGCTGTCTCTTTCTCTAATCTTCTCCCAAGTAAAACAACTGTTATCTGGAGACAATAACAGACCAGCTCCTCCACTTTTTTCTGGCAGCTCTGACCAATCCCAGACACCTTTGAGGTCCTTAAACGATCCCCCTTCCCTGGCTGGCCCACATCCCCATACCTTAGATTTAAACAAACTAGAGAACTTTCCAGCACTTCCTCAAACAAGGACTTATTCGTCTTGCTTATTCCCAGCCCATTCCAATCAGAGTACTCGTGGCTCACCTAGTGTCCCGCCGCCTTCGATGCAGTTTGTTACGGTTCGTTTTGCGGAGCGCCTATAACTTGGGGCTCCCTCAATATCCAAACTGCGCAGCCAGTGTCCCCCCACCCCCCACCCGCCCTGCCCTACAACTTTGAGCCGGGCCCAGACCGGTCATCCTGACTCCCTACTAGCCCATGAGGTCAGAAGCAGCATCTCCATTGTAACGCAACTGCGGGGACGACGTCATCGCCCCCGCCCCCCACCGGACCCGCAAGCTCCTCCCACTCCTTCCCCACCCACTGCCCCTCCCAGACCCAGTGCCAGCCAGCAAGCCCCAGAAGACTCTGGAGAGTTCTGGGAGCGGCAACACTCAGGGCGCTGATTGGTCCCAGAAAGCCGGGGGGCAGGACCTGAGGCGAAACCCCTGGAATATTCCCGACCCGGCAGCCCCACTGAGCTCGGTGACTGGCTGAGGAGGGAAAAGGCGGAGCTTGATGAAAAACCATAAACACAGAGCCGCCCTCAGAGAAACGGCGAGCCCGGAGAGAGCTGCTAGGATTTGGGCGGCTGGTGAGCGCAGCTTCCGCAGACACACTATCTGCGAGGACCACCCCGAACGGCACCGGCGCGTTCCGTTTTCGGATTCCGAAAGGACCGAGCTCCTCGTCGCTGGACTCGTTGGCCGTTTTCAGGTCTGAAGTTCGTTGCGGAGCCGAGAGGGCAGGACACCGGCATGGCGAAAAGCACGGCCATTGGCATCGATCTGGGCACCACCTACTCCTGCGTGGGGGTGTTCCAGCACGGCAAAGTAGAGATCATCGCCAACGATCAGGGCAACCGCACCACCCCCAGCTACGTGGCCTTCACGGACACCGAGCGGCTCATCGGCGACGCGGCCAAGAACCAGGTGGCGCTGAACCCACAGAACACCGTGTTTGACGCGAAGCGGCTGATCGGCCGCAAGTTTGGCGACCCTGTGGTGCAGTCGGACATGAAGCACTGGCCTTTCCGGGTGATCAACGACGGTGACAAGCCCAAGGTGCAGGTGAGCTACAAGGGGGAGACCAAGGCGTTCTACCCCGAGGAGATCTCGTCGATGGTGCTGACCAAGATGAAGGAGATCGCCGAGGCGTACCTGGGCCACCCGGTAAGCAACGCGGTGATCACCGTGCCGGCCTACTTCAACGACTCGCAGCGCCAGGCCACCAAGGATGCCGGGGTGATCGCGGGGCTGAACGTGCTGAGGATCATCAACGAGCCCACGGCTGCCGCCATCGCCTACGGCCTGGACCGGACGGGCAAGGGGGAGCGCAACGTGCTCATCTTTGACCTGGGCGGGGGCACGTTCGACGTGTCCATCCTGACGATCGACGACGGCATCTTCGAGGTGAAGGCCACGGCCGGGGACACCCACCTGGGTGGGGAGGACTTCGACAACAGGCTGGTGAACCACTTCGTGGAGGAGTTCAAGAGGAAGCACAAGAAGGACATCAGCCAGAACAAGCGGGCCGTGAGGCGACTGCGCACCGCCTGCGAGAGGGCCAAGAGGACCCTGTCGTCCAGCACCCAGGCCAGCCTGGAGATCGATTCCCTGTTCGAGGGCATCGACTTCTACACGTCCATCACCAGGGCGCGGTTCGAAGAGCTGTGCTCGGACCTGTTCCGGAGCACCCTGGAGCCCGTGGAGAAGGCTCTGCGCGACGCCAAGCTGGACAAGGCTCAGGTCCACGACCTGGTCCTGGTGGGGGGCTCCACCCGCATCCCCAAGGTGCAGAAGCTGCTGCAGGACTTCTTCAACGGGCGCGACCTCAACAAGAGCATCAACCCCGACGAGGCGGTGGCCTATGGGGCGGCGGTGCAGGCAGCCATCCTGATGGGAGACAAGTCTGAGAACGTGCAGGACCTGCTGCTGCTGGACGTGGCGCCCCTGTCGCTGGGGCTGGAGACGGCTGGGGGCGTGATGACTGCCCTGATCAAGCGCAACTCCACCATCCCCACCAAGCAGACGCAGATCTTCACCACCTATTCGGACAACCAGCCCGGCGTGCTGATCCAGGTGTACGAGGGCGAGAGGGCCATGACGCGGGACAACAACCTGCTGGGGCGCTTCGAGCTGAGCGGCATCCCACCGGCGCCCAGGGGAGTGCCCCAGATCGAGGTGACCTTCGACATCGACGCCAATGGCATCCTGAACGTCACGGCCATGGACAAGAGCACGGGCAAGGCCAACAAGATCACCATCACCAACGACAAGGGCCGGCTGAGCAAGGAGGAGATCGAGCGCATGGTGCAGGAGGCGGAGAAGTACAAAGCCGAGGACGAGGTCCAGCGCGAGAGGGTGTCTGCCAAGAACGCCCTGGAGTCGTACGCCTTCAACATGAAGAGCGCCGTGGAGGATGAGGGGCTGAAGGGCAAGATCAGCGAGGCCGACAAGAAGAAGGTGCTGGACAAGTGCCAGGAGGTGATTTCCTGGCTGGACGCCAACACCTTGGCCGAGAAGGACGAGTTTGAGCACAAGAGGAAGGAGCTGGAGCAGGTGTGTAACCCCATCATCAGCGGACTGTACCAGGGGGCGGGTGGCCCCGGGGCTGGCGGCTTTGGGGCCCAGGCCCCTAAAGGGGGCTCTGGGTCTGGCCCCACCATTGAGGAGGTGGATTAGGAATCTTTCCCCAGATCGTTCTTTTTTTATGGAGACAGTTGGGATCCAAGATTTTGCATTGCCTTATGTATCTGCCTTTCATCAATTATCAGCTATGCAAGTTGTTTGCAAAGTTGAACTGTGTCTCTTGGTGAAGTTATGAACTCTTTTTCAGCGTGTGAGCGTAGAGATGAATGTATACTGCCATCTTTTGTCAATTTTCTGCTTTGTAATACTCATGCCAAACTCAGGCTTCCCCCCACCCTTTTTAACTGATTACTTCTAAGTAAATAAACTCAAAATAATTCGAGTGATGTCTGTCTCTGTTTTATTTTGAGGGCAGAAGGGTCTGCATAGGTTCTCTTTCCTACAGAGTCTAAAATTGAATGGCAATTTGCCTCTTAGATAAGGTCAGGGATCTGGAAAGTAAGGATATGTATAGTATCGTGACACACGTCTTTTAGGCAAATAGTATTCTTGGGAGCTACAAAACTGCGAATTTGAATGCTTTGGGTTTGGTGGGTCCAGAAAAAATGTTAAGAGGTACGGGCATGGTGGCCTCAAGGTGGCTGAGGGGGTAGAGGCTTTAAGGGTGGCCTCAAAAGGAGCTTGTGCGTGGGAGTGTTCTGGAGAAGCAGCCAAATAGGAGAGGCAGTTGGATTGGAAGGTCATGGCTCCTGCTTCCTGTGAGTACACGTGATATGTTAGAGTCCTGTTACTTAATCTGGATTCAGCATGAAAAAGAGGCTAAATTGGCATTGAAGAGATGTGAGTTCAAGCAATGGCTTGACTAGTTATGCATGAATGCATTCTCCACTGTGATCCCTAGTTCTCATATTTTAAAATGGAAGGGTTTGGCCTCATGCCTCAATCTATATTTCTTATTTCTGAAAGAATGCTGAGATAAAAATGCCACATTTCCAGCAGTGGTTACCTACATTTTAAGTATCCCAGTGAGTACCTTAGGGAGGTGTCATAGTTTCATGCCTCAGCAGGGGGACCCCAGTATTTCAGTGCTCTTACCTACTGGGCACTGTACAGGGGCCTTTTAGGTGTTTATGAATTCTCATTCCACTGCACTGAGTATAGGTGGTGTTTGACTTCCACAGGTGAACATATGGGGAGACTTAAAAGTTACTGGCCTAACTAAAATTTATTTCAAGGTTAAAAAAATCAGTTCAGCAAAGATGTTGAACCTGGATTCCACCTCTGGGTTTATTGGTTTTTGCCCTGCTGCCCCAAGTCCCCAGGGCTTTGTGTGTGCATGTCTGGTTCTGGGTTATGTTTCTACTCTGGGTTTCACAATCAGTATTCTTTCTGCTTTAACTCTGTATGATCGAAACAATTATGTCAGATAAACAATAGGGTTGATGACAGAGGTTTAGTATTTGTTAATTTAGAAGAGTGATAGAAAAAACTTGCAGCCCTGTACCAGGAAGACTTACCACAGACTTGCTTCCCCTTGAGATGCTTCATACCCTAGCTGCTAGCATCCTAGAAGTAATCTCCACAGCCTCTTTGTTGGAAAAGGCCTGGCACAATCCTCAAGGCTTGGGGAGTGAGCCCTTTTAGAAATCAGTTGTGTCTGGGGTTTACAAAGATTTTGGAACTAGGTAGCGGTGGTGATTGCGTAACATGGGAATGGGCTAGGTACCACTAAATTGTACACTTGAAAATGGTTCATTTTATGTTATGTGAATTTACTTCGCCAAAAGCAGAAAAAAAAATTGTGTCAACATTCTATAAAAGCACTTTGTGAGTTTGTATACTTCAAGGCCCACCAAACCTTTCACTAAATACTTGCCTTTGAACAAAATCCAATATTATGGGAATAACATGTATACGTAGACCTTGCCCTGTAAGTATGGAAATGGAAATGCTTAGACTTACAGGCCAGTTTGTAAAGACACGTTTAATCCTCAGGGTAGTTGAACTGTAGTGCTGTGGAGTCTAGCCACAATGTAAGTCAACCTTCATGGGGGTATGCATTTGCTACAGGACCTCCTCTACCCCATAGAGCTGCAGTAACATTTGTGACTGTCATCTGCACACAACACAGTAACTCTTCAAGCAGCCACTACCACTACTTTAGGGGGAGGTAGCAAGGGATGGGGAGGGTGGGTGGAAAAGGGCGGAGATTGGAAAGGACCTAAGAAACACCTTTTGATAAGAGAGGTTAGGGAAATCTCCAGAAATTACCTTGAAGAAAATGAGTTCCTACGGCTAAATCAGTTAAGGTTATTGAGGGTGTTTTATTGATACTAAGAAGTCAATATGTTATTGCCTTGATAGCCTATACCCTTGCACGGAGTACTTTGAAAATAATCACTTTTTAAGTTCCAGATGAAGCTGAGGGAATTGCAGAACTAGCAAAGAGAATGCAATGCCATCCCTGGAGAAAGTGGTGTTTTGGGTAGCAGCAGGAACTTTGGGGGAGAGCGGGTGCATCGAGATAATTGTAGATGAGGAAAGAATTTTTTAAATCTAATACCTTCCCTAATTCCAATCTCACCTGTCTCCCTATGCCAGCCCTCAGAAGGCAGGTGGCTATGGTAATGCGACTAATTTTATGTCTTTTAAATCCAAGATATTGTGTGATTAGTAACATACATACTGTTATTCCTGGTGTTTAACAGGGTCCTGTCATCAAAAATGAAGAAAAGATACCAAAACAACAAAAACGTTTATAAATGTGAGAGAAGTGGGCAGAAGCATGGGCTTTCAGTTAAAAGAGGTTGTTTCAGGTGAAAAACCAATATTGGCGATTTCTGAGGGGGAGATCCTCACGCTAGGAATAAGAAACGGTAACTGTCATCATACTTTACGCCAACTGATCACCTTAAATCCGTCCCCGAGGGTCACCCGTAAAGTATCCAGTGCAGTTCTGTGAGAGCAACCCCACCAGCCCCCTCACCCTCCCCTAGCTCCAGCTCATTTAGAGACGTTAAGGGATCACGTAGCGCCGCGAACTCCGGATGCCGAGGTCAACCCGCCCCACCCCCAGCCCAGCAGAGGATCGGAGCAGAGGGCACAGCGGGGGAGGAGGGGGGGCATAACGGGGCAAACAGGGTGGGAAGGCGGGGGAGTTCGGAAGGCCAGAATCACCCCCGACGGTCTTCGACCATTTTACCCCTCCAAACGTCCCCACGAGAACCAGGGACTAGAGTCGGGTGGGGAAGCAGCAGAGAGAAGCCAGCAAGCTCCCATCTATGGTCCGTCCCTGCACAGGCGGTGGGGCCTTCTCCCGTCTGGCCACCCAGTTCATCTGGCTTCCTAGTATCAGTTACGAACCTTTCCAGTGTTTTCATCCAATAAATTAGCGAGTTTGAGTGAAACTCTAAAGGTCTCTCCTTTATTTACTTCTTTAATCCCATTTTGAAAAAACAACCGAAAACCGCCGGCACCGGACAGGCAGCTCCGCGGCCAGCCCTACCGTCAGGCCCCGCCCCGCCCCATTTTCTCGGGGTCTTAAGGCTTCTGGCTCCTTGCCCCCGTTTCAGGCTGTGCCAGGAACTTTCTGGAGTTCTCTGGGCTCGAAGGCGGGGACTGACTCGCAACAGTCCTCAACAAACAAACTGCCCCACCCAAGTCTCCCTACCCCCCAACCCCACTCTAGGATATCAAGCTTAGTCACAGCTCTACATTTAGTTTCCAGGAGATTCTTAGAACTGGGTGCCAGCCTAGCCTTAGTAACGGGGCTCCCCCTCCTTTCCCCTCGTAACAACCGACCAGTCTGGGATGAAGGGAAGAGAAGGTTCTGGGAGAAGCTGGAAGGGTGGGGTGGGGGTGGGGCGATGGGGGAGATAGTTGTGAGTCAGAAGCAACAGCCTGGAGGGGAATACCTGCTGGTCACATACCCGCCATGGTGCACAAGATGCGCGCAGAGCCCTGACATTCACTCTTAGCTATCTTCTATGGCCATTTGTTTTCTTCTTTTTAGAGTGAAAGGGTAAGGTCTACGTGCCAGCATTGGGAGGAGTCCAAAATAGAAAGTATGAGGACATGTAGGTTCAGTCACCGGTTCTGTAATTATCTGTCTAGGAGACCAGACCAAGCCACTAAACCTCTGATCTTTTGTGGTTATGTTTGAAAATGTAAAGGTTTGGCTGAAGGGCTCTGCCTAAAAATCTTAAGATAGTTTCTATGGTAAACTGAAAGTAATACTATAGTCCTGGTATTAACCCCCAACCTTCAGCAAGAATGATTGAGATATAACAGACCTGAGAGAGTGTGGGACCCCAACAAAAGAAGGGAGAACGGAGCAAACTTTTGAACACTACTCTGTCACAGACACTGAACTAAGGCCTTATAAGTATTATCCTTGTAGTTGCCATCCTATGAAATATTAATTCTAACTTAGATATACAGAGACGTGCAATTTAGTTAACTTACAAGTACTTCATTGTGAAAGAAAGAAGAAAAACAGCCCCAACAACGAAGTAGAGTCCAGATGCAAACCCAGGTTTTTTTCCATGCTGCTGGAAATTAGCAGGGTTCCCAGGTCTTTGAAGCCTTTGCCATTTGATGGTTAAAAATGCCTGGCTCTAGGTTTCATATCAGTTATCTCTTTTGCGTTCTTCTGATAAACCTAGAATTATACTATCTTTTTAAACAAATAGAGTTGAGGAGAAAACGATACGGTTTGAAAAACTGTAGGAAAAAGGAGAAGAAACAAGATCCTGCAGCCTCGGGATGAGAAAGGTTCCCCTCCCCCACACTTCCTGCCACCGGCGGTCAGCTTTCTTGGCACACTCTCTCCCATCCCCCACCCTTAAATTTTACCTGACAGCCCGTCAGGCTTGGGGAACCTGAGCCTTGATCCTTCCAAACACCAAACCTGATAAAAACCTAATTCCAAAGCTAATCAAATGAAAGTTCTGAAAAATCTCTTGGGGTTCATATAATCTCCTTAGACACCAATTAAACCTGTAACTGAGTTTCTGCATTCGGCAGTGTCCAGTGCAAAAGGAAAGACAAAATTGAGGAGACTCTCCCCTTGTAGGAAATGGAAAAGGAATATAGATGTTTAGGTTTACAGGCCAGTCCACAGAGAGAAACTTAATGCAAAAGGTAGGTCAAATACGATGTGCGGCTGACTGCCCGATTCAAGAAAAACAGCATTTTCGAGTGGCTTTTTTTCTGCTAAGCCAGCAGCCACAAGATTTGAGGCCCTCTCACATCGTCTACCTGCCTAGCAGTGGAGACAATGATACCCTTTGCTTCAAGCCAACAGAGGAATACAATTGCAAATTTGGAAAGAAGGAAAGAGTGAATCCAGAAGTGCTGCTGGTAGCAGCTGATGGTGAGGAAGCTTCCAGAGGGGGTGAGGTTAAGGGTCTCTGGAAGTGTTCCTATACTGGGCAGCTAAGATGTAAGTTTGGGGAATCCCCAGCCAGATATTGCATAAAGAAATGGAAAATTCCTGAACTTTGGCCAGTTTGATTAGATTAAGGAGGTGATTCTTTAGGGTGTCACATCTGAAAGTAAAAAAAGTTATCATCTACCTGCACAGAGAAAGACACACAGGTTTGTTAAAGAAATCTTTTTGCAACATCAGTTTAGATTATCCTGAGCAAATTATAGAATAAACAAATGAATACCCTTGGATTCCAGGAAAAGGTGTTTTGATGGACAGGTGTGTGTGTAAAGAATGCCAATTGAGCAAAAGTGTTCAAAAGCAAGATTTCTTCCCTTCATCAGAAACTGCCTGCTGGGCTTCCCTGGTGGCGCAGTGGTTAAGAATCGACCTGCCAATGCAGAGGCCTCGGGTTCCAGCCCTGGTCGGGAAAGATCCCACATGCTGCAGAACAACAAAGCCCATGCGCCACAACTACTGAGTCTGTGTTCTAGAGCCTGCGAGCCACAACTACTGAGCCCACGTGCCACAAATACTGAAGCCCGTGCACCTAGAGCCCGTGCTCCCAACAACAGAAGCCACCCAATGAGAAGCCCGCGTACCACGACGAAGAGTAGCTCCCCAAAACTAGAGAGAGCCCCTGCTCAGCAACGAAGACCCAACACAGCCATAAATAAATAGATAGATAGATAGATTATTATTTTTTAAAAAAAGAGGAATCTGCCTGCCAATGCAGGGGACATGGGTTCATGCCCACAGGCCGTGGAGCAACTGAGCCCGTGCGCTACAACTACTGAACCTGTGCTCTAGAGCCCGTGTTCCACAACGAGAGAAGCCACCACAATGAGAAGCCCGCACAGCACAACAAAGAGTAGCCCCCGCTCACCGCAACTAGAGAAAAGCTTGCACGCAGCAATGAAGACCCAACGCAACCAAAATAAATAAATAAATAAACAAATAGAAAAAAAACCCCTGCCTCCTCCCACTTGTGCTCTTATGTTTTCTATGCTCAAGACATGTGAGTACAGCAATGAGTCTATTTTTCTGTGGGTTGTGAACCCCGCACTGTTGCTTTAATGTCCCTCACATTTTCATTTTAGGCGCTTAACAAGCGGTCTTGCATTGCTCACAAAGGATGAAGAAACAAAGGCCAAAACAAATTACCAAATATAATTGTATCTAAAACAGGAAGGAAGGTAAGGCACAGAAAGTTGAAATCCAGGCTAAAAAACTAAGTGGAAGAACTACGTGCACAGCAAATAATGGGAAGTTTTAAAGGAGTTAGAATCTGGGTCCCGCCAACCTCCCACTTTACAGCACCATCCCGACCAGTTTGCTTTTAAGTGAGCCACCTGCCAACCTGCTGTAGCATATGATGCTGTTAAAGAGGAGTGAACATTCCCGCCCCGCCCTCGCAGGCTCATCACCACATCACATTTATTTTAAAGCGGTGGACAGCCTAGAGGCTGCAAGTGACAAGGCAGAAGGCCGAATTCCGGACTTAGATTAATCCTGGCACCACCAATCATCCGAGGCTGAACCAGGAATGAAGAAGGCAGAAAGGAAACAGGGGGGTGGCCCGGACCCCAGGCTGGGAAAGATGAGGAACTGGGAGAAGCCCCAAAGGCCTAATGATAGCTGAATTTCTATAGAGATTTTTTTTCTTCCTCAAGCCCCAGTCCAGCCCGAGGAAAACGGGATTGGTTCTGGGCGGGGACAGGGGCGCGGTGGATCCAACCCTCCCCTTCCCTCCCCACGCCCCTGACCGAACATGTCCCTTCTAAGGCGTTGGGAGCCTTCTCCAATTTAAGCACCGTCTGTTTACCTGATTACTTTTCTTTTGAAAATTCAAATTTTCCCATCCCCAGATATTCCATCCATATAGGGCTAAAGACGACGCCAAAACTATACTGCATTATCTCTTTCCTTGTCCTTCCTATTTTAAAAATAAGATGGGAAAAACGCCGGGATGGCCAAGGCAATTCTCAGGCAGCCCGGCCCCTCCGCGAACCGGCCCAAACGCGGCTGCTTCCATCAGCGTCAGGCTCCAATCAGCGTCTCTTTGGGCCACAGATACCCCACCCTCTTAGAGAAACTCCGGATCTTTCTGTAATTTCGGTCTCCCCGGAATCGTGTACCCCCTAATCCTACTTTAAACGACCAAGCTTATTTGAGCCCCACGACCCTCTCACTGCCCTACTTATGACAAGCCTAGGACTCATCCTTCCGGTAGACATCCAACTACTTGGCAGGCGGCTCGCCAGGGAAACGGAGACTGGGTGGGCGGAGTCAACAACGACTCTTCCCAGCGCCTCTCCCCCCTCCCCTTAGGACTCCAGTTTCCTCCAGCGAATCCGAGAAGAGTCTGGAGAGTTCTGGGAGGGGCGGCACCCAGGGGGCTGATTGGTCCCCGAAAACCAGGGGGCAGGACCTGAGGCGAAACCCCTGGAATATTCCAGACCCGGCAGCCCCACTGAGCTCGGTGACTGGCTGAGGAGGGAAAAGGCGGAGCTTGATGGAAAACCATAAACACAGAGCCGCCCTCAGAGAAACGGAGAGCCTTGAGAAAGCTACTAAAATTGGCGTGGTTGGTGACCGCACCTTCTGCAGACGCACTCTCTGCGAGGACCACCCCGAGCGGCACCGGCGCGTTCCGTTTTCGGATTCCTAAAGAACCGAGCTCCTCGTCGCTGGACTCGTTGGTCGTTTTCAGGTCTGAAGTTCGTTGCGGAGCCGAGAGGGCAGGACACCGGCATGGCGAAAAGCACGGCCATTGGCATCGATCTGGGCACCACCTACTCCTGCGTGGGGGTGTTCCAGCACGGCAAAGTAGAGATCATCGCCAACGATCAGGGCAACCGCACCACCCCCAGCTACGTGGCCTTCACGGACACCGAGCGGCTCATCGGCGACGCGGCCAAGAACCAGGTGGCGCTGAACCCACAGAACACCGTGTTTGACGCGAAGCGGCTGATCGGCCGCAAGTTTGGCGACCCTGTGGTGCAGTCGGACATGAAGCACTGGCCTTTCCGGGTGATCAACGACGGTGACAAGCCCAAGGTGCAGGTGAGCTACAAGGGGGAGACCAAGGCGTTCTACCCCGAGGAGATCTCGTCGATGGTGCTGACCAAGATGAAGGAGATCGCCGAGGCGTACCTGGGCCACCCGGTAAGCAACGCGGTGATCACCGTGCCGGCCTACTTCAACGACTCGCAGCGCCAGGCCACCAAGGATGCCGGGGTGATCGCGGGGCTGAACGTGCTGAGGATCATCAACGAGCCCACGGCTGCCGCCATCGCCTACGGCCTGGACCGGACGGGCAAGGGGGAGCGCAACGTGCTCATCTTTGACCTGGGCGGGGGCACGTTCGACGTGTCCATCCTGACGATCGACGACGGCATCTTCGAGGTGAAGGCCACGGCCGGGGACACCCACCTGGGTGGGGAGGACTTCGACAACAGGCTGGTGAACCACTTCGTGGAGGAGTTCAAGAGGAAGCACAAGAAGGACATCAGCCAGAACAAGCGGGCCGTGAGGCGACTGCGCACCGCCTGCGAGAGGGCCAAGAGGACCCTGTCGTCCAGCACCCAGGCCAGCCTGGAGATCGATTCCCTGTTCGAGGGCATCGACTTCTACACGTCCATCACCAGGGCGCGGTTCGAAGAGCTGTGCTCGGACCTGTTCCGGAGCACCCTGGAGCCCGTGGAGAAGGCTCTGCGCGACGCCAAGCTGGACAAGGCTCAGGTCCACGACCTGGTCCTGGTGGGGGGCTCCACCCGCATCCCCAAGGTGCAGAAGCTGCTGCAGGACTTCTTCAACGGGCGCGACCTCAACAAGAGCATCAACCCCGACGAGGCGGTGGCCTATGGGGCGGCGGTGCAGGCAGCCATCCTGATGGGAGACAAGTCTGAGAACGTGCAGGACCTGCTGCTGCTGGACGTGGCGCCCCTGTCGCTGGGGCTGGAGACGGCTGGGGGCGTGATGACTGCCCTGATCAAGCGCAACTCCACCATCCCCACCAAGCAGACGCAGATCTTCACCACCTATTCGGACAACCAGCCCGGCGTGCTGATCCAGGTGTACGAGGGCGAGAGGGCCATGACGCGGGACAACAACCTGCTGGGGCGCTTCGAGCTGAGCGGCATCCCACCGGCGCCCAGGGGAGTGCCCCAGATCGAGGTGACCTTCGACATCGACGCCAATGGCATCCTGAACGTCACGGCCATGGACAAGAGCACGGGCAAGGCCAACAAGATCACCATCACCAACGACAAGGGCCGGCTGAGCAAGGAGGAGATCGAGCGCATGGTGCAGGAGGCGGAGAAGTACAAAGCCGAGGACGAGGTCCAGCGCGAGAGGGTGTCTGCCAAGAACGCCCTGGAGTCGTACGCCTTCAACATGAAGAGCGCCGTGGAGGATGAGGGGCTGAAGGGCAAGATCAGCGAGGCCGACAAGAAGAAGGTGCTGGACAAGTGCCAGGAGGTGATTTCCTGGCTGGACGCCAACACCTTGGCCGAGAAGGACGAGTTTGAGCACAAGAGGAAGGAGCTGGAGCAGGTGTGTAACCCCATCATCAGCGGACTGTACCAGGGGGCGGGTGGCCCCGGGGCTGGCGGCTTTGGGGCCCAGGCCCCTAAAGGGGGCTCTGGGTCTGGCCCCACCATTGAGGAGGTGGATTAGGGGACTTACTATTGTTTCTCTGTATTCCTTTTTGAGACAGAGGAGACCCAAGGACCTTGGTTATTTCCCTGTATGTTAGTCCTCTACTATAGCCGTTCATTCTATGGTTGGCTTTTAACCTCTAATAATTAGCTTGCTTGTCTTTGTTATTTCTGTATGTTATAACCAGTTCCGGTGTTCACCAGAATTATTTGCGTTTCATGTAAGTTGGTAGTGTAAGGGTCGCTTTCCTTTTTTTTTCCCTCTCTCAAATGGATTAACACTGCCACCTTCTGTCCTATTTTTTGCTTTGTAAACATACCAAAACTTATGGAATTAAAAATTTGCATGCTTAAGGAATAAGAATAAAATGTTAAATATGTCTGCTTTTATTTGGGGAGGGATAATAGTCTCTTCCCTGAAATCCATAGACCATGAAAGGGCTGTACTTCTGAAGAGAGTATCATACGTATTTGGAGCCGTGGGTATGGCTGTTTTTGTTGGGACTTTATTGTAAGTGGTAAATCACATCCATGACAGAAAACAAATTCCAAGTGCCCATTTTGATTGGGGTGGGGTTTGTTTTAGGTACAAGTAGGGATGGGAGCTGCAGTAGGGTTTTGGGGAGGAGAGATTGTTGTGGTGTTAAGGGCAGTGTTGAGATGGGTTCGTGGTTCCTTAGGGTCTTGCACTCACTGTGTGCAGAGCTGTTCATTTCTTACTAGACCTGTGAGTCTTCCAGTCTTTTATTTAAGTTATGAATTTAGGGGTGGACAAAACAGTAAAAATGAGATGCAGATTCATACTCTGTTTTATAAATCCCACTTGAGTGACTTAGTGCAAATTATTTAGCCTCTTAGTTTTGGTTGCCTCCTTTCAAAATAAAGCATTTGTCTGAATGGCCTCAGTTCCAAAGATCTAGATCATTTTGAGCAGAAATGTGCTGTAGGCAAGCAACATGTTCAACGAAGGTCACTGGAGCTGCAGTTATTCAACTGAGGGTCTGGGGGAGTGAGATACTGAGAGTTTGGGGGCATGGCAAGAAGAGGAATGGGCCAGGCACTGCACCTGTTTCTCTGAGTCACTCCAGTAATCCTCAGTAGTTCTCATCACACCACCCTCTAACTTAGGCATTGTAAAGTTTCTTTTTCATAGGTAGCCATGTGGAGGTGGTCACTTAAGCTATATCCAGAGCAAAACTAGGGAGGAACAAGTGATGATTTGGGGGCCAGGGTTTTTTCACACTGCCTAAACACTGGGGCTAGTGTGGGTGGTTCCTGTCTGGCTGTAAGTGGTGGTTTTACCCCAGTTTTAACGATCAGTAGCCTTTTTGTTCTTTTCATGGACAGTCGCAAAACAAAAGCAACTTAATAGCACATTTAATTATGAACGAAGAGGAAATAAAAGCTGTGCAGCATAGATCTGGGAAGATGGGGAGATGGGCGTTCCTCCCACACAAGCCCTTCCCTAGGGGCTGCTTCTCACTGGAGCAGTTAAAAGTCCTTAACACTTCCTCTAGCCTGATAAATCCCAACCTTGTTCCTTCCCAAAACTGAACCTGGGAGTATCTACTCCAGAATCAAATTAAAGTTCCCTGTGTTTTATCTTTCAATAAATCATTCCTCTCTGGGAAACTGAAACATCTTAGGAATGACAAAGTATGGGAACCTTGTAAAGGAAATAGTATAGTTTTGGTTCCTGGGCCAATTCTCAAAGGCCGGTCTTACTTACAAGATAGGTGAACTGTATGTAATATTATAGGCTCTGACCATAGCATATAGTATGTGCAGTTTAACTGCTGCAGCAGCAGAAATTGGGGGCTTGCTTAATTCTTAAAAAATTTAACCAGTCAGGCAATAGAGGGAATAAACCTTGTAACTTCAAATCATTGGAGCCATGGTTCTCCAACCCAGTGGTATACTGAGATCATTTGGGAAGCTTAAGAAATACTGATACCAGTCCTGCAAGAGTCAGGCCAAGAAATTGGCCTGGAAATAGGTCAAGTAATTGTATAGAATTAAAATTGTCTCAGTGTTTCAGCCAAAGTGGAGAAAAAGCCACTGCACCAGAGGCTACTCCTGATTATGTTTTTAGAGGTATGGGGACCCAAGAGAGGCAGGACAGGAAGGTGCCAGTGCTTCCAGGAGCAGCAGCTGGTGGCAAGGGGCTTTCTGCTGTGAACCAGACCTGGAAGCCTTCCAAGGCCTTAAAGTGTTGAATCACTGGCGGCAGCAGCAGCGATGATAAAGGTTAGGGAAATCGCCAGCAACGGCTTAACGGGCCAAAGAAGAGAATTCCTGAAGCTGGGCCAACTACTTTCATGAGTCCTCATTAGGGAAATAGTTCATCAAAAAGCAACATCACGAAATTTCCTGGTTGCCTAGTGGTTAGGACTCGGCCCTTTCACTGTGGGCCTGGTTCAATCCTAAGATCCTGCACGCTGCGCGGCACGGCCAATAAATACAGCCACTTTAGAATATGAGAAGTCATCACCTACCTGTACACATACACTTCCTGGAACTTAAAGTCACTTTGCAACATCAACCACAGGCGGAACTCAACCACTGGGAGCTGAGAAATGTGTCAAATAAACAGATGAATACTATAGAATTCTTGGAAGAGACTTTTTTTTTAAATATTTATTTTGGGCTGCACCGGGTCTTGGCTGTGGCACATGGGATCTTTGTTGCGGCATGTTTAGTTAAATTCATTAATTTGAGATGTCTGGTTTTCTTGAATTTTTTTTTTTTTTTTCCCTGTATGCGGGCCTCTCACTGTTGTTGCCTCTCCCGTTGCGGAGCACAGGCTCCGGACGCGCAGGCTCAGCGGCCATTGCTCAAGGGCCTAGCCGCTCCGCGGCACGTGGGATCCTCCTGGTCCGGGGCACGAACCCGTGTCCCCTGCATCGGCAGGCAGACTCTCAACCACTGCGCCACCAGGGAAGCCCTAATTTTTCTTTAAAAAATTTATTTATTTTTTATACAGCAGGTTCTTATCAGTCATCCATTTTATACACATCAGTGTATACATGTCAATTCCAATTGCCCAGTTCATCCCACCACCATTCCCCCACCCCGGCCCCTTTTCCCCCCTTGGTGTCCATATGTTTGTTCTCTACATTTGTGTCTCTATTTCTGTCCTGCAAACCGGTTCATCTGTACCATTCTTCTAGGTTCCACATATATGCGTTAATATACAATATTTGTTTTTCTCCTTCTGAGTTACTTCACTCTGTATGACAGTCTCTAGATCCATCCACGTCTCTACAAATGACCCAATTTCGTCCTTTTTATGGCTGAGTAATATTCCACTGTAGATCTGTACCACATCTTTATCCATTCGTCTGTCGATGGGCATTTAGGTGGCTTCCATGACCTGGTTATTGTAAATAGTGCTGCAATGAACACTGGGGTGCATGTGTCTTTTTGAATTATGGTTTTCTCTGGGTATATGCCCAATAGTGGGATTGCTGGATCATATGGTAAGGCTATTTTCCGTTTTTTAAGGAACCTCCACACTGTTCTCAATATTGGACATATATACACTACCAAATGTAAAATAGATAGCTAGTAGGAAGCAGCCACCTAGCACAGGGAGATCAGCTCAGTGCTTTGTGTCCACCTAGGGTGGGATAGGGAGGGTGGGAGAGAAGAAAGAGGGAGGAGATATGGAGATATATATATATGTATAGCTGATTCACTTTGTTATACAGCAGAAACTAACACACCATTGTAAAGCAATTATACTCTAATAAAGATGTTAAAAAAAGCTACATGAGGTATCACCTCACACCAGTTAGGATGGGCATCATCAGAAAATCTACAAACAACAAATGATGGAGAGGGTGTGGAGAAAAGGGAACCCTCTTGCACTGCTGGTGGGAATGTAAATTGATACAGCCACTATGGAGAACAGTATGGAGGTTCTTTCATTTTCTAAAAAACTGCAGACTCTTTACCACTGCGCCACCATGGAAATCCCTAGTTTTCTCTAATTGACAGTAATCTTATGAAGTGCCGACTACCCGATCTTTGTCGCAAAAACTCTTACATAGCCTGGCTCCTCCCTTACCTCTTCAGGGCTGAGAGGCTGCGACCCGGGCCTAAGTCCTCAGTTTTATCCACCAAATAAAACAGATTCTCAACGTTTAGATCGTGTGTTTTTTTTCAGTGGACACAATTATACCTTAATAAAGATTAAAAAAAACAAAACAAAACAGGATATGGGCTTCCCTGGTGGCGCAGTGGTTGAGAGTCCGCCTGCCGATGCAGGGGACATGGGTTCCTGCCCCGGTCTGGGAAGATCCCACATGCCGCGGAGCGGCTGCGCCCGTGAGCCATGGCCGCTGAGCCTGCGCGTCCGGAGCCTGTGCTCCGCAACGGGAGAGGTCACAACAGTGAGAGGCCCGCGTACGGCAAAAAAAAAAAAAAAAAAAAAAAAACAAACACAACAGGACAGGAAGTTTAATGTACCTGACAGATCTTGCAAATTCAGATTTCGCTGGCTAGACAGAGCAGGGTGACAGTCCCTTGAGTGACCCCCCAATCCAAGCCGGGACAAGTGAGAACTAGAGAGAAGTCCTTTGGTTACACAAACAGGGACTAGACTATCTGGGAGGCCACCCAGGAAGAGCGTTCAGCTGCGCGCGCACCTGGCAGCGTCGGGGACGTTCTCCGGCCTGGCCAGTAAAGTCACCTGTTTTTATGTTTTTCAAAATTCACAAAACATCTCCGAATATTTGCCCAGAAGAATGTGAAACGTTCACTCATGGCCTCTCTTTCACTTAACTTTAGTCTTGTTTGGACGAACTATGTGGAAAATTCTGAGGATCGAGACAGGCATCTCAGAAGACAGCTATAGGCCTGTCAGGCCCCGACGCCACGCGCCGTAAATAAAGGGCTCTGGCCCCGGCCTTGTCGTTCTCTTTGTGCAGTGGACTCGTGGATGGTGAAGATGGTGGCTTTGGGATCCGCCTGGCGGCCATTGTGCAACCTTCCAAGAGGAAGGCGACCGCCTGCGCCGTCTTTGCACAGCTGCCGGCGTACAGGTGCCTCAGTACCTCAGGGCCGTGTTGGACACTGAGCAGGATGAACTATCATTACAGACTAGAATTTCTGATGTCTCTGTGACTCCACTGCTTGGAACTGAGCCAGCCCAGGGCAGAGGGACTCGTCTGGTAGTCGCCCTGGTTTCTGCTCACTGGTTTCTTCCCAGGCCCCTGATTCTCGAAGGAGGGTTCGCAGCGCCTCGAAGGTGAGTGAATTGTGGGATATGGAGTGGCTGGTGGTTGTACTGGGGGAGGACGGGGGTGATGATGACAACAGGTGATTCTGAGTGTCTCGCTGACGCCATCACCGCAGCGCGCTGACCACCTCCATCCCCCGGGTTGGGATCCCTAGTATTTGGGCTCGGGGAAGCCACTTATTCGTGTGTCTCGTTTCTCCATTAGGGGTTTAAGACGTTCACCGGTGTGTTATTTTTGAATAAAGGTGAGTGTTAGGTGTGCGGGCGCTCTCAGTGTCTCTCACTTTTTTAACTTCCCAAAGTTTTGTTTAAGCCTTGCTAAACCTGCTTTCTCCACCTGTTTTCCTACTATGAACTACTCGGCATGCTGGGCCTCCTTGATGGAGCTGTTCTCCGCAGTTCTAAATTTGTT
Organism: Hyperoodon ampullatus; assembly: GCF_949752795.1. Lineage (NCBI taxonomy): Eukaryota > Metazoa > Chordata > Mammalia > Artiodactyla > Ziphiidae > Hyperoodon > Hyperoodon ampullatus. The sequence continues at coordinate 82,345,227 of NC_136923.1, read as the reverse complement.
TCCTACTTCTTTTCTCTCCTGAACTTCCCATCCCTGAATTCTTAATTTGCTAGATCCTTATACTGGGGCTGTTGTATTTGAATGTTGTAGATTCCTTCCCATAATGGCTTCCCTTGATCCAGGTTTCCCTAAATTGGGGATGATGATTTCTCAGACTAGAGTCTCTGATGCTGATCCTGATGTCAAAATTAATTTCTGACTCATTTGGGGAACTGGATACCTGGAGTTTTGAGAGGAGCCAATGGGAGGGCTGTATCTCTCTGCTTGTATTTCTCATCGGTGGTCCTGCTTTCATCTTTCTAGCTTGAGAGCTTTGGAAGCCCAGCAGGGGCAGTGCCCCTTCACAGAGATTCAGGGATAGCCTGGTGGCTGAAGGCCTAAAGTTTGGAATTCTTCTCCTGGAGAAGTGCTGTTGGGATAGCTGGGATGCCTAGGTAATGGTTTCTGCCACTTCATCAACAAGCTGTGACAAGAAGTGGAGAGTAGCATGCCTTCTACGTGGGTACTGTGGTAAGTCTCTTGTTGGTTTTTCTGCCAGCTCCAGAGTGGTAATGGTGACCTGGTTGGACTACAGTCTCTGAGAACTTCTGAGCATCTTTGAAACCACCTGATCCACTGTTATGCTTCTTTCCACCCTTTGTGGCAATTCCCCTGCCCACCCAGACTTTTCTTTTTTTTAATTAAAACTGGTACATAACTACATTAGTTTTAGGAACATAATGTTTTGGATAATTACATACACTAGAAAGCGATCACCACAATAAGTCTAGTCACCATGCAATTGATCCTTTTTGCCTAACCACCTTTCCTTCTGATAACTACCAATCTGTCCCTGTATCTATGATTCATGCTTTTTTTTTTTTTTTTTGCGCTACGCGGGCCTCTCACTGTTGTGGTCTCTCCTGTTGCAGAGCACAGGCTCCGGACGCGCGGCCTCGGGGCCATGGCTCACGAGCCTAGCCGCTCCGTGGCATGTGGGATCTTCCCGGACCGGGGCACGAACCCACGTCCCCTGCATCGGCAGGCGGACTCTCAACCACTGCGCCACCAGGGAAGCCTGATTCATGCTTTTTTAAAATAAATTTATTTATTGTATTTACCTATATTTGGCTGCATTGGGTCTTCGTTGCGGTGCGAGGGCTTCTCCTTGTGGTGGCTTCTTTTGTTGCGGAGCACGGGCTTTAGGCGCGCGGACTTCAGTAGTTGTGGCTCGCGGGCTCTAGAACACAGGTTCAGTAGTTGTGGCTCACAGGCTTAGTTGCTCTGCGATGTGGGATCTTCCCAGACCAGGGCTCGAACCCGTCCCCTGCGTTGGCAGGCAGATTCTTAACCACTGTGCCACCAGGGAAGCCCTAGATTCATGCTTTACTGCCAGTTGCTTGCATGTTTCTAATATGTGTTGCTTTTATGAAATTTTAGAATTTTGCTGACACAAAGGATGTTCTCTACCTGGGGTTGGACAGGTCCTCGGAACTTCACATCTTTCCTGCATTAACCCGCGTGAGCAGCTGTCAACCTCCTGGGGTGGAGGGAGGGGACTGCGTAGAAATTTGGGGACCAAAATCAATTAGGTGGCCTTTACTTCGTCTTACCCAAAGGATTCCAATAAAATATTTTAAAACAAATAAAAAACAGATTGGTCTCAGTGAAAACAAGATGGTAAGAAAGGTTTAGGGACATGAAAGGTTAACCACCAGTGAATGAGCATCACAGTTGACATCTAGCTGTACCTCTTTGCAGCCACATACAAAAAGTAGATTTGCCACATATTGACACCAATGTTAAGGATTTCTAGATTGACTGTGATAGTATTCTAATATTTGAGGTTTTTATGACACCATTAACACGGACATCCAATTTGCCTGTTGATCCATTGGTGAAAACATAGGTTGTCCAGATATATTTTAAAAGAATATACTGGTGGTCGCCAGGGGCAGGGAATGAGGAAATGAAGTTACTGTTTAATGGGTATAGAGTTTCCATTTTAGAAGATGAAAAGAGTTCACGGGGATGAATGGTGGTGATGGTTGCTCAATGTGATGAATGTGTTTATTACCACTGAACTGTATGCTTAAAAGTGGTAAAGATGGGGAGGGGGATAAATTGGAAGATTGGGATTGACACATACATGCTACTACATATAAAGAAGGTAACTAATAAGGAGCTATTGTATAGCACAGGGGACTCTACTGAATACTCTGAAATGGCCTATATGGGAAAAGAATTTAACTAAAAAGAGTGGATATATGTATAGCTGATTCACTTTGCTGTATACCTGAAAGTAACACGACATTGTAAATCAACGATACCCCAATAAAAAATTTTTTTAAAATGGTAAAGATGGTAAATTTTATGTGTATTTCACCACAGTAAAAAAAATGGGGGGAAAAGCATAACTCTCTGCTCCTGTTTGTCATCGTCATAAAGGAGATTCCCCACCAGCATGTACAGAGTATGCTGCTGTAAGGCTGCATTGTAAATTATCCAGCTTCTGGTAAGGGGGCATTTGAGTTTCTGGTCATGGTATATACCAGTGCTGATTCCCTATTAATTTGCACCCATTTGAAGTTGTGTTGTAGAATACATTTCCAAAAGTAAGAATTTCAGAGTCAAAGGATTTGGGTATTTAAAGTAATAATGTATGTTCCATAAAGTTGTCCCAGTTTATACTCGTAACAGCAGTCTCCCTCAGAGTGCCTGTTTCTCTACCTGCCATCACTACTCCAGGTGGAGTGTACCAGTTTGTGTACCTAATAATTCATCTTTTAAATATTGCACATCTTTTGCATCTGTTTTCCTATGGAACGTTTCCAGCTTGGTCCCCACTCAGCAAAGATTTTTTCCAACTTTTATTTTCCTTAATCGTCTTTGCCAGATCTTTTTTTCTTTTCCTGTCCTTGAAATTGCCCTGTTTGGTACTCTCTACAGGACACAGTTACCTGCTCCCATTGCTATTCTCTGACCACGGGTTCTGTATAATCTTAGCAGCCACCATATATTTAGTGCTTTGGTCTGTCCTAGGCTTTTTATGTTTCACTTCATTGAATCCTTAAAACCTTGCAAAGTAGATATGTATCTACCCTACCTTGCAGGCAAGGATAGGAAAGCTCAGGGATGTTAAATAATTTGCTTAAGGTCACAGAGATAGGAGGTATTGAGGCCCCTGGGCTGGACACTGGTGTTTGTCAGTGGAGTAAAATTGAAGCTTGGTTGTCACCCAGACACTCCAAGGACAAAGCAAGTGGCAGAAGCTGAGCTCTGCTGAAGTTAAGATAAGATGACCACTCCTGAGGTCAAGGTAAACTTCCCTGTCTGCACATGCGCAGGAAAGCTCCTTGGGGGTCAAAAAGGGAGGGGGCACCACCCCATAATAAGTGTGGACATACCTCCCACAGGCCTCTGCAGTGGAATCCTTCTTGGCAAAAAGCTGCACTCGCATCTTGGGGAGGGTCCTAGGACTGGTCAGTTGTGAAAAAAGAAACAAGATAATTGGCTAAAGGTAACCAAAGACCCAGAAGACCCGTCCTATATGTGATTTAAATCGCCCTTTTACGGTACTCCTCAGAGAGGATGCCCATATCCTTTCTGTGTATTTCTGCCTTGCTTCTGTCTTAAACTGTTTCCCTGTGTGCTGTTCTCCCAATTGTGCTGTGTCTCTAATAATATACTTTGTACCTGTTCTTACAATTTTTGCCTCCTTGAAACATTCTTGCTTTCAAATGGGGAAGAGCCAGGGAACTTTGCTTTTAGCCTCTAGCCCCTGGTGGACCAGCGGCTAGGTTCTATTCCCTGGCAGGAACTAAGATCTCTCTTCAGGACCACTCACTGGTCTCTCTGAGATCAGTGTCAGTCAGGATTCAAATTCCTTTCTGTCTAGTATATAATATATCTACGGCCTAGCTTTAAACATTTCCAATAACTGAAGCAAACCCTTCTTTGATTCCATTTTTCTTTTTCTCCCTCCCACTCAGAGGATGTCACCCAGCTGAATTGTGGCTGTATCATTCTTTGGCTTTTCTTTGTACTCTGAATTCAATGAGTCCCTAAAATATTGTTTGGTTTTGTATTTTGTATCTTTTTGAGCTTCAGAAATAGGGACTAATACTCCATGTAGTTATGTTGCAGCTTGGTTCTTTTTTGTTCACGTACTTCCCTATAGTTTAGATTCCATCCTTCCAAACACATTTCTGCCCATTTTTATTTATGCAAAAAAAAAACAAAAAAACAATTCTAGGTTGATGGGTGTCTCTGGGTAGTGTACATGAGGACTTGCATTTGTAAGTGCATTTTTCTAGGGTGACAGTATCACATAGGAAGCACAGGGGACTGGTTAAGATGTAGGGAGCCAGACTGAATACTTATAGCTGTTCTACTTTGGCTAAGTTACTTAGCCACGCTATTTCCTCATTTATAAATGGATAAAAGAGTACCTACTCCTACTGAGTTGTTAGGTTTAACTATATGTAAATGCACTTAAAACTGCCTAACACATAGTAAGCCTTATCTAGGCATTAGCTATAATTAGATTATTCCAAATAGCTTAGACAGCTAACATAGCCTAGTCAATACCTCATCCAGTTTTCCTTAGTCCTTGACATTACTATTAAATGGTCAACTTCATTTCTTGTCCATAGGGTCTCTTCTGCATTCTCTCGCCCTCATTTGTATGATCCAAGTCCTGCCCTAGGTGTTCAGACCCTCCTTCCTGTGTCAGTCCCAGGTTTAGAGTATAAGATTGAGGGACTTCCATGGTGGTGCAGCGGTTAAGAATCCAGGGTACATGGGTTCGATCTGATCCCTGGTTCAGGAGGATCCCACATGCCACGGAGCAACTGGGCCCGTGCAACACAACTCCTGAGCCTGCGCTCTAGAGCCCGTGAGCCACAACTGCTGAAGCCTGCACACCTAGAGCCCGTGCTCCGCACCAAGAGAAGCCACTGCAATGAGAAGGCCATGAGCCGCAACCAAAGAGTAGACCCGGCTCGTCGCAACTAGAGAAAGCCTGCGTGCAGCAACGAAGACCCAACACAGCCATAAATAAATAAATAAACGAATGAATGTATAAAAAAAAAAAGAGCTACAGCCATGGTGAAGATGGTCACGTGAAGTTTCCTTAATTCCAGGCCTGGAAATCACTTTCCAGTCCTCGCACTCTTGAGCCCCACAGCCTCTCTTCACAGTGGTGACAGTGATTTGATAAGACCCCTACCCCAAAGCACACTGAATCTTCTTCACCCCCAGGAGCACTTTCAGAAGTAACCAGTCCTCCCAACCCACTAGGCAGATCTCATAGCTCTCTAAAATTAATCTATGCAGAGCCTGGCCTGCCATCTCAGCTACTGAAGACCGTGAGCCTCCCAGACCTGTTTCCCCAGGCATCTCATCCCTGGAATCCTTAGCAACTGGCTAGTGCGCAAGCCCCTTCAGAATGATACCTCTACCTGCCTGTTGCTTGTGCCTGAACCCTTGGAGTCTGCTTGAGTCCTGTTTGCATATTCTATATCCAATTTGTCAGCAAATCATGCTGGCGATACCTTAACACCAAAATTTGGCCGCACCTCACAACTCTACTGCTCCTTGACTCTGGTGGGATCCACCATCGGCTCACTTAGCTCCTCTGCGTGATGCAACAGCCTCCAACAAAGCTTCTGGATATAATTTGGTTTGTGAGGAAATCCTAGAGCCAAGAAATAAAAACTGTTTTGGACATTGTTTGCAGGAATAGAACTTTATAGAATGCCTTTGGAAAACAGTTTAGCAGTACCTACTACAAATGAGGCACGCTCTCTTCAACCCAGTGTTTCCACTGCTGGTGATGCACCCTAAACAGTCACATACAGATACAAGGATTAATATACACATCCTGGATGGCACTGTTGGTTGAGGGGGAGAAAAAAAGGAACCCAAGTGTTCTCCAATAGGGAAATGGGGGTATATTCATAAAATACACCATGTGTGGGCTTCCCTGGTGGCGCAGTGGTTGAGAGTCCGCCTGCCGATGCAGGGGACACGGGTTCGTGCCCCTGTCCGGGAGGATCCCACATGCCGCGGAGCGGCTGGGCCCGTGATCCATGGCCGCTGAGCCTGCGCATCCGGAGCCTGCACATCTGGAGCCTGTGCTCCGCGACGGGAGAGGCCACAACAGTGAAAGGCCTGCGTACTGCAAAAAAAAAAACAAAAAACAAAAAAAACACCATGTGTTACATGCAGCAGTAGGATTACTAACATACCAGTGTGGATTAATCTCACAATGTGAAGAAAAAAAGCAGATCACAGAAAAATAGTATGTCATGCTTAAAAACATTTACCACTAAACAATATATTGTTTAAAGTTCCTACTGTATAGCACAGTATATTCAATATCCTGTGATAAACCGGATAGAAAAGAACATGAAACAATCACTTTGTTGTAGAGCAGACATTAACACAACATTGTAAATCAACCTTACTTCAATAAAATAAAATTTAAAAAACAATATAGTGTTTGGAGTTAAGTATCATAGTAAAAGCAAAAAGAAATGCATAGCACTGGGGCTTCCATGGTGGCGCAGTGGTTGAGAATCCACCTGACAATGCAGGGGACACGGGTTCGATCCCTGGTTCGGGAAAATTCCACATGCCCGCAAAGCAACTGAGCCCGTGCGCCACAACTGCTGAGCCCGTGTGCCGCAACTACTGCAGCCCAAGTGCCCGTGCTCCAAAATGAGAGAAGCCACAGCAATGAGGAGCCCCCACTTGCCACAACTAGAGAAAGCCTGCGTGCAGCAACGAATATGCAACACAGCCAAAATAAATAAATAAAATAAACAAACAAAAAAACCTGCCTCCTCCCACTTGTGCTCTTATGTTTTCTATGCTCAAGACATGTGAGTACAGCAATGAGTCTATTTTTCTGTGGGTTGTGAACCCCGCACTGTTGCTTTAATGTCCCTCACATTTTCATTTTAGGCGCTTAACAAGCGGTCTTGCATTGCTCACAAAGGATGAAGAAACAAAGGCCAAAACAAATTACCAAATATAATTGTATCTAAAACAGGAAGGAAGGTAACGCACAGAGAGTTGAAATCCAGGCTAAAAAACTAAGTGGAAGAACTACGTGCACAGCAAATAATGGGAAGTTTTAAAGGAGCTAGAATCTGGGTCCCGCCAACCTCCCACTTTACAGCACCATCCCGACCAGTTTGCTTTTAAGTGAGCCACCTGCCAACCTGCTGTAGCATATGATGCTGTTAAAGAGGAGTGAACATTCCCGCCCCGCCCTCGCAGGCTCATCACCACATCACATTTATTTTAAAGCGGTGGACAGCCTAGAGGCTGCAAGTGACAAGGCAGAAGGCCGAATTCCGGACTTAAGATTAATCCTGGCACCACCAATCATCCGAGGCTGAACCAGGAATGAAGAAGGCAGAAAGGAAACAGGGGGGAGGCCCGGACCCCAGGCTGGGAAAGATGAGGAACTGGGAGAAGCCCCAAAGGCCTAATGATAGCTGAATTTCTATAGAGATTTTTTTTCTTCCTCAAGCCCCAGTCCAGCCCGAGGAAAACGGGATTGGTTCTGGGCGGGGACAGGGGCGCGGTGGATCCAACCCTCCCCTTCCCTCCCCACGCCCCTGACCGAACATGTCCCTTCTAAGGCGTTGGGAGCCTTCTCCAATTTAAGCACCGTCTGTTTACCTGATTACTTTTCTTTTGAAAATTCAAATTTTCCCATCCCCAGATATTCCATCCATATAGGGCTAAAGACGACGCCAAAACTATACTGCATTGTCTCTTTCCTTGTCCTTCCTATTTTAAAAATAAGATGGGAAAAACGCCGGGATGGCCAAGGCAATTCTCAGGCAGCCCGGCCCCTCCGCGAACCGGCCCAAACGCGGCTGCTTCCATCAGCGTCAGGCTCCAATCAGCGTCTCTTTGGGCCACAGATACCCCACCCTCTTAGAGAAACTCCGGATCTTTCTGTAATTTCGGTCTCCCCGGAATCGTGTACCCCCTAATCCTACTTTAAATGACCAAGCTTATTTGGGCCCCACGACCCTCTCACCGCCCTACTTATTACAAGCCTCCCAGTCGACATCCAACTACTTGGCAGGCGGCTCGCCAGGGAAACGGAGACTGGGTGAGCGGAGTCAACAACGACTCTTCCCAGCGCCTCTCCCCCCTCCCCTTAGGACTCCAGTTTCCTCCAGCGAATCCGAGAAGAGTCTGGAGAGTTCTGGGAGGGGCGGCACCCAGGGAGCTGATTGGTCCCCGAAAACCAGGGGGCAGGACCTGAGGCGAAACCCCTGGAATATTCCCGACCCGCAGCCCCACTGAGCTCGGTGACTGGCTGAGGAGGGAAAAGGCGGAGCTTGATGAAAACCCATAAACACAGAGCCGCCCTCAGAGAAACGGAGAGCCCGGAGAGAGCTGCTAGGATTTGGGCGGCTGGTGAGCGCAGCTTCCGCAGACACACTATCTGCGAGGGCCACCCCGAGCGGCACCGGCGCGTTCCGTTTTCGGATTCCGAAAGGACCGAGCTCCTCGTCGCTGGACTCGTTGGCCGTTTTCAGGTCTGAAGTTCGTTGCGGAGCCGAGAGGGCAGGACACCGGCATGGCGAAAAGCACGGCCATTGGCATCGATCTGGGCACCACCTACTCCTGCGTGGGGGTGTTCCAGCACGGCAAAGTAGAGATCATCGCCAACGATCAGGGCAACCGCACCACCCCCAGCTACGTGGCCTTCACGGACACCGAGCGGCTCATCGGCGACGCGGCCAAGAACCAGGTGGCGCTGAACCCACAGAACACCGTGTTTGACGCGAAGCGGCTGATCGGCCGCAAGTTTGGCGACCCTGTGGTGCAGTCGGACATGAAGCACTGGCCTTTCCGGGTGATCAACGACGGTGACAAGCCCAAGGTGCAGGTGAGCTACAAGGGGGAGACCAAGGCGTTCTACCCCGAGGAGATCTCGTCGATGGTGCTGACCAAGATGAAGGAGATCGCCGAGGCGTACCTGGGCCACCCGGTAAGCAACGCGGTGATCACCGTGCCGGCCTACTTCAACGACTCGCAGCGCCAGGCCACCAAGGATGCCGGGGTGATCGCGGGGCTGAACGTGCTGAGGATCATCAACGAGCCCACGGCTGCCGCCATCGCCTACGGCCTGGACCGGACGGGCAAGGGGGAGCGCAACGTGCTCATCTTTGACCTGGGCGGGGGCACGTTCGACGTGTCCATCCTGACGATCGACGACGGCATCTTCGAGGTGAAGGCCACGGCCGGGGACACCCACCTGGGTGGGGAGGACTTCGACAACAGGCTGGTGAACCACTTCGTGGAGGAGTTCAAGAGGAAGCACAAGAAGGACATCAGCCAGAACAAGCGGGCCGTGAGGCGACTGCGCACCGCCTGCGAGAGGGCCAAGAGGACCCTGTCGTCCAGCACCCAGGCCAGCCTGGAGATCGATTCCCTGTTCGAGGGCATCGACTTCTACACGTCCATCACCAGGGCGCGGTTCGAAGAGCTGTGCTCGGACCTGTTCCGGAGCACCCTGGAGCCCGTGGAGAAGGCTCTGCGCGACGCCAAGCTGGACAAGGCTCAGGTCCACGACCTGGTCCTGGTGGGGGGCTCCACCCGCATCCCCAAGGTGCAGAAGCTGCTGCAGGACTTCTTCAACGGGCGCGACCTCAACAAGAGCATCAACCCCGACGAGGCGGTGGCCTATGGGGCGGCGGTGCAGGCAGCCATCCTGATGGGAGACAAGTCTGAGAACGTGCAGGACCTGCTGCTGCTGGACGTGGCGCCCCTGTCGCTGGGGCTGGAGACGGCTGGGGGCGTGATGACTGCCCTGATCAAGCGCAACTCCACCATCCCCACCAAGCAGACGCAGATCTTCACCACCTATTCGGACAACCAGCCCGGCGTGCTGATCCAGGTGTATGAGGGCGAGAGGGCCATGACGCGGGACAACAACCTGCTGGGGCGCTTCGAGCTGAGCGGCATCCCACCGGCGCCCAGGGGAGTGCCCCAGATCGAGGTGACCTTCGACATCGACGCCAATGGCATCCTGAACGTCACGGCCATGGACAAGAGCACGGGCAAGGCCAACAAGATCACCATCACCAACGACAAGGGCCGGCTGAGCAAGGAGGAGATCGAGCGCATGGTGCAGGAGGCGGAGAAGTACAAAGCCGAGGACGAGGTCCAGCGCGAGAGGGTGTCTGCCAAGAACGCCCTGGAGTCGTACGCCTTCAACATGAAGAGCGCCGTGGAGGATGAGGGGCTGAAGGGCAAGATCAGCGAGGCCGACAAGAAGAAGGTGCTGGACAAGTGCCAGGAGGTGATTTCCTGGCTGGACGCCAACACCTTGGCCGAGAAGGACGAGTTTGAGCACAAGAGGAAGGAGCTGGAGCAGGTGTGTAACCCCATCATCAGCGGACTGTACCAGGGGGCGGGTGGCCCCGGGGCTGGCGGCTTTGGGGCCCAGGCCCCTAAAGGGGGCTCTGGGTCTGGCCCCACCATTGAGGAGGTGGATTAGGGGACTTACTATTGTTTCTCTGTATTCCTTTTTGAGACAGAGGAGACCCAAGGACCTTGGTTATTTCCCTGTATGTTAGTCCTCTACTATAGCCGTTCATTCTATGGTTGGCTTTTAACCTCTAATAATTAGCTTGCTTGTCTTTGTTATTTCTGTATGTTATAACCAGTTCCGGTGTTCACCAGAATTATTTGCGTTTCATGTAAGTTGGTAGTGTAAGGGTCGCTTTCCTTTTTTTTTCCCTCTCTCAAATGGATTAACACTGCCACCTTCTGTCCTATTTTTTGCTTTGTAAACATACCAAAACTTATGGAATTAAAAATTTGCATGCTTAAGGAATAAGAATAAAATGTTAAATATGTATGTCTGCTTTTACTTGGAGAGGGATAATAGTCTCTTCTCTGAAATCCATAGACCATGAAAGGGCTGTACTTCTGAAGAGAGTATCATACGTATTTGGAGCCGTGGGTATGGCTGTTTTTGTTGGGACTTTATTGTAAGTGGTAAATCACATCCATGACAGAAAACAAATTCCAAGTGCCCATTTTGATTGGGGTGGGGTTTGTTTTAGGTACAAGTAGGGATGGGAGCTGCAGTAGGGTTTTGGGGAGGAGAGACTGTTGTGGTGTTAAAGGCAGTGTTGAGATGGGTTCGTGGTTCCCTAGGGTCTTGCACTCACTGTGTGCAGAGCTGTTCATTTCTTACTAGACCTGTGAGTCTTCCAGTCTTTTATTTAAGTTATGAATTTAGGGGTGGACAAAACAGTAAAAATGAGATGCAGATTCATACTCTGTTTTATAAATCCCACTTGAGTGACTTAGTGCAAATTATTTAGCCTCTTAGTTTTGGTTGCCTCCTTTCAAAATAAAGCATTTGTCTGAATGGCCTCAGTTCCAAAGATCTAGATCATTTTGAGCAGAAATGTGCTGTAGGCAAGCAACATGTTCAACGAAGGTCACTGGAGCTGCAGTTATTCAACTGAGGGTCTGGGGGAGTGAGATACTGAGAGTTTGGGGGCATTGCAAGAAAGAGGAATGGGCCAGGCACTGCACCTGTTTCTCTGAGTCACTCCAGTAATCCTCAGTAGTTCTCATCACACCACCCTCTAACTTAGGCATTGTAAAGTTTCTTTTTCATAGGTAGCCATCACTTAAGCTATATCCAGAGCAAAACTAGGGAGGAACAAGTGATGATTTGGGGGCCAGGGTTTTTTCACACTGCCTGAACACTGGGGCTAGTGTGGGTGGTTCCTGTCTGGCTGTAAGTGGTGGTTTTACCCCAGTTTTAACAATCAGTAGCCTTTTTGTTCTTTTCATGGACAGTCGCAAAACAAAAGCAACTTAATAGCACATTTAATTATGAACGAAGAGGAAATAAAAGCTGTGCAGCATAGATCTGGGAAGATGGGGAGATGGGCGTTCCTCCCACACAAGCCCTTCCCTAGGGGCTGCTTCTCACTGGAGCAGTTAAAAGTCCTTAACACTTCCTCTAGCCTGATAAATCCCAACCTTGTTCCTTCCCAAAACTGAACCTGGGAGTATCTACTCCAGAATCAAATTAAAGTTCCCTGTGTTTTATCTTTCAATAAATCATTCCTCTCTGGGAAACTGAAACATCTTAGGAATGACAAAGTATGGGAACCTTGTAAAGGAAATAGTATAGTTTTGGTTCCTGGGCCAATTCTCAAAGGCCGGTCTTACTTACAAGATAGGTGAACTGTATGTAATATAGGCTCTGACCATAGCATATAGTATGTGCAGTTTAACTGCTGCAGCAGCAGAAATTGGGGGCTTGCTTAATTCTTAAAAAATTTAACCAGTCAGGCAATAGAGGGAATAAACCTTGTAACTTCAAATCACTGGAGCCATGGTTCTCCAACCCAGTGGTATATTGAGATCATTTGGGAAGCTTAAGAAATACTGATACCGGTCCCGCAAGAGTCAGGCCAAGAAATTGGCCTGGAAATAGGTCAAGTAATTGTATAGAATTAAAATTGTCTCAGTGTTTCAGCCAAAGTGGAGAAAAAGCCACTGCACCAGAGGCTACTCCTGATTATGTTTTTAGAGGTATGGGGACCCAAGAGAGGCAGGACAGGAAGGTGCCAGTGCTTCCAGGAGCAGCAGCTGGTGGCAAGGGGCTTTCTGCTGTGAACCAGACCTGGAAGCCTTCCAAGGCCTTAAAGTGTTGAATCACTGGCGGCAGCAGCAGCGATGATAAAGGTTAGGGAAATCGCCAGCAACGGCTTAACGGGCCAAAGAAGAGAATTCCTGAAGCTGGGCCAACTACTTTCATGAGTCCTCATTAGGGAAATAGTTCATCAAAAAGCAACATCACGAAATTTCCTGGTTGCCCAGTGGTTAGGACTCGGCACTTTCACTGTGGGCCTGGGTTCAATCCTAAGATCCTGCACGCGGCGCGGCACGGCCAATAAATACAGCCACTTTAGAATATGAGAAATCATCACCTACCTGTACACATACACTTCCTGGAACTTAAAGTCACTTTGCAAGATCAACCACAGGCGGAACTCAACCACTGGGAGCTGAGAAATGTGTCAAATAAACAGATGAATACTATAGGATTTTTGGAAGAGATTTTTAAAAAAATATTTATTTTGGGCTGCGCCGAGTGTTAGTTGCGGCACATGGGATCTTTGTTGCGGCATGTTTAGTTAAATTCATTAACTTGAGATGTCTGGTTTTAATTTTTTTTTAATTTAATTTAATTTATTTATTTTTTATACAGCAGGTTCTTATTAGTTATCTATTTTATACATATTAGTGTACATATGTCAATCCCAATCTCCCAGTTCATCCCACCACCATCCCCGCCCGCCACTGTCCCCCCTTGGTGTCCATACGTTTGTTCTCTACATCTGTGTCTCTATTTCTGCCCTGCAAACCGGTTCATCTGTACCATTTTACTAGGTTTCACATATATGCATTAATATATGATATTTGTTTTTCTCTTTGAGTTACTTCACTCTGTATGACAGTCTCTAGATCCATCCAGTCTCTACAAGTGACCCAATTTCATTCCTTTTTATGGCTAAGTAATATTCCATTATATATCTGTACCACAACTTCCTTATCCATTCGTCTGTCGATGGGCATTTCGGTTGCTTCCATGTCCTGGCTATTGTAAATAGTGCTGCAATGAACACTGGGGATGTGTCTTTTTTTTTTTTTTTTTTTTTTTTGTGGTACGCGGGCCTCTCACTGCTCTGGCCTCTCCCGTTGCGGAGCACAGGCTCCGGACGCGCAGGCTCAGCGGCCATGGCTCACGGGCCCAGCCGCCCCGCGGCACGTGGGATCTTCCCGGACCAGGTCAGGAACCCGTGTCCCCTGCATCGGCAGGCGGACTCTCCACCACTGCGCCACCAGGGAAGCCCGCATGTGTCTTTTTGAATTATGGTTTTCTCTGGTTATATGCCCAATAGTGGGATTGCTGGGTCATATGGTAAGGCTATTTTTAGTTTTTTAAGGAACCTCCACACTGTTCTCAATAGTAGACATATATACACTACCAAATATAAAATAGCTAGTAGGAAGCAGCCACCTAGCACAGGGAGATCAGCTCTGTGCTTTGTGTCCACCTAGAGGGGTGGGATAGGGAGGGTGGGAGGGAGAAGCAAGAGGGAGGAGATATGGGGATATATGTATATGTATATCTGATTCACTTTGTTACATAGCAGAAACCAACACACTACTGTAAAGCAATTATACTCCAATAAAGATGTTAAAAAAAAAAAAAGCTACAATTAGGTATCAACTCAAACCAGTTAGGATGGGAATCATCAGAAAATCTACAAACAACAAATGCTGGAGAGGGTGTGGAGAAAAGGGAACCCTCTTGCACTGTTGGTGACAATGTAAATAGATACAGCCACTGTGGAGAACAGTATGGAAGTTCTTTAATTTTTTATTTTAATTAATTTATTATTTTATTTTTGGCTGCATTGGGTCTTCTCTGCTGCGTGAGGGCTTTCTCTAGTTGCAGCAATTGGGGCCTACTCTTCGTTGTGGTGCACGGGCTTCTCATTGTGGTGGCTTTTTTTTGTGGCAGACCACGGGCTCTAGGGGCACGGGCTTCAGCAGCTGTGGCACGCAGGCTCTAGACCGCACACTCAGTAGTTGTGGTGCAGGGGCTTAGTTGCTCCCCGGCATGTGGGATCTTCCTGGACCAGGGATCGAACCCGTATCCCCTGCATTGGCAGGCAGACTCTTTACCACTGCACCACCATGGAAATCCCTAGTTTTCTCTAATTGACAGTAATCTTATGAAGTGCCGACTACCTGATCTTTGTCGCAAAAACTCTTACATAGCCTGGCTCCTCCCTTACCTCTGCTGAGAGGCTGCGACCCGGGCCTAAGTCCTCAGTTTTATCCCCCAAATAAAACAGATTCTCAACGTTTAGGTCGTGCATTTTTTTTCAGTGGACACAATTATACCTTAACAAAGGTTTAAAAAAAAAAACAGGACAGGAAGTTTAATGTACCTGACAGGTCTTGCAAATTCAGATTTCGCTGGCTAGAAAGAGCAGGGTGACAGTCCCTTGTAGTGACCCCCGAATCCAAGCCGGGACAAGTGAGAACTAGAGAGAAGTCCTTTGTTTACACGAGCAGGAACTGGACTATCTCGGAGGCCACCTAGGAAGAGCGTTCAGCTGCGCGCGCACCTGGCAGCGTCGGGGACGTTCTCCGGCCTGGCCAGGAAAGTCACCTGTTTTTTGTTTTTCAAAATTCACAAAACATCTCCGAATATTTGCCCAGAAGAGTGTGAAACGTTCACTCATGGCCTCTCTTTCACTTAACTTTAGTCTTGTTTGGACAAGCTATGTGGAAAATTCTGAGAATCGAGACAGGCATCTCAGAAGACAGCTATAGGCCTGTCAGGCCCCGACGCCACGCGCCGTAAATAAAGGGCCCTGGCCCCGGCCTTGTCGTTCTTTTTGTGCAGTGAACTCGTGGATGGTGAAGATGGTGGCTTTGGGATCCGCCTGGCGGCCGCTGTGCAACCTTCCAAGAAGAAGGTGACCGCCTGCGCCATCTTTGCACAGCTGCCGGCGTACAGGTATCTCAGTACCTCAGGGCCGTGTTGGACACTGAGGGGACCGAAGTTTCGGGCTGAGCAGTATGAGCTATCATTACAGACTAGAATTTCTGATGTCTCTGTGACTCCACTGCTTGGAACTGACCCAGCCCAGGGCAGGGGGACTCGTCTGGTAGTCGCCTAACTCACTGGTTTCTTCCCAGGTCCCTGATTCTCGAAGGAGGGTCCGCAGCGCCTCGAAGGTGAGTGGATTGTGGGATATGGAGTGGCTGGTGGTTGTACTGGGGGAGGACGGGGGTGATGATGACAACAGGTGATTCTGAGTGTCTCGCTGACGCCATCACCGCAGCGCGCTGACCACCTCCATCCCCCGGGTTGGGATCCCTAGTATTTGGGCTCGGGGAAGCCACTTATTCGTGTGTCTCGTTTCTCCATTAGGGGTTTAAGACGTTCACCGGTGTGTTATTTTTGAATAAAGGTGAGTGTTAGGTGTGCGGGCGCTCTCAGTGTCTCTCACTTTTTTAACTTCCCAAAGTTTTGTTTAAGCCTTGCTAAACCTGCTTTCTCCACCTGTTTTCCTACTATGAACTACTCGGCATGCTGGGCCTCCTTGATGGAGCTGTTCTCCGCAGTTCTAAATTTGTTTCCTACTTCTTTTCTCTCCTGAACTTCCCATCCCTGAATTCTTAATTTGCTAGATCCTTATACTGGGGCTGTTGTATTTGAATGTTGTAGATTCCTTCCCATAATGGCTTCCCTTGATCCAGGTTTCCCTAAATTGGGGATGATGATTTCTCAGACTAGAGTCTCTGATGCTGATCCTGATGTCAAAATTAATTTCTGACTCATTTGGGGAACTGGATACCTGGAGTTTTGAGAGGAGCCAATGGGAGGGCTGTATCTCTCTGCTTGTATTTCTCATCGGTGGTCCTGCTTTCATCTTTCTAGCTTGAGAGCTTTGGAAGCCCAGCAGGGGCAGTGCCCCTTCGCAGAGATTCAGGGATAGCCTGGTGGCTGAAGGCCTAAAGTTTGGAATTCTTCTCCTGGAGAAGTGCTGTTGGGATAGCTGGGATGCCTAGGTAATGGTTCCTGCCACTTCATCAACAAGCTGTGACAAGAAGTGGAGAGTAGCATGCCTTCTACGTGGGTACTGTGGTAAGTCTCTTGTTGGTTTTTCTACCAGCTCCAGAGCGGTAATGGTGACCTGGTTGGACTACAGTCTCTGAGAACTTCTGAGCATCTTTGAAACTACCTGATTCACTCTTATGCTTCTTTCCACCCTGTGTGGCAATTCCTCTGCCCACCCAGGGGAAGGCAACCACCTGCGTATATAACTACATTATATAAACTGGTATGTAAGTACATTATATAAACTGGTATATAACTACATTAGTTTCAGCAACATAATGTTTTGGATATTTGTATACACTAGAAAGCAATCACCACAATAAGTCTAGTCACCATGCAATTGATCCTTTTTGCCTAACCACCTTTCCCTCTGATAACTACCAATCTGTCCCTGTGTCTATGATTCATGCTTTTTAAAAAATAAATGTATTTATTTTATTTACTTATTGTTGGCTGCATTGGGTCTTCTTTGCAGTGCGAGAGCTTCTCCTTGTGGTGGCTTCTCTTGTTGCGGAGCACAGGCTTTAGGCGCTCGGGCTTCAGTAGTTGAGGCACATGGGCTTAGTTGCCCCGCGGCATGTAGGATCTTCCCAGACCAGGGCTCGAACCCGTGTCCCCTGCGTTGGCAGGCAAATTCTTAACCACTGCGCCACCAGGGAAACCCTACATTCATGCTTCACTGCCAGTTGCTTGCATGTTCCTAATATGTATTGCTTTTATGAAATTTTAGAATTTTGCTGACACAAAGGATGTTCTCTACCTGGGGTTGGACAGATCCTCGGAACTTCACATCTTTCCTGCATTAACCCGCGTGAGCAGCTGTCAACCTCCTGGGGTGGAGGGAGGGGACTGCGTAGAAATTTGGGGACCAAAATCAATTAGGTGGCCTTTACTTCGTCTTACCCAAAGGATTCCAATAAAATATTTTAAAACAAATAAAAAACAGATTGGTCTCAGTGAAAACAAGATGGTAAGAAAGGTTTAGGGACATGAAAGGTTAACCACCAGTGAATGAGCATCACAGTTGACATCTAGCTGTACCTCTTTGCAGCCACATATTGACACCAATGTTAAGGATTTTTAGATTGATTGTGATAGTATTCTAATATTTGAGGGTTTTATTACGCCATTAACACAGACATCCAATTTGCCTGTTGATCAATTGGTGAAACCATAGGTTGTCCAGATATATTTAAAAGAATATACTGGTGGTTGCCAGGGGCAGGGAATGAGGAAATGAAGTTACTGTTTAATGGGTATAGAGTTTCCATTTTAGAAGATGAAAAGAGTTCACAGGGATGGATGGTGGTGATGGTTGCTCAATGTGATGAATGTGTTTATTACCATTGAACTGTATGCTTAAAAGTGGTAAAGATGGGGAGGGGGATAAATTGGAAGATTGGGATTGACACATACATGCTACTACATATAAAGAAGGTAACTAATAAGGAGCTATTGTATAGCACAGGGGACTCTACTGAATACTCTGTAATGGCCTATATTGTAAAAGTATTTAACAAAAAAGAGTGGATATATGTATAGCTGATTCACTTTGCTGTGTACCTGAAAGTAACACGACATTGTAAATCAAGGATACCCCAATAAAAAAATTTTTTTAAATGGTAAAGATGGTAAATTTTATGTGTATTTCACCGCAGTAAAAAAAAATGGAGGGAAAAGCATAACTCTCTGCTCCTATTTGTCATCGTCATGAAGGAGATTCCCCACCAGCATATACAGAGTATGCTGCTGTAAGGCTGCATTGTAAATTATCCAGCTTCTGGTAAGGGGGCATTTGAGTTTCTGGTCATGGTATATACCAATGCTGATTCCCTATTAATTTGCACCCATTTGAAGTTGTGTTGTAGAATACATTTCCAAAAGTAAGAATTTCAGAGTCAAAGGATTTGGGTATTTAAAGTAATAATGTATGTTCCATAAAATTGTCCCAGTTTATACTCGTAACAGCAGTCTCCTTCAGAGTGCCTGTTTCTCTGCCTGCCATCACTACTCCAGGTGGAGTGTACCAGTTTGTATACCTAATAATTCATCTTTTAAATATTGCACATCTTTTGCATCTGTTTTCCTATGGAACGTTTCCATCTTGGTCCCCACTCAGAAAAGATTTTTTCCAACTTTTATTTTCCTTAATCGTCTTTGCCAGATCTTTTTTTTTTTTCCGTCCTTGACATTGCCCTGTTTGGTACTCTCTACAGGACACAGTTACCTGCTCCCATTGCTGTTCCCTGACCATGGGTTCTGTATAATCTTAGCAGCCACCATATATTTAGTGCTTTGGTCTGTCCTAGGCTTTTTATGTGTTTCACTTCATTGAATCCTTAAAACCTTGCAAAGTAGATACGTATCTACCCTACCTTGCAAGCAAGGAGAGGAAAGCTCAGGGATGTTAAATAATTTGCTTAAGGTCACAGAGATAGGAGGTATTGAGGCCCCTGGGCTGGACACTGGTGTTTGTCAAGTGGAGTAAAATTGAAGCTTGGTTTTCACCCAGACACTCCAAGGACAAAGCAAGTGGCAGAAGCTGAGCTCTGCTGAAGTTAAGAGATAAGATGACCACTCCTGAGGTCAAGGTAAACTTCCCTGTCTGCACATGTGCAGGAAGGCTCCTTGGGGGTCAAAAAGGGAGGGGGCACCACCCCATAATAAGTGTGGACATACCCCCCACAGGCCTCTGCAGTGGAATCCATCTTGGCAAAAAGCTGCATTCGCATCTTGGGGAGGGTCCTAGGACTGGTCAGCTGTGAAAAAAGAAAACAAGATAATTGGCTAAAGGTAACCAAAGACCCAGAAGGCCCGTCCTATATGTGATTTAAATCGCCCTTTTACGGTACTCCAGAGAGGATGCCCATATCCTTTCCGTGTATTTCTGCCTTGCTTCTGTCTTATACTGTTTCCCTGTGTGCTGTTCTCCCAGTTGTGCTGTGTCTCTAATAATAAACTTTGTACCAGTTCTTACAGTTTTTGCCTCCTTGAAACATTCTTGCTTTCAAATGGGGAAGAGCCAGGGAACTTTGCTTTTAGCCTCTAGCCCCTGGTGGACCAGCGGCTAGGTTCTATTCCCTGGCAGGAACTAAGATCTCTCTTCAGGACCACTCACTGGTCTCTCTGAGATCAGTGTCAGTCAGGATTCAAATTCCTTTCTGTCTAGTATATAATATATCTACGGCCTAGCTTTAAACATTTCCAATAACTGAAGCAAACCTTTCTTTGATTCCATTTTTCTTTTTCTCCCTCCCACTCAGAGGATGTCACCCAGCTGAATTGTGGCTGTATCATTCTTTGGCTTTTCTTTGTACTCTGAATTCAATGTGTCCCTAAAATACTGTTCTTCATAAATAGGGACTAATACTCCATGTAGTTATGTTGCAGCTTGGTTCTTTTTTGTTCACGTACTTCCCTATAGTTTAGATTCTACCCTTCCAAACACATTTCTGCCCATTTTTATTTAGGCAAAAAAAAAAAAACCAAAACAATTCTAGGTTGACGGGTGTCTCTGGGTAGTGTACATAAGGACTTGCATTTGTAAGTGCATTTTTCTAGGGTGACGGTATCACATACGAAATACAGGGGACTGGTTAAGATGTAGGGAACCAGACTGAATACTTATAGCTGTTCAACTTTGGGTAAGTTACTCAGCCACTCTATTTCCTCATTTGTAAATGGATAAAAGAGTACCTACTCTTACGGAGTTGTTAGGTTTAACTATATGTAAATGCACTTAAAACTGCCTAACACATAGTAAGCCTTATTTAGGCATTAGCTACAATTAGATTATTCCAAATAGCTTAGACATTAGCTAACATAGCCTAGTCAGTACCTCATCCAGTTTTCCTTAGTCCTTGACATTACTATTAAATGGTCAACTTCATTTCTTGTCCACAGGGTCTCTTCTGCATTCTCTTGTCCTTATTTGTATGATCCAAGTCCTGCCCTAGGTGTTCAGACCCTCCTTCCTGTGTCAGTCCCAGGTTTAGAGTATAAGATTGAGGGACTTCCATGGTGGTGCAGTGGTTAAGAATCCAGGGTACATGGGTTCTATCTGATCCCTGGTTCAGGGGGATCCCACATGCCACGGAGCAACTGGGCCCGTGTGACACAACTCCTGAGCCTGCGCTCTAGAGCCCGTGAGCCACAACTGCTGAAGCCTGCACACCTAGAGCCTGTGCTCCGCAGCAAGAGAAGCCACTGCAATGAGAGGGCCATGGGCCGCAACCAAAGAGTAGCCCCCGCTCGCTGCAACTAGAGAAAGCCTGCGTGTAGCCACAAAGACCCAACGCAGCCATAAATAAATAAATAAATAAATACATAAATAAATACATAAATAAATAAATGTATTTAAAAAAAAGATTGAGCTACAGCCATGGTGAAGATGGTCACGTGAACGTTTCTTAATTCCTGGCATGGAAATCACTTTCCAGTCCTCGCACTCTTGAGCCCCACAGCCTCCCTTCACAGGGGTGACAGTGATTTGATAAGACCCCTACCCCAAAGCACACTGAATCTTCTTCACCCCCAGGAGCACTTTCAGAAGTAACCAGTCCTCCCAACCCACTAGGCAGATCTCATAGTTCTCTAAAATTAATCTATGCAGAGCCTGGCCTGCCATCTCAGCTACTGAAGACCGTGAGCCTCCCAGGCCTGTTTCCCCAGGCCTCTCATCCCTGGAATCCATAGCAACTGGCTAGTGTGCAAGCCCCTCCAGAATGATACCTCTACCTGCCTGTTGCTTGTGCCCGAACCCTTGGAGTCTGCTTAAGTCCTGTTTGCATATTCTATATCCAATTTGTCAGCAAATCATGCTGGCGATACCTTAACACCAAAATTTGGCCGCACCTCACAACTCTACTGCTCTTTGACTCTGGTGGGATCCACCATCGGCTCACTTAGCTCCTCTGCGTGATGCAACAGCCTCCAACAAAGCTTCTGGATATAATTTGGTTTGTGAGGAAATCCTAGAGCCAAGAAATAAAAACTGTTTTGGACATTGTTTGCAGGAATAGAACTTTATAGAATGCCTTTGGAAAACAGTTTAGCAGTACCTGCTACAAATGAGGCACGCTCTCTTCAACCCAGTGTTTCCACTTCTGGTGATGCACCCTAAACAGTCACATACAGATACAAGGATTAATATACACATCCTGGATGGCACTGTTGGTTGAGGGGGAGAAAAAAAGGAACCCAAGTGTTCTCCAATAGGGAAATGGGGGTATATTCATAAAATACACCATGTGCTACATGCAGCAGTAGGATGACTAACATACCAGTGTGGATTAATCTCACAATGTGAAGAAAAAAAGTGGATCACAGAAAAATAGTATGTAATGCTTAAAACATTTACCACTAAACAATATATTGTTTAAAGTTCCTACCGTATAGCACAGTATATTCAATATCCTGTGATAAACTGGATAGAAAAGAATATGAAAAGGAATATATATATATATATATATATGTATAACAATCACTTTGCTGTAGAGCAGACATTAACACAACATTGTAAATCAACCATACTTCAATAAAATAAATTTTAAAAATATATATATTGTTTGGAGTTAAGTATCATAGTAAAAAGAAAAAGAAATGCATAGCACCAGGGCTTCCATGGTGGCGCAGTGGTTGAGAATCCACCTGACAATGCAGGGGACACGGGTTCCATTCCTGGTCCGGGAAGATCCCACATGCCGCGGAGCAACGAAGCCCATGCGCCACAACTACTGAGCCTGTGCTCTAGAGCCCGTGAGCCACAACTACTGAAGCCCACGTGCCTACACCCCATGCTCCACAATGAGAGAAGCCACCACAATGAGAAGCCTGCGCACTGCAATGAAGACCCAACACAGCCAAAAATAAATAAATAAAATAAATAAATTTATATATATATAAAAAGAAGGCTTCCCTGATGGCGCAGCGGTTGACAGTCCACCTGCCGATGCAGGGGACACGGGTTCGTGCCCCGGTCCGGGAAGATCCCACATTCCGTGGAGCTGCTGGGCCCGTGAGCCATGGCCGCTGAGCCTGTGCTCCACAATGGGAGTGACCACAACAGTGAGATGCCCGCGTACCACAAAAAAAAAAAAAAAAAAAAAGTAAAAAAAGAAATGCATAGGATTGCTAAATGCTAAATTCAAGATGGGGTGGGCAGGGACAGTGATATAGTCAAGGAGGTGTATAGTCAAGCAGGCTGTATGGGAGCTTGTTGTGTAATTCATATTTTCGTATGTCAAACTACTTCTTAATAACTTAGAAAACAATGTTTGGGACCTGTGAATCCCAGAGGGCTGAGCACAGGCAAAAGCTTAAGTCAGCCCCAGGGACACCTCCAGAAACAGGGAGCTCCCTTGGAAGACAACCATTCTCAAGATGAGCCAGAACATCCCCAGGAGAACAAGTCAGGAGTCACAATAACAGGTGACTTTACAACTAAGAAACTCAGATGACAGCACGCTTGGAGACTGAAGATGTTCAAAGAGATAAAGCGGCTCATTCAATCCATTGTGCAGAAGAGGGCATTATAAAGTAGCAGATGGGTTTGAAAAGGAAACAAGTAGCAATTCTAGAATTGAAATGAACAGGTAAATTCATAAGAAGCACAACAAACAGGTTAAATAACAGACCAACTGGATAGAGAATTAGTGAATTGGAAGAAGAAATCATCCATAATGTGGAGCAGAGAAAACAGAGATGAATACGAAAAGGAGTTGATAGGAAGGATGAAGTGAGATGCTCCAACATTTGGTATCGTTTGCTTAGAGCTGCCTTCACCTTGCTGGTTTGTTAGAATGCTGCAGCCAGAACAGGCGCAGGCACCATGGTTAGCTCTGCGCAGTGGCATCTATGGGCATCTGGCTTTGAGAAGCTCAGGGCCAGCTATTACTTTGTTAATTGTAGTACTTTCTCGACCATTAACATCCTACTTGCCCAAGATAGTCTTTCAATTGTGTTATTTCCCAAAGAGTAAGGACAGAGAGATTATCCTAAGGGTTAAAGTACCTGCTGATGCTTAAAATGTTAAACTGTATTGCTCCCGGTCAGGTGAATCTCAGGTGGAAATGGGTCACATTCCAGGCTGGCTATTGCCTGTCATTAAACCATTAAATTCTAAACATAGTGAAGATAGAGATGTCAGCCAATAATCAAACCCAGTTATGTGCTGATGGGTAACAACATGGGAGAGGGAGCTGTCTTTAAAGGGCCTTGCATCAATGGCGGGCACCACCCTGGATTGGGAGCCTCCCGTTCCCCAGCACGCAGGGAGAGGCCTTGCTCCACAGTGGGTTGATTTCTTCTACAGGAGGCTGAGCAACCATTACAAAAGACTGCTTTTTAAACTTTTTATCGGGAAACTTTTCAAACAATAGGAAGAATATAAACACCCATATACCCACCACCTAATCCAACAATTGTCAACATTTTTCCCATATTTGAAAATATGGCAAATGGCAAAAATATATATTAAATTATATATGTGTGTATATACATATACACACATATAAATATAAAATATATATATTTAGGGCTTCCCTGGTGGCGCAGTGGTTGAGAGTCCGCCTGCCGATGCAGGGGACATGGGTTTGTGCCCCGGTCCGGGAGGATCCCACATGCTGCGGAGCGGCTGGGCCCGTGAGCCATGGCTGCTGAGCCTGCACATCCGGAGCCTGTGCTCCACAACGGGAGAGGCCACAACAGTGAGAGGGCCGCGTACCGCAAAATAAATAAATAAATAAATAAATAAATAAAATATATATATATATTTAGCAGGCTCATTTCAATGTGAATTATAGAGATCATGACATTTTATGCTTAAATATTTCAGCATGCATATCCACAATCTAACGACATTTACCTGCATATATACAATACTATATTTTTTTTCCTGCGAGCTTGCAGGATCTTTTTTTTTTTTTAATATATAAATTTATTTATTTATTTTATTTTTGACTGCGTTGGGTCTTGTTGCTGCGCACAGGCTTTCTCTGGTTGCGGCGAACGGGGGCTACTCTTTGTTGCGGTGCTCGGGCTTCTCACTGTGGTGGCTTCTCTTGTTGCGGAGCACGGGCCCTAGGCTCGCAGGCTTCAGTAGTTGCAGCATGCTGGCTCAGTAGTTGTGGCTCGCAGACTCTAGAGCGCAGGCTCAGTAGTTGTGGCGCACAGGCTTAGTTGCTCTGTGGCATGTGGGATCTTCCTGGACCAGGGCTCGAACCCGTGTCCCCTGCACTGGCAGGCGGATTCTTAACCACTGTGCCACCAGGGAAGTCCTACAATACTATTATACCTGAGAAAATTAATAATTCCTAATATTACTTAATAGTTAAATCAATACTCAAATTTTTTCAACTGTTCCCAAAATATCTTTTATGGTAATTGTTCTTTTAAAGAGGCAGTATTCATTGATTCAAGGATCAAGCACTTTCTTTTACTGTTGTATCTTGTTAGTCTCTCTTTTTTAAAAATCTTTACTTATTTACTTTCTTTTTTTTGGTTGCGTTGGGTCTTTGTTGCGGCAGGTGGGGTCTCCGTTGCGGCACGCGGGCTCTTCGTTGTGGCGCATGGGCTTTTCTCTAGTTGTGGCGTGCGGGTTTTCTCTCTCTAGTTGTGGCGCGTGGGCTTAGTTGCCCCGTGGCATGTGGGATCCTAGTTCCCCGACCAGGTATCGAACCTGTGTCCCCTGCATTGGAAGGTGGATTCTTTACCACTGGACCACCAGGGAAGTCCTTTGTTAGTCTCTTGATTCTAGAACAGTCCCCTTCTTTCTGTGATAATGATCCTTTGAAGAGACTAGGCCAGTTGTCTTGTAGAATGTTCCACATGTTGGCTTCATCTAACTGTGTTCTGGTGTTTTTAACTTGTTCCTCAACTTTCTGCATTTTCTTTAACCTGGAAGTTATACTTAAAGGACTAATTAGATTTTTTTTTTTTTTTTTTTTTTGGCTGCACCATGCAGCCTGCAGGATCTTAGCTCCCCAACCAGGGATCAAACCACTGGGGCACCAGGGAATTCCCTTAAAGACCTAATTAGATTCTGATTACATGGTTTGGGCAAGAATACTTCATGAATGACACCATGTATGGCTGCTGTAACAAATTACCACAAACTTGGTGGTTTAAAGCAACACATATTTATTCCTTCACAACGCTGGAGGCCAGAAGTTCAAAACAGTTTCACTGGGCAAAAATCAAGGTGTCCACAGGGCCCTGCCCCCTCCAGAGACACTATGGGAGAATCTGTTCCTTGTCTCTTCCAGCGTCTGGTGGCTCCTGGCATAACTTGGCTCGTGGCCACATCACTCCAATCTCTGCCTCTGTGTCACGGTGCCTCCTCCTCTTCACTTGTGTGTATTGCATCCTCTTCTGCCTCCCTCTTATAACGATATATGCAATTTCATTTAGAGCCCTCCCAGATAATCCAGAATTATCTCCCCATCCCAAGACCCTTGATTTAATCAATCTGCAAAGACCCTCTTTAACCCCGTATAAGATAGCCTTCACAGGTTCCAGGTGTTAGAGCATGGATATCTTTTAGGGGATCATTTTTTCAGTCTACCACGTGCTATATACTACACAGGGCCTTGTGTCAGGGGGATTATAAAGTCTACTTGTTCCATTATTCTTTTTTATTTTTAATTTTTAACATCTTTATTGGAGTATAATTGCTTTACAATGGTGTGTTAGTTTCTGCTTTATAACAAAGTGAATCAGCTATACATATGCATATATTCCCATATCTCCGCCCTCTTGCATCTCCCTCCCACCCCCCCATCCCACCCTCCCTATCCCACCCGTTCCATTATTCTTTTTTTTTTTTTTTTTTTTGCAGTACGCGGGCCTCTCACTGCTGTGGCCTCTCCCGTTGTGGGGCACAGGCTCCGGACGCGCAGGCTCAGCGGCCATGGCTCACGGGCCCAGCCGCTCCGCGGCATGTGGGATCTTCCCGGACCGGGGCACGAACCCGTGTCCCCTGCATTGGCAGGCAGACTCTCAACCACTGCGCCACCAGGGAAGCCCCCTGTTCCATTATTCTTGACCTTAGTTTGATCACCCGGTTAAAGTAGTGACCCCCAGGATCTCTTCATTGTAGAGGTGCTTTTCGCCCTTGTGAGTGGCAAGATGGGTTAATCCTTTGGCACTGTTACCAAACCAGGTTTGTTTGCCTGACGCGCAGCAAGCCAAACGCTAGGTTTGCAGCAGAGAGTTTATCCACAAGGCAGCCAACTGAGGGGATGAGAGAACAAGTCTCAAATTTTCCTCCCAAAAAGGCAAGGGGCTTGGGGTATTCACAGGATAAAGCTGAGGTGTGGAGAAAGGTAATTAGAGATAAGAGAAAGGTGCTGAATCAACGTTCTGCACAGACACAACTAAGCTACAGGCTTCTTCTTGGGACCTATGTTCAGAAAATGGCTGTGTTAGTATGCGCTGAGGGTGAACTTTTTTTCCTTCTGATGTCAAAATGTCATGGAGCAGACACTCTGTGCCCAGACACTCTGCATGCCCAGATGGAGGGTCAGTGGTCTTAACCAGTCTTAACTGGTTCTATCTTGAACTGGACACAGACAACTCCAAATCTCAAAAAAACAACTTGGGCAAACATTGTTTAGGCTATGTGATGCTCAGAGGACATGCAAGTTTTTTTGTAAAAACGAAGTGAGCTTGATCAGTGAAGGCAGGTTACAGTTTATTATTTATTAATGGCTAACTGCTGATTACCTTGGTTTCAGCATCTTGTGAATGAATATCCAGTCTCCATCAACCTTAACCTAATGATTTTGGCATCCACTGATGATCTTTGCCTGTGTAGGGGAGCAAATAGTTTTCCTTGACCCTCTTAGGGTCCCTGGCTGGGTTTGAAAAATCAACCTGACAAAGACAGATTAACAGGAGAAAAGCATACACATTTATTTAAGTTTTACATGACATGAGACTTCATAAAGAAATGAAAACCCAAAGACATGGCATACTTGCTTTTACGTAAGGTTGAACAAAAGAGACAATTGTGGAAAAGTGTCTAAACTATGGGGGGAGGCTAAAGAAGGTAAGAATTAGTTTTAACAAGTTCTGCTTTTTTTTTTTTTTTTTTTTGGTGGGATCTTAGTTTCCCAACCAGGGATTGAACCTGGGCCCATGGCAGTGAAAGTGCTGAGTCCTAACCACTGGACCACCAGGGAATTCCCAACAAGTTCTGTTTGTATAGAATTCTCTTGGTCGCCGACTTCTTGTCCTCCTGGTTCAGGGAGGGCACCTTTCAAATGGGAATTTTCACTCAAGTTTGCAAAATGATGATTTTCCAATTTGATTATTCTTTCTACACTTATTTGCTGACATTCTTCTGTAAAACAAGTAATAAGTCATCTCTTCGACTCGTACTTTGTCTAAACTGAATTACTTTTTCCTACTGCAAACGTAGGAGAAATGATTCATTCTTTTCCTGTATTTACAGTATTGTGTGTGTAAGGGGTTGGTGTAAAATTGTCCTCCAGTGGTGGCAAATGAATTCCCCCTCCTTTTTGTATACATGGGTCCAGGAAATTTCCCTGTGGTACCCTTGACCTTATCAAGTGCCTTGCTGAGACTCAGATGTGCAGACACTGGCCTTCCCCTGACCTCTCCTTTTAGAATCTTGGCCAAGGAACATGTGAGTTGCTCTCTACCAGGCTCCCACCTCCAATGGCAAGGGCACTTCAACAGCTTCAGGGATTCCAAAATACAAAAACCAAGCTTAGTGAAGGTTAAACAACACACCTCCCTTAAATTGGTTGATAGGAACATCACAAAGTTAGCTGGACTTAAGATACTGAAGCATAAAGCTGATTATGCATCTTCACTCTTCCCTCCAACCTCATCCTCTCTTGATGCACGTTGGCATTCCCTCTGGACATCACCTTTGTGGTTGTATTTTTTTTAATATATATATATTGGCTGTGTTGAGCCTTAGTTGTGGCACGTGGGATTTTTCGTTACAGTGTACGGGCTCTCTAGTTGTGGTGCATGGGCACTCTAGTTGTGGTGCGTGGGCACTCTAGTTGTGGAGCGTGGGCTTAGTTGCCCTGCAGCATGTGGGATCTTAGTTCCCCGATCAGGGATCAAACCCATGTCCCCTGCATTGGAAGGCGGATTCTTAACCACTGGACCACAGGGAAGTCCCTTTGTGGTTGTATTTTTGCCAAGTTACCCAGAGGTCTCCATTTATCTTTTCCCTTCTATTTATTTATTTGTTCCTTTTATTTCCTTCTATTTCATTTTATTTTATTTTTAATTTTCCTTCTAATTATTATACACAAAAGTGTACATAATAATTATGTACAATTTAAAGAAGACTAATAAACAACATGTACTCACCACTGACCTTAAGACCAGGTACTGCTAAATGTGTGGCTGGCAGATTTGGAGGCCACAGGAAATGTGACTTCTGGTGTTAATCCCACGGGAGTATGAACTTTTTGTTAGGAATTTTCCAGATACTTTTATTTATTTTCCTTTTCTTTTTCCCCCCTCTATCCAAAGCAAAGATGGAGGCCAGTTCCCACACTGAAGATGTGGCCTTTTGATACTTTATTTACAAAGAGTAGTCAGCCTGTGAGCTGTAGTTTGCCAATTTGACTTTTTTTAAATTGCACTAAAACATGATTTATCTTGATTCCTGAGTTTTTTGGTGTTCTCTTAAATTTTGCACCCAAGGCAGTACTGCTTTCCCACCCTGGGGCGGGGGTGGGACCAATGCTCTTTTTTAACTTTGTCAACTAAAAAAAAAAAAATAGTGCAGGAGGCTGCAAATAAGAAAAGAGTTTATCTGGAGTCTTAAGAATTGCAGTTAGGGAGACACAGATTCGGGTAACCCCGAAAATGTGTTCCAAGGAAAAGAAAGAGTCAGAGGCTTATAAAGACACAAAGCCACAAGGTTGTTAAAGTTGAGTGAGAATTATGATTGACTAAGTCAGAAAATATTTGTCCACAGGGAATCACAGGTTGTTTTAGGGTAGGGGTCTGATAAGTAGACTGTCACGAGTTACTTTATATGTATTTTAAGTTTCTAGCAGATGTTCTGGATGACTTCATAAGGTCAAAAGGTCAGATTCCATCCAGGCTGAGATGTGTATAAGTCACATTTCCTTAATGGCCTCCCAGCTCCATTTTAGAGAGCTCTCTTAGCAATACCAACTCCATTTGATTTTCCTTTCACAATTTCCAGAACTTCTCAGGACCTTGGCTTTACATCCTGACTGCAAATCTGTGATCCACTGTAATTCTGATTTGGTCACTCAGCATTGATTGATGTCCTCAGGGCAAATACCAGCTCCAGGGCTCATTTGTTTTTCTGGGTTCTTGCTGTCCATTATTTTTGGTTTTTGAAGATTTCCCTTACTTTCTCACCAACGAATCCCTACACTAAAAATGTGTTTGTTTGTTTGTTTTTTTGGCCGAGCCATGCACCTTGTGCTATTTCACTTCCTGGACCAGGGATTGAACCTGGGCTCTCGGCAGTGAAAGTGCAGAGTCCTAACCACTGGAGCACCAGGGAATTCCCTAAAAATGTGTTTTAAAAAATATTCTATCCAGGGCCTCCCTGGTGGCGCAGTGGTTGAGAGTCCGCCTGCCGATGCAGGGGATACGGGTTCGTGCCCCGGTCTGGGAGGATCCCATATGCCGCGGAGCGGCTGGGCCCGTGAGCCATGGCTGCTGAGCCTGCGCATCCGGAGCCTGTGCTCCGCAACGGGAGAGGCCACAACAGTGAGAGGCCCGCATACCACAAAAAAAAAAAAAAAAAAAAAAAAAAAAAAAAAATATTCTATCCAGAATATTAGGAAAGGGAAGACCTACCCTTTCCTTGTAGTAAATTTAAGTCCGTTTTGTGTGTGTGTGTGTGTGTGTGTTTTTGTTTTTTGTCAAAAAGAAATGCAAGCCTTTGTCTTAGATCTTCTTTCCTAATCCTTTTTTTTGGGCAAAAATGATGGACCTCGTCCTGCTCCTTCCTGATAATGACTTCTGGTTGTGAGGACTGAATTAGTGAGAAACTGTACCTGGTGCCTGGTCCCTGGTCTTTGCTGCTCAATATTACTTGTTAGGCTCCTTCTATTGTTCAAGGGCAGCCTGATAAACAGTGAGAGCCCAGAGTCTTTGCAATGCTGAGCCAAGGGGCTGGGGGGAGGGGGGAGAGGCTTCGAAGGAGGCAGAAGGGCCTGTGTTAGGGGGTTAGGGCTCCATGCTAGAATTTGGCTGCTGATCCAGGTGGCACTCACCAGGCTGTAGTTTTCAAAGTCCACTTTGTCCTATTTGTACAAATAAGCACATACCTTCCCCTTTCAGTCTCCTGCCACTCCTTCTAATTCCCCCTTTATATTAAAAGAAAAAAGGCCAACCAACCAACAATTCTTCAACCCTTTCTGCACCCCTGACTTGTGTTCTAACCCTGGTTTTCAAACTTGAATGTGCATTAGAATCCCCTGGAGGGTTTGCTAACACACTGAGTGCTGGGGCCCACCCCAGAGCTTCTGATTCTGCAGGTCTGGTGGGGAGAGGGGTGGTCAGTATAGGGGGAAGGTCAAGCGTTTCTAACATGTTCCCAGGGAGTGGCTGCCACCTACCTGGAACCACACTTAGAAACACTGGCCCAGCTCCTTACCCATCCTGGACTTGCCTTTCCTCCTGTATTAAGCATCCACCATGTGCTAGGTGTTGTGGCGGGGTTTAAGATGCCCACGTAAAGAGGCAGGTTTGGTCCCTGCCATCTTTTATGGTTATTGGTGTTTTTTTTTTTGTTTTTTTTTTTGTGGTACACGGGCCTCTTACTGTTGTGGCCTCTCCCGTTGCGGGAGCACAGGCTCCGGACGCGCAGGCTCAGCGGCCATGGCTCACGGGCCCAGCCGCTCCACGGCACGTGGGATCTTCCCGGTCCGGGGCACGAACCCACGTCTCCTGCATCAGCAGGCGGACTCTCAACCACTGCGCCATCAGGGAAGCCCTATTGGTGTTTTTTAAACACAAATTCTTCCTGTTGAAACAGTTTCTCTTTTGAGATCTTTTCTTCAGTGTTTTGAAATCTAGTCTTCCTAAGTCTAGGCTAAAACGTCTAAGAGATAGTTTCTCAAAGTGCAGCCCAAAGACCCCAGTGTTAGACTCTCCTGTGGTTCCTTTTAAAAATGCAAGGCCCGGACTTCCCTGGTGGCGCAGTGATTAAGAATCTGCCTGCCAACGCAGGGGACACGGGTTCGAGCCCTAGTCCGGGAAGATCCCACATACCGTGGAGCAACTAAGCCCATGTGCCACAACTACCAAGCCTGGGCTCTAGAGCCCGTGAGCCACAACTGCTGAAGCCTGCACACCTAGAGCCTGTGCTCCGCAGCAAGAGAAGCCACTGCAATGAGAGGGCCATGGGCCGCAACCAAAGAGTAGCCCCCGCTCGCTGCAACTAGAGAAAGCCTGCGTGTAGCCACAAAGACCCAACGCAGCCATAAATAAATAAATAAATAAATACATAAATAAATACATAAATAAATAAATGTATTTAAAAAAAAGATTGAGCTACAGCCATGGTGAAGATGGTCACGTGAACGTTTCTTAATTCCTGGCATGGAAATCACTTTCCAGTCCTCGCACTCTTGAGCCCCACAGCCTCCCTTCACAGGGGTGACAGTGATTTGATAAGACCCCTACCCCAAAGCACACTGAATCTTCTTCACCCCCAGGAGCACTTTCAGAAGTAACCAGTCCTCCCAACCCACTAGGCAGATCTCATAGTTCTCTAAAATTAATCTATGCAGAGCCTGGCCTGCCATCTCAGCTACTGAAGACCGTGAGCCTCCCAGGCCTGTTTCCCCAGGCCTCTCATCCCTGGAATCCATAGCAACTGGCTAGTGTGCAAGCCCCTCCAGAATGATACCTCTACCTGCCTGTTGCTTGTGCCCGAACCCTTGGAGTCTGCTTAAGTCCTGTTTGCATATTCTATATCCAATTTGTCAGCAAATCATGCTGGCGATACCTTAACACCAAAATTTGGCCGCACCTCACAACTCTACTGCTCTTTGACTCTGGTGGGATCCACCATCGGCTCACTTAGCTCCTCTGCGTGATGCAACAGCCTCCAACAAAGCTTCTGGATATAATTTGGTTTGTGAGGAAATCCTAGAGCCAAGAAATAAAAACTGTTTTGGACATTGTTTGCAGGAATAGAACTTTATAGAATGCCTTTGGAAAACAGTTTAGCAGTACCTGCTACAAATGAGGCACGCTCTCTTCAACCCAGTGTTTCCACTTCTGGTGATGCACCCTAAACAGTCACATACAGATACAAGGATTAATATACACATCCTGGATGGCACTGTTGGTTGAGGGGGAGAAAAAAAGGAACCCAAGTGTTCTCCAATAGGGAAATGGGGGTATATTCATAAAATACACCATGTGCTACATGCAGCAGTAGGATGACTAACATACCAGTGTGGATTAATCTCACAATGTGAAGAAAAAAAGTGGATCACAGAAAAATAGTATGTAATGCTTAAAACATTTACCACTAAACAATATATTGTTTAAAGTTCCTACCGTATAGCACAGTATATTCAATATCCTGTGATAAACTGGATAGAAAAGAATATGAAAAGGAATATATATATATATATATATATGTATAACAATCACTTTGCTGTAGAGCAGACATTAACACAACATTGTAAATCAACCATACTTCAATAAAATAAATTTTAAAAATATATATATTGTTTGGAGTTAAGTATCATAGTAAAAAGAAAAAGAAATGCATAGCACCAGGGCTTCCATGGTGGCGCAGTGGTTGAGAATCCACCTGACAATGCAGGGGACACGGGTTCCATTCCTGGTCCGGGAAGATCCCACATGCCGCGGAGCAACGAAGCCCATGCGCCACAACTACTGAGCCTGTGCTCTAGAGCCCGTGAGCCACAACTACTGAAGCCCACGTGCCTACACCCCATGCTCCACAATGAGAGAAGCCACCACAATGAGAAGCCTGCGCACTGCAATGAAGACCCAACACAGCCAAAAATAAATAAATAAAATAAATAAATTTATATATATATAAAAAGAAGGCTTCCCTGATGGCGCAGCGGTTGACAGTCCACCTGCCGATGCAGGGGACACGGGTTCGTGCCCCGGTCCGGGAAGATCCCACATTCCGTGGAGCTGCTGGGCCCGTGAGCCATGGCCGCTGAGCCTGTGCTCCACAATGGGAGTGACCACAACAGTGAGATGCCCGCGTACCACAAAAAAAAAAAAAAAAAAAAAGTAAAAAAAGAAATGCATAGGATTGCTAAATGCTAAATTCAAGATGGGGTGGGCAGGGACAGTGATATAGTCAAGGAGGTGTATAGTCAAGCAGGCTGTATGGGAGCTTGTTGTGTAATTCATATTTTCGTATGTCAAACTACTTCTTAATAACTTAGAAAACAATGTTTGGGACCTGTGAATCCCAGAGGGCTGAGCACAGGCAAAAGCTTAAGTCAGCCCCAGGGACACCTCCAGAAACAGGGAGCTCCCTTGGAAGACAACCATTCTCAAGATGAGCCAGAACATCCCCAGGAGAACAAGTCAGGAGTCACAATAACAGGTGACTTTACAACTAAGAAACTCAGATGACAGCACGCTTGGAGACTGAAGATGTTCAAAGAGATAAAGCGGCTCATTCAATCCATTGTGCAGAAGAGGGCATTATAAAGTAGCAGATGGGTTTGAAAAGGAAACAAGTAGCAATTCTAGAATTGAAATGAACAGGTAAATTCATAAGAAGCACAACAAACAGGTTAAATAACAGACCAACTGGATAGAGAATTAGTGAATTGGAAGAAGAAATCATCCATAATGTGGAGCAGAGAAAACAGAGATGAATACGAAAAGGAGTTGATAGGAAGGATGAAGTGAGATGCTCCAACATTTGGTATCGTTTGCTTAGAGCTGCCTTCACCTTGCTGGTTTGTTAGAATGCTGCAGCCAGAACAGGCGCAGGCACCATGGTTAGCTCTGCGCAGTGGCATCTATGGGCATCTGGCTTTGAGAAGCTCAGGGCCAGCTATTACTTTGTTAATTGTAGTACTTTCTCGACCATTAACATCCTACTTGCCCAAGATAGTCTTTCAATTGTGTTATTTCCCAAAGAGTAAGGACAGAGAGATTATCCTAAGGGTTAAAGTACCTGCTGATGCTTAAAATGTTAAACTGTATTGCTCCCGGTCAGGTGAATCTCAGGTGGAAATGGGTCACATTCCAGGCTGGCTATTGCCTGTCATTAAACCATTAAATTCTAAACATAGTGAAGATAGAGATGTCAGCCAATAATCAAACCCAGTTATGTGCTGATGGGTAACAACATGGGAGAGGGAGCTGTCTTTAAAGGGCCTTGCATCAATGGCGGGCACCACCCTGGATTGGGAGCCTCCCGTTCCCCAGCACGCAGGGAGAGGCCTTGCTCCACAGTGGGTTGATTTCTTCTACAGGAGGCTGAGCAACCATTACAAAAGACTGCTTTTTAAACTTTTTATCGGGAAACTTTTCAAACAATAGGAAGAATATAAACACCCATATACCCACCACCTAATCCAACAATTGTCAACATTTTTCCCATATTTGAAAATATGGCAAATGGCAAAAATATATATTAAATTATATATGTGTGTATATACATATACACACATATAAATATAAAAAATATATATTTAGGGCTTCCCTGGTGGCGCAGTGGTTGAGAGTCCGCCTGCCGATGCAGGGGACATGGGTTTGTGCCCCGGTCCGGGAGGATCCCACATGCTGCGGAGCGGCTGGGCCCGTGAGCCATGGCTGCTGAGCCTGCACATCCGGAGCCTGTGCTCCACAACGGGAGAGGCCACAACAGTGAGAGGGCCGCGTACCGCAAAATAAATAAATAAATAAATAAATAAATAAAATATATATATATATTTAGCAGGCTCATTTCAATGTGAATTATAGAGATCATGACATTTTATGCTTAAATATTTCAGCATGCATATCCACAATCTAACGACATTTACCTGCATATATACAATACTATATTTTTTTTCCTGCGAGCTTGCAGGATCTTTTTTTTTTTTTAATATATAAATTTATTTATTTATTTTATTTTTGACTGCGTTGGGTCTTGTTGCTGCGCACAGGCTTTCTCTGGTTGCGGCGAACGGGGGCTACTCTTTGTTGCGGTGCTCGGGCTTCTCACTGTGGTGGCTTCTCTTGTTGCGGAGCACGGGCCCTAGGCTCGCAGGCTTCAGTAGTTGCAGCATGCTGGCTCAGTAGTTGTGGCTCGCAGACTCTAGAGCGCAGGCTCAGTAGTTGTGGCGCACAGGCTTAGTTGCTCTGTGGCATGTGGGATCTTCCTGGACCAGGGCTCGAACCCGTGTCCCCTGCACTGGCAGGCGGATTCTTAACCACTGTGCCACCAGGGAAGTCCTACAATACTATTATACCTGAGAAAATTAATAATTCCTAATATTACTTAATAGTTAAATCAATACTCAAATTTTTTCAACTGTTCCCAAAATATCTTTTATGGTAATTGTTCTTTTAAAGAGGCAGTATTCATTGATTCAAGGATCAAGCACTTTCTTTTACTGTTGTATCTTGTTAGTCTCTCTTTTTTAAAAATCTTTACTTATTTACTTTCTTTTTTTTGGTTGCGTTGGGTCTTTGTTGCGGCAGGTGGGGTCTCCGTTGCGGCACGCGGGCTCTTCGTTGTGGCGCATGGGCTTTTCTCTAGTTGTGGCGTGCGGGTTTTCTCTCTCTAGTTGTGGCGCGTGGGCTTAGTTGCCCCGTGGCATGTGGGATCCTAGTTCCCCGACCAGGTATCGAACCTGTGTCCCCTGCATTGGAAGGTGGATTCTTTACCACTGGACCACCAGGGAAGTCCTTTGTTAGTCTCTTGATTCTAGAACAGTCCCCTTCTTTCTGTGATAATGATCCTTTGAAGAGACTAGGCCAGTTGTCTTGTAGAATGTTCCACATGTTGGCTTCATCTAACTGTGTTCTGGTGTTTTTAACTTGTTCCTCAACTTTCTGCATTTTCTTTAACCTGGAAGTTATACTTAAAGGACTAATTAGATTTTTTTTTTTTTTTTTTTTTTGGCTGCACCATGCAGCCTGCAGGATCTTAGCTCCCCAACCAGGGATCAAACCACTGGGGCACCAGGGAATTCCCTTAAAGACCTAATTAGATTCTGATTACATGGTTTGGGCAAGAATACTTCATGAATGACACCATGTATGGCTGCTGTAACAAATTACCACAAACTTGGTGGTTTAAAGCAACACATATTTATTCCTTCACAACGCTGGAGGCCAGAAGTTCAAAACAGTTTCACTGGGCAAAAATCAAGGTGTCCACAGGGCCCTGCCCCCTCCAGAGACACTATGGGAGAATCTGTTCCTTGTCTCTTCCAGCGTCTGGTGGCTCCTGGCATAACTTGGCTCGTGGCCACATCACTCCAATCTCTGCCTCTGTGTCACGGTGCCTCCTCCTCTTCACTTGTGTGTATTGCATCCTCTTCTGCCTCCCTCTTATAACGATATATGCAATTTCATTTAGAGCCCTCCCAGATAATCCAGAATTATCTCCCCATCCCAAGACCCTTGATTTAATCAATCTGCAAAGACCCTCTTTAACCCCGTATAAGATAGCCTTCACAGGTTCCAGGTGTTAGAGCATGGATATCTTTTAGGGGATCATTTTTTCAGTCTACCACGTGCTATATACTACACAGGGCCTTGTGTCAGGGGGATTATAAAGTCTACTTGTTCCATTATTCTTTTTTATTTTTAATTTTTAACATCTTTATTGGAGTATAATTGCTTTACAATGGTGTGTTAGTTTCTGCTTTATAACAAAGTGAATCAGCTATACATATGCATATATTCCCATATCTCCGCCCTCTTGCATCTCCCTCCCACCCCCCCATCCCACCCTCCCTATCCCACCCGTTCCATTATTCTTTTTTTTTTTTTTTTTTTTGCAGTACGCGGGCCTCTCACTGCTGTGGCCTCTCCCGTTGTGGGGCACAGGCTCCGGACGCGCAGGCTCAGCGGCCATGGCTCACGGGCCCAGCCGCTCCGCGGCATGTGGGATCTTCCCGGACCGGGGCACGAACCCGTGTCCCCTGCATTGGCAGGCAGACTCTCAACCACTGCGCCACCAGGGAAGCCCCCTGTTCCATTATTCTTGACCTTAGTTTGATCACCCGGTTAAAGTAGTGACCCCCAGGATCTCTTCATTGTAGAGGTGCTTTTCGCCCTTGTGAGTGGCAAGATGGGTTAATCCTTTGGCACTGTTACCAAACCAGGTTTGTTTGCCTGACGCGCAGCAAGCCAAACGCTAGGTTTGCAGCAGAGAGTTTATCCACAAGGCAGCCAACTGAGGGGATGAGAGAACAAGTCTCAAATTTTCCTCCCAAAAAGGCAAGGGGCTTGGGGTATTCACAGGATAAAGCTGAGGTGTGGAGAAAGGTAATTAGAGATAAGAGAAAGGTGCTGAATCAACGTTCTGCACAGACACAACTAAGCTACAGGCTTCTTCTTGGGACCTATGTTCAGAAAATGGCTGTGTTAGTATGCGCTGAGGGTGAACTTTTTTTCCTTCTGATGTCAAAATGTCATGGAGCAGACACTCTGTGCCCAGACACTCTGCATGCCCAGATGGAGGGTCAGTGGTCTTAACCAGTCTTAACTGGTTCTATCTTGAACTGGACACAGACAACTCCAAATCTCAAAAAAACAACTTGGGCAAACATTGTTTAGGCTATGTGATGCTCAGAGGACATGCAAGTTTTTTTGTAAAAACGAAGTGAGCTTGATCAGTGAAGGCAGGTTACAGTTTATTATTTATTAATGGCTAACTGCTGATTACCTTGGTTTCAGCATCTTGTGAATGAATATCCAGTCTCCATCAACCTTAACCTAATGATTTTGGCATCCACTGATGATCTTTGCCTGTGTAGGGGAGCAAATAGTTTTCCTTGACCCTCTTAGGGTCCCTGGCTGGGTTTGAAAAATCAACCTGACAAAGACAGATTAACAGGAGAAAAGCATACACATTTATTTAAGTTTTACATGACATGAGACTTCATAAAGAAATGAAAACCCAAAGACATGGCATACTTGCTTTTACGTAAGGTTGAACAAAAGAGACAATTGTGGAAAAGTGTCTAAACTATGGGGGGAGGCTAAAGAAGGTAAGAATTAGTTTTAACAAGTTCTGCTTTTTTTTTTTTTTTTTTTTGGTGGGATCTTAGTTTCCCAACCAGGGATTGAACCTGGGCCCATGGCAGTGAAAGTGCTGAGTCCTAACCACTGGACCACCAGGGAATTCCCAACAAGTTCTGTTTGTATAGAATTCTCTTGGTCGCCGACTTCTTGTCCTCCTGGTTCAGGGAGGGCACCTTTCAAATGGGAATTTTCACTCAAGTTTGCAAAATGATGATTTTCCAATTTGATTATTCTTTCTACACTTATTTGCTGACATTCTTCTGTAAAACAAGTAATAAGTCATCTCTTCGACTCGTACTTTGTCTAAACTGAATTACTTTTTCCTACTGCAAACGTAGGAGAAATGATTCATTCTTTTCCTGTATTTACAGTATTGTGTGTGTAAGGGGTTGGTGTAAAATTGTCCTCCAGTGGTGGCAAATGAATTCCCCCTCCTTTTTGTATACATGGGTCCAGGAAATTTCCCTGTGGTACCCTTGACCTTATCAAGTGCCTTGCTGAGACTCAGATGTGCAGACACTGGCCTTCCCCTGACCTCTCCTTTTAGAATCTTGGCCAAGGAACATGTGAGTTGCTCTCTACCAGGCTCCCACCTCCAATGGCAAGGGCACTTCAACAGCTTCAGGGATTCCAAAATACAAAAACCAAGCTTAGTGAAGGTTAAACAACACACCTCCCTTAAATTGGTTGATAGGAACATCACAAAGTTAGCTGGACTTAAGATACTGAAGCATAAAGCTGATTATGCATCTTCACTCTTCCCTCCAACCTCATCCTCTCTTGATGCACGTTGGCATTCCCTCTGGACATCACCTTTGTGGTTGTATTTTTTTTAATATATATATATTGGCTGTGTTGAGCCTTAGTTGTGGCACGTGGGATTTTTCGTTACAGTGTACGGGCTCTCTAGTTGTGGTGCATGGGCACTCTAGTTGTGGTGCGTGGGCACTCTAGTTGTGGAGCGTGGGCTTAGTTGCCCTGCAGCATGTGGGATCTTAGTTCCCCGATCAGGGATCAAACCCATGTCCCCTGCATTGGAAGGCGGATTCTTAACCACTGGACCACAGGGAAGTCCCTTTGTGGTTGTATTTTTGCCAAGTTACCCAGAGGTCTCCATTTATCTTTTCCCTTCTATTTATTTATTTGTTCCTTTTATTTCCTTCTATTTCATTTTATTTTATTTTTAATTTTCCTTCTAATTATTATACACAAAAGTGTACATAATAATTATGTACAATTTAAAGAAGACTAATAAACAACATGTACTCACCACTGACCTTAAGACCAGGTACTGCTAAATGTGTGGCTGGCAGATTTGGAGGCCACAGGAAATGTGACTTCTGGTGTTAATCCCACGGGAGTATGAACTTTTTGTTAGGAATTTTCCAGATACTTTTATTTATTTTCCTTTTCTTTTTCCCCCCTCTATCCAAAGCAAAGATGGAGGCCAGTTCCCACACTGAAGATGTGGCCTTTTGATACTTTATTTACAAAGAGTAGTCAGCCTGTGAGCTGTAGTTTGCCAATTTGACTTTTTTTAAATTGCACTAAAACATGATTTATCTTGATTCCTGAGTTTTTTGGTGTTCTCTTAAATTTTGCACCCAAGGCAGTACTGCTTTCCCACCCTGGGGCGGGGGTGGGACCAATGCTCTTTTTTAACTTTGTCAACTAAAAAAAAAAAAATAGTGCAGGAGGCTGCAAATAAGAAAAGAGTTTATCTGGAGTCTTAAGAATTGCAGTTAGGGAGACACAGATTCGGGTAACCCCGAAAATGTGTTCCAAGGAAAAGAAAGAGTCAGAGGCTTATAAAGACACAAAGCCACAAGGTTGTTAAAGTTGAGTGAGAATTATGATTGACTAAGTCAGAAAATATTTGTCCACAGGGAATCACAGGTTGTTTTAGGGTAGGGGTCTGATAAGTAGACTGTCACGAGTTACTTTATATGTATTTTAAGTTTCTAGCAGATGTTCTGGATGACTTCATAAGGTCAAAAGGTCAGATTCCATCCAGGCTGAGATGTGTATAAGTCACATTTCCTTAATGGCCTCCCAGCTCCATTTTAGAGAGCTCTCTTAGCAATACCAACTCCATTTGATTTTCCTTTCACAATTTCCAGAACTTCTCAGGACCTTGGCTTTACATCCTGACTGCAAATCTGTGATCCACTGTAATTCTGATTTGGTCACTCAGCATTGATTGATGTCCTCAGGGCAAATACCAGCTCCAGGGCTCATTTGTTTTTCTGGGTTCTTGCTGTCCATTATTTTTGGTTTTTGAAGATTTCCCTTACTTTCTCACCAACGAATCCCTACACTAAAAATGTGTTTGTTTGTTTGTTTTTTTGGCCGAGCCATGCACCTTGTGCTATTTCACTTCCTGGACCAGGGATTGAACCTGGGCTCTCGGCAGTGAAAGTGCAGAGTCCTAACCACTGGAGCACCAGGGAATTCCCTAAAAATGTGTTTTAAAAAATATTCTATCCAGGGCCTCCCTGGTGGCGCAGTGGTTGAGAGTCCGCCTGCCGATGCAGGGGATACGGGTTCGTGCCCCGGTCTGGGAGGATCCCATATGCTGCGGAGCGGCTGGGCCCGTGAGCCATGGCTGCTGAGCCTGCGCATCCGGAGCCTGTGCTCCGCAACGGGAGAGGCCACAACAGTGAGAGGCCCGCATACCACAAAAAAAAAAAAAAAAAAAAAAAAAAAAAAAAATATTCTATCCAGAATATTAGGAAAGGGAAGACCTACCCTTTCCTTGTAGTAAATTTAAGTCCGTTTTGTGTGTGTGTGTGTGTGTGTGTTTTTGTTTTTTGTCAAAAAGAAATGCAAGCCTTTGTCTTAGATCTTCTTTCCTAATCCTTTTTTTTGGGCAAAAATGATGGACCTCGTCCTGCTCCTTCCTGATAATGACTTCTGGTTGTGAGGACTGAATTAGTGAGAAACTGTACCTGGTGCCTGGTCCCTGGTCTTTGCTGCTCAATATTACTTGTTAGGCTCCTTCTATTGTTCAAGGGCAGCCTGATAAACAGTGAGAGCCCAGAGTCTTTGCAATGCTGAGCCAAGGGGCTGGGGGGAGGGGGGAGAGGCTTCGAAGGAGGCAGAAGGGCCTGTGTTAGGGGGTTAGGGCTCCATGCTAGAATTTGGCTGCTGATCCAGGTGGCACTCACCAGGCTGTAGTTTTCAAAGTCCACTTTGTCCTATTTGTACAAATAAGCACATACCTTCCCCTTTCAGTCTCCTGCCACTCCTTCTAATTCCCCCTTTATATTAAAAGAAAAAAGGCCAACCAACCAACAATTCTTCAACCCTTTCTGCACCCCTGACTTGTGTTCTAACCCTGGTTTTCAAACTTGAATGTGCATTAGAATCCCCTGGAGGGTTTGCTAACACACTGAGTGCTGGGGCCCACCCCAGAGCTTCTGATTCTGCAGGTCTGGTGGGGAGAGGGGTGGTCAGTATAGGGGGAAGGTCAAGCGTTTCTAACATGTTCCCAGGGAGTGGCTGCCACCTACCTGGAACCACACTTAGAAACACTGGCCCAGCTCCTTACCCATCCTGGACTTGCCTTTCCTCCTGTATTAAGCATCCACCATGTGCTAGGTGTTGTGGCGGGGTTTAAGATGCCCACGTAAAGAGGCAGGTTTGGTCCCTGCCATCTTTTATGGTTATTGGTGTTTTTTTTTTTGTTTTTTTTTTTGTGGTACACGGGCCTCTTACTGTTGTGGCCTCTCCCGTTGCGGGAGCACAGGCTCCGGACGCGCAGGCTCAGCGGCCATGGCTCACGGGCCCAGCCGCTCCACGGCACGTGGGATCTTCCCGGTCCGGGGCACGAACCCACGTCTCCTGCATCAGCAGGCGGACTCTCAACCACTGCGCCATCAGGGAAGCCCTATTGGTGTTTTTTAAACACAAATTCTTCCTGTTGAAACAGTTTCTCTTTTGAGATCTTTTCTTCAGTGTTTTGAAATCTAGTCTTCCTAAGTCTAGGCTAAAACGTCTAAGAGATAGTTTCTCAAAGTGCAGCCCAAAGACCCCAGTGTTAGACTCTCCTGTGGTTCCTTTTAAAAATGCAAGGCCCGGACTTCCCTGGTGGCGCAGTGATTAAGAATCTGCCTGCCAACGCAGGGGACACGGGTTCGAGCCCTAGTCCGGGAAGATCCCACATACCGTGGAGCAACTAAGCCCATGTGCCACAACTACCAAGCCTGGGCTCTAGAGCCTGTGAGCCACAACTGCTGAGCCTGTGAGCCACAACTACCGAAGCTCGCACGCCTAGAGCCCCTACTCCGCAACAAGAGAAGCCACCACAATGAGAACCCCACGCACTGCAATGAAGAGTAGCCCCTGCTCGCTGCAACTAGAGAAAGCCCGTGTGCAGCAATGAAGACCCAACACAGCCAAAAATAAATAAATAATAAATAAATAAATTTATTAAAAAACAAAAAAGCAAGGTCCTGCAAAGGAGGCAAGAATATACAATGGAGAAAAGACAGTCTCTTCAGCAAGTGGTGTTTGGAAAGCTGACAGCCGCATGTAAATCAATGAAGTTAGAACACACCCTCACAACATACAGAAAAATAAACTCAAAATGGCTTAAAGACTTAAATATAAGACATGACACCATAAAACTCCTACAAGAAAACATAGGCAAAACATTCTCTGACATGAATCATACCCATGTTTTCTTAGGTCAGTCTCCCAAGGCAATAGAAATAAAAGCAAAAATAAACAAATGGGACCTAGTCAAACTACAAGCTTTTGTACAGCAAAGGAAACCATAAACAAAATGAAAAGACAACCTACAAACTGGGAGAAAATATTTGCAAATGATGTGACCGAGAAAAGCTTAATTTCCAAAATATACAAACAGCTCATGTATCTCAATAACAACAAAATAAACAAAACAAAAACAACCCAATCGAAAAATGGGCTGAAAACCTACATAGATACTTTTCCAGAGAAGATGTACAGATGGCCAACAGGGACATAAAAAGATGCTCGACATCACCAATTATTAGAGGAATTATATGTGGAATCTAAAATATGACACAAATGAACTTATCCACAAAAGAGAAAAAGACTCCCAGACACAGAGAACAGACTGGCAGTTGCCAACGGGGAGTGGAGGCGGAGAAGGGATGGATTGGGAGTTTGGGATTAGCAGATGCAAATTATTACATATAGGATGGATAAACAACAAGGTCCTACTGTATAGCACAAGGAACTATATTCAGTATCCCGGGATAAACCATAATGGAAAGGAATATGAAAAAGAATATACAAACGTATAACTGAATCACTTTGCTGTACAGCAGAAATTAACAACATTGCAAATCAACTACACTTCAATAAAATACATTAAAATAAAAAAAATCAAGGTCCTGGACTGATTCTAGAGACACCGAACCTACAGGCAGGTTTGG
The DNA here is from genome assembly GCF_949752795.1 of Hyperoodon ampullatus. Lineage (NCBI taxonomy): Eukaryota > Metazoa > Chordata > Mammalia > Artiodactyla > Ziphiidae > Hyperoodon > Hyperoodon ampullatus. The sequence goes on along the minus strand of NC_136923.1, from coordinate 82,300,869 downwards.
GGTAGGGCCAGGACTCTGGTTTATAATGACTCCACTCCGCCCCCTCCAGGGGAGGAGATCCTTCCTTGAGGAGCCTCTCTCTTAGCTGAGGGTTCTTGGCTATGAAGAAGGAACATGATCACTTCCTTACAAGCCCCCTGCCATGTCTACTTCACGAGGCAGTAGCTCATGTGGCAGACATTCATGGTACCATTTCCTCTCTCTCCTCCATTATTTCTGATAAAGAAAGTTGTTAGCGAGACTTTCTCAGATGTGCATTTTTAGTGGCAGTGGATAGCAGATGTCCCAGTTGCTGCAGATGCCACCCCCCCACCGCGCTTCCTGCGTCATATCTATTCCTCCACCTGTGTTAGAAGAGCAGAGCCCGCCCTCCCCGGCCATGCTGCCTGTGTTCGTCTCCGCATATTTCTTCCCTCAGATGTCCCCCTGCAGGCCCATAGATTCTGCCTCTGTATGTGTGTCCTGTGTGGGAACAAGGTGGTTTACTGGCCAAGGTAAAATATTACATCAGGTTACTCTGAGACCTGGTAAGTTAAGGGGAGAAATGAAGCATTTATCCTGACTTTCCCATACAAATCATGCTTCAGGGTAACCCAACAGCCTTGATGAGGGACAGTTCCCTTTTACTAAAGAATTCCAGCTAATAAATGAGGACAAAATAATAGAATTCAAAAACCAACATTTCACAACCCCTCATGAAATAATTGATTCAGGCAAAACTCATCTGTGGATGAAACTGTCAGTTGGAAGGTTGATGGGGAAACCTTACAAAGGAGGGGTCAGGCTCTGGCCATCTGAACCCATCACTCAGTTCAGCTTTACTCAGAGAGGGACAAGCGGGCAGCACTTGCTTCCTGAGGGAGCACAATAGGAAACACAGAGCACCTGGGAAGGAATCTTGTCCCCCACCCCCACCCCGCCTCCCTCACCCAGTGGAATCTGAATCTAATTAAACCTTCAGGTTTGATAACTGGAAATACAAGGGATGGAGGAAAAAAGTTAAATGACACTCTGAGGAAGAAACAGATGAATCCAGAGAGTGGAACGTTCTACAGGACAAATGAACATATTTCTGTGTAGACGGTATCAAAAAGAAAAAAAAAAAGAGAGAGAGAGAAAGAAGAGAGGATAGGAGGTGTAACTACTGTAGACTGAGATTTAAGAAACATCAAAACGCAATGTGCAGGGACTTCCCTGGTGGCGCAGTGGATAAGACTCTGTGCTCCCAATGCAGGGGGCCTGGGTTCGATCCCTGGTCAGGGAACTAGATCCCACATGCATGCCGCAACTAAGAGTTTGCATGCTACAACTAAGGAGCCCAGGTGCTGCAACGAAGATCCCACACCAACAACGAAGATCCTGCATGCCGGAACTGGAACTAAGACCCGGCGCAGCCAAATAAATAAATAAGCAAACAAATAAATAAATAAATATTTTTTTAAAAAAGAAAAGAACGTCTTGAACATTCCTACCGTCTCATCCAGGCATTGCATTTTCTTTCCATATGGAGAAAAGCTGTGGCTGTCCCACTCAGCTGTTTTCACAGCATCTCCTTTAGGATGAGATGTTGTTTTCTCACATAATTGCCACAGTGCTTATTTCTCTGCCAGGCTGGCCTGGGAGAGGCTTCTCATCTGCATTTTACACACCTGCTCCCTGTTTCATGGAGGACAGTATCTCACCCCACCTTAGAAATACAAAACAGCCAGTTTTTAATTATCTTATGAGGCTCCTCCTCCTCCTCATTACACTTGTTAAGAGCAAGCTGTATTTCTGTGATAAGAAGGAATGTGAAAAAGAAAGGATTTGATTTGCCAAAGTCACAGATTTTAACAGGCAATAAGCACACCAGCTTCCTCCCCAAAACACACTCCCAGTCCCACACGTGTGCACGAGGAAAACAGACGTGAAGATGTGCACTGACAGAACCACAGAGACTGCAAATATTCATTCTCCTTCATTAAGAACGTTAAGTTATAAACATTTTGATTCATACATAGTCAAAGTGGGTGGTGCACCTCGTTCCTTACCTTGAAACCAAACATCCTGCCCCTCTGGAACTTTCACCAACCCTCTCCAAAGCCAGTATCTTACTCCAAAGAGGTAAGCCTTCCCCAATTCCCTGAGTTCACATTTATTTAATGCTACAGGCCCACCTAGCCCTGTCCAAGAAAAGGACCAATCATTGCCCTGAGAGGGCAGAAAGGGCAGGGGGCAGACCCAGCAATGTGGAAGAGAAGTGCTCCCACGTGTGGGCGGCTCTTCCTATGTGGGAGAAGCCAGGTTTTTAGTCCTAAGGAATGATTTCCCTGTCAAAGAGAAGTTGATTTTGCAAAACGCTAGACTCTAAAGGAAGGTGGGACCGTCTTCTAGGCTCCTCCAGTAGACCCTCTACAGACCCATGGTCCTGAGGCTGAGTCCAGGGCCTTCTACCCCCGTGGCAGGTGTACAGCTCAGAGTGTCCCATAGACGCTGACTTTGGCCAGGGAGATGCTCTCTATGTACTCTTTCCGGCCTTTCTCATACAGGACATAGAGTTGCGGGGCCTCGTCCTCCCCGCCCACACTGCCCTCCAGGGTTGCCAGTGAGGAGTAGCCACTGGGCCCCGGCCACAGCTGGACCGTCTCCTTCTGCCATGAGGTGCCATTGCTGAAGCTCCAGCGCAGGGTCAGGTTCACTCCTGGGAACAGCACCAGAGTCAGGGGAAGGAAGGTCTCCCCCTAGAGAAGGCCTCCTTCTCTAGGTCACGGGGGCTCCTCGCCGACCCCACCTGGCAGATACTCACGGAACTCTGGATGGGCTGGGTTGGAGAAGAAGACAATGCCGGAGTTGGTGGCTACAGCCCCTGCGGCTACCACAGGGTCCACAAGCTCAGGGTCAAAGGTCACATCACGGGGCCTCAGAGTATCACAGGCATCGTAGCTGCGGAGGATGATTCGGCAGTGGCAGTGGTAGTTGTTCTGGTTCCGGGCATTGATGACCACTGAGCCATCGGGGAGCTCAAAGGGCTGAGCGGAGAGAAGAGGGCTTCAGGAAGACGCAGGGTGGGGGCGGGGCAAAGGGCCCTGTCCCTGAGGGAGCAAGACTGGGTGGCACGGAGCTGGGGAGCCAGGCCCGGGGTCCATGAGTGAAATGGTGCTCTGGAGGACAGAGCAGGTTGAGCGGGTGGGGGACAGCCCATGGACTCCTGACCTGGCACTCGTCGGGGCTGAAATCATTTTCCCGCTTGGGCTGGCCATAGGGGATGCCGCTGATCCCACTCCCATAGCGCCAGGAGGCGCCATGGTCATCGCTGAGAAGGCAGAAGACCCCGTCCCGCTCCAGCGTCCCGTGGCCGCACACAATGAGCCTGCCCTTCCGAGGCTCCCGCTGTTTCTGTGGGAAAAGGATAGGGGTGCCACAGACGGAGACACTGAGGGGGCTCAGAGGCAGGGGAGGGGAACCCACCACCTCCTAAGTGTGAGGACACACCTTGTCCTCTTCCGTTCTGTCCTTGCTTGCTGAGGGTTCCACAAGCATTACAAACACCCACTGTCTGAATTAAGAAGCTCTTTGGCACGATAAGCTCCTTCGGGACATCCAGGGTGTACTCTGGACAGGCTGTGCACAGGACAAGGGGGCCCAGCCACAGGGGGAGATGGGAGCTTAAACCCAACCTGTGTTCACAGGCCAAGCTGTGGACCATGGCACAGGCTTGTGTCTGCCCAAAGGAGGGCTTTTTTCTAATCTGCACAGAACTTTCTAATGTTTTTTCTAATCTGCACATGGACTAGTGCAGCCCTGTTGACAACCCCCAGATGGGAAGCCAATGGCAAAATTCCACCTTCCCTTGGTAGGGTGTTCCTCCCAGGATGTCCCTTTCTTCCAAGGAATGCCACCTAAGACAGAAAAATCTGACTTCACAGGATCTTCTCTTTGCAAAGGAGTCCATAACGGGGCAGACTCTCTACGAGGCACCCCCCTCCACCCATCTCAGGACAGAGACCTGAATGCCAGAGCCCGGTCCGGGGGCAAACATCTCAGTGCCTATGTCCAAGGAGAGGTTCCGAGGCGAACTCCAGGAAACGCCGTCATCCTTGCTGCACACCAGCATGGTGGAGGCCACCTGGCAGCCAGCCTTGTGAGCACAGAGGGAGTAGAAAAGGAAGACCACTCCTGTTGTTGTATCGCTCACCACTGCCCCCAAGTTCAGCCCATCTGGGCTCTCCCCATCGTCCACAATGAAAGCTGTTGGAGACCATGTGCTGCCTAAAGAAAAAAGGGAAGAAACCCAGGGTGAGCACTCTGGAGGTTCCCTTTGCACCACTCGCTGCAATTTTCACCTCCTGCTAGGGACCCAAGGCCTTATGATGGCCCCACGAGACCTGCCGCTCCTTACCTCTCAGACCTTATCTATTCTACCCTTGCTCACTACATCCAGCCGCACAAACTCCTTCTCATTCCTCAAATACTCCCCTCCTTGTGTGTGTGGGGGAACTCTGTCTAAGCTTGTTACACCTGCCTGGCTCTTCTTCCAGGCTCACTTACCTCCTCTGAGTCTGCTCAAATGTCATCTACTTAAAATTACAGTCAAATTCTGGCACTCTCCATACCTCTTGCCATGTTTCATTTTTCTCCACTGCACTTATCAGCTCCCAGTACAAAAAATACATTTACTTATTTATTATGTTTATTGTCTGTCTCCCCCCACCCCAGTAGAATATAAGCCCTGTGAAGGTAAGGATTTTTGCTTTGTTTTGTTCATAACTGTATTCACAGAACCTAGAACAATGTCAGGTATATAGTAAGTGCTCAGTAAATGTCTGAATGAATGTTCAACTCCTTGGTGAGCCCAATTTCCAGATCACTGCCCTGGACACCTTCCCACCTTAGGTTCCCTCTACTCTTCAGGGATCCAGCAGCCTCAGGGCCCTAAGGCAGGTCAAGCTCCCCACCCATCCAGCCTCTTGTGACCCAGGCATCTTTATACCCTGGTCCGTGGACCTCCGCAGAGCAATGAACTTAGCTCCTTTATCCGATGCTGACATTTTCCTGGCCTCAGCAAAGGCAAGGAGAGTGCCCCGAGGAGTGGTGGTGATGAGCGGGATGCGGAAGGTGTCCACGGAGCCGATCTGCTTCCCGCTCACCCACAGCAGCTGCTCCATGGTTACAAGCGGATGAACCTACGAAGCGAGGAGGAAGGGTCAACAGAACAAACGTGACTTGGGGTTTTAGGGTGAATGAAGAGCGGCTCGGAGTCAGGTTTCCCTGGGAGAGGCAGGGTGATGGGGATCCCGAGTGGGAGAAGGGGTCCCAGAACAAGGAAGGGGAACCCTGAGGAGAGTTCGGAGCGAAACTGGGGGCTCGGAGAGGGGGAGGGACTACGAGGGGACAAGAAGCCCTCAGGGACAGGGAGACCTCAAAAGGGTAAGGAGCTCGAAAGAGGAGACTCAGAGGGAAAGAGGACAAGGGCCCCGAGAGGGAAACGGACTGGGAAAGGAGGGAACGGGGTCGGAGAGTCCCTCGGAGGAGAGGGGGCTCAGCAGCCTAGGTCCCGGAGTACAGCTGGGCACAGACCGCCTGCGTGAGTCGGGGATGGGGCTATGCGAGGGGTGACTCACCAGACTGAAGTCGTCCTTTGCCCTGGCCCCGACTCCTGCTGAAGACAACAGCAGCAGGAAGATCGCGGCAAACACCTGAACCCTACAGACTCCCCATGATCCCAGCATTCGCGGTCTCCCGGGTCTGCCCAGGGGCACCGTGCCGGACCGCTCCGCAGTCATCTCTCCCTCGCGGCAGCAGCGACCCTGGCCCCCCCAGGACTAGACGCGGGCTGGATTCGTCAACTGACCCCGGCCCTTTAAACGCTCAGATGTCACCCTCAAACCCGCCCCAATCCCAGCCGGCCCGCCACGCTTCCGCGACTCTCTATGGCCCTCGCACGACTCCCCACGTGACCCTTCGGCGCCTCAGAGCTACCTCTTTCCAATTGGCCCTCTTTGAAGCCCCAGAGCGCGTGACCCCGGCCGGAAGCGTATTGGCTGGGGTGAAGAAGGGGGCGTGCATTACTCCTCAGGAGCCTTTTGATTGGCCGAGGCACCTGGGTCACGTCATAGGGGCGGTATCTATTTTAAAGAGCCAGGCGAGGTTAAAAAGGGCAGCATGTAGGAGGAAATAAAAGTCCCAGAGTTTTTGAGAAAACAAAATATCAGTCTTTTAATAAAATCTTTTTACTACAAAATCGAGATCTGGAAGGCGGGTTGAGGCTGGGAGGCTGTACAGGCGGGGTGCAGTCCTGGATCAGAGCTGCGCCTCTCACTTCTTCCTCTTGTCTCCTGGGGGCACCTCGTTCTTCTTGCCCAGAATCTTCAGAAGGGCCTTGGACATGTAGTAGGGCCGGTCCACGGAACCGTCGTTCCGCTCCAAGTCTTCCACTGAGGCACGACATAGACTCATAAGAGCGCACCGCTGGGAGCCAACCCCACTCCCTGGGAAAATCAGGGACTAAGAGACAGCTCCCTGGTTTCCAGGCTGCGCCACCACGGGCTGATTTTGGGGGGCAGTTTTTGCAACCTACTGGGTAGGTTATGTAATAGTTTCCTCGTCTGTAAAGGGGGGGGTGTCAAAAATATTTCATAGCGTGATAAGGATTAACGGAAAAAATACATGTCAATTGCTTAGCGCAGAGCCCGGTACACACGAAACCCTGAATGAATGCATACAGTAGGGTGAGAAAATCCCCACTCACTACAGCCACCTGCTGGGAAGTCTCCTGTGGCTAACTTCTTTCCTAGATTTTCTAGGGGAAGATACCAGAGGCCTCTCCCCTGGAATGCTCCTTCTTGGGAGAGCCCAGGAGCCTGGGCGCTCACTCCCTCCTTTCTTCCCAAACACCTGCCCTGAGGATGTTAGTAGAGGCTCTGGCTCCTGTAACTCACAAGGTCGCTGTTTCTAGAAGCACCAAGTCTCCAAAAAAGCCTGAATGATCTGGTACCTTTAAGTTGAGGAGAGGAGGTGGAGGTGTGACTCACAGAAACAGAGGAAGAGAGTGTCCACACACATGCCGAAAACGCTGAAGAAGCCGCTGGCGATGACATAGGCCCCCAGGATGGAGGTCTGCAAGATGCAAGGTTTCCCTTAGGGTTCCTTTGGAGAGTTGGAGGGTGAAGCGGGCGTCGGGGATGGGTTGGGGTGGAGGGTGGGGCTGGGAAGGTATGGGGGTGGGGGGTTGGGGGGGTGTCACTCACCATGATGGGCAGCCAGTAGTAGTTGAGTTGGGGACTCTCAATGTCTTTACCCAGTCCCTGGATGCGACCGGTGAAAAAAAAGAAGGACAGGACCCCTGTGAGAGAGATCTGGAGGTCAGCATCACTCCTCTGAGGTCACCTCTTAAACTGCCCAGCACCCCTGTCCTCTGTAACTCCCTGCCCTGGTCCTTACCGACACCTCCAACCACCAGCAGCTTCCCAAAGAACAGTAGCAGGTCTGTGACTTTGTCCAGGACGACCACCCTGTACAAGGAGTTGGGGTAGGTTGGGGGTAAGAGGCCTGGCAGGGCTGGGAGTAGAACTGGCTATATAACTTGCCATGACAGATGCAAAACAAACACTGTTCACGTTTCAAGATGGAGGCAGCAGAGATTAAACCAAGCTCAAGGCCCTTCTGAGCACAGCATGCTTATGGGTGGGAGGTCATGGAGGTGGGGGGTGACAGCCTGACCTGACAATATTCCTCATGAGCAGCATGAAGGCGTTTTTGGCCGAGACGCAGAAATTCTTCCCATAGATGGCAATCTGGGGGAGGTGGAAAGTTCAGAGTTACCTGTGGTGAGCTTACCTAGGCCAGGGTAGGAAGCCCACATCCAGGGCCCCCAGAGCAAGGGGTTGCTCATGGAGTGGGCTCACCATGATGTATGCATTGCGGTTCAGGAACTTGATAAACTTTTCCAAACACCAGAGGCAGCACTTGAAGCAGCACATGATACAGCGGGCCACAGGGTTCTGGGTTCCTGGGGGTAAAGAGGGCTCATGTTTGGTCACTGGCCCCTGATAGCACACCGCCCCCACTCCAGCCCCCAAGGATCCAGCTGATCAGCCTAGCCTTGCCCAGCCCCCAACCTCGACTCACCTCTCAGTTTGTGGTCAATGTATTCCAGGATGACCCTGGCTATCTGCACCAGGGTCAAGATGAGGGCTCCGAAGGCTAGTGACCCAGTGTGGTAACTGCACAGGGGTTAGTGAGGTAGTCAGAGGCAGGTAGTCAGAGGACTCCCGGGTTCATAATTCCCAGCCCCCTGCCCCAGGCTTACCGGAGTGTGCGGATGAAGGCAGAGCTCAGGGGAAAGGTAGGGATGTCCCGGGGCTTGTGGAAGGCCCAGTAGAAGGAGGCAAAGGCCCCAGCCAGGACACACTGGCCCAGGGCTAGTACCCAGTTGATGGTCCAGAACAGCCCCAGGACCCCGTAGATTTGCAAGTTGAAGAGAGAACGTTGTACTAGGCCTGTGGACAAGTAGCCCTGGAAGACGCACATCAGCCCTGGGCAGGAGGAGTTCACCGGCTGGTCCTGGGGAGGCAGGCAGAGGAGGCTCATTCCCAACCAGCTCCTGCCCTCCCAGAGCAGAGAGCAGCCTCCTGAGAATTGGGGAAGCCCATTCCTTCCAGGAGATCCATCTCTGGGTTCAGACAGGGTTCAACTTGCCTACTGTGTGAGTGTAATTAGTTTCCTTCAGTCTCCAGTCTCTGGATGGCACAAGAGCGCCCAGGCTGTGTGGACTAAGCCTTAATGGTATGAAGGCAGTGTGACCAATGCCTAGCTCTCCTTTGCACTTGAACAGCTTGTCCCCTCCCAGAAGAGCCTCTGCAACTTCAACCAAAGCACTTTCTAGCAAAATTGAACAGACTGGGTATCAGATGATGCTAAGGAGCCATTAATTTTGTTCAGTGTGATAATGGTGTAGTTTTTCTTTCCCATGTTAGGGTTATGATTTTTAAAAGTCCTTAACTGTTGAGATCCATCCTAATATATTTAAAGGTGAAATGGCACAATGTTCAGAATTTGCCTTTAAAAACTCGAGAGCTTCCCTGGTGGTGCAGTGGTTGAGAGTCCGCCTGCCGATGCAGGGGACACGGGTTCGTGCCCTGGTCCGGGAAGATCCCACATGCCACGGAGCGGCTGGGCCTGTGAGCCATGGCCGCTGAGCCTGCGCTTCCGGAGCCTGTGCTCCGCAACGGGAGAGGCCACAACAGTGAGAGGCCCGCGTACCGCAAAAAAAAAAAAAGAAAAGGGCAGAACGGGGCTTCCCTGGTGGTGCAGTGGTTAAGAATCCACCTGGCAATGCACGGGACATGGGTTCAAACCCTGGTCCGGGAAGATCCCACATGCCGCGGAGCAACTAAGTCCGTGCGCCACAACTACCGAGCCTGCGCTCAAAAGCCCGTGCGCCACAACTACTGAGCCTGCACTCAAAAGCCCGTGAGCCACAACTACTGAAGCCCGCGCCTAGAGCCTGTGCTCTGCAACAAGAGAAGCCGCCGCAATGAGAAGCCCGTGTACCGCAACGAAGAGTAACCCCCACTCGCTGCAACTAGAGAAAGCCTGCACACAACAACAAAGACCCAACTCACCCATAAATAAATAAATAAATAAATTTATATTTTTTTAAAAAAAGGGCAGAAGAACTGAATAGACATTTTTCCAAAGAGGAAATGCAGACGACCAACAGGCACATGGAAAGATGCTCAACATCGCTAATCATCAGGGAAATGCAAATCAAAACCACAATGAGATATCACCTCACACCTGTCAGAATGGCCATCATCAAAAGGAACACAACAAATGTTGGCAAGGATGTGAGGAAGAGGCAACACTTGTACACTGCTGATGGGAAAGTAAATTGGCGCAGTCACTGTGGAAAGCAGTGTGAGAAGTGTCTCAAAAAGCTAAAAATAGAACTACCATACGACCCAGCAATTCCACTTCTGGCTGTACACCTGGAAAAAAAGACCCAAAAACCACTAACTGGAAGAGACACATGCACGCAATGTTCATAGCAGCATTATTTCCAATTGCTACGGTATGGAAGCAATCTAAGTGTCCATCAACAGATAAATGGATAAAGAATATGTGGTACAAAAATACAATGGAATACTACTCAGCCATAAAACGGAATGAAATGTTGCCATTTACAGCAACATGGATGGACTTGGAGGGCTTCCTGGACTTGGGTGGCTATTTCCTTTCCCATGTTAGGGAAGTTTTAACTATAATCTCTTCAAATATTTTCTTGGGTCCTTTCTCTCTCTCTTCTCCTTCTGGGACCCCTATAATGCGAATGTTGTTGCATTTAATGTTGTCCCAGAGGTCTCTTAGGCTGTCTTCATTTCTTTTCATTCTTTTTCCTTTGTTCTGTGGCAGTGAATTCCACCATTCTGTCTGCCAGGTCACTTATCTGTTCCTTCTGCCTTAGTTATTCTGCTATTGATTCCTTCTAGTGTATTTTTCATTTCAGTTTTTGTATTGTTCATCTCTGTTTGTTTGTTCTTTAATTCTTCTAGGTGTTTTTCTTTCTTTCTTTTTTTTTTTTAGGTGTTTGTTCTTTAATTCTTCTAGGTCTTTGTTAAACATTCTTCACTATCATTATTCTGAATTCTTTTTCTGGAAGGTTGCCTATCTCCACTTCATTTAGTTGTTTTTCTGGGGTTTTATCTTGTTCCTTCATCTGGTATAAAGTCCTCTGCCTTTTCATTTTGTCTATCTTTCTGTGAATGTGGTTTTCCTTCCACAGGCTGCAGAATTATAGTTCTTGCTTCTGCTGTCTGCCCTCTGGTGGATGAGGCCATCTAAGAGGCTTGTGCAAGCTTCCTAAGGGAGGGACTGGTCTGTTTGAAATTTTATAACAAGAATTTATAACCACCTTCCACTTTGTATGTAATTGTGGGTTTGTGTCAGTCCCCACCACTAGGTCATAAGCAAGTTGAAAGCAAAAGTACTTCATTTGGGGCTTTGTATAGCCAGTGCCTGGCACATAATGGGTCCTCCTTAAGTGTAAACGACCTCCCTCTCCTTTTTTAGAGTGGGGCTAATGCTTGTGGGCACAGCCCATGGTCCCAGTTCTGATGTGGTGGCCACATGAAAGCTTTGACAGTAAATACCCAGCAGTGCAGCCTCACTCCCTGGGAACTTCAGAGGGGAGAGTTTGGGGTAGCAGCTACTCTCCCAGGCCCCCAGGGAGCCCACCTGCCTATTGCCTAGAACAGTGTGTTCTGAGGAAGCCTAACTAAAGATAACTTAAACAAAACCGATCTACAGTTATCAGCTCTTATCAGGTGCCAGCCATTATACTTTCATGTGCCCAATGTCCTTTAATTTTCTCAGCAACGTTGAGGCACAGATATTAAGATTATCTCCATTTTACAGGTGAGCGGACTGAGACTGAAAGGGTGAAGTGGTTAATGGTCCTCTAGGCAGAGAAATATCCTGGGGAGGGATGGAGAAGTTCTGAGATCCACCTGCCCCAGGGCCTGGCCCTGCCCTTGGGCACAGCATGCCTCCTCTTGCAGCACAATGGGTGGCTCAGCGGGAGATCTGGAGTCTGCAGACAGACTCCCTTTCTGGCTCTGCTAGGGGCCTGCTGTGTGACCCGTGAGTGAGCCCCTTGCCGTCTCTGGTCCTCAGTCTCCTCTGCACAATGAGGGATTTGAACCAGTTGTTCTCTAAGGTCCCCTCAGCCCTACTGGTGCCCCTCCACGTCCACCCCAAATCCTCACCATGGGGTTGCATGATGTATTCATTGGCACATTCTCACAGCCGGACAAGCTGACGTTGGGCGCCCAGAACACGTACTGGGGTTGCCCCGATGTGGCCAGGTACCCAGAGGGGAGTCAAGGAAAGCATGGTGACGTGGGGGCCTCCACAGTTCCCCTCCTCAGCAACCCCTTCCCAGGTGCTTGAGCAGGTTGTTCACTGCACAGAGGGGCTGAAATTCAGACTGTGCTTGCTCTTTCAAGGCAGGGCTGTGTCTGCTGGGAGGAAGGGGTGCCTTCTTCCAATCACACTAAGGCACACTGTCTACAAAAGTATTGCCCTGCCCCCCACCCCCAAGGGCTCCAGGAGGGCCCAGTCATGTGGGCAAAGGATACAGAGCGGTCATGACCCAGTAGGCAATGCAGACGAGCAGCAGGACAAAGGTGAACAACGGGTAGAACATGGCAGACATCATCTGCCCTACAGCCCTGCAGGGAGATGAGAGCAGTACACCAGTGAGCCTAGCCCCCCAAGTCCCCACCCATCCTCTCACAGTGCTGACCCTGGCACAGGCCACACCTCTGCCCTCTCCAGGGTCTGCTCCTTCCCCCTAAGGCTGGGCACATAGTAGGAGCTCCCTAAAAGAACTGAACTGAATAAATCAGGCTCAAGGGAACTTTAGAGGAAACTAGAGCGACAAAGAAGCCACCAGGGGCGGCTTCAGGGAGAGTAAGGGCTTGTTTCACGTTTTAGGCACTTGACAAGACACTAATTAATTTAATCGTTATGACAACCCTACAAGGTAGGAACTATTGTTACCCCCATTTTACAGACGGGTAAACTGAGGCACAGAAAGGCTGAGCCACACAGCAATGTTAATCACTGTGCTGTGCTGCCTTTCTCCTCCAGTGCTCTGCCACCTTTCCAGCACTCCCATCCTGGGCACCCCCCCTGCCCTCCGCCCCTTCTCCTTCCCACATGGGCCCTGACCTGCTGGCTTCCTCCAGGAGGGCGATGGCGATGCAAATCCGCTGCCGCAGGAAGATGAGCATCAGTAGCAGGATGCCTTCAAGCACAGCCAGCACGATCACTGAGGGTGGACAGGGGGCAGAGTGGCCTGGGTCATGGCCAGGGCAGCCCTTGGGTGGCTGGTGGTTCATGGGTGGGCAGGGCACTCACGGGCTGCTAGCCAGGTCTCCTGAACGCTGCTGTAGGCGCTGAGGTTGGTGGTGAAGCCCAGCTGGGAGATGGAGGCACCCTTGTCCCGCAGTACGCGGTATTCCTCCCAGGAGTGGTAGATGCCGTATGCCAGCACGCCCAGCACCCCTATGATCAGCACAAACACCAGGGGCCTGGCCACCAGGCGCAGAAGCAGGATAAACAGCAGGCTCAGGACCAGAGCCACACCTAGGGCACTGAGGGCAGGGAAACATAGGTGAGGGTCACCCCACATCCCCCATATCTTTCCCCTTTCAGAGGTCCCCAAATACCTTTCCTCAAACCCCCAATGTCCCCAGATCAGCACCCCCACCCCACGCTTTCTTTTATAAATCCTGTTGGACTTGGGATCCATTCTGAGCTCTGGCTCCTCCTCCCCTGCCCAAAGGCTCTGTTTCAGACGGTGGGCTAAGGGATAGAGGGTCAGAGTGGGGAGAAGCAAAGGACAAGAGAGCAGGGGAATGTGGTGACTCACATAAGAATCCAATACCAGGACTGGGCAAAGTCTTCAAAGATCTTGACACTGATGTCACGGGCGTTGAGGCTGTCGAGAAGACCACTGGTGGGGAAAGACAGAGTCAGATGGGGCTGTGAGTGGGAAGGGGGAGCGGGACCGAGATGTAGGGGCAAGGGAATGCCCACCTGACGCCCTGGGCGATGGACGTGCTGGAGATCCCTGGGAGCTCAGGCACAGTACTATTGGACCATGGAAAACAACGCCCCAGAGCTGGAGGGAGAGAACCGGGCGACTGGGTGGGAGGGCCCAGAGTTTGTCTTGAAAGTCTCTGGCCCCCACCCCAGCCCGTCGTGCCCTTAGGGACAGAGTTGAGAAGGGCTCTGCCCCACTCAGAGGGCTGCTCTTGATTCCACAGCCGAAAGGGAGCTCCTGCCCCAGGAGCCCATGCTTCCTTCACTGTCTCTTAATGCTCCTTCCTCCCCACCCTGCCACTGCCTGGGTTCAGACCCTCCTGCCCTCTGGCCTGCCTCTTACAGCACCTCCACGCCCACCCCTGCCACCCTTCAATCCAGCCCCTGCCAGAGTGCCCGGGAGACACGGCACAGCCCGGACCTTGGCATTCCAGGGCTCTAGGTCACTCTGCTGCCCAGACACCTCCAGATGCCTTGCCCTGGAGAGTGCCCAGGCTCACGGCCAGGCTTTAAGTCCCCATCATCTGAGCCCAGCCACTTTCCCCTCCCCTCTGTACCTTTGTGCTTCCTCCTCCAGAAATCCCATCCATGATGCCCTGTTCAGCTCCATCTCCATCTCACCCCCTCCAGGAAGCCTTCTGGCCCCACCCCTATCTCCTGTGGCACCTATTATGTGCCTACAGAGCCATTTATCTTGACCCTCACAACAGCTTTGCCAGGCAGGCTTGCTTTGCATTTACATTCTAAAGATGAGAAAACAAGGCTCAGAGAGGTTGAGTCATTTTCCTAAGACCACACAGCTGGAAAGTGCTGGAATTTAAATCCAGATCTATCTGACCTTGGAGCACTCATTGGAGATACTTCCTATTGTACCTATTGAGAGCTGGATATCTTTTCTCATGCTATAGTTAATTTTTTTTCTATTAAAAATAACATTTAATATTGGGAAAAAGAGCAACAACAAAAAAAGTCAACTATAAAAAAAAAAGCCAACTGTGATCCCACCACCCAGCCGCAGTCACTTTAACATTTGGGTGAACATCCTTCCAGTCTGTTTCCTGTGCCTGCACATAAATGCATGTGTGTACATTCACCCACGTATGTTCTCATGGCAATCTCATGCAGTCGCTTCGTGAACAGCTCTGATCTCACCACCTAGGATGTAGTCCAAAAGGGGAGCAGTTTTCATCTTCGCTTCACCTGTCCCCGGTACCTGGCACACAGCAGGTACATAATAAGCACTGGTGATCTGACTGTAGGATGATCACGCGGCAGAGAAAAAAAACGAAGACCTGGTGCTCATTCCGATTTTGTCACAGACAAGCTGTGTGACTTGGCTCTCTCTGAGCCTGGTTCCCTTGTTTGAGGGAAAAAAATCTAGGACTGGATGATGTCTGAGGAAGGAATGTGGCTTCTCACCTGGAGTGGAAGGGAGGAGGAAACTGGGGCAGAGCTCCTGTCTCAGGCTTTGGAGCACTTGCTGGAGGGTGGGGGGAGGACAGACAGACACAGAGCAAGATGAAGGAGTGAGTCCCCTTTCTACCACCACGATCATCTACCCAGCTCCCCCTCCCACCCTCCCTCATCATGGACCCTCCTTAGCAATGACATTGGGAACAGCGCTCACCATGTCCCCAGGCACCCCTGGCAGACAAAAGTTCCTATTTGCTGCGTAGAAGACCTGCCCGACCGACTGTGAGAGCTGGTGCGTTTCCACAGTCCATGGGACCTCTGGGCAGGAGGACACACACACCTGGGGGCAGAGAGCGTGCTGAGCGGCTGGTATCCAGACCCTGGGGGAGATCTGGGGACAGAGGTAGGTTCCAGACTCTGACCTGGGGTGTGGGGCATGCCAGGCCATTCTGGGTGATTGTGATGATGTTGGTGGTTAGGACGCAGCTGAAGATGTTGAAGTACAGGAGATACGGTTTATCTCTGTAGGAGAGAAGGAAGTGTATGCATCAGGGCTTGGTCAAGCCTCGGGGAAAGAGAGGGACCGCCAGGGCTGTGCCTCAAGAGTGCAATGGGGGGCTTCCCTGGTGGCGCAGTGGTTGAGAGTCCGTCTGCCAATGTGGGGGACGCGGGTTCGTGCCCTGGTCTGGGAGGATCCCACATGCCGCGGAGCGGCTGGGCCCGTGAGCCATGGCCGCTGAGCCTGCGCGTCCGGAGCCTGTGCTCCGCGACGGGAGAGGCCACAACAGTGAGAGGCCCTCGTACCACAAAAAAAAAAAAAAAAAAAAAAAAAGAGTGCAATGGGCCCAGTTCCTGGCCTCTGGAAGCTCAGCTCAGCTGGGGAGGTATGGGAGACACCTGAAAGATTGCCCAGAGGAATTCAGCATCGTCACTGCTAACAAAATGGTTAAGAGCTTGAACTCTGGAGCCAGCTTTATGACCTTGAATAAGTCATCTAACCACTCACTGCCTCAGTTCCATCACATGTAAAATTATAGTACCTACCTCACAAGGTTTAAATGAGTTTGTGTGTGTAAAGTACACTGCCTGCCTGGAATGCCATATAAATGTTAGTGGTTTTATTATTTATTGAAGGCTTCCTGCATGCTGGGACTGATAGCCTTGCTTCTGGAATCATCCTTATGTTTCAGAAGAAGAAATCAAAGTTCAGAGATGTTGAGTACCTTGCCGGAGGTCACAAACCAGAACTTACTTAGCCCAGCTGGGGATTCAAATGACCATCTCTGAACCCTAAAACCCATGCATTTAACCATGACTCTTTGCTGCCTCCTGATTCTAGGGGGACTCAGAAGCCACTGGCCAGCAGTGGAGGCTGTTCTACGTGGCCTGGAGTGGTGAGATTCAGGGAGGCTGAGGTGGAGTGGTCGCCTACCCATCCCCCATCTCACCTCCCTCCTGCCCCCTCTTCTTGCCTTCATACTCACTTGTTTTCCCCGATCCCGCAATAGGCCCCAGTAGAGTTCCTGGGGTAGAGGACTTGCTGGGGGTCTCCATACACCCAGGCTGGAGACAGAGACACACAGATGAATCACCGGAGTGCGGCAGGGACTTAAGAGGGAAAGGCTGTGGGTGTGGTCCCTCCTTGGGACAATAATGTCCCCCAGCCACTGCCCAGCTCTGCACTGCCAGAAACTCACCCACAAGCCCCACGGCGATGTAACCCAGAATGAAGAGGAAGAAGAGGACACAGCAGATGATATCTGTGCAGCTCCTTGGAGAGAAATGGGGGAAACCTTTGGAGAGGGGATGCTGGGGAGTGGGGGTAGCGTGGTCTGGAGGAGTCGTGCTTTGGAGAGTTGGGGGATGCTGGAAAGTAGGCATAGGTAGCTTTCATTTTATTCTCTTTAAGAAAACCTTTTTCTGGGTGGGTAAACTTTCTTCTGAAGTTTAAAACAGGAAAGGGCCCAGTTCAGAAGTGCTCAGCTGGATGAATTTTCCCAAAGGACACATGCCTGTGAAGCCAGCTCCCAGGCCAAGACACAGAACATCACCAGCTGCCGGGAAGCCCCCTTGTGCCCCCTCCACACACAACAGTCTCCCCAGGGCCACCACTCTCCTGGGGCAGGAGGTTTTTTCCTCACAAGTTTCTTACCAATATTTCAGCAAATACGAAGCAAAACCCAGACACCGCCCCCCTCCGCCCCACCCTGACCCCAGCAGCGCAGTGCCCAGAACTCACCTGTTCTTGATGGGGCCTCGAAAGGAGGGGTCATATTTGGCTGGTTTCCCTGAAGGGCATGGGGAGGAGTGTGGAGGGTGAGGCATGGAGAGGGGTCTCTCCCCCCATTTCCAGTCCCTCCAAACCCTCCCCCACAGCAGGAGCTACCCTGCACCAGGGTCCTACCTGGCCCCCAGGAGTTTGGGGGTAGATAGACAGGGGCAGGGCTGGCAGGAGGGGAAATTAGAGAACAGGAAAGGTAGTATCAGGGCTTGGTCAGCAGCTTCACTGATCACTGTGAACTCCAACCAGGCGGCCTTGGAGGGAGGGGAAAGGGCAGCTTTTTATGGGTCATTTACGGGTCACACCTCAAGGCCCTCAGCCAAAGTCATGAATTCCCGCAGGGACTGGGGATGGGGGGTGCCCTGTAGACCTCCACCCGGAAGGGAGCTTAGTCCCCAGGCTACTGCCAGTCTCTGGGAGAGCAGTCAGGGTGACACGTGAGCCGGGCAGTTTGTGGCCCGTCCTGTTCCTGGTCCTCCCTGAGTACACACAGGGCGGAGGTGAGGCCAGGCAGCCAGGGTCCCGTATGGGCACCGAGGAGGGAGGACAGCGGGCTGAGCAAGAGTGTGGGAAGGGGTGCGGTCCATTCTCCCAGGTGCTCTGGACTCTTGTCCCTCCGTGGTTCTCAGACGCGATGTCGATGATTGACCCAAAGCTGTTCCAGGAAGTCTGTGGGGTGTCCCCACTGCTCCCTCCCCTAACTCCCTTCGGACCAAGCCTCGCCTCTGGAAGGTCCCTCCCTTGGGGTTCCTTCCTTTCCAGACCAGAATTTCAGACCCCCGAAACCCCAAGGCACCTCTGCAGGCAGGGCCCTAGCCCTCACTGCTCACAGGGATCCCAGAGGCTGGTCCCAGGTCCCCCTCCCAGCAGGCGCCTCCACCCCGCCCCCTGCCCTTGTCCTCAGGACCCCTTGGGGCAGCCTCCCAGCCTTTGCCCCTCACAGAGATGCTGGAGACAGGCTGCCTACTCCTTCTCCTCAGGCCTTACCCTTCACAGGAGCCCCAGAAGTCTGCTGCCCCTATTCCTAGTGTACTCTGAGATAGACTCCCTCCTAGCAGAGAACCCAGAGGCTGGTCCCCAGCGCTCTCTCTCCACCAAGATCTGCAGCCCCTACTCCTCTCAGGGACCCCCAGCAGAACCCACTCCCCCGCCACTCCTCACAGACCCCGGCAGGGAGATCCCCAGCGCCTTTTCCCCTCAGAGACCCAGCGTCCAGGCTGAAACTCCGCCTCCTTCTCAGGGACCCCAAGCTGTTCCTCCTGACAGCGGCCCAGAGCCCAGCTCACTCCTCCCAGCCCGTGAGCCCCTTCCTCTGCTCAGGACCCTGACCCTGCCTCCTTCAGGCTCTGCTTCCAGGGCCCTGTCCTGAGGGGCCCAGAGTCGAGGCATGGCATCACCCCCTCGTCGCAGGGACTCCAGCCCCCCTCCTCATGCAGACCCCAGCTTCACACCCCAAAGGCTCCTCAGCAATGGCTCCCAGCCCCTGCACCCCATCCTCCTCCGAGGACCCTGTTTCCTTCCATCAGCTGTTCCCTGGGCCCTCCCCTCGGGGACCACGACTCCCCTCAGCTCCTCTCCCTGGTGCCGGCCCAGCCCCCGTTCCCCCGAGCAGGCCATCCCTCCCTCGCCGGGTCCTGGGCCCCCACCCCAGCCTCACCCTCAGCCTCACCGTAGACCTCGTTCTGGTCCTGTTTTCCCCCCATGTCTCAGTCTCCAGAGTGATTGGAGCCTGGGAGACCTGGCAGCTCACCTGCCACCAGCCCCGCCCTCCCGCCCTCACGTCACAGCCCCACCCCTGCCTGTGGTCCCAGACACACTCTAGTTCCTCCTTCTAGACTCTGAGCTGGAGGGCTGGAAGCTGGAAGGCAAGCCTGGTACGTGGGTCAGGTCAGGGCTGCTTGCTCGGGCCTCGTGGACCATGGCCTGAAGGACTCCCACGCTCTAAGAAAACCCTTCAGAATTTTGCAAACTACTTCAAGCGTAGTACAGTCACGCCTACGCCCTCCTGCCAAAGATTAAGTGTGGAGATGAGATTTGCCCTTGACTAGACCCTGCCCCACCGCAATCCCCTCACAACCCTCCCCCTCCCCCTCCCCTGGAGGGTAATCCACACCAGCCACACCTGTCCAGCCTGCTTCTCATCCTCCTTCTGCCCCTTGGACCCACATTCCCTCTGGCTGTGTGCGCTTTTCCGCCAACAATCACCCAGTTTATTATAAACCCAACATTTATTGAGAACAAAGGAAACTGGTTAGCACAGAGGCCCAATTTCAATTCATTAGACTTCAGCTGAGGGTGGGGAACAGGGGTGTGGCCAGCCCTGAAGTCACCCTCCCAGGGAGGAACCAGCTCTGGGAGACAGGGGCTGTCAGACCTCCAGGGCCTGGCTGGGATCTAACTGAGGAATGTGCGAAGGGGTGGGGGAGAGGAGACGGTAGCACCCCCAGGTGTGGGCAGCAAGTGGCGGAGGTGGCTGTCCAGGGCTTGGGGTGGGGGTCGTGGTCCTCTCTCAGGGGTTGACGGGAGGCAGGGAGCCGAGCTCAGGCAGCAGCTCGGGGTGGGGATCCAGGCGGGCCAGGCGGCTCTGTTCCAGGGCAATGGCCTCAGCTGAGTGCTTGCACTTCTCAGAGCCACACTGGCAGGTGAAATATTTGCTTTTGATGTCCCAGAAGCGGTCACCATAGTCAAACCTGTCAGGGAAGCACAAGAGGTCTGTGGGACTCAGACCCACTCCAAAGCACCCACCCCCATCTTTGGATGGGCTCTAAGCCCTCCTCTGTTCTAATGCACCTGCAGCACCAGCACTGCCTGGTAGCTTGTTAGAAGTGAAGATTCTTCAGGCCCCATCCCAAACCTACTGACTCAGAATCTGTGAGGCTCAGGACTCTGTTTACAGAGACATCGGACAAGCTCTGCTCTAATCCATGCCTGGAAACCAGGCACTCGCCAGCCGCCTGCTGTTGGTCCTGGGCTTGCTGCATCTCCCACACCCTGGCCGAGCCGCAGGACGCCTCACCCCAGTTCCTCCCCGGTCCGGATGTCTCGGGAGCTGAAGAAGGCAATGCGTGGAAATCGCAGGTCTTGGTGCAGCATAAAGACCCGGACGGGGATGATGTTGGGGTCACACAAGTGGTTGATGAAGCGGCTGATGTTGCCGTAGTAACGGGCGTCGATGCAGTACACCTCTCCATCCTGATGGGAGGGCGTCATTCATCACATCTACTACCACCCTGCTGGCTGGGCCAACCTCCCCACCCCCCTGACTACCCAGCCCCTCCTCCTCAGGTTTCCATCTGCTGACTGAGAGGAGGGCGGCAGAGGGGTCTCCTGCCCACCTTGTTGTCTAAGTCGAAGAGATAAGAATCATCCTCTCTCACATCAGCCTCAGCATCAGAGATCAGCTCGCCGACATACCTGTTGGGCAGGGAGTGGTGGTTCTGGAGGTGAGCAGGGGTCACTGGGAGCAGGCTCCAGGCCCTGTCTCTCCTCACAGCCCCAGGATTCCTCTTCCACTGTTTGTCAGCTGTCTGTGAATCTCACAGATCAACACAGCTGGGGCTGGGGTGGGCGACCCAAGGCACAGTGGGCCCCCAAGGATAGCGGACATCATCTGGGAGGGAGGGGGTGGGTGGCCCCCAACCAGAAGGGGGGTCAGGAGGAGGAACCTGAGGACACAGGCACGTGAGGGTACACACAGGACACACTCCCGCCAGCTGGGGTCCCACCAGACAACTAGGTCAACAGGCAGGACCGACAGAGTGGGGCCAGGGATGAGCTGGAGAAGCAGTGGTGGGGAAGTTAGAGGGAGGGGCTCGAGCCGCACCAGAGGATGACTCGGGTGAGCACGGCAGCGCCCAGCCTCTGGGGTGAAGGGATCGGTATCTGTGGGCAGTCGGCCTGGGTGGGGAAATCTGTTCAGGCGTAGACACGGGGGTTTGTGGACTAGGGATCACCCAGCAGGTGGGGGCAACGCTGGGCTGAGGACAGGAGAGGGGTGAGGACAGCGGGGAGGGGACGGAGCCACAGGAGCTATGAAGAACTGGGGGTGAGCACGCCCACGTTTGGAAAGCAGAGGGAGAGGAGCTGGTGAAGAGGAAGAATGGATGGGTCGCAGGTGAGGACGGTGTCATGGGAGCCAGAGCTAAGGGGGGCGGCAGATGCCAGGAGAATGAGGACTGAGACACACGGGTCAGGGAGTGGGACTGCTGAGAGGCAGCATCAGCAGAGGGGTGAGGGTAAAGGCAGATCTGGACACGGATGAGCAGTGAGTGGATGATGGGGAAACTGAGGCCCAGGAGGAAGGGGTCGCTTGTCTCAGTCAAATCGAGAGATGACATGATGGAGGAAAAATGAATGGTCCCTTAAATAGGCAATTGGGGCTGGATGAGTTTTTTTCTTTTTTTTTCTTAAGGCTAAAGGAGACCTAGATTACGTTTGAAGGCCATGGAGTAAAAGCCAGGGGACAGGAAGAGGTAATGGATACTGGGAAGAGAAAGAATTGATGGATGGAGAGGCCTGAGGCCCCTGATGAGGTGGACAGAAAGGTAGCTGTTATCACCTCCATTTTGCAGACAAGAAAAATGAGGCTCAAAGAGGTTGTGAACTTGGCCAAGGACACCCAGCTCTGTCTGTCTGTAAAACTGGGACTTTCCGCAGTGGGGAAGGGCAGGGAAGAGGGAGTGTGAGGCTTGGAAATACACCGAAGGGGAGGGAAAGACGCAGGCACTGCAGTCTGGCCGGAGCGCAGGCTTGGGGATGGGGGTCAGAGGAGGCTGGCCAGGGTGGGGGCAGCAGGAAGAGCTGGGACCCATCACGGAGGAGGGCAGAGAGGGAGGCCTGGGAGTCAGCCGTGGCCCTGCATCCAGCCCCCACGCCCCCAGGAGCCAAAGTACCCCCTCCCCACCACTCACTCGCAAATGAAAGTCCCCTGGGGAATGGTCTGCAGGGCTCGGACCCCCCAGCCCATCTTGGCTGTTCGGTAGAGCTGCAGTCGCACCCTGGGGGTGGGAGAGAGGGTGATATTCAGTGGTGTGACCTGGAAGCGCCCCGAGGGAGAGAAGGGAAAAGGGGGAGTGCGGGGAGCTGAGGGGCTGGGCCTCACTTGATGCCACTCTGCACTACCCGGTTCTTGCAGTTTCTCCAGCAGGAGCACGCCTGGTTACACTCAAAAATCAGCGGGGGCTCGATCTTGTTAAATTCCTGGAGCAGCCGCCCGTCCTGGGGTTGAGGGAGGGGAGGACAGTGGTTTCTGTGTGGTGCCCACCTCAGCTGCCCAGGACTCCCAAGACTTCACAGAAAAATCCACTGCTGACCCCAGCCCAGACACAGGGAGGACAGGCTGGGGGAGGCCACATATGCTCTTAGTTTATCCAACAGGAAACACACAACCATTGCCCTGGGTTTGCATATACCTGGGCCAGGCCCCTCTCTGTCCTGGCAACAGCCTAGGAATCCCAGGTCTCGCCCTGCCCTCTTCGCTGCTTCCCCCACAGGGTAGAAGGTGAGGGACAGGGTCCCAGGGAGTTGGTGTCAGAGGCCAGCTCCCCCAAAGGAGTGGATGAGTGTGTGTGCGGCCAGGGCGAGGGCACGTACCTTGTCATACCAGCAGCGAATGCTGAGCTGGCCACACAGGCAGTTGGAGCTGGAGCAGTCATCCACGCATGTGCAGTGCTGGGGTGGGAGGTAGGGTCAGCTCACCCCCCAGAATCGGCCTTGGCCCCTCAGATTCCAGTGCTCCCTGCCCCACAACTGCTGTCCTTTCTCTAGGGTCCACATTGTAGGACAGGGATGGTGATGGTCCCCGGATGAGGGGGAACCAAGATGCTGCTGATGGGGGTGTCTCTAGGGCCACCATGAGCCCATGTGATACCTTCACGTGTCCTAGAAAAAGGACCCCCTCCCTAGGTGGACGCAAGCCCACACCGGAGCTCCCTTTCAGCCCCACCACCTTGGCCAGGTGCCCTTGTTGGCCCACAGTGTGCCCAGCTGTACCTGGTGGCTCTGGGTATCCCTTTGGGAGGAGGGCCCAGGGCCCTGCACTCACCTGTAGGTGGGTGATGTTGCGGTCGATGTTCATGGTGGACGTCTCGCAGTTCTCCGAGATGTACTTGTAATCCTCGGGGCAGGGCTCCCCGTCCACACCGTTGACACAGGGAATGGGCACGTTCTCATAGCCCCGAGCCACGTCCCTGGCAGGAGGGGAGATGGAGCTGGGTGGCTAAAGCATGGGGTGAGGACTCCCCTAGGTGGGGAGAGGGCTGGGTGAGGGAAGAGGGTGGTTCTGGGGGTTCACTGGGGCGTGGGGAGTAAGGTTCCCAGATAAAAGGCAGGACACTCAGTGAAATCTGAATTTTAGAGTATCAAGAAACAATTTTTTAGTACAGGTATGTCCCAAATACTGCATGGGACACTCCTAACGTTAAAAAAGTATGCACTGTTCACCCGAAATTCTAATTCGGCTGGATGTTGTCTATTTTTATTTGGTGTATCTAGTTGACGTGTGCGTGTGGCGGGCGGACGGGGGACAGAGGTGGTTTTGGGGACTCAGAGGATTCTAGGGGCCGGGGGAGGGGGCGGAGGTCGCTCTGGGTAAGGAGAGAGCCCAGGCTCACCGGCAGATGATCTTCTCAGTGCGGATGGCCCGATTGCCCACCCCGAGCCGCAGCTTGCGGTTGAGCTGGAGTGCGAACCACACGTCAGAGCGCTCAGGGGTCAGGTCCCACGCCGTGTCCCCTTCCTTGTTCCGCAGCTCAGGGTTTGCCCCGCGGGACAGGAACAACCTGGGAGGGGACGGGAAGCCTGTGGGGTCCGGGGCTGTGCGAGGGGGCAGAGGAGTGTCCAGGTGGGGGCGGGGCGGGGGCTCACAGCACGCAGTCGTGGTAGCTCTCCCGGGCTGCAATGTGTAGGGGCGTGTCCCCGTGGTAGTTGACAGCGTGGAGGTCGCAGCGGGCGTTCAGGAGAACCTCTGCGATGGCGGCGCTGCCGGTGAAGGAGGCCCAGTGCAGGCAGATGTTCTCCTCCTGGGGAGGTGGCAGGGGGAGAGGTCTGAACCCAGCCGGCACCTTGCTCAGGGGCGGGGGGCTGAACCCACTTCCCGCATCCCGACCAAACTCTCACGTTGTCTGTGAGGGTGACGTCGGCGCCCCGTGTCAGCAGCATGCGGATCACCTCGATGTGCTTGTGCTCTGCGGCCCAGATGATGGGCGTCCACCCCCCGCTGTCCTGTGGGTGGGGAGGGAAGGAGGAGGGTGGAGAGGCAGCTCCAGCCCTGCTCACCCAAACAGATGCTCCACCACTCACAGGCTGTGGAACCCTGGGCAAGTCATTTAACGGCTCTGGGTCTCTGTTTCCTCGTTTACAAAATGGGACTAGTGAGTGTCTATTGCTCAAGGCCGCGAAGTGATTTTTCTCTCTTTAAAAAGTTATGTATTTCCTTGGGACTACCCTGGTGGCGCAGGGGTTAAGAATCCGCCTGCCAATGCAGGGGACACAGGTTTGAGCCCTGGTCCGGGAAGATCTCACATGCCGCGGAGCAACTAAGCCCGTGCGCCACAACTACTGAGCCTGTGCTCTAGAGCCCGAGAGCCACAACTACTGCAGCCTGCGCGCCTAGAGCCCGCACACCACAACAAAGGGTAGCCCCTGCTCGCCGCAACTAGAGAAGGCCCGCATGCAGCAACGAACACCCAACACAGCCAATAAATAAATACATAAATAAATAAGTGAATTTTCAAAAAAGAAAAAATTAAAAGAAAAAAGAAAAAATACATATTTCCTCGATCTGCCTGCCCACTCAAAGGTCCTAGAAGCAGGAACCCAACAACAATGACCACCCCTAGGTACACAGACTGTAGTCTTGAAAAAATATTTCCCATTTAAAGGAACCAGAGTTTCATAGAGAAATGGTAGATCCTGAGTCTGGGGCAGGATAGGTGCTGAAAAGGATGCTCTCAAAGTCCACTGGGTCATTTCAAAAGCCACAGGAGCCTATGGCAAGGGGCTTCTTCTGGACAAAGGACAGAACAATTCAAAGATCAAGAAGAGCACCTCAATGATCACTGCAGCACTATTTACAACAGCCAGGACAAGGAAGTAACCTAAGTGTCCATCAACAGAGAAATAGACAAAGAAGATGTGGCACATATATACAATGGAATATTACTCAGCCATAAAAAGGAACAAAATTGGGTCATTTGTAGAGACATGGATGGACCTAGAGAGTGTCGGAAATCAGAAAGAGAAAAACAAATATCGTATATTAACGCATATATGTGGAATCTACAAAAATGGTGCAGATGATCTTATTTGCAAAGCAGAAATAGAGACACAGACGTAGAGAACAAACGTGTGGATACCAAGGGGAGGGTGGGAGGAACTGGGAGACTGGGATACGCTATTGATACTATGTATAAAATAGACAACTAATGAGGACATACTGCATAGCACAGGGAACCTAACACACTGTGGTGACCTAAATGGGAAGGAAATCCAAAAAAGACGGGATGTATGTGTATGTACAGCTGATTCATTTTGCTGTACAGTAGAAACTAACACAACATTGTACAGCAACTATACTCCAATAAAAATTAATTAAATAAAAAACCCCAAAGGTCAAGAAGAATGACACAGACTAAAACACCTCCAATCCGTGAAACACTGAGTTAGTAAGGAATCTCACTGGACAGTGCCAGACATTAAGGCTGCAACTCATTTTGAAAACTGATAAAGAGAAAAAAGAAAGAAACAGAAGAGAATGAAGAGAAATACAAACGAAGGGGGAAAAAGAGATGGGGACAGACTGGAACAGTGTGAAATGCAGGGAAAGGGTCAGAGTTCAGACGAGGGAGAAAGGGGACCTAAAGCCTGAGGCTGAGGCAAGGACCCCAGGGGGCTGGGCCGGAAGCCCGGCCGCTGACCTGGGCGTTGACGTCCACCTGTCCCGTGCTGAGCAGCAGGCTGACCATCTCCAGATTCCCAATTTTGGCTGCGTGGTGGAGGCAGGTGGAGCCGTCTTCCTCCTGAGGGCGATGCAGGCAGATGAGCCGGCTGGCTGGCACCTCAAGCCCGGGCCCTGAGCCCCGGCCCTGGCCTGCCCGGCTGCGCACCTTGCTGTAGACGCAGCCCCCGCGCTGCACCATGTAGCGAGCCACCTCCAGGTGGTTGTTCACCACGGCCTCCATCAGCGGCGTCCGCTGCTGCTTGTCCACAGCATTGATGTTCGCCCCAGCCTGCAAGGAGGGGGCACGCGGGCTGGCACCAGGGAGGGGCTGGGCAGGGGAGGGGGTCCCAGGGCTGGGCCCGCGCTGACCTGCAGCAGTACGTGGCAGATCTCCACAGAGCCCTTCTGGGCAGCCGCGTGCAGGGGCGTGCGCTTGCTCTGCTGGTCGCTCTGGAAGTTGGGGTCCAGGTTGTCCACTGCGGGGAGGGCCCGCCACACCGGGAGAGGGAGGGACAGGTGGTAAGCAAGCTAGGGGGTGGGTGGCACCTCCTCCAGGAAGGCTTCTCAGGGCCCCAACCTGAGTCAGGGGCCCCTCCTGGGCCTTCTTTGTGCTCACCTCCACTGCAGCACAGCACTGATCAGAGTAAGAAGTTAAGAGCACCAGCTCTGCCTGAGTTCAAATGGCCCCTGCCCCTTAGTACTGCTGTGCACTGGGCAAGGTAGTTAACCTCTCTGGGCCTCCGCTGGGAAGATTTAAGTGAGTGAAC
Source organism: Hyperoodon ampullatus (assembly GCF_949752795.1). Taxonomy (NCBI): domain Eukaryota; kingdom Metazoa; phylum Chordata; class Mammalia; order Artiodactyla; family Ziphiidae; genus Hyperoodon; species Hyperoodon ampullatus. The sequence continues at coordinate 82,273,883 of NC_136923.1, read as the reverse complement.
GTGCATAAGCACTCAGAACAGTCCCCAGTCCCCATCATCACGGGTTATTCCCCCACCACACTAAGTCCTTCAGGGCAAGCACGACGTTCTTCATTGCTGCCCTCCTGGCCCCGAGTCCAGTGACTGGTACATAATCGGTGCTCAGGCAGGGTTTGCTGAACGAAGGAGTGGAATACTCACACAGCATCAGGATCACCTTCTGCAGCTCCCCTTGCTTCACGGACAGGTACAGCTGCCGGGGGTGGAAACGGAGTTTCTTCCGCCTGCCATGGTGAGGGAGGGAGAGGGGGTTGACTCGCCAGATTCAAGCATCGGTTCCCACACCTGCAGCTCCACACTTCCAGCCCCAGTCCTAGCTGCTGTGCCCGAGGTCAACCCCTACTCACCTCTCTGACTCCTGGATAACCAGGGCCTTTTCCAGGGCCTCCCGGCCTGGGCCAGGTGGCAGCCCCACAGCCGAGAGGCAGCCCCCATTGGGCAGGGTTAGGGAGGGCCCCGAGCTGTCGATGGTGTCAGCCAGGGGTTCGCAGGGTGGACGCCGGGGCTCCCCCTGTCCTCGCATCCGGGCGCTGTGGGAGAAGGTGTGAATGTTCAGGGGAGACGGGGACTGGGGCAGGGAGCAGACAGAAAGGAAGGGCAAAGCCAGTACCTGGGCTGGGAAGTGTCCGCTCTCCCAGGGGCATCCTGGGCCAGGGGCGGGGGGGCAGGGGCTGCAGTGCCAGCCGGTGGGGTCACCCCATCCCCCCGGGGGATGGTCACCTCCTGGGCCTCAGATGCATCCTCCCCACAGTGGGGACAGAAGACCATCCCGTTCAGCTGGGACACACAGGCCTTGTGGAAGCGGTGGGCCACTCGGAAGTCGGGGTGACACTCCAGGAAGGTGCCCTGGGGGCAGAAAAACAATGTGGCCAGGCTCTGGGAGCCCCTACCCCCATGGGGCATGCTGCCTGTCTGCCCCACTGGTCACTCACCGCCGTGCAGAAGTAGCCACAGCCTGGGCAGCAGTGGTGTTTGACCATGCGGGCGCGGTGGGTCTCACAGAGCACCATCAGTGCCACGCGGCTGGACGGTCTCATGGTCTCCCGCTTGAGGATTGCAGCGTTGCAGCCTGATAGCTGTGCGCAGTGAGGATGGGTGACAAGAGGTGAGGCTGGGCTCTGGGGCTGGATGCCCTGGCAACTCACCTACCAGCCCAGAGGCCCACCTCTCCATCCACACTCTCCGTGGCCATGCACTTGTGCCCTGCTCTCTCGCTGATCCGGTCTATCTTGGGTGCCTCCATGCGGCAGCTGCAGAGGGGCAACTCCTCAAACCCACGCTCTGTCTCCAGCGAAGATGTGTCATTGGACACCCCTTGGATGGAGGAAAGAGGGAGCTGAGGGAGGCCCAGCCTCTCACCCACCGGGACCCCTCCTGGGGCCTCTCACCCCCGCCCTGACTTTCCCTCCGTGCTCCAGAACCCCCAAAGTCTGGCCACGGACACCCCAGCTCCAGCGGGGTTCCCCTCCTCCCCATTCCCTCCGGCCCCAAGGGCGCCCCTAGTGGCTCCCTATCCCGGCAATTGGCAATTACCAGCGTGGTTGGGAGAGAGGGTCCCCTCGCTGGGCAGCTCCAGGGACCCCAGAGGGACCTCCATGTACTCACTGGGGCCTGAGGAGCCCACACCATTCACTCCTGACACAGAGACAGAGAGAGTGAGAGTGCGAGCTCACAGGTGCCTGGATGCGGGGGTACATGCGGGTGTGCATGCTGAGCGTGTGTGTGCATGCATGCTCTCTGGGGACCGGGAGGGGCTGGAGGAGGGGCCCCCAAAACAGAGGAGCCTTCTCACCTCGTGGCTCCTTGGCCCTCGGAGGCTCCCGCTTCCGCCGTTTCCGTGATGGCTTCACCCACGGGCTGTCCTTCCGCCACTTCTTTTTGGCTTTGCGCCGGCCGCTGGAACCACTCTGGGGAGGAGGAAGAACGTTAAAGAGCCCGGCCCGCAGCCCATAACCCCCTCCTTTGAGGACTCAGACCTCCGTCCCCGAAGCCCCCACTCCTCCGGGGACGCCAGCCTCCAGTTCTACCCTGTCAGACTGATTGCCTGACTCTTCATCTTCTTCTTCTTCTTCCTCCTCCTCCTCTTCCTCCTCCTCCTCTTCCTCCTCCTCTTCCTCTTCCTCACTCAGTTGTTCAGCCAGAGCTTCGACCTCAGACTGGAAGAGAGGCAAAGCGGGGCTGAAGAAACAGTGACCCCCAGGCCACAGCTCTCTGCTGGGGGGAACTTGGGAGGGAGGCAGAGCAGGACACATCCGACCCCCGGGACTCAGAGAATGAGGCGGGATCAAGAGAACAACAGTTCTCCACGGATGGCTCCCTGGTGATGACGTGTGAACAGGAAAGGAAGGAAAGGGTTGGATACAGAGAGGAGGTGTAGCATATTATACTGTAATAAAAAATAAGGTGCTAGGGTTTCCCTGGTGGCGCAGTGCTTGAGAGTCCTCCTGCCGACGCAGGGGACGCGGGTTCGTGCCCCGGTCTGGGAAGATCCCACATGCCGCGGAGCGGCTGGGCCCGTGAGCCATGGCCGCTGAGCCTGCGCGTCCGGAGCCTGTGCTCCACAACGGGAGAGGCCACAGCAGTGAGAGGCCCGTGTACCGCAAAAAAAAAAAAAAAAAAGGTGCTATGGTGACATGCAACAACATGATGAATCTTGGCAACATAATAGTAAACAGGAAAAGGAAGGAATACATTCTAGATAACAAACGTATAGTAGGAGACTCTTGATGAAATTCATAAAGAGGCAAGACTGAAAACACTAAATGAAAAACGAGTTAGAGGGGCTTCCCTGGTGGCGCAGTGGTTAAGAATCCGCCTGCCAATGCAGGGGACATGGGTTCGAGCCCTGGTCCGGGAAGATCTCACATGCTGCGGAGCAACTAAGCCCGTGCACCACAGCTACTGAGCCTGTGCTCTAGAGGCCGCGAGCCACAACTACTGAAGCCCGTGCACCTAGAGCCCATGCTCTTCAAGAAGAGAAGCCTCTGCGACGAGAAGCCCGCGCACACAACAAAGGGTAGCCCCCGCTCACTGCAACTAGAGAAAGCCCACGTGCAGCAACGAAGACCCAACACAGCCAAAGATTAAAAAAAAAAGAAAACAAGAAACGCTATAATGAAGTCAGGCTGACATCTCCTGAATCCACTGATCTTAACTTCACTAATAAAAGACCAAATGTTCCACGCCTGATGTGATACAACATTGGGCAGAGAGTTATGTGTTAATCCCCACCCAATCAGCCAACTCCTAAATGTGAAGAATTCTGTAGGATAACTGACTTGGTTTCTTCAATAAATAAATGGCACTTTTTTTTTTTTTTTTAAATAGGGAACCTATACATCAAGAGAGACCTAAGACAAATAATCAAATCAATGTGTGGACCTCACTGAAACCTGACAGACGAAAACTCATTTATGAAACAACCGAGAAGATGTGAAGACTGACTGGTGGCAAGGTGATGGTGTTAAAGAATCATCTGTAGGGACCTCCCTGGTGGTCCAGTGGAAGGGCTCCCCGCTTCCACGGCAGGGTGCATGGGTTTGATCCCTGGCTGGGGAACTATGATTCCCACATACCACACGGCGGAAAAAAAAAATTATTTGTAAATTTTTTAAAAACAGAAAGAGGTCTTATGTTTAGAGATACTTGTGGAAATATTTCTAGATAAAATGATATAGTATCTGCGATTTGCTCTGAAATAATCCAGTAAGTGTGGGTGTTGGGGAGGAAGAGATGAGTCAAGATCAGCTGTGTATCGATAATCCTTGGAGTTGGGTGATGGCTACCTGGGGGCTCACTATTCTATTCTTTTGTGTATATTTGAAAGTTTCCATGATAAAACGAATGAAAAGCAAAACAGGCAAGACTAAGCATTATGCTGCATGGACAAACATATATGTGAAATAAAACCAAACAAGCAGCAAAGGAATAAACAAGCAAACAAACAACAAATAAACCATAAAATGGGATGTTAAACCCGAAGTCCAGGATGGTGATTATCACTGTGGAGAGGGGCAGGGGGATGGTATGGGGTAAGGCACACACTGGAAATAAGTTATAGACAGTATGGGGCAGTGAGTTAGTGGGTGTTCAGAGAAGGAAAGAAAGAAGAAAGTGGGGCAGGAAAGACTGGAGAGCGAGCCCTGGGCGTGGGGGAGCACTGGCCGGGAGGGCGGCTGGCTCCCTCTCACCTTGCTGTCAGAGTCCACCCGCTCATCCACAGAGTAGGAATCGTAGTAGAGGCTGAAGTCATCCCCCACCACCGTTTCCCACTCCTCCAGGGACCCGGGCTCCCCCTTCTCCAGGGTCACTTCTCTCGAACCCCGTGCAGAACCCAACTCCTCTGACTAGAAAAAGATTTAAAGAAAAAAATTGAAGCTGCTGGCCCTCCCTCACCAACACCCCATTTCCCTTGAGGGCGAGTTGGAGCCCCAGCTCCTAGGATCCCTCAGAGCAGCCCCCCAGGTGGAGAGGCCCAGGCCCTGTTCCCTGCCTCTCCTGGCTCACCAGGCCACCTCCTGAGTTCAGCTTCCTCCTTTTGGCCACATCTGGAAGGAGAGAAAGGAGTGAGGCCCGTACTCTAAACCCTTAGCACAGGCCATAGCAAGCCGCAGGTAGGTGGGGGGTGGGACTGACCTGAGGTCACCTTCCCCAGCGAGTGCACATCATCACTCATGCGGAAATGCTGCACTTCAGGGGGCCGCTTCTCAGGGACTGGGGGCTGGGGGCAGAGAGGGAGCACACTTAGGGTCAGGGAGCATCTATGGTTCTGCCTGGATTAGCTTAGAGCCAAGCCCCAGGTCGGGGTGGGGTTGTGAGCCACACCCTCAAAAATGCCATCTGAAGTTCCCTGCCAATAATAAGAACTGTGTCAAGCACATCCCACATCTAACACTGATGCCAAGAGCCCTAAAAACACTGTCATAAAGCTTCTGAGATTCTGGGGCTCTTGTCATTTCCCTCCTCAGACATTTCTGTGGCCCTCAGCTCTTTCCCTGTACAGCAGGGGCAGTTTCAAAGAAGGGAGAAGTTCCCTTGGGGCCTGCTTTGAGGTAGAAAGGAAAAGTGATTGAAGTTTCTCTAGTCATTATCATGAGAGTAATTAAGACATTAACTACATAATTAACTCTTCAACATTAGTGTCTTCTACTCCCCTCTGCCTAAGAATGTAAACCCCAGCAAGATAGAAACCTGTCTGTTCCAGATTAAACCCCAGTAGAGAAACTAACACACAGTAGCGCCTTGGTATGTATGTGAAGCAGTGACTGGATAAGAAAAGACCTGAAGGTAAATTGTAAAAAAGCAGCCCACAAGAGGTTTATGGTTAATTACCCTGTCTCTCCCACCCCAACAAACCTCCCCCTAAGCCCCACCTGTCCATTTCCTGGTTTGGACATGGTTTTCCTGGCTCGATGGACCTTGGGCTGCCCCTCCGGGCTGGCTGTGGCCGGAGGGGGTTCAGGCCCTGCTGCTGTTGCCCCCTGGGCCCCCGGCATACTCAGCAACCTCATAGCCAAACTCTGGACTGATGGGGGTGATTTTCCGGCCCCTGTCATTGACATCTTGGCTCGGCTGGGACAAGCGCCCCCCTTACTGGGGGAAGATGGGAATGACTTCGTGGCATGGCCTGAAAAACACAGGCAAGCAGGCAGGAGACAAGATAAGAGGGAAGGCAAAGTCAGAGAATACCCCACCTCACCCCCAGGCTCCCTGGCCTCTCACCCATCAGGATGCGGCCCCCATGGAGGTCCCCATCTCCCTCGAGATTCTCGGGTTCATCCCCAATGAGTGGTGTGGCCCCTACAGGGGTGTCAGCCCCCTCATCGCCGACGGTGACCGTGACAGAGGCTGGGGATGAGGGGCCAGCAGTCTCCAGGGAGTCGGGGTTGGCCTTGGGCAGGATCTCCTCACTACGAGGGGTGTCCCCTAAAGAGCCATGAACTGTAATGGAAGAGAAAAAGTTCAGGGCTAAGGGCTCAAGAGATCCTGTGTTGGGGGAGGTGAAGGTCCAACTGGGCCTGTTTCTGCTGCACTCACCTCTCTCGGTGGCTCCTCTGGGCTCCTTCTCCAGCACCAGCGCCCCCATCTCAGCGGGGGCCTCCCCCTGGGAGGGGACACAAGGGATAGGAGAGCTGGTCAGTCCCGTAGGAAGTTGAGGGGCCCAGGACGCCTGGGCCCTGGAAAGAGACAGGAGGCTCCGGGGCCTACCTCTTCCTCTATGGGGCGCCCCCCTTCCGCGGCCACGGCTGCCCGGAGGGGCCGCACGACCCCTCCCCCGGGCCCGCATCAGCCCCCTCCCTCTCGGTAGACCCCGCATCTCAGGGACCGAGAAGAGAGGAGGGGGAGGGGGCGGGGCCTCCGCACCCCGGCCCCGCCCCCTCCTCCCGGCTGCACGCGCCTCTCCCCCTTTGTCCCCCAGGCCGCGGGGACCCCGGGCACCAACCCCTCCAGCACCCGCTGCCCCCCAGCCCGGTGGACGGCCCCTCGTGCCCCTCGCGCGTGTTCCTGGAGCGCCGGCGCCCGCTGCCCACTCGGGGGCAGCCGGCGGCTGCACGCGCGCCTCGGTGCCCACTCCCCCCACCTCCCACCCCCTGGTCCCCTCATCCGCCCCCGGTGCTGGCCCTCCGGATTGCTGCAAGTCTCGCCCGGGCCCCCCGGCCCCGATGCACCCCCGGAGCATTGCACGGGCGCGCGCTTCCCCCGGGCGCGCGCGCGGGCATGCACCCGCCTCTCCCCCTCCCCTTCCGCACCTCGGCGGCCGCCGCCGCTGCAGCTCCCGCCGCCGCCGCCATCGCCGCTTACGCGGGGGGCCGAGCCGGCGCGCGGCCGCCCCGGGTCACGTGGGCGAGGAGGGAGGGCTTAGGAGGAGCCTTAAAGGAGCCACTACGCACTTTCTGGCCATTTTCCCCCCGAGAGCGGCCTCAGAGATGGCAGTTCCTGTTCTAAGCTGGGGGCTGCAGGGGGAGAATTCCTGCCATTCCTGGCCTCAGCTCAGCTGGGAACCGAAGGCGAGGCACGCCTGGGTCCAGGTGTGGCTTCTCCATCTGCCACCTGGCTTTAGGTAACTAGCGGAGCGACTGAGCCTCCCGGCTCTCGGCAGTGGCTGTATTTCCAGTCCTGCCCATGTGTGCTTCTCCCGCTTCTGGTTGCTTTCTAGCTTCTGGGTCACTAGATAGAAGACTCGGCCTCAATTTTGGCCTCGGTTCTCTAACGAGCAAGAAGGGGGCGATGGGGACGCGCGGAGGACACCTTTACTCTTGGCTGGTTCTAGCATGCAGTTTCAAGTGTCCCCTGGAGCAGCGATCCCTTTTGAAAACCTGGGGCTAAATGTTTCTTCCATTTATGCCAGACATGTCACGCCACCACATGCACTAGAGATCCAGGTAAGCCCCCAGAGGCCCGAGTCATTACTGTCTGGTAACACTCTAATAAGTAAACTTTTTTGCCAAACACTTCACAAGCATAGCAGGCACTCCGTTGGTCATAGCCCAGCCGACAGTGGAAGTATGAGTGATATTACACCAGGACACACAACTTTGAGAGCAGTATTTAGAGTACCATCTCTTTAGGTATTACATCTGGTCAAAGTCTGGAAAATATCTGCATTTCACATGCGATATTTGACACAGGCGAGTGGATAGGGTATAGGGCACCTGAGGCCAATTCAAGGCCTTCTGGGAACTGTAGTTCTCTTCGGTTAAGAACTATTCCAGAGCTTTCTGGGAATTGTAGTCTTCTCCGCATCTTAACCCAGTGGTTTTTATCTTTCTTCAGGACAGGAACCCGTTCCCCAGACCAAAAACGGCCAAACACAGGCTCCAGCTTACAATTTTGGTGGGCACAATGATCACACCTACACCCCATCCCTAGCCCTGATACCAAACTCCTCAACTAGAGTAGGTCATTTGTTAACACCTCCGCCAAACAATCATGGAACACTTGTGCCGTGAGGTATCTGCCAGGAGTTGAGGATGCAGAACTGGGAGGGTCTCTGGCCAGAGGAGCCCACTTGTCACACTCCCCTTCCCCTCTCACGGCTCCTTCAGGCATGAGACCTGCATGAGTTGTGTCCTCTGGGTACTTAGAAAATGGCATCAGAGGGTGAGGTGGTCTAGGGTGGGATAGTCATTTACACGCAGTTGCCAGATAGAGTATAAAGAAAAAAAAGTTGTTGTTGTTTTTTTTATTTTGTGGAAAACAAAAGCAGAAAAACTAAAACCCCAAACTCCAGAAAAAATCCTAAAAAATACGTTTTGTTTTCTTAAAAAATACTGTATAAGTCTCTACTCCTCTCCCTCCCCCACAACCGCCCTCCTTGCCGCCTCTCATCTCACTGCCCTACCCCCCACCCCCACCACTATTCGTAGCTCCTGCTATTGTACCCCCCTTCCCAGTATCTACCCAGGATGCTCACCCCCATATTCTCTTACCTGCCATCTTCCTTTGTTCTCCCTAGAATTTTGGTGAGCCTTGTACCCATCCCATTTCCCCAGCATGCAAGAACGGTCTCCCCCTTCCTTCTTTTCCGGAATTCAATAATCCTTTCCCCCTACCACTCCCTCTCCCAAGGATCTAGTCCAAGCAGGAGCAGGTAAGCTGCCTCCTGCCAAATTCCCTCCCAATTCCCACCCACCCACCCCCTACCTCAAGAAATGCCAGAACCTCTTCCTGGGCAGCCGTAGCCAGGAATAAAATATTTTCCAGTCTTTTTCCCTCCTCATCCCATAGGACGTTTTCCCTCCCTCCACATATCCATGCACCTCCAAGAGAAGAAAATCTTTCTTTGGGACCCCCTATTCCCTTGGCCTTCTCAAAGAACTCTCTCCCTGTCCATCCTTTTCTTCTGAAGAGGCAGGGTCTTCTCTCTAAGGAATCTCCGGCCCCTCCCTCAGGATGTGTGTGTCTGCTCAGGCTCCCCACCGCACCTGCCTGCCCCTGCCCCCCACACCCCCCTATTCTCCTGGACCAAGGAGCCCTCTTCCCCTGCAGCCCAGGAACCCAGCCCCTGCCACGCTAGCGCTAGCGGATGAGGACGTTGATCTCAGCCACGCTGGCCTCCAGCACGTTCTCGGCCGTGGTCTTGCCGTGCTGCTCCTTGAGGTGGCGCCTAATGGCAGGCTTGTGAGCAAAGCGCACATCGCAGTAGGAACAGCGATAGGGCCTCGCTCCCGAGTGGAGGTTGAGGTGGTCGTGCAGCGTGGACTTCTGTGTGAAGCACTTGCCGCAGATGCCACACGAGTGCGACTTGACGCCGCGGTGAACGTTCATGTGGCGGTTGAGGTTGCTGCTGTGGTTGAACTGCTTGCCGCAGCGCGGGCACATGAAGATGAAGTGCTGCGCCCGCATGTGGAAGACCAGCTTCTCCACGCCCTGGAACACTTCCGGGCACTTGGTGCACTTGATGTTCTTTAGGGGATTGCCACTGGAAAAGCCTCCGGGCAGGGGTCCCCGACTGCCCCCCGCCCCCAGGCTGCCCCCCGCCCCCCGGGCAGCCATGGCCACCGCTGCTGCCTCCACCAGGCCTGAGGTGGCCCCCACACTGGCCCGGCCTCCTGGGATCAACAGCAGGCCCTCCCCTTCTGCGTCCTCGGACAGGCTGTAGCAGGCTTTCACCACGCCCTGCGGTGGAGCCACAGTGCTGGGGGGCACGCTGCTCTGGGCCAGCTCCCCAAGGTGGCTGCCCACCGAGCCTCCGATGCCCAGACCTCCTCCCAGGCCTCCGGGAGGTTTGAGCCGGTGTGCCACCTCCAAGGCCGATTCCACCTTGACGATGCAGATGTCAGACACGTCCTCGTCCTCATCCTCATCCTCTTCCTCGGCCTTCAGCTCTAGGTCCTCATCCAGCGGGAACTCCAGCTTCACAGGCCGCAGGAGTGGAGGGGGGAGAGGGGGTGGAGGTGGGGGTTTGGGGGCTGGCTTCGGGGTCCTGGCGGGAGGGAGGAGGGATTTGGTGGCACTGACACTGCTTACAAGGCTGGCATCGCTGACCCCATCCTCTTTGAGGCCTATCTTGGGCTCGATGAACTGGCTGAGGGCATTCCGGCATTTCTCCACCACGTGCTCCATCTGCAGGTAGGAGGCGGCCGTCAGGTAGTTAACAATGTCCCTGACAGCGAATTCCAGGGCGCCCGTATAGCAAGAAAGGAGCAGGTCAGCCACTATGCGTGCACTGTGCATCAGGGAGACCTGCAACTCAGAGCTGGGATTCAGCAGGAACTGGTCCCGCAGGAACGGCGAGCAGGCGGCCAAGATGACCTTGTGGCCGCGGAACTTGAGGCTGTCGGCCACAATGGTCACGTCGCAGAACCGCTCCTCTGCGCGGAGCTGGTTCATGTTCCGCAGCGTAGCGGCCTCGTGGCCGGGCAGCTGGAAGCGCAGGACTTCCACCCCAGAGGCCATTGTGGCGGGGGTGGGCCACCCTGGTTGGGAAGGAAACCGGTCAGAGACAAAGGTCTCCGGCTTTCCTAGGCCAAGGCTCCAGGCCTCGCACCCCCATTCTTGCCTGGCCCTCCCAGCATCAGATCATCCAGTTTTCAAGCCTCTTCCTCAGTTTCCCCAGCCCCCGGGGAGGCGCTGTCCCTCCGAAAGGAGGGAGGCGTGGTTCCCGGGGGCGGGGCAGCGGCGTCCACACCCCCCAGCCCGACAGCCCGCGAAGATGGGGCAAGCCCGCGCGCCCACGGGGGAAGGCCGGCGGAAGCGGGAGCAAAGGCCTGGGTTCTAGGGTGGCCCCGGTTGCAGCCTCTTCTCACCCCGCCCCCTTTACCCGCTGCCTCATTCCTCCACCCCCCCTTGCACGTTTGCACGCGCCTTTCACGTCTTCCCCTCCTGCCTGCACGCATCGTGCACGGCCCCCCCCCCAACGTTCAGAACTCCGTGGCACGCCCCCCCCGCCCCACGACCCTGAGTGCACGCGCCTCTCACCTGGCCGGGTTCCGCGCGCTGTTTTTTTCCCCCCCTACTTCCCCCACCCCCCCCGGGGCCGACTGCGCCCCCACACACGGGCAGGGCCTGGGCAGCGCGCAGGCGCGGGGGTGCACGGGGCGCGCGCGCGGGGCCGGCTCCGCGTGGGCGTAAGGGGGGAGGGGCGGGGGCGGCTCGTGGCGTGTGTTCCAGGCCCCGCGCGCGGCGGCGTCGGCGAGAACTCGGGGAGGAGGAAGAGGGGAGGGAATTAAAGGAGCAGGATTCCCCCTTTCCCGACCCCCCTTTCTTCGCCAGCCCCCCCCGACACGGTTAAAGGGCCGGACGGCCTGGCCTCTCCTTTGGCCGGTATTATTTGTCCGCCAGAGCGGAAATACGTTCCGCACCCCCCTCTTTCTGGCTCCCCCTCCTCTGTGCCTCCGGGCCCCGCGGCCCGTCTGCGCGTGCGTGCCAAATACCGCGCGGAGGCCCGCTCACTCGGGCCCGCCTCCCGCTCCCGGCTGCCCGCGGCGCAGCCTGCTCCTCTGCCCCCAGTGCGCGCCGCCGCCCCCGGCGCTCCCCGCCTGCCTAGCTCCCCGCGGGCGGCGCTGCCACCTGCTCGCGGGGGTGGTGCTGCTCTGGCCCAGCTGTGCGGAGCGGGGCCGGAGTTGCAGCCACCGCCCCTCCCGGGGTCCCAGCCCACCCCGTGGCTATCGAGATGGTTGCTGTTGCTCACGCCTGCATCCCCTGTTGATTACGTTCACAGTTCCTCCAGCCACACTTCCAGATTTTTCCAACTCTTCTGAAGCTAGTAACCACCTCAGCACTCCCGGCCTAAAAGATATTTTAACTTTCTGCAAGGCCCACCAATCCAGTGTCCTCAACTTCCTCTCCTCTGTCTCAAAATTTTATGAAATCACACCTATCCTCCTCTTCCCCCCATTCTCAGAATTGATCCCAATTTCTTGCCAAGGCAAACGCCCTCGTAAGGTCGATGACCTTGACTATTTCACCCCTACTATATAAATAGACCTAGTACTAATTCTTCTAATTATGTGAATATTTATATTAGTATGATATTTATATTAGCGTCCTTCCCATCCCTGACCCCTCCACCAGACTGACAAGGTCAGAGCTCCACTGCCCTAAACAAAACTTTCCCTCAACTCTGCACCTTTGCCGTCTCTTTCTCTGTCATTCCCAAACTGAGCTGCAGTCTCCACGGCTTCATCACCAGCCTTGAAGACTGGCTCCCTTCCCTCCCTCTTCCTTGCACCTCTCATACCTACCCTCACTTCCCCACCCAACCAAGTCCAGGTGAAGAAGCCCCTGTTCCCTGCCAACTGGATTTGTTTGTTACATTCTCCAGGAGACTAGAGCATTTTCCTTACATACCAACTTTGGTGGAATGTGTTCAGTATCTGGTTTCCCCATTGGATCGTAAACTTCTTGATTGCATGAATTATGTCCTGGGTTATGTTTTGCAAATAAAAGTCATACAATAAAAGACTGTTGAAGTCATTCCTCTTCAGTTCAGCCAGCATCCACCCATAAAAAGTTTGTTCCTGACTTAAACTGAATCCTGAACTAACTCAGGGGATGCCCTTTGGTAGGGGAGTGGGGGCAGTGTTTAGATGGTGCCTCTACTCTTTGGCTTTCCCTTTTAAATTCTCTGACTTTTTTTGCCTTCACCTCGTTCTCTCTATTCTAAAATGCCCTCTTTGTAAAAATATCTTTGTTGTCAGGCATTTGTGTTGGACACAACACCTAGGCTCAAAGCCATATTCCACTACTTATGAAAAGAGGGCCCTTGGGCAAGTTACTTAATTCTCTGAATCACAGAGTCTTTATCTTTGAATTGGAGGGGCCCTGATTCCTCACAGGGCTAATGTGAAGTTTAACTGAGCCTGGCATATAGTAGATGCTGAATCAATGAGAGCTCCCTTCTCCTTTGCCTAATTGGGGGACAGACTGAAATTTCAAAAGAACTTTAACTAAAAATCTGCTCCCCTATCTTATCTCTTCTTTCCCTCATTGCCAAACTTCTCAGAAGAATTGTTCACCCTCCAGTGACAGCAGAAATTTAAAAAGTTGTCAAGGTAAGAATTTAAGTTTGTAAAGTTTTGTATCCTGTCCTCTTCTTGCTACTTTTCCTTTCTGGGAGTATGAATGGGACAGGAGTCCTTATCTCAGTTTAGAGTTTAAGACAGGTGGTCCTAGGTGGCAGGTAGAGTTGACGGCTGGTAAATCCTTCAAATACCCAGCCCACCCAGTTGCCATTTTATATGGAAACAAGCTGTAGTGCACAAGGCTGTCTTTTCCTGTACAGTCTGGTGGGGAGATGTTGTAGGGCTGTTTTCCCACATACCCCATGCAGGGATGTCTAGATCCTTGACCTTTGGCCCCCAACTTCTGCCAAGGTAAAAGGAGAGGCCCTCCCGTCCTTGGGTGGCAGTACCAAACGCCTTGGCATAGTGTCAAGAACAGATACATTCAGGATTCTTAGTGGGATTGAGAAATAAAATCTGAGTAAGGATTCAAGAAAAAACTAGGGGGACTTCCATGATGGCGCAGTGGTTAAGAATCCGCCTGCCAATGCAGGGGGCATGGGTTCAAGCCCTGGTCCGGGAAGATCCCACATGCCATGGAGCAACTAAGCCCGTGCGCCACAACTGCTGAGCCCACGCTCCACAACTACTGAAGCCCACACGCTCTAGGGCCTGTGTGCTGCAACTACTGAGCCCACGCGCCTAGAGCCCGTGCTCTGCAACAAGAGAGCCACCGCAATGAGAAGCCCGCACGCCGCAATGAAGAGTAGTCCCTGCTCACCGCAACTAGAGAAAGCCCGCGTGCAGCAGCGAAGACCCAATGCAGCCAAAAAAAAAAAAAAAAAAAAGCTAGGGAACAGAAGATCTAGGTTCTAGTCCAGGTTTGAAGTCCTCAAGGCCCCAGAGCTTTCAGTATTCTCTTCAATGAAATGGAGAGTTTGTCCTCTGAAGTCTCTTCCAGCCCTGTCAGTCCACAAAATTTCAATCTGAAAAGAGGTGTATGTATTTTTGTGTGTATGTTTGGGAGAAGAGGTCAAGGACTAGCGAACTCAGGGCTTAGAGCACCACTCTTGGTTACTGATGGAGGTCAGCAGTGGCCTAGTAGGAAACGTCTAAGCAGTAGGAAAGCTTAGACATTTCCCTGTGGCATTCAAGGTATTTTTGGCAGTGGGTTTACTTTTACAATTGTACTTCGCCCAGACTGAAATAACTATATTCCTTGAGCAACCAAGAGAAAGGAGGAGGGAAGTCAGCCTGGGTTTTTTAATCCATAGGCTGATAAGACTTTCCTGTGTTACAACAAAAGCTCCAACTTTTTCCCCTTTCTCCTTTGCCCCACACTCAGCTCTGCCCTCACTGTAGGAATCCTGGTGAAAATGGCAGCCTGTTCAGGCAATGGTGACAGGGGCTCACAGCTTGAGAAAAGAAACCCTATAAAAACAAAAGGCCCACACCAGTCCCCTCTATTTGTAAAATCACCTTTCCTAAACTCCCATCCATCTCCTGCAGCGTACTCCATTCCTCGACCTTTCCTCAATGCTGGCACCTTCTCCAATAACCTGTTCCCTCCACTCTTTGGAACCCTCTCACAGCCTCAGCCTCCTGATATACTCTTCCCTCTCCCTCCTGCTTTAGAGGGAATTTAGTTCTCCCTGCAGCTCATGATCTTCCCCCTCCTCCAAGTCACACTCCCACCTCCCCTCCTCCCTCCCTCCGCCACCCCGCCTTTGCTCAGCACTGGGTCTGGGGAAACGATGGCCATGGCGGATTCTCCTAGCTCCTTGTCAACCCCAGGAACAGGCCTCTTCCACTTCATGCCAAACACCCTTTCCTTCCAGCCTCAAGAGTCCTCCTCTGTTACTCCCTGCCTCTGCTTGTTGCCATGAGCAACTGGCTTCCAGGCCTGCCAGTGTCCATGCAAATGACCTAATCCACACCCCAATTAAAATTTCTTCTTGTTTATGTTTTCATAGAATCATTTGTATGGTTCAAAATTCAAAAAGTATAAAAGGGTACATTGTCAAAGGCCTTCCTCCCACCCCCACCCAGACTCCATCCCTATATTACTGGTTTCTTCAAAGCTTCTTGACCTCCTTCCAACAACTTTTATCTTGACTCCGTCTCATCCACTTTCTTCCAAGAATCATACTCTGGCGAATATCAGCACCTGGAATTACATCCTCTCTGAAATTTAAAATGCCAGCATACCATTCTCTGAGTAGCCCTCAGATTGCTCCCTCCTAGAGGGCAGCGAGTTTACCTGCTTCGCTTCCCCAGGGGAACCTCCAGTCACCTGGAAAAGGTCTTTCCTTTTCTTTCAGGCCCTCCTCCCTCTCTCCCTCCCTCCCTTCCTTCCCTGTCCAGCCAAGGTACCACTCACAGTGCATCGCTTCAGCTGGGCTCTGGGTGCCACTTTGTGCACCTGGAAGAGCCCCTCCCCCTCCCCCAGCTCCCTTCCAACCCTGTCCTCTCTCCTGAGTCCCCCACCCCACTCCGGATCCCCTTCTCTGCAGGCATCCTGCTCAGCAAGCGGCCCTGTCTCTTAACTGAGGCTCTTGCTTCTTCATCCTGGACCCTCTCCAGCTTCCTCCCCTCTTCCCAGCACAGCCAGCGTTCTGAGTTCCTCACTCAGCCTCTTCACTCTCTCTTCACACTCATCCTCTCTCCTAAAAATATTTATTGTGAACATATTATACACATAGAAGCATGTATAGAATGAACATGTATAGTTAAGGATGAATGTAACAGAACCCCTGGGTA
Organism: Hyperoodon ampullatus; assembly: GCF_949752795.1. NCBI lineage: Eukaryota > Metazoa > Chordata > Mammalia > Artiodactyla > Ziphiidae > Hyperoodon > Hyperoodon ampullatus. Next base: position 82,258,140 of record NC_136923.1, on the reverse strand, counting down.
CCTGATCGCAGCTTAAGAAATAAATTCCCTTAGAGCTGAATCACTGTGCTGTACACCTGAAACCAACACTACATTGTAAATCAACTATACTCCAATATAAAATTAAACAAAAATCATAATTCACACACACACACACAAAATGAAATAAATTCCCAGGACCTCAGATGTCCCATGTGCTCCATGACTGCATCCTTCTCCCTCCTGGGAGAGTGAGCTCCACTCTGAATTCCTTAGGTTCACTTCCTTTGTTTACCTTCATAGTTCCACTATCTATGCATGTTGTAAGTATTCCTAAACAGTATACTGTTCAGTTTTGTCTGTTTGATCTTCACAGGGATAGAATCATAGGAATCATACTCCATGTGTTTTTCTGAGGCTGGCTTTTTTACTCAACATTATGATTTTGTTGACTGTGTTGTTGTAATTCATTCACTTTCTTTCTGTTGCATGCTTACACTGCAATTTATAAATCCCTTGTCCTGTCAATGGACATTCTTTTTGTTTAAACTGGTGGTTATCACCACAATGCTGCTGTGAGCCCTCTTTTACTCTTCTCTGGGTAACTGCCTCCAGGGCTACAGCCTTCAAACTAGGCATGTGTATCTCTGATGTGAGAGGACTGTCCAAGGGTCAGGTGGACCTGATATAAGGGAACCGTTCTCAGATCTGACACTCCCATATGAGTTGGGACGCTGGTGGGCCTGAGTGGGCCCCTGAGAAGGAGTAAGTATCCCTTTCCCCTCCCCGTGCCCAACCCTTCCTTACCACAGAAAGAAGGCCCAAGGGGGAATCCAGGAGGGTAAAAATGCCAGGCACCAAAGGGACAGTTTCAAAATCTCACTGAGAAAGTGAGTGACCTAGTGACATCATTTTTGCAAGTCAGATACTTTTTCTTAACTTTCAACAAAATTGAAGGAAGCCTCACCGATTGTCAGCCGATTGGTTATTTTTCTCTACCCTTTATGTTATTGAGGTGAAATTCACACAACCTAATTTTTTTTTGTTTTGGCTGCATTGGGTCTTCATTGCTGCGCGTGGGCTTTCTCTAGTTGCAGCGAGTGGAGCTACTCTTCGTTGCGGTTCATGGGCTTCTTATTGTGGTGGCCTCTCCTGTTGAGGAGCACGGGCTCCAGGGCTCTAGGTGCACAGGCTTCAGTAGTTGTGGCTCACGGGCTCCGTAATGCAGGCTCAGCAGCTGAAGCACAGGGGCTTAGTTGCTCCGCGGCATGTGGGATCTTCCTGGACCAGGGCTCGAACCTGTGTCCCCTGCATTGGCAGGCGGATTCTCAACCACTGCACCACCAGGGAGGTCCCTAATTTTTTTTTAATTAATTAATTAATTAATTAATTAATTTTTACAGTAGGTCCTTTTTGGTTATCTATTTGATAACTCTATGTTTTTTAAAAAATTATTAATTTATTTATTTTTGGCTGCGTTGTGTCTTCGTTGCTGTGCGCGGGCTTTCTCTAGTTGCGGCGAGTGGGGGCTACTCTTCGTTGCGGTGCGCAGGCTTCTCACTGTGGTGGCTTCTCTTGTCGTGGAGCACGGGCTCTAGGTGCACGGGCTTCAGTAGTTGTGGCGTACCTGCTTAGTTGCTCCGTGGCATGTGGGATCTTCCCGGAACACGGATGGAACCCGTGTCCCCTGCATTGACAGGTGGATTCTTACCAACCGCACCACCAGGGAAGTCCTTATTTCTCACTAATGCTACCTATTGGGTCAGTGGAGTGGTGCTGGGGGGCTCTGATGGTCATAGTCGCTCGGGGTCCAGATTAAAGGAGGCTCTGTCAGAAGAGGGCGCTGCAGCGTCACACTGCATTGGCAATGACCGCTTCTGCCAGTAGAAAACAACACATTCGGCTTGTGTTCACGCCTTGTTGGTGAAAGCAAGCTCTGTGGTTATGCCTAACTGCAAGAGCACTGAGAAATTCATCTACTGTGTGCCTGGAAGGCAGAAAACGGCAAGACTGGTGAACAGCTTCAATGACTACCATGGCTGAGTGCAGTGCTGACTAGCTTACATGTCTCTCTCCTTGGGGACACAGAGAGGTCCCAAGCACGTCCCAGGGTCCCTGCCCTTGAGCAGTTTGTGCTGCAGCAATGTGGAGAGACCGGTAAATCGATGGATCTTAATTCTCTGTGTTAATGTTACAGTCCAGGGGTGACTGGGGTGTTGGTGGGGGAGCCCATGAAGGAAGAGCAATGGGATATGGGAGAGGAGGATAGGAAAGGGACTGTCTTAGCTTGAGTTCCCTGAAAGCAGAGCCTGAGATAGAGGTGTAGGCAGTCAATTTAGATGATTCCCGAAAGCAGAAGTGAGGGAGTGTGAGATCATGAAGGAGGAAAAGCCAGCTTAGGACAGTGACAGCGATTCGATTCCACTGGAACTTTCTGAGGAGAGAAACAGAATGTCTCCAGAAATTGTCCACCTGAAGGACAATGAAGCAGGAGCATCTATTCCCCCATTTCCATTCTTCGACTCATTGCAGGTTGACTCTGGGGCTTAGTTTCCCTGCCTTTCCCACTCGTGTGTGCCCTTTGGGCATCGATGCACCGGAGAAGGCCCAGGTTGGGATGATTAGCACAAGGTGAAACTGAGCTGCAAAGAACTGCACACCTCAGCCAGTGTGGAAAACAGAGGTGGGCGAGGAGATGCAGGGTACCGGAAGTGGCTGCTACAGGCTTGATGTTGCATGACGGCTTCCTGTCAGTTGCTGTGCTAGGTGCTAATTTAGTACATTTTGCCCTCACTTAGTATAGCAGCCTTATGAGGTAGGTTTTGTGGTAATTTATAGAAAGACAGTAGCATGTCATCTGGAGAACGACAACAGGTGACCCTGACAGGGTGGTTTTACTTTTCTATGGTCATTTTCCAAAGGGCTTTATGAACTCAGAAATGGGATTTTTAAAATGTCCGCAGAATGCCTGGTCCCCAGGGAACAGACTCATGCTAGTAAAACTCACGAAAGACTAAGGTGTGAATGGCTCATTTACTAGTTTCAGTGGTAAATGTAACTTGCAAGATGATTCAACACTTATGTTCCCTGAGTTACATTTATCAGCCATTCATTCGATATTTTCGGCAGTGCCTATTGTGTGACAGGGTCTTGTCTGGTCTTTTTAGTTCTGTGTTTAATCTTAGTCACTTAATGGCCAAAGAGTGTTTAAAAATATTTTATTTTTAACTTTTTATTGTGGAAAATTTCAAACATAACAAAAGTAGGGAGAATAGTATACAGAACTCTCATGTATCGTCACCTGGCTTCAACAGTTTTCAACAGCTTGCCAACCTTGCTTCATCTGGCCTCCCCCTCCCACTAGAGAATTTTAAAGCAAATGCCAGACATCGTAACAATTAATCTGTAAATACTGCTGTTTGCACACCTAACATCAAAAGAATTTTAAAACAGTATCACCGTGCAGATGTAATATACAGCATAAGGAATATGGTCAATAATACTGTAATAGCTTTGCATGGGGACAGATGGTTACTAGACTTATCGTGGCGATCATTTCATAATGTATGCAAATGTTAAATATTTATTTGTATGTGGTACACCTGAAGCTAACATAATATTTTATGTCAACTATATTTAAGTTAAAAAAAAAGCCCACAGTGTCACCATTGTACTGTAAGGGGTACTCCTACCATTTTGCTATTTCTTTTCTATAGGCTTTCTGACTTTTCGTCCCTCATTTCCTGCATTACTGTCTTCTTTTGTGTTTAGTTGATTTTTCATAGTGAACTGTTTAAATTCTCATTTCCTTTTGTGTATATTCTATAGCTATCTTCTTTGTGGTTACCATGGGGATTACTTTTAATATCCTAAAGTTATAACACTCCGATTTGAATTTATACCAGCTTACCTTCAATAACATACAAAACCTCTTCTCCTTTCCAACTCTGCCCCCACCCCTTTAGATTGTGGATGCCACAACATTATGAATGTATTTAATACCACTGAGCTGCACACTTAAAAATGGTTAAGATGGTAAATTTTATGTTGTGTGTATTTTACCACAATTAAAAAATTAAAAAAATAGATTTCATAATGCTGATATTAAATAATGTGAGAATTGTATTATGATTGTGTTTTCAAAAAATTGTCCTTATCTTATAGAGGTACATACTGATGTATATTTACAGGTAAACTGTAATATGATGTCTTGGATTTGTTTAAAAATAATCCCGGAAGGATTGGGTGGGTATACAGAGATAAACCAGGATTGTCTGTAGGTTGATGATTGTTGAAGCTGGGTGATAGGCACACTGGAGGTTCATTATACTATTTTCTTCACTTTTGCATATGTTTGAAGTTTTACAAAATAAAACTTGAAAAGTCTGCAGAGAGACTGCATCAGGTTCCCCTGTTAGTAGTCCAGCAGGGTGTTTCTTTTGTTGCCTGGTTACATGTAGGCAGATATTCAAGCCGCTTTTTCCTGTAAAAGGCTTTTACAGGGCTTCCACTGGAGACACAGATTGAGGACACAGAAGGTGCCAACTCCCTCAGAAACCTCCTGCCCGGTTCCAGAGCTTTCTCCTGGCCTCCCTGTGTTTCCCTCCATCTATTTAAATAGGAATCATTCATACCCAACAGAAAGCTCAAAGAATAATAAAGGGGATTTAATGAAAAGTAAATCTCTAGGAATTCCCTGGTTTCCCAGTGGTTAGGGCTCGGCACTGTCACTGCCGGGTTCAATTCCTGGTTGGGGAACTAAGGTCCCATGAGCCGCGCGGTGTGACCAAAAAAGAAATCATCTCAGGGGACTTCCCTGGTGGCGCAGTGGTTGGGAGTCCGCCTGTCAACGCAGAGGACACGGGTTCGATCCCTGGTCGGCGAAGACCCCAAATGCCGTGGAGCAACTAACCCCGTGTGCCACAACTACTGAGCCCACGCGCCACAACTACTGAGCCCACGCGCCACAACTATTGAAGCCTGCACATCTAGAGCCCATGCTCCGCAATAAGAGAAGCCACCGCAATGAGAAGCCCTCGCACCGCAACGAAGAGTAGCCCCCTCTCATCACAACTAGAGAAAGCCAGCGCACATCAACGAAGACACAACGCAGCCAAAAAAACAAAAACACAAAAACTCTCTCCTTGCCCCACGCCCCATTTTCCAGCCCCCAGTTCTCCCCAGAGGTAGCTTTCCTGTCTACTTTCCCGTTGAAACTTCCAGAGAAATTTCACACATATAAAGAGCATGGGAGCTTCCCTGGTGGCGCAGTGGTTGGGAGTCCGCCTGCCGATGAGGGGGATGCTGGTTCGTGCCCCGGTCTGGGAGGATCCCACATGCCGCAGAGCGGCTAGGCCCGTGAGCCGTGGCCGCTGGGCCTGCGCGTCCAGAGCCTGTGCTCCGCAGCGGGAGACGCCACAACAGTGAGAGGCCCGCGTACTGCAAAAAAAAAAAGAGCATACATCCTCTTTTTCCCCCCTTTTGCAATCAAGGTGGCATCCCATACACACGGTTTTGAATGTCTACTTAGTTAAAACGTATATGTTATATTACATATAATATCCTGAGACATTCCACTTCGTATGTACAGATAAGCCTTAAGCTTTCAGAGGCTGCAGAGTTTCCATTTGCCAAACCACAACATACTGTGTGTCAGTCCTCTGGTATGGACATGAGTTAGTCTCAGACTTTTCCTCTTGGTCACAGTGAATACTGCAGTGGCTGTCTTTGTACCCCACCCTTCCACACCTGTAGGAGAGAAGATCCTCTCGTTTTGTTAGTCCTAATTTAATTCTCAGAGGTACTCTTAAGGGCAGCGTATTCTGCTGTGTGTGATAGGTGACAAAATAGGGTGAGTAAGGTTATGAAACAGCTAATAAATTCTCCAAGCTGAACCTGAGATTCCAGGCTGTCTTCAGTCAAAGCCTGACTTCCTTCCGCCACCCTGGGGGAGGGGCCAAAGGTGGGAGGAGGAGGAGGAGTTCTGCCCGGCTGCGACATTTCATCTGAGTCTGGCAGGAAAGCAAGGCGTGAATGTCTGTCCTGTTACACTGCAAAGTTCTCTCCCTGTCCCTGGGCAGCACTGGGGGGTGGGGGCAGGAGGCTGCCCACCTTCCAACCCCAGGACTGCCCTTTTGGTGGAAGGGACCTGGTATCCAGAGGAGGGAAGGAGACGGATCATCCTCCCCACACTCCAGGATACAGAGGAAAACATTAGAGAGGCATTTTGAATGAAAGGACAGAGGAACTGCAGTTAGGTCTCCCCTGCCACCAAAGCTCAGTCCAGACAAGGGGGGAGGATTGTGGGATGGATAAGAGAGGAGCCAGGGATGTTACAGCCAGGGGCCATCCCTCGCCCTGCCCTTTTCCAGCTGACCCCTGACTGCATGGGCCATGATCACCCTCTCACCTGGGCTACACAGGGCAGCCTTCCCGTAGGCGGCAAGAAGTGGGGGAGGGCGGATGACAGCCGCAACTGGCCCCCCAGGACTGGAAGACCCCAGAGGGGCGGGACGGACATGGGTGAGGCAGGGGCTGTATTGTGGGCAGACAGGCACACTGGCAGAGCCCAGGCCTTGCTGTTCCCAGGGGTTAAGTTTCATCTGAAGGAGATGTGGCCCCTTACAGAGGTCTGGGACAGGTTTTCTGTTTCTTGGGAGGTCCCCTCTCCCCGCTTGCTTAATTTTCAGGCATTGTTTGTGCAATGGATGGGTGAGGAGAGGAGGTTTAGTGTCCCGACCTAGAGTCTGACCTTGTAGGGTGGCCTCTGGGCCCAAGAGGCCTGGAGGACCCTGGGGATGGGGGAGGGGCCAGGGGCTGGGTGTAACCCTTTTCTGAAGCTCTAAGGATGATTTATGTAAAAGGTTTCTCAAGGTCACATTTGGGCAATTGGTTCAAAGTAACTAGGTCGATGCATGGTAGGATGGGGGTGGCTGTGTACCTAGTGCTCTAACAGTAGGGTGTGTTAGAAGAAGAGGGTGGGGTCTGACCCAAAGTAGATATTTTTATTCGAAAAGAAATGGAAGGAATAGAAACAAAAGACACTTTTGTTGCTGATCTAAAGGAACTTGGAGTGAGGATAGAGCTGGGGAAGAGGTTTTGCTGGGCATAATCTGGAGTCTAGGGTATAACCATCAGCCTTGACCTTATCCATGGAGCTCATCGTATCAACAACTCCTGGGATCCTTCCTCTGGAGAGGTTGAGATAAGCACACACATAACTAGAAGTCAGTACGGCCTGTAGACAGGGCCGTAGGAATCTGGAGGCCTGAGAGAGCTCCTCGGAGGATGAGGGCTTTGAGAAGGATGGAGAAGGTGTTTCAGCAGAAGGGGCAGCAAGAGGCAAGCGCTTAGGGGAGAGCGGGCTGGGGAGGGCACAGTGCAAGGGAGCGGGGGTGGAACCGGGACTTGAGGGAAGTTTGGGGACCTCAGAAGAGCCATTGCAGAGAAGATGTTAGGAAGAGGCACTAAAGCACAGGAGCCGTGAGTGTAGACCCAGGAGCCATGCTGTCTTGGTTTGAATCCAACTCTACCACTTAGTACCTGTGTGAATCGGGTGGGGGGGCATTTAACATTTCTATGCCTCAGTTTCCTCATCTGTAAAGTGGGGGTAATGATAAAACCTGTGTCTTAGGCTTATTTGAAGATTAAGTGAGCTCCTACATATAAAGGATTTAGAATAGTGTCTGGCGCACAGTCGTTCCTGTTAATATGACATCGTCCTCCCCCAGAAGCAGCCCCAGGACAAGGATTCAAGCACACGTAGTGCATTTGGGAAGCGCTCCCAGGAAACATGGGTAGGGGAGTGGGAAAGTGGGATAGGGAAGGAAGGCAGCCAATAAAGTGTGTGTTATCAGGGGAACTTAGCACTGCGGGGGAGTGGAGATTAGTCCCACTCAGGAACCCTGGAGTCGTGCAAAATATCAGAGTTATCCTGTGGTGGGAGTGAGCAGGCTGGGATATTTATATACCCATTCCACGCAGTCACAGCCTGAGGGCTGCTTTCAGGGAGCCTTAATTCTTTGGCATTTCCAGCTTTCTGTGCACAGGTGGGACAGGACACTGGAGAAACCCTCAGGCAAAGAGATAGAGATGCTGCTATAGGAAGGCCGAGGCACAACCCAATGGTGAGGCCCTAGGGATGTGAGTGGGGCAAGGATGGATCCACTACAAACACAGAGAGGTTTGTTGAGTAACACTGAATCCTCAGCAGCAGGCTTTGAACCAGGCCAGGTCAGCCTAGTTTCCCAAACTGGGAGTTGATCTGGAAATGGGACTCAGCCCTGCAGTTGCCATGGAAGGTTGAGGGTGGCAGATCCTGGGAGGTCAAGTCCATGTCTAACTGTCCAGACTGGACAAGGAGTAGACTGTGACCAAGCAGAGACTATACTACAGTAGCTCTGCCTGTCTTAATGACCAACCACTTTTCCTATGAAATTTTCAGCTTTGAGGCGCTGAGCTCCCCGTGGGAGCAGTAAGGCATCCTGAGAGGCTATCATGCCGTCATTTCCTTCTTCTAACCTGTGAATAGCAGACGAGTTGCAGAATGTGGATGTTGCTTTCTTCTCTTTGGAATTGGTCTCCTGGAAGTAAACATTAGAAGCCTTGAACTGATCAGAAGAAATTTGGACAAGAGGGAAGAAGCTGGCAGGAATGGAAGGTCTGTTATTTTAGGCATTACTTACCTTCTTCCTTTCATCTGGAGTGAAAATACAGGTTGCATGTGCCAGGCCTTTTTTTTTTTGGTGGTACGCGGGCCTCTCACTGTTGTGGCCTCTCCCATTGTGGAGCACAGGCTCCGGACACGCAGACTCAGCGGCCATGACTCACGGGCCTAGCCGCTCCGCGGCATGTGGGATCTTCCCGGACTGGGGCACGAACCTGTGTCCCCTGCATCGGCAGGTGGACTCTCAACCACTGCGCGACCAGGGAAGCCCCAAGATTTTTTTTGATGTGGACCAGTTTTATAGTCTTTATTGGATTTGTTACAATATTGCTTCTGTTTTATGTTTTGGTTTTTTGGCCGCGAGTCATGTGGGATCTTAGCTCCCCAACCAGGGATAGAACCCACACCCCCTACATTGGAAGGTGAAGTCTTAACCACTGGATCGCCAGGGAAGTCCCCTGTCTTATTTAAGTCACTATATTTTGAGTTCTCTTTACTGCAGCAGTTTATTTTTTTAAAAAAATATTTATTTATTTAGGCTGCACCAGGTCTTAGTTGCAGCATGCGGGATCTTTGGTTGCAGCATGCAGACTCTTAGTTGTGGTATGCATGCGGGATCTAGTTCCTGGACCAGGTATAGAACCCAGGCCCCCTGCATTGGGAGCGTGGAGTCTTACCCACTGGATCACCAGGGAAGTCCCTCCTGCAGCAGTTTAGATTATACCCTGATAAACACATGTCCCTGGGTGTTGCCTTTCGCTCCCATGTGGATTTCTGGCTAAGAATATTAGTTAGGTAAAGGTTTGGCTGCTAAAACAAAGGCTAGAATAACAATGGCTTAAATGGTCTGAGCATAAGAATTCCGGGGCATTTATGAGCGCTCTAGAGGACTGGGGAGCAGGGCTTCTGGAACTTTATTGTTTGTCATTATCAACATGACTTCCACCTTGTGGTCTGGGGTGGCTGTTCCAGCTTCCACCAGTCTGTCTGTATTCCAGCCAGCCAGTGGGAAGGGGAGAAGAAAAATTGAGACGCACACCCCTTTCTCAAGAGCATACTCCATGGGTCCAGCAAAAAACTTGAGAGTTTTACTACTTAAGAAAGAAGGGAGGGACTTCCCTGGCAGTCCAGTGGTTAGGACTTCGCCTTCCAATGTAGGGGGTGTGGGTTCGATCCCTGGTCGGGGAGTTGGGATCCCACATACCTCGCGCCCAAAAAACCAAGACATAAAACAGAAGCTATATTGGGGCAAATTCAATAAAGACTTTAGAAATAGTCCACATCAAAAAAATCCTTAAAAAAAAAAGAAGGGAGAGTGGATTCTGACATGCTCTGCAGAGTTTATTTAACTCATCCAATATTGGGAGAAATCATGAAAGAAAGGCCCTTTCTTTTCAAGGCAGCTATTAGATATGAGCTGGGCGGACGTATTATTCTGCTTGGACTGCCATTAAAAAAAAAAAAAAGGGACTTCCCTGGAGGTTCAGTGGTTAAGAATCTGCCTGCCAATGCAGGGGACACGGGTTCAAGCCCTGGTCCAGGAAGATCCCACATGCCACGGCGCAACTAAGCTCGTGTGCCACGACTACTGAGCCTGCCCTCTAGAGCCTGTGAGCCACAACTACCGAGCCTGCGTGCTACAACTACTGAAGCCCGTGTGCCTAGAGCCCATGCTCCACAACAAGAGAAGCCACTGAAATGAGAAGCCCACACACAGCAACGAAGAGTAGCCCCTGCTTGCCACAACTAGAGAAAACCTGCGCGCAGCAACGAAGACCCAGTGCAGCCAAAAATAAATAAATAAATAAATAAATAAATTTTAAAAACACACCACAGACTGGGTGGCTTAAACAGAAATTTCTCTTCTCATAGTTCTGGAGACTGGAAGGAGGAGATCAAGGTGCCATTGTGGTCAATTTCTGGTAAGAGCTCTCTTCCTGGCTTGTAGGCAATCCTCTGCATGGGGGCAGGCAGGATGTCATATGTGTGGAGAGAGAGAGAGAGAGAGAGAGAGAGAGAGAGAGAGAGAGAGAGAGACAGGAAAGGAGGAAGGGAGAGAGGAAGAAAGAGGGAGGGAGAGAACTCTCTCTGGTATCTCTTAAAGGACACTTAGCCTGTTAGATCAGGACCCCACCCTTATGACCTCACTTAAGGTTAATTACCCCTTTACAGGCTGCGCTATCTCCAAATATAGTCACGTTGGGGGTTAGGTGTTCAACATACAAATCTGGGGGGAATACAATTCAGTCCATAGCAGCAGCTTTAAGAGGCACCCAAAATTCAGCGGTTTAAGTATTCAGTCAGGTGAGGATTCATTGTGTCCTGATGACAACCCCCCAATCTTGGTTGCCATGGTGCCTTGCAAAATATGGCCATAAATCTCTCCTATTCTGGTGTGCATGCCTCTTTGCAATGTGACTTTGCCACTCCTCCCATCAAGAGGTAGTTTCCCCTAACCTTAAATCTGGGCTGTGACCAATAGGACATGGTGGAAGTGATGTCATGTGACTTCTGAGGACAGGCCTCAAGAGACTTTGCAGCTTATGCTTTGGATTTCTTAGAATGCTGTCCTGAGACTGCCATGCTGTGACGGGCTATGGGTGATAGACCATGGGTCCTCCTGTTCCCACTGAACTCAGCCCTCAGCTGACTGTAGCTGCATGGGTGAGCACAGCCCAGAACTGCCTGGCCAACCCAAAGAATCATGAGAAAGAATAAATCATTTTTTAAGCCCCTAAATTTGGGGTGGTATTTTTTTTTCCTACAGCAGTGGATTAAAACAACAAAGGTTTATTTTTTGCTCACATTGCATATCTGCTGAGGGTCAGCAAAGGTTCTGCTTTTGGTGTCACCCAGGGCTGATAGAGCAGCCACCATCTCAAACGTGCCATAAAGAGGGAAAGAGAGCACGAGGAAGACTGCATTGGCTCATAAAGCTTCCATCTAGAAGTAGTCCATGTCACTTACAGTTACATTTCATTGGCCAAAGCAAGTGGATGGGGGAAGTTCAAACCTACTATGTGATTGAAAGGAGATGAAGCCAGAACGTCTCTAATACTCACCACTCTGAAGGTAGTTTATTTCTCTCTTGTAAAAATCTGAGCATGTGGGCAGGGCTGGTATGACATCAACACAGTGTCAGGGACCCAGGCTCCTCTGTCTCTTTGCACTATCATCCCCAGGATATTGTCTTGAGTCACCATCAGATTTATATTCCAGCCCATGGGAGTGTGTGTGGGGGAAGTTACTTTACTTACTTTACTTGTAAGTTACACACATCAGTTCTACTCACATTCTATTGGCCAGAGTCTTGTCACCTGGCCATTAGCTGCAAGGGAAGCTGGAAAATGTATTCTTTAGCTGGGTGACTATGTGTTCTGCTAAACATCTCTTACTGTAGAAGGAGGGAGAACAGATACTGGGTGCAGGGGAGGCACCAGCAGCTCAGTCTCAGCAGCAGCTTTGGGACCCCCAACACCAGGGGTGTCATGGTCTTCCTGCATTCAGTCGATTCTGTCCAAGGAACTGACTTTGTGTATGTTCACTTTGTGTATGTGCATTTCTGAGAAGTTATTTGTAAATCAAAAGAGTTTTCATAAACTTAACTGATTACTTCAGAGACGTTTCATCTTCATCTTTGATTGATCTTATTTACTTACACCCCACATTGTTTGACAAATATTAGAGACTTCTGTGGGATGGGGAGGCTAACACACTAGCTTAGAGTTTCTTTGCTTTCTGCATTTCATACAAAAGGCAAGTTGTAATTTAAAGGCACATCCCAAATCCAAAAATACTTTCATTCCTTTGAATAACCAACCCCAGATTTATTTATTTTATAAGTTGGGGATTTTATCTACTGGACTTCCCGTAAAAACATTCTCAACATTTTTCCAGTCTCTAAAACTAAGTGTTGATTTCATTTTTCTCCCTAGATTCTCTCTGCGGAAGGACTGCAGGGAAGAAAAAGATGGTGAATCCTCCTAGGTATCAAGAATTTCTAGTTTAATCCCTTGGGGGTTTATGTTCAAGAAGACAGTACTACTCTAGACTCTGAGGAAGGAAAATCCACTTGGGAAAACCCAAAGGAAAACTGAAACTTTACTTAAACAAAACGTTTTGCAATATCTTGTTTGGTTTGCGCGTTTGTGTGCTTTAGACTCTTCATGTAAAAGCATGCGTGCACTTGTGCCTGTGAGACGGTGGAAATGGGGAGCAGTGTGCAGAGCTGTGGTGCAGATCAACTGACTCTATGGATGTGTCAGGATTAGGGAGACAGACTGGAAGTTTCACCCCCTCAGCTCAGTCCTCAATCCCTGATTATTTTTTCTCCTAACGAGAGAACATCCCCCCTACCTTCTGCCACTCCCTAGTTTTCTTTCTCTGGCAGCAGATGAAGCAGCTGCTGAGCCAACTCTGGTTTTCGGGAAGTCAGATGACCTTTTCCCTCTCCCGGCTCTCTGCCTCTCCGTGCCCGTAAGGTAGACACCATGGAGCCACTGATGGTTGTCCTTTGCCTGCTGCCCCTGTACCCAGGTAGGGGCAGGGGAGGGGGGATGCTGGGGTCCTGTGGGGCAAGGCCAGTGCTACCCAGATTGAGTCTCCACGTGTGAAGTGGACAGTCTCTTCTGCTTTCCTTTTCTTATCCATGCCTTCCTTCTTTTCTCCATTTCTGTGTCGTGTCCCCATGCCCACAGGCTTGGCTACGACCACTCCCTCCTGCCCTCAGAACGTGAATATCTCTGGGGGCACTTTCACCCTCAGCAATGGCTGGGCCCCTGGAAGTATCCTCACCTACTCCTGCCCCCTGGGCCTTTACCCATACCCGGTGGCGACAAGCCTGTGCAAGAGCAACGGACGGTGGCATTTCCCGAGATCCACCCAGCGGACAAAGGCGGTCTGCAAACGTGAGGCTCCCCGCCAGCGGCCACCCCAGGACTTCTATTTAGTCTACTCAGGGTGGGGCTTAATATGACTAGATGGGGTGGCAAAGCTTCTTTTCCACAGGGTTTTTCAAAATAGTGGGAAAATGTCAACGGCCCAATAGTAAGGCATCGGAGGCAGGCTCTGATGTAGATTGTGGGGTACCAAAGCCAGGGATGATTTTTTTAAATAAGTTTATTTATTTATTTTTGACTGAGTTGTGTCTTAGTTGCTGCGAGCGGGCTTTCTCTAGTCGTGGCGAGCGGGGGCTGCTCTTCGTTGCGGTGTGCGGGTTTCTCACTGCGGTGGCTTGTTGCGGAGCACAGGCTCTAGGTGCACGGGCTTCAGTAGTTGTGGCACGTGGGCTCAGTAGTTGTAGCTCGCGGGCTCTAGAGCACAGGCTCAGTAGTTGTGGTGCACGGGCTTAGTTGCTCTGCGGCATGTGGGATCTTCCCAGACCAGGGATGGAACACGTGTCCCCTGCATTGGCAGGTGGATTCTTTTTTTTTTTAATTAATTAATTAATTAATTTTTGGCTGCATTGGATCTTAGTTGCTGCACGGGGGCTTTTCTCTAGTTGCAGTGAGTGGGGGCTACTCTTCTTTGTGGTGCTTGGGCTTCTCATTGCAGTGGCTTCTCTTGTGGCAGAGCACAGCCTATAGGCACACGGGCTTCAGTAGTTGCGGCTTGCGGGCTCCAGAGCACAGGCTCAGTAGTTGTGACGCATGGGCTTAGTTGATCCGTGGTATGTGGGATCTTCCCGGACCAGGGCTTGAACCCGTGTCCCCTGCATTGGCAGGCGGATTCTCAACCGCTGCGCCACCAGGGAAGCCCAGGGATGATTGTTAGAATACTGAACAATTAACTGCACAGTACTGACCATTCGGGATGGATGCTGAATTGTCCTGGCATCCCCTGTTGTACCGGGAGTCACCCCTCTAGTTATCCACTCATGGGACGTCTGAGGACCCCAGGGGAGGGGCTGGGGTGGACATGGCCCTCAGGGGGCTGAGAGAAGTGGCTGTTTCTCAATCTATTAGGTTGAACTGTGTGAAACTGCCATTATTCAACCAACTGCCAAAAGTAGCAATTTCACGGGCATCAACCTAATATTTTGACAACCAGCTGGCTCTACCCATGCATCCAAGCTGAACTTCACCCAGTTGGTGTCCAGCCCAGGTGTTATCCCTCCATCCTTATATTCTCATGCCCTTCTCTCCCTCCAGCTGTTCGCTGTCCAGCCCCTGTTACCTTTGAGAACGGCGTATACACCCCACGGCTGGGGTCCCACCCTGTGGGCGGCAACCTGAGCTTCGAGTGTGAGGATGGCTTCATACTGCGGGGCTCGCCCGTGCGGCACTGTCGCCCCAATGGCATGTGGGATGGGGAGACAGCTGTGTGTGACAACGGCGGTGAGTGCCCTGATAGATGGCTGCATGGGGGCAGGGGTCTCCCAGGAGCCCTGGAACCAGATATGTGTGCAGGGAGCCTCTGTGGGGACAGGGGCCTGGTGTTTTTGGTGCCAAAATCATATTCCTAGATTTTGGTCAGTTGAGGTCTATAATCACACATCTCCGGCCTGTGGGGATACTGGCTCAAGGAAGTTGGTGCTAAGCTTCAGATCCAACATAAAGGCTCCAAATACTCTGTCCAGCTTTTCCAAATGCCTCAAAGCCAGATTGGTATTTGGGCGCCCTGGGCTATTGTAGGGAAGATATGATGAAGGGAATCAAGTGTTGCGCTTAGGTGCCTTGCCTCGGGAGCAAGTTTGGGTTCCAAGCCTGGTTCTGATTTTGACAGCCTTTGGGCAGGTTATTTAACCTCTCTGTGCCTCAGTTTTCATATCTGTAAAATGGGGATGGTAAGAGTACTGACTGCATGGGGTTGCCGTGTGTATCAAGTGAGTTGCACCGGGAACAGCCCCTGGAATGTGCTAAACACCACATATACTTTTGTCGTGGTCATTACTGCCCCTGTGAAAGATTGGGGGTCTCTGCTTGACAGAAGTGGGGTTCCTGGGATTCCCTGGAGCCACATTTGCCTGTGGGCTTTGGAAGCTTCCTGGATCACAGCTCTAAATACATAATACAGAAGGTTTAGAGTCCATGAGCTGGCAGGACCATACCCTCACCTGGTGCCCAGCTGTTGGCTCCCTATTTACGTCCTTGATTCTTTGACAATAGCCATTTATTCAAACATAAATATAATTCATTTGAAAATTGAGGTTTAAACTACCTAAAGCGTACAGATCTTAAGTATTCAGCTTGATGAACTTTTTATACCCACAAGTATCCTTTTACGTGTATCCACCCACGTAATCACCACCCAAGACCGAGGGTCCATTATATCAGGAGGTTCCCTCCTGTCCCCTCCCACAAAGTAACCACTCTTCAGACTTCTGTCTCCACAGATTCGTTTAGCTTATTCTTTTTTTAAAATTTATTAATTTACTTATTTATTTTGGCTGTGTTGGGTCTTCATTTCTGTGAGAGGGCTTTCTCTAGTTGTGGTGAGCGGGGGCCACTCTTCATCGCGGTGCGCGGGCCTCTCACTATCGCGGCCTCTCTTGTTGCGGAGCACAGGTTCCAGACACGCAGGCTCAGTAGTTGTGGCTCACGGGCCCAGTTGCTCCGTGGCTTGTGGGATCTTCCCAGACCAGGGCTCGAACCCGCGTCCCCTGCATTAGCAGGCAGATTCTCAACCACTGTGTCACCAGGGAAGCCCCGTTTAGCTTATTCTTACACCTCATAGAAGTGGAATCATACAGAATGTGCTCTTTTGCATCTGTCTTCCTTTATTCAGCATTCTGCCTGTGAGATGTATCCATGTTTTCCTGTGTATCAGCAGTTTGTTATTTTTTATTGCTTTGTAGTTCCATTACATATTACAGTTTATCTATGCATTCTCCTGTTGATGGGTATTTGGGTTTTTTCCAGTTTTTGGTTATTATAAGTAAAACTCTATGAACATCCTTATGTGTGATTGGGTGCACTAGACACATTTCTCTTGAGCATATTACCTAGGAGCGGAATTACTGGGTCACACGTTGGCATATGTTTTCTTTCAGAAGAGGCTGCAAACGGCTTCCTGATTTGACACTCTAGCAATGTAACAGTTCTGGTTGCCCCACATCATCTCTGACACTTGGAATTACCCATCTTTTTAGTTTTAGCCATTCTGGTGGGTGTGTAGTGATGTCTCATTGTTTGCAGATATTCTCTGTGGAGAGGTAGGGCTCCTTCCCTGAGGAAGCCAGCATCTTCCCTGAGGCTCTGGGATGGATACAGGCAGAGTCCCTGGGTTGGGATTGGTATGCTTTAGCTGGCAACTGGGCCACTGAGTTCTAAATCTTTTTCCCTACTTCAGGTTTTCTATCCACACACCTGGGAGGCACAGCTGTGGTGTCTCTCAAGGGAGAGGCCAAGGGACCCGCAGAGGCTCTGAGGGTCTGTAGAGGAGGAAGAGCCTGGCGGGAGAGGGTGTGTGAGCAGCGCCCAGAGGCTGAGGAGGCGGGTCCCTGCTCACCTCCACCTTCCTTTGCTCCTCACAGCCAGCCACTGCCCCAACCCGGGCATGGCCGTGGGTGCAGTGCGGACGGGGTCTCGCTTCGGCCTTGGGGACAAGGTCAGCTACCGCTGCTCCTCGAATCTGGTGCTGACGGGGTCTGTGGAGCGAGAGTGCCAGGATGATGGGGTCTGGAGTGGGATGGAGCCCATCTGCCGCCGTGAGTAGCTGCTCTGACCCTCCTGAGACTCCTGGGCCCCCACCCCTGGCCGCAGCTGACCCCGGTGGCTCTCCCCACAGAGCCCTACTCTTACGACTTTCCCGAGGATGTGGCCCCTGCCCTGGGCACCTCCTTGTCCCACCTCCTTGGAACCACCAATCCCACCCAGAAGAAGAAGGGTGAGTGCTTGAAGGGGGGGTGGCAGGGTGCTGGGTGGGAGCAGGGGAGGGGCAAGCTTCCGAGGGGCCAGGAGCCTCCGGTGGGCTCAGCGGGGCTGAGGTAGAGGGGCCTGATTGCCTTTGGCAAGAGAGTGGGTAGGAGGTGGAGTCTCAATCTTCCCCTTCCACATTTCTTCCAGAAAACGTGGGCCGCAAAATACAAATCCAGCGCTCGGGTCACCTGAACCTCTATGTGCTCCTGGACGCATCTCAGAGTGTGGAGGAAGAGGACTTTGAAATCTTCAAGAAGAGCGCCTCCCACCTGGTGGACAGGGTCAGGAAATAGGAGCTCGCACATACCAGCAGCCTTCCTGCACTCACGGTCTCTGTCTCCTTCCCTTCCTCAGAATCCCACTCACAGCCCACCTCCTCCAAGAAGTCTTCCCAGATTACACACATGCCATGCAGGAATCACGGATTTAATTTAGAGGATCCTATTTTTCATGACACAAACACTGTTGGGGTAGCTACTCTATGTCAGGCACTGTTCTGGGTGTGGGGGGACCTCAAAGATGAACAAGGCTGAGACCCCACTTTCCAGGAATTCATCATCTAGAACAGTGGTCTTCACAGAGGGGTATCCAAAATAATCCTCTGGCGTGTGGCAGGAAAATACTGGTATCCATGGTGAATGATTGTAATTTAACTTAAATTAAGAACTTAATATTTAAAATTTCCTCTTAAAATTTCAATATTTTCTATATGTTTTAAAATGTGTATAATATATTTAAATAGTGATACACTTTATAAGTATGAGTATACTTTATAAATACATATACCTATATTGAGGTACGTGCTCAGAATGTTTCGACTGACAAGGTGCATGAACAGAAGAGTTTGGAACCACTTGGTTCAGATTCCTTGCCAGGACTTTGCTTGGTAGTTATGCTTTTCACAATAGTTTGTGTAGATACATGTTTTCCCTCCCAGCTACATTTGAAAGAAGGCAGCTTTTGTGCTCCTTAGTGTCTCTCTTAAGACGTAAAGTTAAGTAACTCATTAAGCCGTGAGGCTGCAAAACTCGACAGACAAGTGCCGATATGTTTGAATTCTACCTCCACCTCTTACCAGTGGTGTGATCTGGGGCAAGGTAAACAAGCCTCAGCTTCCTCATCTGTATAATAGGGATCATCACGACCCTTCACAGCACTGAGGTGAGGATTAAATGAAGAGTGAGCCAGTCAAAGAGAGGAGAGGACCAACAAATGTCACTTTCCTGGCTTCTTCAAGCAACCGTTTCCCAGGAAGGGACTCTCCAAGGGCCTTGTATCTGTCAGTCTCTGTCCAGGCTCTCTGCCTCCTCCAGGGTGCCGATATGTTTGAATTCTACCTCCACCTCTTACCAGTGGTGTGATCTGGGGCAAGGTAAACAAGCCTCAGCTTCCTCATCTGTATAATAGGGATCATCACGACCCTTCACAGCACTGAGGTGAGGATTAAATGAAGAGTGAGCCAGTCAAAGAGAGGAGAGGACCAACAAATGTCACTTTCCTGGCTTCTTCAAGCAACCGTTTCCCAGGAAGGGACTCTCCAAGGGCCTTGTATCTGTCAGTCTCTGTCCAGGCTCTCTGCCTCCTCCAGGCCTTTTGCTGGCTCCCTTACCAACTCTCCTTTGGTTTGGGAGCCTTTCACACTACCTCTCACTTGCCCTTCACAGATCTTCAGCTTTGAGATCAAGGTTAGTGTCGCCATCATCACTTTTGCATCAAAGCCCAAAGTCATCATGTCTGTCCTGGACAGCAAATCCGAGGATGTGACTGAAGTGGCCCACAGTCTGGAAAATGCCCACTATAAAGGTATGATGTCATCAAATGAAGGTGATGGGAGTGGGGGCAGGGGATGAGCTCTCTGTGCCTGCAGAGATACTGGACAAGTTTGAGAGAGAGTGAGGCTTCTTGGTGGCACTCAAGTCCCAGAGCTCTGGGACTAGGGTTCCTTAGGTGGAGTGGCTTCCAAGTCAGGTTCATGGTCGGGGAGTCCCAGCTCCTACCAACTCCGGGCTTCCTCGCACGTGCTACACGTCCAAATGCATCATGCAGGTCTTTGGCTCCTCCCTGATGTCAGAACCACATGGTGTGGTTTTCATAGTCTCCTCATGTCATTAGGAAACTACCTGGGTGGTAGGTAGCAGATGGCTGAAACAACCCACTTTCTTTGGAAACCCCATCTTTGAATCTTGAGACTTCAGGATGGCCTTTAGTGGGGTTATGCAATGAGTATTTCTTTTTTTTTTTTTTTTTAAATTAGTTTCTGCTTTATAACAAAGTGAATCAGTCATACATATACATCTGTTCCCACATCCCCTCCCTCATGCATCTCCCTCCCTCCCACCCTCCCCATCCCACCCCTCCAGGCGGTCACAAAGCACCGAGCTGATCTCCCTGTGCTCTGCGGCTGCTTCCCACTATCTATCTACCTTACGTTTGGTAGTGTATATATGTCCATGCCTCTCTTTCCCTTTGTCACAGCTTACCCTTCCCCTTCCCCATATCCTCAAGTGCAATGAGTATTTCTAAAGGGAAAGTCTTTTAATGTCTGAACGGGCAATGATGCCAAATCTCTAACTGGATATCAAAAGTCTGTGTTTATCAAATCTATTGATAAATGCATTTCCAGTGTTTGGGGGAAATAGAGTGATTCCCTTCTCCCAGGTGGTAGGTGGGAAGTTTCTAAGAGAGTTTTTCGTCTTCACATATTCCAGACCATGAAAATGGAACCGGGACCAACATCTACGAGGCCCTAAATTGTGTCTATATCATGATGAATAACCAAATGCAACGGCTCAGTATGAACACGGCGGCCTGGCAGGAAATCCGACATGCCATCGTCCTTCTGACAGATGGTGGGTATCGCCGTCTCTGTGAGTGAGTCTGGCATAGTGGAAGGAGCAGCAATGTGGGGTCAGAGACCTGCATTCTGGTTCTCCCCCTGCCACTTAGGGCCTTGGTTTCTTATTTATAAAGTAGAAATAGTGTCGATGATGACGGAAATGACAACCACAACAATTATGGATAATGGAAGTTGCCCTCCTTTCCGTACACAGTTTTGTTGTTGTTGTTTATTTTTTTAAATTTTTTTGGCCACGCCACACGGCATGTGGGATCTTAGTTCCCTGACCAGGGATTGAACCCTCACCCCCTGCAGTGGAAGCGCGGAGTCTTAACCACTGGTCTGCCAGGGAAGTCCCCTTACACAGTTTTTATGAAGAGCAATTTAAGTACTTTGTGTAAAAGTGCTTTATGATTATAAGTGTTAGTTATTGTTATTACCGGGGAGGTCACATAGAGGGAGCTGGATGGGCAGGCGTGGCTCTGGACCAGTGATGTCGAAGTCCACCAATGGAAGGGCAGACTGGCTAGTGGATCTGGGCTCTGCCATTTATCTCTTGATTTTGTCCAAATTACATGGCTCCTCTAGAAATCAGATTTCTTGTCTATAAAATGAGTAGACCCACACTTACTGGGGCTTCATGAGAATCAAAGGAGATAAAGTGTAGGGTGCCCCTGGCCCAGTGCTAAAGAACATCAGTAAGTAATGTATCTTGAAACTCGAGTAGGGAGTGTAGGTGTTGAGGTCCCCAGGATGAATGCTTCCCCTCTCTTCCAGGGCTGGGGGGAATCGTGATATATCACCCAGATGGACAATTCTTTTCCTTCCTTGTTCTAGGAAAGTCCAACATGGGTGGCTCTCCCAAGGTGGCTGTTGACAATATCAAGGAGGTCTTGAACATCAACCAGAAGAGGAAAGACTATCTGGGTGAGCCTCCGCCCCCGCCCCATCTGTACTGCCCTGCAGGGGGCCCAGGGCCCACAGCCAGGGGTTCTAGCATCTTGGCTGTATTTCTGTCAAGACCCCAGGCTGTGTTGTTCTGTATGAAGGCAGCCGAGGGTCACACTGAAAAGTGATCAAACTGCCCGTGGTTTCAAACTTGGGTTCATCTTTGATTGGCTGTGGCCATGGGTTGTTTCTTTACTTGTAAGGATATAGTACAAGGACCTACCTCACTGGCCGATAAGGGCAAATGCTCAAACACTGCCTGGCACAGACAAACACAGTGTGCGGTGGCGGCCACCACCATCGTCATCGTCATCGTTTTCATTCACCATCAGCCTCAGCCTTCCACAAACCTCTCCAGGAAGAAAAGGCCCGGATTCCTTATAGGGACTGTTCCTGGCCTTTCTTCCCTTAGCAGTGCAGATAACTAAGGCTCTGGCAGTTGCAGTCTCTGAAAGAACAGCTCCTCTAATTCAGACTAAACAAAAATTGCACTGACCTTTGACCAGAAAAGAACTTCAAAGAGAAACGCTCTGGATAAGGGAGGGCAGCTGGTTTTGAGGCCCCAAGTTTTACTTTCCCCCGGGTCCTCTCATTTCTGTTCATGCCACCCACTTCACCTGCCCCTTGGAGGTAAGCATATTCCTCTTGAAAACCCTGGCCTAAGGAAGGCAAAACACAAACTCCACTCCCTAACTCCTTAGCATCACTGGGCCAGAGTTAAGTGCTTGAACACACCTCATGAAAAAGAGGCAGGAACTGCAGGGGAATAGAGAAAACACGTGGGGCGTGATAACTGTCCAGTTCCCATCATAACTGCAAAAAAGGCCCATGAGGGGTACAAAGGGTGGGAGAAGACCAGACTCTATGGTCCACCCCAGGGCAGTTCTGACTGGCACCCACGCTGGCTCAGAGGGGTAGCCCCTCAGCCACAAGATTCTGGTGATTTCCTCCCCATCAGACATCTATGCCATCGGCGTGGGCAACCTGGATGTGGACTGGAGAGAACTGAATGAGCTGGGGTCCAAGAAGGATGGCGAGAGGCATGCCTTCATTCTGAAGGACGTGAAGGCTCTGAGCCAGGTCTTTGAGCACATGCTGGGTGAGTGTGCTTCGCCCTCTCCAGAGTGGTGTGGCCAGTGTGGAGCCGGCCAAGGGGTCCGTGCTGGCACCTGCTCACAGTGCCCCTCACCAGCCTCCTTCACCATCTGCTCCTCACGCCCACAGATGTCTCCCAGCTCACGGACACCATCTGTGGGGTAGGGAACATGTCTGCCAATGCCTCTGCCCAGGAGAGGACACCCTGGCATGTCACTATTAAGGTACCAGGAAGGAGGGATGGGGCTTGGATCCCAGAGGTGACAGCGGCCATGAGCCAGAGACACAGCAGTCCCTGAAGATCACCTGTTCCCCTGCAGCCCAAGAGCCAGGAGACCTGCCGAGGGGCCCTGATCTCGGACCAGTGGGTCCTGACAGCCGCTCACTGCCTCCGCAACGCCGAGGACCACTCCCTGTGGAGGGTCAGCGTGGGTAAGGAAGGGCCTGCACCCGCTTCCCGACCCCATGGGCAGAGCTCCCACCCCTTGTCCCTAGCCTCTGGCCCCTTCAGCAGCCCTGGTCCAGCCTAATCTGCCACATTGTTTCCAGGGGATCCCAGCTCCCAGTGGGGCAAAGAATTCCAAATTGAGACGGCGGTGATCTCCTCGGGGTTCAATGTCTTTGCCAAGAAGAATCAGGGAATCCCCGAGTTCTATGGCGATGACATCGCTCTGCTAAAGCTGGCCCAGAAAGTGAAGATGTCCACCCACGCCAGGTGCCGGAGTCTGGGATGGGAGGGTGCCCTCTGGGTGAGAAGTGCTCTGGGGAGCACTGGAGGAGGGGACACCAAGGATGGGTCTCTGTGACCCTTGTCCTTCTCCTCAGGCCTATCTGCCTTCCCTGCACGGTGGAGGCCAATCTGGCTTTGCGGAGACTTCCAGGCAGCACCTGCAGAGACCATGGTGAGCGCTGGGCTTAGGGTGCATGAAGAACTGGGATCAGGGCTTGGGGGCTGATGACGTGGACTGTGCTGCAGTTCCCAAGTCGGGAATCTGGATGCTGGGTAAAGGGACCAGTACTAACATCCTTTTCCTTGATGGTAGAGAGTGAACTTCTGAACAAGTTGAGCATTCCTGCTCATTTCGTGGCTTTGAATGGGAACAAGCTGAACGTTAACCTCAAGACAGGGTCGGAGGTGAGGGTCTCGGGTCCAGTATGCTGTGGGGGGATGGGATCCCCCGTGGCAACTCCCGGAACGTCTCTCTTCATCCCCTAGCTCTGAGTGCTTTCTCCATCTGACTCCAAGTCACCCCTCGTCCAGGCCTAGCTGCACGGCCAGGTGTCCCCTGGGCCTGCTCACTCCATCCTTCTGTCTTATTGCACCCCTACTGCAGTGGACAAACTGCGTCAAGGTCGTCTCCCAAGACAAAACCACGTTCCCCAACTTGACAGATGTCAGAGAGGTGGTGACAGACCAGTTCCTATGCAGTGGGATGCAGGGGGATGACAATCCCTGCAAGGGTGAGCCCCCCCACCTCCACTTCTCACCCCCAGTCCCCACCCTGGAGTCTGGACTCCTGAGGGGGAGGCCACCTGTGTCCCTCTGGTCAACTTGCATGCCAGGACACCGGTGCACCGCCCTGATGCAGTGATGAGAGTCAGGATGACAGTCTCTTGTCCCTCCTTTCTGGCAGGAGAATCTGGGGGAGCAGTTTTCCTTGAGCGGAGATTCAGGTTTTTTCAGGTGAGGAGAGAAGGGGGGAAGCTCGCAGGACTGGAGTTACAGGATCTTGGCCTTGTGGAGGCACCAGGCAGGCCTTTGAAGGAACTAAGGAGGTTGGGGCTTGGGGCTGGGACCGGGGCAGCGTCCCCACCCCAACCTCTCCTTCTTCCAGGTGGGCCTGGTGAGCTGGGGTCTCTACAACCCCTGTGGCAGCTCTGATAAGAACTCCCGCAAAAGCGCGCCCCGTGGCAGGGTCCCACCACCACGAGATTTCCACATCAGTCTCTTCCACCTGCAGCCCTGGCTGAGACAGCACCTGGAGGGCGTCCTGAACTTTTTGCCCCTCTGATCGTGGCCACTGAGCCCTTTGCTGTCCTGCTAGGACCCACCATCTCTCCCGTCTCCTACCCCCGAACGTCCACCCTCAGCCTCCATGACCCATCCGCACGCCTTGCTCTGAGCGCATGCCTGCTTCCAGGATCCTGGAGCAGCGGCGCATCCACGCTGGGGAACCCCTGGTCCTCCTGCCAGTGCGGGCCCCACCCTCTGCTTTACTTGCCTCACTCTCCTTCCACTTTCACAGGGAATTACCTGGCTATGAAATTAATAAAAATCAATGATTTCCACATCTGTCTGTGCCTCTGCCTGGGGGCTGGCCTGCGGGGAGAGAGAGGCCAGAATGATTCCAGGAACGGCAAGAAGGCAGGTCAGAGACCCTGCTGGACAAACAATGGCTGGACTCTGCTCCATAACAGAGTCAACAGGGGAGCCAGTGAGGGCCTTAGATCTAGTCCCCAAGGGGGAGGTCTGGGCTTGTTGGGGAGGAACTGGAGCTGAGAGGAGGTGCTGACAGAGTCCTGGACCTTGGGCAGCAAAAGGTGGGGTTTTGCAGTTTCTGTTTCCTTGATTGGCAGCTCAGTGGGGCCCTCCCGCTCGGACATTCCGGAAAGTGACATGGGTAGGGTGGGTGGGGCGGGCAGCAGGTGCCAGAACACAGATTGCATAAAAGGCTGGAGGCTGTGAGGGGCAGGGGAAGGGAGTGTGACCAGGCTCAGTTCGGAGTTTCAGCTTGGACATCGAGCCAAGCAGACACGCAGCAGAAGCCAGGAGAGGCCATCCTGCCACCAGCCCCAGTTTCTCTCCTGTCTTCCGTCACCATGGGGAGCAATTGCAGCCCCCAGCTCTGCCTGGTACCCTTGATCCTGGGCCTCTTGTCTGGAGGTAAGTGAGGTCACAGCCCCCCTCCCCCCACCCCTGCTGCCCCCAGGATCCGTCCTTGGCCTTGTGAGGCTGGGCTTCACCAGCCTTTCTCTTTAGGTGTGAGCATGACGCCATTGCCTGAGGCCGGGCCCCAAAGCCCCTGCTCTCTGGAGGGAGTAGAGATCAAAGGTGGCTCCTTCCAGCTTCTCAAGGCGGGCCAGTCACTGGAGTACTTGTGTCCTTCTGGCTTCTACCCATACCCTGTGCAGATTCGTACCTGCAGATCCACGGGATCCTGGAGCACCCTGCAGACGCAAGACAAAAAGATTGTCAAGAGGGCCGAATGCAAAGGTTGGAGGGCAGTGAGGATGGGCATGGGCCAGCAGAGGGACAGAGCAGGTGGTGGCCAAGGTCCAGACTTGGATAAGATTCGACTTGTGTGGAGACCAGGCAGGCTGACAAGTTGGGCTGAGCAAGGGTGGGAGCTGAGCAAGGGCTGGAGGTGGGACGGAGGGAGAATGAAGGGAGCTAGGGGAGCTAACCTTTACTAAGCGTTTACCCTGTGTCAGGCAGCCCTGGCAGTTCAAAGAACACTCAGAACTGGGGAGGGGGGAGTGGCAGGATTCCTCATGGGTTGAGGTACCCTCCAGGGGTCAAGGGTAGTAGCTGATCCTGTAGGACCGAGAAGGCGCTGTTTCTCAGTGACAGGGTCCCTGAGACCAGGAGGGATATCCTAGAGGGCAGCCCTTCCGTCTCAGTAACGTCTACTTGTTCTCCTCCCCCAAAGCAATTCGCTGTCCCAGACCACAGGACTTTGAGAACGGGGAGTACTGGCCCCGGGCCCCCTACTACAATTTGAGTGACGAGATCTCTTTCCGCTGCTATGATGGTTACAACCTCCGGGGCTCTGCCAATCGCACCTGCCAAGTGACGGGTCGGTGGGATGGGGAAACGGCCATCTGCGATGATGGAGGTGAGAAGCACCCCCCTTTCCCACGACAGTACCTTCTTCCTGACCACCCTCGGCCTGAGGAACTGGCACCATAGCTCTTGCGCTCTACCTTGCCCTCAGGCTTTGGCCCTTACCTCCATGTCTCGTGCTTCTGCAGCGGGGTACTGCCTGAACCCGGGCATCCCCATTGGCACAAGGAAGGTGGGCAGCCAGTACCGCCTTGAAGACAGTGTCACCTACTACTGCAGCCGGGGGCTCACTCTCCGTGGCTCCCAGCGGCGAACATGTCAGGAAGGAGGCTCTTGGAGTGGAACGGAGCCTTCTTGCCAAGGTGACCCTTGATCTGTACCCTCATGTCAGATCCTGCTCTCCCATCCTCACATTCCCACACCAGAGCACCGCCTTCTCCCCCTACTGCAACCCAGCTCCTTCCTCACTTCTAAAGCTCCCCGAAGAACTTCTGAGCCCTTCCCACCCTGGAAACCCACCATCTCTCGTCACTGTGTCCCTGGCCCTCCCAGACATTTGACCTGCTTTCTGACTTCTCCCAGACTCCTTTATGTACGATACTCCTGCAGAGGTGGCCGAAGCCTTCCTGTCTTCCCTGACAGAGACCATAGAAGGAGTTGATGCTGAGGATGGGCACAGCCCAGGTTTGAAGATAGAGAGGGGAGGCAGGGCAGGGAATTGGGGGTGGGGGGAGGATGGAGAAGGGGCAGGAGAACCATGCACCCTGGAGCCTGAGTCTCTCTGGTGGCCCCCAGGCGAACAACAGAAGAGGAAGATTATCCTGGACCCCTCGGGCTCCATGAACATCTACCTGGTGCTGGATGGATCAGACAGCATTGGGTCCCGCAACTTCACAGGGGCTAAGAATTGCCTCAGCAACTTCATTGAGAAGGTGGGGCCCCCTCTCCTTGAATGTGGGGACCCTGAATGGACCTCACTGCCCTGCCAGGACGAGCTCCCTGATGCTCCCAGCCCCTCTGAGCCACCGGGTCCCAGAAAACCTCCAGGTCCTATTCTGTCTTCCTTTCCTTTTACTTGAAGCAGTTTCTTGATCTTTAACCCAGACTCCTCCATGAACCCCAGGGTGATGAGTCTCTTACTATGTCCTTCCCTGTCTGTCCCAGCAAAGCTGCTGAATCCTCCCAGCCATATATTCTACTTTCAATGCCATGACCCCTTGCTTCCCTCACCCACAGGTGGCAAGTTATGGGGTGAGGCCAAAATATGGTCTAGTGACATATGCCACAGACCCCAAAGTTTTGATCAGAGTGTCTGAGCCAAAGAGCAGCGATGCAGACTGGGTCACAGAGCAGCTCAACCGAATCAACTACGAAGGTCAGAAGTCAGGGAAGGGAATGGTGGGAGGTTCACTTTGGGGTCAGAGAGGTCCGAAGTTTCAGGAGTGTTGTGGGGAGGGCAGTGAGACAAGGACTCCTTTTTAATCCATGGATGGGCAGCAGGGTCATTGGAAAATGGGGGGTGGAGGGAACCCTTTGGAACTGAGACGGTCACTGTTGTCAAAGGGAAGTCACTGGGGTGACAATTAACTCAAAAAGTTGACAGATGTGGATCTCAGTTGCTGCTAGGCCTCTGGGGTCAAGGATGGCTTGGAAGTCCAGGTGGCGGTGATGATTTCTTCCCTTTCCACAGACCACAAGTTGAAGGCAGGGACTAACACCAAGAAGGCTCTCCTGGAAGTATACAACATGATGAGCAGGGAAGTGAACGACCTCCCTGAAGCCTGGAACCGCACCCGCCATGTCATCATCCTCATGACTGATGGTCAGAGGGACCTTTCTCCTGCCTCTGACTCCCCACCCTCTCAAACCAGCGTGTGGCGCTGCAGTCCACGTGTAACACTGGACTCATCGCTGGGGGCCTGAGCGCTGCTCTTTCCTGTGAGCCTTTAAGAGGAGGGACCCTTCTCTCCACCGTCTCTCACGTCCATCTCCTCCCCAACCTGCTCACTCAGCCGTATATGTCACTCCTTCTAGCCAGTTTATCCTCCTTGACCCTCTTCCTTCCTTGTCTCCCACCTTCATGGTCCTGGTCTCTCCTGCAGGCTTGCACAACATGGGTGGGGATCCAGTCTCTGTCACTCACGATATCCGGGACTTGCTGGACATTGGTAGAAATCGCAAAAACCCCAGGGAGGATTACCTGGGTGAGTTTTATTGCCTAGGACTCAGCACCCCACTTTCTTAGCTCCTGCCCCCCAGGGCCTGGACCCTCACTCTCCCTTTTTCTCTCTCAGACATCTATGTGTTCGGGGTTGGGCCTCTGGTGGACCAAGACAACATCAATGCTTTGGCTTCCAAGAAGGATAGAGAGCAACACGTGTTCAAACTCAAGGACGTAGACAACCTGGAGGATGTTTTCATACAGATGCTTGGTAGGAAGATATCACAAGGGCATAAGGAGATGGTCAGGAAGCTCAGCTCTCCCCAGACCCCTCAAGGTCACTCATCCTTCCACCCCTCCTGAAGCCCCTGGCAGTCTGGAAGTCCTTTCTCATTCCTCCTTCTCTACCTCCGTGTCACTATTCTTGCTTCCTGGTACTGCCCACTCCCTGATCTTAGAGTCACAGAGCTCTGAATGATGCAGAGATCTTTCTTAAGTCCCTTGTTTTACAGATGTGGAAACTGGGGCCAAGAGAGGTCAAGGGATGGCAAGTTAGCAAGAGTTGGGCCTGAAAACATCCAGCTCTCTGATCTCTGTCCCCTGTTCTTTTCACGATACCACAGTGGTTCCCTGCCCTCAATGTAAGGAAACAAGTGCCCCTGCCTTCCCTTTCCTCCTATGGGCATCTGGTCCCCACAGACACGTAGGTGTCCCTCCCCAAAAGGCTGCTGCCATTTGGAAATGAAGTGTCCCAGCTTTCAGTACAATCTCCTTTCTTGCCAGATGAAACCCGGACTCTGGGTCTTTGTGGCATGGTTTGGGAGCACAAGAAAGGTACTGACTATCACAAGCAGCCATGGCAGGCCAAGATCTCAGTCACCGTGAGTGCAGCGTCCTGGTGGCGGGGACTTACGGGAGGGGAGGTCAGGGTGAAACGACGGTCGGGGGGAAGGGCAAAGTGTTCATAGATGGTGTTGTTTGTGAAAGCCGAGCTTTCCCCCTGCCGCTCTTTTCCCAGCGTCCTTTGAAGGGACATGAGAGCTGCATGGGTGCTGTGGTGTCTGAGTACTTTGTGCTGACAGCGGCACACTGTTTCACTGTGGATGACGAGCAACACTCAATCAAGGTCAGCACGGGTAAGGATGCAACCAATCAATCCTGAGCTTCAGCCATGCCCTCTGGGCAGTACCTCCCACTCTCTTCAAGAGCCCACGCTCCACCTGACCTCAACGCAGCCCCTTCCCTTGCACGCTGGACCAGTTAGGGATGAGGAAGACTTGAGTTAGGGATGACACGGGGGCAGGAGACTGCCTACAGAGAAGTGGGTGGTCTAGAGGTATCCACTCTCCTACTTCAGGAGGGAAGAAGCAGGAGTGGGAGATAGAAGAAGTCCTATTTCACCCAAACTACAACCTCAATGCAAAAAAAGCAAAAGGTATTCCTGAATTTTATGACTATGATGTGGCCCTGATCAAGCTCAAGAAGAAGCTCAAGTATGATGAGACCACCAGGTGAGCCAGCTGGATTCCCAAAGAGAAAAGGCTGGGAAAGCTAGGGCTGGAAGACTGGGGTAGGTCCAGGGTTCACCATCCCTGAATTTCCCCATCTCTCAACAGGCCCATTTGTCTCCCCTGTACTGAGGGATCAAATCAAGCTTTGAGGCTTCCACAGTCAACCACGTGCCGGCAACAGAGTAAGACATAATCAGGGAGAGTAGTATAAGGGTGAGGTTCTGACAAGGGAGGCATGAGAGGGAGCTGCAGGAAGAGCAGGTGATGCCCAGCCCAGTCTCTAGCTCACAGGAAGGGGTGGAGGAACATTTGCTGAGGGACAAGGACAAAGGACAAGGACAATGGGGGAAGGGAGAGTGCTGAAATGACCCAGTCTGTCTATCTGTCCAGTGCAAGAGCTGCTCCCGGCAAAGGATATCAAAGCTCTGTTTGTGTCTGAGTTGTCTAAGGATCGTAAGAAGACACTGGTTCGGAAGGAGGTCTACATCAAGAATGGGGAAAAGGTGAGGGATGTGGGTTCCTGAGGTCCTTGAAGCCCCAATTCTTCCTAAGCAAGCTTTGTTCATCACTCCTCTCCTGCGTGCATCCCCACCTCACCTACAGAAAACTGGCTGTGAGAGGGATGCTCTACATGCCATAGGCTATGACAAAGTCAAGGACGTCTCTGAGGTAGTCACCCCCAGGTTCCTTTGCACCGGAGGGGTGGCTCCCTATGCTGACCCCAACACTTGCAAAGGTGAGAGAAGGCTCTTTGGTCGTGATCTAAGTTCCTGAGGCCCAAGAGTCTTTTCCCCTACAGCTTCTCCCTCCCTGTAGGTGATTCTGGTGGTCCCCTGATTATTCACAAGAAGAGTCGCTTCATTCAAGTGAGTTTCCCCTTTCCTCTCTGTGGGGAGATGCCAAGTGGTCAGCATGGCCCCCAAAGCAAGAAAGCTCAGTGCACGTGGCTGGAAAGGGGAGGGTGGAGCCTGCCTCACCTCTGGACTTTTCCTTGAACTGGCCAACTTAGGGCTGTGTGTCTGATCTGTGTGCCAGGGGATAGGACTGAGCTCGGCCCCTAGTCTAACCCTCCCAGGTCAGCTCAGATGCAGCTGGGAGTAGCTCCCTGGGATTAGGGAGGAATTCTACCGAACGGTTCCTGGGACGCCCTCACCCTCTTCAGGTTGGTGTGATCAGCTGGGGCGTTGTGGACGTCTGCAAGCGGCAGCAACAGGTACCTGCTTACGCCCGAGACTTTCACATCAACCTCTACCAAGTGCTGCCCTGGCTCAAGGAAAAACTCCAAGATGAGGACCTGGGTTTTCTATAAGGGGTTTCCTGTTGGAAACGGGCATGACATCAAATTAAAACAACTACGACAACACCTGTGTTCAAGATCCTTTTGGGGTAAAGGAGTGGGGAGCGTGCACTGACCATGTTGTTACAACTGAGATCAAATCTAACAGCCGTTTTTAAAGGCTCAACCCCAATCCCAAGTGCTGAAAAACCAGAGGCTGAGGGAGATGTGTGAGCTTCCACCTCAGTGTTTTACTGAGACCAGCGTTGGGGCAGATGAGGCACAGGGAATCCAGCTCCACTCCCTAGAAGCCGTCCACAAGGTTTTCCTTATAGACGTCATCACTGTAGACAATCTGGGTCCTCTTGTCCCGGTGGCAACCCTTAGGGCTATTCTGGACAGCTAGGGAGGGAGGAGAGTATTCATTAAGGTCTGAAGGAGGGCACTGATGAGACCTGAGGCCCAGAGTTTGACCACCTCAACACTAGCCTCTGGCCCTTGGATGCCCAGTTTCCATGCTGCCCTCTGGTGGCCAGGATGGCCTTTCTATTAATACCTTTAGCCTAACTCTTAGGCCAGCGGCTACCAACCCATGGCCCCAGCAAAAAAGAGTGTACACTGTTATCATGGCACATGCTAATACCGTAATGAGTGTTTTGTTCTTAGAAAAACTCCGAATGTTATTGTTGAGACGTGTGAATGATGTTAACCCACAACTTTCAGTCAGCACACCAAAAATTAAAAAATTAGAAAATCTCTATAGTCCTTTGTTAACGTGCTGGTCCTTTTTGGTTCCTTCTATGTTTTTTTTTTTTTTTTGTTCTTTTGGCGGTACGCGGGCCTCTCACTGTTGTGGCCTCTCCCGTTGCGGAGCACAGGCTCCGGACGTGCAGGCTCGGCAGCCGTGGCTCACGGGCCCAGCCGCTCCGCGGCATGTGGGATCTTCCTGGACCGGGGCACGAACCCCGTATCCCCTGCATCGGCAGGCGGACTCTCAACCACTGCGCCACCAGGGAAGCCCTTGGTTCCTTCTTGTACAGAGGGCCACTCTTGCTCTGAACTCCCTTGTGCCCCCTCCTCTACATGAAAATCTATTTCAGGTAAAACGGGTTATTCACTCCATCAGGACAACTCATTCTGGGTGTAGCTTTGGCCCTCAGCATTCTCCCTCGAGCCGTCCCTTCCCCTTCCTCTTTCCTCCCTACCCCCGGTGTGTCCCTCTCTTCACCCCACCTCCAAGGATTCCATCCCTGCCACTCTGGGGCCAGAGTGAACCCCCCATACAAGCCCCCATTCTCTTAAGAGCTTTGTATCTTGACTCCGCTGATCACTTCCTCTTTCTCAAAGCTTGTGTCCTTTGGCTGCAATGACCCAGGCCCCTTGGGTGCTGCTCCTGGCCCCATGACCTCTCCTTCTGTCTCCTTTGCAGCATCCTCAACTTCAGCCTAACAAGTCAGGATAGCTGGGGACGTGTGGGGCATGAGGAACACAGCCCAGCTTCCCACCATATCCTCTGACTATTCCTCAAGCCCAGTCCTGGTTCATTTTCTCTTGAAATTCAGTCTCCCCTGCCAACACTATTTGCAGCTACCCCGTGATACAGATGACTCTAGTCTACATTTTCATGCCTTACCTCACACCTGAGTTCCATATCCCTAATTTCAAAGGCTTATTTTGTAAAACCAACTATACTGCAACTCAAAATGAATAAGGCCGCATGAGATGCTCACCTTCTTCACCAACCTCAGTCACTTCCACTTTTTCCCCGTTCCAGTCAGTGCCTTGGAAATTGTTTTCAACACTTTCTCTCCTTCTCCTACTTCTAACTGACAGAAGGCCTGACGATTCTCCTTCCAATCCCCACAGCTGCCACACAAATCCAGACCTCTATCACCTCTACAGAACCCAGGGACATGCAGGGGAACAAAAAGGGGGGCGCTGTAGGGGACAGAATGAAAGGAAGAAGCCCATTCTTACCCAGGGAGCCCCAGACAGACTTGCCAGTGGCAGCGTCCAGCATGGGCTGTTTTCGGGCAATGCTGACTTTGAGCTGTACGGACTCCACTTGGGTCCCGTTGAGCTGGGGCAGAAGAGGGGAGGGGGCAGAGGATGGGGGGAAACGTTATAGACAAACCAAAGGAGAATTTCCAGGAGTTGCCATCCTAGGAACAGACTAAGTAGGGACTTGAGAATGCAAGGTTTCCTGCGTAAATAGGGAGAGACCGTCTCTGTCAAGAGGAAATGACTTCCTCCTGGCTCCCAGTATTTTAGAAAGAAAATATAAGGATGGCAGGAGGGATGGGAAGAACAGATCTGGGAAGTCCCAACCTCAGCAACGGCCTGATCTGCTGACTCCATCTTTTCATAGGTGACGAAGGCACAGCTGGGATGAGAAAACACAGGGTCAGTAGAGGGCCTATGGGCTCCTCGGGACCCAATCAAACCCAGTGTTATAGGCTGTGGAGACAGGCTAGCTTCCTCCCTCAGGTCTCATACCCCAGGTCCTCCAAGGACTATTATCCTGCCCCACTGTCATCCTTACTTTCTGGGTGGATCCATAGAGAGGTCAATGATGTTTCCAAAGGGAGAGAAGGCCCCACGGAGGAGGGTGGGCGTCATGTCTTCTCCATACACATAGAGAGTGTTCCCCTTCCGAGGGGCCCGGCGTTCAGGGAACGAGTCCGACCCTACAGGATAGAAATCAGTAACAAGACATAGTCTAGCTCACCCTCCACTTTAAGAGTCCGCTTTAGTAGGACCCACCTAAAGCTTATCTGAAGTCACTTTCCCACCAGCCAAGATCACTCACTGCGGAAAGGGCCCTCTCGGTCCCGGTCCCGGTCCCTGTCCCGGTCTCGGTCCCGGTCCCGATCCCGGTCTCTGTCCCGGTCTCGATCGCGGTCTCTGTCCCGCTCCCGGTCCCGCTCTCGGTCTCGATCCCGTTCCCGGTCTCGGTCCCGGTTCCGCTCCCGGCTGCGGTCCCGGCTGCGGCTTCGGGGAGGGGAGGCCGAGGAGCGGGCCCCACCACGGTCCTCATAGCCCCAGTCGAAGCTTCGCGGGGGGGCGTCACCAGCCCCCGGGCCTTCTGCCTCTTCTCCATCTGGCCCCAGTTCCCGAAGCCGATCACTGGAAGACACAAAGCTGGGGAGAGGGAGACAGTGAGGATCAAAGGGGGCCTCTACCTCGTCTTCCCAGAGCCTGGCGAGACTCAGCAATCCCTCTGTAGCCCCAGCTCCACCCACTCCAGTCCCAATCCTCCTAAGGACCCAGGCAATCCCCCCGCCCCCGCCGCCCGCCAACGGGACCCAGTCCTATCTTTCTCTAACCTCTCATACAGAGATTTCCTCTGTGGACGTCTAGACGACTGAAAAGGAAACCAAGGACGGTTAAGATGAGTCCTAGCTGCTGGCGTGTGGTCCCAAATATGTGGGTTTCTCATTTTTCTCAATCCCCAGCCCCTCAGAGACAGACAACTGGAAACCATTACCTCCTGCAGATCATCATCGGCAGATATGCTCCTCTGGAACGGCTGGAAAGTGGGGACTGGCCCCTTCTCAGGGTCCTGGGAAGACGGTAGAGACCCACCTCAGTGGGGAGCAGGAGGCTGCCTAGCCACGGGGCAGAAGGAGTTCCTCTTCCCTCACCCTCTTCTCGGCTCCCCTGGCCTATCTCTTTTTTAATTTCCTTTTACATAAAAGATTTAATACACACTTAAAGCAGTTAGTTTACTTAAAAATGTCTTAAACCTGATGACATTCTCAGCCTGTTCAACTCTTCAGAGCAACACAATCCAGGAGCTCTACTACATGATGGATTAGAGTCATAGAATGCGTAAAACGGAGAATCTAGGAGTCATCCAGTTTCTTCATTTTACAGATAAGAAACCTGAAGCTCAGAATGGTATAGCAACTTGCCCGTGATTAAACTGGCGTTACTTTCCCCCTAAACTTACCTCCATTCCAACTTGGAAGGATGCTCTCTGAGGTCAAGGAGTCCCTGAACAATCTTTCTGCCTGTGCTCACCTTTAACTTCCCCTCTAGGGTCCGGGAACGTTTGAAGCCTGAGTTCTTGGTCTCAGCCTTGATGGCACTGATGGCTCCTGACTTCACCAGCTGCTTTGCCTGCTCTGTTGCCGTGGCTGTGTCCACCACAGGCTGCTCTGACAGTGCTGGAGTGGCGAGGGAAAGAGGCATTATGTTGGCCAGGCTGTGACACAGGTCAGCCCGTGCTGCTCACTTCCAGTCTATCCCCGCTTCCCCTGTCACTCACAGCGTTTGACACCGCCTTGGCTGGCTGTGCTGCTGCTGCTTTGCTTCTTCAGAGCCAGCAATGCCTTTTTCTGGGAACAAGAGTGAGAAGAGAGGAGTTGGTGAGGGCCAATCCCTGGCCAGGTCCTCTCCCAAGGCCCCGGGGCGCATCACTCCGGGGACACCTTTCTGAGAGAAAACAATGCAAATGGTGCCCCTGGAGTGGTACACTGAGGCTGCCCTGCCTCTTACATAGTCCCCCCGATCATCTGCAAAGCCAGCCATACCTAATCTATTCAAACCATGGCCTCTAGAGGCTTTCCACAGTCTCATGTTTTTCAAGTTGAAAACAAGGCATTCAATCATAGACCAGAGCCCCCGGATATAAGCTGCAATTAAGTGTAAACCTCCGTGCCTCCTTAGGGACTTCATCCATCCACCCCTATATGTTTAATAAGAACACACAATTGCTTTGAAACAGGGATATGCAAAAGTATGAGACATAGATCCTCTCCTCAAGAAGCTTACAGTCTGAGAAATTAGATGACTAGGTTGAATTTTCAAGACTGAACATAAGTGCAGATTGTAGCTGAGAGCAAGTAAGATTTTTCTGATGCCAAATGGTTATTAAGCTGGGTCCTGGATACAATCTGCATAACACAGACTGAGAGGAAAGGGCATTTTAGACAAAGAAAACAGGGTGGCAAAGATGCAGAGATAAGAAAACTTTGGGAATGCATGTTTTGGGATCAAGGAATAGTTCTATAGAAAGGGATGCCTGATTAAGGCTTTGTTTTATAGACAATGTGAAACCACTGGGTTTTGAGAAAAAGAAGGACAGTGTTTTGTGTTTTCAATGCACCATTTTAATAGGAGTGAAGAAGTCTGTCCAAAAAAAGAAACTTGTTGAGAGACCACTACGACAGGCTAGGTGAGCATCAGCAAAGACCTGATCTAGGGAATACACAGGAAAAAGTAAACGGAAGAAATTACTTCAAGGGAAGAATCAAGTCGACTTGGCAAATGTTTGGCTGTGCAAATTGAGCAGAAGACAGAGATGATAAGATTTTCATTCCAAACACATGGGAGAAGTAAATGTAGTCAGCCCTATTTGGAAGACCAAGTTTAGAACAGACAAGATGATAGCTTCAATTTTGGATACGTGAAAGTTATCAGTAAAACACTAGATGGAACTGGAAAAACCAAGCTTGGGATCGCCAGCTCTTAGGTGGTACTAAAAGCCATGGAAAAGGAAGAAAACTCCACGGCAGACTGCATAGAAAAGAGAGAAAAGAAAGTACACACTTGAGAAAGCCCATTCCTGAAGCTACACTGAGAGGTGGTATGTCTCCAGGTATGTGCTAGCTGAATCCCCACCCCCCCATCCCCTCACACTCACCCCAGGTGTTCTCAGTGTAGACTCTTTGAAAGTTTGGGTCATACCCGCACACACTCCCTCACCTTTTTCTTGAGTTTGTTGAATTTCTTCTGCAGAGCCTCCTCCTCCTCGCTCAGTCCGGGGGGTATCACCAACATGGTGGCTCCTGGTTCAGGGGCAGGGCCCAAGACATCTTTCTCCACTGTCACCGCCCAGGGTTCACACGCCGTGCACACTGACCCCAGCCCGACCCCTCCAGGCCTGCCTACTCCTGTTTTCTGCCTCTCCCTACCCCTTGCTTAAACCAGGCTGCCGTCCAAACCCCCGCTCGTCGGGATCAACCAGCATTCCCTTCTCTCTTCAGGAATCACGGATACCAGCGCCTAGGGGCACCACGTGGCCCAGGAAGGGAGAAACACCCCCTCCGTCGCCAAGACGATGGCACCAGACCCCCCCTACCTCGCTGGGGTTAGTATGGCAATTGCGGGGTCCGAAAAGCAGAGGAGGCAGTGGAACCCGCGCAGCGCTTTCAGAGCAACCAAAAGGGCAAGAAGACAGAAGGAGCTCGGAAAAAAGGGACGAAGGCTGAGGAGAAGGCCTTACCTGAGGGGGCGGCAACCGAAGCCCCACGGTCTCGGGCGGCGCCCAAGCGGGCAGCGGATCGCGGGCTCGGGGCGATGACGTAGAGAAGGGCGGAGAACGCGGTAACCAAGGCGGCCCGCGGCGCACACACTTCCGCCCGGCATCCCACCAGTTTGGCCCCGCCCCTCGGTAGCGCTCATCCCCGCCCCCGGAGGGGTTGTGCCGGAAGTCGTTTCTACTTCCGCCGTTTCGGCTCCTCCCTACACTTCCGGGCTGCCGGGTAGCTGCCGAGGCTCCAGGATGATGGAGACGGAGCGAATCGGTGAGGGGCAGGGGGTAGAAAGGAGGAGTAGACAGGGAATGACCCTTGACCCCTGACCTGTGACCTTTCCCCCGTAGTGCTACCTCCCCCAGATCCTCTGGACCTGCCCCTTCGGGCAGTGGAGCTGGGATGCACAGGGCGTTGGGAGCTGCTGAATGTGCCTGGGGCTCCAGAGAGTACCGTGAGTGACTTTTGCCCCTAACCTTGACCCTCATTGAACTTAAAACCTCCTTCACCCTCCTCACAGTAGGATCTAACTTGACCCGGCTCTCCTGTCTCTGGACGCCTGTCATCCGGGCCTAGACTGGTGCTGGACGGACTCCCAACCCAGTGGACCTGCTGTGGGTCAGAGCCCATGGGAGGACAGAGCTGGAAGCCCTGGGGATACCTTAACTCTGAGAACTGCTCTTTCAAATGTGTCTCTTCTCCTTGGAGTCTTTTTCTCTCTCCAAGGCGCTTGTTGGTGGCTGAGATGCTAGCCTTTGAGCACCTGGCTCTTCATCCTTAGGTCTGGGACCCCTTTTCCTAAAACTAGTGATTCTGAAATATCAGTGTGCCTCATGATTAGTCGGGGACCTTTTTCATTTTTTATTTTTTTATTGGAATATAATTGCTTTACAATGTTGGGTTAGTTTCTGCTGTACCACGAAGTGAATCAGCTATATGTATACATATAACCCCTCCCTCTTGGACCTCTCTCCCATCCCCCCCCCGCCATTACGCTCATCTAGGTCATCACAGAGCACCGAGCTGAGTGGGGGAGCTTTTTTAAAATACAAATTCTTAGGTCCATAGGTTCTGAAATCCAAAGTCTGTATTATTAACCAGCACCCCAGGTAATTCAGTTGCAGGCCGTTTGTCCTGTAAAGCAGAACCACCTTTGGAAAACAGTCCTTCAGCCTGATTGTCCTAGTCTCTCTGGGACATCTCCCATTTCTGATCGAAGTAAGAATCCTATCACCTTCTCTTTGCTCTGTGTCTTACTCTCTTCTCTTACCTTATGTGTCTCATCTTGCCCTTGTTCCAGCTTCCCCACGGCCTCCCTCCCTGTGCCCCAGATCTGCAGCAAGAAGCAGAGCAGTTGTTTCTGTCATCTCCAGCCTGGCTGCCTCTGCACGGTGTGGAGCACTCGGCCCGGTGAGGGGTCTAGAGGGGCCTGGACTAGGGAGATGGGTCCCTGAAGAAAGCTGGGAGAGAGGAGAAAGAAGACCTGAAAATTACTTTCCTTCTGTCCAGAAAATGGCAGAGGAAGATGGATCCTTGGTCTCTCCTGGCCACACTGGGGGCCCCAGTCCCCTCCGACCTACAGGCCCAAAGACACCCAACCACAGGCCAGATACTAGGCTACAAGGAGGTGAGAGGTCACGGGCCACGAGAAGCAGGGTTGGGAAAAGGGGAGTCAGAGGCAAACTCAGCCTCACTGGTGCTCTGATCTCTTGCGTCAGGTCCTGCTAGAGAATACAAACCTGTCGGCCACGACCTCCTTGTCTCTTCGCCGGCCACCCGGGCCCATCTCCCAGTCCCTGTGGGGGAATCCAACACAGTACCCTTTCTGGCCAGGTGACACTTGTGGAAATGGGATGGTAGGGAAGGAGGCCCTTAGTCTCCACCCCTCCTGTGTCACTCCCACCCCATGAATCCCTGTTTGTTCAACCTCTCCCCAGGTGGAATGGATGAGCCCACCATAACAGATCTGAGCACTCGGGAGGAGGCTGAGGAGGAGATAGACTTTGAGAAAGGTGAGGTGGTGCCAGGATGGACCCTTGGGAGGTAGGGCTCTGAGTCTGGGCCCTGAGGAAGAGGGGCCCGGGCCTGTCACTGGGTCCTTGCTAGCTCTTGCATTTCTCTGAGCAAATTAGGAAAAGGTACCCCTTCCATAACAACCTTTACTGTCATCTGTTGGAAAACTGTCACGATAAATATTCGCAACTGCAACGTCTATGCTGTGAAGGACACCCTTTAGGTTAATGTACCATGTGACTTATACAGCGGTGTGCAGGAGCCCAGATTCTCTCTCTCTGTCCCTGTCCTCCAGATCTTCTTACTGTTGCACCTGGCTTCAAGAAAGGCGTGGACTTTGCACCAGAGGGTGAGTTTTAGTTTTGAGATGGGGGCATAGGGGAAGTGGTGCCCTTCTTCTTCAGAGCAGAGGTGCACATGACCAGGCCTCCGTTTTCGCCTTGCTCCTCAGATCACCCAGCTCCAGCTCCCGGCTTGCTCAGCCTCAGCCGTCTGCTGGAGCCCCTGGATTTGGGTGGGGGCGATGAGGATGAGAGTGAGGCAGTGGGACAACCGGGCGGTCCCAGACGGGACACTGTTTCAGCCTCTCCCTGCAGTGCTCCCCTGGCCCGAGCAAGCAGCTTGGAGAACCTAGTGTTGCAGGTTGGTGGTTCTGGGCGGTTGAGGCAGGAAAGAAGGGTCTTGTCACAGACAGGGTGGGCTGGCCTGGTTGGGTCCAAGGGGAAGACTGGAGCATCTTTTGGGAGGAGTGGTAACAGAGAGCTTTCTGACTGTTATCTTTATTGACCCTACACCCCTTTCCCCTTCCAGGAAGCGTCCACAGCTGTAGCTCCCCCAGAGCCTCCCAAGCCCCCACCTCAGGAGCAGTGGGCCGTTCCCGTGGATGTCACCTCCCCTGTCGATGATTTCTACCGACTCATTCCCCAGCCAGCCTTCCGGGTAATGTGGCCCAGTCCTCACATGCTCCCCCACCTCCTCCCAGCGCACTCCCTGTCTCCTCTCCCCACCAGAGGCCAGATGCCTTCAGGCCAGCTTGGACCTCTGTCCCAGACTTGCCTCACTCTGGCCTTCTCCCCGCTGCCCTGAATGTCCCATGAGCTGGAGGCAGGAAGACCCCTCTCCCTTCTCCCGCCCCCCATCTATTTCTCTCTCCCACAGTGGGCGTTTGAGCCAGATGTGTTTCAGAAACAGGCCATCCTACACTTGGAACGGCATGACTCGGTCTTTGTCGCGGCTCACACGTCCGCGGGCAAGACGGTTGTGGCTGAATACGCCATTGCCCTTGCCCAGAAACACATGACGCGGTACAGTCCCGTCCCCAGCTTCCCCTTCACCAGCCCCGTTCTCTCCTGCAACCTTTCTAAGTCTCATCTCTTCTCCACCTCCCTACTTCATCCTTTAGATGAGAGTTGTGGGGGAGAAACTGAGGCAGGGGTCCAGGGGGAAATGAGAAAGTGTGGGGAGTTTAGTTAGTTTCGGAAGGGCTTGGGGTACAGAATTTTTCCTGGGTAACTCCATGAAGGGGAACATGAGGGAAGTTAGGGTGAAGGGGGTGCCTGAGCTCTGTGGCAGGCTTCTGGGACCACGAGTCAGTGTGGAGGGACCGGCTGACTTCATGCTCTTCTCCCAGCACCATCTATACTTCGCCCATCAAGGCTCTGAGCAACCAGAAGTTCCGGGACTTCCGAAACACATTTGGGGACGTGGGACTTCTCACCGGGGACGTGCAGCTGCACCCAGAGGCCTCTTGCCTCATTATGACAACAGAGATCCTTCGGTGAGAGATGGGCACTCAACACGGGTGGATTTTTGGTCAGGAAGGTGAGGCTGCTCTGGAGAGCACGTTGGCTGAGTTGAGGGTAGAGACAGGAGCCACTGGGAAGTCAGCCTTGGGTCTCTTTCTTCCAGCTCCATGCTATACAGTGGCTCAGATGTCATCCGAGACCTGGAGTGGGTCATCTTTGACGAGGTTCACTACATCAACGATGCTGAGGTAGGGGGACGGGGCCCCCAGATCCTGGCAGTCCTGTCCTGTGGGGCTGCTTCAGCAGCTCCTCTATCCCACACAGCCCGCGAACCGCACTGCCTCCTTTGCCCCGACACGGAACCCTGTGCCACTTCCTAGGGGCAGAAGGGCAGCCCCCCCTGAGCTGTCTTCCCTCCCTGTGCGCAGCGCGGGGTCGTGTGGGAGGAGGTGCTCATCATGCTCCCTGACCACGTCTCCATCATCCTCCTGAGTGCTACTGTCCCCAACGCCCTTGAATTTGCTGACTGGATTGGGTGAGACGTGTGTCCTGGGGTGCTTGGGTGAAGGGGGCTGTAGCGTTCCTCAGTCGGGGCGGGGGGCATAGACTATCACAGCAGGGAGAGTGGTCAGGCCTTGGGGGTGGGGATGAGAAAGGGGTGCGGCCGGGGAACATGTCCAGCTTGGGAGGCTGAGGGATCCCACCTGGGTCCAGATCCCTTCGCAAGTTGAGAGACAGGATGACGGGGACAGCCTTCCAGTCCGGCTCCCAGAAAAGACTGGGTGAAGCCAGAGTGGGGGAAGATGGTGGGGATGTAGGTTCCTCCCTACACTCGCAGCCCTGATCTTCTGTCTTCTCCTCCTCACTCAGGCGGCTGAAGCGTCGCCAGATCTATGTGGTCAGCACCGTTACTCGCCCAGTCCCCCTGGAGCATTATCTCTTCACGGGGAACAGCCCAAAGACTCAGGGGGAGCTCTTCCTGTTGCTGGACTCCCGAGGCACCTTCCACACCAAGGGGTAAGCCTGAGTCGGGAAGAGTGGGGGCTGGGCCCAGCTGGGCGTGACTGATCGCTGCCCCTCCCCTGCCCCAGGTACTACGCGGCTGTGGAGGCCAAGAAGGAGCGGATGAGCAAACACGCCCAGACCTTTGGGGCCAAGCAGCCCACGCACCAGGGGGGGCCTGCACAGGTGAGAACTGGCAGGCTTTGTACCCGCCACCACCTGTTTCTCCTGTGTCCTTTCTTCCCTCATCTCCCAGGTGTTTGGAGTTGAGCTTTGAGCACTGCCCGATTTGACTCGGCTTCAGTTTCTGCCACTTCGGCCCCCACTGGTTCAGGGACTCAGTCTCCACTCCCTTCTCCCCACTTCCCCAGGACCGTGGTGTGTACCTGTCCCTCCTGGCCTCCCTCCGCACCCGTGCGCAGCTGCCTGTGGTGGTGTTCACCTTCTCCCGTGGCCGCTGTGATGAGCAGGCCTCGGGCCTCACCTCCCTTGACCTCACCACGAGTTCAGAGAAGAGTGAGATTCACCTCTTCCTGCAGCGCTGCCTCGCTCGCCTCCGGGGCTCTGACCGCCAGCTGCCCCAGGTATGGAGGGGGGACCCAGAGACTGGTGGGGATTGGGTGTTCCATGACCCCATCCCTGATCTTGGGCCTCGGCCCCCGACAGGTTCTGCACATGTCTGAACTCCTGCACCGCGGCCTGGGTGTGCACCACAGTGGCATCCTGCCCATTCTCAAGGAGATCGTGGAGATGCTTTTCAGCCGTGGCCTGGTCAAGGTGCACATGCTGGTGGGAGAGGGACTCCCCAAGGCATTCGTTGCCCACTTAGGGGAGGGGAAAGCTTTTAGGCAGGACAGTGCAGTGGTTAAGAACTTGGGTGTGAATCCCAGCGCCACCACTTCCTCACTGTGTGACCCTGGGCAAATTACTTAAACCTCCCTGAACTGTAGATTTCACATTTTAAGATGGAGGTGTATGAGGTATGAACACGCAGTATTCAGAAGAGAAACCCAAAAAGCTAGCAAACTTATGAAAGTCATTAGTCATCAGAGGAATGCAAATTGAAACACTCACAAGATAGGACTTTACAGTTATTAGACTGGTAAAATATAGGAAAGTAGCTAATGCCAAGTGTTGCCCAAGACGTAGGAGACTGCAGGATTACAGGAACCCTTGTACAGGTGTGGCCAGTCTGAAGTGCATCCTGGCACTCTGGAGGCAAGAATAAGTATATACATACTCTTTGTCCCTAAATTCCACTCCTGAGTGTAAATCACAATGAAATTCTCACCCTGGTCATTGAGGGAGCACGCCTGCTCTTCCTTTGTTGGCTGTAGTCTTGTGGCAGGGTGTTGGTGGTACCCCTTCACTGGGAGAGCCGGTAGGTAGATGTACAGCATGCACCCCACAACGTGTTCTGCAGCAGTTGAAGCAGTGGATTAGATATAACCACAGGAACATGGATGGATGTTGAAAACACTACATGGAAGAAAAGAAGAAAACAGAAGGAGACATGTAATCGCCTTTACAGCAAATTGTAAATTATACACAAAACGACACATTTTATAAAACACATTCACACAAAAAGGTACGCGTTATATACAGCGGGATGTTTGATAGTGGGGGGATGGGAGTGGGGTATAGGGGTAAAAGGAAAGGAATAGGTGGCTAAATAAATACAACAAAGAAAACGATAGTACATACTGTAGATTTGCCTTGAGAGTTAAGTGAGGTCCTGTGAGTTAACCGTCTGGGACTGTGCCTGGTGCCTTTTAAGCCTTGGCTACAAAGTGAGGTGGGCTTGGCCAGGGCTGGGCCACAGCTGCGTGTAGCCCCTTTGCTGATCCTCTCCCCCGTCCCAGGTCTTGTTTGCCACGGAGACCTTCGCCATGGGTGTAAATATGCCAGCCCGGACAGTGGTGTTTGACTCCACGCGTAAGCACGATGGCTCCACCTTCCGGGACCTGCTCCCTGGGGAGTATGTGCAGATGGCCGGCCGGGCGGGCC
Organism: Hyperoodon ampullatus; assembly: GCF_949752795.1. Classification (NCBI taxonomy): domain Eukaryota; kingdom Metazoa; phylum Chordata; class Mammalia; order Artiodactyla; family Ziphiidae; genus Hyperoodon; species Hyperoodon ampullatus. The sequence goes on along the minus strand of NC_136923.1, from coordinate 82,214,024 downwards.
GGAGGGGCCTGGACCCCACAGGCACTGTCATCCTGCTCTGCAAGGGCCGTGTGCCCGAGATGGCGGACCTGCACCGCATGATGATGGTGAGCCGGGGCAGCCGAGGCCAGCTCTGGGCACCTGCTCGGTTCTGCCAACCCTCTTCCCTTCTCCCCTCTTTCTACTTTCCTTCTGCCTGGGAGAAGCCAGGGTAGGAGCGAGCAAATCCAAGGATGAGATTGGATCTCCTCTCCTCTATAGTCTTTTTCCACTGTGAATATGGAGCTAGGTGGGACCTTGGAGGGTCTAGTTATTTAGTCTCACTCCCTTGTTTTGCAGAGGTGAGCGAGCAGTTTGTCTAGGGCCCCGTGGTTGCGGAGCTGGGACTAGAGCTGCTGGGAGTACAGCAGCCGAGCAGCGGGTCTCCCCTCGCCTCACTGGCTTCTTTGGCCCGGCCCAGGGGAAGCCGTCCCAGCTGCAGTCCCAGTTCCGCCTCACGTACACCATGATCCTCAACCTGCTGCGGGTGGACGCCCTCAGGGTGGAGGACATGATGAAGAGGAGCTTCTCTGAGTTTCCATCCCGCAAGGACAGTAAGGTGAGGAGGTGGGCGTGACCAGGCTGCTGTGAAGGATGTGGACGAGGGAAGCCAGGCCTGGACGAGATGGGCATCCAGAGGCCGGTGGGTGAAAGTGGAGGGTTCTGGGCCTGGAGACCCTTGCTGCACACCCACACTGGCTTCTCCCAGGCCCATGAACAGACTCTGGCTGAACTGACCAAGCGGCTGGGGGCCTTGGAGGAGCCTGATGTAACTGGCCAACTCGTTGACCTGCCTGAGTATTATAGCTGCGGGGAGGAACTGACAGAGACCCGGAGCCTGATCCAGGTAAGTGCGTGTGAGTGTTGGGGGCAGGGGTGGCAGACAGGGAGGAAGAGGCTGTGACACTCTGGGTGCTCCTGAACTTAGTCCTAGTGTCTCTGTGACACTTCCTCCCTTATCCCCTCTCTTCACGTCCCTGCCCTTCAGCGACGCATCATAGAGTCTGTGAATGGGCTGAAATCTCTCTCAGCGGGAAGGGTGGTGATTGTGAAGAATCAGAAGCATCACAACGCACTGGGTGTGATCCTTCAGGTGAGGGCAATGGGAATTTGAAGCCCAGAGGCAGGGAGGGCGGGGCGAGCCCTAGCTCCATCTTCCCCACTTGGCGAGGGGCCCGTTGTACTCACCAGTGCTCTCATTTTTCCCTCGAGCCCTCCTTTCCATCCCATCCCCACCACTTCACGCTCACCTCCTTGTCCTTCCCCCAAACTCTGCCCCCAGAGTCTGCTCCGATCACTTGACTTGGTTACCAGTCCATACCGGTGGGCTCTGCATGGCTGCACCACAATCCCTGCCTGAGGTTGGTGATCTGGTCTCTACCTTTGATGTCCACTCCTCACACTGCCCTGGCCTGGCCTCCCCTAGGTCTCCTCGAGCTCCACCAGCAGAGTATTCACGACTCTGGTCTTGTGTGATAAGCCCATGTCTGAGGACCCGCAGGAGAGGGGCCCAGCCTCCCCCGATGTGCCCTACCCAGATGACCTCGTGGGATTCAAGCTGTTCCTGCCTGAAGGTGAGAGTGGGACAGACGGCCGAGCTCCTGACAGCAGCACAGTTGGGATGCCTGGGCCCACGGCAAGGTCTGACCCTGCTCTCCCCTTTTCACAGGGCCTTGTGACCACACTGTGGCCAAGCTGCAGCCAGGAGATGTGGCTGCCATCACCACCAAGGTGCTCCGGCTGAATGGGGAGAAGATCTTGGAGGACTTCAGCAAGAGGCAGCAACCAAAATTCAAGTCAGAGATGCTGGGGGGAGACCATGTGATGGGGGGTGGGGAGGCTCCCGCAGCCTGAGGAAGAGAAGCCTCTGCCCCAGGTCCCAAGACCTGCTCCTTTCTCAGGAAGGAGCCTCCCTCTGCGGCCACGACAACTGCTGTCCAGGAGCTACTACGTCTGGCTCAGGCCCACCCAGCAGGACCCCCTACCCTTGACCCTGTCAATGACCTGCAGCTCAAGGATGTGTCGGTGGTAGAGGCGGGGCTCCGGCTCCGAAAGCTGGAGGAGCTGATCCGGGGGGCTCAGTGTGTACACAGTCCCCGTTTCCCTGCCCAGGTAGGTCCCTGGATGCTAGCTTCCAAGCTGGGAGGGGGACTCTTCCTCTTGTCCCCTGTAGACGGGCCACCCCCATCGCAGCCCGTGTCCTCACTGCACCCCTGCTGAGGGCGAGGAGGCGAACATGCTCCTGCCGGTGGTTCCCCATAGTACCTGAAGCTGCGGGAGCGGATGCAGATACAGAAGGAGATGGAGCGGTTGCGTTTCCTGCTGTCGGATCAGTCGCTGCTGCTGCTCCCTGAGTACCACCAGCGAGTCGAGGTGGGAGGGCAGAGATGGGGCTGGGGGGCTAGTGAGGAGGAGGTCTGCAGGCTCCCAACGCCCACCCTCCTTCCAGGTGCTCCGAACCCTGGGGTACGTAGACGAAGGGGGCACTGTGAAGCTGGCAGGGCGGGTGGCTTGTGCCCTGAGCAGCCACGAGCTGCTCCTCACTGAACTCATGTTCGACAACGCGCTGAGCGCCCTTCGGCCCGAGGAGATCGCGGCCCTGCTCTCCGGCCTGGTCTGCCAGAGCCCCGGGGACCCTAGTGATCAGCTCCCAAGCACCCTCAAACAGGTAGGGGACGCCCACCGCCGTCCCACCCTTGGCCGTGGCACTCCCAGTCCCCGTCCCCATGTATTCCCCCATGTGCCCCATGCAGCCCTGTAAGTGCCCCTAAGAGCTGGAACTGTTTCTTCCTTGATCTGGGTCTCCTTCCTGGAGTAGGAAGGCAGGGCTTACTTAACCTCTCCTCCCCATCTACAGGGGGTGGAACGTGTCCGGGCTGTGGCCAAGCGGATCGGTGAGGTGCAGATGGCCTGTGGCTTGAACCAGACAGTGGAGGAATTTGTGGGAGAGCTGAACTTTGGCCTGGTCGAGGTTGTGTACGAGTGGGCCCGGGGCATGGTGAGTAGCTGGGGTTTGGCGCTTTGTGGACAGCTGACTGGGGAGAGGCTGCCCAGGCCCTACCGTATTCAGTCCCCACCCTACTTCCCCCACAGCCCTTCTCTGAGTTGGCAGGGCTCTCGGGGACCCCCGAGGGCCTGGTGGTCCGCTGCATCCAACGCCTGGCCGAGATGTGTCGCTCGCTTCGGGGGGCGGCCCGCCTGGTGGGCGAGCCTGTGCTAGGTGCCAAGATGGAGACGGCAGCCACCCTGCTACGGAGGGATATCGTCTTTGCAGCCAGCCTCTACACCCAGTGAATGACCCCTGTGTAATAACGTAACAATAAAACAGCAAACCACCTGTGTGAACCTGAGGTGTTGGGCAGGGATGACAGCTCAAAAGACAGCAGGGAGAACCACCTAGAAATAGGCCTTTATCTGTGCACACAGAAACAGGACCAGCCCCTGTGAAGCATCAGTCCTTGGGGGAGGGTGTCTTGGGGGGTGACAGGAGGTCCTGGGTCATGGCTTCCACGTACCACGTAGGCAGGAAGGCATGGGGTGCATCTCGATGTTCAGACACTGTGACTGGGCTGCCAGGCTCCCAGGAGAAGAGGTAGACGAGCCTGTGGGGCAGATGGAGTCCCGAGTTGAGGGCTGGAGGCCGAGCTTCTGGGACCCAGGGGGGAGGGGCAGAGCTGAATGCCTCACCTGGGGTCATCCTGGACAACTGTGTTCTGGGCAAAGCTAAGGAAGGCAGCACAGAAGTTCATGCACACGGAGGGATTCCAGCCATCACGGTCATTCTGGAGAAAGCCCAGGAGGAGGCAGAAGACTGGCAGTGAGGGCGAGGGTGGGAGAAGGGGAAGGTGGACTACAGGTCCCTGGACACTGGACCTGTGGTCTTGGCACAGGGGCGGGATACAGGTGGGAGCTGTGACACCATTGCCTTACCCTGACGTATTCAAACATCTCCATGGTACGAAAGGTCTTGAGGGAACAGACAAAACCCTCTGGGTTACGGAAGCCAGCAACAACATTTGGGACCCCTGGAAGGAATGACTGAGCCCACCATTTCAGGAGCTTCCGTCTGTCAGGAAAGGCAAGGGGTCAGTGGGACCCCTCCACCACCCTCCAGCCTCCTCCTCTTCCCCCAAGTCCCTTTCCCAGCTGTCAATCCTAGGCTCTCAACCTGCCCACCCCCATCCTGAACCTGTAGAAGCTCTTCCGTTGGCCGGGGCTGTGCATCTCCTTGGAGGTCTTGAGCTCCACATAGCAGGTGGGGGGCTGTGTGGTTGGGGCCTGGGGGTCTGTGCAGTCTACCTCCCCGGAGAAGAGCAGAGGATGGTTTCCCAGGCGGCTGCGTAGCACAGAGCAGAAGGCCACGTTGGTGTTGACCTCCCCAGAAGGATCTGTGGAGCCTCCAGGTTTGTCTGCACAAGGGGAGAAACAGCAGCAGGGCTGGAGTCTCAGTCTCTGGGGAAGGGGGAGTGGGCCACAGAGCTGGGGGCAATTCTCACCTGCACACATGTACTGCTCGAACTTGTACCCCATGTACATAAGCTCCTGGAGGAGGGGTGGCCGGGTAAGCCTCTGAACCCGAGCAGCCGGCGTCTCTACCTCACTCAAGTACAGTGTCCCCTGGAACCGGGAGGCTGCCAGCTGCCAGCCTTCCTGCCGCTCATATGGTGTCGTCAGCAACTTTGTCAGGTGCCCCCGCCACGTCACTATGGCCCCTGCCAGCCAGCCTGGACCCCTGAGAGGGAGGAGTTAAGGGCTGAAGATCTGACACAAGCATTGGCGCACACGGCTGCCCCAAAGAATAGCATAAGGGCTGACCCCACTCCCGCTTTGGCTCTCCCAATTTTAGAGGGTAGGTGGAGGTCTCTAGAGCTACTTGTGTGCTATGCTTTGCTCACCCCTCTAGCCGGCCTCGGTGCTCCAGGACCCAGCATAGCAGGTGGTCCAGCCTCTCTTGGACCTCTTCATCCCGGGGCCGGTATCGATCAGGGTATCCGTCTCTGAGGTCAAAGTTGGGGCTTTGACCATTAGTGGGAGGTGGGCAGTAGTACCGCAAGGCTCGAGCATCTCCGTGGTACTGGCGTTGTGCATCCAGGGAAAAGCAGCCCATTTCAGAAGGGCGCCGGTAGAAAGGAAATGGTCCAGCATAGAGGGAAGGGTCTGTGGGCAGTGAGCGTGCTGGGAGGAGGAGCTTGTTCCAAGGCTCAGCTACCTCTATCTTTCCGGCTCCTCTCTTGGTCCCTCTAGACTCCATGAGGTCCTGAGAGACGACGGGGAAGTTCCCTTTTTAAAGAGAAGGGCTGGAGAAGAGAGACTTCTAGTCAGGACTAAGCGAGCCTCCTGATGGCCAGGCTCCGGCTTTGAAACATGCAGGCCTCATGTCCTCAAACAGAACCATGGCCAGGTGCACATCACACCTTTTCCCTTGACCTATACCCCCACCCCCAGTTCCTCCAAACGCAGTGAGGTTAGGAAGGATGTTTGGGCTCAGATCAAGGATCTGGTTACCTCAAATCCCGCCAACCTCGACTTCCACCTTCACAGAGCTATGACGTCATGGCAGGTACGTCACATGTCGAAGAGGGACGCAAAGGTAGTCCGACCCCGAGCCCCGCTCTCGATGACGCAATCACTCAGCGACAGTGGGCCTGTGCGCTTTACACCAGGAGGGACATCACAGCGAGGCCACCGGGGCCCCTCCGCACCTACCAGGCCCCCCCGAACGTGAGGCTCTCAGAGGAAGCCAATCAGCAGCGGACGTGGGGCCTCAGCCAATGAGGGTGGCGCTTGTATATGCATTGGCACCGCCCCTCCCAGCAAGGGCCAAAGGGATGACAAGTTGACGCCCCTTTCGTCATCACGTCAGCCTACTAAGACCGGGCTGACTGGTCTCTAAGGAGGGACGCCCAGGGAGCCCGTGCGTCACTGCTCTGCGCCGGATGACTATTTTCGTGTTCTCTTCCTTCAATATCTATCTACCTCTTCCCCGCATCCACAGGATCCCGGGATATGAGCCGGAAGAGGCATCGCTTGGTCCCGGAGGCCTTCGGACAGAAGAGGCGGCGGGAAGGAGGGGATGCAGAGGCAGATCCTTTGCGGGGAGAGTCAGGTAACTATGGCAACCCCGGGGCGAGGCTAAAGACCCCCAGCTGGGAGCGGCCTCGCCTCTGGTAACCCTGTATGTTGGGACAACAGCACCCCGAGAGTCGTACCCCCGCTTCTCCCCGTCCCCGCTCACGTCTCAGTGACCCGGTCTCTCCTCCCAGGGTCTGCGCGCGCGGCAGTTGCAGAGCTAGTGCGGCTGTTCCCGCGAGTCCTGTTTGAGGATGCGCTACCGCCCATCGCGCTGAGGAGCCAGGTGTACAGCCTAGTGCCCGACCGGACGGTGGCTGACCGGCAGCTGGTGAGGGGCGTCAGAGCGACCGACCGAAAGCGCTTCCGTGCCTTGCGGGCATTTACGAGGTTCTCCCCATCACTCACTCGGTCCACCAGCTATTCTGCCATTCAGCAAGCGTTGGGTCTTTCTGGGCCAGGCATTGTGCCAGGCACTGCGGTGCCAAGGAGAACGCTACAGAGAGCATGCCAAATCATGAAGGTGGAAGAGCGAAGCTTTTGGGGATACTGAGTCACCGGGCGTGGTTCGAGCCTACAGCGCTAGGAATGCAGGCAGACGTCAGATTAGGACAGGCCTTGTACATCAGTATTTCCATCTTCCATTGAAGGCGGTGAGCTGGTAGAGAATGTTTAACAGGAGAGAGAACGGTGTTTTGCATGGATTGGAAGCAGTGAGATGAGGTAGGGAGATCATTTAGGAAGATATTGCAGCTGAGAACAGGTGAAGGCCTAAATTAGGGCAGTGTATAGGGAGGGAGAGGATGGGTGAGGAATGCGGAGAGTGGGAAGAGGGAGGAATCCAGAATAGCTTTCGGATTTTCTGGATGACTGAGTAGTTGGTGGAGTGAATAGAGTAGGAGAACATTGAATTGTTGGGGGCAGATGATGTGTTTGATTTTGCCCAAGTTGAGTTGGAGGTGCTTGTGGGGAATCCAAAGGCAACTGTGCAGTAGACAGCTGGGTGAGGGTTTGGAGAATTCTGGGCCACTGATACAGAACTGGAAGTCATCGAGATGTGAGTAGTTGTTCAGTCTGTGGATGTGGGTGAGATTGGTAGGAAGAGGGAGGAGAGGAGCAGTTTTTAACCTTTTCACAAACTTCAGAAGATAATGAAAGCTATGGCTCTCTCTCCAGAAAAATGCATATATGCCATATATATATATATATATATATATATATATATATATATATATATATACATACATATGGCATATGTACAATTTGGGGGGCAGGGGATTGTTTCACAGATCCTCTGAGGCCAAAGGTTAAGGACCCCAGGTTTGCAGTGACAGATAATAGAGCCAAATTCCCAATGCTGGGAGATACCAGCATTTAAGGCAGTGTTTCTCAAAGTATGTCCTGAGTTCCACATGTACCAAATTACCTGGACTGCTTATTCAAAACTACAGGTTCCTGGGACTCTCTCAGTGCGAATGAATTAAGATTTCTTGAGGTAGGACCTTGGAATCTACATTTTAAAGCTACTGCCCCAAGTGATTCTTAATGTGCCTTAAAATTTGAGGTTCAGTGGCAGTGTTAGAACCTGTGATTCAAGGCGGTGGCCTGTGATGAGGTCAAGTAAAATAATATCCAGTTGGATTTAGCACTTGGCAACCTGTCAGGAAGAAAGAAGAGAAGAAAAGGAAGATGGAGACTAGCTCCAGTCTCTAAAGGAAGCAAGTCAGAACCACTCCTTATAGAGTATTTGTTGTTTTTAACCTATTGGTGTTAGCTTAAATTTTAGAAAAGCTTTAAAATTGCACAAAAGAAAATATAAACACACACAATTTAAAGAATGTTTATAAAGCAAATACCCACTTAACCATCACCCAAGTCAGACTGTACAACACAACCAACAACCCACATATATCCTTCTCTGATCAAAATGTCTTAAGTCCCTGGGAGGTGACATACTTGACTGGTATGATAATCATTCCCTTGGTTTTCCTTATACCATCTATATGTTTATCCATAAACAATATAGCTTAGTTACCTACTTTTGAACTTGATATAAACAAAATCATACCATATGTATTTATTTACATCTTGTTTCATTAGATGAATATTTTTGAGATTCATCCGAGTTGTTACATGTAGTTATAGTTAATTCATTTTCATAGATTTCCATTTTATGAATATATCCCATTTTATGGAAGAAATTGTATTTTTTAAGAATTTATCAATTTCATCTAAAATTTCAAATTTATTGGCATAAAGTTTGTAATCTCATTTTATTGTCTGTAGAATCTTGAGTGATGATCCTTTTTTCATTCTTTATATTGGTTATCTGCTTTTTCTAGGTTCCCCTTCCCCCTTTTTTCTTGGTCAGTCTCACCAGGGTTTATCAGTTTTAATAGTCTTTCAAAGAATTATCGTTTAACTTTGTTGCTTTCTCTTGCATGCACGTTTTCCATCTCATTTATGTTTCCCTTCCACTGTTGGGTTTATTTTACTTTTTTTCCCCATTAATTTTTATCCTCTATTCTTTTCTAATAGATGCATGTCAGGCTGTAGTTTCCCCCTAAGTACTGAAATATATCTATATCATCTGTCAAGTTTTGGTATATGTTTTCATTATCATTCATTTCAAAATATCTTCTAATTTCCTTTGTGACTTTTTTCTTTGACTTACTGGGTTGATTAGAAATGTATGTCTTACTTCCTAAACATTTTCTAATTACCTTGTTGTTAATGATTTCTGGCATAAATGATATTATGGCCAGAGAACGTACACAGTATGATTGCAGTCATTTGAAGCTTATTGAGACATGCTTTGTGCTATATGGTCAGTTTTGCTAAATATTCTATGTATTTGAAAAGAATGTGCATTATTCAGTTACTAATTTCTTAGTAACTAAAATTATTGAAATCTTTCATTTCCTCACTGATTACTATTTTGTCTATTCTATGAGTTTATACGAGTTGGATTAATGTACTTTTGTGATTGTGGTTTTGTTATTGGCTCTTCAAATATTTCCCATACCTTATTATCTCTTTTCTTTTTTTTTTTTTTTTAATTTTGTTTATTTATTTATTTTTGGCTGCGTTGGGTCTTCGTTGCTGCGTGCGGGCTTTCTCTAGTTGCTGCGAGAGGGGGCTACTCTTCATTGTGGACTTCTCATTGCGGTGGCTTCCCTTGTTGTGGAGCACGGGCTCTAGGCACGCAGGCTTCAGTAGTTGTGGCTCGAGGGCTCTAGAGTGCAGGCTCGGTAGTTGTGGTGTACGGGCTTAGTTGCTCCGCAGCATGTGGGATCTTCCCAGACCAGGGCTCGAACACGTGTCCCCTGCATTGGCAGGCAGATTCTTTTTTTTTTTTTTTTTTTTTTGCTGTACGCGGGCCTCTCGCTGTTGTGGCCTCTCCCGTTGCGGAGCACAGGCTCCAGACGCGCAGGCTCAGCGGCCATGGCTCACGGGCCCAGCCGCTCCGCGGCACGTGGGATCCTCCCGGACCGGGGCACGAACCCGTGTCCCCTGCATCGGCAGGCAGACTCTCAACCACTGCGCCACCAGGGAAGCCCGGCAGGCAGATTCTTAACCACCGTGCCACCAGGGAAGTCCCCCAATTACTTCTATGAGTTCTTGTTTTCACTTAGATATTATATTAGTCTGGTAATTCCTTATTACCTTGTGAACTCTTTAATGCTTAAACAATTTTTAAATAATATTTTATGCAGCATTTTACTTAATTTTCAGTGGGTGAGTTAGTCTTGCTATATTCCTAGAAATACAAGGTCTGGTTTATTTTTATTTGTTTTAAACATTTTATCCCATATTCCTCTCCACCTTCTCCACCCAAAATCTAGACTGTTAATCCTTGAGGGCAGGGCCCATGTCTTAATCACTATTTTATCTTAGTGTCTGCCTATGATTGGTCTTAGAAAATATGCATTGATTGTTTAACAGATAACTGATAAGGTGGGTGGGTGAAAGACTAATTGGAAGAGACTATTTGGTGATCCACTTGATTCTCTCCCCATAATTTTTCCTTAGTTTTTTAGAGAAAAAACTCCCCAATACTTGCAAACAAAATCTCCCTGCACAGAAGTGTCCAGAGTATAGCAGAGCATCTTACCCTGACACCCTTCTTTTCATTGTCATCTCTGTGGAGACAGAAGGCGCTTCAAGAGCAGGGGGAGATCAGAATCATCCAACTAGGCTTCGACTTGGACGCCCAAGGAATCATCTTCACTGAGGACTATAGGACCAGAGTGCGTGTGACTGTGTGTGTGTCATGGGGGCCAGGGGAGGGGGTGCAGGGAAATTACGGAATGGAAATAAAAAGAAGAGAGACAAGTCCCCCACCTCACGTCTCACAGAGAGGGCACAGGTCTCTGGTAAGTATTGGTATGAGGGAGAGGAAGAAGAGGAAGAGGAAAAGCATGAGAGGTAGAAAGACCTGATTAGAAGGAAAAACATAGGAAGAGAAATGTTGTCTTGGGGATAGAGGTCAGTGGGGGGTGAAGGTGGGACCAGACCTTGTGTCTCATTTCTGGTTCCAGGTCCTCAAGGCTTGTGATGGCCGCCCATACGCTGGCGCAGTGCAGAAGTTTCTGGCTTCAGTACTTCCAGCCTGTAGTGACCTTAGCTTCCAGCAGGACCAAATGACACAGACCTTTGGCTTCAGGGACGCAGAAATCACGTGAGACCTGCGACCTGCGGGACCAACAGAATCAGGCATCTGGCCCCTCCCTACCTCCCTCCAGTCCCATCCAGCCTTGTCCTCTTTCTTTTGGTGAAACTGTTAAAAACGCTGACTCTTCTTTTTAATAAAATGACCTAAATTTGTGCTCCGCCCCCAAGAGAAGAGGCCTCTCCCATCTGGGGCCTTGGAAAGAGCCCTGGACTAAAATTTAAGAGATCTGGGTGGCTAATCAAATAGAGAGAGGGGCCTGGCAGGAGCCATAAATGCCTGATGGGAATCATGTTGAGACCAAGGGAACAGGGAATGGTAGCAGCTGTGATGCCCCAAAAGCATTCACATTCAAAAGAACAACAACCGGGCAAGTGCTAAATAAAAATGTCGTTTCAGGAGGCTGGGTCTGGCTCCAGCTCCCTACTTTGTAACCCATGGTATACATGAAAGCATTTTATAAACTTTTTTTCGGTAAGATGTGGGAAGAGCTATGGTGAGGTGTGCGTAGGTAGTGGCAGGAGCTCGGGAGAAAGGCCTCTGTTTCTCCCCTGGTGGTGGGACTGAGAGTGTGTCAGGGCATGTGGTCAAGGAGGGCTTCAGAGAGGAGGAGCTGTTTTAGTGAACATGTAATAATAACAGGAGAAGAAAGAATTGGGGGTGGGGGCAGTCAGGTAGGAGAACGGAGCAAGCAAGGGCTCGGGGCACTGAGCAGCGTGGTGTGAGCAGAGAACTGCTCCAGGCTGGGCTTCTATCGTCCAGTCCCTTTGCCTGGGTGCCCAGGCTTCTGGAGACTTAGTGTCCAAACATTAGTGGGCGGGAGGAGAGAGGGTTCCCAGAGCCAACGCCTCCTCTCCCCCTTCTTAGGCAGCTGGTGAATGCCGGGGTCCTCACTGTCCGAGATGCTGGAAGTTGGTGGCTAGCTGTGCCTGGAGCTGGGAGATTCATCAAATATTTTGTTAAAGGTATCCTGTCTGCAGCTCAGGCCCGCAGCCCCTCAAGAACACTTTTTGGTGACTCCTCAGGCCTCCAGGCCTTACTCACCTTTCCCCTCTCCCGTGCCACCTCTCCTCCAGGGCGCCAGGCTGTACTCGGCATGGTCCGGAAGGCCAAGTACCGGGAGCTACTCCTTTCAGAGCTCCTGGGCCGGCGGGCACCTGCTGCGGCACGACTCGGCCTCGCTTACCATGTGCATGACCTCATTGGGGCCCAGCTGGTGGACTGGTGAGTCTTGCCCCCTAGCCTCTGGCAGATGACAGCGTAATGACCCAAGGTTGGATTTTCTCCCCGCTCGTGCTTCATTCACTAGCAAAGCCCAGCTCCTCTCTCGTTCTCTGGAACCCGGGAACATCCTCGGCCAGATTCTGAGTCCTCCTCAGACCTTAGGCCTAGGTATCTGGCTCCAGTCTCGTCTTTCTCTTGCACAGTGTCTCCACCACTTCTGGAACCCTCCTCCGCCTGCCAGAGACATGAGGATTCTGCTCGTCGTTGCACAGCTCCCCAGAGTGGGCAGCAAGGGGCCCGGGAGTGCTGGCTGCCCTGGCTGAGACAGGGTCACCTTGGGAAGGCTTGGGAGCCAGGATGAGTGTTGGGCTCGTGTCTCTGCAGAGGGTCAGATGTGACTGCTGCTGTTTACCTGGGCTCTGACCCAGTGGGGGGTTTGGGCAATGCTTCTCTGCCCTTTCCTGCAAGTGGAGCCAGAAACGGTGCCAAGGCCATAGCTGCTGCCTCTCATGCAGCAAGGTGCTGCCACTATTCTGTCTTGGGATAGGAAGGAGGGGTTTCTGGTGAGGCTGCCGGAGGAGGACAGGGTTCTTTTCCCTACATGTTGGGTTGAAACTGCCAAATAAAGTACTTCTGCCTGTGATATTTTCTGGATGTCTTTTGTTTAATGTGACCCGTGTGTTCGGGCACCTCGTTTTGGGGGTAGAGGTAAAGCCAAAGTTGGGCCTGAGCTTTGCCTCATTGTTCAGAGATTAAAAAGGGACACTGAGGTCAGTTCCCCCTCTGGCATGCTGAGGATGTGCCTGATCTCCGAAACCACAGAATTTCTGTTAGAGGCTTTCAAAAAGCAAAAACCTAGCATAGTTCAATTTTTTTTTTTTTTTTTGCGGTATGCGGGCCTCTCACTGTTGTGGCCTCTCCTGTTGCGGAGCACAGGCTCCGGACGCGCAGGCTCAGCAGCCATGGCTCACGGGCCCAGCCACTCCACGGCATGTGGGATCTTCCCGGACCGGGGCACAAACCCACGTCCCCTGCATCAGCAAGCGGACTCTCAACCACTGCGCCACCAGGGAAGCCCTAGCATAGCTCAATTTTTATGGGGGTTATAGTAAGAGGCAAGTCTCTTAGTACCTTGTTTGGTGGGACCAACAAAGGAGCCGCGTGTCTCCAGCCGCTTGCTGAGCCACGCGGGGCCCTCCTGCACCTACGTACGTGTGTATATGCTATATGCATACACACGCCCAGATACATGCAGTAGGTGGAGGTGCCCAGGGCATTGGGATGAGAGGGGTTAACAGGGAAGGACTGAGTCTCTCTGGGCCATGATTTCTTCAGATTCCCTCAGAGACCCAGGTGTCCGGGGTGCCCCCCTCACAATACTGGGCCTGGGGCCAGTTGCAGTTCTTGGTTGTCACGTGGTTTCCCGGTTTAGCTGGGCCGGGGGAGGAGCAAGGTCCAGAGTCAACTCTGCTCCAAGCCCTAAGTTTACCAGAAAGGAGCAGGCGGACAGACGGGTCTGATCCCTCTTGGGTCCTCCAGCCATGAGGCTCCTCTGGGGGCTGATCTGGGCATCTGGCTTCTTCGCCTTGTCTCTGCAGAAGCCCAGGTCCTGGACACAGGATGCTGGAGAGCTCGAGCTGGGCCAGGGCTGGCGAGGGGAGAGCAGGCGCAGAGGGGCCTGATTCAGGGGTGGTGGTGGAGGGGCCTGAGGGGAGGCCGGCCGCTGACCCTCACCTCTTCTTCCCAGGTTGCTCCTGTTTTCTCCTTCTGTGGTTCACCTAGGGGTCCCCCTGTCAGTCGGGGTGCAGCTCCAGGATGCTCCTTCGGGACAGGTAGTGAGTGGATCAGTGTTCCTGAGAAACCCGTCCACAACAGCTCATGAGTTCTGCTCCCCAAAGGTGGATTTCAGCCTCAGCTCAGACAAAGACTTCATCCTCCTCAGCCTCCCGGTAACTGGCCGCCTCTCCCTCCTGCTGCTGCCCAGCGCCTCCCACTCTGTTCTTCTCTGTCCTCTTGTAAACATCTTTGTCTTTTCACTGGCCCCCCTTCCTTCCCCCCTCCCACCCGAGTTGTCTTCCCTGTTTCTATCTCAGTCTCTGTCTTTCTCCTTCTGCTCTGTCTCTGACCCACTCCTGTTCCCTCTCCTGACAGACCTCCATGAAAGGTGCGGAGGACTGTCGCCTCCATCTCCTCCACAGAGCCCCCAAGGTCCAGCTGGTGGCCCAGTCGCCATGGCTAACAAACAGACAGACAAACAGTCAGGGTGTCAACCTGTTCTTCTCCTCTCGCCGGGGGCACCTCTTTCTGCAGACTGACCAGCCCGTTTATAACCCTGGCCAGCGGGGTGAGTCTCAGCCCCAGGGCCCTCGCCTTTCACTTCTTCCCAGCCCCTTGAGTGAGAAAACCCGAAGTGCCCCACAGGAAGGCTGCTTTGCAAATATTTGTTCTCTTCCCCATCGCTTCCTGGGAGGGATGAGGGGCCCAGGGCCCACCCTCCCTTGGCCCATGGCCTCCTGCTCACCCCCTCGCCCTCCATTTCCAGTTCGATACCGAATCTTTGCTCTGGATCAGAAGATGCGTCCGTCCACTGATACCCTCACGGTCACGGTGGAGGTGAGTCCCTGACCTCTGACCTTCCTGATTGGCGAGGGCTGCTGATCTGACCTCCGACCGTGACCCCTTCTACTCCCATCGCAGAACTCTCGTGGCTTCCGCGTGCGGAAGAAGGAGGTGTATGTTCCCTCCTCCATCTTCCAGGATGACTTTGTGATCCCAGACATCTCAGAGTGAGCTCCCCACTCCTGCAGATCGCCCCCACCTACACCTCCCCAGCTCCCACTTCCCCCAGCTGTCTGCCTCCAACACACGGTCCAATCCTGAGCTCCCTGAGCCTCTGGTTCACCCCCGCAGTCCTCTTCCTAGGGACCTGGGTCACTGACTCTCAGTGAGCCTCCTGCACAAGTGGGCTGAGTCCCTCCCTTGTCTGTCCACAGGCCAGGGACTTGGAAGATCTCAGCCCGATTCTCAGATAGCCTGGATTCCAACAGCAGCACCCAGTTTGAGGTGAAGAAATATGGTGAGAACTGGAGACACGAGGGATAAGCAGCCCCTTTCCTGCAAGGAATAAAGGGTGGGAGGAGAGGAGGGGGTGTTGCAGGGCAGGGGCAGGGCGATGCGGCTGCCACAGCCCAAAGGGGAGGGGAGTTTTCAAGGGTCCTTTCATGAGAGTGTGACCTGCCCTCCATTCGCCCTGGGTCAGTCCTTCCCAACTTTGAGGTGAAGATCATTCCGGAAAAGCCCTACATCCTGACAACACCTGACTTTCTTAGTGAAATCCAAGTAGTCATCCAGGCCAGGTAACTCCCCCTCCGGTCCCTCACACTGGGCCCTGTTCCCAGGGCTCCCCATTCAGTATGAACGTGCTATGGAGCCCCACTTCCCTCCCTTGCCCCAGGCCTCCTCCCTCTATTCCATTATTTCCTCCAGCCCTCAGCCCAGCCTCCTCCGAATCTCTCTGTGGTGGCAGGTACATCTACGGGAAGCCAGTGCAGGGGATGGCATATGTGCGCTTTGGGCTCCTGGATGAGGACGGTAAAAAGACTTTCCTTCGGGGGCTGGAGAGTCAGACCAAGGTAGGAAGGAGGGTAGGGGGTGCATGGGTAGGTGAGGAGAGTGAGGGAGGGTGAGGAGGTGAGGTGGGAGACTCAAGTCTCATTCCCTGTCCTGTCTTCTTCTTTGCCCCAGCTGGTAGATGGCCAGTGCCGAATTTCCCTCCCAAAGGCTGAGTTTCAGGGTGTGCTGGAGAAGCTTAATATTAATATTAACGACCTCCCAGGGCTGCACCTCTATGTTGCAGCAGCGATCATTGAGTCTCCAGGTGAGTGGCTTCCCCTGATTATAACCCCAGACCCTCGCGTCTGACCTCTGAGCTGACCCTCTGTTCTCCAGCACCAACACCACCCTTCTTCCCTTCATCTGAGACCCAAAGCCAGGAAAAACCCAGGAGACTATCTCTCTACAACTGATTTCTGGGTGGTTTCTGGGGAAGGGGGAGCTTTTCCCATCTCAATGTATTTTTTTTCACCCATCTATCTGTCCATCCATCCATCCATCCATCCATCCATCATCCACCCATCCATCCATCCATCCATCCATCCATCCATCATCCACCCATCCATCCATCCATCCATCCATCCATCCATCATCCATCCATCCATCCATCCATCCATCATCCACCCATCCGTCCATCCATCCATCATCCATCCATCCATCCATCCATCCACCCACCCATCCATCATCCATCCATCAGACGCATGTTATGCACCATCTGTGTGCTGTGTCCTGTGTTGGCCTCAGTAAACATAGAGATGGATAGGAGGCACCTTGTGCCCTGAAGAGTTCAGCCTTGTGGGCGGGAAACACTTGAACGCCACCCCCCACCCCGAGCTCTACTTTTCCTCTCTCCCCAGGTCTCTGTCTCCACCTCTGTCTGCCCTGTGTCTTGCAGGAGGGGAGTTGGAGGAGGCAGAGCTCACATCCTGGCGTTTCGTGTCATCTCCCTTCTCCTTGGATCTAAGCAAAACCAAGCGACACCTTGTGCCTGGGGCCCCCTTCCTGCTGCAGGTTTCTTCTGGAAGGGGGAGGAGGAGCAGTGGGGGGAAGGGGCGGTGGTGGTCAGGAGGGCACAGCGTCCCACTGACTGTGCTCTTCCCTCTGCCCCTCCCACCTACCTAGGCCCTGGTCCGTGACATGTCAGGCTCACCAGCCTCTGGCATTCCCGTCAAAGTTTCTGCCAAGTTGTTTTCTGGATCTACTTCTAAAAACCAGGACTTTCAACAGAACACAGACGAAAGCGGCCAAGTTGTTGTTCCCATTATTGTCCCTCAGGCCACCTCAGAAGTGCAGCTCTCGGTAGAATTCCCCCTCAAGGGAGAGGGTGGGCTAGGAGAGGGGGTTCCCGGGCTGGGGGGAGAACCTGGGTGCCTGGGTCCTTGCCACTGACCCTGCCACCCCTGCCCCTCTCTCCAGGTGTCTGCAGGCTCCCCCTACTCTGCCATAAGCAGGCTCACCGTGAAAGCCCCCCTGTCCAGAAGATCCGGGTTTCTGTCCATTGAGAGGCTGGATCCTCGACCCCCTAAAGTCAGGGACACTCTTAACCTAAACCTGCGAGCCGTGGGCATCAGTGGGAGCTTCTCTCACTTCTACTACATGGTGTGCATGAGCTGGGTTGCAGAGGAGGACAGGGGTGCAGGAGGGTCTCAGGCAGGAAAGAACCCTTGGGGTGGGGTAGCGGTTTCAGGGCTGAGGACGTACAGTGAAGAAGACACTGCTCTCGCCCCAGATCGTATCCCAGGGCCAGATCATGTCTGTACATCGAGAGCCCAGGAGGGACCTGACCTCTGTCTCCGTGTTTGTGGACCATCACCTGGCGCCCTCCTTCTACCTTGTGGCCTTCTACTATCATGGGGGCGTCCCGGTGGCCAACTCCCTGCGAGTGGACGTCCAGGCTGGGGGCTGTGAGGGCAAGGTAACTGGCATTGGGAGAGATGGTGTGTGTATATGCTAGGGGGGTTAAGAGAGGAGGAAGACAGGGTGATTGCAAACAGGGCATGGACTTAGTTTGGGGTACACTGAAGTTGCACAAGACCAAAGGAAGTTCTCCCCACTCTGACTGCCCCCCACCTCCTGCCTCTGCCAGCTGGAGCTGAACGTGGATGGTAGCAAGGAGTATCGTCCTGGGGACACTGTAAAGCTCAACCTGCAAACAGATTCTCCAGCCCTGGTGGCCCTGGGAGCTGTGGACACGGCTCTGTATGCTGTGGGCGGCAAGTCCCACAAACCCCTCGACATGGTCAAGGTTTGTCGAGCCCCTCTCCCTAATCCTCCCTCCCCCCCACCATGGCTCACCCTCCTGCTGCCCTGAGCCCTGGGCCCTGGGCCAGCAGGTCGATCTCACTCACGGACTCATCCCAGTCCTCCCTGAAGCCTTGGCCCCTGTGGCCTCTGTGTCTCTCGTACTTGTCCGTACCCTGCCCTCTCACCTGCAGCTGAGTGGCCAATCGTGCCTACAGCCACTCTTGTTTCTGCAACATCTCTGCCTTTCCTCGCCAGGTCTTTGAAGCTATGAACAGCTATGACCTTGGCTGTGGTCCTGGGGGTGGGGACAGTGCCCTTCAGGCGTTTGAGGCAGCTGGTCTGGCCTTTTCAGATGGAGACCAACTGACCCCAGTCAGAAAGGGTGAGAACAGAGGAGGAAGGGGAGCGGGTGGTGGGAAGATGAAGAAGAAGGAGGGGCCTGAGGGGGTAAGACAGGAAGAGGAGGGGTGGGCAGGGCTGGGCCGGGGGAGGGGAGCAAGGAGGGGAGGTGGGAGGCCCTGCACCCCACAGCTGGCTGCAGTCCTGCTCTCTACCAGGTCTAAGGTGCCCCAAGGAGACAAAGGTCCGGAAAAAGAGAAACGTGAGCTTCCAAAAGGCGGTTCACGAGAAGCGTGAGTTGTGGGTGCCTGTGAAGCTCTCCACACTTGGGCCCAAGGGTCAGGTGCGGGTCTGCCTTTTGGCTCCTGTGCTCCTGAGAGAGCCAAGATATGGTGTCGGGGCCAGAGATCCAAGCTCTGGGGTCGAAGGTGGGTGGGCCGGAGGCTCTCTCCTTTGGCCTCTCTTGAGTTCCCAGTCTCTCAGAGTGAGTCCTTGTGTATGTAGAGGTCAGGCTGGGCAAAGAGGTGTGTCTCGTTTTTGTTTCCTTGTGCCCACCCTCACCTGGCCCTGCAGTGGGCCAGTACGCTTCCCCCATAGCCAAGCGCTGCTGCCAGGACGGGCTGACGCGGCTGCCCATGGCGCGCACCTGTGAGCAGCGGGTGGCCCGTGTGCAGCAGCCGGCCTGCCGGGAGCCCTTCCTGTCCTGCTGCCAGTTTGCTGAGGGCTTGCGCAAGAAGGCCCGGGTGAGGGGCCAGGTGGGCCTTGCTCGAGGTGAGGGGCTGAGTGGGGCCGGGAGACTGGCAGGGGCACCTGGAGGGGCAGAAGGGCCCCCTCCTCATTGCCCTCCACTGTGGTCCCTAGCCAAGGAGCTCCTGCAGGAGGAGGACCTGATCGACGAGGATGACATCCCTGTGCGCAGCTTCTTCCCTGAGAACTGGCTTTGGAAAGTGGAAGCAGTGGACCACTTCTCCCAGTGAGGGCGTGTGGTGGGCCCGGCCTTGTCTCTGGGCTGTGTCTGGGGCAGCTCAGCGTGTGACAGGGCTTCTCACCTTTCCCACCACGCAGATTGAGACAGCTGCTCCCGGACTCTCTGACCACGTGGGAAATCCATGGCGTGAGCCTGTCCAAAAGCACAGGTGCGGTCACCCTGCCTGCCTATGGCCTCCCTCTTCCATGCCCCCTTGACCCAGGCTCCCTGCTTAGTCCTTTGCTCTTAGTAGGAGCAGAGACCTGGAGAAGTCTGCACCCCATGCGCCGGGGCTGCGAAGCCAGAGAGCAGGGGCGGGCGGGGGTGGGGTGACGGGGGTGGGGGGAGCTGGGGTAGCTCCTGGCCCTCACTCCTGGGACCCCGCGGCTGGGATGCCCCCAGGCCTCTCATATGTGCCCCCTCTCTCCATCAGGCTTGTGTGTGGCCACCCCGGCCCGGCTCCGAGTGTTCCGTGAATTCCACATGCACCTCCGCCTGCCCATCTCCGTCCGCCGCTTTGAGCAGCTCGAGCTGCGGCCTGTCCTCTACAACTACCTGGATACAGATATGACCGTGAGGCCCCTCGGGGGCTGAGCACACGGTGTTGGTGGAGGTGGGCCTGGGGCAGGTGAAGGGTGGGGAGCCTAACTGGGCTGGCCCTTCCTGTTTTCCTGCCCCCAGGTGAGCGTCCACGTGTCCCCAGTGGAGGGGCTGTGCCTGGCTGGGGGCGGAGGGCTCGCCCAGCAGGTGCTGGTCCCTGCGGGCTCTGCCCGGCCCATTGGCTTCTCTGTGGTGCCCATAGCGGCCGCTGCTGTATCCCTGAAAGTGGTGGCTCGAGGATCCTTGGATTTCCCTGTGGGGGACGCAGTATCTAAGGTTCTACAAATTGAGGTGAATGGAACAGCCCTGAATCTAGGTCCCTGGGCTCCCAGATTTACCCCCCA
Organism: Hyperoodon ampullatus; assembly: GCF_949752795.1. Classification (NCBI taxonomy): domain Eukaryota; kingdom Metazoa; phylum Chordata; class Mammalia; order Artiodactyla; family Ziphiidae; genus Hyperoodon; species Hyperoodon ampullatus. The sequence continues at coordinate 82,193,935 of NC_136923.1, read as the reverse complement.
TTCTGGCACCCTCCCTGCAGGCCAGGCCAGAGCCTCAACACCCAAACTCAGTGCTTTGGTTTGTTTGCACCTTCTACAATTCTGATCCAACTCTGTCCCTGAAGTTCAAACTCTAAGTCCTGAGGAGTCTGCGCTGGGAGGGGCAGGCTGTAGCCTGTGTGATCTCTCACAGCTGTGTTTCCTCCGAGACAGAATGAAGGGGCCATTCACAGGGAGGAGTTTGTCTATGAACTCAACCCCCTGAGTGAGTGACACCCACGCCCAGCCATCAGTGTCCTTAGGGGGTTGTAGGGGGCAGGGGATATGGACAGCCGGACAGACTGCCAACTTCTCTCATCTCCCCAGACCCCCGAGGCCGGACCTTGGAAATTCCTGGCATCTCTGATCCCAATATTATCCCTGATGGAGATTTCAGGAGCTTTGTTAGAGTCACAGGTGGGAGTGTCCTCCAGTCCCTTCCCAGTGGCCACCCTGGGATTCATGTAAAACCTGCGGACCCCTGTTTGATTGCATGACTCCATGACCCTCTGACCCTGGGCCCCCAGACCTGCTCTCTGATCCTTAACCCTCTCCCTCCCTTATAGCCTCAGATCCATTGGACACTTTGGGCTCTGAGGGGGCCTTGTCACCGGGAGGCATGGCCTCCCTCCTGAGGCTTCCCCAGGGCTGCGGGGAACAAACCATGGTCCTCTTGGCTCCAACACTGGCTGCTTCCCGCTACCTGGACAAGACAGAGCAGTGGAGCATGCTGCCCCCTGAGATGAAGGACCACGCTGTGGATCTGATCCAGAAAGGTTCTGGGTGCAGCGGCAGGCAGGAATGGGGGCCAGGAGAGGGCAGTTAATGGAAGATGGGCAGCCTAGGCGGCTAGAGTGGGGAAGGGAGGGGGTACCCAGCGGAAATGGGGAGCGTGGCCTCAGCACAAGTAGCAGGAGAGCCAGTGTCACCTCAGCGTCTGCCTCTCTTCTCCAAGGCTACACGCGGATCCAGGAGTTTCGAAAACCAGATGGTTCCTATGGGGCTTGGTTAAAGCGGGACAGCAGCACCTGGTGAGCTTGGGAGAGTGGTTCTGGGTTTCTGAGAGGGGCTAGGGCTGGTGGGGGCAGAGGTAGGTACTATGGGGGGGTAAATCAATAACCAGGTGCCTGGGGGAGCGGGGCCACGTCCCCTACAGGGACCAGTCCCTACTCCTAGGCCTCCCTTCCTCCCCTCTATAGGCTCACGGCCTTTGTGCTGAAGACCCTGAGTTTGGCCCAGGAACAGGTGGGCGGCTCACCTGAAAAGCTGCAGGAGACGGCCAAGTGGCTGCTATTGCAGCAGCTGGCTGATGGGTCATTCCACGACCCTCATCCAGTTATCCACAGGGGCATGCAGGTACAGGGCTGGGAGGCCAGGCCACGGAACACAGGAGGGAAGGTGCTCCCTGCCCCTCCCCCTCCTGGTTGACGTCTCCTTTTCTCCCCCATTCACCCAGGGGGGCTTAGTGGGAAATGATGAGACTGTGGCACTCACAGCTTTTGTGGTCATCGCCCTTCATCATGGGCTGGCCGTCTTCCCGGACAAGAATTCAGAGCAGTTGAAGAGAGTGGTAAGGCACCCAACGTGTGTGCCCTTTGCTGATCCCCCTTCTCCTCAGGAATCCAGGTGTCCAGCCCGCAGACCTTCCTCCCCACTGTCTTCTAGGAAAACTCCATCTCAAGCGCAAACACCTTCTTGGGGGAAAAAGTAGGTTCTGGGCTCCTGGGGTCCCATGCAGCCGCCATCACAGCCTACGCCCTGTCGCTGACTGAGGCCCCTGAGGACCTGCGGGATGTTGCCCACAACAACCTCATGGCCATGGCCCAGGAGACTGGCGGTGAGGGGGCCTTGGCGGTGAGCCTGGGGCTCGGAGAACCTTGAGACCCCTGAGTGTGTCCAAAGGGAGAAACTGAATGAGTGAAGACGCCCGGAGGGAATCAGAGCATAAGCAGGGATGGTTGGGGTAGAATCAGGCGAGCCTGATGGGGGGAGCGCCAAAGGGCCAGGCAACTAAGATCCTCCCCCTGTTCACTGCGGGTCTCCTTTCACTCGCAGATAACCTGTACTGGGGCTCAGTCACCAGTTCTCAGGGCAACGTCCTGTCGCCCACCCTGGCTCCTCACAGCCCGGCAGACCCCGTGCCCCAGGCCCCGGCCCTGTGGATTGAAACCACAGCCTACGGCCTGCTGCACCTGCTGCTTCGAGAGGGCAAGGGCGAGCTGGTCGACCAGGCTGCATCCTGGCTCACCCGCCAGGGCAGCTTCCAAGGCGGATTCCGCAGCACCCAGGTAGGGGCTGCCCTGGGGCTCTGGGGGTGGGTGGTCCTGAGACCAAGTGCCTGAGTCCTGGCCCATCGTCCCCAGGACACGGTGATGGCCCTGGATGCCCTGTCTGCGTACTGGATCGCGTCCCACACCACTGAGGAGAAGGGGCTCAACGTGACCCTCAGCTCCATGGGCCGCAATGGACTCAAGTCCCACGTGCTGCAGCTGACCAACCACCAAGTTCAGGGGCTGGAGGAGGAGCTGCAGGTGAACCATTCCCTCACCTGGGTTGCCAGGACACCTGCGCCTACCTCGGCCAGACCAGAAGCCACCCCCTGTCCCCCAGCCCTGCAGAATCCCCACGGCACCTCTTTCTGATATCTTTGTGGGAAGACTTACTGGCTCTGCTACCTGTAGAAAGTCACCTAGCCTCTGCGCTTCATTTTTCTGACCCGAAAATGAAACATGCAGAGTCTACCCAACCGGGGTTTTTAGGAGATGGCAGTGAGATAATGCAGGTGAAGGTGAAACGTTGTGGAAAAGCGAGCTGGGGAGAGGAGTTGGGGTTGTTTTTAGGGAGGAGATAAGTCGGAACAACAGGGTGCCATTCTGACATCTCTTTCCCTTTTCTGTTTCCAAAAGTTTTCCTTGGGCAGCAAGATTAATGTGAAGGTGGGAGGAAACAGCAAAGGAACCTTGAAGGTGAGAGCTGGCAGCACTGGCCGCCCGGGCCCAGCAGGGTGAAGCCGGGCTGTTCAGTGGGAGACCTACCGGCAGACCTCACGGCTGGGGAAGGAGGAAGAGACACCTGGGTTGGCGTTCCCTGTGCTCCGTCCTGGGCGTGTCCCCCTCACTCTGGTCTCCACCCTCTCTGGGTGCGTGTCGTCCCCTTCACCCCCTCAGTGCTGATGCTTGAACACCTGATGCCTCAGCCCAAGCCTCTCCCCTGAGCTCTGGGCCCCTGTGTCCCACAGAACCTCAGACATGGTTGTGCCCCAAACTCCTTCTTCCTCCTGGGTCGCCTTATCTGGCTGATGGAGTCCCTTCCCTGCAGGAGCCCAGCTGCCACTCTGGGTGCCATCTTAGTGCCCCCCCCATCCCGAGCCCCTCCTTATGACCCCAGTACCTCCTCCTCTGCTTTCACCCCAGCCCTGCCCACCTCCCCAGCCAGCCAGATCCACCCGTCTACACAGGTCTCCTGCCCTTGAATGTGCTTCCCCTGCTTCTTGTCCCACGTGACAAACTCATTCTCCTCCTTCAAGCCTCGGTCGGAAGCCTTTCCTGAACTTTCCATTCCAGCGTCCTCTGTGCACCACGTACAGTGCTCACCCCCAGGCCAGGTCCCCGCTCCCCACTCTGTCTCACCGTCTAACCCGACACCTGGGCCCGCTCGTATTTCTGGACTGGTCCGCGATGGGGACGAGAAGGGGCTGGAGGCCTCAAAGCCCTTGGCCCAGGGAGGTGCCCTTCGGTGTGGCTCTGGAGAGAGGCCTGTGGCCCCAACTGTCCCGTGTCCTCCCCCCACCCCTTGCTGAGCCAGGTCCTTCATACCTACAATGTCATGGACGTGAAGAACACGACCTGCCAGGATCTTCAGATTGAAGTGACGGTCGTGGGCCACGTCCAGTACACAAGTGAGTGTTGGGGTCAGAGGCCGTGGGTCCCTGAGGGGCTGGTGCCAGGCCTGAGCCACGGTGCTGTCCCCGCGCAGTGGAAGCCAACGAGGACTACGAGGACTATGAGTATGAGGACCTTCCGGCCAGGGATGACCCGGGGGCCCATTCCCAGCCCGTGACACCCCTGCAGCTGTTTGACGGACGGAGGAGCCGCCGCAGGAGGGAGGCCCCCAAGGTGGCTGAAGAGCAGGAATCCAGGGTGCAGTACACTGTGTGCATCTGGTGAGCTCTGGGGGCTGCACTGGGTGAGTGGGGTGCTGTGGGCTGGCCCAAGGCTGGGGCTGGGTGTCTACAGCCTGACACAGGGCGACCCAGACGACAGGGCATGTGTCTCCACAGGCAGAATGGCAAGGTGGGGCTGTCAGGCATGGCCATCGCAGACATCACCCTCCTGAGTGGATTCCATGCCCTGCGGGCGGACCTGGAGAAGGTGTGGCCAGACACCCAGAGGCGCCTGTGCCCTCGGGAGCCCTGCGCCGTCCCCTCAGCACCCCAGCTGCTGAGCCCCTCAGTGCAGGGGCGCCCAGGGCTACCTCCCTGTGACCAGCTCTCCTTCCCCACAGTTGACCTCCCTCTCTGACCGTTACGTGAGTCACTTTGAGACCGAGGGGCCCCACGTCCTGCTGTACTTCGACTCGGTGAGCAAGGCGGGGGACAGAGGGGGGCACATATGGCACCGGGTTTTCTGAGCTCGTGTTAAGAAGTTTCCCAGGAGGCAGCTGTATCAGCGTCTAGTGCGCTTAGAGAGAACTTGTGATGTGAGCAGGGAGACAGGACAGGAGTGGCCGGAGCAGAGGCCAGGGAGGCTCCCTGCTGCCTGTCGGCGGGCAGGGGCTGAGCCCCTTGTGGCTTGGGGGCCAGTGCCAGTGCTTGGGGTGAGCCTTTTGTAAAGCTGAACTTACTCAACTTGAGGGGCTGCTTTTGTTTTTTTGTTGTTGTCTCCCTTCCCGGTTTTTGTGTTTGTTTTGTTTTTGATATTAAAATGTATTCTGTTTTTTAAAATGATGCTGGTCCTAGACGAGTTGTTTTTGTTTTTCCACAGCCTTATTTGGCTAACACAAAGTTATCAACCCTCTGACGGCCCTCAAAAGTGTTTTTTGTTTGTTTGTTTGTTTGTTTGTTTTGCGGTACGTGGGCCTCTCACTGTTGTGGCCTCTCCCATTGCGGAGCACAGGCTCCGGACGCGCAGGCTCAACGGCCATGGCTCACGGGCCCAGCCGCTCCGCAGCATGGCATGTGGGATCTTCCCGGACTGGGGCACGAACCCGTGTCCCCTGCATCGGCAGGCGGACTCTCAACCACTGCGCCACCAGGGAACCCCCCTCAAAAGTTTTTTTTAACATTTACTGTAACGTCTTGGAGAAAATGTGAAAAAGGCGGGTTAATGCTGTGATACCATTAGCCAAGTGTTTGTGGGTCAGGGGAGACCCTCCCTGCCCTGTGTGTGCAGAGGGGACAGACCCTATTAGCTTGAGAAGCCAGGCAGAGGATTCTGGTTGAACACAATGGAAAATGAGGAACCAGGAGGGTTTCAAATCAGGGAGGTGACCATGCAGCTTAGGAGGGAAACCCGCAGGATACCAGGCTGGACTGGACCAGTGTGGGCATGAAGAGAGGGGGCTGGGCCTGGACATGAACGGCTGGGCCGTGGAGGACGGGCCGAGTGGGAGCACCTGCTGTCAGGTTATGGCAGATAAGGCAGACCTCAGTTGTATCAGTGAAGGGAGGCTGTCAAGAGGGTGAGCAGGCGGAGGGAATGTGGCGAATTTAATACATCCTGCAATAATCCCAATGCAAGAGTAAGGCTGAAAGTTTGGTTCGGGAATCGCCAGTCTGAAGGGTTTGGGGAGAGCCAGGGAGCGGTGCGACCTCCAGAGGGGAGCGCAGAGGAGGGGGAGGGCCAGGGCTGGGGACTGCGCTTCTGGGAGGGAGGGAGAGGGATGTCAGAAGTGACCAGGTCAGAATCAGGGCTGGTCCGGAAGCTAAGCCCGAGCTTAGGGAGCGTCTCATGGAGAATGTGTCCACGATATGAGACTCTGCAGAGGGGCCCAGGGCTCTGGAGACTAGGATGAGGTCACCATGTGGGCAGTGAAGTCACCAGAGACCTTGGGGAGCAGTTTTTAGAAATCCGGAGGCTGGAAGGTAACACACTGTGAAGGACACTGACGATAAGATCAACCGGAACTGAACAGGCCAAGGAAATACATCAGAGCAGCCCCCGCAGGGCCCAGAGGTGGGTGCCTGACCTCTCCGCCCTCCCCCCTCCCACGCCAGGTCCCCATGTCCCAGGAGTGCGTGGGCTTCGGAGCTGTGCAGGACGTGGCCGTGGGGCTGGTGCAGCCAGCCAGCGCCGTGCTGTATGACTACTACAACCCGGGTGAGCACACCGGGGACACTCGGGAGGTTTGGGATAGGTGGCAGGGAAGGGTGGCAGGGAAGTCCTGCGGCTCCATGGGACTGGAGAGCAGATAGGGGGGTCTGCGCCCTAACGCCCCGGTCTGCTTTTTCTCCAGAGCACAAATGTTCTGTGTTTTACGGGGCACCAACTAAGAGCAAACTCTTGTCCACTTTGTGTTCTGGTGACGTCTGCCAGTGTGCTGAGGGTGAGACCCAGGGCCCAGGGGCAGGGGTGGGAAGATGGTATGGCTGGGGCCTGCACTCGCTCATCTGGGCCCCTGACTTCAGGGAAGTGCCCTCGACAGCGCCGGGCCCTGGAGCAGGGGCGGCAGGATATGGAAGGTTACAGGATGAAGTTCGCCTGCTACTTTCCCCGAGTGGATTACGGTCAGTCTTCCCGCCTGGGCCCCGGCCCTGACCCTGGCCCATCCTCAGGGTCCCTTTGGTTGTGCCTGCTCCTCTCAGGCCCATGGGCAGCCTTGTGGCTCTGCACTGACTTACAGCCCTCTCAGCCTCGGGCTGACTAACTTCCCTCCCTTCTCCTAAACCCCCACAGGCTTCCAGGTTAAGGTTCTCCGAGAAGACAGCAGAGCTGCTTTCCGCCTCTTTGAGACCAGTATCACCCAAGTCCTGCACTTCAGTGAGAAGGAGACAGATAAGTGGGCGGGGCTGGAGGGATACAGAGGAGCTGAGCTCTGGCTTTGGGGCCTTCGTGCCTGGAATAGTGAGAATTCAGCCATTCTGAGCTCAAGTCCCCTCAGCCTCTTGGAAGTTCTGGGCTCGTCCATAAACAGGAAAGCAGTCGCACCTCCCCATCGGGAGGGGTGAGGGTCAAATGAGAGGCTCGGCACAAAGCCCCTGGCCCCAGTGCTGTCCAGCCCCTTCTCTTCCCCTCTGACAACTCTTGTGGACGCTCTCCCCTCAGCCAAGGATGCCAAGGCCACTGCCGGTCAGACCAGAAACTTCCTGGTTCGAGCCTCTTGCCGCCTTCACTTGGAACCTGGGAAAAAATATCTGATCATGGGTCTGGACGGGACCACGCATGACCTCAAGGGGGAGTGAGTTCTCTGGGCCCCTCGGTCTCTTGCTCTCCTCACGCCTCACGAGGGAACTGATCCTGTGTCCCCTCAGAAGCCGGGTGCCTCGGGCTCTTCCGCCTGACCATCCTCCTGACCCCTGCTGCCTGCCCCTTCGCCCCTGCAGCCCCCAGTACCTGCTGGACTCGAACAGCTGGATCGAGGAGATGCCCTCGGAGCGCCTGTGCCAGAGCACCCGCCAGCGGGCAGCCTGCGCCCAGCTCAGAAGCTTCTTCCAGGAGTACGGCACGCAGGGCTGCCAGGTGTAAGGGCTGCCCTCCCATCTTCCCCGGAGGAGCCAGAGCCAGGGAAAGATCACGCCTGGATCACTGCCGTGCCCGGGCCCCCGCACGCAGCCCCAGGCAGCACCAGGGACTCAATAAAGGCCTTTGGCAGCAAAGTGTCAGTGTGTAGCTCCAGGACTGAGACCAGCGTCCCCACTGCCCCTTCCAGGGTCTGGGGGGCCCAGGCCAGGGTTTGCATATCTTAGGCTCTCAGAGCCCGGGTGACCCTTGCAGTGTCCAGCTCTGCCTGAATCCCCCCCCTCCAGATGACCCCCTGGGAGCTCAGTCCCTCATAGTGAGCACCCCAGGCAGATCACCCTGCACTCCGAGGATCCAGTGTCCACACCAGAGCCTCCCTTTCACTGTGCCTGCAGGGCACTCCCCGCGCCCATGCAGCCCGTCACTGTGGCCTCAGGCGGGGCTGGTGCTCAGCCAGCACCTCAGCTCTTCTGCTTCGTGAGCAGCTACCCAGCTACATGTCTCCCACTCTGTCCTCATGCAGTTGACAGTTCTGGGGTCTTGCTTTTAGCTGAGACCTGCTCTGTTGAAAGCCCGTTTGACACTTGATCCCTTTATCAGCGGTATTAGGTAACTTTCCCAGAATTGTGCAATGCTCACATCTGATGATGTCTTCATCAAAAGGCCAACTGCTGTTCTACTCGGGTCAACCCTCCCCACCCGCCTGCCTAGCTCTCCCCCTTTGGCAGCACCCCTTGGGTCTGCAGGGCTGACCTAGAAATTCATCTAGAGAAATTTGCTGAGATCAGTTTTGATGAAAACTGAGACAGCTCAGCAGCCTGCCATTCAACCATTCAACAGAAATCATTCAACAAAATTCAACAGGAACTCTCACTCTGTGCCATGCCCTGTGCCAGGCCCCCATCCTCTGTGAAAGGTGTGATGTCGGGGAGCTACATGGTCCTATGGGGCACACAGGTTGGACATCTGACCCAGTCTGGGGGAATGTGAGAAGTGGGCAGGGGAGGCTTCCTGGAGGAGGTGACATCTAAGTGGGATTCTGAAGGCTGAGGAGTCAAGCAAAGAGAGTAGGGGTTAGATGAGGGTATTTGAGGTAGAAGAAAGCATATAAAAGACCCAGAGGCTGGGGGCAGGACAGAGCACATTCGGGGGCACTGCGTGTCATTCATCATGTCTGGAATTTGGATTTGGAGGTGGTGTGGAAAAGATGGGGCTGGCAAGGTAAACGGTGTCAGTTTATGAAGGGACATTCACAGGCATGCCAGCATCCCAGGTCACTCTCCTTTTGAATGGATCCCCTCCTATTCCATGCAACTTTGAGAAGTTCTGACCTTCCCCAGTATTTCCGAGGCTTCCAAGGGCTATTGTCTACATGGCCTGGTCATTGCCCATCAGATCTCTCCCAAAAGCTGGTCAGCATGGTGGTGGCATAAACCCACCTATGAGAGCCAAAGAGTCAGCTATAGTTGTCAACTCTGAGGAAGGTGCCAGCTGTTGCCGCCCAATCCCAGAAGTCCCATGTTTTCTCCTTCCCAGTCCTGGGCATGGATCCAGGCTGAGCCTGAGCCTCTTCCATCAGGACCCCCAGAAGTTAACTCTTCAAGCTGGTGGGTAGCACAGCTGGAATCTCGACTCAGGCTCTCTGGTAGCACAGCCTTGCTCTGGTTGAAGCTCTGAGGTCGGTTCACAGAACCAGGGATGGGGAATTGGGGGATGCGTGGACCGCAGGTCATCTGCCAGCCCTCACCCCATCCCCTAGGTGCCCCAACCTCTCACGGAGCCCTGCCCCCCCCCCAGCATGACCTCTCCTAAGCCCCTCAACTGCCTCCTCACCCATAAAAGTGGCCCCCGATAGCCCTACTTGATCCACTAGGACCCCACCCCTTGTGGCAACGGCTCCCAGAATAGGGCTGGACCCCTGATCCCAGCTGTGGCTACCAAGTTCCTTCCTGCGGACTTTGGAATCTATGGGGAGCATGTTCATTCATGCCGGGAAACCCCACTTGCCCTGGTGCTAAACCTGTAATCTGTAGACTCTAACCGGGAAGGCAGTCCTGTTCTGCCTGCACCTGGGAGCACAATCAGCTTGACTGCAGAGTGGGAGGAGTCAGCAGACTAAGAGGACGGAGGAAGAGTGAGGAAGCAGCCCCGTCTCTAGGGCTTCTTTGTTCCCTATCCCTGGCCTTCCAAGGCCAGCGAGGTCCCTTCTACTTTCCTGCTCTTGGGTCCCGTGAGATACCCCGTATTTGTATAACAATTCTTAATTTTGGCTCAAGCCAGCTCAAGTGGGTCTCTTTTGCTTGCAACCAAAGAGCATTAGGTACATGGTAAGAGCTCCAAATTAAGGGACCATTTACTTCTTCATCTTCAACTTTTGAGAGTGAAATGAGGCGCTGTTAGTGATTACACTGGGACTACAGGTATAAACTGGGATAACGCAGGCAAACCAGGACATCTGGTTCCCCTATCTGTAAGTGAAAAGAAAAACACACAGATCACTTTCATCTCCTTTTGTTCTTCAGGCAATCTGGGAGGGCGTATTAGGCAGGGGTTGTCATTTTTCTCTCTGAGACAAAGTCTTAGGCAGGGGTTGTCATTTTTCTCTCTGAGACAAAGTCCGTGGCAGTAAGCTGGTCCGAGGTGGCAGGGTTGGGGGGTGCGGTGGGGATCGGGAGAGGGCTCAGGCCCAAGGGTGGACATGTTTTCTTTCTTGCATGGTTGATGTGGAGGCAGAAAGCTGATTCTGGCTGCTGAAGAAGGTCAGGGCTGTGTTTCCCTTCCTTTCTTCTTGATAGATGAATGGAAAAGGGCCTGCTCTTTGATATGTGGATTTTCGAAGGCCAAGAGGGCTGGTGCCATTCCAGGAATATACTATTTTGTGGGCGGGACAGTGGGCAAGGACCTGAGGGAAGGAGTCAAGGGAGGCCTCAGAACAGCCCAAGTAGCCAGATGGCTGGAGGTCTCAAGAGCTCCAAGTGGCCAGGCTTGGGCCCCTGCCTGCGTCTCCAGCCATGGTACTCGTAGGGCTGCTACTGCTGCTGCTGCTGCCCTTGCTAGTGGGCACTCGCTTGCTGTGGGGCCAGTGGAAGCTCCGGAGCCTCCACCTCCCACCTCTCGTCCCCGGCTTCCTGCACCTGCTGCAGCCCAACCTCCCCATCTATCTGCTTGGCCTGACTCAGAAACTCGGGCCCATCTACAGGCTCCGCCTTGGGCTGCAAGGTGAGCGTCTGCTCCCTCCCTCGCCCCACAGCGGTGTGGAGGTGGGGTCCTCTCCCTGCTGACACCCTGCTTTTCCTCTCCCCCAGATGTGGTGGTGCTGAACTCCAAGAGGACCATTGAGGAGGCCCTGATCAGGAAGTGGGTGGACTTTGCCGGCAGACCCCAGATACCATCCTGTAAGGGGTGGGGGGCATTTCTTGATGGAAGAAGCAGGGGCTATGGGAGGCAGGGAGGGTCAGGCCCGTGGCTTCCTTGGTCAGTTCGACCCCCTGCCCCCAACCCCTACTCACAGACCAGCTGGTGTCTCAGCACTGCCAGGACATCTCACTGGGGGACTACTCCCTGCTCTGGAAGGCCCACAAGAAACTCACGCGCTCAGCCCTGCTGCTGGGCGTCCGCAGCTCCATGGAGCCCCGGGTGGAGCAGCTGACCCAGGAGTTCTGTGAGGTGAGGCTCGACTCCCACAGCTGGCCCAGGTCAGCTTCACCCCTCCCGGCAGCCGCCCTATTTAGTTCATGCTGCTTCTCCTCAGCGCATGAAAGCCCAGGCTGGTGCCCCCGTGACCATCCAGAAGGAATTCTCTCTCCTCACCTGCAGCATCATCTGTTACCTCACCTTTGGAGACAAGGTCAAGGCTCTCTTGCCCTCACATAGGCTTGGGCCGCCCCCCCGCCAGCCCCTCCCTGACCCTCTCCTGGTCCTGAACCGAAAGGATTCCCTCCTTTTCCGGCAGGAGGACACCTTAGTACATGCCTTTCACGACTGTGTCCAGGACTTGATGAAAACCTGGGACCACTGGTCCATCCAAATTTTGGACATGGTTCCCTTTCTCAGGGTGAGGAGGTGGAGCCCCGACACACCTGGTGCTGGGAGACAGGGCGGAGGCGGGGAAGAGGCTCCCTTCCCAGCAGCTACACTCTCTTGCTGTCTGTCCCAGTTCTTCCCCAACCCCGGGCTCTGGAGGCTGAAGCAGGCCATGGAGAACAGGGACCACATTGTAGAGAAGCAGCTGAGGCAGCACAAGGTGGGAACCGTGCGTGTACCGGGCTCCTCCTCAGCTCACAGCAGCGATGCTACCGCCCCAGAGCTAGGCAGCTTCTTTGGCACCCCACCAGTCCTGGACCTGCTGCCCCCCGCTGAACCCCCTCCCCAAGCCAGGCACTCAGGCTGGCTCCTCCTCCCCTCTCCAGGAGAGCATGGTGGCCGGCCAGTGGAGGGACATGATGGACTACATGCTCCAGGGGGTGGGGAAGCAAGGAGTGGAAGAGGGCCCCGGGCAGCTCCTTGAAGGGCACGTGCATATGTCCATGGTGGACCTTTTCATCGGTGGTACTGAGACCACGGCAAACACCCTTTCCTGGGCTGTGGCGTTCCTGCTTCACCACCCTGAGGTATGCCCTGGAGGCAGGCGAAAGGCTCCTTCCTGGCAGCCTGGCCAGGGCAGCGGGAACCCAGCTCGCTGAACCCGCCGCGGGCTGTGTTGGGAGGGGGCGGGGGGAGGGGAGTGAGTCCGGGGCGGGCTGTGCTGGGAGGGGGTTGGGGGGAGTGAGTCCGGGGCGGGCTGGGAGGGGGGTTCTCCTACTTGGCCCAGAGTCTCCGGTGAGCTGCCCCAGGGAGTGGTGGGAGGCTGGGCAGCCGTGGGTCGGCCAGCGGCAGGGCTCGGGCCCCGGACCTCGGGCTTGCCCCCCTTTCCCAGATTCAGCGGCGACTGCAGGAGGAGTTGGATCGCGAGCTGGGCCCCGGAGCCTCGGGCTCCCGAGTCCCATACAAGGACCGCGCTCGGCTGCCCTTGCTCAACGCCACCATCGCGGAGGTGCTGCGCCTGCGGCCCGTCGTGCCCCTGGCCCTGCCGCACCGCGCCACGCGGGCTAGCAGGTGACTCCCGAGTGGGGAGGGCCGAGTGGCAACGGCCCCCGCGGGGTCCTGGCGGGCCTCTAACTTAACCCTACTCCTCAGCATCTTCGGCTACGACATCCCTGAGGGCATGGTTGTCATCCCCAACCTCCAAGGTGCCCACCTGGACGAGACGGTGTGGGAGCGGCCGCACGAGTTCTGGCCCGGTGCGTGGTGGGGCGGGTGCCCGCGGCGCGGGGGCGCCGGCGGCCGAGCGCCGGCGGCCGCTGAAACCCGTCTCCGTCCTTCCGCCCGCAGACCGCTTCCTGGACCCGGGCGCGAACCCCAGCGCGCTGGCCTTTGGCTGCGGGGCGCGCGTGTGCCTGGGCGAGCCGCTGGCGCGCCTCGAGCTCTTCGTGGTGCTGGGGCAACTGCTGCAGGCCTTCACGCTGCTGTCGCCCGCGGGCGCCCTGCCCTCGCTGCAGCCCCATCCCTACTGCGGCGTCAACCTCAAGACTCAGCCTTTCCAGGTGCGGCTGCAGCCCCGGGGCGACGGAGGCCGGGGCGTGGGCGAGCGCCAGTGACCAGTGACGGGGCCAGGACTCGCTGGCCTCGGTTTCTCCTTTTATTGCTCCCGTACAAACCCCTTCCCTCCCCCCTGTAAACATGGTGCTGTGAGATCGCGGGTGGAGAAGGCTTCCTCCGGTGGCTGGAAGGTGAAGGTGGCCCCCGGCCCTTCTCTGAGCGCAACCCCTCAGTGCTCGGCAGTCATAGTAGGGCGCTGGAGGGGTGAGCAGCGGCTCAGCCTCCCCTGCCCGGGGGCCGGTAGCTTCTTGGTCTCAGCTTCATTTCCGTGAAGGGCACGGAGAAGTCAAAGCCCTTCCAGTAGTACCAGCTCACTCCCTGGGAAGGGGTTGTTGAGAGAGAGAGTCAAAGCCTGACATCCCATCTGCTCCGACCTCCGCTCCCCTCGGCGAGATGGTTCCCACAGATCAATCAAGGATCCTCCCTCCCTTTATCCTTCTTAATCCTCAACTACAAAGGACTGAGGCTGAATCCTGAGCTGTCCCTTTACATCCAATAAATCATCTTCTCCTCGAGAAGACTTGCAGAGATTGGTATTTACTGTTCCATTTCACAGACAAGGGCCCTGGGGCGCTGAGTGGCTCAGTAACTTGTCTTGTCACACTGTGCGTCACAAACACCCAGGCAGCCTGAGCCCCAGCTCCACGCTGTCTCCTGGGCCTCTCACCTGGTGGTCCACTGTGCTCCCGTAGAGCCCGTTGAGGTTGGCATAGTGGCAGTTCTTATACCACCAGGCCCCTCGGTAAGAGACGGCGCAGGAGATGAGCAAGTTGTTGGGGTCTCGGTCACGGGCAGAGAAGACACTGCCGCTGTGGTAGCTCATGGAGTCCCCTGGGCAGGGCGTGGAAGGAGCAGTGAGGGCCTCTCCCTCCCCATTCCCACCCCGTCCCTGCCCCCGACCCCCCGGCCCAGCCCTCACCTGCAGTGCCATGGTAGCCTTCCAGGTGGAGGCGGTAGTACTCATCGGCCGAGTCTACTTGGAAGGAGTCGTACTGGGCAAACACGGCCTCGTCCCCATCCCGCAGGTCCACACGCAAGGAGTAGTCACCGGCTTTGGTCAGGCTGTGCAGGGCCTCGTTGCCTGGGGGTGGGGAATGTGTGCTCATCAGGGTCCTTGTGTCCACAGGGCCCCCATCCCTCCCCTGGTCCCGCAATCCCTATGAGGCACCAACCCAGCCAGAACTCCTTGGAGATGTTCCCAAAACCATGGGCATAGTCCTCCCAGTCCCTCCAGAAGTCAGTTTTTCCATCCATGCGGCGCTGGAACACCTGGAAGCAGGTGGGGGCACCATCAGCCTATGGCCCCGGGCACAGCAACCCTGCCCTGTGCAGACCCCTGGGCTTCTGACTGCCACCCACCAGCCAGCCACCCCCATCAGTCTCCATGTCACAAAAGACGTTCAGGGGCCGCTCGCGGTTGCCGTTGAGGAAGATGGTGGTGGTCCTTGAGGTGCTGACCCCGTTCTGCGTCTCCTCCCCACAGTCCCGGGGGAAGGGGACCCGAAGTCCACCTGGGGAGAGGAGAGTGAGGGTCCAGTCCTTCTTCCAGATTCTAGACGCCCACTACACACTCAGCCCCCAACCTCAGGTCCCAGCGCCTGAGTACCAGTGGTGAAGGAAGTGGACACGGGTGGCGTGAAGCTGTGGTCCCACATGGCCCGGAGCCACACGCTATAGGGGGTGGAGGGAAAGAGGCCGTGAAGCTGGTGAGAGGTGATCCCTCCTGGGAGCAGGATCTCCTGTGGAGCAGACAAGGGCAGGTCAGGGGAGAGAGAGGTGGGCCCCACTCGGGAGGCAGAGGCAGCACTTCCCGGACTGGAGCCCAGGGAGGGAGCTGGCCGGAGTGGCAGGGGTGAGGGCACCTGGGTCTGTCCACCAGGGGTGTTGAAGCTGAGCAGGTAGCCAGTTGGGGGGACTTGGGGCGCGGTCCAAGTGAGCAGGGCTGTGCGGGGGGTCACCTCCTTGGCCTCCAAGTCCTGGGGGGCCTCCAGCCCTGGGAGGGGGAGGAAGAGAAGATGGAGATGAGGCCCATCCTGGCTTTCTTGCTCCTTCCCCGCCCCCCAGTGCACTTCACAGACCGTACCTGTGGTGAAGGTGATGCTGGCTGGGGAGGTGAGGTTGGGGCCCCGAAGACCATGCACGGTCGCCGTGTAGTTGGTGTGGAGCACGAGGCCTTGCAGGGGGTAGTCCACGGCGCCGCCAGGGGCTGAGCCCTGTAGCGAGGGGGCTGGGAGAGGGGGTGGGGCCTCAGCGGCTGCCCTGCCGGAGCCCAGCCTGCCCTCTGCTCTCCCACCCTGACCAGTCCCCTCCAGAGGCCTCAGCCCCGCTCACCTCCTGGGGCTGTGACCTTGAGGTCATAGGTGTCCACCGGGGCCTGGGGGGGCTGCCAAAGCAGCAGGGCGGATCCTTCCGTCAGGTTCAGCGCACGCAGCTGGGTGGGGCCGTCAGGAAC
Organism: Hyperoodon ampullatus; assembly: GCF_949752795.1. Classification (NCBI taxonomy): domain Eukaryota; kingdom Metazoa; phylum Chordata; class Mammalia; order Artiodactyla; family Ziphiidae; genus Hyperoodon; species Hyperoodon ampullatus. The sequence continues at coordinate 82,178,152 of NC_136923.1, read as the reverse complement.
TGGGAGACGGGGCGCCCAGAGCTGTTCCCTGCTGCGCTCCCCCTGCTCGCCTTCCCGGGCTCTGCTGGACCTCTCATCTGCCGCTGGCGCCTCCAACACCCCCTTCCCTTTCCCCGTTCACTCTCAACTCCCGCCCGTGCCCGCATTGCCTCCCCCTGCTTCCTGCCCGGGTCCCAGACTGTCTCACCTGTGGTGAGGAAGCCTGTGAGAGGCTCACTCTCCTCAAAGCCACGGACGGAGACCACGGTCACGTCGTAGTGAGCGCCTGGGGCGAGCCCCTCGAGTTTCTGGGTCCGGGCTCGGCCATCCACCTGAACACTCTGTGGCTCCCCTGAAAACACACTGGGCTGGGGAGGCGGCCAGGGAAGCAAGGAGGAGCTGCAGGGTGGGCAGAGCGCAGGGCGCAGGAGGAATGGGGCAAGGGACACGCGGGCAAGAGGGTATCACCTCCATCTGCCAGCTGGTAGGAAACTTTGAAGCTGTCCACTCGGGACGGCGGGGGCGTCCAGCTGACCTTGGCTGACGTCTCCCCGATCTCGCTGAACTGGAGGTCACGGGGCCGCTCCAGAGCTGACGGGACAGAGGTGCCAAGGAATCATGGTGAGGGCAGAGGGCACGGAGGCTCCTGCCCCGGGCTTCCCACCCTCCTTCTTCTCCCTGGGCCCCTCGGCCTCCGGACGTGCTCACCACCCCGCCTTTCCTCTAGGCCTAGAGATGGAAACCGCCCCGCAGACTGCAAGCTCGCCACCACTCACCAACTTCCCCTCTGGCTGAGGCACTAGGTGCCACCCTAGGGAGTACGGAGACCCCCCACTTTGGGGCAGCATGTGTATGTGCCCAGCATGGGGCCTTACCTGGGCTGAGGGTCCGGGCTGTGCTCTGGACGCCATCGGCCTTGTGAGGCCCACGCAGCCCATACAACGTAAGGGTGTACAGGGTCCCTGGACTCAGGTCCCAGAGCACGGCCGAGCGCCGTGTCCCTGGCACCGTCAGCTCCCGCTGCAGCGGGGCACGTGGATGCAGCTCCAGAGTGCTCAGTGACGGGACCCCAAAGCGGAGCAGGAAGGAGTCAAAGGCCTTGGGTGGGGCCTCCCAGTTGAGCCGCAGCGAATTGGTGGTCACATCGGTCACCGACAGGTGGGACAGGCGGGGCCCTGGCTCTCCGGGGGTCTGCCCAGCAGGAGCTGGCCCTGCAGAGTGGGTGGGAAAGAAGGCTTTGGAGACTGAAGCACACCAGCTAGGCGACCTGGGGCTAGATCCCTTCCACCACCCCACCCTGGCCCTCATTTCCTCATCTGCAAAATGGAGCTAACGAGGGGCTGGCACCCACGGGTCGGACATGATGACAACATGTATGTGTCGAGCCGAAGGCTGTGTACGCGCCCCTTCCTCCCTCCATGGCGCCCTCGTGGTGTTCTTTCCCTATGGTCGCCGCTTCTGGGTACCCCCTTTCGCCTCTTCAGTCCCAGACTAGAGGCAGGCAAGGCCAGGCCCTACCCTGACGGTACCTGTGGTGCCCTCGGCTGAGACGGGCCCCAGGCGCTTCCCTTCACTCAAGCCGTAGAGGAAGAACTTGTAGGAGGTGCTGGGCTCCAGGCCTGACACGAGGACCTTGTTCTGGTCGCCACCCACGAGCAAGGCCTGGGGCTCCCCACCTGTGCTCTGATACTGGACCACGAAGGAGTCAAAGGGGCCTTGGGCCACGCTCCATGAGAGGCGCAGGGAGTCCGGGGACACGTCCTTCACTGCCAGTGCCCCTAGGCGGGGCCCTTCAGGGGGCTCGGGGGCCTCCGTGGCCAGGTGCCAGGGTGCTGGCATGTCCTCTTCCGGGGCTGTGTGGGAGAAGCCCAGAGAGAAGCTGAGCGGGGTTGGGGGGGGGCGCGGGGCGGCGGGGCCCTCCCACTTCATCTCACCCTCCAGAGAGGGGATCGGGGCTGGCCGAGGCAGGGGACCTCATGGTCCCGGCCACGGCAGCGTGGAGAGAAGACAGGGACTGAGGCTCCCCTAACATCTTCCTTCTCCTGAATCTGCCACATCCCTGCTTGGGCACTGACTCCTGCCACCTCTCGGCCTCTCTGAGTGCCAGCCCAGTGGCCCCATGACCTCTCTGTGGGGCTCCTTTGCTGTCTGAATCTGGTGCTTGCTTTCTCCTTCTTCACCCCGATGTCTCAGCGTGCCCCACTCTAGATGTCTGCACGGGCCCTGTTCCCTCCCCAACCTGCCAGGGCGCCTGGTGCCATGGCTTGAGGCAGGACTAGCTCAGTCCCTCCCTGAGCTCAGGGCACGTGGTCCTCCCTGCTGAGAAGAGCTGAGGATGGAACTGGCTGGTGAACTCGAAGGGCGCATCCTGCCAGCCAGGTCGGCCCCGCCACCACCAGGCTGATTTGAGGTGGGTGTTAGGAAATCTGGAAGGGGAACTCCATCAGTGCAGCCACTCCTGTTGGTTTCTATGCCCTTGGCCTGCTTTGTTTTCCAGTAATTTTCCATTTGAGAAAATGCTCCTGACTCATCCACGGGAGGGGGTTTGCCCTCATCTGGGCAAGGCCAGAGTGCCAGGAGGTAAGAGCTGCCCCGGTAGAGTAATGCGGAGCAGCTGGCAGCACTGGGGCTGGGCGGGGGTCGCAGATTAGGGACCGCTGCCAGGGCTTTGCCTTGCCACCTGTCCTGGCTCCTGCTTCGGACCGACCCCTCGATCACGCTGGTTCCGAGGATCTTCCTCCCCTGAGCCCTGTGCAGGGCCCCCTTGCCGCTCTACCTCGCCCACTCGTGCCAGGCCTTCAGCACAGAGGTGTGAGGACACCCACTCAGGCCGGTTGGCTAGGACCAAGCAGGACAGCCTCCTGCTCACCTGTCGTTCCCAGGACAGAGACGGGGCCCAGGTGCTGTCCTCTGAGGAGCCCATAGAGCAGAAACTTGTATTTCCTGCCAGGCTCCAGGCCCTCTATGGTGACCTCCCTCTGGTCTGCGGCCACAGGCACCACTGAGGGCTGCCCATCTGTGTCCCTGTACTGGACCACAAAGGAGTCAAAGGGGCCCTGGGCCACTGTCCACAAGAGGCGCAGGGAATGTGAGGTCTCATCTGTCACTGTCAGCTCCCCCAGGCGGGGTGGGCGCTGCCGCTCCTTCTTCAGGGGAGCTGTAGGGAGAGCGGGGGCGCAGGGAGAAAACCTTAGTTAAGAGCTGCCTTCACCTCAGCCCTGGCAACTTCTGGGAGGAGGGAGGGTCAGCCACCTGGGGAGACAGGCAGGCTGCTCCAGCCCTGCCTTGAACGAAGGAGCCCAGTTTCCTCCCCGGGAGGCGGCTGCCCAAACTCCTTCCTGCCCCCACTCCCCCACTCTGAGATCAGGGTGCAGTGAATGCATAAAAGAGCACCTCATGAGAGAGTTGCGGCTGGGATTGCAGGAAGGGCCTCAGTTTCCCTCGGACCCGCAGTCCCCCTCTGACCCCCAGCCCCCCAGAGCAGGAGTGTGGCCAGAGCTGGGAAAGGCTCCCAGAGGGTGTCTGGGTTGTCAGGGAGATGCCCCCAAATAGTCAGAGCTGGGCGGGACAGCCAGCCAAGCTCACGGGCTCCCATTGCCTAGCCATAGACTCGCCCTCACTCACCATCAGCCTGGGCCCGCCTCTCCACCCGCTTCCCCAGCCCTGCACTAACACCACTAGACCAGGGCAGCTGGGTCAGGCGGGGGGAGAAGCCAGGGGCAGAGCTGAGCGGACAAAGGGCAGAGCAGAGCACAAAAGAGCCTTGTCCAGGTGGGTGTGGGCACTGACCGATGGGGGCTGGAGCAGCCTGTATCCAGTCCCCACAGTGAAGGTCTGGGGAAGAGAATTACGGAGTCTGAGAGCCCCAGGCCCCAACTGGCCGTGCGCCCCATCCTTGTCTGTCCAGGGTGACTCATGGTTCTGGAGGTGGGGTTAGGGTCAGTGACCCACCTCCATCCCTTCCTCGGGGGCTGAGTATTGGGCACAAGACACCAGATTTTTCCATAGTCTTTTTGCAGCCAAACCCTCCCATATTTTCCACTTCTTGCCATAGGGCTGGAATGAAGGGAGGAGGATGTGAACATTTATTGAACCCCAGTAGATTTTAGTCATAACCGTCATGCAGCTGTGGACACTGAGGTTCAAAGAAAAGAAGTGGCCTGTTGAAGGCCACGCAGCTGGCAATCAGAATTTGAACACAGGTCTGCTTGGCTCCAAAGTCTGAGTTATTTTTATTATACTGCCAATCAGTGAATGACGGAAATAAATGCTTGGAACAGTGCCTGGCATTCAGTAGGGACTCAATAAATCTTTGCTTTTGGCGTTAGGCTTGTCATGCCAAGGCTGAAGAGAGGAGAATAAACTTTGTGGGAAGGCCCCGGGGCCAACTCTGGGGGCTCAGATGAAAGGAAGCTCTGGAAAAAGGCGGGGGGCGGGGGGTGGGGGGGGCGGGGAGTGGGATGGAGGCAGGGCCAGGGCTCACCCGTGTTGCCTTCAGCAGAGATGGGGCCCAGTCGTTTCCTGCCTGCCAGCCCATAGAGCAGAAACTTGTATTTGCTATTGGGCTCCAGGCCGGGGATGGTGATCAAGCGCTGGTCTGAGGCCACAGGCACCACGTGGGGCTTCCCGTCCCTGTCCTTGTACTGAACCACGAAGGAGTCAAATTCGCCCTCGGGGACTGTCCAGGAGAGGCCCACGGAGTCTGGGGTCACGTCCGTCACTGTCAGCTCCCCCAGGCGGAGAGAAGGTTTAGTGTCTGGGACTGGAAAAGAGGGAGGTGCATGGAACGTGACAGAAATGAAGCCGACAGAGCCTCCTCGGGGCGCTAGGGCTCTGGGCGCTGGTTCTGGGTGTGGGAGGGTGTGACCAGGTCACATGTCAGGAAGAGGGAAGGCAGAGGAGTAGGGATAAAAGAGGAGCCAGGCAAGAAAGCAAGTGTCCCTCAGGATGTAAGAGGAGAAGGGTGGGAATGAGGGGGTAACGGGGGTACTCAGGACCTGGATTTCGCTGGACCCAGTAAATAAATGGATCTGGAGTGTGGAGCACAGAAACGTGAAAGTCCACAAGGGAGTGGGGGATGGTCAGGGGCCTCCAGGGTTAAAGGCGGCCTCCAGCCCTCACTCACGGGTCTTTGCGTCTGCAGAGACTGGACCGTGTTCTTTCTCATCCTGGAGTCCGAAGAGTAGGAACTTGTACTTGTGGCCCGGGGCCAGACCCGAAACCGAGACCTCTCGGAGGTGTCCACCCACGGGCACTGCCTGGGGCTGCCCCTGTGCATCCTTGTATCGGACCAGGAAGGAGTTGAAGGGGCCCTGGTCCACTGTCCAGGAGAGGTGCACTGTGTCTGAGGTCACGGCTGCCACAGCCAGCTCCCCCAGGCGGGGTGCCACGGGGGGCTCTGTATTCAGGGAGGCTGGAACAGAGCAGAGGAGGCTGTGGTCAATGGCAGGACCCTGGGCCAGAGAGGGAAGGCTGTCCCCCAGCTATGAAATGAACATCTGTAGCAAACTCTTCTAACTGCTTAACATGTCCCAGGCATTGCTGTAAGCAGTTCACAAACAGTACACTTAATCCTCACACAACAGATGAAGTAGATGCTTTTATCCTTATCACCCTCATTTGATGGGCATCTGCGGCACAGAGAGGTTAAGAAACATTAGAAAATCAACACAGCGCCTTCAGAGCAGGATTCAAACCTAGAGAACCTGATTCTGTAGCCACGTTCCAAGCCACTAAAATGCTTGGTTAGGGAGACTGAGGAAGCCACACATGAACAACTGAGCAAGTTTGAGCTGCCAGATCAAGAAGACAGGAAGAAAGCTGAAACGTACGAGGCACAGGCTACGTGCCCAGCTGACCCTGAACACACTGTCCACCAGCCCTCACTCAATTCAAGGATGAGGCGGGATTGTCAGCACCACGTGAGAAAAGAAAGGGACCCAGAGGCCCATTTGTGAGGAGTGCTGAGATCCAAAGGGGGAAATAAGAGAGCAACAGAGGGAAACCTGGGAGTCAGTGCCTGCCCCCTCACTCACCGGTCACGCCCACGGTGGACACGGGGCCCACACGCTGCCCCCCGTGCAGGCCATACAGGTGCATCTTGTACTTGCGCCCGGGCTCCAGGCCCCCAGTGGTCACCTCACTCTCCTCACCCCCGACACGCACCACCTGGGGCCCGTCCCTGCCCTTGTACTGGACGGTGAAGGAGTCGAAGTGGCCCTGGGGGACGGTCCAGGAGAGGCTCAGCGAGTCCGGGGAGGATCCTGTCACCGTCAGCTCCCCCAGGAGGGGCTCCTCGGGGGCCTCCGAGGCCTCTGTGTTGGGTTCTGTGGGGCTGGGGGTCTCCTCCATCTCTGTGGGGCTGGGGGTGTCTTCCTCTGCAGCTGAGAAGGAGAGACACAGAGAGGGTGAGGCAGGGTCCTAGGTGATGTCCTTGGGTCTGCTCCCAAGCCTTGGCCCCAGCTCCGGGCCCTGAAGTCAGTTCAGAGAAGCCCGTCCTTGGGGCTGGGTGGTCCTGCTCAGCTGACATCTCATAAACATGCCTGGAGCCTCCGGGGTCAGCTGTGGGGGACCAGGGCAGCCACCAGCATGGCTCACAGAGGCCCTTCTCTGCCCAGGGGGACACACTGGTCCTCAGGGAGCCTGGAGGAGGCACAAAGGGCACCATGGCTCAGCCTCGAGTAGAGGGGCCTCCTGCACCCCACTCACCCATCACCTGAGAGAGGGTGATCCTCCCACGAGGTCCCACCCTGGGGCTTCCACCATCCACTCACTTGTCACCCCGATGACAGAGACGGGGCCCACGCGCCGGCTGTCATGGAAGCCGTACAGGTTCATCTTGTACTTGTGGTCTGGCTCCAGGCCCGAGATGGTGACCCCGTCCTGGTGCCCCGGCACCCTCACTGCCTTGGGCTGCCCGTCCCCGTTCTTGTACTGGATCAGGAAGTGGTCAAACTGGCCCTCAGGGATGGTCCAGGAGAGGCTCAGGGATTCGGGGGTGGCGTCTGTCACCGCCAGCTCCCCCAGGTGCGGCTTGACAGGAGGCTCGGGGGCCGCAGTGGATGGGGCTTGGGTGGTCATGGCTTTGTAGTCTGGATCTGGACAGAGACATACAGGACAGGTGTGGTCTCCTCAGTCCTCAGCTCAGCATATAAAGTGGTGTATTACAAAAATAAAATAATAAGGAACAGGATGTGTCCACAGTAGCTCTAACTCTTATTCTTTCTGGTCCCTATAATGTCGGCCTTCCTGTCACCTCACCCTCATCCGCCCTGCCCTCATCCCCTACCTACCAGCACCCCTCCTAGGACACAGGCTCACACGGCCACTGTGCTCTGGGCCTCCCTCCACTGGGGTCTCGTTGGCATATACTCCCTTTGGCTAATGTCTTGCCTCCCAAACAGCTCAGAACCCCTGCCCCACTTCTCCAATCAGAAACCTGGAGTCTTGGGCTTCCCTGGTGGCGCAGTGGTTGAGAATCTGCCTGCCAATGCAGGGGACACGGGTTCGAGCCCTGGTCTGGGAAGATCCCACATGCTGTGGAGCAACTGGGCCCGTGAGCCACAATTACTGAGCCTGCGCATCTGGAGCCTGTGCTCCGCAACAAGAGAGGCCGCGATAGTGAGAGGCCCGCGCACCGCGATGAAGAGGGGCCCCTGCTTGCCACAACTAGAGAAAGCCCTCGCACAGAAGCGAAGACCCAACACAGCCATAAATAAATAAATTAATAATAATAAAAAAAGAAACCTGGAGTCTTCCTGGATCTGTTCCTGTCCCCAGCTGCCATCAGACTCCGAGCGTCCAGTTCTCTCTCCCAAGTTCCTCCTGTGTCTCCTCACTCCCCACACCTGCAGCCCCACCGTCCCTGTCTGGGCCGCCCTTACCTGTCACCTGGGTTATCACCTCCCCACGGGTCTCTCTGCCTCCGTCGTCCATCTGTTCTTCACAGGAAGCCAGAATGAGCCTTTAGAGGCACATCTGATGGTGTCAGTCTCAGCTTAAAACTGTGCAGCAACCCTCTTTATCCCCTGGAGAAATCCCTGGCTTCCTGAGCTCTCCACCCCTATCTCTTCCTACCTCTCCACCCCCACCTCAAGACTATCTCCCCCACTCAGAGGATTTCATACAAAATCCTCTCATGTGCCGTGACGTTCCTAGTTTCCAGGCTTTGTACCAGCTGTGATGTTGACCTGATGCACCCTTCATCTTATCTCTAGGTGTCACCAAGCAACGCCTGCCCGACCTCAGGTCTCAGCTGTCCCGTGGGAACCCGTGGGCAGGCAGGTGGGCGTAGGCATCGCTGCCCCGTCTTGGTCTGGCCGCGGGGCTTCCTGTCATATACACATCCCCCTTTGCTCCATTTGCTGGTTCACAGCCTGTCTGTGAGCCCTAAAGGATAAGAACTGGTTTCTCTGCCGTATCCAAGGTTTCTCTCAGTGAACTTCCTCAGGACTTGGCTCAGGCCACCCACATCTTTGTTGAACCATAGGCGTCATAAGTCTGTTAATACCCAAACGATGAGGCTAGGGGGCGTTTCAGTCAAGACACTGCATTCTGAGCATGCTCTGTCTTCCTCCACAGCCTCCAGTCAACTACACAGAGGCTGAGCCTCTGAGAGGACTCAGGGATGCAAGTATGATTCTGTTCAATAGATTCTAAGAAAGTGTCCAATTCCTTTGTTGTGAGAAGCTTTAGCAAAGTGTGGTCCTTGGACCAGCAGCATCAGCATCATGGAGGATTTTATTTGCTTTTTTTTTTGGCTGCATCGGGTCTTAGCTCTGGTACGTGGGATCTTGTGGCGGCATGTGGCATCTTTCATTGTGGCACACGGGCTTCTCTCTCTAGTTGTGGTGCACGGCCTCAGTAGTTGTGGCACTCGGGCTCTCTAGCTGTGGCTCGTGTGCTCGGTAGTTGCAGCGCGCGGGCTTAGTTGCCCTGTGGCAGGTGGGATCTTAGTTCCCCGACCAGGGATTGAACCTGCGTGCCCTGCGTTGGAAGGCACATTCTTAACCACTGGACCACCAGGGAAGTCCCTCATGGAAGATTTTAGAAATGCAGAATCTCTGGCCCCAGCCCAAATCTGAATCTGAATCTGCCCTTTAACAAGATCCCCAGGCCATCTGATGTCCTAAAGAAGATGTGCTGTCTAGAATATTTATGTTTTCACAAAGATGGTAATAAAGGGAGACTCTTCCAGGACCTGTCTTCCCCATCCTGCATCCCACTCCCCCAAATTGACTTACCAGTCACGCCCACGGTGGACACGGGACCCACACGCTGTCCCCCGTGCAGGCCATACAGGTGCATCTTGTACTTGCTCCCGGGCTCCAGGCCCCCAACGGTCACCTCACTCTCTTGGCCCCTGACACGCACCACCTGGGGCCGCCCATCCTTATCCTTGTACTGGACGGTGAAGGAGTTGAAGTGGCCCTGGGGGACAGTCCAGGAGAGGCTCAGCGAGTCTGGGGAGGATCCTGTCACCGTCAGTTCCCCCAGGAGAGGCTCTTTGGGGGGCTCCGGGGCCTCTGTGCTGGGTTCTGTGGGGCTGGGGGTCTCCTCCACAACCTCCTGGAGGGCTGAGAAGAGAGATTGGGGGTAGAGGCTTAGATGGTGACTTGCCCTGCTTGCACCCAGCAGGATACTCCTCAGGCTGCAGGACTGGAGTCTTGCTCAGCCTCTGGGTGCGCCATTTGGTGACTCCATGCTAGAGATACTGAGACGGGCTTGACCCCATCACATACTGGCTGGCAGGCACCATGAACCTTCAGAAGGCAATTCAGACCTACATGTCAGGAGCCAAAATACTGCTCATTTCCTTTGACCCAATAATCTCATTTCTGGGCAGCTATCCTAAGAAAATTATTAAAAAGCAGGAAAAGTTGTATCACAGGAGTTCACTTTGGGATTATTCATGACAGCAAAATGTGTCAGGGCTCCAAAGGAACCACAGAAGAAGATTAATTTTATTATGGCACTTTCACCATGAGGCATCCAATAACCATTAAAATGATGATTAATGCAGGTTGTGTAGCCACAGGATAAATGCTCCCAGTGTAACTTGCGTACAAAAAAAGTAAGAGCCAAGAATTATATGAATACTCTGCAACCTTAAAACATGTGCTGCATGGAAAATGCAGAGAGAGGATGTGTTACGTACGTTGTTATGAATGGTGGTTCTTGGGTCAGAAGGTGGTCCAATAAGAGATTTCTTTCCCTACCTTCCAAACTTTCCATCATGTTGCTATATTCTTTTCACAGAAAAATACAGACTTAAAAAGAAATCCTGAGTTATAAAAATTAGTAAGCTGGTGGAGGATGTGGATGGGGACATGGGTCCCTCTGTACTTCGCATGTGCTTGTGAGTTGCATGATAGAGGGTTCCTCTGTCTGGAGTATCTTCAGGAGAGGAGAGTGACCCTCACAGAGGCAGCGACTCCCCCCGCAAAAGACTGACTCACAGAGGGGCTGTGTTCTTCCAACATGCAGAGGAACTCTGATGAAATACTGTCACAAGGCATAAGAATCTGGCTGACAGCGACTTAGAGAAGCCAGCCTGACTGCAATTTTGGAATTTAATTCACCTTGTGATTTTTTTCTCCTAATTTCTTAGAGACTAGAAATTGTAACTTTTTCATAATCAGAAATAAGTTGCAAGAATGATGAGGGGGAAAGACAGAAGGAATACAAGAGAGGAGAAGACATTTTGAAAATTTTTTTTCCTGATTATAAAAGAAACGCTTGTCATTTAAGAAAACGACACATAATGGAATAAAACAGAAAAAAAAGTACTGGAACATTCTATCCTGTCTCACAAACCATGCATCCCACGGGCGTTTCCTTCCAGTTGTCTTACCATGCAACTTATTTTCAAGTGGTTGTGATTAGTCTCCTTACAAAAATTTTAAACTCTTCCTTTATTGTAATAATAAAAAGTAATTGTCTTATGTTGAAACATTTCAATGATGCCATAATAGGTCATTTTAGAGATGTTGTCTAATTACTTAATCATCTCAGTGTGGTTCGATGTTGGGTTGTTTTTTCTTCCTTTTTTTCGGTTATAACAAAGAATGCTGTGATTTGTGATTAAGATGGAAAGAAAAGAAAACTCTAGTAACGTCACGCTTGGCCTGTGCCTGACACATTTCACCCTTGGAGGGAGCCAGTGACTGATCATCAGAGGAGGCCACGTTACTGTGAACAATGACGCTGTAGGTTGGCAAAGGCCAGGGCACTACACATGGGTCATGGCCCCGGGCCATGGAGGGAGGGCATAAGAGGGGACCAAAGGCTGGTAAAAGAGCAGAACAGTCAACCAGCTCACCCATGAGGAAAAGGTAGCTCTCCCCCGAGACCGCCTGAGCCCCGCCCTCACTCACCGGTCACACCCACGGTGGACACGGGGCCCACACGCCGCCCCCCGTGCAGGCCGTACAGGTGCATCTTGTACTTGCGCCCGGGCTCCAGGCCCCCAGCGGTCACCTCACTCTCCTCGCCCCCGACACGCACCACCTGGGGCCCGTCCCTGCCCTTGTACTGGACGGTGAAGGAGTCGAAGTGGCCCTGGGGGACGGTCCAGGAGAGGCTCAGCGAGTCCGGGGAGGATCCTGTCACCGTCAGCTCCCCCAGGAGGGGCTCCTCGGGGGCCTCCGAGGCCTCTGTGTTGGGTTCTGTGGGGCTGGGGGTCTCCTCCATCTCTGTGGGGCTGGGGGTGTCTTCCTCTGCAGCTGAGAAGGAGAGACACAGAGAGGGTGAGGCAGGGTCCTAGGTGATGTCCTTGGGTCTGCTCCCAAGCCTTGGCCCCAGCTCCGGGCCCTGAAGTCAGTTCAGAGAAGCCCGTCCTTGGGGCTGGGTGGTCCTGCTCAGCTGACATCTCATAAACATGCCTGGAGCCTCCGGGGTCAGCTGTGGGGGACCAGGGCAGCCACCAGCATGGCTCACAGAGGCCCTTCTCTGCCCAGGGGGACACACTGGTCCTCAGGGAGCCTGGAGGAGGCACAAAGGGCACCATGGCTCAGCCTCGAGTAGAGGGGCCTCCTGCACCCCACTCACCCATCACCTGAGAGAGGGTGATCCTCCCACGAGGTCCCACCCTGGGGCTTCCACCATCCACTCACTTGTCACCCCGATGACAGAGACGGGGCCCACGCGCCGGCTGTCATGGAAGCCGTACAGGTTCATCTTGTACTTGTGGTCTGGCTCCAGGCCCGAGATGGTGACCCCGTCCTGGTGCCCCGGCACCCTCACTGCCTTGGGCTGCCCGTCCCCGTTCTTGTACTGGATCACGAAGTGGTCAAACTGGCCTTCGGGGATGGTCCAGGAGAGGCTCAGGGATTCGGGGGTGGCGTCTGTCACTGCCAGCTCCCCCAGGTGTGGCTTGACGGGAGGCTCGGGGGCTGTGGTGGGCAGGTCTGTTGGGGCTGGGGTCATTTCTTGGTCTTTTTCTGAGGCTGGATCAAGAGACAAAGAGAATGGGTGGACATGCTTTGTGGGTTCCCTCCTAACAGGGGATGGATTTCTCCCAGACACATCAGGGACCCTGCAGCCTGGAAGCCAGTGCTCCAGGATTAAGACATCATTTCCAGGACTTCCCTGGTGGTGCAGTGGTTAAGAATCCGCCTGCCAGTGCAGGGGACACGGGTTCGAGCCCTGGTCCGGGAAGATCCCATATGCCACGGAGCAACTAAGCCCCTGTGCCACAACTACTGAGTCTGTGCTCTACAGACCGCGAGCCACAACTACTGAGCCTGCGTGCCACAACTACTGAAGCCTGCGTGCCTAGAGCCCGTGCTCCTCAACAAGAGAAGCCACCGCAATGAGAAGCCCGCACACCACAACAAAGAGTAGTCCCCGCTCGCCGCCAGTAGAGAAAGCCTGTGCACAGCAACGAAGACCCAACGCAGCCAAATAAATAAATAAATACATTTATTTATTAAAAAAAAAAAAAGACATCATTTCCCTGGTTTGAATGTTCAGTTTCTGGGGGACAGAGCACACACTGTGGAGACGTCAAGATGGTGGGGTGGGACCCCCATGAGTTCAACATATGCAGCATGGAACCTGTAGGAGCTGCTGAGTAAACTCATTTAGTGGGACAGGACTAATGCTTTGTAATAGCACCACACCTAACCAACACGTCGCACCAGGAGGTACACGTGCTCAGGTTCCTATTTTCCTTTAATACCTCCTCTGGTTTAGAAGGCTTTTCTGAGCATTTGAGAAACTAATTTAGATTTCACAGTTGAGGGCAAAGAGATGAGACCACATGAGATCATCTTTGTAGTTGGGTTGCTTTTGGACCTTGTATTAATTCTCTTGCCATCTTACTGCAGGGATGACCCATCATGCCCGCAGATTTTTTTTGTCTTTTCTGTTCTGCATAGGGTTTTATTCTGCCTTAATAGTTGAATTACAAAATCATCGTGTTTCGTAACTCCACTGTGTTTAGGAACCAGGTTTTAAGTATGTAGGGGGTAACAGCTACAAAAGAGCTTAACAAAAGCAACCAACAGCCATGTTAGGGAGTAATTAATGAAGGGAAAATGCCTTGTTAAGTTGCACATATGACTAATATTAACTATTGAAGTAATAGTATCCATGTTAGCAGGATTCCATGTTGATACAGCATACATAGGTATCAGTTTGGGGGCTGGGGAACAAATACAATTGTACCCACTGAAATCAATGATAATTATAAGAATTCACCCCAAGGGTTTTCAAGAACTAACCTTCTTCCTCAGAAGGGGGAGCCTATAATTACCAAACGTTGTGTGTGAGACAAGCCACATTCATGCACACCCTGCCAGACAGGTGTGGTTATTCCTTCTGTATGGATAAGGAAAGGGAGGCACAGAGAGGTTGAGTGACTCCCTCGAGGCCACACAGCTCTAATGGGCTGAGGCTAGGGCCAGCCCCAGGTCTGCCTGAGTCTGTGCTATTTCTCTGGCACCCTGCCTCTTCAAGGACTCAAAAAGCCCACGTGTAAAGGGTGAGACAGCTAAGGTGACACCAAAGGTTTGGAGTGCAGACAGGCACAGAACTGCTCCCAGAAGCCTGGGAGGCTCAGTCTCAAAAACAGTGGGAGAAAAACACCTGAGTACTGGCAATAAAAGGGAAACTGAGTCCAGCTCAGGGCAGGGCCAGTGTCCTATTGTACACTCACCAGTTAAACCGACAGTGGAGACAGGGCCCACGCGCCGGCCGCTGTGGAAGCCGTACAGGTTCATCTTGTACTTGTGGTCTGGCTCCAGGCCCGAGATGGTGACCCCGTCCTGGTGCCCCGGCACCCTCACCGCCTTGGGCTGCCCGTCCCCGTTCTTGTACTGGATCAGGAAGTGGTCAAACTGGCCCTCGGGGACGTTCCAGAAGAGGTTCAGGGAGTCGGGGGTGGCGTCCGTCACAGTCAGCTCTCCCAGCTGTGGCTTCAAAGGGGGGTTGGCAGGGGGCTCCTCTTTAGGGGCTGGGAAGAGATGCAAACAGAATCGTTCCTGTTGCTGGAAGGAGCTGTTGAGGCCCTGCTCTCCTGGATTCAGGCCAGAAGGTGGGCCAGCTCTGTGGGCCTAACTTAAGATGCATTTCTGCTTATGAGCATCAAAATCTCTTTGTGGCCTCCTTATGGTCCATCAAATGTGCCAGGCAGCTTCTTGCCTCAAGGTCTTTGCACTGACTGTTCCCTCTTCCTGAATGTTCTTTCCCCAGATGTCTGCATGGCTCATGTTGACACTTCCTTTCATTCAGATGTCACCATCCCTTTAGGGTCTTCCCTGACCATCCCATTTAAAATCCCAATTCTCCCAATTTCATCCTATCTTTCTTACTTGGACCTGATTCCAACAACAAATTGCAAAACAACAATTATGACACAATCAGGAAACTGTAGCACTATCTGGATATCTGATTTTTAAAGGTACAATCATTGTATCATGGTTATTTCTAAATAGTCTTTTTGAAAAGAGCAGTACGCTTACATATGTAATAATGGGAACTTCCCTGGTGGCGCAGTGGTTAAGAATCCACCTGCCAATGCAGGGGACACGGGTTCGATCCCTGGTCCGGGAAGATCCCACATGCCGCGGAGCAACTAAGCCCCTGTGCCACAACTACTGAGCCCGCGTGCCACAACTACTGAAGCCCACGCGCCTAGAGTCCCTGCTCTGCAACAAGAGAAGCCACTGCAATGAGAAGCCCGTGCAGCACAACGAAGCCCGCTCGCTGCAACTAGAGAAAGCCCACGTGCAGCAGCGAAGACCCAACTCAGCCAAAAAAAAAAAAAAAAGTAATGATGAAGTAAAGAGTGTATGGAGTAAGTTTAAAAATATTGCAGCAGTATATCCATACAATGGAATATTATTTGGCTATAAAGGAATGAAGTACTGCTACATGCTACAACATGGATCAACCTCAAAAACGTGCTTGGTAAAAGAAGCCAGACACAAAAGAACACATATTGTATGATTCTAGTTATATGATGTGTCCAGAAAAGGCAAATCTACAGAGACAAAAAGTAGATTAGTGGGGACCGTAACTGGGCATGGGAATGGGTCTGGACACCAGGTTTCTTCTTGAGGTGATGGAAAAGTTCTAAAATTATTAAGTGATGCTGGTTGTACAACTCTGTAAATACACTAAAATTGGTAAGTTGTATACTTAAAACAGGTGAATTTTATGGTATGTAAATTATACCTCAATAAAGCTGTTAATAAAGAAAACATTCTAGTCGGGGAGGGTGGGAAGTGAGTGGGGTCTGGATGAGCTAGACTGGCCAGGTGTTGATTTTTGGTTGAAGCAGGGTGATTGACACATGGGAGTTCATTATGCTATTCTTTCTCTTTGGGTATATGTTTGAAATTTTATGTAATAAATACTTGTTGAGAATTAGCATTTCATGGCATTTGTCTCAACACCCAAAAAGAGCTCTTTTCAGAGTTCCCAGGCAAAGCAGAGAGCCACAAAGAGGTCAGTGTATGACTGACTTGGAGGCCGCAGTCCCCAATTGCCTCCCTCAAATGGGCAAAGCACTTCCCTGGAACTCGTTCTTCCTGCCCCCAGATCACACCTGTCCTGAGGTGTTAAATGGACAATGGATAGGTTAGAGGTTCAGGAGTTTTAGGGTCCTGGGTCTTCAGTGGAAGACACTCAAGAGGCTCTACTATCAGACCTTTTCTGAGACCTCATCCAAGGGGCCCTCACTCACCAGTCATGCCTACGGTGGACACGGGGCCTACACGCCGCCCCCCGTGCAGGCCGTACAGGTGCATCTTGTACTTGCGCCCGGGCTCCAGGCCCCCAGCGGTCACCTCACTCTCCTCGCCCCCGACACGCACCACCTGGGGCCCGTCCCTGCCCTTGTACTGGATGGTGAAGGAGTCGAAGTGGCCCTGGGGGACGGTCCAGGAGAGGCTCAGCGAGTCCGGGGAGGATCCTGTCACCGTCAGCTCCCCCAGGAGGGGCTCCTCGGGGGCCTCCGAGGCCTCTGTGTTGGGTTCTGTGGGGCTGGGGGTCTCCTCCATCTCTGTGGGGCTGGGGGTGTCTTCCTCTGCAGCTGAGAAGGAGAGACACAGAGAGGGTGAGGCAGGGTCCTCGGTGATGTCCTTGGGTCTGCTCCCAAGCCTTGGCCCCAGCTCCGGGCCCTGAAGTCAGTTCAGAGAAGCCCGTCCTTGGGGCTGGGTGGTCCTGCTCAGCTGACATCTCATAAACATGCCTGGAGCCTCCGGGGTCAGCTGTGGGGGACCAGGGCAGCCACCAGCATGGCTCACAGAGGCCCTTCTCTGCCCAGGGGGACACACTGGTCCTCAGGGAGCCTGGAGGAGGCACAAAGGGCACCATGGCTCAGCCTCGAGTAGAGGGGCCTCCTGCACCCCACTCACCCATCACCTGAGAGAGGGTGATCCTCCCACGAGGTCCCACCCTGGGGCTTCCACCATCCACTCACTTGTCACCCCGATGACAGAGACGGGGCCCACGCGCCGGCTGTCATGGAAGCCGTACAGGTTCATCTTGTACTTGTGGTCTGGCTCCAGGCCCGAGATGGTGACCTCATCCTCATACCCCGGCACCCTCACAGCCTTGGGCTGTCCGTCCCCATTCTTGTACTGGATCAGGAAGTGGTCAAACTGGCCTTCGGGGATGGTCCAGGAGAGGCTCAGGGATTCGGGGGTGGCGTCTGTCACTGCCAGCTCCCCCAGGCGAGGTGTGACGTGAGGCTCAGGGGTGGTAGAGGGAGATTCTGAAGGTTCATTCTCTTCCTCATTTGGGGCTGAACACAGACACGGAGAGAGAAGGACCTGAGAGAGGGGCATGGTGTCCACAGGGACTCTGCCCTCCTCTGGGCCCTCACAGCCACCTGGAAGGAAGCCGAGTGGGCAGGGTTCTTTTGCTCACCTGTCAGGGCCTCGATGTGCGCAGGACCCACACGCTGCCCATTGTGGAGACCGTACAGGCTCACCAGGTATCTGTGGTCAGATTCCAGGCCAGAGAGGGTGATGTCATTCTGGTTGCCCCCTAAATGGACTACTTGGAGTTGCCCATCCTCGTCTGTATACTGGACCTCGAAGGAGTCAAATTCTCCCTCAGTCACGGTCCAGGAGAGATGCAGGGTGTGTGGTGTGCCCTCTTCCACAGTCACCTCCCCCAGACGGGGCTCAGATGCTGGAGGGCTGGGGCCCTCAGTCTCAGCTTGAACTTCTTCCCTGGGGGCTGGTTCAGAGAGACAGGTAGAGATGGGTGACTGGTTTGTCACTGCACCAAGACTCTCCAAGAGGATGGAAGGGGGGGGAGGTGAAGACAAGAGGTCAGTAATAAAAAGGACCAACTACTGATACACAGTGATGAATTGCAAAAGCATTATGTTAAGTGCAAGAAAAACACAAAAACTGTGTATTGTATGATTCTGTTAAATGAAAAGCTTAAAAAGGAAAAACTATAATGATAGAAAGCAATTAGTGATTGTCAGAAGCTGGGGGTGGGGAAACTGACTGCAAATGAGCATAGGGAAACTTCTGGAGTCAATGTTTTATAAGTTTGTTGTGGTAATGGTTTCATGGCTTATACATCTGCCTAAACTCATTGAATTATGAGCTTAAAATGGGTGAATTTTTTTTTTTTTTTTTTTTGCGGTACGCAGGCCTCTCACTGTTGTCGCTTCTCCCGTTGCAGAGCACAGGCTCTGGATGCGCAGGCTCAGCGGCCATGGCTCACAGGCCCAGCCACACCACGGCATGTGGGATCTCCCCGGACCGGGTCACGAACCCGTGTCCCCAGCATCGGCAGGTGGATTCTCAACCACTGCACCACCAGGGAAGCCCAAAATGGGTGAATTTTATTGTATGTAAATTATGCCTCTATGAAGCTGATCCCTTCCCCCAAAAGAGGGAGAGTAGGAAGCTCTGAATTCATTCATGTGGCTCCACCAGACCAGGAGAGCCAGGCGGGCAGGAGGGACAGTGTGTTCCCCCCAGCTGCACTCACCGGTCATGGTGATGGTGGAGATGGGACCCACACGCTTGCCCTCGTATAGCCCGTACAGCAGCAGCTTGTACCTGCGGGCAGGGTCCAGGCCTGAGACACTGACCTCCCTGAGGCTGCCCTCCACGGGCACCACCTGGGGTTGCCCATCTCTGTCCTTGTACTGGACCACAAAGGAGTCAAACTGGCCCTCGGGGACCGTCCACGAGAGGCCCACAGAGTCTGATGTCACGCTGGTCACCTGCAGCTCCTCCCCCAGACGTGGTTTTGTTCCAGCCTCGTCTACAGCTCTCCGGGCCTCTGAGATGGAAACACAGAGAGGAAATGGTTGCGTTGTTTCTTGAAGGCTGGGTGACGCTGAAGGGAAGGACTGAGAGATCTAAAGACAGGGTTGTGCCATGGCTGCATCCTGCAGGGCTGGATCTTTCGGATTGTGCAAGGAGAGGGGGCACTGGATCCCAGCCAGAACAGCTGGAGCCAAACAACAACCGTGATGGCAGCCACCATAACTGACCACAAGGACCTTCCCTGGGGGGGCCTCCAGATCAGAGATGCCCCCCTGCAGGGGCTGCCCTCACCTGTGGTGCCCTCAGCGGTGAGGGGGCCATGGCGCCTCTTGCCCAGGAGGCCGTAGAGGAGGAATCTGTACTTGCGGCTGGCGTCCAAAGGGCCGATGGTGACTGAGCGTTCGTGGCCCTCTGCAGGCACCACCCGGGGCCCGTCCCTGTCCTTGAACTGGACCACAAAGGAGTCAAAGTGGCCCTCGGGGACTGTCCAGGAGAGGCGCAGTGAGTCTGGGGTGGGGTCTGTCACCCACAGCTCCCCAAGGTGGGGTGGGGTTCCTGGGCTGGTGTCACCTCGAGCAACTGACAGAGAGGAAAGGTTCTTGTGTTTATTTTTTTTTTCCAAAACGACTCCTTGACCCCCTCCCACTGGAGAATGGAAAAACCCAGAGCTGCCCAAATGATCAGTGCTTCCCCCAAATATTTCCATCACCCTCCCATGCCTGCCAGCATCCCCAACTGGCCATGCCTCTGTCCACTTATCCAGCACAGGGAGGGGTCTTCTGTCCTGAGACATCTCTGGGAGAAGAGATTCCCTAGCTACCTATTTATCTTATTTCTCTTGCTGTCCAGGCTCTAACCACCTAGTAGAGACTATCTCCTTAGCAGGGTGCAGCTTATCACAGACTCGGTCTGCTTATGTTCTTTGACCAAGGAACCCACTCTTTGTGATCTGGCTGGTCCCTGGGGAAATCCAAGGGTCCTGGGGATGTCAGAGGGGGCGCAGGATCCCTGATGGGGGCAGACAGCTGGTGGGGAGGTTGGATATTATAATGGAGGTGACCCTCATAGGACCCAGTGGAGGAGTGGGGGCTGCCGATGTGTGAGGGGGGTATGGGGAGAAGAAGCGGGGCTCAGACGGGAGAAGGATCTGGTATCTGCCCAAGAAGCCATCCCGAGGCCTGAGAAGGAGCTGACCTTCTGCCTTCTTGGACAGCAAGGATGCTGACGGCATTGTTATTGTGAGAGTTTTCTGGCAACAGGGAGCCCCCAGGGGCAGGGGAGCGTCTGGGCCAAAACCCAGAAAAGGGGCACAGCTGGGCTGGGCCTGACTGGATCTGACTGGGCAGCCAGTCTTGGGCTCCTCTGGTCCCCAGTTTCCGAAGCTCTAGGAAGAGGGCAGAGGAGGAAAGGGGTCCCTCTGGGGAGGCAGATATGGGCCCCAGTGTGTCTGGGCCAGTAGGTGGGAAACTGTGTGAGAGTCAGAGGGAAGACTCCTCAGGAGGTGATGGCTACACAGGGCTGAGGACTCACAGGCCAAGGGAGGTGGAACAGATCCTGGCTCCCTCCCCCGTATCTAGCCCTGCTGTTTCTCCTGTTCCACCTTCCAGGAAGGGGTCTGAAGGAGGCTCCCCCATTCAACAGAAGTAGGAATTATGAGAAGAGGGGAAAAGTCAGCAGGGGAAACTGATCCAGGAACTGGCCCCATTTTCCTAGTTCTCATGTGCCTGGGATCGGGGCAGGCAGTGTGGCTTTTCAAATAAAACAGAAGAGGTGGGTGAAGCGGAGACCTGGCGGAAGGGAGAGGTGATAGGGCAGCGTGAGGAAGGGCAGCAGGGCGGGGGCCTCAGGCTCAGCTTCGTGGGGGTCCTTCTCACCTGTCTTTGCCTCCACAGAGACTGGGCTGTGGCGTTTCCTGTCCTGGATCCCAAAGAGCAGGAACTTGTATTTCCTATTGGGCTCCAGGCCGGGGATGGTGACCTCACGCTGGTCTGCAGCCACAGGCACCGCCTGGGGCTGCCTGTCCCTGTCCTTGTACTGGACGACGAAGGAGTCGAATTCACCCTCGGGGACTGTCCAGGAGAGGCCCACGGAGTCCGGGGTCACGTCCGTCACTGTCAGCTCCCCCAGACGTGGCTCAAGGTGGGGCTCCGTGCCTGGGGCTGGAGAGAGGGGAGCTAGGATCCAGGAGGACAAAGAACATGGCTGAGACCTCTGGCGGGAGAAATCCCCCCTCACAGGGCTCCTGGGCTCCGAGGGCCTTAGAGAGCTTTGAACTGAGATGGGAAACAGTTACATCTCTTTTGCACTGATCTCTAAGTGAAATGTAGCATTTCTTTCAATGATGAATATAGGAAACCAACCACGGTGGTACTAGCAGTGCTTGTAACCCTGTCACCAATAGGAATCACAGAGATTGTCACATCACCTTAGAATTACTGCAGAAACTTCAAAATACTCTTTACAGAGATTGGTTCAAGATGGCGGAGCAGAAGGATGTGCGCTCACTCCCTCTTGCAAGAGCACCGGAATCACAACTAACTGCTGAACAATCATCGATAGGAAGACACTGGAACTCACCAAAAAAGATACCCCACATCCAAAAACAAAGAAGAAGCCACATTGAGATGGTAGGAGGGGCGCAATTACAATAAAATCAAATCCCATAACTGCTGGGTGGGTGACTCACAAACTGGAGAACACTTATACCACAGAAGTCCACCCACTGGAGTGAAGGTTCTGAGCCCAACGTCAGGCATCCCAAAATGGGGGTCGGGCAATGGGAGAAGGAATTCCCAGAGAATCAGACTTTGAAGGCTAGTGGGATTTGATTGCAGGACTTCGACAGGACTGGGGGAAATAGAGACCCCACTCTTGGAGGGCACGCACAAAGTAGTGTGCGCATTGGGACCCAGGGGAAGGAGCAGTGACCCCCTAGGAGACTGAAGCAGAGCTACCTGCTAGTGTTGGAGGGTCTCCTGCAGAGGCGGGGGGTGGCTGTGGCTCACCATGAGGATGAGAACACTGGCAGCAGAAGTTCTGGGAAGGACTCCTTGGCATGAGCCCTCCCAGAGTCCTCCATTAGACCCACCAAAGAGCCAGGTAGGCTCCAGTGCTGGGCTGCCTCAGGCCAAACAACCAACAGGGAAGGAACCCAGCCCCACCCATCAGCAGACAAGTGGATTAAAGTTTTACTGAGCTCTGCCCACCAGAGCAACACCCAGTTCTACCCACCACCACTCCCTCCCATCAGGAAACTTGCACAAGCCTCTTAGCCTCGTCCGCCAGAGGGCAGACAGCAGAAGCAAGAAGAACTACAATCCTGCAGCCTGTGGAACAAAAACCACATTCACAGAAAGATAGACGAGATGAAAAGGCAGAGGGCTATGTACCAGATGAAGGGACAAGATAAAACCCCAGAAAAACAACTAAATGAAGTGGAGATAGGCAACCTTCCAGAAAAAGAATTCAGAATAATGATAGTGAAGATGATCCAGGACCTCAGGAAAAGAATGGAGGCAAAAATCAAGAAGATGCAAGAAATGTTTAGAAAAGACCTAGAAGAATTAAAGAACAAACAAACAGAGATGAACAATACAATAACTAAATGAAAGGTATGCTAGAAGGAATCAATAGCAGAATAACTGAGGCAGAAGAACGGATAAGTGACCTGGAAGACAGAATGGTGGAATTTACTGCTGCAGAACAGAATAAAGAAAAAAGAATGAAAAGAAATGAAGACAGCTTAAGAGACCTCTGGGACAACATTAAACTCAACAACATTCGCATTATAGGAGTCCCAGAAGGAGAAGAAAGAGAGAAAGAACATGAGAAAATATTTGAAGAGATTATAGTTGAAAACTTCCCTAACATGGGAAAGGAAAGAGCCACTCAAGTCCAGGAAGTGCAGAGAGTCCCATACAGGATAAACCCAAGGAGAAACATTCCAAGACACATAGTAATCAAATTGGCAAAAATTAAAGACAAAGAAAGGGCTTCCCTGGTGGCACAGTGGTTGAGAATCTGCCTGCTAATGCAGGGGACATGGGTTCGAGCCCTGGTCTGGGAGGATCCCATATGCTGCGGAGCAACTAGGCCCGTGAGCCACAACTACTGAGCCTGCGCATCTGGAGCCTGTGCTCCGCAACAAGAGAGGCCGCGATAGTGAGAGGCCCGCGCACTGCAATGAAGAGTCGGCCCCCGCTTGCCACAACTAGAGAAAGCCCTCGCACAGAAACGAAGACCGAACACAGCAAAAATAAATTAATTAATTAATAAAAAAAAGAACACCAAAGAAGTTTAAACATAAATGCTCTTACATATTAAAAAAAAAAGACAAAGAAAAATTATTGAAAGCAGAAAGGGAAAAATGACAAATAACATACAAGGGAACTCCCATAAGGTTAACAGCTATTTCTCAGCAGAAACTCTACAAGCCAGAAGGGGATGGTATGACATATTTAAAGTGATGAAAGGGAAGAACCTACAACAAAGATTACTCTACCTGGCAAGGATCTCATTCAGATTCGATGGAGAAATCAAAAGCTTTACAGACACACAAAAGCTAAGAGAATTCAGCACCACCAAACCAGCTCTACAACAAATGCTAAAGGAACTTCTCTAAGTGGGAAACACAAGAGAAGAAAAGGACCTACAAAAACAAACCCAAAACAATTAAGAAAATGGTCATAGGAACATACATATCGATAATTACCTTACATGTGAATGGATTAAATGCTCCAACCAAAAGACACAGGCTTGCTGAATGGATACAAAAACAAGACCCATATATATGCTGTCTACAAGAGACCCACTTCAGACCTAGGGACACATATAGACTGAAAGTGAGGGGATGGAAAAAGATATTCCATGCAAATGGAAATCAAAAGAAAGCTGGAGTAGCAATACTCATATCAGATAAAATAGACTTTAAAATAAAGAATGTTACATGAGACAAGGAAGGACACTACATAATGATCAAGGGATCAATCCAAGAAAAAGATATAACAATTATAAATATATATGCACCCAACATAGGAGCACCTCAATACATAAGGCAACTGCTAACAGCTCTAAAAGAGGAAATCGACAGTAACACAATAATAGTGGGGGACTTTAACACCTCACGTACACCAATGGACAGATCATCCAAACAGAAAATTAATAAGGAAACACAAGCTTTTAATGGCATAATAGACCAGATAGATTTAATTGATATTTATAGGACATTCCATCCAAAAACAGCAGATTACACTTCCTTCTCAAGTGCACACGGAAACTTCTCCAGGATAGATCACATCTTGGGTCACAAATCAAGCCTCAGTAAGTTTAAGAAAATTGAAATCATATCAAGCATTTTTTCTGACCACAACACTATGAGATTAGAAATCAATTACAGGGAAAAAAATGTAAAAAACACAAACACATGGAGGCTAAACAATATGTTACTAAATAACCAAGAGACCACTGAAGAAATCAAAGAAGAAATCAAAAAATACCTAGAGACAAATTACAACAAAAACATGACTATCCAAAACGTATGGGATGCAGCAAAAGCAGTTCCAAGAGGGAAGTTTATATTAATAAAAGCCTACCTCAAGAAACAAGAAAAATCTCAAATAAAAAATCTAACCTTACACCTGAAGGAACTAGAGAAAGAACAAACAAAACCCAAAGTTAGTAGAAGGAAAGAAATCATAAAGATCAGAGCAGAAATAAATGAAATAGAAACAAAGAAAACAATAGCAAAGATCAATAAAACTAAAAGCTGGTTCTTTGAGAAGATAAACAAAATTGATAAACCATTAGCCAGACTCATCAAGAAAAAGAGGGAACCTACTAGAGAATGGACTTGAGGATATGGGGAGGGGGAAGGGTA
Organism: Hyperoodon ampullatus; assembly: GCF_949752795.1. Taxonomy (NCBI): domain Eukaryota; kingdom Metazoa; phylum Chordata; class Mammalia; order Artiodactyla; family Ziphiidae; genus Hyperoodon; species Hyperoodon ampullatus. The sequence continues at coordinate 82,153,552 of NC_136923.1, read as the reverse complement.
AGCTGTGACAAAGTGAGAGAGTGGCATGGACATATATACACTATCAAACGTAAAATAGACAGCTAGTGGGAAGCAGCCGCATAGCACAGGGAGATCAGCTCGGTGGTTTGTGACCACCTAGAGGGGTGGGATAGGGAGGGCTTGGTGGGGGGAGATGCAGGAGGAAAGAGATATGGGAACATATGTATATGTATAACTGATTCAGTTTGTTATAAAGCAGAAACTAACATACCATTGTAAAGCAATTATACTCCAATAAAGATGTTAAAAAAATAAAATATGACACAAATGAACTTATCTATGAAACAGAAACAGAATCAGGGACATACAGAATAGACTGGTGGGACTTCCCTGGTGGCACAGTGGTTGAGAATCTGCCTGCCAATGCAGGGGACACGGGTTTGATCCCTGGTCCAGGAAGATCCCACATGCCATGGAGCAACTAAGCCCATGCACCACAACTACTGAGCCTGCACTCTAGAGCCCGCATGCCACAACTACTGAAGCCCGCATGCCTAGAGCCCATGCTCCTCAACAAGAGAATCCACCACAGTGAGAAGCCCACGCACTGCAACAAGAGTAGCCCCTGCTCGTGGCAACTGCAGAAAGCCCGCGTGCAGCAACGAAAACCCAACTCAGCCAAAAATAAATAAAATTAAATATTAAAAAGAAAAAGGGGCTTCCCTGGTGGCGCAGTGGTTGAGAGTCCGCCTGCCGATGCAGGGGACACGGGTTCATGCCCCGGCCTGGGAGGATCCCACATGCCGCGGAGCGGCTGGGCCTGTGAGCCACGGCCGTTGAGCCTGCGCGTCCGGAGCCTGTGCTCTGCAACGGGGAGAGGCCACAACAGTGAGAGGCCCGCGTACCGCAAAAAAAAGAAAAAAAAAAGAAAGAAAAAGAAAAAGAGGGAGAGGACTCAAATAAATAAAATTAGAAATGAAAAAGGAGAAGTTACAATAGACACCACAGAAATACAAAGCATCCTAAGAGACTACTACAAGCAACTCTATGCCAATAAAATGGACAACCTGGAAGAAATGGACAAATTCTTAGAAAGGTATAACCCTCCAAGACTGAACCAGGAAGAAACAGAAAATATGAACTGACCAATCATAAGTAATGAAATTGAAACTGTGAATAAAAATCTTCCAACAAACAAAAGTCCAGGACCAGATGGCTTCACATGTGAATTCCATCAAACATTTAGAGAAGAGCTAACACCCATCCTTCTCAAACTCTTCCAAAAAATTGCAGAGGAAGGAACACTCCCAAACTCATTTTATGAGGCCACCATCACCCTGATACCAAAACCAGACAAAGATGCTACAAAAAGAAAATTACAGACCAATATCACTGATGAATATAGATGCAAAAAATCCTCAACAAAATACTAGCAAACAGAATCCAACAACACATTAAAAGGATCATATACCATGATCAAGTGGGATTTATCCCAGGACTGCAAGGATTCTTCAATATACACAAATCAATCAATGTGACACACTGTATTAACAAACTGAAGAATAAAAACCATATGATCATCTCAATAGATGAAGAAAAAGCTTTTGACAAAATTCAACACCCATTTATGATAAAAACTCTCCAGAAAGTGGGCATAGAGGGAACCTACCTCAACATAATAAAGGCCATATATGACAAACCCGCAGCAAACATCATTCTCAATGGTGAAAAACTGAAAGCATTTCCTCTAAGATCAGGAACAAGACAAGGATGTCCACTATCACCACTATTATTCAACATAGTTTTCGAAGTCCTAGCCATGGCAATCAGAGAAGAAAAAGAAATAAAAGGAATACACATTGGAAAAGAAGAAGTAAAACTGTCACTGTTTGCAGATGACATGATACTATACATAGAGAATCCTAAAGATGCCACCAGAAAACTACTAGAGCTAATCAATGAATTTGGTAAAGATGCAGGATACAAAATTAATGCACAGAAATCTCTTGCATTCCTATACACTAATGATGAAAAATCTGAAAGAGAAATTAAGGAAACACTCCCATTTACCACTGCAACAAAAAGAATAAAACACCTAGGAATAAACCTACCTAGGGAGACAAAAGAACTGTATGCAGAAAACTATAAGAAACTGATGAAAGAAATTAAAGATGATATAAACAGATGGAGAGATATACCATGTTATTGGATTGGAAGAATCAATATTGTGAAAATGACTATACTACCAAAGCAATCTACAGATTCAGTGCAATCCCTATCAAATTACCAATGGCATTTTTTACAGAACTAGAACAAAAAATCTTAAAATTTGTATGGAGACATAAAAGACCCCGAATAGCCAAAGCAGTCTTGAGGGAAAAAAACATAACTGGAGGAATCAGACTCCCTGACTTCAGACTATACTACAAAGCTACAGTAATCAACACAGTATGGTACTGGCACAAAAACAGAAACATAGATCAATGGAACAGGATAGAAAGCCCAGAGATAAACTCACACACCTATGGTCAACTAATCTATGACAAAGGAGGCAAGGATATAAAATGGAGAAAAGACAGTCTCTTCAATAAGTGGTGCTGGGAAAACTGGACAGCTACATGTAAAAGAATGAAACTAGAACACTTCCTAACACCATACACAAAAATAAACTCAAAATGGATTAGAGACCTAAATGTAAGACTGGACACTATCAAACTCTTAGAGGAAAACACTCTTTGACATAAATCACAGCAAGATCTTTTTTGATCCACCTCCTAGAGTAATGGAAATAAAAACAAAAATAAACAAATGGGACCTAATGAAACTTCAAAGCTTTTGAAAAGAAAAGAAAACTACAAGCAAGATGAAAAGACAACCCTCAGAATGGGAGAAAATATTTGCAAATGAATTAATGGACAAAGGATTAATCTCCAAAATATATAAACAGCTCATGCAGCTCAATATTAAAATAACAAACAACCCAGTCCAAAAATGGGCAGAAGACCTAAATAGACATTTCTCCAAAGAAGACATACAGATGGCCAAGAAGCACATGAAAGGCTGCTCAACATCACTAATTATTAGAGAAATGCAAATCAAAACCACAATGAGGTATCACCTCACACCAGTTAGAATGGGCATCATCAGAAAATCTATAAACAACAAATGCTGGAAAGGGTGTGGAGAAAAGGGAACCCTCTTGCACTGTTGGTGGGAATGTAAATTGATACAGCCACTATGGAGAATAGTATGGAGGTTCCTTAAAAAACTAAAAATAGAATTACCATATGACCCAGAAATCCCACTACTGGTCATATACCCAGAGAAAACCATAATTCAGAAAGACACATGCACCCCAATATTCATTGCAGCACTATTTACAATAACCAGGTCATGGAAGCAACCTAAAGGCCCATCAACAGGCGAATGGATAAAGAAGATGTGGTACATGTATACAATGGAATATTACTCAGCCACAAGAAAGAACGAAATTGGGTGATTTGTGGAGACGTGGATGGACCTAGAGTCTGTCACACAGAGTGAAGTAAGTCAGAAAGAGAAAAACAAATATTGTATATTAACGCATATATGTGGAACCTAGAAAAATGGTGCAGATGAACCGGTTTGCAGGGCAGAAATAGAGACACAGATGTAGAGAACAAACGTATGCACACCAAGGGGGGAAAGCCATGGGGGGGTGGGGGTGGGGGTAGTGGTGTGATGAATTGGGAGATTGAGATTGACATGTATACGCTAATATGTATAAAATGGATAACTAATAAGAACCTGCTGTATAAAAAGATAAATAAAATAAAATTCAAAAATTAAAAAAAAACCCTCTTTACACTCATCACTGCTTCTAAATGTGGGTAGGTTATTAAACATGCCACTTAGTCTTGCTATTTAATGAACTAATTATGAAGTTTCTGTATTATGGAATCATAAATTCGAGTTTTAAAATATTTTTGATAACTGGTTAATCAATAGAATTGGTTACCTTTGTAATCCTATGCGTTTTACTTTATGGATTTTAAGACATTGCTCTGAAAGGGGTTCACTGGTCTCACCAGACACCATAGCACAAAACTGGTGGCAACTTGTGCCCAGGAAGCATGAGGGGTGGGAGAGGCTGGGAGCCACGAGCAAGGGCCACTTCCCTGAGGGAGCAAGATTCTGGCTTGGCCAGAAGGGAACACAGTTCAGGCCAGGGGGCTGAGGGCCCCTGAGAAGAGATTCAAGGGATGTGTGTTCTTTAACCGCAATGAAAAAGGGCAGCAGGGGGAGGTGGTAGCTGGGTCCAAGTCACAGCAGGGTTGTAAAGAGAGGGAAGGAAACAGCTGTGGACAGTCAGAGAGACAGCGTTTGGCTAGACTCAGATGGGGGGTCAGATGGGAGGAAGACAATCCTGCCTGGGGGAGGAGACAGAGTGGAGGTGGAGACTGGAGGGTAGGGAAGGTTCCAGCTCAGGAGAGGAGCCAAGGGCTCAGGTAACAGACTGGGGAGGACCTGCGGGGGCCACTGAGGCAGGACCTGAGAGAGAGGCTAGGGGAGGGGGTGGCCCCGGGTAACCAGGGATGGGAACTACCTTTACCCACGCTCACTCACCGGTAATGGCTACCACAGAAAGGGGGCCCACGCGCTGCCCACCACGTAGCCCGTAGAAGTTCATCTTGTATTTGCGTGCAGGCTCCAGGCCGGGGACAGTGGCCTCTCGCTGGTCTGCGGCCACAGGTACCGCCTGGGGCTGCCCGTCCCCGTCCTTGTACTGGACCACGAAGGAGTCAAACTGGCCCTCAGGGACTGTCCATGCAAGGCCCACGGAGCTGGGGGTCACATCTGTCACTGTCAGCTCCCCGAGGCGTGGCTCCAGGGGGCGCTCGGTGGCTGGAGGAGTCTCTTCTGGTTGTGGAGCTGAGATAGAAATGGTGGGAGGCTGTTAGGAAAAGCCCCTCTTCCCCTTGTAGTAATTATGTGCGTTGTTTTTGTGGTGCCCACTGGGTGGTTCTGAGGTAAGACTACACTGATTGGTGACATCTGTCTGGCCAACAACCCTTCACTAAATCCCTGCCAGAATCCGGGGCTGTGCTTGCGGGGAGAGGTGTCAGCCACCACTGAGACCCTGGGAAAGTGGCTGAAGTTCCATCTGTGCATCTCTGGCTCCAAAGACCTCCCATCCGGACCTCCCTGCTGACCCCCAGACTTGTGTCTGCTCAGCATCTTCCCTGGGTGCCTAATTGATGTCTCAAACTCAACAAGTCCAAAACCGAGCTCAGGGGCTGCTGCCACACCTGCTTCCTCCCCAGCTTTCCCACCTCAGCAAAACCACAGCTTCGTTCTCCGAGTCATCCCTGAGTCCTCTCTTCCACCCCTCGGCCGGCCTGCGAGGAAATCCTGTCCACACTACCTTCAGCAGCTGACCCCCTTCCCCCTCCCCAACCCCACCGCCACCATCTCTAAGCACACGTGCTCTTACTGGACTATAGCACAGTCTCCTAAATCCCCTCCCTCCTCCACCCTCATCCCCTTTGCTCTGTTCCCCACTGTTAACACATTAGTCAGAGTCTGTTCCTGCAATGGCTTCCATCTCACTCAGAGAAAAATCCAGGTCCTTACAATGACCTCCGAGGCCCCAGCTGTTTCTCTCTCACATCACCCTCCCCATTCCAAAACATTCCTCACTGGTCCACAGACATTCAGGCACCTTCCCTCTGCTCCGGATGCTCTTCCCCAGAGGCCTGTGTGGCTTGTCCTCTCCCTCCTGCATGTCCTTTTCTCAGGGAGGCCCTTTCCTGCCTGCTTCCTGCCCACTCACCATCTCACCTACTGGGCTTTGCTTTTCTCCCCAGCTCTTGTCACTGTCACATACGGTCCCACTGACATATTTGTGCAATGTGGTGCCTGTCTCCCTCTGACAGAATGTGAGCTCTCAGCAGGAGCTTTGTCTTGTTCGCTGCTGTGTCCCCAGCACTGGCACCCAGTGGGTGCTCCAAAAATGTTTGTTAAATTAATGAATGGTCTGCACGTCTGGAAAAGGCCAAGCTCAGGACCTGCTGGTCCCCATTGCCCCAGAATGACCTGAGTCTGGGAAGCCCTGCTTATTAGTGACCAGCCTGGAAGGTGGTCCCAAGAGGCAACTGGCCGAGGGGTAGCTGGGTGAGTGGGGTTCCCAAGAGCTTGTTTCTCTGGCTCCTGTGGGAGGACAAGACTAGGCTCTGTACTGATAAAACCTGCTTTAAAAACAGGCTGGCATGGGACTTCCCTGGTGGTCCAGTGGTTAGGGCTCCACGCTTCCACTGTAGGGGGCACGGGTTCAATCCCTGGTTGGGGAACTAAGATCCTACCCGCCGTGTGGTGTGGCCAGGCTGGAGATGAGGCCTCAGGAGGATAGAAATAAGTCTGAGTGGGGAGGGCAGGGATGCAGGCAGCTGAAGGCGGGCCAGAACAACCATCACGTACTGAGCTTCTCCCAGGTACAGGTGCCAGGCCACACGTTGTGTTTCATTTCATTTGCCTTCTAGCTCTGCTGGTTCCTTTAGCATCCGTTTCCTGCGTCTCTGTACTTCTTTCCATGAGAGAGAGAAACTGTCCCTCACCATCAAGCCTTATCATTGGTGGTTTGGCTTAACTGGGAAAGGTGGAATGATAACTACCCATGAGTACCACAGGCCCTATGCTGCATTTGGCATAATCCTTTTCCAAGTTAGCCATGTTTCTAAAGCCGCATGTCAGTTCTTCTCCTAGCAACGGTTCACCACGCGCTGTGCCAGGGACCGGCCCTGGGTCAGCTCAGCGGGCTCCAGCTGCCTGTCACCTTCCCGCTCGGATGATGGGTACCATCACACAGCTAAGAACGGAGAAGCCAGGAATGGAACTCAGTTTCTCCGATTCCCAGATTCAGTTTTCCTCTACCGCACCGCCTCAGTCAGTGCCCAGCACTGTCCATCCTTACCCAGGGACCAGCATGGCTGCCCCGGACAGATGGACGGACTGAGGGTGACTCCAGGAGAAACCTCGGCCACATTTTCTGGGCCTGGCACGAGCCTCCATCCTGCTACTTCAGGCCTGCAGGACAGTAACTCAGGGAGGATTTCCCCTCTCCCTACTCTCTGTGCTGACTAAAGAAAGACAAGAAATCGGGAGTGGAAGCTTCTGGAAACTAAGCCAACGAAGTCCCTTTGAGAAGTACAGAAATCATGCTCAGGAAACCTGTTTCTCTGCTTTTGAATATCTTTCTCTTTATATTAAAAGTTGCTTTTGAAAAAGCTGTGTCTTTGTTTCAGTGAACAAAGGGGAAAAGAGATGCCCCTTGCTGGGGCCAAGCTGGGCAGATTAGCAGGAGGGTCCCAGAGGCCTGTCTCTGATCTGGCCCCTCATGCTGGGGCTCTGGAGAGTAGGTGCCCAGGCTGGTCCTCTGTGGTGGCTGAGTGGCCCTGTACCCGGGTGGAAGGGACATTCTTCCTTGCTATAACCACTCACTGGATGAGCAGTAAAGAAAGTTTCCAGCTGCACTGGTGAAGAGGGCAATGTCTCATGCACATTCTGAATATCTAAGCTGAACCAGCCAAAGGGGACAGAGCAGACCCCAGGGTAAGGACACATGTAGTAACCATAGCAGCAAACAATGCCAGCATGTTTACTTGGTGCCAGACCCATTCTTAGGTCTGTTAACTCATTTAATCTCACAACAGTTCTGTGAGGTAGGTGTTACTATCCCCATTTTACAGCTGAGGAAACAGGCACAGAAAGTTTAAGACTTGATCAAAGTCGTGCAGCTGGTTGTAGCCCAGTCCTCCGTAAACTGTTCTTTCTAGGTCTTCCCCAGGCAGGTGGGGAAGGCAAGGGAGGGCAATGCCACAGGGAGACTGGGGGCCACTGGTGGGAGGAAAACAAACAAGGCCCCCGCCCTCACTCACCTGTCACGCCCACGGTGGACACGGGGCCCACACGCCGCCCCCCGTGCAGGCCGTACAGGTGCATCTTGTACTTGCGCCCGGGCTCCAGGCCCCCAGCGGTCACCTCACTCTCCTCGCCCCCGACACGCACCACCTGGGGCCCGTCCCTGCCCTTGTACTGGACGGTGAAGGAGTCGAAGTGGCCCTGGGGGACGGTCCAGGAGAGGCTCAGCGAGTCCGGGGAGGATCCTGTCACCGTCAGCTCCCCCAGGAGGGGCTCCTCGGGGGCCTCCGAGGCCTCTGTGTTGGGTTCTGTGGGGCTGGGGGTCTCCTCCATCTCTGTGGGGCTGGGGGTGTCTTCCTCTGCAGCTGAGAAGGAGAGACACAGAGAGGGTGAGGCAGGGTCCTAGGTGATGTCCTTGGGTCTGCTCCCAAGCCTTGGCCCCAGCTCCGGGCCCTGAAGTCAGTTCAGAGAAGCCCGTCCTTGGGGCTGGGTGGTCCTGCTCAGCTGACATCTCATAAACATGCCTGGAGCCTCCGGGGTCAGCTGTGGGGGACCAGGGCAGCCACCAGCATGGCTCACAGAGGCCCTTCTCTGCCCAGGGGGACACACTGGTCCTCAGGGAGCCTGGAGGAGGCACAAAGGGCACCATGGCTCAGTCTCGAGTAGAGGGGCCTCCTGCACCCCACTCACCCATCACCTGAGAGAGGGTGATCCTCCCACGAGGTCCCACCCTGGGGCTTCCACCATCCACTCACTTGTCACCCCGATGACAGAGACGGGGCCCACGCGCCGGCTGTCATGGAAGCCGTACAGGTTCATCTTGTACTTGTGGTCTGGCTCCAGGCCCGAGATGGTGACCCCGTCCTGGTGCCCTGGCACCCGCATCACCTTGGGCTGCCCATCCCTGTCTCTGTACTGGACGGTGAAAGAGTTGAAGTGGCCCTGGGGGACGGTCCAGAAGAGGCTCAGCGAGTCCGGGGAGGATCCTGTCACTGTCAGCTCCCCCAGGAGGGGCTCCTCGGGGGGCTCTGGTGCCTCTGTGCTGGGCTCTGTGGGGCTGGGGGTCTCGTCCATGCCTTCCTGCGGGGCTGAGAGAAGAGATTAGACTTTACAGGTGATGTGCTTTGTGGTGATGTTAATCGTGACAATACAGTACATTTGGCAAATATACTCTTCAAGCTGTCAGCTTAGGGGTTCCTGTAGCCTTTGTATTAGCCATTCAGTAACACATCAAAGGAGACAGGGCTGAGACAGGCCCCTAAACCTTGTCAGTGCTGGACGACTGCACTGTGGGGATAGGGGGCCGCTTCTCACGTCTGAGAAAGGAGACGAGATGGGAAGAGAGGGAACTCTGAGGGATGCTCCTCTGCTGTGCTCATGGACAGAGCTGACCACAGGAGAGCGAGGGGGCAGTAAGGCTTCTTCCCACTGTGTTCCTCCCTTTCAGCTCCTGCCCCTCCCCAGGGCTTTCCAGCTTCCCCCACCCCACTGACCAGGACAGGAAATGGGATGTGCTCCGCTAAGGCTTCCCAGGGCAACCCTGCCCCTCCCTCCACTTCAGACAAGAGCTGGGAGTGGGGGCATGGGCGGGGGAGATGTTGCGGATGGCGCTGGGGGCTGTGGAGGGCTGTGCTCTTGCCCGGCCTGGGCTAGAGTCACAGCCCCGAGGCATCTGCCCCCCGTCTGCAGCAGCTAGGTCTTTGCTGAGGCTCCATGGGGCGGGGAGACTGGCACAGGGAAGCCAGCCCTTCTGTGACCCACTCCACGGTCCAAGGGGGACTGCTAAGGAGACAGGAGATTGAGGAGGCAGCAGGCAAGAATGATAACCCAGGCAAGGATGGGGAGGGTGGGGAGGTGAGGAGAGAAAAAGGGTACTGGGAAGCGAGAGGGTCGGGGAGAAATAGCAGCTCACTCTTCAGTAGCAGTTTTGATGTGCCAGGCACTGTTCTAGGTGCCATATGTATATTAACTCATTTAATTCTAACAACTCTGTGAAGCTGTTACCATTGTCATCCCCACTTGACAGATGAGAAAGCTGAGGCCCAGAGAGGTTCAGTAACTTGCACAAGATCCCAGAGCTAGGATTAAAATCCAGGCAGTTGGCTCTAGAGCCCATGCTCCCAACCGCGATGCTACACAGCCATGGAAATGGTGCTGGATGGGGGAGGCTGGGCCCATGGAGGAATGCAGGGCAGGGGGGCTGAAAGTGAGCCCTTTGCCCTGCTTCAAGCTGGCTGGGAGTCAGGGAGTCAGGGGGCTGGGAGGAGGCTGGGGAAACGTGGAGCTCATGTCCCTTGGATTTGCCAGCTCTGAACAGAGCAGCTATGGCGGGAGGGTGTGGGCTGCAGGCAACAGAAGCTCAGAAATGACCACAGCCTGAGCCAGGGGAAGAAGGCCAGCAAAGACCGCAGGGAAAGAACACAGTGGCTGAGGACATCCACGGGGAGGAAAGCCCGGGACGAAGGAGTGATTCCCAGTGCTCAGAATGTGGGAAGTGGGGTCTGTTCTTGGAGATGTAGAAGCAGGGCCAAGAAAGTTTGGTCAGGGGCTGGCGGCTGGATGCAAAGTCCTGGGATGTCGGGAAGTAGACTGTGGAGGTTTGGCAGAACTGGAGCCAAGAAAGAGAAGGTGGAGGGAAGTGTGAAGGATACCGGGTCAGGTCCTGCTCACAGGGCTGGGGGTTGGCCAGGGAGGGAGCCCCGTGCAGCCCTGACTCACCTGTGGTGGCCACCACGGACACAGGCCCCACGCGCTGCCTGCCATGAAGCCCGTAGAGGTTCATCTTATACTTCCGGTCGGACTCCAGGCCGGGGATGGTGACCTCATTCTCATGCCCCCTGATGGGCACTGCCTGGGCCTGCCCCTGCGCATCCTTGTACTGGACCATGAAGGAGTCAAAAGAGCCCTGGGCCACCGTCCAGGACAGGCGCAGGGAGTCTGGGGTGGTGCCAGTCACTGTCAGCTCCCCCAGCAGGGGCTGCTCAGGGGACTCTGGGTGGCGGGGCTCCTCTCTCTTCTCTGGGGCTGTAAATAAGAGGATCCAGGCAGGGCTGAATTGGCAGAACCCCAGGAATGGGGCCTGGGGTTTGGACAGGTTGTCACACCTGTGGGAGTCTCTACGCAATTAGCACGAGTGATGAACTCTGAGAAATCTGGCACAACCAGGGTATGACACACCTTCTGGGCCTTGGGGAGCAGCTGAACAGGATGAAAGGGTCCCAGCAGTGCAGGGGAGGCTGGCTGGCCCTGAGCCCAAAAGCAGGGCCAGGATTCGGAGTCAGCCATCTCGCTGGGAGGCCCCCTGGCTGGGGGCAAGCATGTGGAAGACTGGGAGGGGTCACATGGGGGCTTAGGTGGCCGCTACTCACCAGTGGTGCCATCGGCCGTGAGGGGGCCATGCCGCTTCTTGTCGGCAATCCCAAACAGAGTGAATCTGTACTTGTGGTCAGGGTCCAGCGGGGAGACAATGACCGAGCGCTTGGGAGCTTCCACGGGCACCACCTGGGGCCGTCCATCCCTGTCCCTGTATTGGACCACGAAGGAGTCAAACTGGCCCTCAGGGACAGTCCAGGAGAGGTGCAGCGAATCTGGGGTGGGATCTGTCACCCACAGCTTTCCCAGGCGGGGTGGAGTCACTGAGCTGGAATCCGTCTGAGGCACTAGAAAGAGCAGGTAGAGAGAAGGGAGGGACACAGGTCAAAGGATAAGAAGGAACCCATCTCCCACCTGGGGATGCCGTGTGAGGTTGTGCAGGCTGTTCACTACACAAAAGGTGCATGGTGGGGCTTCCCTGGTGGCGCAGTGGTTGAGAGTCCGCCTGCCGATGCAGGGGATACGGGTTCGTGCCCTGGTCCGGGAAGATCCCACATGCTGCGGAGCAGCTGGGCCCGTGAGCCATGGCCGCTGAGCCTGCGCGTCCGGAGCCTGTGCTCCGCAACGGGAGAGGCCACAACAGTGAGAGGCCCGTGTACCGCAAAAAAAAAAAAAAAAAAAAAAAAGTGCATGGTGGAAATCCAGCCAGCACTCTGCTTGCCAAGCTGTGTACCCTGGCAAAAGGCTATGCCCAACTGGAAGAAGGGGTGCTTTCTTTGATGGGGCACAAAAGCACCGTATGGACTAGTGTGGCCCTGACTCATTCTGCAGCCTGGAGAGGGCTTCAGAGAGAAGGGAGCCCAGCCAGCCCCTTCCACATCTCCATGGCCAGGGAAGTCTTCCAGGACAGCCTCTACTGTTTCCAGGCCTAACCACTAGCTGGTTTCTTCTCCAAGAGAGGGAAGCTTGGTCCTTGGTGCGTTTTTACGTGGGAGAGCCCCCCACACCTGCGCTCTGGGCCCCACTTCCTCCTTTCCTACCCTCACTCCCTCGACTGTGCCATGAGCATTTACACAAGCTCCTCCACTCAGCTGCAATGCCCTCCAGCCTCCACCCTCCCTCTTTGCTCTCTAGTCCCAGCCCAAATTCCAGAAGGAGATGTCTACACTGCTTGTAGTCATGTCCTCACCTACATCACCCCCCCAACCCAGCTCCACCCTCCACCAGCCGCTCTCACCAGGGTGAGTGGTGACCTCGCCATTGCTAAGTTCCGTGGACAGGCTGTAGCCTTGAATCACTCTTACGGAATCTGACATGTCTGACCAAGCCCTTCATTTTGGCATCCCTCTCCCCAATTCACCCTGCAGGCACCCCTTCCTCTGCTCTTGCCCTGAGTGTTAGCCATCTCCAGGGTTCCAGTGGCCATGTCTCTTCTCCCTGCCCCCCACCCTGGCTTCTGCCTCTTGGGACACCCACACCCCCTCTTCAGGCCTTTCCTCTGCTCTCCAGGCCCATGAGGGCAGCAGGATGACCCTATGGCCCCATCACTTTCTGCTTGAGTGACCTTGCCCTCTCTGTGCCTCAGTTCTCCTCCTCTGTGAAATGAGCATGCCTCACAGGGCTGCTTACGAGGATTAAGTGCGATGATACACTCAGAACATCTTGAACACACTTGACACTTAACGAATGCTCGAAAGATGTTTAACCAAGTGTCCCCCGCTGCACTGCCCCTCACATCCGTTGCCCCTTGCCTCGGGGAATAGGACTGCCTTCTCCAGCTATCCTCTGCAGCAGCCTCAGTGTTCTTTGTAAGATAAATATTGAATTAGGTCACTCTCTCACGTAAAGCCCTTTGGCAGCCCCCTAAGGTCCTCAGGTGAGTTCCACGTGACTCAGTCGGACACATGAGATCAGTGAGATCAGTGCCCTCAGCTCCCAGGTGCCCTGCCCCTCGCCCAGAGGAAAGAGGCTTTGATTCTCTCACGGGGCCACACTCTCTCCTGCTGCGCTCTCCCTCCTCAACCTCCCTGCCTGACCACCACAATTTTCCCTTCGGGATTCATCTCCGGCACCACCTTCTCCAGGGAGCCTTCCTGGACTTGCCGAAGCACTGGGCAGACCCCCTTCGGGACTGTGCAGAGGGCAGAGGCAGGGGTGTGTGTGACCCCTCTCACTTACAGATCTTGGCTTCAGCCACCAGGGGGCCATGCCTCTTCTTGCCCACGAGCCCGTACAGGACGAATTTGTACTTGCGGCCGACATCCAGGTTGGAGATGAGGGCTGAGCGCTGGGGTCCCTCTACAGGCACCACCTGGGGCCTGTCTCTGTCTTTGTATTGGATCACGAAGGAGTCAAACTCGCCCTCAGGGACCGTCCAGTGCAGAAGCAGGGAGTTGGAAGTCATGTCCGTCACTGTCAGCTTGCCCAGGCGTGGTGGGGCCAAGGGCTGCCCAGGCTTCTCCCCATCCCTGTCTGGGGTGTGGGGCAAAGCAAAGCACGTGGGCTCAAGCACTGACTTGTCCCCAGTCTCCTTCCCTCTCCTCTGCCCACTGGCTCACTCCATCCTGGACAGCTCCCTTCCTGGAAGTCTCCATTCCCCGCCCTCTGTTCTCTGGGACCAGCCTTTCTAAGAAGGTGGGCATTTCTCCCCAATCTCTGCTCTGGAGTGAGAGCTTTGGCTCTTCCCTTGCGATAACTTCCTCCCCACTCACAAAGGTCCCAGGCCCTCTTCACACCTGGGGGAGTCTCTGGGGGAGTTTCAGGTCCCCTGTGGTTTCCCCTGAGAGTTCAGAACCTTGCCATTGCTGTTCCAGAGCAGTCTGAAGACGCCTCGGTGCACCTGAGCTCCTCTCTCCCTTACCGCCCTCTCCCCAGTGGTGAGCTTGATCTGGAGTTGCAGGGAGAGCTGGCTAAGGGGACCATGGGGTGCTGTCCACTGCAGGCTGGGCTCGCAGGGTGAGGGGCAGCACCACTGTCCTAGCCTGTCCAGTGAGCGGATGGCAGGGGCTTGGGAGAAGGGAAAGGGAGGAGAGGGCTGAGGGTCAGGATCCTCAGGGCCAGAGGCCTTCCCACACCCACCCTGAGAGACATAGTGGGCGGGCTGCGGCAGAGGAGTAACCAGGAAGTGGGGGCAGGGCGATTCTGCACAAAGAAAGCTGTAAGCGGAGAGCCAGGGGGCCAACAGCCTCTCTCCTTGAGTCCTTGTCCCATCCTTTGACTTTTGTCCTCTCATCTACTTTGCTTGGAGTAAGTACTCCTCTCTCCGGCCCACCCTACCATTGTGCTAAGACCCCCTCCCTCCCTCTTGCCTCTGAACCCTCAACTCCTTTTCTCTCCTTGTTTCTCCTACCACCCTGACCCAAACACCAGCCCTACCCTTCAATCTCCACCCCACCTCTGAAATCCTAACGGCCCAGCCCCTCCCCCAACCTCAGGACGTTGGTCTTGAGGAGAATCCAGGATGTACCCATAATGCCTTGGTAGATGAGAGGGGCAGAGGGTTCGCCCCTGGGGGGGACCCCACGAAGTGACAGCTCATAGGGGGATCCAGGAGGGGGTGAGGGCACCAGAGCCTGACGGACATCCCCTGGCAGTAGCTCCTCATGTGCCCCAGGCCCTTCGGGCACCCGCAGGCGCAGCTGGAAGTGGGCAAAGGTGTCAGGCTGGGCGGTCCAGGCCACGCGGAGGTGCCCTGTCTTGTCTCTGCCCAGCACCCTCAACTCTGCCAGCTTCTGGGGTCGCTGCTGCAGGACAGGGGCCTGAGCCCCTTGAGTCGTTGAAGGGCCTGAGGGAGGAGGCTCATCAGTGGTCCCCAGGAGGTCTGAGGGGGAGGACCCTGGGACGAAGCAGGAGGAGAAAAACAGGAGAGTGGAGTATGAGAGTCAGAAAGGAAACCCTGGCCCCCAGGGTCTGCCCTTTAGCCTCTAAGAGCCTACAGACCCTCCCTTTTCTGCTCCTGGATCACCCCCTGGGTCACCTCATCATCCCAAAGGTGCACCACAGTCCTGCACAGACAGGCCCGCAGGTAATAAATAAAAGAAATAAAGTCTGCCACCCCTCGTCCCACAAGGCTCCTGTGACCTCCAGCCCCGACAGACCACCATGTCCCTCCCCACAGGAACCCCTTCCCCACTGGGTGGTGGTGGTGACTTCCAATAGTGCTGCAGTGACAAGCCTGGAAGAAAGGAGGAGACGGTGGCATTAGGGGAGGAGGGTACAGAGAGGGTGGGTAGTGAGAAGAGAGGGAAGAGGGGATGGGGGGTGGACATCCAGCTCAGGTGGCATCTGGGCCCTATGGTGGAAGAAGAGGTCCAGAACCCTCCCCATGACAGCCACAGAGCGCCCCTTCCCCGAGCCGGGACATCGTTCCTGTGGGAGACAAGTGTGAAGTGAGCCAGGAGGTCTGGAAAGGCAGCTCAAGAAGCAGTGGTTTCACCCCTCACACACACATGCTGCCCGATGGCTTCAAGGCCACCTCCAAGCGGTTCCGATGTGTCCCTTTGAGGTTGGGGCCAAATTGTGGAAAACAGTAACCATGACCACAGTCTTCGGCCACTCTCACCACAGTGGGTCAGAGTGGGGAACCACTGGTTTCTCTCCCTACCCGACCCAGACTGCTCCAGACACTGCCCCTCCCACCAAATGCCCCTTCTGTTGCCTAGAACAGGATTCCTGGCAGAAGTGTCCTAGGAACCCAAGTGAAAATCAGACAGTCCCAAAGAACAGGTCTCCTTGACCTTGGGCATCCACCGGGACCCTGAGGGTGGAGGTGGCGTCTAGGGACACGAGAAGGTGTGCTTTGTTGGGGGGTTCTCTTGGAGACTGGACCAGGTAGGGCTTGAAGACAGAGCGTGCGGTGGGGTGGCAGCCCGAGCAGTGAGGCAGCGGGAACTCATGGATGCCGACTCCAGGGGCAGGGGAGACTGGGCGGGAGATGGGTGGTCCCGCGGCCCCACCCACACTACCTGTGGTTGTGATGAAGGCGTAGGACTTGGAGGTCTGCCCTGCCCGCACCCCGTGGACCTCCACGTGGTAGGTGGTGCCGGGTTTGAGATCTGGCAGGCTGACGGTGCGCGTGGTGCCCGGCACGGTCAGCTCCCCGCCGGGGCCCTCTGCGGGCGGCTGGGGCCGCCAGCGCAGCACCACGCGCTCGAAGTGGCCGCGGAGCCCGTCGAGGGACACGAGGAGTGCACCGTCGGCGGAACTGCCCAGCACCTCGGGCTTGGGGTGGCGGGGCGCAGCCACCCGGTCGACGCCTTCGGGCGAGAGGCCGTAGGTGCCCTGGTTGGAGTCCCGCTTCCAGGTGCCCGAGTCGGGGCTGGAGGTGGAGTGGGGGCGACGGGCCGGGGGTGCGGGGGAGCTGGTGGGGACGGCCGCCGCCAGGCGACGCCGCTGCAAGTATTCGTGGATGTGGCGCGCCACCGACGTGTAGGTCTGGTTGGCCCGCAGTGGGTAGCCGTGAGCCCGCAGGTGGTGCTCCAGGTCCTGCGCGGTGCCGCGGAAGCGGCCCAGCTCGGCCGTCAGGTTGCCCCACGCCCGCCGAGGGGGCTGGGGTAGGCTCGGCCCGGGCCGAGACTCCGCCTCCCCCTCCTCCGCCGGCCGTGAGGGCCGAGGGGGTACTGGTGGGCGCGGGGGCCGCGGGGCCGGGACCGGCCGGGGCCGGGGCTTGGGGGACGGGGCTGGGGCGTGCGCCTCCGGGTGACTGTAGTGGCCTGGTGCTGCCGGGGCGGAAAAAGGGGGAGGGGGAGGGCCGGTCAGTGGCAGCCCCCCACCAATCCTCCCCGTGGCAGTTCCTCCCACCGTCCCTCCCACCGGAGCCAGAGGCCTCTTCCTGTGCCCCAGCCCCACCTGGAAAGAGAATCGAGAGAAAGGAGTTAGTGTCCCAGGATTCCCTCACCCCTTGCCCTCCAAGCCCGCCACTGTTGGTGCCCTAGAGAGAAGAAACCAGCGGGTGGGGCCCTGTGTCTGAAGGAGAGAAAGGGGCGTGGGAGGAGAGACTGCGAGCTACAGCGAGGTGGGCGTCCCTCTGTCACAGGAAAAGAAAAGAAAGATCCAGGCATCTGTTAAGAGACCGTGAGGGTTAGTGGAAAATTACTGCTGAGACCTAAGTCCCCCAATCCCCAATCCTAAAGTCAACAGGAGTGCTGACCTCTAATCTGCCTAATTCCAATCTCTCCAAGATCTGGCCACTGACTGAGCTCAAGGGCTGTCCCTGTGTCCAAGTTTGGATCAGAACCTCCCCCATCTGGGTGGGTCGGACAGCATCTCCTATTTACTGCTTCTCTCCATGAGGCAGCTCCTCCCAAACTCCAGCCCACAGCCTTCCTACAGTTCTCCAAGCACCTGAGACTCCATCTCCGCAGAGCCCTTGGTGCACAGCAAGGCCCCCCAGCAGGTGCTTTGGGACTGCCACACACCCTGTCAAGTGCGTTCAGAGCAGCCTGTGAGCCGGACATGTGGACTCCCTAGGAAGTGGCTCCTATGCTCAGAAACTTCCCTAACCCTTGGCCAGCCATACCTGTGTTGGCCCTGACAGAAGCCGGGTAGCTTACTGCCCGGCCCCGCTCAGCAGTGACGGTCACCACGTATTCCACGCCTGGCATCAGGCCGGTCAGCAGCGTCCCGTCTGCCTCAGAGGGCACTTCCAGCCGCACCCTCTGGTTGCCGGCACTGACGTAGGACACCACGAACTGGTCCACCTCGGCCTGGGGGCGCAGCCAGTTGAGCTCCAGCGTGGTTGGTGTCACAGCCACCACTCGGAGGTCCTGGGGGCCGTCGATCACTAGCCAGGTCAGAGAGAGCAGGGATCAGGTGGGAGTCTGGATCTGCAGTCACCAGCTTTCCTTCTGCGAGCCTTGCCCCCAGCCAATCCCTCCCCTCTGTCCTCTTGGAGGGCATATTCCCAGCCAACCCTCTCAAATCCAGATCTCCACCCAGGACCCCACCCCACAGCCCCAGCTCTCACTGGTGGTGATGGTCTTGGAGGCAGGAGGGCCCCAGCTAGTCCCTCGAAGGGCACGGACAGTGACCTCGTACTCCTGACCGGGGGCCAGTCCTCTCTGGTCATAGGCTGAGGCGGAGCTGGGCACCCGTGCTGTGAATGGGGGGCTCGGCCCCTCTGTCTGCAAGAGAGAAAGCACCAGGTGGATCAGGGCTGCCACTCTCACCCCTGCCGCTCAAGCCCCCTTATCCCTTCTTTCTCCAGTTCCAGGCAGGGTCAACATGGGACTGTGTAGAACTTGGCCTTATACAGCTGGGGAGCGTGGGTGGTATCAGCAAACACATCTAGAACACCTACTCCATGCCACGTACTGTTCAAGGCAATTTATATATGTGAACTCACTTAATCTGCTTAAGAGTCTGATGAGGTAGGTCGTATTATTCCCAACGGACAGATGAGGAAACTGAGGTACACAAGGATTAAGTGGCTTGCCCAAGGTCACCAACACCAAGAAAGTGTCAGGGATTTAAACCCAGGCAGTGTGACCTCAGAGTCCCCTCTCCTGGCCACTACCTTTTTAGCCTGTTCATCAGCTGTCTGCCAGAATTCTGACACATGCCAGGACTCTTCTTCTGGCTTTCCCCCCGCAACCCTGACTCCCTGGGCACGAGGAGGCTTCTCCTAAGCCCATTCCTGTCATAACAGATGAAGTAGATGAGGGATGTCACTTCAAGTCTCACTTCCTCCTTTAAGCAGCTGCCCCAGCCTGAGCCTCCCCACAGACACCTGCCCCTGTGACCCACGTCATGATATTTCCTTTCAGGTACTTTTCTTGTATCCTCAGCAGGGTTGTAGGCCCCTCAAAAACAAGGCCCACCTGCTCAAAGTTCCACAAATATGTTCCCTGATTTTGTGCCTGGCATCATTTGGGCACTGGAGACATAAAAATAAAAGATATGATCCCTGTCCTCAGATAGCTCATGCCCTAGCAGCTAAATGTGTGGCCACGTCTTAAGTTTTATTAGATCCCTAACCCAAATCTCTATGTGTAGCACATGCCTGTAAGAAAACAACCCTCCTTCAAGTATACATGTAAAGTATTATGATTATTTGTGGTGACCCCATAGAAAATCTGCCAGCCCCTGCTCCAGGCAGGGTCTCCTGGAGTGCCAGCCACTGGGGAAACAGGAGGAATGCACATTTGTGAGCAGTCTAACAGCCCAGCATTTCGCTGGGCTGTCTATCTAGGACAGCTAATAAAGACGTTCTGTTCTGTTTAGCTATGTTGGCAGTTATGGGGACACCTCCATTCAGCCAAGTAGGATTGGAAATTTCAAAAGGTACTCTCCTAAACCAAGAGAATTGTGGGGAAATCAGCATAGTAAATACCAAAGTATAAAACCAGATGAGAGTCCACGTAGAGACTTCTGGGTTGAGGATGAAGTAAAGCTTTGTCAGAGTTTTCTCGGCTGAAAAGTTTTCCTGGGCACACAGGATCCCCATCCCTCTCCTATTCACTCTGCCCTAGGATACCCCATCCTGGGAGGCCTCAGACTGGTCTCAACTCAAGACCTGTGTGCCCCTCCTCCTTCCCAGAACTTATTCTCTGTCCCCTTATTCCCCCAACACACACACACACACACACGAATACACACACACACACACGCATGCTTTGAGTGTTCCCCAATGATGTCCGGTCCTTTCAGCGAGAGAAGCCCACCCCCGAGTTCTCCTTCTCCCTTCAGACCACCTACATGAACCTTTTAAACGCTTTGTAGTCCTTGCTGAGGTCCATTTGGGAACAGTCCCCTGAAAAGTCCCACTGTCAGTCTAACCCACATCTCTCAGCATCATCTGTCTGGTCTGAGGCAGGCTCTCTAGCCAGATACTAGCAGCTGGTTCTGCCCCTTGGTGAGAGTTTTGGCTGCTTCACTGATGTCCTTGGCAAGATTCTAACTCTATTCTCGATATCAACCTCATGGCCCCAGGTGGGCGACTCCACTTTGGCTGGTCCCTGGAGCTTACCTCATCCTCACCCTGCTTTTCAGACCAGACCAAACAAACTTTTCTCAGGCTGCAAGGGCCTGTGTCCCAATGAAAACGTGGCATAGCCCCAGTGTCCAGGCTGCAGAATACACCCAGACAGGGAACACTTGAACGTCTGTCTGTTCGGGGGTTCACCTCCCTCAGTTTCTTCATGCTTTCTCTCACATTCATAAAAGACCTTGCCTTTTGCAAAATAGCAACATTTCTTAAGTTAGTGGTCCTTGGGCTTGGGGTGCATCAGAATCACCTGGAGGGCTTGTTACAACACAGGTTACTGGGCTCTGCCCCCTAGAGCTTCTGACTCAGTAGATCTGGGGGGTGGAGTCTGACAGTTAGCATGTCTAGTGCTCCAGGTGATGTTAATGCTGTAGGTCCAGGGAACACATTTTGAGAACCACTGAGTCAGAGGAACAATGCCACGTATGCAGGGAAAGGAGGAATGCTCCTCTTCTGTGTTCTGAAAATCATTCCAATAACTAGGTGTGTCCCTTTGCCAGGGATAGTAGAGTTTGGGCTTTGAGAGAGAAGTGGTTCTAGAAAAGGGGAGGGGAAAAGGTAGAGAGAGGCTTCTAGGAAGATGGCAGTGGCCAGAGGACAGCCAGCTACTGAATGTACTCTGTGCCAACAGAAATGGATAGAGAGTGCTGGCCAAGGCAAGAGGCACAATACTAGAGGCCAGCCACAAAAAGCATAGAAAGCATAGTCAGAGGGCCAGTAGCACAGGCTGATGTGGAGTCCAAGGGAGGAGTCTGGGGACCAATCTTACAGGAGCATTTTCCACACCCAGGCTCAGAGAGAACCCAGAATGTGACAGAGGTCCATACCCAGAGCAAAGCAGATGAGCTAAGAGCATGGCCAAGCTGGACCCAGGCCGGCTCAACACCAGCCTGGCCCCACGGAGAGGGAGAAAGCCTAGGGCTGCAGTGGGGAGGCTGCACCCCCTGAGAACACCAAGGACAAGTTCATATTTACTAAGAGTGGGAGATGATGCTACCCTGTAAGCTCCTTCTATCTCAAGTGTTTATTTTACTTCTTCTTTCCCTGAAGCTCCTTAGGAAAGCTCTGCTTAAAAGTCCTACCCTCTCAAGATTAAAACTATGCAAATAATATACACACAGAAGAGAGTGGGAGAAACACTTTACAATGTTAACAGTGCTTGTTTTAGTGTGAAACAGCCAACGATTGTTTTTTTCTCTAGTTGCCAAATTCTTGTCTTGTGATTACATTATTTTTATAACTGAAAATATATATTTTTTTAAACAGAAGAAAAATCCCAGCTCTCTTGGTTGTGCAGCAAAGTAGGGATTTCTGCCTCTGCTCCTACCAGCGGGTAAGGAGAGACAGAACATGGCAGGGGTCTGGGCTTGAGGGGATAATAAGAAGATTTAGAATGACTAGGCCAGTTGGGGTGGGGGTGACAGCCAGCACCTCTGAGCTGTCCCTTCTGTCCTAGAGGCTTCCTAGGTTTAGGCCCTGGGACTTATTTATTTTTCCAGAGTCCTGACTGGGTAGAGATGAGAATGACATGGCCTACCCACCAATGGCATTTGTGGGATGATGCAGGAAAACATTTGGACAGTAGAAATGTCAGATGATTTGAAACTAGGAGACCAAACACAACATAAAAGTCCAATCTGCATAAAGGGAAATCTCTAATGAGAGGCCACAGTCTTTGTCCTTAGGGTGCCCCCCAATATTTTAAGAGTGAGTTGGAAGGAGACAGAGAAAGGAGGCTTTGCAATGCACCGATGACACGGAGGTAGGGGAACCAGCTCACGGACTCAAACTATTGCAACAGCCTGGACAGGTTGGCCCAAAGCAAAAATGATAACACTGAAGAGAGCGAAATGCAAAGGCTTACATTTAGGCTTAAAAAAAGAGTATGTAGTTGAATGTCTTCTTTTTTCCTTCCTTTTTTTCTTCCTTCTTTCTTTTTTCCTTGTTTATATTTTCTAAAGTTTCTACACTGAGCCTATATGACTTTTATCATTAAAAGTTACTTAAAAAAATCAAATGTGATCAAAATAACTGACAGTTTGTCAGTTATGAACTGACCACAAGTTCATATATGTCAACTCTGAGAAAAGTGCCAGGGTAGCCAGAGTTAGCCAGGGGAACCACTGGGCTCCTCTTTGCTCCCCCATTTTGATGGGGTGGGGGGCACATGCAAAAAGCAGGAGGCATTAGAGGAGGAAAACCAAAAAGTGAAGGACTCAGAGAACAAAGCATTAAGGAAAAGGGGAGAAGAAACCAGTGGATTTGGCCTGGAGGGAATGAAGGGTGACATGATGGCTGATGTCTCCAAATACTTGAAAGCCTATGGTGTAAGACACAGGGAAAGCAAAAAACACGTTCTGACGGCTGGCGAAGGCCCAGCTAGGGCCAATGGATGGATGTTAGAATGGGGCAGATTTGGATCCAGCAATAACAAAAAGAACTGACTACAGTGATGAACAAAAACGGAGTCGGCAGCCTCAGGAAGTCTGAGCTCGAGGTCACCAGAGGTGTTCCAGCAGCAGTGGGCCAATGCTGCAAAGGCTTCTGCACCGGGTGTGGGACAGAATGAACAGGCCTCTAGAACAGCTTCGGGAATCAGCCAGCTGGACGCAACCACTGGTTACCTGGGACTCCTGCTTGAGGTGAGCAGGAGGGACCCCCCTCCCCGCAGTCCTGCCCACTCAGCCCCCTCTTGGAGCTTGGCTCTCACCGTGGGGATGAACTGAATTTCGTAGGCATCCACATTGCCAGGAGCCCGGGTCCACTCTGTCCGAACCATCGTCTCCTCCAGGAGGTGCATCCTCAGGCCCTCAACGGCTGGCACCTCTGCCCAGGAGAATAGGATATGAGAAGCTGCTTAGCCCAAGGCACCCCGACCTCCACCATCACAGGCCCCTCCTACTCAGGGCCGCTCTGAGAGATCCACCCAAGCTCTGACTCCTCTCTGGGGGTGGGGCAAAGCCGGCAGCGGCCTGAACAGACCTTGGGTCTCCTTTACTGCCCCCCATCTCCAGGAACACGAAATCTCCCTAAGAGCAACTAAAGGGGCCCCCAATCTGCTCATCAGAGATCTCAAGGCAGGTCCCGCCTGCAGGCGTGCCCCCACGGTTCTGCAGCCCCTGGTGGACACTGGCTCCCTGGCTCCTCTGACTGCCCCGCCCCACCCCAATATATGACACACCCCCCCTTCACTCTTCCTCCAATTCTGAGGCTCCTAGGCCTCAGACTCAGGCTTTCCCACTGGCTCCAGTTTTCCAGTCCCTGACCCAGCACACTGGGAAAGGCTGCCCGCTCACCTTCCCCGCAGTCCTCCCCTGCATAGCCATCTTGGCAGACGCAGCTGCCCTCACGACACTCTCCCCGACCGCGGCAGTCCCCGGGGCACGTCTGGATGGCGCAGTCGGGGCCTCGGAAGCCCTCGACGCATACACACTGGCCTGCGCGGCACAGTTCCCGAGGCCCGCAGCCCCCGGGGCAGGCGCTGGAGGGAGGCTCTTCCTGCCCGCAGTCCTCGCCGCTATAGCCCGCGTGGCACACGCACACGCCCTGCACACAACGTCCACGGCCCCGGCAGTCGGCCGGGCAGGTTCGGGTGGCGCAGTAGGGGCCGGTGTAGCCGGAGTCGCACACGCAGCGCCCGTCATCACAGCGGCCGCGCCGGTGACAGTTGGAGGGGCAGGTACGGAGGCTGCAGTCCTCGCCCGTGTAGCCCTCCCAACAGGCGCACACACCATCCTGGCACACGCCGCGCTGGCTGCAGTCGCGCGTGCACCGTCTCACGCCGCAGTCTTCACCCTCGTAGCCGTCGTCGCACACGCATCGCCCCTCCAGACACTGGCCGCGACCTTGGCAACCCCTGGGGCAGCTGCGCCTGCCGCAGTCTTCCCCCTCGTAGCCCACGTCGCACAAGCACACGCCACCCTCGCAGCGGCCGCGACCGCGGCAGTCCCCGGGACACCGCCGGCTCCCGCAGTCCTCGCCTGTGAAGCCCGGGTTACACACGCAGCGGCCGTCCACGCAGCGCCCGCGACAGTCGCCAGGGCAGGCGCGCGTGCCGCAGTCCCGGCCTGTGTACCCGGGCCAACACACGCAGCGGCCGCTCTCGCAACGGCCCCGGCCCCGACAGTCCCCGGGACAGCTGCGCACGCCGCAGTCCTCGCCGCTGTAGCCCGCGTTGCACACGCACACGCCGTTCTCGCAGCGCCCGCGGCCCCGACAATCGCGCGGGCAAGCGCGGGCGCCGCAGTCGGGTCCCGAGTACCCAGGCCAGCACACGCAGCGGCCGTCCTCGCAGCGGCCCCTTTGGTTGCAGTCGCCCGGGCAGCTGCGCACTCCGCAATCGTCCCCGCTGTAGCCTGGGTCGCAGATGCATTCGCCTTCCTCGCAGCGCCCCCGGCCCCGACAGTCGCGGGGGCAGGTCCGCGTGCTGCAGTCCTCGCCCGCGTACCCGGGCCAGCACACGCAGCGGCCGTCCACACAGCGCCCGCCCTCGCCACAGTCCCACGGGCAGCTCCGAGAGCCGCAGTCCTCGCCAGCGTAGCCAGGGTCACAGACGCAGCGCCCGTCCTCGCAGCGCCCCTTCTGGCTGCAACCTCGGGGGCAGCTCCTCACCCCACAGTCCTCGCCAGTGTAGCCTGGGTTGCACACGCAGCGCCCGTTCTCGCAGCGTCCCCTCTGGCTGCAGCCCCGAGGGCAGGAGCGCAGGCTGCAGTCGGCCCCGGAGAAGCCCGCGCGGCACACGCACACACCCTGCACGCAGCGCCCGCGGCCGTGGCAGTCCCCCGGGCAGGAGGGCCAGCTACAGCTGGGGCCGGTGTAGCCAGGGAAGCACACGCAGCGACCCCGGACGCAGCGACCCTGATCATTGCAGTCATCTGGGCAGGACCGGGAAGCTGAGGGGGGAGAGGAGGGGGGCGCCGCGGCATCTGCGGGGTCTGAGCAGGTGGGCCCACTCCAGCCTGGCTCGCAGGAGCAGGCACAGCGGCTCAGGTCAAACACGCCATGGAGACTGCAGAGGCTCCGCACGTCCGTCTGGCCTGGAGTAAGAGCAAGAGGTGGGCCTCAGTCTCTCTGCGGGAGCGGCTGACCCTGTACAGTGCTCCTCTGAGTCAGCTTCTCCAGCAGAGCGAGCCTCATTTCCTAAGGCCATCTTAGTTTCCAGCTGCAACTTGTCAGTATATGTGGCCTCCCAGTGCCCTAACATATGCTGGGGAGGAGAGGGCTGACATCTAGTCACGTGGCTCCTCTCTCAGAGTTGTGCCCTGGGCTGCACTCACCGCTCCCAAGGGGGAGGCAGGCATGCCTTTTTCTAACTCATACCGAGGTCCTTTATGGACTAGTGATGCCCACCCAACCTTAACCCACTTCTCCACCTTCCTCTTTTTCTGTGCCCCTTCTTGGGATCATCCGCTCACCTGTGCCAGCCTGGGCAGCAGCAGGACAACATCCCCCAGTGCACTGTTCCTTGAGCCCCTTCACCAGCTCCTCCAGGATCTCTAGCCGGACCCTCAGGGCCTGTACCTCTGAAGCAGGGACGGGGGGCTCAGTGCCTGGGGGACAGCCACAGCTACCTGAAGTGGGCAGGTTAATGCGGTGGGTGAACACCACCTGCTTCTCCCCTCCTTCCACGGTGTGCTCATAAAGCTGAGAAGAAGGGCCTCCCCCTCCCGGCTGTTCTGTGCGGCCTCCTGGCTGGGGAGGAGGCCGTGGGGCTGGGAGTGTCACATTGGACCGTGGAGAGAAAGGGCCTGCTGTGACTGTGCCCAGCAGCACCAGGAGGGCCAGGCTGGAGGTTAGGGAACCTTGGGCTGGCATCATTCAGGAGGCTGCAGGGAGAGAGGGCACATATGAGAGCAGCTTCACAGAGAAGGAGACAAGATGAATGCCCTCCTTCCCCAACACACACACCCATAGTCCCACCACCCACAACTAATCTACCCAACTCACATGTTGGAAAATCCACGTTCAGCCCAACCCTAACGGATGCCCTCCTTGGGCAGATCTGTCTCTACCTTGCTTTCTGATATCATTTGGTCACCCTGCTCCACCCCCTCCACCCACACTGGTCTTTTATGTTTGTTCCACAGACACTACAAGATTACATTAGACTAAAGGGGCTTTGCATATATGTTTCCTCTGTCTGGGATGTTCTTCACTGAGCTCTCAGAGGCTGTCTCCTTCTTGTTCAAATCTCAACTCACATGTCATTGACCCCCAGAGGTCTTCCTTGATGCCCAGTTGGAGCAGTCTTTCATCACTCTCCAGCACAGGGTCCTGCTTATGTTCTTCATGGCATTTACTGCTGCCTGAATCAACTGTTTGTGTGGTTACTTGTTTGTTATCTTTCTCCCACTGCTAGGATGGGAACTCCATAAGAACAGGGACCTCATCTGTCCTGGCACTGCTGTATGCTTGTGCCTGGCACACGGGGGCTATTCAACACATTTTTGTTGGAAAAAAAAATCAGTGGATGAATATAAAAGACTAATCCTTCCACAAGCACCTGGATCCCAGCTCCTATTGTCTTTCAGAAACCTTAAGGTGTAGATTATCCTGTCTCTTTTATTCAGCCCCTTACTCTCAACTAGATCCTTCCCATCAGCTTCCCATATGAGCTCAAAAAGCTCCTGTTTAAAACAAAAAACAAAAAAACCCTCTTCCTCAGGACTTACATTACCAAATATCAAATATCAAAACATTACAAAGGTGCAAGGATAGAGAGAACAGAATAGGATCCAGAAACAGACCTACACATATGTGGTCACCTGATTAATGAAAAAGGTACCGCTGCAATTAAGAGGAGGATGAATTGTCTTTGTGATAAATGGTCCTGGGTCAAATGAAGATCCACATGGGAAAAAAATCTATCTCTACCTTATGTCCACTTACAGAAATTAATTTAAAATGAATATATAGGGACTTCCCTGGTGGCGTAGTGGTTAAGAATCTGCCTGCCAATGCAGGGAACATGAGTCTGAGCCCTGGTCCGGGAAGATCCCACATGCCACGGAGCAACGAAGCCTGTGCGCCACAACTACTGAGCCTGCACTCTAGAGACCGTGAGCCACAACTACTGAGCCCACACACCACAACTATTGAAGCCCGTGCACCTAGAGCCCATGCTCTGCAACGAGAAGCCACCACAATGAGAAGTCCACGCATCACAACGAAGAGTAGCCCCCACTCGCCACAACTAGAGAAAGCCTGCGCGCAGCAATGAAGACCCAACACAGCCAAAAATAAATATTATTTTAAAAAAAAAAAGAAAGAAATTAGTGCAACCACTTTGGAAAACCGGTAAGCAGTTTCTACTGAGGCATACAGCCTATAACTTAGCAATTCCACTTCTTGGTAAATATCCAACAGAAACGACTGCGTACATCCTCCAAAAGACATGTACAAGAATGTTCATGGGATTTTTTTCATATTAGCCCAAACTGGAGGCACCTCAAATGTCCATTAATAGTAGAATGGATAAATAAATTGGGGCATAGTCATAAAATGGAATACTATACAAAAACACCCTGTTGGGACTTCCCTGGTGGTACAATGGTTAGGACTCAGCGCTTTCACTGCTGGGCCCCAGGTTCAGTCCCTGGTCGAGGAAGATCTGCAAGGTGCACGGTAAGGCCAAAACCAAACCAAAACAAATAAACAAACAAACAAAATGAAAAAACACCCTCTTGTTACATGCAACAACATGGACAAATTTCGCACACATAACGCTAAGCAAAAGAGACCATACACAAAAAAAGAACGTTGTGAATGATGCCATTTATATGAGGTTCAAAAACAGGCAGAGCTAATACAAGATAGGATAAAAATTACTAGAAATATTTTGTACCTGGAACTGGGTGGTGGTTAAACATACGTATACATAATCAAAAATTAACTGAGCTATACACTTAAGATATGTGCATTTTACTATATGCACAAAAATATACTTAATACACAAAATATACAAAAATATACTTAAAATTTTTTTCCCCCAATTTCACACTCCCTCCAACCACCACATATTTTTCTTCTCTACTTCATGGCCATAGTTGTCAAAAGATTTATCTGTACTTGCTACTTCTATTTCCCCATATCCCATGCATGCCTCAATCTGTTCCCACCTGACTTCCCGATCTCCTTTCAACCCAAAGGTTACCAAATAGCCCTCCCAAAGGTCTCCCAATGATCTCAGTGTCACAAAATCTAAAAGACGTTTGTCTTCACCTTACTTGATCTCTCTCAAAATCACTGGATACCGTTGACCACATCCTCCATTTTAGAGCATTCTGTATCTGTGCTGTCAATAAGGTAGACAGGAGAGATCACTGACTCTCGAACACTTGAAATGTGGCTAGAGTGACTGAATTTTCTTTAGTATTTTTTTTTTTTTTTGCGGTACGCGGGCCTCTCACTGCTGTGGCCTCTCCGGTTGCGGAGCACAGGCTCCAGACACGCAGGCCCAGCAGCCATGGCCCACGGGCCCAGCCACTCCGCAGCACGTGGGATCCTCCCGGACCAGGGCACGAACCCACGTCCCCTGCATTGGCAGGCGGACTCTCAACCACTGCACCACCAGGGAAGCCCCTTCTTTAGTATTTTTAACAGCTCCCCAGGTGACTGCAGTGTGCAGCCAGAGTTGAGACCTACTGCAGTAGTCGTCCATCCAGGAACCTTCATCCAGACCCATGACTTTAATTTCCAAACTATACCCCAACATATAAACTCTCTCCTCTTAACTCCAAGCAATATATCCAACCTCCTATTTGGCATCTCCTCTTGGGCACCTCAAATTCAACATGTGTAAAACTAAACTCAGCGTTCATCCTTCCTGTACTGCATCCCCTCTCAGTGTTCTCTACTGCAGCTCATGGCCCCATCAGTCATCCAGCCTCACAAGCCAGAAACCCAACAGCCTGTTCAACACCACTGTATTTCATCATATTTACCCATATTTTATTGTAAACATCTCTTTAATCTGCTTATATCTCTCCCTCTAAGCATCATTATAGTCAAGCTACTATCTACCTTTTGCTTGACAACTGCAATTGCCTCCTAGCTGGTCGCTCTGCTTCCATTCTTGCCCCCTTATAATCTTGCGAAGGCAACTAGAATGTCCCTCTCCCCCTAAAACTCTTCAGTGTCTCCCGTCCGAATACTCTTCAAACACTGACAGACAGCCCTGCATCATTCAGCCTCTGCTGACCTCTACCACCTCATCTCCCATAAGACTTCCCTCCCTCTCTCCACTCCAGTCTCACTGGCCTTAAGTCCCCCACACTCTTCCCAGCCCCAGACCTTTGTTTGTTTGTTTGTTTGTTTTTGCGGTACGCGGGACTCTCACTGTTGTGGCCTCTCCCATTGTGGAGCACAGGCTCCGGACGCGCAGGCCCAGCGGCCATGGCTCACGGGCCTAGCCGCTCTGTGGCATGTGGGATCCTCCCGGACCGGGGCATGAGCCCGTGTCCCCTGCATCGGCAGGCGGACTCTCAACCACTGCGCCACCAGGGAAGCCCGTCCCAGACCTTTGTATCTATGGTTTCCTCTATGTGGAATGCTCTTCCCTTTTTTCTTGGCTTCCTCATCCTTCAGGTCTCAACCCCACATCACTTCCTCAGGAAACCTTTCCTGCCCAGGTCAGGTTCCCCCTATCACGTGACATCACAGCATTGTGTAACTCCCATTTGTAGTATTTATGACAATTTATAATCACATATTTATTTGCGGGATTATTTTATTACTTTCTGGCCTACACTCAATCTTGCCTGCTAGACTGTAAGGCCCATAGGGACAGGCATAGCACCTGCTTCTTTTCTTGGCTGCTATGTCATTGCATCTGGCACATAGTAAGTGCTCGATAAATATTTATTGACTATATAAATATTTAGTCAATTTACATAGCTCAACTTAAGCCCAGGACTAGCATCAGGGCTGGAACCAAGGACAGGACCAAGGTCAGGGCTAGGACCACGGACAGTGTCTGGGGCTGAAAGTTGGTTAGAAAGAGCAGCTGGGGCAGATGCTGACCAGGGAGCAGGCCAGGCGTGGATCCTGGCAGGGCTGCATGATACAAGCACTTTGGAAAACCATTTGGCACAATCTACCAACTCTACTAGAGCTCTATGCCAACCCTATGACCTGGCACTTCCATTCCGAGGAATATACCCACCACAGCAGTACTACTCATAATAGCCTCAAACTGGGAACTACCCAAATGTCTCACGTCGGTAGAATGGATTATATAAAGTGTGGTTTGTTCACACAGTGGAATAAAATAAAGCAACGAGAACAAACCACAACTATATGCAAGAACGTGGATGGGTCTCACTAACATGGGGTGGAGCAGAGAAGTCGGACACAAAAGAGAATGTGCTGAAACATTCTGTTTATGTGAGGTTTGAGTCTAGACAACGTTCATCGTCAACTGGTAGTGTTACAAGTCAGAAGTGTGGCACTCTTGGTAGTGACCAGAGGGGGCATGGTGGGGAAATTGTGTGGTGCTAAGAACATCCTGTTTCTTGACCTCAGTGCTGGTTACCAAGTTGTGTTTGTTTGTGGAATCCACTGAGGCAAGAATTGGGGGGCACAGGGAGACAAGGGTTAGAGAGGAAAGGTAGTGGGGCACTCGGGGTGAACCAGGAGAGGGGGCTCTGGTAACAGAGGAGTGTGCAGGGGGCAGGTTCAGGCAAAGGGTTAAGGAGAGGTGTTAGCAGGTGCCCAGTTCTTCCAGACCAGAGAGGCTGGAGTGGGAAGGAGGGCAGGGTGAGTGGTGGGAATGCTGACTGGTGAGGAGGGAAGGGACTGTGACCGGCACCTCCTTGCAACACGCACACATTTCCTGGCTTCCTACACTTAAAATTCTCCTCTGAGTCTGAGAAAAAGGAGTTTTCGGGGCTACCAGCCATCATACCCCGCCACCACCCCACGAGAGATGGAAGGGAGCTGGACTAAGGGACAGAGCATTTCCACACCGAGAGGCACCCTGCCCGACAAAGCCTGGGCAGAGAGACCTGGCAGGCAGAGAGCTGCCCTTCCCTCGGCCCCTCAGCCCTTCTCCCAGCTTGGAGTGTAGCCTTGGGCAGGAGGTGGGCTCGGACCTACCTTCAAATCCTGTTGCCCTGTGTCTAAGGCCGTGCACATCACCGGGTGCGTGCGCACACAAATACACGTACACAGACAAATGTACTCATGTGCGGTCCTCCACAAATACAAATATGAACACACTTCTTGTATACGTATACTCATATTTATCCAAAGAAGCTTGCGTCTTTGCAGGCACACACATTTGAGCATGTGCATGGGCACACACACATAATCTTCTCTTCACATTTCCTCCACAACTAGTCATTGGGCGATGCCTAAAAAAAGCTGATTTCTCATTGGCTCAGAGGGCAGCTATGTGAGTCAAAGAACTTAGTTGGAGTGAGGGGAACCACACAGGAGGCCCTTCTCCAGTGCGGAGCAGAGGATACAGGGTGCCCCACACCCCTGGAGGCCTTTGGGAGCTGTCCAGTCTCCCTACCCCGACAATCAAATCCTGCATCTCTCCCCACGTGGTGGGGGGAAGGGGGAGGGTCTCTGCAGCAGGAAGGAAAGCAGCAGGAAAGTAGTGAAGCTGGTCTGAGAGGAGAGGAGTGGCCCCCACAGGCCACACCCCCAGAGCCTCCTTCCCAGTACCCCTCTCTGGCCGGGTCTCCACCCGCCCCCAGTTCCCCGTTCCCAAGTCTTGGAAGAATCCTGCTCTTCTCTCAGCACTAGGAAAGCAGAAAACTTGGGTGTCCCTTGTGTTTCCCCCTCATCACCCTCCCCTACCGCTGCATCTGGGGTGCCTGTGTGTTGTGGGGAAGGAGGGAGCACGTGGCCTCATCTTCTCGGCATCCTCCCCAGAGCTGGAGGGCTGGCAGGGATGGGGGGCATCTTCCCAAGCTATGACTCAGCGTGCAGGCTATTCATGTTGTGGCCAACTTTGACACTTCGCTCATCAGGGACTGTAGGTCCCAAGAAGTGGGGAGCGGGGCTGGCTTCCGTGAGGGATGTTCCAAAAGTGGGGGATTTTGGCCCCATCGCCATGCTTTTCTCTGCTCCTCATGGCACAAGAGGAGTGAAGGTAGAAGGATTCCAGGACTGCGAGATGAAGGAGGGAGATGAGGGCGGGCTCCAGATACTGGGTTGGAACCAGGTGGCAAGGAGATACCGGGGGAGGAGGGAGTTGGAGGATCCAGATGCCCCTTATTCTGGGGAGTAATGGGCCAGAGAAATGGGAAAATTAAAAGAAAGGACTTCTGGACCCGCAGCGGGAAAGAGTTTTGGGGGCAGTGAGAGATAGAAGGTGGGTTCTGGTCCTGCACTGAGAGACCAGGGCTGAAGGGAAAGGAAGGTTGAGGAATTGAGGTGCTGGGTCCCCAGGGGTTTGGAGGCAGGGCCAGGGAAAGAGGGGAGGGGCCGAGGGTCTGGGAAGTGGGCGGGGATTGGAAGCGGACAGACAGCAGCTGCGGTGTTTCCGTGTTTCCGAGTTGCTTCCCAGTAGTTCCTCTCAGTTCCATTTCCAGTTGTTTCCAAGCCATCAAATTCTTTCCAGGCGAGATAAGGGTCCCGCCTGTCCCACCCAGGGTGTGTCACGTGTAGGGGGGAGGTTCAGACAAACAGAAGCAGGAGAGCCTGGAAGGGGGATGGAGCGAAGACGGAGCCCCTGTGCCCCTGGAGGCATCTCTCAGTCATCACAGCCCCGCTGAACCGTGAGTCATGGGTGCAAACCTCTCTGCCAAGAACAAGTTTTAGGATTCTCTCTGCAGACTCCGTGCCCTTCCCAGACCTGAGAGTCCTGACTCTGCTTCATTTCAGCACTTCCTAAAGGCTCCAGACCCCCAGAACTCCCTCCCGGGCCTTGCAATCCACGTGCTGCCACCTGGGGAGTCCCCATCTGGGTGCTCAAAGAAGCTCCCTCGGGCACCTTCCTGGAGCTCTGGCTCAGCGGCTCCAGCCAGAGCACTTGGGGTTCCAGCGGCACTTTCCTCCTGAGGTTCAGCTGGCCACCAGCTCCGCGTGGGCCCTGGCTTCTCCAGCCCCAGCAACTCCAGGGCCCAGAGCCCCGGCTCACCGATAACCACCTCCACCTTGGTGCCACGCCTGGTCCTGTCCAAACCCCAGCATCCACGCCCACCCCTCACCAACACCCACACTGACTTGTCCTCCCAGACACACCCTCCACAGGGAGTCCAGTCCCCAGCGCATGGTCCTATTCCTTCTGCCCCAGCGGAAAGTCCCCGCTCTGGGAGGCTCTCCTGGGAGGCTCTCCTGCCAACCTTCACCTGGGGTGTGGGGCTAGAAGTCCCCGCCTCTCCCGGCTCTTCCTTCCTTCTCCCAGAGTGCTGTTCCTTACCTGAGTAACAAGCGGCTGCGGTGTCTCTGCACCTGCTCTGTCCCCAACCTTGGGAAGGGGGTTCTCGGGGCAGGGTGGGTGGGAGCCCCTTGGCAGCCCTGGGCTCCTGGATGTCCCTTTGCTTCTTCCCTGCAGCAGGGGCTCACTGAGCCGCCACCCGACCGTGGATCTGGGCTGCGACAGTGAGAAGGAGGGAGTCTGCAGCGAGCAGGGGGAGGAGAAGGGGAGGATCAGCATGAGGTCAGGGAGGGGAGCGGAGATAGGGCAGGTCCTCCCACCCTCCCGGGCCTGCCAGGCCCTCCCAACGTCATCACACGCCACCCCTCCTCTCCTCCCGCCCGCATCCCGACCCCCCCGATCTGGGATCACTGGTCCCACAGTACCCTCATCTCACCCCCTCCAGCCCTCGTCCAACCGCCCACATCCTTTCCTTATCCCATTTTTACCCTTCCTCCTCACCCTAGTTTCTGTCCAACTTGACAGCCCCATCCTCATGCCATTTCTCCTTTTCCTCCACCATTTCTCCACCTGTTGCCCCTGTTCTCTGTTCTCTCCTCTCTAGCAACACCTTTCCCATGTCCAGGCCCTCTCCCTCCTCCCTCCCCTGCACCTCCCCACCTCTTCCCAGCTGCCACATTGCTCCAGCTTGGATCTTGCCCCATCTGTCTGTTGCCCAGCACCCACTCCTTCATCCCCCGACCAATTATCTCCCGGCAGGGCAGGGAGCATAGGGGATGGGTGGCAGGAGGAAACCTCCCTCCCAAGGCTACATCTCTCTCCAACAGGGGCCTTCTCCTTGTCCCCGCCTCTGCCCCTGCCCGGCCCCATTGCTGCCACCTGCACTCTCCCCTTTTCTTGCCTTGTCCCCGTGCTGCCTCTCCCCATCTGTACTGTTCAGTCAATCTCCGGTTCTCAGCTCGGGATCAATGACCCCTTTTCATTCTCTCACCTCAGCAAATTCCTAGAGAAATGAGGGATGAGGCTTGGGCACTGGCTGGACAAGGGCTTGGCTGAAAACCAGGACATAGGAGACTTGGGAAAGAAGGTGGGGTTCAGGGGAGACAGGGAAGGGAAGCCTGAAAGTTAGGAGGTTTAGGGATGGAGAAAGAGCGAAAGGCAGGTGCAGATATGGGGGTGGGGGCGCAGATGGTGAGGTGATGTTCTGGAAAGGAGAAGAGGGCTAGTGTCTGGGTGCCGCAGGGGAGCAGGGGTAGGGAGAGAGGCATGGGCTGGAGAAAGAGGTCTCTTTGATATCAGGCAGAGACAGGAAGACTGACCAGAGCGCAGGGTGGCAGACACACCCACATCAGGTTGCTGGGCTGCTTCTCTGGTCTCATTTCCCCATGTGCTTTGCCACCCTGACAAGGGGCTGCAAAGGAGACTTTGGGGGCTTCCCTGGTGGCGCAGTGGTTGAGAGTCCACCTGTCGATGCAGGGGACTCGGGTTCGTGCCCCGGTCTGGGAAGATCCCACATGCCGCGGAGCAGCCGGGCCCGTGAACCATGGCTGCTGAGCCTGCGCGTCCGGAGCCTGTGCCCCACAACGGGAGAGGCCACAGCAGTGAGAGGCCTGCGTACCGCAAAAAAAAAAAAAAAAAAAAAAAGATTTTAAAAAAAAAGGAGACTTTGGCCAGATGAGAAATATCCAGGCTGAGGGAGACCCCATCCCAGGCTTCACACTGAGGATAAAGTTCTTGCCACCCAGCTGCAATCCTCACCATTGAGGAGTAGCTTGGTCAAGTCACAGGTCATGGGTGAAAGGGACGTGCGGGAGGCTGTGTGTGCCCGATTCTGCCACCTGTGTTGGGGCACACGTGTCCGTACCCTGGTCAGGTCCCCAGGGTCGCGGGTGTGGTGATCCTGGGTCAGGGCACGCTGGTCCAGCACCTGGCTGTGCCCTATGCCCCGTGAACTCCCAGTGGCTGAGGGCGAAGGCTTGCATGTTCCCTCGCGTGCGTGTCCCCGTGTGTCCGTGTGTCTGGGTGTGTGTGTGGCTGTTTTTTTTTTTTTTTTTTTACTGGCTTTGATGGGGAGGATGAAGTCATCTTCTTGGATACAGCTGGGCTCAGCTTCCTTCCTCTGCCTTGGCCCGAAGCCCACAGAGCCTGGAATAGGTAACAGCTTCCCTCAGATCTCCAGGCAGGG
Organism: Hyperoodon ampullatus; assembly: GCF_949752795.1. NCBI lineage: Eukaryota > Metazoa > Chordata > Mammalia > Artiodactyla > Ziphiidae > Hyperoodon > Hyperoodon ampullatus. The sequence continues at coordinate 82,117,885 of NC_136923.1, read as the reverse complement.
GTTGGGGGAAAGGAGATGAAAGGATGAAGGAGGGTCTGAAACACCATTATGTGGAGACAGCAGACTGCAGAGAACAGATATTCTCTGATACCCCCAGATTCTAGTAATTCTAATGGTCATATCCTTTTTTTTTTCTTTTTGGTCCTATACCCTGTCTTTGTTTTATTTATTTTTTGTTTATTTTTATTTAAATTTTTATTTATTTTTTTTTGGCCACACCACATGGCATGTGGGATTCTAGTTCCCCAACCAGGGATCGAACCCACGCCCCCTGCAGTGGGAGCATGGAGTCTTAACCACTGGACCGCCAGAGAAGTCCCTTGGTTTTATTATTTAGGAAGTATGGTCACCATAGGTATACTTGGCCCAGACAGTGGCCAGAAGACCCTGGAGAGAAAGAAGCAAGAGCTGAAACGATGGCCCTGGGGTGTTTAGGAAGTCCACTTCTGGGGAGAGACGGGATGCCAGAGGCAGAGAAGGCTGTGGGATTCCAGACATTCACAAGCTCACAGGGCATTAGAAGAAGCCACTGGAGGCCTGACAGACATAATTCCAGGTTCTGAGATAATCATTATCTAAAATGTCATCCACACCCTGGATTTCAGGCTCTTGGAGGAGCTTATGTCTTATATATGTTTGCATTTTATCAGAAAAGCACTGGGCCTCGCATAGAGCAGGTGCTTCATAAACGCCTGTCAAGGGCTTCCCTGGCGGTACAGTGGTTAAGAATCTGCCTGCCATTGCAGGGGACACAGGTTCGAGCCCTAGTCCGGGAAGATCCCACATGCTGCGGAGCGACTAAGCCCGTGCGCCACAACTACTGAAGCCCGCATGCCTAGAGCCCATGCTCCACCACAAGAGAAGCCACCGCAGTGAGAAGCTCACCCACCGCAACAAAGAGTAGCCCCCGCTCTCCACAACTAGAGAAAGCCCACGCGCAGCAACGAAGACCCAACGCAGCCAAAAATTTTATAACTAAAACAAAGAAATAAATGCCTGTCAATACTGAGCTGTGAAACGACTGGGAGAGGAGGGTGTGGCAAGAGTGTCTGGCAGGGAGCCCCAGGGCAAAGGCAGGGAAGTCCAGTGGTCAGAGCCGGCTTGCCTTCACTGAGGTGTCCCAGGCGATGGGCAGAAAGAAAGGCTGGGGTCTTATCAAGAGCTGTCTGCATGCTCTGGCTATTCTCTGAATCCTCAGTCCAGGTGTCTTCAGCTCTGGGCCTCCATCCTTGAATGAAGCTCCAAGTTCCTGTCCTACCCTCAGGAGGATAAGGGATAAAAGGTACAGCAAGGAAGGAAAGGGAAAGCCAAGGAGGAGCCAAGGAAGACACAGAAGAGTAAGGGCAACTGAGGGCAAGGGCCTGAAGGATAGGGAGAGGGAGCAAAGAGAGGCCAGGGGCTGCGATCCAAGGAAGCGGTCCCAGACAGGGGAAGATAGAAAACAGTTGTACTGCGCTTCCGTTTACAAAGCCCTTCCTACACCGCAGCACTTTATTAATCCCACTTTGTGCTGAGGAAACAGAGTCTCTTAGACATTAAGGGACTTGTCCTGGGGACTTCACTAGTGGTGGTGAAGGCGGGCCTCAGCCCAGGTTTTCTGATTTCAAAGCCCGTATTCCTCCCCTCCCACAAGAACAGCCCCAGAGAGACTGAAGACTTAGGGAAGAAATAAATGAAGGGGCTTCCGGTGGACTTGTTTGAGAAGAAAGGGTGGGTGATGTGGATTTTTGAAACTTCCTTCTGCATCCAGTTATTATGGAGATTCAGAAGAAATTGCCAAGTATAAGTCAGGGGCGGGCAACGCTCCATTATTGAGATCCAGGGGGAGGGAGGTGGTGAGGAAGGGGAATGTGGAGAGAAAAGATTGAGCCTGAGATGAAAGATGGGAGAGAACTAAGAGGTTGGGGCTGAAAAGGGGGCAAGAGAGCCAGAGGAGGAAGGCTTTGGACCCTTAAAACTTCCTTTGCCTGGAGACACGGGTGTAGGAAAAAGGGAGGGGGGAGGACATTTCTATCTCATGACAAAAGAAAGTCACACAATTATTTTGTTCTCTGCTCTGGGGCGGGTGGGCGCCCATATTTACCAGAGGGACCGAGGTCGCTGTAGCAACCACACATCTGGGCCCCGGAATCCAGATGTGCTATATCCAGAAGCCATAGCAGAACGATGAGGCAAACGTGTGAGGCTCTCCAGTGCTGGCCCCACAGCTGGGAAGAGGACAGAGGACCGGAGTGGGGAGGTGACGGGAGAAGGGGGGGCAGGAGGAGGAGGAGAGGGCTGAGGCGGGGGGAGGAGAGGAAGTCATGGAAGGGGACAGGGAATGTGGACAAAAGAGTGGAAAGGGCCATGGAAACGAGGTGGTGCACACAGGGTTCGCAGCAGGAGGAGATGAGAAGACCCAGAAAAAAGAAAGGGAGCAGACAGTGAAGCAGAGGAGGAGGAAGGGAAAAATACAAAAACCGGGAGAAACAAACAGGTGAACAAAGAATAAAGGGTCTGAAAGAGAAGGTGGTGACTCATGGTGGGTAGAAGGCAAAGAAAGGCCGGAAAGAAGTCTAGAGAAAAAGAAGAGGGAGAGACAGTGGGTCGGGGTGATGACTCTGAGGAAGGAAAGCAGCAGAACTGAAAGATAAAGAGGGTCTGAGCCAGAAGGGGGCCAACAGGAGGTGCAGGAGTGACAATGGCCAGCATGCTGCGGTGGCCTTCGATGGGGCTGCAGCTGGAGACCCACGTGGGCCTGGAGGGCGGCAGACTGACCTGCCTTCCCCCTCCACAGCGCACCCACTCTCCACACCTCTCCTGGTCCTTCCCACCACCCATGCCCTTGGCCAAGAGAGTCTGACTCCCGGTTCACACCACAGTGCCAGCTGTCCCTTGCCACTAAGCCAGAGGAGCTGTATGCCCCACCCCAGAGCCCCCAGTCTCAGATGCCAGTACTTCAAGCACTTTCCTGAGCTGGGGTCAGGAAAGAGAAAAAGCGAGGGGACAGTGAAACAGTGATGGACCCAGATGGGAGAAAAGCGGAACTGAGGAGAAAAGGACAATGTAAATGGAGGGAGAGAGGAGCAGGGGAAGAAAGGTGTGTCCACTAAGGACCAGGCAGCCTGCACATCATCTTTCCTCCCCATGTCAACTCTGAGAAGTAGGGAGGAGTACCCCATTTTACAGACGAGGAAACTAAGGCTCAGAGTGTTTGTTACCTACCAAGGACACCCACTAACAAAAGGCAAAGCAGGGACTCCAACTCAGGTGCTCTGCCTCCAAAATCCCTGTTCTCCTTGCACTCACTGCCTGGATAAGGCTGGAAACGGCTCGAGGGACCTTGGGACAGGAAGTGCTGGCGGAGGAGCCAGGGCTGCCCTCTGGAGGGAGGAGAGGCCTAGTTCCTGGGGGCCCTAGGTTCCAGATTGCCATAGTTACTTGGTCTGTTTTCACCCTAAACACATTAATGGGGAAGCGGGGGAGCCTGGCTGAACACGTGAGGTTCTTCCCACTTTCAGCCCTCGGCTTGTGGCCCGGGCAGCCCCTGTCCAGCCACCTGGGCATTGAGCCCAGGCCTAGCCCACACCCTCCCACTGACCCAGGACACTCCTGCAGGGCCAGGCCCGTGGTGCTGCTGGACAGGAGCTGCTGATGGGGATCCCCCCCCAGGCTGAGTGAGACTCGGCCCCTCACCCGTCGCCCTGTTCCCCTTCCTCCTAATTAGAAAACACAGCCTTTCCTGCTGGCCCCGTGCTCCTCCTTTTCTTTCAACTGGACTCTCAAGTTTCAGTTTCCTCCAGTTTAGGGCTAAGGAGATGCTCCTCAAAGTGCCCCCTCCCTCCAAACACTGCCCCCTTCTCCACTGTGGCTCCTCCTGTCTGGGCTCACAGTCCCTGGCCCCAGCTCCACTGTTAGTTCAAGCTGCTCGTCCTGGAAAGCAAGGTGGGGGAGAACCTGCAAGAATGCAGAGGACCCAGGGAGGACGCTGACCCTGAAGGGCGTGGGGCCCCCTGTCCTTCCTGTTTACTCAGACACATTCCGGGATCTGCATCCTCCAGCCTATCACGCCATGGGACAGCCCTCCCCCACTCCCCCGCTCCCCCCCGCTAGACAGCAGACATACCCGCGTTGCAGGGGTGGGGATGAGGGGATGACGTGAGCTCTGCGATCGCACACCCACCCCACCCCAGAGCCAGCCATGTCTTCAGTACTTGGTTCTCCGAACACTGGCCCTATGCAAGTCACTTTCCCCCAAATTCCCCGTCACGAGCCAGTTAGGCACCATTCCTTCAACTCCCTTCAAGTTGTTTATTTAATAATAAAAAAGAAGATATGCACATACATACACCTGACCTCCCTCCACCTCTCCTCCTTGACTCTCAGGAACTAGCTCCAAAATGTAAAAACTTCCCTAGTCCCGCCTGGGGACTAAATTCCCACCTCCACCCCCCCCAACAGAAACAAAAGAATAAAGAGTGTACAGGAGCCCACCTACCCCAAAACTTAAGCTCATTCAACACCCTCAAAGAAAGAAGCAGGGACACGGGGTTCCACAGAAATGAGAGGAGCCCTATATTCCAAAAAGGGGTGAGAAGAGAGGAAAACTTCCCCCCACCTCCAAATAAGTGCTTAACCCCCATACCCTGTCTTTCCTTTACCAATTGCCCCCGGCCCAGGGATCAGGAAAATTCGAAACAGTCCCACTTGGTCGCCCCCACCCCCTGCCCCCCAGTTCTAAGTCAGTGTGAGTCGTAGAGGTCAGGGATGATTGAGGTAGAGGGCTGACGGGCGGCCTGGTGGGCCTGGCTGGCTGCAGAAGCTGGCAAGGGGCCGCCTGTGGCATTGCCCGGGCTTGAGGACGGCTGTTTTCGGAGCGAGGGGGGCACCGTGGAGGTCTTGATGTGGATCACCCTGGTGTCCATGACCTCACACTCGATCTGCATCATCTCCTCATAGTCCCCCGGGGGCCCCCGGCCTGACAGGGTCTCTGTGAGAAGGGGGAGGCAGACGGAGACGGAGACGAGGGATCACAGCGGTAGAGGTGGACAGGGAGGGAAGGGCAGTGATGAGGAGGCGGAGCCCCGGTGGGGGTTAAGTGAGAGGGGAGGGAGGCAGTTGGCGCAGGGAGAAGGAAGGAGGTAGGGGAAAAAATGACATTGATGAGTGTGAGGTCACAGAGGAGAGGACAGCAAGAGAAAAAAAAAGAAGAGTCTGGCAGGTTCCCAGCCCACACCCCTCTGCCCCGCACACCCTAAGCAGCTTCACCTAGGGAGGACCCGCACCCTCATCATCCTCCCAGCAGTCTCCTGCATTTTGTTTTTCTCTCCAGTCATTTCTGGCTTCTCACCCATGCATCTAGCATCTCTCTAGAATTACCGCTCCTGTCCCCACCTCCCCCCTCAACTCCTCATGCTGGGTCTCCCCACTGGAACTTCCTTATTCCTCAATTTCAGGACCCCTCCCCACACTGGGCAGAGAAAGAATTACCATTGGGGGCCATGGCGGGCATCACCAGGGACATCTTGGGCCGAGAGGTCTTGTTGTGGCTGATGGCTGGGAGCAGCAAGTGGTCCTGGGAAAAAGAGGGGCCAGGCTGGGAGGGTGGAGGAAAAGATGTTGACAGGCTCCCCGGCCCTACTCTACAGCCTCAACCTGCAGGCAGACTGCTGGGGAACCCAGGGTGATGGGGATGGGGCCAGGAGGAGAAACTCACCCTTCGGAAGGAGACAACATAAAATGTGTCTTCCCGTCGGTCAATTGCATCCAGGAACTCTGGCTGCGAACGGTCTGGTTGGCGATATAGCTGCAGCTGGCCCACAGCATCCCTAGGCGGGCAGGGAAACGGGGTTGGCGAGGAACTAAGCCCAGTGCCCAGTTCCCAGTGCGGCAGGGGGAAAGGATGAGAGAAAGACAGGAGACCCCCAGGGGATAAGGGAAGCATCATCATACCATTGGTGGCAATGATGATGAGCACAGGACAGCTCCTGAGGGTATAGCTCTTTAGAGTGGAACCTCACTTAATAAATAAGTGCCCCCCCAAGACTCACCTTTCTGGGGGCCCAGGGGGTTGGGTGGGGACTGCCTTAACTGGAGGCAACTTCTTCCATAGCTGAGACTTCTGGAAGGAGAAGTATCTGAGGATTTGAAGAGGGTGGAGGGAAAAGGGAAAAGAAACAGACAGCCCCTGGGAGCTGACGCCACCGCACACCCACCCTCCTACTGCCCCCAAAGCCGCATAACAAGATGCCCACTTAAAATCCCAAGGACATTCAACCCTTGTTTTCCAGTGGCCTTCCTTGAACCAGCCCCACCCCCTCCTACCTGTCTCTCCTGGGGCCTCTGGGGCATCTTCCGCCGGCCTCTCTGGTGGCGCTGGACCCAGCCACTCAGCTCATCAGCAAGCCTGGGGAAGCAGAGAACGGGTAAAACCTCTGTGCCAGGCCGAGACTCCCACTCTCCTCGCCCACACATAGGAGGGAAGAGGGAGGGCACGGAGAGCTGGTGCTTCAGCACACAAGGATAGCCAGGCCGTCTGCGGAGGGGCCTCGGGACAAGAGGGAAGACGCCCCAGTTGTGAACGCCCCACACCTCAGGGACTCGGTTCGGTTGAAGTGCCGGCAATCGGAGGAGAGGAAGAGCTGGTCCAGGTCTCTCAGCAGCAGCTCCTTGGTGCCCCCAGGGAAGGCTGTCAGGTTCCTGGAGTGAGGCAGGGACGAGGCATTGACCTGAGGCTGCCCAGTGCTCTCCCATCAACGGAGAAGGTCATGCTGGCGAGAGGGCAACTCCAGCTCCCCTCAAAAGGAAAGGTAACTCTGGGGGAGAAGACACACTCAAGAGAGAGAGGGCCCTCTCCTCACCTGAAACGTGGCTGGCCCGTGGAGCTGGGCTGGGTCTCCTTGGGACCCTGGGAGGGATGCTGGGGGTGCTCGACTCCATGAACTGGCTCTAGCGCCGAGAACTCCAGCAAGTGTCTCTGGGGTCGAGGCTGCTCTCTGCTCATCCGAGGAGAGATGGGAGCTGGAGGAGGCTCAGTGATGCTGTGGATAGGAAAGGACAGAGCACAAGGAAGAATTCCAGCTTTACTGAGGGGCTAGTTAAGAGGGAGGCTCTACAGATAGCCCACCTGGTTCCGATCTGTTCTACAAGACTGAATCTCGTCATCTGGAGGACGGAATGAGAACAGTCCCTACTCATCGAGCCAGAAAACATGAGAAAAGGAGAGTGCTTATCCGAGGGCCCGGAACTCACTAAGCACTTAATAGTCACTATTTTTATCAATGTTCTCACCACCATCTCCTCCAGGACATAACACTTATGAGAGCAATGAGGGAACAAGAAGGGACTGACTGGATACACCCACCATCAGTGCCAAGGACGCCAGAGCTGTCTGTGTGCAAGTAACGAAAGTGACTGTGCCAGAGCAGGCAATCAGGCAGCCGGGGGGTGGGCTCCACCCAGAAGGCTCTGGGGAGGCAACGAGGGTCTCACCTGACAGGCCCAAAGTTGAAGGCAATGAAGAGAAGGAAGACCATGATGCAGACCACCTTCCTGTTTCCAGACCCTAACTTGAGCTCGCTGTTCTAAGATGCAGAGAAAGAGAGAAGCCAGAGAGGGGGAGTCATCCCAAGGAGCCAGTACTCCCACGGGTCTCCCAAGGACACCTTGGTCTTACCTCGGCCAGCAGGGCCTCCAGCCGCCGGCGGAGGGCAGCATTCTCCCGCCGGAGCTGCTGGTTGTCGGCCAGCACCGCCTGCAGCCGAGCTTCCAGCCCCTGCAGATACTCTTTCTTCTTCCTCCGGGACTGGCAGGCCGACTCCCGGTTCTTGATCATTCGCTGCTGCCGCTTCAGCAGCTTTGCCTAGGCACAAAAGGGTCAGAGAGAGACGGCAAGAGGGGCGGGAGAGGGGCATCACACCCTCCAACTCCAGGCACCGATCACCCAAAGCTCACACGGGCCACTCTCCTGCCTTCCTAACCTCTACCTACAGAGCCAGAGAGAGGTTCTTCCTCTCTGCCAAAACGTTCCAGGGAAGGGGCCCTTCTCTCAACCACTCCCTAATCCTGTTCCTCAGAGCTGAGAGAAGTTAGACTATAGGAGGAACTTCCCCCATCCTGGTTCTTGGTGGAACCTCAGTTCCTTTCCTTGATGGGTGGTCTTCCTTCTTCTCAATTCTCCTTTTTAGGACCCGAAGTTGAAGCTTGCTAAAATTAGAGAACAGTTTACCTGGTTTTCCCCTAGGAAGCAGCCTCCCTCTTCTATAACACAGTATGACTCCCCCGCCTTTGATTTACTAAGACCACGCCCACTTCTCCATCTGCAGGGATAGCAAACCCAAGGATCCTAAAACTACACGGAGTAGATACTCATATATACAAGAGGTCCACTTTAACCTTCAGAACCGTCTTACAGGCCTGCTTCCTCACTTTTGGCTCCCTTCTCGCTCCGCGGTTCTCTCCCACGACAGTTCTCTTCCCTTCCCATCACTAGCCCTACTCCTCTCCTCCCCAGTAAACGCTTACATCCACCTCAGGCGGGCAGGAGTTCCCAGGCATAGGAGCTGGAACAATGCTCTTCCTCTCGGGCCGTGGAGCAGGGGGGGTCAGTCCCTCCGGCTGGACTCGAATAGCACCTTGGATGAGGACAACTGGGGACACTGGGGCAAGTGGACAGGAGAAGGAGGTCAGAGAGCTGGAAGCCAGGTGGGTTCCTTGTGTCCACACCCACACCTGAGCACCCAAGCGTCGGGAGGCTCAATGGCTGTGAGCCTCCCGAGAAGGTCAATCCAGGCCACCTCCTTCTCTCCTTCTTTAGTACCTGGGGGTGGCTGGACAAGGGGCTGCAAAAGGACAGTGCTGCTGGGAGGCACAGCTCTCGGTGGCATCGGGACAGTGGTTATCACCACAGGTTTGGGCTGCAGTGGTGGCTTCCGGGCGGGCAGGGGTTTGCCTGAAGGAAGGTGCAAGGAAGGAAGGAAGAAGAAATGTCAGACTATAGGCCTCTTGCGAGGGACTCCAGGTGTCAGGAGGCCTCGTTACCTGAGGAGCCATCAGAGGACAGGCCCATGCTGATCTGGACAGCTCCAAGTGGGGGGCCTGAGACATCCCGCAAGAGACACCCTTGAGGGGATGGGGACTCTGTCTTCACTTCCAGTACCTCCTCTCCTATAAAAGCCTACGTGGGGGCATTCCAGAAGATATGTGAGTCAGGAGGAGTGCTGAGGAGACGGAGCTGAAGAAGAGAAAGCTCTCACACCTCTGAGAGTCAGAAGGAACGCACCGGCGTGCTGGAGGAAGGAAGTGGACGCTCACCTGGCTGGGGGACTCCGCAGAGAGCAGGGAAGCCTCTGAGTTGATGGAGGAAGATGGAGAGACAGGCTCTATCTTAATCTGGACATCTGCGGGACAGTGGGATGAGACAAAAAGCTGGATATCAGACAAACACTGAAGGAGAAGAGGGCTAAGATGGGGAAATGGGACACATGGTCATTTCTCCTTGTACCTGCAAGGAAAACTCTTCTGGCCCAGGAGGGCAATCCAGACGAGGGGCACCATGGAGCTGCTAATCTGTTGCCTCTCCTCCTACCTCTTTACCCAGGACTCCCTTTCTCCTTCTGTGGCCCCTATCAGTTGTTTCCCCCACTGCTCAGTTTCCCCCAAGGCTGTCCTTGTGCTTCTGCTCTCCCTCTTTCTTCCTCACACATCACATGGAGGAGACCCAAGCAGGGGGATTCGGCAGCATTCGTATGGGCCCAGATTCCTGTCTGGCTGGATTTCCACCTCATCCTGGCTCAACGCAATCACGCATCGCCACACTGACAACTGCCCAGTCTGCATCTCTACCCTTGACTGCCCCCCTGCACCCTGATCCTCACTCCCAAGCTGCCTGCTGGTCACTTCCATTCTCATGACTCGCCGTTCACCCAAATTCAACTGGCCTTAAACAGGGCTCACTGCTTGTCCCTTCATACACATTCTCTTCCTACTGTCAGCCTTCAAAGCTCAGTCACCTCTGAGACTTCATGGCTTCTGTTAAACCTATCTATAAAAAAAAAGAAAAAAAAGAAAAAAAAAAAAAAGAAAAAACCTATCTATAAGACTTGTTGATTGCCCCATGGAGGTGAACCCGTCTGAGGGCCAGATTCAGCCCCGAGGTCAATGGTCCGCTACTACCTCTGGTCCACAGCACGCATTTTGATACTTAATTATATGACTGCCACTACTGCTATTTCAAAATGTCATATCTACTTATATATTTTGATAGGTAATACAGTCATATGATACAGAATCCCAAAGGAAGGAAGGGGAATTCAGTGAAAAGGGAATTTCATTCCCTTCCTTGTCAACCAGACACCCAGATCCCCTCCTCAGAGGTGACCACTGTTTGAGCTATTGACCATGTGTTATAACCCTCATGAAACTCTCCAAAAGCAAGGACTATGTCTTATGCTTCATGTCTATCAAAGTGATGGGTAAAGTACAGGCCCTCAAAAAAATACCTAAATACCAGGGGAGACTCTGACTCCAAAAACACTATCCTTTGCAAAATCATCAATAATCTTTTTGCTGTTATAGACTTTTCAATCCCTATTTTCTTTGTCCTCTTTGTAACATTTAATCGTATGCTGGATATGAGCTGTTTGTCCCTGCAAACCCACTCTCCATCCTTCCCTGCCCTACTCTAAGGCCCGCGGGAAAACATGAATGGACTGCACCTTGGGGCTCTCTTGCCATCTAGCTTCTGGTTAAAGTTCAACCAAAAGGAGGCGGTGCTAGGAAACCCTGAAGTCGCTTTGAAATCAACAATCAACGCGTCCCACACTGAATTCACCACGTGCTCCCTGACCAGCGGGTTCCTGCTCCTGCAGGCTCTGTCCAGTGATCGGTACCCTCACCCACCGAGTGGCTGCCCTAGCCAGAAACCCAGGCACACTCTTTCACCCGTCTCTCTTCAACGCCCAGGGGGGTCACTGCACTCATGCATTCTAATTCATGCTTCCTCAAATCTGCCTTCTTCTCAGCAGCTGAGTATCTTACTTGATTAACTGCATGAACCTCTTTCTTGGTCCTCCTTCTGCCTCCAGTTCTGTGTCTCTGCAACCCACTCTCTACTCTGCCACCAGAGTCCTCTTCCTGATCATATTGCTCTCCTGCTTGACTCTTCAAAGGCTCCCAACTGCCCACAGGAAAAAAGCTAAGAGTCCCTTAGCAGGGTTCCTACCTGGCCCTGCAGCCTCTGCATCTCCTGGCCCGTCTGTACTCCCCCTCCTCACGTCCTCTCTAAAGAGATGCAGGTTCCTTACAAACACAACCAGTCCCCATGTTCTTCTTCTGGCTAATTCCTATGTGTCCTTTGAAACTCGGCTCAGGAAACCCCTCCGCCAAGAGTGCACCCTTGAGCCAGCCCCAACTGGGTGAGAGGCCCCCTCTTGTGAGCTTTCAGGGCACCTGTGACAGTCTCTACCCTAGAATTAGCACACCTTGCTTGGCTTTCTTCCCCCCACCACACTACAGGGGCCTCAAGTCAGTGTGGTGGTAACGTGTTCTTCACCTTTGCAACTCCAGCACCGTGTCCAGTATCTGGCATGAAGTAGCTGCTCAATAAACATATAAGAGTAACTAAACTCAATAACGCTTTTCAAAACAGCACAAACAATGTTATTTGTAGAATCCAGGAGTTGGGTATATGGTATTCCAACTTTTCTGTATGCTTGAAAATTTTTATAATAAAACCTTCAGGGGGAAAGTCACATAGATAAAAATGCCCTAAACTGTCTGCAAGTTTATGCAAAGCAATAGGAAGTTAAATCACACAACAGGTGACTAGGAACAAGAAAACAAAGAAAAATCATCCCCATTTCTTCCGTGCTTCCCTGGCTGTGATTTCCTGAAATCCTCCCTCCCGCTCCTGGCCTCTCTCCTGGTTATCTGCCCTTTCTCCTCCCCACCTTTTCCTCCCCGTCCTGCTGACTGCACTCCCGCTTCCCATACACACATGCGCATGCACGTGTGTACACGCATACATACACTCTACCTTGGTAAAGCCTGAGGATGGTGCAGGCTGTTATTACCTGAGGCATCATCAGAGGTGGGGCCCACATTGATCTGGACGGTTTCAAATGGGGATGTTGGATCATCTCCCAGGAGGCAGAGTGAGGGTGTCAAGGACTCTGACTTCACAACCAGCACCTCCCCTGCACCAGAGGCCTGGGTAAGAGTGGGGGTAAAGCAGGGGGGACAGAAACAAGGAAAGAAAAAAAGGACGTGTTGAGAGTAAGAGCAAGAACAAAAGCTTTCGAGCTTACGAACCACCAATTACTTGACATTCATACTCAGCATCTCCCTAGGCTGTGTCTGGCCCCTTGTTCTCTCTTTCTCTTTTATTCCTGGGAGGGGTGATGAAGTCTCATGATTTCAAATATTGCCTTAGAGTGGACAACTTGGACAAGAACAGTTCCAGAATTCTCAGCAGTTAACAACTCTCTTCTTTCCAGGCCTCCCATGGCTGCCACATTTCTCTGTATATTAAAAAACTCCACCTTCAATTCTAGACAACCGAAGAATGGAAATGTGAAAAATGAGGATATAAAAGAAATGGCAAAGGCAGAAAAGAAGCCCCCCACCAACACCCCATGACTCACAGCACACAAATCATTCCCTCAGCATCTATAGGTGAAGTCAAGGGAGCCGAGTCCCTGCCACAGACAGTAGGAGGGAGATGACTCTCACCTGGCTGGAGGGCTCTGTAGAAAGGCGCGACGATTCAGAGCTGAGGGAGGAGGAAGAGGAGGGGGAGGATGGCTCAGACTTCACCTGAAGATCTGGAGAGAAAGGGGTTAGAAAATAACCTGGAAGCAGAGCTGACAAGAGTCCAAAAAGTGCCCAAGATTATGGGGTAAGGACCCCTCACTGGGGCAAGGGGGAACGAACACATATAAAGAATCAAAGAGGGAGAAGAGTACACAGGCAATCAGGTGGAGGAAGCGTGAGGATAAGAGGAATTGCAGTTTCTGGGAAACAACGGAAGACCAGGGTTTCTGGATGAGGGACTCACACAGGGTAGCTTACCTGGGAAGATAGGCAGAGCGTCCCAGGGGGGTTCAGGAGGGCTGACATCCATCCCCAAGTCCAGGGAACTGCTGCCAAACTGAGTAAGGGAGGATATTAGATGGCAGGAGTGTGGGGATGAAGGGGTGGCTCCAGATGACCTCAGGCCTGGGTTTGAGTCCTGGTTCTGCGACCACCCTCACCCACCAAGCGTAAAAGACCAGGCTGGGGAGCGATACCGGGACATCCTGCTCCGGGCAAAGGAAGAGCTGCGTCTGCTCCTCGGCCACTTCATCCAGGCCGGCGTATAAGGTGCTGTCTGCAAGAGGTGCGGAGGGTCGGGGGGTCTTCCGGTAGCGCAGCCTTCGGATCCACACAAAGCCCTCGACCCATCCCTCATTGGCTCGGCTCGGCCAGACCCACCGCCCGCCCACTTGAAAAGTGATACAGCCAAAGAACTTCAGCCCCTCCCTCCCCGACCCCGGAACAACTCCATATTTCCGCAGAAGCGGAGGTCTTCCCCAACTCCCGCATCCCCCAAAAGCACAACTAGGCTCCCGTTCCGCCCTCCTTCAGATGGTGCATTTCGTATTTGCCCAGCCTTCCTCTTTGGGCCTCCGCTACCTCCTGCGTGCCTCAGGGTCACAGTACGCCACAGCCCTCTCCCCTCCCCGAGGCCTCACTCCGCGCACCCCAGTCCTCCGGGCTCAGCAAATTGTCGGTGAAAAAGCGCGTCGGGTCCGCAATCTCGCTGAGGAGCATCAGCTCCGCCATCTTTTCCCCCCGCCCCCCCAACCATGAGACGGCTCCCAAGGCCCGCCTCTCCCCATCATCAACTAATCAGTTGGCTCTTAAGAAAAAGGGGGCGGCCCGGGAGCTCTACCGACCAGTAAGAGACCTGGGCACTGAGCACATGAGTCAATAGAAGAGGAGGCTGTACAGGCCGGGCCAATGGGAGTGCGGCAGGAGGCTAGCACCTCCGTAGCATCGGGCAGTGAAATTTGCGCATGCGCCAAACAGGACCCAGCCAGAAAGCGCCTAGGAAATGTAGCTGCCAGGTTTGGAAGTCACGCTGTCTCCCGCAGCGTGTCCTAAATTTAGAAGTGTAGACGGCTTCTATTCATCTTCGGAGATGGATAAGCCCCCCAAAACATAGCGCACGTGACCATATGGCTTTTTAATGGTAAAAGGGTAAAGGGGGACACTGAGGCCACTGCTACCTCCCCTAGGAAGGCAAAAGCTGGGAGTGGGATATGGGTGAAACCCTCCCTCTGGGCCCCCCCACCCCCCAAATCTCACAGCATAGACCACACTTCACAGGTTCCTGTTTCTTTTAAGGTTTAACTTTTAATCAGCCAAACATCTTGCGCAGTCCCTGAGCCAGCCCTGCATCCTGTTTCTTTCCCTGAATGATCACCTTTCCCAGCTCCTCCTGGGCTGCCCGGTTTTTTGGGTCTACCGCTAGCACCCTCTTGAGGTCAGCAGTTGCTTTTTCCAGGTTCCCAAGAGCAGCCTGGGCAACCCCCCTTCGGTACAAGGCCTTTAAATGGCCAGGCTCCCGTTCCAGAACCCGGTCACAGCTCTGGGCTGCCAAATGGGGCTGCCCTAGCAGCAACTGACAGGCAGCCAGGTTGGCATGAAGGACAGTTTGTTCCGGAGAGCCAGGTGGGGGTAAAGTCAGCAACAGCCGAAGAGCCCGTCCATAGCATCGGGCAGCCGATTCAGGGTTCCCAGCTCGGAATAATTCTGTGCCTCTTGCACGTTCTTCCCTGGCCAGGGCCTCCTTCTCAGTGGCCTCCAGTTCCCAGGAGTCCCGGCCCTGTGTGAAGGAGGCCAGTGTGAGCCTGACAGGAGGTCCAGAGCACCCAGGGAGCTGAAGCTCTGCCTGCTCGCCTTGACACATGGACTCCAAGCATTTCTCTATGAGCTCCCCCCAGGTTTCTTCCCTCCATGGGCCTAACCCCATAGTTAGCTCTGTCCAGCCCTCTGGCAGCCCTGACCCCAAAGTAAATCCAAAAGCCTGTACCCGGCAGCGGGAGCCCAGCTTGGGTTTGTCCAAGCCATGGCCACGGATTATGATCTTCTTGACAAAGCTCCCATCCGGACAGTACCAGAGATCAGAGGTTTGAAGGGGCTCTGGCACCTCACTGGCTGATCCATGAGACTTATCAGAGTCTCCTTCAAGTCCAGTGGCCAGTTTTTCAGTTTCTTGAGGATCCTCTAGAATTTGGCTGTCTGGATCTGGGCTCACTCTGAGCTCAAGGATTTCAGTAGGAGGGTCACGGGGCTGCTGCCTAATCTGAGTAGTTAAATCAAGGTTCTTTTCCCATTGTTGCTGCGGTTGAGAGGTGTCCTTCTCTCCCACTGGATTGACTGGTGGCGTCTCCATTTAGGTGCCTGGTCCTTTCCAATGTGGGTAAACAGTTTTGGTCAGAAAGGGATGGACCAGGTTCAGGTCCGCACCTGATTAAAAAAAAATAAAAATAATGTCATTGGCAGGAATCTTATTTAGATTCCTTTCCCGGCTCGAGCCTCCGTTCCAACCTCGAACTAACCCAGAACTATAAGTTCCACAATTCCCTGCGGCTTGGGTAGCCGTCCCAACTACGGACACCGATCGAGTCAAAAAGTACCTGGGAGGTCGAAGAGCCTCGCCTGGCGGCAATAGCCAGACCCTTCGAATCACCTCTCTTTCCGAAGCTAAGTGCTACTGAGGTACTGTCCTCGGAGTCTTGCCCCAGGCGGAGAGGACGGTCGGCAGGGGCTGGGCAGGGGACAGCTGGACAGAGACACTGACGGCTAACCCTGGAGCCCGCGAGACAGCGAATCTAGTTAAAATCCTGGCAGCCAATCGGGAGGAGGGAGAAGTCTGGTTAGCCCGCCTTTTGTACGTGACGTCATTTCCCCCACACGCTCTCCCGCCACACCCCCGTAACCGGGAAGCTCCAGGCCTTAGCAACCGAGCTAGGCCAAATCAAACCTAACTAGGCGAGGTACGGCTGGCCAGGCTACTGAGAGTGAAAATCTGGAGAAGGCTTGGAATGGGAGATTGGGGCGAATGAGAATATAGCGGGGAATGGTGGAGCTGGTGTCACACGGCAGCGACCAGTCCTTATATCTGGCGACCTCAGGCCCACCTGTGCTATTCTCCTTATTCCTACATTCGGGGCTCCCAGCCAGAGTCAACCCGCCTGCTTCTTCACCCATTCAATCCAGGGTGCTTCAAAATAAAACCTTTCTCCACAACCGGCCCTATTCCCTTAGGGGACCACCTGAGTCTTGCCTTACCTTTCACCTCATATTCATTAATGCCTTTCGAGCTCTTCTTCCTCAAGAAATCTTAGACAGTGCTTTTCAAACGTTGATGTGCCTACACACTATCTGGAGAACTTGTTAAATTGCAGGTTCTGAATTAGGGGGTCTAAGGTGGGCCCTGCAATTCTGCGTTTCTAACAAGCTCTTGGCTGCTGCTGCTGCTGGTCCATGGACCACAGTTTGCATAGTATGATTCTAGAATAACCTCATCCCATTCTCTTCACCCTTTGGTCTGTGCCCCTTTAGTTTGTCATATATTTTGTACATATAACTGGTATAACCTGCTCCACTGGGTGTACCCGTGGAAAACTTGTCTTCCTCTTCCTAATAAAAGATGTAGGTCCCCGTTGTGATTCAGGCTTGCTCATCCAGCTCCCTGCACAGGCTGGGCTACCACAGCTCTTCAGGGAAGGAGAATCCCACTCTCCGTCCTCACTTTGGCTCCCTCTTCAGTTTGCTCTCTAACACCCGGCCATTGTGCCCCAGACTACAAGGACCATGCCAGGACAGCCAGGAGGGGAGGTAATTTCATCATAAGCCACAGACTTGTGTCAAAACAGTCCTCTCCGTTTTGTGTTGCGTCTCAGATCACTAACTTAGGCTTTTTTTACTCAAGGTTTATTTCTAGGTTCTGTACTCTAGTAACCTTAGTCCACTGCAACTAAGGCTAAATACTGATTCTTGGAACCCTTATATTCCTATTGAAAATTAATCTACCTTTTCTCCCTCCCTTTTCCCTGTTGCATTTCAGGGATTTCTGGGAAAGGCAGATAGTCTAGAATGAGTCGCAAAAGATTTGATTACATCCTAATCCCTGGACAAAGATTGCTAATTTGTATTATGTGTGCCTTAACTGAGAGGTCCACTCCAATGACCCTTCAAAGATTAGCTTCTCTCAATTAAAAGAAACTGTACTGTGCTACAATGTATTGCTTTGTAATGTCTCTTACTCTTTTGTGTGTGTATGTTTCAGTTCCAACTGAACTGAAGAGGCAAGAACCTTGCCTCTATTTCTTTTGTGTTTTATCTCCTTCTTCATTCATTAATTCAACAAATATTTATTGAGCACCTGCTATGTTCCAGGCAGGATGTTAGGAACTGGGGATACATAGATGAATGAGACAGAGACAGTCCCTGCTCTCATGGAACTGATAGTTTGGCCATGGAGAATAAGTAATTGCAGTGGTATGAAGAAGCGTGAGATGCTATGAGAGTGAATGAAGGATGAGGGAATATCCTTTGAGGATGAGACATTTTTGCTGCCATCTAAAGAATGAGTTAGAACTGAACCTCTGAGAACACACCAATAAACCCCATACTGAGAAACGCTGAATTAAATGGTCAACTTTGTCTCCTTAGGTAACCCCTTGTCACCATTTGTGACTATATATAAAAACATAGGCACCAACCCCCTAAAAACAGTAATCCAGGGACTTCCCTGGTGATTAAGACCCCATGCTTTCAATGCAGGGGGCGCAGGTTTGATCCCTAGCTGAGGAACTAAGATCCCACATCACTGTGTGGTGCTAAGCATGCCATTAGGTGTGGGGGGAAAGGCGGGGGGAAGACCGTAATCCAAATCATCTAGAATGGAAATATTTTTATTTTAAAAAAGATGACCCAGGGACTTCCCTTGTGGTCCAGTGGCTACTAAGACTCCACGCTCCCAATGCAGGGGGCCCGGGTTTGATCTTTGGTCAGGGAAGTAGATCCCACATGCCGCAACTAAAGACTCCACATGCCGCAACTAAAGACTCCACATGCCGCAACTAAAAGATCCCACACGTTGCAACAAAGATCCTGAGTGCCACAACTAAGACCCGGCACAGCCAAATAAATAAATACATAAATAAATAAAACAAAACAAACAAACAATAAAAAGATGACCCATTAAAACGAAAACACAAAAGTTAAGTTTTATAAGAGGACTGAAAAGTCCCCAGAGATGACATTCATGGATCTGTAGATTCCCCCGGGTCTCAGCTTGAGAAACACAGGTCTAGGAAGGGGCCAAGATGTGAAAATTCAGGAATGGGAAATAGCATAGGCTGTACTCCCAAGGTGTTAACTGCATGAATGTTGACTGGCTCACACTGCTTGCTCTCTCCCAGTTCCCTGCCCCTGAGTCCTAGTATTCTACAGCTCAGTTCTCTGGAGATAGTCACCAAGGAATCAAAAAAAAAAAAAAAAAAAAAAAAAAAGAAGGGAAATAAGCCTGGAGGATTATATCCCCAGGCCTGTCTAGAGAACATGGGATCTCAGAGGATCTGGCCACATTCTGCTGCTCTCCTTGCCCTACCCAATAAAGGCATTGTTTTGCCTTCATTAAAGATCTAATCTGGGGGAAGAAAAAAAAGATCTAATCTGGGGACTTCCCTGGCAGTCCAGGGGTTAAGACTCCATGCTCCCAATGCAGGGGGCACAGGTTCGATCCCTGTTCAGGGAACTAAGATCCCACATGCGTGCCGGTGCAGCCGAAAGAAAGAAAGGAAGGAGGGAAGGAAGGAAGGAAGGAAGATCTAATCTGATGGCAGAGCCCAAGGAGAGGTTCAGGAGCTGGTGCAAGGTAATTTGTGAGCTGGTGGTTGTTCCATGTTGTCTCAGCACACACAGAGCATATGACACTTGCCCTCTAAATGGGTGAAGTAACATTCTGTAAGCAGATAGAGTGGGGGGGGGATCCCCAGAAGAAAATAACCAGATAATAGCTTTTTAAAAAAAATTTATTTATTTCTGGCTGCGTCGCATCTTCGTTGCTGCGCAAGGGCTTCCTCCAGTTGTGGTGAGCGGGGGCCACTCTTCATAGTGGTGTGCGGGATTTTCCCATTGAGGTGACTTCTCCTGCTGCGGAGCACAGGCTCTAGGCACGCGGGCTTCAGCAGCTGTGGCGCGTGGGCTCAGCAGTTGTGGCTTGCGGGCTCTAGAGCGCAGGCTCAGTAGTTGTGGCACACGGGCTCAGCTGCTCCGCCGCATGTGGGATCCTCCCGGACCAGGGATCAAACCCGTGTCCCCCGCATTGGCAGGCAGACTCTCAACCACTGCACCACCAGGGAAGTCCCCGATAATAGCTTTTTAATGTAAGAGAAGCCATTTTAGGCCTAAGCCGTTTTGTGATCTAAGCCTTGCCACAGTGCTTGCCCTTGAACAGGTCTCAGTATTAGTGATCTTAAGAAGTAACAGTACTTGGACTTCCCTAGTGGCACAGTGGTTAAGAATCCACCTGCAATGCAGGGGACACGGGTTCCAGCCCTGGTCCGGGAAGATCCCACATGCCGCGGAGCAACTAGGTCCGTGCACCACAACTACTGAGCCTGCGAGCCACAACTACTGAAGCCCGTGTGCCTAGAGCCCGTGCTCTGCAACAAGAGAAGCCACCACAAAAAGAAGCCCATGCACCGCAATGAAGAGTAGCCCCTGCTCGCCGCAACTACAGAAAGCCTGAGTGCAGCAACAAAGACCCAACGCAGCCATAAATAAATAAATAAATAAATAAATAAATAAATAAATAAATAAATAATAAAAGAAAAAAAGGAAGTAACAATAGCAAAGCTAATAAATCAGTTGTAAAGACTCCCAGTTCTGTTTCAATGATAAGAATTAGCCAGAAGCACTTTCTTGAGCCGTTTTGCAGAATTTAACACCCCTCATAAGCCCTCAACCACCGGATCAACTAGAACCTGAAGGATGCTGATGTTTCTGACCCTAATGACTTCAAACTAAAGCTTGGACTCTGTCAGTCTTTGCCCCAATTCTGTGCTCTTCTGCTCAAGCCCCTTCAAGAATATGCATATTATGCCCAAGCCCCTTCATGAGTATGCACCCTTAGCTGAAAACTTCCACAGTTTTGCTGTTTGAGAAGACACTGCTTTGGGAAAGATCCCTGGTGTTCTCCTTACTTGCTGTAAGTAATAAATCCTTCCTTCTACCAATCCTTGGCTTGGTTGTGTCTTTTGGCTCAACACACCAAGAGGTGAACCCAATTTGGGGGTAATAATTCTTTTCTTATCTATTCAGTAACCCTTACTGAGTACTCAGGATTAGTCAGCGAGACATGGAAATAAATACAGAACTCCCCATCAGTAGGCTAACAAAGGAAAGAGTTATAGTTAACGAAACTCCAGATGCAAGGGCAAAAGTGATAAGTGGAAGGGAAGCTATTTCCAACTGGGGGTGATCTGAAAAGGACTCCGAAGGGTTGAGCCTTGGAGGATGGCCATAATTTTGACATGTAGAGATTGAAGGGATTTATTGCAGGTGGAGGAAGCAGCACAAAGCAGGAGATATAAGGAAAGGAAAGCCACTTTACACCCATGTTATTCATCTCTGGCTTGTCAATTTCAGCTTCTCCTATACCCATTCCTGCTGCCCTGTCACCAGGCATCAAGCTGGTTGGAACTTTTTACACCCTCACATTCCCCTGAATTCCATACTCACCACATGGAACCATATGCTGCACTTATTTTCTGCCATTTATCATCAGCATAAGAGACAAAAATTCTAGCTTTCCAAAGGCTAAATAAATTTCCCCTTCTGTTTAGCTTTGGTGGTTTCTGTGGTTTTTAGTTCTGCTGGGATTTCTGTCAAAATAGTTCCTCTCCCCTCTCTGTTCCCAAACCATTTTGCTTGTGCTTCCCTTATAGGCAGGGTTTTCATGCAGGATGAGGTAGTGAAAGGCAGCCTTTTCCACAGTGAAATGTTTAATTATAAGAGCTGGTCTTTACCAACCCCTGACCACGCATTATGACCACAATACCAGACATTTCTTTAAGTGTCTTATGTATATTACCTCATTTCTCTTCACACAACTCCATGAGCTACTTATTCAGTCATTCAGCAAATCTTTACTGAGGGCTTCCTCTGTGCCAAGCACTGTGCTAGGTTCTGGGAATAAGGCAGTGGAAAAAAGCCCTGGATCTCTTTCAGCTTATATTCTAGTGCAGATAACAGGCAATAAAAATCAACCAATAAAATATAATGTCGGGCTTCCCTGGTGGCGCAGTGGTTGAGAGTCTGCCTGCCGATGCAGGGGACACGGGTTTGTGCCCCGGTCCAGGAAGATCCCACATGCCGCGGAGCAGCTGGGCCCATGAGCCATGGCCGCTGAGCCTGCGCGTCCGGAGCCTGTGCTCCGTGACGGGAGAGGCCACAACAGTGAGAGGCCCGCGTACCACAAAAAAAAAAAAAAAAATATATATATATATATATATATATATATATAATGTCAATTTTGTACAAGGTGGTATTAGATAAATAAGTACACCAGAAAGGAAAAAGTAAAGTAGCAAGTGCTATGAACACAATGAAGCAGGGTGAGAGAATGGACAGGAAACACCCCCAGGTGTGCATGGTGCTGTTTTTAATCATATGACAAGGGAAAGTCTCCTTGTGGAGGTGATATTTGTGCAAAGACATAAATGATGTAAGGGAGCAGGTATGCAGATATCTGAAGGAAGAGTGTCCAGGGTGAGAAAAACACAAATGCAGAGGCCCTGAGGCAGGAAGGAATCAGATTTTTATGCTAAATAATAGCAGCTAGAAGAACAGCAAGGGGGCCAGAGTGGGTGAATCAGAGTAAGCAAGGGAAAGAGTAGGAGGGGATGAAGTCAGAGAGGTGGGGAGAAGCAAGGGCAGGGAGGCCTCACGAGCCAAGGTGAGGGTTTTGTTCTAAGTGTGATCGGGAGCCATCAGAGGGTTTGAGCAAGGTGAGTGATATCATCTGGTAAGTTAAAAGATTACTCTGGTTTCTTCATGAAGGAAGGACTGTATAAGGCAAAAACCCAATTAATCAGAAAATCCAATTAAGGGGCTAGCCAAGGGACAATGGTAGCCCAGGAGCTTGGATTAGGGTAGAGGAGAGGGCTAAGGGCAGAGTCCTGAGGCCCTCTAATATTTAGGAGCCTGAAAGAGTCAATGAAAACTGAGAAGTAGCAGCAAATAAGGAACTAGGGAATACTTTCTTAAGCTGGATCCAGAAAGAGTTAGAAGTGAAGAAAGCATTTCAAGGAGGAGGGAGTGATCAACTGTGTCAAATGTTGCTAATGGTCCTAGACCAGAGTTTCTCAACCCCGGCACGTATATATTCCAAAGTAATTAAATGAATATCTGGCAGCTTAAGAAATAAAATCCTTCTGCTATTGTTGACGCGCTCCCTGTGTATCCCTCTCCACTCAGAATTCTCCTGGGGGAGGGGCGGGTGGGAGAGGGATGGATTAGAATTTAGGGTTAGCAGATGCAAACTATTATATATAGAACGGATAAACAACAAGATCCTACTGTATAGCACAGGGAACTATATTCAATATTCTATGATAAACCATAATGGATAAGAATATTTTTAAAAGAATGTATATATATATATATATGTATAACTGAATCATTTTGCTGTACAGCAGAAATTAACACAAAATCAACTATATTTCAATTAAAAAATTGAAAAACAAAAGAATTCTCCTCCTGTAATGAGGTAACCACTACTGTGAACATTGTGCTTTTGCTACATAGGTGAGTAGCAAAAGAGTTTTTGGGACTTCCCTGGTGGTCCAGTGGCTAAGACTCCGCGCTCCCAATGCAGGGGCCCTGGGTTCAGTCCCTGGTCAGGGAACTAGATCCTGCATGCCTCAAAGAAGATCTCGCATGTGGCAACTAAGACCCGTCACAGCCAAATACATATATATATATTTTTTTTAAAGAGTTTTTTTCCCTTCTTCTCAAAGATGAGCTGTATTATTGCAGAATGTTTATATGGTGATGGGAATGTTTCAGTAATGAGGGGAAAGCTGATTATGTGGGAGAGATAGGGGATAATTTCAAGAGTCCCATCTCTGTGCAGGTGAGAAGGGATAGGATCCCAGCACACAGATGGGGTGGGGACAGTGAGCAGGTCAGCTTCTCTGCAGTAACAAGGGGAAGGCATTGAATTCAATAGAGATGCAGGTGGCCTGGTAGATTTGGGGGTGGGACCATGAGGAAGTTCTTTTCTGAGAGTTTCCATTTTCTAACTGAGATAAGAAGAAAGGTTGTCATCTTATGAAATTGTGGTCTCAGATTTGGGGAATGTGGGAAAATGCAGGCTTGCCGGCCACACTGCAGGCTGAAAGGAAGCGAGACCAGTCGGTATGACTGTGTGTTTTTTCCCCAGACACATTCAGCTCTTGGGTGCAGGTGTGGTACAGGCAGAGTTGGATTTAACCAGGGATAAAATGTGTTGAAGGGAGAGGGACCAAGAATACAGTGCAAGGCCTGAGAGGCAATTACAGTGTTGAACCTTGGGATCTGCAGTAGGTATTGAGGTAAGTAAAAAATGAGGGTATCTAGCCCCAAAGAAGAGTGAGAGAGTTAATGAATGGGAGGTCCAGGTGGGGTTGAAGAATTTTTGGAACAGGGGTACTGAGTGAAGGAGGAGGGGTGACATGAAAAGACTGAAGAAATTTTGGAGGGGAGGCAATTATTTGTGGTAACCAAGTCAAAGATGTGACACAGGGAGACAGTGGCTGGGGAGGGGGGAAACATCATTGGAGGCGAGGAAGGGAAGGAACTGACGAGGGTGCTGTATGGTTATCTACATGGATATTGAAGCCACCAAAAATAATGAAATGGCATAGGTAGATGGTAGAGAGTAGATGGCAGAGAGAATGGCAGTAAGCTAGATACTGAATCATCAATGAGGATTCAACAGGAGAGTGATGATCCAGAATTGAATCATGGGGAAATCAGAGCTCCCAACAGCTGTTAGAGGGTCCAAAGACTCTCTTCCTGGAGGGTAGAATCTCTGTTGATAGGAGGACAAGAGCCACGGGCATCCTTGCTCTTGGAGGGAGTTGAAGTAAGGTAGGAGGAGAAATGAATTGGGATACGCCTCCCGAGGGAGGAATCTGAGTGAGGTGATGAGATCTTGGAGAAGTCATTTTCATTCACTTCTTTCTCTGCTTAATTCCTTTCCATTCAATTGAGTTCAAAGATTGGTAGAAGAGGTTTTATCTGTGAGGGTCTGAACACCAGAGATAAGCCAGATTTGGCTCCTGCCTTCAAGTAGCTGACAAGGTAAGGTGAGGACATCAAGATCTCAGCGGGAAGAGATGGGAAGAAATCCAGATAAAGTGAACAATGGATATGTTTTAGACCCAGATACTTTCTCCTAAAGAAATTTGCTCTGGTTGAAGCCCCACCTTTCGGCCTCTCCTCTCTGCGGTGGTCCCCAAAGTGCCTCTAAGCTTGTGATTCCCAACCTTGGCTGGGATCCTGACCTTTGGAATCACCTGGGGATGTCTTTAAAAATTTGACGCCTGAGTACCAAGAGATTGTGATTTAATTGGTTTAGGATGCGACCTGGAGTTTGGGATTTTTAAATGCTCCCCAGATGACTATAATGTACAGCCAGAGGTAAAAGTCATGGCTCCAAGGAATGCCTGGAGCTATGTTTAGAAACCCACTGCTTTAGTCCAACCCATAATAGAAAGAGATTCCTTCTTGCTGGAGTGAAGGGGTCAATTGATCTGAGCCTTGAAGGATAGGTACATTTTAGCCAAGTGAAGAAGCAGATGTGAAGGGAAGGAGAATATCATGAGCAAAAGCTTAGATGTGGTCTGAAACACATGACAAGCAGCAAACAACTTGGTTTGTAACAGGCAGAGATTGGAGTAAGAGGTCTTAGATTTGAAGAACAGCTGGATAAAGACCTGAAGTGGGAATGGTGAATAATACAGTTTGGTTCCAGAGAAAGCTGGATGATTTCAAATTATGGAAGAGGTTGAAGGCCAGATTAAAATTTTGTAAACAGGTGAGTAAACAATAGGGAGTCTTGAAGGGCTTTTGAGAGGGGTGTTAAGGGGTTGTGGGAAGTGTGTTTAGGGAGGACAAACTGACAGCAGTGTCAAGGGAGACTTGGGGTCGGGAGAGGTAGGAAAGAGGGCGACCTGTTAGGGGAGCTGTTGCAATAATCCTAGATGAGGTCATTTTTCCAGCAAGAGTTGGGAAAAAGTTACAGATTCAAAAGACATTGTGATGGCAGAATTGACTGGGCTTGACCGCTCAGCAAAAGTAAAGGCAGGAAGGAGGTGGAAGGGGCGTCACGTTTTCAGATAAGGGTGCCCGGGAAACGGTGCTGTCTACAAAGGTAAGGAAGCAGGTTTTCAGTGGCATTTCATCTGTTTGGTTTGGAACCTGCTGAGTTTAGAGAACCAGCAGCATTGTCCAACCATCCGTGTTCTACAGGCACCAGAAGAATGTCTGCCTATAAATACACAGGTTGGAGAATGTCTTAGTCAACTTGGGCTGCTGTAACAGAATACCATAAACTGGCTGTCTTATAAACAACAGAAATCGATTTCTCACAGTCCTGGAGGCTGGGAATTCCAAGATTAAGGTGCTGGCAGATTCAGTGTCTGGTGAGAGCTCCTTCTGGTTCATAGACAACCTTCTTCTAGCTATGTCCTCACGTGGTGGAAGGAGCAAGAGAGCTCTCTGGAGTCTCTTTTATAAGGGCGCTAATACCATCCATGAGGGCCTACCTTCAAGACCTAATCGTCTCCCAAATGCTCCATCATCACATTGGGGATTAGGCTTCAACAGATGAATTTTGGGAAAACACAAACATTCAGTCTGTAGCAAAGAAGCATCTGGTTACAAATGGCGTCTGAGTTTGGAGTGGATGAGATTTTTTCAAGGGAAATTCTCAGAGAAGCGAAAAGAAATCCAGATATAGATACTTAGGGCACAGGAGGTGAAAAAACAGGCCAGGAGAGAGGAGGAGGGATGACCTGAGGTGTGCGTATAGGTAGAGGGGGAGGAGATAACATGGCCCTGAACCTGGGAAAGTGGGGAATCCAGAGTCAAGGGACAAACATGGGAGGGTTCAGAGAGGCAGCGTACTGTGAAAATACCATTGATTTTGGCTCCTGGTAACTTTTGGTCATTGCATACCGTTTGAAAGAACAATTTCAGTAGAGTTGGGAATGGAAGCGTATTTCAAAGGGTTAAGAAGCAGTGGGTATGAAAGAAAGATATTTCTGACAACAATACACCCTATTCAACAGGGGAAAAGTGAGTAGGTAGTGAGGAAGTGCAAGCTGCAGATGTCAGTTCTTTTTTCACGAAATTGGGTAAGGAAGGCACGTGAAACCTGAAACATCCAAAGGAGAACCCATGATTTCCATACTCCATCCCATCCTCATCCCATGTCTCCTATCACAGTGCATGGCTTTCCTTCTTGATTATAAACTTCATGAGCTTCAGTGCTCACACCTGCTGTCTCGGACGATGTCTCAGCAGTATCCTGCATGGAATACAGGATAGGACCCTGTCCTGCAGGTGTACAACTGAAGATACCAAGTCCACCACTTGTGCCTCCTCCCCCTCCCCAAGAGGTCTCCTGGTTGACCTCAGGATAGGAGAGAGCAACTAGCTCCAGGCAGACTTGAGAGGCTATGGACTTCCTCCCTGGCACTCAGCTTTGGTCAGAATGTTTGTGTGCCCTCCTCTCTCCCCCAATACATATACTGAAATTCTAATGTGCAGTACAATGGTATTAGGAGGTGAGGCCTTTGGGAGGTACTTAGGTCATGAGAGTAGAGCCCTCATGAGTGGGATTAGTGCTCTTATAAAAGAGACCCCACAGAGCTCCCTAGCCCTTTCGGCCAAGTGAGGATACAGTGAGAGGTCTACAACCTGGAAGAGGGCCTGCGCCTGATTGTGCTGGCACCCTGATCTCAGACTTGCAGTAAACTTCTGTTCTTTATAAGCCATCCAGTGATGGTATTTTTGTTATAGCAGCCCGACTCCCACAGCTCTTTGCTCCCTTTGCCTTCCCTACACTGGTACAACACACCAAGTAGGGCTAATCCAAGTTGTCTGCCACCCTTCAGCCTGCAAGCAGGAACAGCTGTGGGCAGCTGGCATCTTTTCCCTGCCCCATGCCACCCTATCCCTGGCCAGCTTCTTCAGAATGGTCTGCCTTCTTTCCTCCTGACTTCCTGGAGTTCTGGGGATAGATCCCTGGGTCTGCTTGTAAATCTTCCCTCCTCTCCAAAGTCTTAAGCCCAGTCTGGTAGGGAGTGGAAAAGGTATGCTGGGTAAAGAAATCCCTACCAAGGATGGATCTCAAGGTCTTCCCCAGTAGGATTCCCAGGGAGGCCCCTTCTCCCCATATTTGTGTTTGTCTCTCTGGTGTCCTGGGAATCTGTCTCCTCTCACTTTTGTCTGTCAGTTTTCTTCCCCCACTTTCCCCACGCCCCCAGAAGGGGAGATGAGGGGAGGTGAAAGGGGAAACCAAAAAAGCAGGGTCTTTGCAAGGCTGCAGTCTTCGGAGTTGCATGTGATAAATCCACTTAATCTATTTAATATTGTCTTTCAGAAATTCACACACACACTCACACACAGATCAGAACAAGGTGAGGACTACCGAGGGGACGGGGAGGGACCGGCTCCCTCCGGACACCGGAAGGTTTGTACCCTAGGTTCCCTTCTGCCCGACCGCCCAGGAGTTGGGATAGGAGGAAGGGAGTATTTACAGAGAACGGGAACGTAATCTTCATCCCAGGGTGAAGGTTCTGAAACCGGTAACCTCCCAAATCTCATTCCAAAAAAATCAAAAGTAGACAGAGGTTCCGGGATTAGCAAGAAAGGAGGCGGGGATGAGGTGGAGGAGAAACGGAACTGTACTCGCAAAAATGGGAGTGAGCGTGGGGGCGTGGCTACCCTGGGGCTCGGCTCTCGCGCCGGGCAAAGGGGAGGAGTCTGTCAGTAAGGGGGCGAGGCCTGGCGCCACAAACCCAATCACCGGACTGAATCACCCCGCGGGGAAGAAAAGAAGGCGGAGCCTGCCGACCTGGAGGCGGGGCTTTATCAGAGCCGGGGCGGAGCCTATACAGGAGGCGGGGCTTTAGGGACAAGTTTCCAGGCTGGGGAGCAGTGACCGAGGGAGCTCGGCCAGGGGCGCTGTATTTAGAGGGGGTGGGGGCCTGGAGCGACTGAGGGGCCCGGCATCTGGCCGGAATCCCAGGAAGCGGCGTCCCTGTTAGTGTGGGTTTTGGCGGGGTTCCTGAGGAACTGGATTCGGAGCGTGGCCGCAAGGCGAGAGTTTCCGTAGAGGCCTAGTTTAGGATGTAACCAAGTCCGGTGGCCCCAGAAGCGGGTGTGCAGGGGGCCCGCTGGATCCGCGGCTTGACGGCAAAACGCGCTTGGGAGGTCGAGGGGCGCAGAGTGGGGCCGGGCCGTAGGCGTCCTTACGGATCCCAGTAGTTCTCGTGGTGCTGTGCGGCAATGATGATGACTACGGTGAGGATGGTACAGAGCACCATGGCTGCTATGCCCACGGCCAGGGAGATGAAGGAGAAGTTCCGGGCCTCGCGCGAAGCGATCTCGGCTGACACCATGTCTCCGCGGGCCAAGGCCGTGCGCACCTGCGGGGGAGGGTGGGGGAGAGCAGATCAGAGAGCTGCTACCTCGGCCGCACGCCTCAGCCTCCCTCTAAGGTGCTCCCCAAAACGTCCAGCACTCCCTGGGACTAAGGAAGACCTCGCGAGCCCTCCTCTCCATACTCCGCCTCCATTCCCTCCCCCCTCCCCCGCCTCCACGCACCTGCACTGCCTTGAAGATGGCAATGATGCCCGTAGGCCAGAAGCAGCAGATGGTGGTCAGCACCGCGATGGGCATGTAGTCATGGGGCGGGCGCCTCGGCTCCAGCAGGGCCAGCCCTGGGCCTTGGGGCGGCGGGGGAAGCGTGGAGGTTACTCCCGTTCCCCCCGGGGTCCCGCCGGCATAGGGCTGTGGAAGGAAGGTTGTGGGGAGAGGACGTCACTCTTACCCTCCTTGAGCCCACCAGCTTTCCACGTCTGGCAGAGAAAGAGGGTTGTTTCCTTCTTTCAACCCTCCTCTGGACTTTTAGGCTGTTTCCCCTGCCAGGCCTTGATCTTTGACTCCAGCTGACCACCAGACCACTCCCTCCCCGCCCCGCCCCATCCCCAGGCTTTTCCTTAGTCTCTCCTCTCCCTTGGCCCCAGAACGCCGCCTGGTCCCCTGGCCCTGTTTCTCTATCCCACCAGCCCCCAGTGTATCCCCAATTCCAGGTCCTGTTCCATCCCCCCCTCCCCCCAGGCCCCTGTCCGCCCCGTACTCACCGCGCCCACCGGGTAGACTGGCACGTAGGCAGTGCAAGGCTGCAGCTGTAAGGGGTAACCGGGGGCTACGTAGCCCCCCAGTGGCAGCGTGCCTACCGCTCCAGTGTGCGTGGGCACCACGAAGCCCGGGGCCTGGGCAGTGTGAGCGGGCGCCGGCGGGGGCGGGGCGGCGGCGGCGGGCGGCGGCGGGGGTAGTGGGCCCTCGAAGCGAGTCTCCTGCAGGTAAGGGTCGGGTGGCATGCGGGGCAAGGTAGCGCAGCCGGGTGGGGGTACCCCAGCGGCCGGGCCGGGCGGGACGTGATGCGGAGGCCTCGGCAAGGTGGCGGAGGATGAGGGACCGCGCTGAGCGGCGGCCCCGGAAGCCAGGCCCCCAGCCCCTAAGCGCGGGAGGGTGGCAGTGCCAGACTGGTGGTAGTGGTGGTGGTGGTGATGGTGCGAGGAAGGGGCTGTCTGTGGGGGCGGGGCGGGAGGTTCGGCCGGGGGCTGGGGGGCATTGTAGGGTGGTGGAGAGGTGTGAGGGACTGAGTCGGGGAGGCCTGGGGGCGGTGAGCAGAGGTGTGGGGAGAGATAAGACAGATGAGATAAGGAGGGGCAGGGGGAGACACAGAGGGTCAGGGATGGAGGAAGATAACGGGAGAGACAGAGAGGAGATGGGTGAGAAGCCACCTCTCATTCTTGGGGCAGCAGAGAGGTTGTATCTAGGCCATCAGCTCCCCCCACCCCAGCCCCGCTTTTCAATCTAGTTTTGAGGTCATAACTTTCTTCCGCTCCTCTCCCTTCTTCATCAATGGGCACACAGCTTTAACCTGCAGATCCAAACTCATATGCTCCTTGGCTTATGGCTGCCTTTGGGCTAGCCTATGCAAGCTACTCCTGTGTGTGCACGTGTGTAGACATGCAACACTCTGTTAACATGTGCTCAGTTCAACAGTTGTATAAACACATGTAGGATAACATGTTCCTCTCTGCCATTCCTTCAGTGGGGAGGGGGTGCCCTAGTCTCTTTGGGAGTCTCAGTACCACTTTTAGGACAGATTAAAGAAGGGTCCTCTGGATTTTACTCCCCTGGCAACCCCCATCTGATCATCTCTCCATATTTCCCCATTGGATGTCTCCATGCGAGCCAGTGTCATCTGTCCATCTGTCACTTGCAATGATGCTATCCATGCAGTACCTGGCTGATGCTAAGTCACTCTTGTACTTCCCTCACCCTCTCAACCTGCCCCCCTAACCCATGTTGTTGGCAAGGGACTGAGGCTGAGACTGGCAGGAGGAAAGGAAGAGAAGGGAGGGATATAAAAAGAGGAGGGGGTTTGGGGGTCGGGGTGTGGAGAGCTGGATACAAGGGGAATGAAACAGAACCAACCGCTAGGGAGGGGTAAGGGAGGGGGTGGGGGGGGAAGAGTCAGGAGACACTGGAGAGGGCTGGAGGTTTTGTTGTTGTTTTCTACCTGACTTTTCAGATGACATGCCTGCTGTCTCGCTGGGACAGGATCCGTGCAACCGGAGTCTGGAGTC
Organism: Hyperoodon ampullatus; assembly: GCF_949752795.1. NCBI lineage: Eukaryota > Metazoa > Chordata > Mammalia > Artiodactyla > Ziphiidae > Hyperoodon > Hyperoodon ampullatus. The sequence continues at coordinate 82,086,914 of NC_136923.1, read as the reverse complement.
AGGGTCCCTGGCTAGCACCGGAGTCTGGGTGCGCAGATTGCGCAGCCGGCAGCAGCGCAGAGATGGAGAGATGAAGACTGTGGCGGCGGGGGGCGGAGGGAAAGCAGGGAGGGGGGGAGCTTAAAGGGACCGAGGCGAGGGAGGGGGAATCCTCCAGACGCATCCCCACTCGGTCTCCGCTTTTGGACTACGTCTCGCCTCCTCTCACCCGGGCATTCAAACCCCCAGTTTGGGCTCCTTTGGAGTTGTCATGGAAACTGGGAGGCAAGCAAGACCAGGCAAGGCGGGTGGTACTAAGGGAAGGAAGGAGGGAGAAAGAACTCTCTAGAGTCTTCCCCTCCAAGACTGGCCGTAGTGATTATATTGTGGGAGGCAGCGAGCAGATTCAATACCCCAGTTCCCTCTGGATCTTTTTCACCCCAGTCAGGCCTCCGCTCCTCAGCTTCCCTCAGAGTCCCTGTAAGATCTCAGGATCTTCTCCCAAATCCTTTGCTCTTCGTTTTCCCCTCTGTAGGAGAGATGACTGTATGAGAGAGAACCGTAAAAACAGAACCAAAAACAAACAAACAACAAAACAAAACAAAATAGAGAGAGAGAGAAAAAAACCGTGTGCAGAGTTGAGGCCGGCCATGGCCTGAAAAGTTCCCAGGGTTATGACCTTGACCTGCCACCCTGGCCTGGGATGAATCGGGAGGTAAAGTGAGAGGCTCTGGTCTACAGCAGTTCAGAGGTAGGAGGCCTGTGGTGTGTTGGGGGCTGGGGGGTGCAGTGTGGGGCGAAGAGGAAGCTTGGGGGATATATAGATACATTTCCTCTCCAGGATGAAGGACCTGAAGCCCGCTGGGAGGAGGGGATGGATCAACTACTCATTGCTGGCAGCTCGGTTTGGGAATACGTGCTTGGTCCCCCTTCTCCCCTTTACTTATTGGGCTTCTTAGAGTTTCCAGGGCCCTCAGTGCTCAGATCCATTCCTGAAATCTCACCCACCCACCACCCCCGCCAAGACGCAGCGCCATTGCCTGAGTCGACCTGGGGGCACAGCGGTAACTGCAGTCTTTTTATTTTGCTTATTGTATCTTGGGAGCTTGTACGTGGGGATGGGGGGTGAAGATCAGCAGTCAGCCAAGATTGACCAGAGTTGGGCTTTTTGCAAAAACGTAACTGGGAGTCATTATTACCCATCCCACCCTCCCCCTTTAGACTAGTACTTCTCGGCCCCCGTCTGAGGCAGTCGCTCTCCGGAGCTCTGTCCTTCCCCTCCGACTCCAGGCAGAAACTACAGAGCTGTAAGAGAGGCGCTTGACAGGGCGATTCCCGGGCCCCAGAGATTTAGATCACAGCCCCATACCGCTCACTTGGCTTCTAAGGCGTTCGCGTTCGCGTGAGCCCCTAACCCCCTACCGCCACCCCATCCTCTACACAGCTCGGGGCGCAAGTTGGTTTTATTGGGAGAGACTTAGACTGGCAAAGACCTTGTGAATAGAGAGAGGAATTCAGAGAAGCTGTGATTTTTTTTTTTTTTAAATCAAGGGAAACGTCTTTAAATGCTAAGTAAAAGCCCTAACCCAGGCACCTGGGTATCAGTAGGGGTCACAGGTAGAGAGGTGCGGGACCCCTGGAGTTCAGAAGTCCAGACCGGGTGGGAAGGTCTGAGTAAGGAGCCGCCCACAAGGAGCTCCAAGTTCAGGGCGGGGTTGTGGAGTCACTCCGGTGGAAAGACTCATCCGAAAGCAAAAGAGCCTGAGTCAGCGCTGCCCTAGGGGCCCTCCGCCCCTGGGGGGCGGGGGTGTGTCACAGATGGGCCCCGGAGTAGAGTAGGGCAGAAGAAACTGGGCCAAGCTGCACTTTTACCTCGAGGGGCCTCGAGGGCTCTCCGTGTCTCTGGAAACAAGGGCACTACAAGCACTTCAGGATGAAGAGTTGTAAGACGCAGATCCGGCGCGGGCGGGAGGGAATGGGTTAGGAGTAGGGTCCGCCTGGGCTACCTTCAGCCCTCATCAGACGGACGACGAAATGCGAAGGACTGCCTTTCCCCAGTCTGTTCTCCCAGCGCCTCCCTGGGGAAAGAGAACTCCGTGTTCCGTTGCGGAGCCGGACGCCTGAATTGGGAAGTAGGGCGAATCAAGGCCGGGAAATGGGACCCTTGGGTCGCTGCTGCCGCAGGGACTGAAGAGGCATTCTCTCAATTACCAGGACATGTTTGCTGCTTCTGCCTCTCCCCGCCGGTCTAAGTGGATCGCTCCACCTATTTCCTCCCCCGCTCTTTGGGCGCAATGGATTGTTCCATTACCCCTCCAGTCTCGGGCCTGCGTTGCGGGGGACACTGGCACGGTTGGTAGGGAAAGCCCCGGACGTGACGGCTGAGTGCGACCCTGAGCAGCCTCCCTTCTCCCATCCGTCATTCCCCTGCGCGCGTTCTCCTTACACCCTTCCCCTCCCCCACGTGGGTTCCAAGCTGCAGGGAAGTAAACAGCGAGCAGAGCGAGGCTCACGGACCCAGGCCAGGTGGGACTTTGCACTCTCCCGGGGTCCTGCGCTGCTGCTCAGGGGTCCTTCTTGCAAAACCCCTGTCTTGCATGGCTGGGATGATGCATTAGGAAGATGCTGGCCTGGGGACAGAGTCCCCGCTGAGTTGGGGGCGGGGCTTGGGTGAGCGTCAGTGCGTCTACAATGTGGTTGGGGGGTGTGTTTGTGGGGAGAGGACCGGAGTAAAAGTAAAATATTTTGTGACAAGGACCTGGTGTGGGAACGGGCAGGGGAGGCTTGATTGCCGGCGATGTGTTCGGAAGGCAGGGGGTGTTGTCATCTCTCTCACAGGCCCTCATCGCCCCCTTCTCAGGCGGGAGCATGCTGGGGCTCCCGGGGCTGCGGCTCCCCCCGGCGGGGTTCCTGCTCCTGTTGCCATTCCTGCTGCTGCTGCTGCTTCCCGCAACCCCCGCGCCCCATCGGGCTTCCTACAAGCCGGTCATCGTGGTGCATGGGCTCTTTGACAGCTCGTACAGCTTCCGCCACCTGCTGGAATACATCAACGAGGTCTGGCGGGGGACCGCCGGTTGTGGGGCGTTGGTGGCGTCTGCAGAGGCTGGGGAAGGAGAATGGGGAACTGAATGCTGGGCCTGCCAACTTCCTCGGGGAGCTGGTGCTGGTGTGGGGAAAGTCTGGGGACGAGAGATCCTTGGTTCTAGCAGGGCACAATAGGCATGTGGGCGCTGGCCAGGGGGCGGTGTGGAGGGGCTTCATCGTCCATCCCCGGTTGGGGCATTGCCCCCTTCCCACAGACACACCCTGGGACTGTGGTGACAGTGCTCGATCTCTTCGATGGGAGAGAGAGTTTGCGGCCCCTGTGGGAACAGGTGCAAGGGTTCCGAGAGGCTGTGGCCCCCATCATGGCAAAGGCCCCTCAAGGGGTGCATCTCATCTGCTACTCGCAGGGTAGGCAACTTCCCCCACCCCAGCTCCTAAGCCCTATCTGAGGCTTGATCCTTATCTGAGGGACACTGCCTAGTGTTCCATTTTTTGAGCCACATTGCTTCAGCCAGAGCCCTGATACTTGAGCCCTCCTTTTCTGACTTTCCTCAGTACCTGGGTCTTATCTCTGTGTGTGTCCTGAGTGGGAGGGAGGCTCCCTGCACTGCTGCCCCTTTCTTTGCCCATTACCCATGGTTCTTGGACAGAAAAGGTAGTGGGACAGTAAAAAGCACCCCACAGTTAGTCGGGACACCCAGTATCGAATTCGGGTTCTGTCACTTACATGACATGGATGTTTTGACACAGGGTGTGTGCCTTCTCTGGGCTTCAGTTTCCTTTAGGTACACTGTGTGTGTGGGGGTGCGGACGGGGGGCAGTGTTGGCCCGGCTGTCCCTAAGTCCCTGCCCAATGTGGTGTTCTGCCTGCAGGGGGCCTGGTATGCCGGGCACTGCTGTCTGTGATGGATGAACACAATGTGGATTCTTTCATCTCTCTCTCCTCTCCACAGATGGGACAGTATGGAGGTGAGTGGGCACTGTGGGCTCCATAGGGGGGGACCCTGAGTCTTGAGGGCACAAGCTTGGAGCCACCTGGCACTGCTGTTCTCTTGCCAGACACGGACTATTTGAAGTGGCTGTTCCCCACCTCCATGAGGTCTAACCTCTACCGCATCTGCTATAGCCCCTGGGGCCAGGAATTCTCCATCTGCAACTACTGGCATGGTGAGTAGGACATGCCAAACTGGGGCCTCCATGGAAAGGGCATCCTGGAGGATAGGGCCTGCTGCTCCCACCTCTACCATAACCAACAGCAATGATAATGATAACTTAACAGTTATTGAGCACTTACTATGTGAACAGGCACTGTTCAAAATGCTTTATGTGGATCACCTTATTTGCCTTAGAGAGTATAGCCTGCTGCAGGGGTTGGCTGACTGTATCCTTAAAGGGCCAGATAGTAAATATTTTGAGTTTTGCAGGCCGTACAGTCTCTGTCACAACCACTCAGTTCTGCCACAGTCATGTGAAAGCAGCCATATATCGTATGTAAATGAATGAGTGTGTCTGTGTTGGCAATAAAATTTATTTACAGAAACAAGCAGTGAACTGGATTTGGCTAATGAGTCATAGTTTGCAAACGCCTGGTATAGCTTTTAAGACCATGGATGCTGCTGGGTCCAGACTGCTTGGGTTTGAAGCCTGGCCCTGCGGCATGACTTTGGGCAAGTTACTCAACCTTCCTGTGACTCAGTTTTCCTCATCTGTATAATGATATAGTACATACCTTATAGGGTGGTTATGAGGATTAAATAAAGTAATGAATGTAAGGTACTTTGAACAGTATCTGGCTCATAGTGTTAGAAAAAGGTGTTTGCTATTATGTTTACAATTATCATGGCTACTATTATATTACTATTCACCTTGTCTATTACTTTAGCCTCCTGATTGGTCTTCCAGCCTCTGGTCTTGCCTCTTCTCCCTGCTTCTCTGACAACCTTTCTAACTGCTGTTTGTACCCAGACCCCCACCATGATGACTTGTACCTCAATGCCAGCAGCTTCCTGGCCCTGATCAATGGGGAAAGAGACCATCCCAATGCCACTGGTAAGACCCCAGGCTCCTACCCTGGTCCCATTTTCTGCTTCTCTGACCCCCCGTGTTCCCCTCTCCAACCTGGCCTGACCCCTGTGACTGACTCAGGCTCTCTTCTTCCCACCCTGCAGCTTGGCGGAAGAACTTTCTTCGTGTGGGCCGCCTGGTGCTGATTGGGGGCCCTGATGATGGTGTCATTACCCCCTGGCAGTCCAGGTAATAAGGGACTGTGTGGCCTGAAGATTGGCTAAGGACACCCCAGCCCCCACCAATCTTTATCTCATTTCTAAAACTGGCCTGCTCCTTCCACTGTTCAGTTAATACCCCTACCCTCCACTCATCTTGTCACCCAAGACCAAAACCCGGGAGTCATCTCCTAGCCTCTTATATGTAGCCAGTCACTAAGCCCTGCTGACTCTACTAGGTAGAGTCTGCTTGCTCTCCCTCCCTACCAACCCCCCTTTGTAAAAACTTTTAACTTTGAAATATTTACAGATTTGTAGGAAGCTGCAAAGATAGTTTAGAGAGGTCCTGTGTATCCTTCACCCAGTTCCCCTCAATGGTTGTATCCTATGTAACTATAGCACAATATCAAAACCAGGAATATGACATTGGTACGTCTGTATAGTTCCATATGCCATGTCATCACATTTCCTACCACCTCCTTTACTTACCTGGACTTCTGTAATAGCCTCCAGCCTCGTCCCCTCTATCCTATTCCTCAGGAAAATCCATGGCTTCATGGCACTATGTGCCTGCCTTTGATCATCATAAGTGGTCTGAAATGTCACCTGATCTACTTTAGTCACTCAACAAATACTCTGTGTGCCTAGGCACTGTTCTGGGTCCTGGGGACGCAGTAGTAAATGAAAGAGAAGTCCATGGTGTTATGTAGCTTACATTCTTGTGGGGGAGACAGATAATAAATGTAAATCTGTATGCCAGGTGGTGATAAAATAAGGCAGGGGAAGGGATTACAGGATGGCCAGGGCCTATATTAGCTGGTGGCCAGAGAAGTCCTTCTGGAAGAGTTGCCATTTGAGCAGAGACTGAAGGAAGTGAGGGAAAGAGTTGTGCACCAAACTGGGGGAAGAACAACCCAGGGGAGAGGAGTAGCACCTGCAAAGGCCCTGGGGCAGGTCTGAGGAATAAGGAAGCCCATGTGGCTAGAGTGCAGGGAGCTATGGAGAGGGTGGGAGAGGAGGTGAAAGAGGTAGCAGGGAGCCAGTTACGGAGAGCCTTTGTGGGGCAAAGTAAGCACCACGCTTTTTTTCCTGAAATATACACAATATAAAATTTTACTTTTTTTTTTTTTTGGCGGTACACGGGCCTCTCACTGCTGTGGCCTCTCCCGTTGCGGAGCACAGGCTCCGGACGCGCAGGCTCAGCGGCCATGGCTCACGGGCCCAGCCGCTCTGCGGCATGTGGGATCTTCCCAGACTGGGGCACGAACCCGTGTCCCCTGCATCAGCAGGCGGACTCTCAACCACTGCACCACCAGGAAAGCCCTTACCATTTTTGAATGTATAGTTCGGTGGCATCAAGTCCATTCACATTCTTGTGTAAGCATCACCACTATTTATCTCCAGAACCTTTTTTTCCTTCCCAAACTGAAACCCCAAGCCCTTTACAGAATGGTAACTCCCTCATCCCTGCCGCTCCCTGGCCCCTGGCAACCATGGCCCTTGATTTTTGAAAATTCTGAGTGAGACGGGAACACATTGGAAGGTTTTAAGTGAATGAGTAACATGCCTTATAATAGTTAGAGGTTGGATTTATTTTTATCTCATGTCAAACAATCCTATGAAGATAATAATGGCTCAAGGTTATATAGCACCTTTGATGTCCCAAAGCATTATTCTAAGTACTTTTCAAATAAAGCTCATTTCATTCTCACAACAACCCTATAGGGTAATTACTATTATCCTCTTTTGACATATAAGGAAACTTAAGTACAAAGAGATTAAATAACCTGCCTACATTCATAGAGTTAGTAAGTGAAGTCAGGCTGTCTGACTTAACCACAATGTTTTGCTTCCTCTCTACAAAGGAGGTATTCTTATACAGGGCAAAGAAGATAAGCAACATGATCAACCACACACAGTGGGGAGTGTGTGGCAGAGCTGAAGTTTAAATCCAGGTCTTTGTGCCCCTACTGCTTTCCTACCGTGTGAAATCCAGCCCTTCAACAAGGCCTCCAGGCCTCCAACTCAGCACCCCCTGCACCCAGCTGTGCCTTACCTCTGTGCTGCTCTTGCTGTTCCATTTGCCTGGGACAGCCTTCCTTAGTCCAGGGTAATCGCTGGGAAGCCTTTGTTGATGCTCTAAAACTAGGGTAGTAGCCTCTCCTCTTTGCTCCCATAGCCCATATTGGCATTTGTTCAGTTATTTATGGCCTGTGTCCACTCAGTGCCCATGCCAGTTAAATATTCTTTTTTTTTTTTTTTTTTTTTTTTGCGGTACGCGGGCCTCTCACTATTGTGGCTTCTCCCGTTGTGGAGCACAGGCTCAGCGGCCATGGCTCACGGGCCCAGCCGCTCCGCGGCATGTGGGATCTTCCCCGACCGGGGCACGAACCCGTGTCCCCTGCATCGGCAGGCAGACTCTCAACCACTGCGCCACCAGGGAAGCCCTAAATATTCTTAATTTTAAAAAATTTAAGAGCTTTTTTTTGTTTTGTTTTTGCGGTACGCGGGCCTCTCACTGCTGCGGCCTCTCCCATTGCGGAGCACAGGCTCCGGACACGCAGGCTCAGCGGCCATGGCTCACGGGCCCAGCCGCTCCGCAGCACGTGGGATCTTCCCGGACCGGGGCACGAACCCGTGTCCCCTGCATCGGCAGGTGGACTCTCAACCACTGCGCCACCAGGGAAGCCCAAGAACTTTTTATTTTGAAATAATTTCATACTCAAGAAATTACCAAAGTAGTACAAAGCAATCTTGTATACTCTTCACCTAGATTTCCCAAATGTTAACATCTTACCGAGCTTACCTTAGCATCCTCTCTCTCTCCCTCCCTCTCTCTCTCTCTCCATATATATATATATATACACACACATATATATGTACAGAGTATGTGTGTGAACCATTTGAGAGCAGGTTGCATGATATCTCTTCACCCTTGAAAACTTCAGTATGTCAGTGTCTATTTTCTATGTACAGGACATTCTTTTACATATCCACAATACAATGATCAAAATCGGGAAATTAACATTGATACAGTACTCTGTAGACCTCATTCAAATTTTCCCAGTTGTCCTTATAGAAAAAATCCAGTGCAAGATCCAACCCAGGATCCCGTGTTGCATTTAGTTGTCATGTCTCTTTAGTCTCTCTCTCTTTTTTTTTTTTGCGGTACGTGGGGCTCTCACTGTTGTGGCCTCTCCCGTTGCGGAGCACAGGCTCCAGACGCGCAGGCTCAGCGGCCATGGCTCACGGGCCCAGCCGCTCCGCGGCGTGTGGGATCTTGCCGGACCGGGCACGAACCTGTGTCCCCTGCATCGGCAGGCGGACTCTCAACCGCTGCGCCACCAGGGGAGCCCTCTTTAGTCTCTTTTAATCCGGAATACTTCCTTGGTCTTTGTACACGACGTTGATATTTTTGAAGCGTGTGAGCCAGCTGTTTTATAGAATGTCCCTCAGTTTGGCTTTGTTGGCTATTTCCTCATGATTAGATTCAGATTATGCATTTTTGATGGGAATTCTGCAGAAGTGATGCTGTACCCTCAGTGCATCACCTCATGAGGTACATGATACTCAGTTAAGTATTGGTATCTTGAGTGTCCTCCCTGCTGCTTGTGTGCTCAACAGGCCGTGAGTTCCTGAAGGACCCTAGCCCACCTTGATTTTCTCCAGCTCTCCTGATAACCTCCCCCTTACCCCCCAATCTTTTTGTAGCTTCTTTGGTTTCTATGATGCAAATGAGACGGTCTTGGAGATGGAGGAGCAACTGGTGAGTTCGTTGGAATTACTTGCCCTCTCTGCGCGCACTGTCCCAGCTGTCCGTGGCTCTCTCTGCCACTGACACGGGAGTTGAAAGGTTCACCCTGTGGGGAGGGGGTCTGGGACACCAGCAGGAACTTACTTTGTCCTCCCTATGTCTTTCTACCATGCCCCTTTGCCCACCTTGAAGGTTTATCTGCGGGATTCTTTTGGGTTGAAGACTCTCCTGGCTCGGGGGGCCATAGTGAGGTGTCCAATGGCTGGGATCTCCCACACGGCCTGGCACTCCAACCGTACCCTTTATGAGACCTGCATTGAACCTTGGCTCTCCTGAGGGATCCCTCAGGAACTCCCCAGCCCAGAGACCAAGTGGTAGCCTTGGATGTCAGGCCCTGGTGTGCCCGTGACCACCTCATCGCTCCCCCACTGCCCCCACCAACCAGGGCTCCCAGGGCCCCTTCCTCCGCTCCTCTGTGAAAGGCAAATCCTGGTTTCCGCCATCTCGTGTCCTCTCGTTTGGGGCTCGCTGCGAGCTCCCCCATCCTCTTAAGGCCAAGCTTGGGAAGTGAGAAGCCAGGTTTACTCGTGGCCGCTCCTCGACTCTGGCTGGAGACGCAGAACCCAGCCCCTGCCCACCACAGGGGTCTCCTTCCAGGCCACTCAGGACATTTTTAGCTTCTGTTTTCCCCATGTTCCCTGTTCGTCTGAACTCCCAAACCCCAGGAAGGACCACCCATAGAGTGGGGTTCTGAGGCTCCCCTATGGGGACATTTCCGTTCTTGAAGTGTCAGTGTTGGGGAATATCTGTGGCCCATGAGGCCCATCTCAGGTTTGGGGATCCCCCAGTCCCTATGTTCAGTATTGGGGTGCCCTTGGGGAGCTCAGTTTCTTTGAGGCTCCAGCCCCTCTTTTAGCTACCCTTGAATGGGTGTTACCCCTGTATTTATGGAAATAAAGATCCATTTACTCAGTTTGGCTTGACTCATTTGCAGGTGAGGGAGACCTGGCTCCCCAAGGAGGGTGGGGATGGAGAGCCTGAGGCCCGGGTGCCCGGATGCCTGGTCTGGGGTGGGACCCCCTTGGTGTTTCCGCTCTCTCAATGCCCATTCTGTGTGGGTTCCTGATTCTCTGCGGGTTCTTTCCTGCTGAGGACAATTCTCTTCCTGTCCCAGCCTGTGATTGGGGGCTGAGCCCAGGGCTCTAGTGGTTTGGGCCCCAGCCTCATGGGTGGAATGCGCCAGCCACCCCCAGGCTAGACGAGGGGGCTAAGGGTCAGGGTAGGCATTTGTTGTGCCCCTTTTTGACCTTTGTAGGCCAGAGCTGGGTGAGGGGCTGGACAATGAGCCTCCTCTTCCCTGAAAGAAGGAATCTTGGTGGAGACAATAAGGCCCTGTCTGCTCTGGCATGGGGGGTGGTGGCTGACTCAACTTTGCATACCCCCCACCAGGCCCTAACAAATGTCATCAAGAAATGGGGGCAATTTTCCCTTTACTGCCCTGGGCAGTCCCCACCACACCCGTCTTTCTTTCCTCATCTGATCTTGCCTTTTCTCCCATGACTTGACCCCACTTTGTTCTCTGCCAGCTCTGCCTTTTCCTGCCCCTCAGTTCTTCCCTAGTCTGTGTTGGGTTGAAGGGTGGAGGGCAAGGGCCAGGGGTGCTGCTGGTGTTTAAAGCTGGTGGTCTCTGCTGCTTTGGGGGAGTTCCAAAAATAGGGGGCCTCATAGGGTTGAGAAGAGACTTCCAAGGGGCCCTTTGCTTGGCTGCGGGGGTGAAGGTAGTGGGATCTGGACCCCACTGAACTGACCAAGCTCCAGCTGTGGAGGAGGCTTGTGGGAGGGGGCAGGAATGGGAGGGCTCTGTCTGGCCCGCCCCTCCTCTCCTTTGCAGCCCGCGCAGCCCGCCCACCAGTCTGAGCTGCTGCTTCTGAGGCTGGTGGCCTGAAGTCTCCAGGAGAGGGGGAAAGACAGGTGGGGAGAGAACGTCAATGGGGAAAGACTGGGGGTCACTCAGAGTCTTAGAGTTGAGTGTGAGTTGGGTTGTTGTCTGAGTGAGGGGAGTGGGTCCAGGGTGTGTGTGGTGGTGTGGGTGCGTGAGGGTAGCAGGAATGTGTTGAAGGTGGGGTTTCCAGGTGTGTGGGTGTGTACAAGGCGTAAAGGGGTGTAATGGTGCACATCTGATATTTTGAAGGTAGGAGGATTAGGATGGAAGAGGGCGCGTCAGAGCCAGGAGGGTCATGAGGGGAGGTGGAGGGAGTGTGTCAGGCTGTGAGCTTGTAGGGTGCTGCATGGACCATGATGTGCTAAAGGAAGGGGGGTGTTAGTTAAATGTACCTGCAGGTGTAGACAATCCTGGTGGCTAGTGCAAGCGTGCAAATGAATGTCCTGCCCCACTTAAAGGGCACCAGCAGACTGCTCTTGGAAGGGTTGGAACTGGAGAAGTTAACAGGAGAGGGGAAGGGCCTCCACTAACCTCTTCTTGCCTGCAGCTGGCAGAGTCCGAAGTCAAGGAGAAACATGGGGTCCAGGGCTGAGCTGTGCACTGTCTTAGGCGGACTCTCATTCCTCCTGCTACTGATGACAGGCGAGGGGGCCAAGGGTGGATCCCTCAAAGAGAGGTGACAACAGAGGGGGCAGGGCCAGGGGTGAGGTCTTCATGAAAACTGCTGGGGCTGGGGCTTCACAGGTGGCAAAACAAAGTTTAGAATGGGGGGGAGGCTGTCATTTTTAGGGAGGGTGGGGCCTCAGTGGAGCCTGAAGGGAAGTGGGGCTCCTGGCTCCCCAGTGCCTGGCCCACTCAATGCCTCTCACTTTCCCCCGCATGGGTGCAGTCAGGGGGTCTGCTCCAAGCAGACGCTGGTGGTCCCACTCCGTTACAACGAGTCCTACAGCCAACCCGTATATAAGCCCTACTTGACTCTGTGCTCTGGAAGGCGTGTCTGCAGCACCTACAGGTGAGGGGTGGGGAGCCTGGGCTCTGGGGTCTCCCAAGAGGAACGAACCCCCCAAACCGGGACCAGGACCCATATGCCAATGTCCAGAGCCCGGCGCTGTGTTCCAGGACCACGTACCATGTGGCTTGGCGGGAGGTGAGCAGGGAGGTGCAGCAGACCCACGCCGTGTGCTGCCAGGGCTGGAAAAAGCGGCATCCCGGGGCGCTCACCTGTGATGAAGGTGAGGCTGGGTCTTCCCAGGCCTCGGGGGAGGTGCGCCCCGCCGGGCTGGAGAGCCAGGCCTTCCGCTCGGTTCTGAACCCCGCTTCCTGCGCCCGCAGCCATCTGCGCCAAGCCCTGCCAGAACGGAGGCGTCTGCGTCCGGCCAGACCAGTGCGAGTGCGCCCCGGGCTGGGGTGGGAAGCACTGTCACGTGGGTGAGTTGCCTCGCCCTCCCTCGGGGTGGCGCCAGGACCTCCCTACCCGCTGTGGCGCCCCCCTCAGCCCCCTCCTCTTTCCGGTGACTAGACGTGGATGAATGCAGGGCTGGCGTCACTCTCTGTTCGCACGGATGCCTCAATACAGCCGGCAGCTTCACCTGTGGCTGCCCACAGGGCCTGGTGCTGGGCCCGGACGGGCGCACTTGCGCAGAAGGGGCCCCCGAGTCCCCAACCAGTGCCAGCATCCTCAGCGTGGCCGGTGAGTGGGTGGGCGCGTGGGGCATGCGGAGGGCCGGACCAGGGGCGGGGCCCGGGCAGTGGTCACGCTCGGCTTGGTCCTTTGTCCCAGTTCGGGAGGCTGGACACGGTGAGCGTGCCCTGAGGCGGGAGATTCGCGAGCTGCGAGGGCGCCTGGAGCGGCTGGAGCAGGTGAGTGGAGATGCCTGGGGCCCAGTCTGGGTGGCAGACCCCACCCCCAACACCCTGAGGTGTCTCTTCCTTTGTAGTGGGCCAGTCAGGCTGGGGCCTGGGTCCGAGCAGTGCTGCCCATGCCCCCAGAAGAGCTGCAGCCCGAACAGGTGGCAGAGCTGTGGGGCCGAGGCGACAGGATCGAGTCTCTCAGTGACCAGGTTCTGCTGCTGGAGGAGAGGCTAGGTGCCTGTGAGTCCCCACGCCCCTCGCTGTGGGGACCCCCATCTCTCCCAACAGCTGCCCCCAGCTCTTGCAGACACCTTTTCCCAACTCAGTTTTCTCTTGTCCAAGATCTCTCCTCCTCCACTCACTCACCCCATACCTTCCCCAGATTTGCGCACTTTACCACCCCTTCTCCCGGTCTGTCTCCAACTTGGTGGTGCCACTCACTGGTGAGTGGGACTGTCAGTCCTTCAGTGTCCAGGGCCCGCTCCGGGCATCCGAGAAGTCCACAGTCAATGTGTCTGCCTGTCTCCTTGTCATTAACCAGGCTCCTGTGAGGACAACAGCCTGGGCCCAGGCCTCAATCGGCGGAGCTAAGGAGCCTCTGCAGAGCCCCTGCCCCACTAATTTATACAGAAACTGGACCCACTAATCCTCTGGGATTGGCCGGCTGGGGAGCTGCAGATAAGGCTATCTGCCACTAAGGAGCAATGCACAATGGAAACTTTGGAGAGCTGAAGAAAGGAGGAAGGCGGGTTGTCTTGGCCTGCCCCTGGGTCTTCCGGCTGGGGCAGAGGCCTGGATGAGAACCGCTTTTTTAACTCCTTAACAAACGCAGCCAGAAAAGTGCCCAGATCTCTCTCAATCTTTATTCTCGGTTTCTTGCTGTTATCCAGATAATTAATAAAAATCAACCACGCAAAACTGGGTCCCACCCTCTCCTTTTGCTCCCAGCCCACCTCCGTGGTTGTGAGCACAGGTCTGGGGTGGGAGGCAGGGAGTGGCTAATGCCACAGGGAGGAAATGAAAACTGGCTCAGAGAGGGGAAGCCTCAAAAGAAAGAGAAATAAATTAAAAGCCCTCCCATCCCCTCCAGCCAGGGTTCAGTTCCTTTCCCCAACTCCCCAGGGTGAAGTGAGTGCAGCACCTGATGTCTGCCTCTTCCCCTTGTGTCTGGTTAGAATGGTACAGCAGGGCTGTAGGGGGCTTGGTGGGGCCAGGACCACTGAACAGCTATACCCAGGGGATGAGGGGAAGCAGAAATGTGGCATCCAAGAGTGTGCTCAACCCTGGGCACTTGGACAAGGGCAGGGATGAGACCTCTGAGTGACAGAGTCCAGCCCCCACTGACAGGAGGCTCCACGGGAAGGAGGGAGAAGGTGCTGAGGAATGTTTCCAGGATGAGCCTGGGAGAAGTGTTCCAGGCATCAGCTTCCAGCCACAGCGTGAGGAGTCGTCCTCACAAATGGATGAGTCCACTGAATCCGTGGACATGGGAGTGAGAAATTGTTCCACAGAATGGATGAATCCACTGGCCAATGTGGGGTGGAGAGGTAGAGAAGACCACAAAGGAAGAGGGTCCACTGGGGACAGAATGGAGTGTTCCTACCCTTGTGTAGGCTGAACCGCTGAAGATGAGGGGGAGGCAACTGTCCCACAGACAGGATGGCACAGAAGGTGGGGTTCAGAGTGGAGCCCGCACCTAGGCAAGAGACCGTTGGGGAGCGGTGCTGGGAAGGGGGCAGGGAGCGGTGCTGTAACCACATTCACTTCAGAAGTTGAAGATTCCAAAGAAGAGAACAAGTGGGGAGAGGGGAAACGAGGAAGAGGGCTTGGCCCAGCTTCAGGCCCACTGGGCTGGTAGGTGTGGAGACGGTGGGGGGTAGGTGGGAAGGGAGCTCAGAGCTGGGCCTCGCTCACCCCTCCAGGCTTCTTCAGATAGTCACCACCACCCCTGCCATCAGTGGAGATTTCCCGGAAAACGGTGAGCATGGAGTGTCGGACTGTGTCGGCCAGAGCTGGGACGTCATCTGGTGTCAGCCCTTCTGTGGGCACTGGGGGCAGCACCCGTACCTGACATCGCCCTGGGAGGGGGGTGAGCACCATCACGGCCTGTGTACCGGGACTCTGCCCACAGGTGGAGCCTGGTTTCCGAGCTCTCCGGATACTTACTCCCCTCCTCAACCTTTCAGTTCTCTGCCGTGGACAGCTCCCCCTCAGCTTACCAGCTGCCACCTGTTCTCTGAGGCCCGACCACGCAAAGCCTTCCCCAGCCCCAGTCCAGACACCTCAGCACCCTGCCAGCCCCACTGTCTGGGTTTAGTGTTCACCGCCGAATGCTCTAACTGCACACACAGGCTTTATCGTTCCGGCTAGACAGTAATGGCCTCTCTTGGAGGGACCAAGTGTTGCCCCTCTAGCAGGGTATAGGGGGTGCTTAATAAATAATAAATACTTATTGGCTGATGTGGGGTCACATTAGATGATCCTGTGGACATCTCAGTGCTGACGCTGACTGAAGCTCCTGCCCCACGGGGATGTCCCGCTAGCCTCTCCCACGGCCCTTCTGGCCGCCCCCCCACCCCAGATCTGCACGGAGCCCTCACCTGAAGTGAAGCGGCGCTCCTTCTTGCAGTAGAAGTCTTGATAGGAGGACATGACTATGGGAACGATGGGAACCTGAGGGAGAGGAAAAGCGATCAGCCTTCTGAGGCCCCGGGGACCAGCCTCTGCCAGGAGAGGAAGGGGTGGTGGGGGCTTGAGGGTCAGCAGTGGACGGGAAGGAGTAATCACCTGGGCCTGCACTGCGAGGTGGAAGGCGCCACGTTTGAAGGGCAGCATGGAGCCATTGTGGTTTCTCGTGCCCTCAGGAAAAACCCAGACCCGCACCTGGGAAAGCAAGAGAGTCAAGGAAGACGCACATACGGAGGGATCAGAAAATGGCTGTGACGCTACAGTGGGACTTGTGAGGCCTGGTGGCCCTGCACGTCAGTTTGTTTACAACTGTTCTACTCCATAACCCCCGTTTCCCCAGGGTGACTCACATCCTGTGTGAGCAGGGTCTGGGCGACCTCAGACATGACACTGATGGCATCCCCAGTGCGCTTCCGGTCAATGAAGATGACTCCCGCCAGCCAGCAGGCCAGCCCGGCAGAGCCGGCCCACAGCAGCTCGCGCTTGGCAATGGGCACACAGCGGCCTGGCAGCACCTCCATCATCCCTAGGGCAGAGGTTGGGGGTGGGGTGAGGATACCTCACCCAGGTCATCACCCAGGGACTAGAGCTAAAGGAAGAGGCAGACCTGGGGGCGAGGGGTGGGGGAAGCCCCAGAAGGTAAGAAAAGGTGACGAAAGGTGTATGATCTTATGAGGGCGGCTCTACCCCAGGGAAAGAGGCCTGCAGAGGGAGCAAGGGGGCAACGCCCCGATGAGGGAGGGTTGAGGACCTCTAGGGGGAGGAGATCCCAGGGGGGGGACTGCAGGAGGATGGGCGTGGCTAGGGGAGGCTGCTCACCAAGCAGGTCGAGGGAGCTCTGGTGGTTGGAGACGACAACGTAGGGCTGTGAAGGAGGGAAGTGGTGCGCCCCTCGTACCTCCACTCGGATCCCGTACAGGTATTTGATGTGGAGCAGCATCAGACGCAAGATCCTGTGGAGGTTCCACACGGCAAGGGGTTCCTGTGGGACCTGCTGACGTCCACCTGCAGACCTCAGCCCCCCTCCCCCGGCCCCTGTCTTCCTGGGCATCTTTGCAGTCTTCTCCGCTTCCTTGCCCCTGGGCTCGCTCAGTGTCTCCTACACACTCAGTGCCCTCCCCAGCCACTGCCTGCTTCTGACCCTAAGGTTCCCTCATCACCCAAAACCCCTTGCCCCTCACTTCATGTTCTCGACGTTGCGTCCTCGCACGGCACACACAGGGATGGCGAGCACAGCCAGGAAGAGGATCCAGCCATTGTAGAAGGCCATCTTGAAGAAGTACTTGGCACTGGGGCTGCAGAACCACAGAGTGGGCAGCAGGAGGGAGAGCAGCAGCAGTAGAGTCCATACCCCTGGCCACAGCTCCATCCTGGTCACCTGCAGGGGACGGGGCGAAGGACACTGGGCCTGGTTCCTGGGCTGGGGGCGGGGCGGGCAAGGTGCAGAAGGGAGGGTTTGGGGGGGCTCTGGGGGCCAGGGCTCCCATTAAAACCTGTCCAGAAAGCCTCTCTCGGATGGGGGCGGTGGGGATGGGAGCTCAGGACTGTTCTCCCACCCCTCTCCCTGAAGGATCCAGATACGTTCAGACATGAGACACAAGGTACGGACATCCACAACTCACAGACCCATGACAACAACAGGACATTAATAATAGCTAATGCTTGTAGCTGGTAAGGATCTTATAATGGTCTATCCCTCTGCTGTCCAATATGGTAGCCACCAGCCACATATGGCAACTGAGCACTTGAAATGTGGCCTAGTCTGCATTGAGGGGTGCTTAGAGATATAAAATACACATCAGATTTCAAAGACTTTGAATGAAAAACAGAATGTAAAGTATCCCATTAATAATCTTTTGTATCGATTACATTGTGAAATTATAACCTTTTGGACATACTGGGTTCAATACACTAAAATTAATTTCACCCTGCTACTTTTACCTTTTTTATGTAGCTACCAGAAAATTAAAAATTACATATGTGGCTTGCATTACAGTTCTGTTGAACAGGGCTGGTCTATATACTATGTTAAGTCCTTAAATATGAAACACACGATTTACGTTTTAAAGGAGACAGACCCAGAAAGGTTAAAAAAACTTACTTGAGGTGATATGACTCCTAAGAGGCACTTCCTAGCTTAAAGCTAAGCAGCTTGTGCTCCTAACCACTTGGTTATGCTGCTGCCTGTACATATACACACAAGTGCACACACAGCACGCAGCAGATACAGTGGAAATGACAAAACAGACATCCTCCAGGGGCTGACTGGCAAGAATAAAGGCTGTGTCACTAACGCAAACTCAGACACACACAGTCATACAAAGACTGACCTGTTCACACATATACGCAAATTTACAATCACACCCATGACCGATAAGGGATGGTAAATTCATACCCAGTAAAACCCCTCTCCACCCAGGCAGGCTCCCTGTTCCCAGATAAACCCATGCACATACCTCTATTAATCCTGCTTCCACAAACAGGCAAACAAATCCCACCACCCACTTCCCTCTCTCCCAGCAACACTGCAGGCAATGTGGTCAGACATGCAGTGTGTAAGGCGTCACCAAGCGAAAAAAGGAGGGCAGAGAGTAAAAGGGTCATTACACCACCTGCCCTGGGAGAGGAAAGAGCTCAGGAGGAAGAGGCACAGGCATGCGGAATCTGCTCTTCAGGCTCTTCCTCCTTCCTCCACTCTGCCCCACGGTCTGGGGCAGGGTCACAGTTCACACAAATGGTGTTCAGGCAAATATCTGTCACTTGTATTAAGGCCAAAGGCACGCCCTTCCAATGACAGAAGGGCTGTGCTCCAAGGTAAGTCCATTGCCAAGGGTGAATGTAACAGGTGGTAGAGGAAATGGGACTCTGCCAGCTCTAGGACAATAGGCTTTCTGAGTTGCTTCATCCTACTGCCCCCGCGAGGTGGAACAAGCGCGTCTCCCCTGGACTATCTGCAACAGGCTCCTAACTCTTCCCCTTCGATCCATCTTCCACATGGCAACCACAGATGTTTCTGTGACACAAACTTGAGCATCCCTCTTGCCCAAAGGCCCTTCTTGACAAGTTAACTTCTGCCTACACCTTTGGCCACATCCCTGCAAATGCCTTTTCGCTCTAGTCAAACTGATTTACTTCAGTTCCTCAGACACACCATTATCTTTCACGCTTCTGTGCCATGAACATGCTGTTCTCTTTGGCTGCAATGTTCTTCACTTGCCTTACACAGTTCAGTGTCACTTTTTGGAGGTCTTCCTGAACCCCTCCAGGCCTGTGTTTTCATTACACTTTTACCTTGATCACTGATTCTCCAAGTGCGGAAAAATAAATTCTTGGACCTCACCCCAGATTATTGAATCAGAAATTTAGGCCGTTGGGCCCATGAACCTGTATATTATTTTAAACAAGCCATCCAGGTGAGTCTGATGTGCACATAAGTTTGAGAACCACCCATCTTGACACTAGACAGGGTGTAACCCCTTGAGGTTATCTTTGTTTCCCTCCCTAACGTGTAAGCAGCTTGAGGACAGAGATTGTCTTATTCCCAATGCCCAGGACAGAAGGAAGCAGAGAAGACGCTCAATAAACATTTGCTGAACAGATTATAAGGCTGTGTACATACCCACATAGCCATAATTAACGAGACAACAGTTCTGAACACCAATCAGATAGCTACCCTCTTGAGGACTATTAACTAGGAAAAGAAAAGCCACCAAGAAAGCAATGAACACACCAGGCCTAACGGTAACCTACTCTGGATATACATACACAATACAGGGTCACGGTGAAGGCAGAGTGACAGCAATCTAGACAAGATGGCACATACAATCTTGCACACAAGAGAAGCATACAGAAAGGGGATTGACATGCCACAGGGGAAAGATGCCGCTGTCATCAAATACATGCCAACAGTGCAAAGGGCGGGGGACAGATAATGTACATGGCAGAGCTGACGCTGTGCTATGCATTGAGCTCCATGGACACAGACTGTTCACAGGCACCAGATGTAATGTGTATGAAGAGACACAGGCCAGCGGGGTCAGCAAGGTAAGGCATATGGGGATGGTTCTTTAGGGACATGGAGGCCCAGTTACCTTTTTCTCTAATATGTGACATTAAGTGACTCTCTCCAGAGCAGGGATGTCCGAGGATTTATAACCATAATGGAGTGCCAAGTGAGTTAATGAGCATACGGCTCACAAAGTATATTGGCAATAAAATTATAAAATAAACAGTATATGTAACCAGAAGCACACAAGCTGTGAACGTGTCACATCAGCACATTATGCGAAGGGGCACACATGTGTGCGGTGTGAACTGGGATTGGGAAAACACATGCAATAAACAGGCCAATCCGATCACAACATGAGTGTGCGCTAGTCGCTAAGCCACGAGATCCCACACACGAAGATGACTGCATATGGTGGGACTATGCACGTAACCTGTGAGCCCGAACAAAATAAGGTATGACCTCTACATGCTAAAGTAAACATGCAAAGTAAACATAAGATGTGCAAGAAACATGAAACCACATAACAGATGCAACAGATGAGAACACACACATGTGAACACATCAAGACTGGACATGAGACACGGACATAAGATATGAGAACAGGCAATTCTGATGGAAGATAACACATCTTTTCTCCACAACCCATGGAGAGCACAGGACAAACTGGCCGCACACGAGCCATTAAACACATCAAAGGCACACCCACTCAATGTAGAAAACATGGCCCCCCACAAGGCATCTGTATGTCAGTAAGGGTCGAACACAGCATGGAAGGCCCCTGAGAAACAAGAGGTCCTGTGCCTTGAGAGAAACAGGTGTCTCAGGGCATCCCTAGGAAGCAAATTCTGCTGGGGAAAGGAGGGCACTAAACTGCCTTCTGCCTGCCACTACCCCCCAAGGGTCACGTGGGGCCAAAGGGCAAGAAAAGGAACTGGGGAAGGTGTTGGGGCTTTCCTCTCCCAGATTCCCTGTCCACACCCCCATCTCAAGTTCACAGGGTCTCTCTCCATCTCTCCTCCCTCACGTCTCTTCCATCCTTCCTCCCTCTCAGGCCCCCTCTCCCTTCCCCAGCAACCCTCTCCCAAGTCGGCCCGTATCCTTTCCCCACCAAGCCTCTCCACAGCCCACCCTCCCAGGCCCAATCTTTCCCCCTCCCCTCCTCCACATCCCTTTTAGCCCCCTCCTCCCTCCTCCTCCCATCCCTTTCCTGCCCCCACCTCAGTGGGGTGGGGGGCCTGGGGGGCTGGCCCCCTCCCCGGCCAGGATGCGGCAGCGGTGGTGGCGGGTGGCTGTGTCTCTGCCTCAGTCGGGGTGTCGGTGCCAAGGGGGCGACAGGATTTGGGGGTGTCCTAGCCCCGGCCGATGGAGGGGAGGTGAGAGTGGGAGGCTGGGCCCATAGCGGTAGGAATGGTGGGGGGTTGTCCCCCCAGCTCCCTCCCTCCCTCCCTCCCTTTCTGCTGTCTCTCTGAGGGCTGGGGCTGCTGCTGCCGCTATCCCCCGCCACCCCTCCCCACGCCCGCTGGTTTCCGGGGCTGGCCAGGAAGTAGGGGGCGGTGATGGGCGCCCTGTTTTGCCAATCGCCTCCCGGGGACCCAGGCATCTCCTCCCCACATCTTTCAGTCTCCTCTTGCTAGCTCCACCCCACGAGAGCTCAGCTGGACTCCGTCTCGGTCTCTCTGGCCTTTTCTGGCTCCAGCTGCATCTTCTTGTCTCCAACTTCCTTTCAGCACACATGGCTTGCGTGTCCCTTGGTGCTGTATTCCTTCCTTGGCCCGTTCCTTCTCATTCTCCATCAGCTCTCCTCTTATTGTCAACTTGTTTCTTTTCTTCTCCTTAACTCCCACATCTGCTGCTTATTCCCTCCAACTCCAACCCTTTTCCATCTCCCTCTTCCTGTTCCCCCATTCAAGTCCACATATGTATCAAGCACCTACTATATGCCAAGCTCTGAGTTCTTCACCTCTCTTCTTCTTCTCTCCAGGACTCCATCTCACCCCACCTCACCCTCCAGCCCTCTTGTCTGGTTTCTGCCCTTTGTCCCTGCCACTATCTCCCAGCAGTCCAGCTCCCTCCTCCACTGACCTCCTCCCACCCCCCACCCCTTCCTGGTCTTTGGAGAGACGGGACACTCTCAGGCCCTCTCCCTGCCCGTTTCCTTCTGTGATGTACTTTAACCTCAGTACCTTTTCTTTTCTAGTTTCTTCCTTCTTATCAGTCTCCTTACTCACCCAAGCTGAGACTACCCCTCTCCTCAACATAGAAAAAATGTGCTCTTCTTCCAGTGGAAACTGGGCATTAGGGTTGCTTTCTTGAAAAAAATAAGTGAGGAAGAATGCTGATTCCTCTGGGATAAGCATGCCTCCTTAATTCTGTAGTATGTACCTAGCTCTCCCTCCAGCCCCTGCTGCCCTCTCCCCCATACTCCCATCATCCCCTTATCAGGATCATTCCATCACTCCTCCCTTCTTGGTCTCCACTTCTGCCTCTCAATAGGGTTTCCCCCTAAACCTCTACACGCTTCCCGAACACTAACCTCCCCTGCCGTAGGCAGCTCCTAACTTCTCACCGTTCCTTACTGAGTCACGTGGGACCTTTTATCAGGATGTTGTTGAAGAACCCTCAGCTTGTGTCTGGCCACCAGCCCCACTGGACAGCTTTGTCCAGAAAGAGTTTACACGCCCTGAGGAACAAGATGTAAAGAACACTGGTAATGGGAGGACTGTTACCTAGTTCTGCTCCTTGAGCCACAGTGAGGGCCACTGACTGTAGAAAAGGCCCAAACTCGTACGAAAGGCCCAAACTCTGAAGCAGCTTGCCCAAGTCCCAGGGGTCCAGCCCAGGAGGAAGACCCCAGTTCTGCGGGGCACAGTACAAGAAGGAAGGGGCGGGCCTAACCCCTTTCCGCCGCGGGTCGCCTAAAAGGGGGTGGGTCTTGCCTCTTCACCCACTCACAAAGGGGTGGAGCTAGACCTTTTCTGCTCTGAAGGTTTAAAACGGTGTCTAGGGCAACTCTGTTCTACTCTGTGTCACATTAAAAAGGGGATGGGCCTTTACTTCATTTCTGCTTTGTAAATCACCTAAAGAGGGGCGGGCTGAGTCGTCCAGCCGAGGGAGATGGGTTAACACCAGCGCCGCAGATCGATGTTCGCACCATCCAAACGTCGGGCTAATCCCAGTTCTGCTCCCTTCTTCACCAAGAGGGAGGGGCGGACCCAAGTTCTGCTCTGTACGTCACCGAAGGAGGCCGGAGCCATTTTGAACCCTGCGACCCTAGCATTTGTCCTCTTTTCCGAGCTCTTCGCCGTCTTTTCCGACCTCGGCCAATCAGGGGCGAAAAAAACGGCCCAATCAGTCGAGAGACACCGCAGTCGGAGGACCCGGATGAGGCCGAGACAAGGCTTTTGAACCCCAAATCCCGCCAATTGTAGAGCAGTCACCATGGCGACAATATAGCGGTGAAGGGGTGGGACCAGAGAAAGCTCAACTCTCATAGGATTGGCCCACCCCTTCCCTCCGCCTACTGCGCACGCGCGCTTTACCTGGCCTCCATTTTCCGTCGAGTTCTAGCCAATTAGTTGCTTAGGAGCTATACGCTCCAAAGTCCAAAGGAATCCGGACGTTCTCTGAAAGAGGAAGTAAAAGAAAGACTGGGGCTTGTAGTGGGCGAGGTCTAAATAGTCTTGAGCCAATTGCTTCTGGCCTTTGGTTATGACTGGCAACTACTCAGACGAATAAAGCCCACCCTGGCCGGGGCGACAGGACGTATGGAATATCTACCAATCCCATGGCACTGCAAACTGACTATGACTGTATTAGCCAATAGTCATTAAGCAAGGGCGGGACCGCGTAAGCCTCTTTCCTCCCCCGCCCTTTGGGCCAGTCCTTTCTTTCGATTCTGTATGATTGGCAAGCACTGAGACCAATAGTGATTAGAAAACCTTGAAGCCTGCCAAAAGATCGTGGGCAGGAGGCGGTTTCTCGTTTGTTGCGGCGTCTGTATGTGTGTTTCGGGGGATTAAGGGGCACGCGGGGGGCAAAGTACCGGCCATGGCAGCAGCGGAGGAGGAGGACGGGGGCCCCGAAGGGCCAAATCGCGAGCGGGGCGGGGCGGGCGCGACCTTCGAATGTAATATATGTCTGGAGACTGCTCGGGAAGCTGTGGTCAGCGTGTGTGGCCACCTGTACTGGTGAGAATCTGAGAGGGGTGCGAAAAGGAGTGGGGCTCTGATTTATACTGGGGAGGCTGGGGGCGGGGGGACCATACAGTCATACAAATAATCGGAGGGCACATTCTCATAGGTGAGGCGTGAGGGGGGTTCTTACGTGTTTTTGGGTATGTGTGGGCGAGAGGGTCACGTCTGTACAGAGGAGAACTGTGGAAAGGAAAGTCAGCAACTAGGAGCCAACCTAGTTGTGTTAAGAGGTGCGTAAAGAGGAAGTGGGGGGCAGGGGGTGGGCACTGCACATCTGTGCAGGCGAGACGCGAGCCACCTTACCCCAGGGAAGGGAGGGGTCTTAGCTGTACAGGTGGGATCGGATTAGGCTCAAAGGTTAGGGGAGGCACGCATCAGTTGAGTAGGGGGAGATCTAGGGAAGGTGGGATCACATGCAGGTGAGATATGGCAAGGGGTGGTATGAGAAACTTGGGGACAAGGGCACTGTGGAGGGGCAGCCCCCAAAGGTTAAGGAGTTGTGGAAGTAGGGACTTTGTTGGGCATAGGAGAGAGGAAAAGGAGTAGCGGGAGAAGGTGCTGGTAAAGGGGGTTTGGTCTGGGAGTGATGGGGGCAAGGATAGTGCTGGGGCTGAAAGAGGAGACCTGGAAATGGGTGGTTGAACAGGACTGGAAATTAAGTTGAAAGGCAGAGAAGGGAGGGGTGAGGATTTGTGTGTGTGTGTGTGTGTGTGTGTGTGTGTGTGTGTGTGTGTTTTTGCTGGGGGAGAGGAGAGAGGAGAGGGTTGAGCATGTGAGGATGGATGTAGCTTTAGGTGTTGGAAGATCAGAGAAGCAGCAAGGCCAAGTTGGCTAGTATGGTAGGGGTTGTGGAAAATATGAAAAGAAACAGCAGGTAACACCTGGTAAGAGGGGGAAAGATGGGACTCTGAGGTTGGGTCTGTGTCTCTCTTTTGTGTAACTGGTTTGACCTTTCTCGTTCCCCTTCCAGTTGGCCCTGTCTCCATCAGGTGCGTACGCAGAGGAGATGAAGAGGGAGATGGGGAGGTCTGAGGAGCTGGAAGACCCTTCTGTGTACTGGAAACCACTACATTTTTTTCCCCCAGTGGCTGGAGGCACGGCCAGAGCGGCAAGAGTGCCCAGTGTGTAAAGCTGGGATCAGCAGAGAAAAGGTTGTCCCCCTTTACGGGCGAGGGAGCCAGAAGCCCCGGGATCCCAGGTGAGAGAGGGGAGGTGATGCTGAGGGAAGATGGAAGGTTCTGCTTGGGGAGTGGGGTCTGGAAGATGAGGGGCTATTTCCTGCTGATAGTCCCTCTCCTCTTCCTCAGATTGAAAACCCCACCCCGCCCCCAGGGCCAGCGACCCGCTCCAGAGAGCAGAGGGGTGAGTCTTGTCTGATTGTATTCCTTCCTTGCCAAAGACTTGCCCCGTTCCCCACTGACTTTCTTCGTCTCCCTAGGGATTCCAGCCATTTGGTGATACCGGGGGCTTTCACTTCTCATTTGGTGTTGGCGCTTTTCCCTTTGGCTTTTTCACCACCGTCTTCAATACCCACGAGCCATTCCGTCGGGGTACAGGTAAGAGCCTTCCCTCAGCTACTACCAGCGAGCCCTCTGAATCTCCTCAGCCCCGCTTCCAGCCTACGAGTGGATACTTCTTCCACAGCTTTCTTCTCTTCCACAGGTGTGGATCTGGGACAGGGTCACCCGGCCTCCAGCTGGCAGGACTCCCTCTTCCTGTTTCTCGCCGTCTTCTTCTTTTTCTGGCTGCTCAGTATTTGAGCTGTGTCTCCTTCCTGCCCACCTCCAGCCAGAGGAAAATCAGTATTGGGGGTCCCTGCTGACCCTTCCTTACTCCCGGACCCTCCCCTGTAAGCCCTCCATTTTTGTTGGCTAAGGGCAACCCTGGCCACTTTCCAGGAGGGTGTGGGGAGGAGGAGTGACACCTGTGCATGGAACGGGAGAACCTTTGCTCTGAACTGCTCGCTCAGTGGCATCGTAACTCCCAGCTCTGGGAGAGGAGGACGGACTGAAGACAAGGTCTGTCTCCCCTCTCTCCTGATCCTTTGCTTTCCCCCACATTTCTTGATTTGATGTTGAAAGGTGGGCAAGGCCCCTCTGACTCTCCCCCATATTCCCCTTGTTGATTTAATTTAATTTTTCTCTCCCCGCTGTCTAATGTGTGTCCTGACTCTTAAGTGCTTCCTTCCCCTCACTACCTCCTTTATTACAAATTCAATAAACAAGGTGAGATGTATTCACGGGAACTCTGCCCACCTTTGTCCATCCCTCCTTCCTTCCAAGACAGGAGCATTTCTCTCCAACTTCAGTAGATGTCGGTGTGGTGTGGCGAAGCATGGGGGTGAGACCCTCTCCTTCAGGGCTCTCAAGGGTGCAGGGGCTGAGGGCATCACACATACACAAGAGCAACTGTGTCAGGTGTTTACTCATCACTGTTTGTGAGAGGCTCTGGTTGTGGAAGAAAGTTTGGGGAGGTGGGGTAGAGATTATACAGTGGAGAACTGGTCTGGGGCCAGAAAAGAGGGTGGGGAAAAAAAAGGGAGCTGACGGATGGGGTCCGGCTGTGGGCTTCTCAAGGCCGTCCAGCACTGCTTTCTGCCGCCTCAGGCCCTTCGGGCTGATGCAGCTCTGTGCGCTCCTCCTCTTCCTCCTCCTGGTTTTCTGGGGCCTTCCTGGGGAGGAGGATTGGGGAAAATTCTGCACGTGGTTCCCAGCACTCCGTCATTTCTCCCCCCACACCCCTCTTTGCTGCCTGGAAGCCCTTAGTCTGAGGTGTCTGGCTTCCTCCACTCACCTCTCCTCTCCTCTGCGTTGCCGCCTTTGCCACATGATGACCCCAGTGAGCAGGACGGCTGTCCCCAGGCCTCCCAGGATCCCCAGGACCAGGGCTAGAGTTCCCAGCTCCGGCCCTTCCACAGAGCCTGTAGGGAGACAGGGAGAATTGAGGGCACAGCCCTCACAGTTCCTTTCTTGTTGACCATCCGCTCAGTCATGCTGAGGTCTGTCTGCTTCTCTCTGAGTTTATCCAACCCCTCACCTGCAGTTGGCCCCTCCTTGCTTGTTTCTGGAAAACAAAGTCAGAAGGGAAGGCTTCAGTTTGGGAGAAGGCTAGTGGGAGCCCTGGCGGAGCCTTTCCCTTTCTTCAGTTTAGAGGGGAGAGGGGACAGGCTGGGCTGCTCTCTTGGGTTGTGTGGGGCAGAGAAGGCCCGGGTGTGGCTGCACTGAGGGAAGCGTGGGGTGGCTCTCGGGGACAGTGTTAGCGTAGGGTAGGGAATTGGAGCCTGCACTGTCCCTCAGCCGCCCACAGGGTCCCTGGGATTTGGAGAGAGGTCTCCTCACCGATGATGCTGACGCTGACAGCATGGCTCTCCTGGGGCCCATGGCTGGGATGGGTGGCCACACAACTGTAGGTTCCCTGGTCCTCAGGCCCTACGTCAGGGAGGAGCAGCACGGAGCTGGGGGGAAGGGGTAGGGGCATGCCCTGGTGGGGAAAAGGGGACAGGAGACTATTTTTTTTTTTTTTTTTTTTTTGCGGTACGCGGGCCTCTCACTACTGCGGCCTCTCCCGTTGCGGAGCACAGGCTCCGGACGCGCAGGCTCAGCGGCCACGGCTCACAGGCCCAGCCGCTCCGCGGCATGTGGGATCCTCCCAGACCGGGGCACGCACCCGTGTCCCCTGCATCGGCAGGCGGACTCTCAACCACTGCGCCACCAGGGAAGCCCCAACAGGAGACTACTAAAACCCCTGCCAACACATCCCATGCAGCTGTCTTTGCCTCCACATCATCAGATACCCTTGTACCGCCTCGCCTGCCTCACTCTCCACGAACCCCCTGCCCTCCTAGTTGCCAATGACGTTATCTCGCTACCTGCCAGCCCCCTCTCCAGGTCACTCACATCCTTGATCCAGTGGATTTGAGGAGGGGGCTGGGCAGGGGCTTCACAGGTCAAGGTCACGGTACCACCAGGAGCTACTGCTCCACCTTCTGGCTCCACCACCAGCAGGACTTCCTCCAGTGGCACAGGCTCTGGGGGTGGGGAGGGGCATGAGGTTGAGAGTTACACCTGTCTATGGTCCCAGTGGCCACGGGCTTAACCCTCTCCTTCCTGAGGGTCATACCTTCCGACAGGTGCTCACCCAAGTTGGGGCCCTCCCCAGTTCTGCACTCACCCCAGACCCTGAGCTGGATGGGGGCCGTGTGCAGGGCTCGGCGCCGGGGAAGGCCAGGGCTGAAGCTACAGGAGAAGGTGGGGTGGGGAGCTCCTCCCCGGGCTGGGGTCACCATCAGCTCCGAACGGAGTGTGAAAAGCCCTGTCTCAGGGTGTCTCTTGGTCTCTTCCTTCACAGACACTCCTATGGTGGGGGGAGGACAAGGCAAGACATTCCAGGGTGGGTATGGGATAGCGATCAGAAAGAAGGCAGCTAGGAGAGGAGATGCTGGGACTCACCTTTGCCATCAGGTGTCAGGGTTTTCCCATCCAAGTGCCAGCTAAGAGTCCCTGCAGGGTAGCCCCCCTTGGACACACATGTTCCCACCTAGGGAAAAAGTGACCTCATCATCTTTGAAAATAAGAGAATCCATACACACACACACAGCTACGCTCCCCTCCCATTCTCAGGACCCCTTTCCACATGTCGCCTTTTCTTCTACCTTATCGGGGACACCAGCCATGAGTTCAGAGGCAGGATCAACAATTTCTGGCTTCCCAGGAATCTCTGAAGGAGGGAAAATTCCAATCAGAGGCTGCAGCTTTGAAGATACACCCCGGCTGTGGGAATGGGGGCAGCTGAAGTCAAGTTCTCACATGCCAGGGCCCAGGAGTCAAGGGCTGGGGTAGAAGGCTTTTCCTTAGATGAGAGGTGGGCTGTGAACAAGGCCCTGGAACCCTTACGATAGACTCGGACTCGGTAGTTGGACTTGGTCTCCTTTCCATCACGGCTCATTGCCCGGCACCGGAAAGTCCCCTCATCCTGGATCCCAACAGCCGGCAGGAGGAGGGAGCCGTTGGGGAGGACACGAGCCACGCTATCCCAGGGGCCTCCCTCGGGAGACAGGACCTTCCAAGCTTCTGTCCGGCCTGTGTTCTGGGGACAGAGGAGAGGGGCCTCAACAGTGCAAGCCGTTTGGGAAAGGGCTGATGAGGTAGGGAGGTGGGGAGGAGGGGATGCGAATCGTCATTGGTCTCTCCGGAAGTGGGGAGACAGGAGCCCCACTTACCAGTTTCCATTCCAGCTGCTGGGGTGGTTTCTTGGGGGCCCCCTTACAGTTCAGCACCAGTGGCTTCCCGATCCTGGCTGTGACGTTTTGATCCCCTACTACTGCCCCTGGGAGACAGCACCACAATGGAGGGGCAGGAAGGCAGATGGGGGCTAATAAAACTAGAACAGGGCGGATGAGGGAGACTGAAAAGCAGTACCCAGGTTCCTGGAAAGCTGTGGGGAGTTTCGGGCACAGGGGCAGAGTGCTTTCTGCGGGGAGGATTGGTGTGGGGGGGGCAGGGCTCACCCCACAGACTGAGGGCCAGCACCCAGGCTCCAGCTGCTGCCCCTGCTGCCATCCTGCTTCCTTCCCAGGCTCCTGGCTCTGTTTGCCCCTTGCTGCTGTGGCCACCACCCTAGGTGGGGCTTGTACCCTCTCCCCTGCCCCCATCTCCCCCGTCTTGTCCCGTCACAGGGAATGCTAGGAATTCATGCCTCTCTCGGACAAGAGTCCTTCAGGTACTGGGAGACACAGCTGTCACCCCACCCCTGGGCACTGCCAGCCTCTGGGTACAGCCACATCCATGGGGGTGGGGAGTGCATCTCCTAGGGTCTCTCATCCCCTAAGGACCCCCAACCTATTGCACCAGACCACCCAGGGCTACTGGACGACTAAGTGAGGTTGCCAGGCAACAGGGTTCAGGTCTGGCTGTTTCCCATGGAGAGGAGGCAGGGGTGAAACCTGGGGCCTGGGGTGGTGAGGGCAAGGCCGGGGAACTCGGCGGGGGGTGGGGGGAACCCGTTTGGGGCTTTATGAGAGAAAAAAAGTTCTCATGTTTTTGAAAAGAATTCTCAACTAAACCCAGGGAAAAAAGAAATTTCTTTATTGAAAACTGCGTTTTTTGTTTTTTGTTTTTTTCTGTGAAACTACAAGTTTACAAGTGAGGAGAGAACTGCCCCCGGCCCATGCCTCCCGCCCCCACCCATCACACTCCCAACCTGCCCCCCAGTCCTGCCTGGATCTTTGACGGGAGGGGTTCCCTACTGACAGTCTTGTGAAATCCTGAGGATATTTGAGGGGTTCAGATAGTAGGGTTCAGGGCCGAGGGTGGGACACTGGTGATTTTACCTTCCCTCATACCTGGCTTTTTGCAGCCTCCCTCCTCTGTCTCCCCACCCTCTCGATTTTGGACTGAGAACAAAAAAAAAAAAGATACCTCGTTTCTGGGGAAACGGAGGGAGATACATACACAAACACCCCAACCCATATTTAACATATTTGGCAATAACCCCCCTCCCCATTCTTCCCCCTCCAATCTGCAAACAGTGGTTTAGAAGAAAGATTTTAGATGTGTCACTCACAGGGGAAGGTGACATTTGCTCAAAATTACCGAGTCTAGCCCTGCCCAAGGGTGGTGGGGAACAGGCTGGCAGAGCAAGCCCTGACTGCTTCCACACCAAATGCAGCAGAAAGCTGCCTGCACGAGCAAAGAACACCTCAGTGACCTTGGAAGCAAAGGAGAACACCTAAGTGATTTCAGGGGGGCAGGCTTGGTGCCCTGCTAAATGTACTTCCTGATGAACAGGAGTGGAGGCAGGCAGGCCTCTTCACCAGTTCTATTGGTTCCCCTTTCTCTTATCATGACCCCTTTGGCTATCACCCCTAATGTGGGAAAGCAAGAAATGAAAAAAAAAAAAAATCAACATATTTATAAAAACATCTACTTCCCCAAACTAAATTAAAAATTAAGAACCACCACCACCACCAAAAATCCCCGAAATAAAAATTAAGAAAAATACAGATGGATCCCAGGGTTAATTTTTCTTTCCTTAAAAAAAAAAAAGTTCAACCCCAAAGCCCAGTCAACAATTCCCTAAAGTAGCAGAAACTCCCTCCGAGGTAGATATCTGAGTCAGACACTCCCGTCCACCGAGCAATTCTATTGGTTTAAGATGAGCTGCGTATGAGGTAATAAAGCCATCTGGAGGGGCAGGGGGTGGGGAGGCACAGGGGGCGTGGCCCATGTCCTCTGTCCAGAAGTCATGTCCCCATTTTTGGCATCTCTGGCTGGGCAGGGCTGGCATCTCCACAGATCCCAGAGCAGATAAGTGGGGTGAGGGAAGGAGAGTGGGGGAGCCCAGAGAGAGAGAGAGAGAGAGAAACAGAATAGCCGTACGTGCGTGTATGAGAGAGGAGGAGAGGAAAAATCTGAAAAATAGGATTCTGGGTGCGTGTGTTTCTATGTGAGAGAAACAGGGGGAGAAAAAAAAGAAGGAAAAAGGGAAAAAAGGGGGAGACAGACCCCACTCTCCCCTTAAGGGGCCCCATCTTCCCTGCCAAGTAGTCAGCACCCCCAGCACTGAGAGAGTCTGGCCAGGGAGGGGATGACCCCCGTTTGCCCTTCTCTATCTTGTGCTTCTCCTTTGTCTGGGTTTTGTCCTCTGGATGCCTGCGTCCTCTTCAAGAGGTGCCCTGTGAGCCCCTACCCCTGTGGCCCTGAGGGGCGAGATCAGTTGGAAGTGTCAGAATGAACGCTCCCTGGTCCCTCTGTTGGGGATGTCACTGAGGACGGGGTCACAGCCTCCTGCCAGCCACCGTTTGCCTGGAAAAAGAGGCAGACAGTTGGGGTAAGGCTTTAGGAAACCCAGCACAGGGGACAGCGCTGCCAGGGAAAAGGCCCTCCCATCCCGGTGAGAGGTGGAGAGAGGGGCTTCAGGTACTCACCCTCATTTCCCGAGGGCTATACATCTGGCCTCCCCCGAGGTTATCCCCGTAGCCCCCTGGCCCCATCGAGTGTCGGAGTGATTCCACCTGCAGGCAACAAAGGAGGATAGGACACAGTGAGAAGCCTCAAAAGACAAGAAGTCTCATATCCTCAAGTAGGGAAACTGAGTTTGGGAAAGCCCTACTCAAGGCGAGATGGACCACCTGACCTGGGAGGCAGAGTAGGAATCTCCGTTGAGCCCGGGCATCCCCAGAAACATGTCACCGGATCCTGAGAGATTGAAAGAGCCGCCAGAGCCTCGGGGGAGCAGAGGGGGAATTAGGGAAGAGTGTAACAGAGCCTGTGATGGCAGACGGGAGACTCATCACAGCTCTCAGCTTTCAAAAAGCCCCCTGAACTAGCTCTCTGGGGGTGGGCCACCATACGCAAATTCTCCACCACACAACACTGCAACACTCGGAAGGAGCAGGCCGTTCCTGAGCCTCCCCTGGCCACTTGCTGGAAGAAAGGCAGAAGTAGCTTCACTAGAGTGGCCTCTGTCCCCTGATACCCCCACCCCATCTCAGCTTGGTCCCTCTCACTCCAGAAGGCCCCCTCTCTGCTATGATCCTGCCTAGATAGGAAGTTGGAACAAAAGCAGGAAGCGTGCAGAACAGCCAGCCAGGGTGGCAGCGGGATCCACCTGCGGAGGAAGGGGGCGTCGGGGAGCTGGTGCGGCTGTGGCCTCCCTGGGTGACTGACACAGCGGTCTTGACGGCATAGATGTTTGCCTCCTCTTGGAACTTTCCAATATTTTTCTTATAGCGGATCCGCTTGTTGCCAAACCAGTTGGAGACCTGTGGGGTGTGGGGCAGAAAGGAGGGTCAGGTGGGAACCTGTCCCTCTGTAAGCACCTTAGTCAACAGGATTGGAGAGCGCTGTGCCCCCAAAGCCCCTCCCCACGCCTCCCCAGGACCTGAGAGACAGTGATCCCGCACTTCTTGGCGAGCTCCTCCTTAGCCTCCTCACTAGGGTATGGGTTACTCAGGTGGGAGTAGAAATACTCATTCAGGACCTCAGTGGCCTGTTTGCTGAAGTTACGGCGTTTTCGTCTACAGAGGAGAGAAGGGGTGGTGAGGAGGACGCTGGTGTCCCGGCAGGGCCACCACGTTGATGAACTCCAGAGAGCACCACCGTCACGGAGTATATAGTGCTGTGCTGTGCAACCTGGTGGCCCAGAGGCTTGGAGAAGAACGTGAAGGGGCTGGGGGCTGGCCTGGGGCCCTGGGCCCCACCTGGCATCCAGGAAGCGGGAACGCAGGATCATGACGGCCTCGCAGGTGCTCTGCTTGAGCTGCATCTGGATGGCGCTGAACTTCCGGTGGATGATGCTCACCATACGCTCCATCTCCTTGGGCGCCACCGGCCGCGTGCGGCTCTGTTCCCTCAGCAGGTTCATGACGTGGGTTGTGAACTCGTTACACGCCTGCAGCGGGGGCCCGTGGCCTGGTGAGGAGGAGCCCCTCGGCCCTGGGATTCCCCCTAAGGGCCTCTCCCTCCACCCACTCCAGCTTCCTCTCCTCACCTGCTCATACTTCTCCAGCTCTGAGTGGTAAATGTGGCGGATCTGGGCAAGTTTGCTGCGATAGTCCGAGTGTTCGATGGAGTTGTCAGGGGACACGCCGCCTCCAGAGGCTGCGGCGGCCGCAGCTGCTGCCGCTGAGCCACCCCCTTTCTCAGGCCCAGCCACACCCTCTGCCAGAAGCATGTTGTCCAAGCGCATCAGCTGTGGGTCCACAGGCTCCTCCTCTTGGGAGCTTCGAATGCTGAGGCCTAGCGTGCAGGCGAGTGGACTTAGGGACTCAGGGACCCCACACCCAGCTCTCAGCCCTCCTGGTGCCTCCTGGAGACCCAAGTCTCCAGGCCTGGGTTCCCTCCCAGGCCCCCCTTAGCAATCTTCCTGACTCACACTTTCCTCAGGGCCCCAAGTTGTCAAACTTGTAGCTCCAGTTCTATAGTGAACAGGGTTCTGTCCCCAGAGTTGAGGAACCAGAAGGGGGGACCCACGTACCGGTTTTCTCCTTGATTTCACACAGGACGCTAAAGAGAGCAGGCTTCATTCGGTGGCAGTTTAGGGCGTGTTTCCTTGGGAGGAATGGGAGAGAAAAGTTGAGAGGCTACAGAAATGGGGGAGTGGGAAAGACAACCACAAAACAACACACCCATGAGGGTAAGAGAGGGGAGCCTGGGAATAAGGGAGGTGGTGGGTAAATCTGTGGCGGGAGAAAGCAGGATTGGAGGCCGAATGGAGTTGGGGGGTTCTTGGGAAGAGCTCAGCTCCCAGAGTGTGGAGACGTGGGGAAGCTGCTTGGCTTTGGCTGGACGGAGGGAAGGTGCAGCAGGCTAAAGGCACCATGGCCGGGTGGAGGTTGTGGGAGATGGTCTAGAAGGGTACAGAGGGGATTTGGGGAATGGCTGCAGAAATGAGAGTGACTAGGTAAATTTCAGCGGAAGACAGAAGGAGGCTGGGGAGAAGAGTCAGAGTCTGAGGTGACAGAGGGGGCTAGGGGTGCTGAGCTGAAGTGGGGAGTTCAGTATAGAGGTGTGTGAAGGGTCCTGGGACTGAGCAGGCTGGGAGGCTCTGATGCTCCTAGTGTCAGCTGAGCAGGGTCAAAGGGTGAGTGAGGACCCTTGGAGGCTGGGCCATGCATGGAGAGAAAGGGTCGCAGCCCTGGGAAGGGGTGTGGTGTGGAGGCCCCTAGGATGACGGTGGGCTGGAGAGTTAGGGGAGAAGACAGCATAGCTGTTTCTTAGTCTGGGAGACAGAAGAGGGCTCTGGAGGTGGAAAGATGTTCCAGGGGAGAGTGTGTGTGTGTGTGTGTGTGTGTGTGTGTGTGTCGGGGGGGTGTGTCAGTGAGAGACCGGGGTGGGGGGGGAGTGAGACCACCTAGTGTTCCCCTTTTTGAAGGTTTCAGGGACTGGGGGTGAAAGAAGGTTTGAGAGGGATCACTTATCTTGGGGCTCCCGGGAGTAAGGGGAGGAGAGAAGAGCTGTAGTATCCTGGGGAGGGTCCTGGAGTTGGGGGGCTCCCAGAAGATTCAGAGCTTGTGAATGGGGCTTCTGCTGGGTCTGTGTGGGGACCGGGTTGGGGGCACTCACTTGGCCTGGGCCTCGTCCAGGCTCTGGTCGGTGATGGTCATTATCTGCTGCAGAATGTCCCCGATGTCTTGCTTCCCTCGGCCTCCCGGGACCCCCCCGCTACTCCCACCGGGGTCTCCACCACCGGGAGGTTCGCCAGGGCCCCCAGGCTCCCCACCCACCAATCCAAGGCCCCCCCGGCCCCCGCCTGGAGGGGGCGGCCCCAGCAGCCGCTCGTCCATAGTTGGGGGGCCCTGAGGCCCCCTCCCTGCTCCGCCCCTCCCCCCCCGCGCCTGGTTACTTCCCCCCCAAACTCGCTGGGGCCGCTACTCCCTCCGCCCCAACCCCCGCCCGTCTCCCCAACTCCCGGCTCTCCCGGGGGTTCACCCCGGCCCTAAAGGGAGACCTGGGGTACCGTCTGGGCCCCCCACGGGAGACCCCGGCCCCCGGCGGCGGAGAAAATGGAGCCGGAGAGGGAGAGAGAGAGAGAGAGAGAGGGAGAGAGAGAGAGAGAGAGAGAGAGAGCGAGAGAGAGAGCGAGAGAGAGAGAGAGAGAGAGAGAGAGAGAGAGAGAGAGAGAGAGAGGAGGCCCAAGCGGGGGTGTGTGTGAGAGAGAGGGAGGAGGGAGAAGAGAGGAGAGATGAGGGGGGAGCGAGGGAGGGAGGCTGGGGGAGGGGAGCCGGGGAGGAAGAGGAGGGGAGAAGGGAGGAGGAGCAGGGAGGAGCTGGGGGCGGAGAGAGACACACAGAAACGGAGGAACGGAGACGACGGGAGGAGGGGAGAGGGGACGAGGGGAGGAGACTAGCCCCTGGGGAAAATAAGGGAAGGTCCCAGGGGCTGGACTTCTGTGGCCTCGAAGCGGGGGTGTGTTGGAGGCTGGGGGGCCTTGCCTCTGGGTTCTGAATCCGGGATCTAGCTGATGAGGACTCTGGCCGCTGGAATGCCTGGGTTCACAGACAGCTTAGTTCATATTTCTTATCCTAATGACTCCCCTCCCTGTTCTACTTAATTAAAACCAGGAGAGGGGGGGCTGGGGGGATAATTAGGGAGGTCTCCAGCCGCTGCTTAATGAGCCAGCAATTAACCAGCCAGGGAGGGAAGCTGGCCTCTGGCCAGACTGGGGAGAGTGGTGGCCTCCGGCCTCACCCTCCTACCCTCCACCCCGCCACCCGAAACACCAGTCTTCAGTCCAGAGGGGAATTACATTTATTCATATAACCAAACATCAGACAGCTCAGAACAGCAGTGGGAAGGGAGGGTGGGCAGGGCTAAATGTCCATTCACAGCCTGTAGGCCCCTCAGTCCAGGGGCTGGGTGTGCCGGTGATGGTGGGAGAACAGTCTTTATGTCTTTGCTGTGCCCTCTCTTCCTTTCTTCTTACTGAGGAGGAGGGTGGAACTGTCTCTCAGGTGAAAACCTTGGGAGATTTGCCTTTCCTCTGGGAAATGAGCCCATTGAGCCTGCCTGGAGGCTTGACTACTGGGGGTGTCCCCACAGTTCAGGACCAAGACTCCCAGCCACTCCCTGAGATCAGAGGAGAGGGTGAGGTGTCCCACTGTGGCTGGGATCCTCTCATGGCCTCAAGCTCCTACATACTTGGTCACGGAGGGAGTTAAATGTCCATCCTACCTTGACTATTCCCAGGGTTTGAGGATTTCACCCGCTCCAGTTCCCAGGAAAGGTGGATGAGGGCGATGAATATTGAGATTTCTGCTGGGTCTTCCAGTCTCTGGTGCCCCTGCCTGGCAGGGTTGAGGGCATGCAGTGGGCTGCCCAGCCTTTGAGCCCCAGGAGTGCAGAGGGGCTGGTGGGGCTCAAGTCTCAGCAGGTGTGTGTGGGGGGCTGGGACCTTTGCTCCTCCATTCGACCCCCACCCTGAACTCTCAGCAGCAACTCCAGGAGCTCCTGTCCCCCTGGGGGTAAGGGAGGCTCTGACCGCTGGGCTTCCATCCGCTGGCTCTGGAGGAGGGGAGGGAGGGGAGGTTGTTGGTGAGGTTCTAAGAGGAGCAGGGTTTGAAAGGAGCCAGGGCTGGTGTGAGGGGCATATAGGACACCTGTGATGGGGGTAGGGGGAGTAGGACCTGGTGGGGCGGGGGGGGGCAGGTGCCTGAGGAGAAGGAGGGGTAGGACCCCCAAAGAGAACAGGGGCCAAGAGATCAGGAAGCCTGGGTCTTGCCTCCTGGTGGGAAGGGGATGGGTGTCTCACCTGGTGACTGAGGATGGTGCTGTAGAGCTGTTCTCTGTCCTCAAGAGGCCGGGGCGGGGCTTGGCCTAGGCTTGGACGGTTCTGGGGGGGATGGAAGGTGGCCCTCTGCTCTTCTAGGCGGCGGGACTGGGCCTCAGCCACCAGGTCCAGAAGGAGCTCAGTCTGCAGGGAGAGCAGGGAGGCCGAGCGGGGCCCCAGGGCTGGGGAGAGGAGGGGGAGGGCTCAGAGACCCAGAGAATTTGGCAGACAGCAGTGGGGTGTGTGTGTGTGTATGGGTGTGTGTGTGTGGGTAAGGGGGCGTGATGGGGAGTCCGGAGGAGGTGGGGAGAGAGCCCATGATGGATTGGGCCTTGGTCGTGGGATCAGGAAGGATGTGGGCACCAGGGTCAGGGAGCTCCTTGGGTGGGTGGGGGTACCTGTGTGGCGGGACCCTGGAGGAGGAGGGGACGGAGGAGCAGATCGCCAAGGCCGATTGCTGGTGTTCACAGGGGGCCAGCCATGCTCATCCTGATGGGGGCCCTGATCCTGAGAGACATCCGTTCCAGTCAAGGGGGGGTGGGGTGGGCAGAGGGCTAGGCCAGCAGCCCATTTCCTCTCTCTGCATCTCTGTTCCTGCCTCTGTGCCCAAGCCTGTCCAAGTCCCTTGAGTCCACCATTACTCAGTCTCTGCCTCAGGTCCTCTCACCTCCCTCTCTCCCAATGCCAGCCTCCCCAGCCCAGTGCCGAGCTCACCTGCTCACCATCCTCTTCTTCCTGGGGTCTCTCAGCCTCCATCCCCTGGAGGGGAGAAACCGATGGGGGAGGGGTAGCTGGGATTTGGGAGGAGGGCCGGAACCCTGAGTTCCTGAGGGGAGTAGGGGCTGAAAGGGGTGGGGGTGAGCCGGGGGCTGGATGCCTGGGTACTGAGCAGGAAGCTGGGTTCCTGGTCAGCACCCCCCCCGGGCCCCGCCCATCCCTGTCAACTTCCTCCAGTTCTCTTTTCCCACCCAACGGCTTGCTTGACCTCTCTCGCTCCGGGGGAGCACAGAGACTGGAAAAACTCCTCCAGCTGCAGTAGGGATGGGGGTTCAGAGGGGGAAGGACTTTTGGCTTTCTCATCTCCAGAGCCTCAGGAGCCCCCTAACCTCCTGCTCTGTTCCCTCCACCCCCCTCCTCCCCTTCAGTTCTGTCAACACAGGAACTAGCTACAGAGGAAGTGGTTTCACTCCTCAGAATCCCCCCACCCCCCAACTCCTTCCCCCAGGTACCTTCCCTAAGAAGGACCTGCCCCCTGCTTCCCAGCTTCCCTCAGACTTATTGGGTCGGGGAGGGGCATGTTTCCAGTGGGAAGCAAAGGACTCAGATCCAAGGATGTCAGGCCCTCAAACATACATATACCCGTAGTACTGTGTCTAACAAATACGTGTTGAATAGTTATCATTGCCCTATACGTGCTTAGAGTCTATTTAGGGCACAAAATATGCACCAAATGTAAGAGACGCAGGGGAAGATTTCCTCTCGTCATGAAATGGAAAAGGGAGAGGACCACACCCTGGCTTGGTCTTTGATCAATGCCGGTCAGGCTGGCTGGCACCAAGGTGGGAACGGGACAGAGACATTTGGGACCTCTAAATGGCAGCCTGTCATGTTAGCTGAGTGACTTTGAGCATGAAAGATGATGAAGAGGTCAGGTTCTGCCACTTAATGCTTTGCAATCTTGGGCAAATACAATCTCTGTGCCTCAGTTTCGGAAAGAGTAAAATGGAGGTTTTTTTTAAAAAATAGCGTTGATATGAGGATCAAATATGATAAAGCATTTGGCCCATAGTGAATGCTCATAAATGGTAATTATTATTAGTTTTCAATATGCTTCATGTC
The DNA here is from genome assembly GCF_949752795.1 of Hyperoodon ampullatus. NCBI lineage: Eukaryota > Metazoa > Chordata > Mammalia > Artiodactyla > Ziphiidae > Hyperoodon > Hyperoodon ampullatus. The sequence goes on along the minus strand of NC_136923.1, from coordinate 82,048,126 downwards.
TCCGTGTCTCAGGTCTATCGCCATGAAAGAGGTTTAACCATATTGCTGAATGGTGGTTAAAGTTTGAGGTGCTCTCTCCACCTCCCTCTACATGAGGCCTCGGGAATCTCCCAAGTGGCTATAAAAAAAAAATGCCCTTGGAAGAGGGACAAAGGGTATGCATGGTTTAGTGTGTGTGTGGTTTCTCATTGGGCTACTAGAGACTCTTGCCTTTAGATGATACCCTAAGTTAACATAGGACCCCAAATCTACTTATTCCTGCTCTTAAAAGTATACTCAAAGCTTCCACCCAAATGTTGAACCTAGGGCACAAAATTCTGAAAACACTCTGCAGTCAACCTCGTGTTTTTTCCATTCCCCAACCCCTCCAAAAGATGGTAACACTTCAAATCAGCCTTATTATGGGGTGACAGATTTGGGGTTCTTAGATATAGTGGTGGCTAGAAGAGTGGCACTTCATCCCTGCAGTGGTTTGTTTGGGGGTGGGGTGAGGTGGGGAGAATGCAAGGAGTCATCAGCTGGAGTGACCCTTGGCCCTGCCTTCTGTGCCTACACAGTGCCTGGCACACAGGAGGTGCTCAATAAATATCTGTCAGCCGTTTGTGGGTAGTGGGGGTTACAGGCGATAGAGGCTCCCTTTGGGAACAATATACAGGAAAGAGCATCTTACATTCTATCTGTCTGCAGTTCTTGGTTCAGGGGTACCTCTCCCATCCCACCCCATCCTCCTGTAACACCTCATCCTTATTTTCTGTGAGAGAGGCTGGGCCTGCTTCAGCCCAGCACCCCGAACCCTCTTTCCAGGGCTGCAGTTTCTCCACGTGGAAGACGATATGGCATACACCATTTTGGGAGAGACACTACACTCATGACCCCTCACTTTTGAGGCTCAAGGATCTTAAAATCTGGAGGCCTTCCATACTGTTTGTCATTTAATGAGTGCTCACTTTTAGAATCCCTCCCTGACATGCAGCCTTTTATTTCTGACCCTCGCCTCCCGCATTTAAGGGTATTACTTGGTGGGCTGGGGGACCCCATGCAACTTGAGGGGATCCCCGCTCAGGGGACGGAGTAAGGCAAGGAGGCGGGATTGGAGTGTTGGAGGCGGGGCCGCAGGCTCCTAGAGCCACCCAATCGCAGGGCCAGTCTACAGCTGAGGCCACACCCCCGCTCCCGGCCGCGACCCCGGATCTTCCTCGCACTATTGCAGGGTTGGACGGAGGCCCGCGCATGCCTGCAGAAAACCTACGGCCGCGGAGGGGCGGGCCTTCTCCTGCTCCTTTCGATAGGCTTCGGCAGTGCGAATAGGCCCCGCCCTCATGGGCGGCCAAGTCTACGGACAAAGTCCGGGCTTGAGGATAGGCTCCGGCTGACAGCGTCCGGCAGCGCGGCTGAGCCCCGCCCCCACGCGGGGGCACGCTTCCTGATGCAGTCCGCGCGCGCTGCAAGGCGCCGGCGCCGCGGCCCGGCGTGGCTTTGTGACGAGCCTCCGGTGGTCCCGCCCCTTCCAGCAGCGTCAGCAGATCCCAGTGGTTGCGCTGGCGGGCGATGTCCCCGGGCGCTAGCCCGGCTTGGTCCCGCAGCCCTCGGGCGGCTCCCAACCCCAGCAGCAGCTGGGCTACCTCCATGGCTCCTTCTCGGGCCGCCAGGAACAGCGGCGTCTGCTCCTGCCCGGGAGGAAACAGACGGGGCGGCGGTCAGGGAAGGCCACGCCCACAGGACTGGCCCTCCTACTTGACCGGTGGTCCCTCCCCCTTCAGGTTTCTCGGAGTTCCGGCGCTTTGCACCTCTCCCGCGTCAGCTTAATTGTGGGGGGGCCCGCTACCCGGTCTAACCCTGCCGTCCAGTGCGTCTTTATCGGCTCCGGCCTGGAGAAGGGAGCGGGCGGCCCGGGCGTTGTTCACGGCGGCGGCCCAGTGCAGCGCGGTTTTTCCTAGGGCACCACGTGAGAGGTTGTTACGCCGAGGCTGGGGGCCCGACGCCTGGGTTCCTGTTTCCCACGGATTCTGGGCTTGGGGGAAGGGCTCTTCAGCCCGCCGGGTCCCTCAAAGGCGGAAGCGTTGCCCGGGTGACCGCCGGCTTGCAGGAAGCGTTGCCCCAGTGACGTCACCGGCGCGCGGGAGGGACAATGGGGCATTGTTCTGCGGTCGGTGGGACCGGCAGACCACGTCCCTCCCACGAGACCCCCTCCCTTCTCACACTCTTCCCCCATGCTAGTTCCCAGTGGACTAGGGTAGTGTGTGTGTGTGTGTGTGTGTGTGTGTGTGTGTTTGAGGATGATGAGGGAAGACTCACTTGCTGCCTACTGCTACCGCACTGCAGATTTACCGCCTTGACGGCAGGGTGGGAGGGAATGCCCCAGCTTCCAGTTGGTCCCTCTGCTGACCCCCCTTTTTTGCATCTTATCTCACACCCCATTTGCTCAACTTCTTGGATAGCACAACATCAACTTCCCCAGATCCATACCCCATTTATCTCTGGCCCCCACATCTGCTTGGGCTGCAATCAGTTCTTCAACCAGGTCCTCAACAGCTAGCCTGGCGGCCAGCATCAGGGCTGTGGTCCCATCCTCTGTCCGCGCATCTACTGCAGTCTGTCTGCTGCGGAGTAAGAGCTGGGGCGGGGTGGGGTGGGGCGGCAGAGAGGGCCAGTGACCCCTGGTATATCTGGACTGCTAGCTAAGGTCCCTCACACTGTTAACCACCTCCGAATCCATATTCATCCATCTGTTCTTGTTTCTCTTTCAGTCCCCGGTCTCACATCACCTTCCTCTCTGCCAAACCCAGAGGATGCTATTGCCCAGCCTCACTTGTAAGTTTACCCCGTTTCCTTTAGCAACCCCAGTGTGCACTGACCTGGCAAACCTCCCGAGCGTCAGCAGCCACAGCGGTGTGAAGGGGGGTGCGCCCTGCCCGGTCTGGCTGGTTGGGGTTGGCTCCTGCCTCAAGGAGGCGGCGGGCAGCGGTTGGCCGGGAGAATCGAGCAGCCAGGTGCAGGGGGGTCTCCCCAGTGCCGACGGTGTGAACCTGGGGACAGGCCCCTCCACCCAGCAGAGGTTCCCAGGGCTCAGGGCTTCCCAGCCATGTCTCCTGATAGGTCCTGGACTCCACTCCCCCACAGCAGACTGCTGACATCAGGGGTGTCACCCCATCTGTGGGTGAGAGACATGAAGAATGGGAGACAACTGGGGAAAGGGGAGAACATGGAGGCTCAGGGAGAATCACAGCTTGAGGTGTCGGGAAGCCCAGCTTGGGTTCTTGATTTTGTGTGGCTTTAGTCAAGTGACTTTCTACTTTATTTTTCTCTGGGCTTTGGTTTCCTCATCTGTAAAAGGAAGCATCAGGCCTTAATACTCTAACGTTCTAGGGCAGTGATTCTCACACTTGAGTCCTGGATCAGACTCACCTGCAGGGCTTGTTAAAACACAGATTCCCCAATATTTTGAATTTCTGAATCAGTAGCTCTGGAGTGGAACCTGAGAATTTATATCTCTAACAATTTCCCTGGTGATGCTGATTCTTCTGTCCTGGGACCACACTTGGAGAATGGCTGTTTGAAGCACTCACTCTAATATTAGTTTCTCCAGTTCTGATATCAAAGGACTTTCTGATTCTAAAAGGGTCAAAGGGAGTTTTCATTTTCTTGGTCTGGGTTGGCTCACGTACCAGGTCCACGGGTGTCCACATCAGGGACATCCATCTCAGAATCCTGGGGAGGAGTCAGCATGGCTGCCTGGGGGAGTTCCTGGCAGTCACTACTCAGAGGCCAGAGCTGGCACTTGGAGGGTGAGGCCATTTCTTCAGCCTTGGGGATCAGAAGAAGGATCAGTGAAGGATGGTTGACTTGTCCCTTCAACCCCTCCATCACTTTAGGACCATTCCTGCCCCAGTGCTTTCACCTGGTCTGCCTCTTCTCCTTCCTTGGGGCCTGAGCACATCACAACTCCATCCTCATCAACTTCTGCCTCTGGTTTCAGTGCCCTGGAAGGGGGTGGGTGGGTAGAAGACCTTCAGGGTCCCTAAGATTTCCAGCAGTCTTCCCACCCCTCTCCCCTTCCCATGTCTTCAACTTCTGCATAGCATCTCTTATTGCTTCTGGTCATAAATATCTCCACAGGAAAGAGTCCCCTCCCTGAGCCCCAGTTCTTTCTCACTCTCACTTGAGGCCGATGCTGTCCTCGCCCAGGGGGGGCCGGCGTCGGCGGGGAACTGGCTGAGTCTGAGACCTTCGAGTGAACCCAGGGGGCAGCCAGAGGGCCCCATGCTCTCGGCGCTTCCGGCGGATGAGCTGGAGGACGAGAAGAGCCCCGAGGGCCAGGAGAAGCACCCCGGCCACGGGCGAGCACAGTACAGGCCAGGGAAGCTGGTTGGCGGGGGGCTCTGGTGGAAGAGACACAGTCAGAAAAAGAGGCCATTCCTGGTGAGGCTGGGTACTCTGGTGAGACCTTTGGACAAGTGCAGTAACCTCTTTTTGCCTCAGTTTCCTCAACTGTAAAATGGGAATAATAACAGTACATGCCTCATAGGGGTCGTTGGGAGGATTAAATAAGTTAATACGGTAAAATGCTTAGAGCAAGGCCTGGCACATAGTAAGTGGTATATAAGAGCTATTATTCTTTCATGTGCTATGAATTGTTTGATACGGGGATGGTTGGATACTCTCGGCTTAGTAGAATAGACCAGAACCCAAGGTTTGTGAGTGGTCTGTGATAGAGGTTAGAATAAAGTACTGAGGGAAGTAAAGGAGATTGCAGAGCAAATGGGCCATGAGGAGATCTAGCTGGAGATGAACGTTAACAAAGGTAAGTCTCCACAAAGAACATTTGGGGTTCCAGCGCTTCTGTTCCATTTGACTTCATTGCTGGTTGCTGGCATGAAAGCTGGCCTGGGAGCAAAGTCAGGGGAAATGACGGGGCCACCTACCGGTGCCTGCACGAGGGTGGGCAGCCAGCAGGGGTCCTGGCAGTAGGGGCTCCAGGGCCCCCACTGCGGCCATCGCAGCAAGAAAGCGGAGCAGGAGCCCAGGGTCCCAGGGACAGCGGGATGCAGGATGGTTGGGGCCACAGCGGGACAAGTCCACATCCATCACCACCACAAACCTGCGGGGAAGGCACCTCAGAGACCCCTCGGTTGGTCCCTGGTTCCCTTCCCTCTGCTGGTTAAAAAACTAATGTCTGCCCCCTCTCCCCCGCCTCCCAGCCTTCTTACCCAGTGCTGAGGGAGTCCGTCTCCTTGCCTGTAGGCTGTGTTTGAGGGGCTGCTCTCTCATGGTGAGAGGGATCTGGGGCTCCTCCTAGCTCCTCTTCGGCCTGGGCTCCAGGATAGGGGTACACCATATTCCTGCCATCACTATCCTTCCTTACCCAGAGCCCTACCCTCAGAGTCAGGGACAGCACCCGGGCCAGGGCAAGCAGCTGCTGGTCCAGGGTTGAGGGGCTCAGCACCACCAACAGGGCCAGGGAGGGCCCCCACTCCGAATCCCCATCTTCGGGCCTGCAGTCGCCCCCATCCCAGCCACATTCTGCAGTGTTGCAGCCCTTCTCACAGTGTCCATTGTGGAAGTGATCACGGCAGTACTGGTCATAGGCTGGACTGTGGGTTGAGGAGACGGGGACTCAGGACCCCAAAAGAAACCTGACTTCCTCATCCCAGAGAGAATTCCTGATATTCCACAGCCTCTAGGGCTCTGGTTGCCAAGTGGGGGCAGCTCTGGAGTAATGGGCTTAGACCCTGGGCGGTAGGTAGTCCAGACACCCTAACGTCTACTGACACCTTTGTTTCCTAACACTGTCCCCACTCTCCACCCTCCCAAATTCCCGTCTCCCTGAAGGGAAGCCCTTTTTCCTCAGGGATGCTGGTTGCTAGGGGAGATACTCCATGGCAACAGGGCTTAGAGAGAGAAACTTGAGGCCAGAGATCGCACAGCTCTCAGAGGGTAGCTCTGAAAGAGGCAGTGCCCTCTTTCTTGGTCCCCACATTAAATATTCATGCTGCCCCATTCCTCTGGGTTAGAGTCTAGCGTCTTATACCCCTAATTAGCAATGTTATTAGGGTGGAAACTCCCTGAAGCTTGAGGCTGTGGTCATGCTGTAACTCGAGAGACATGTATGTCCTTCCTTCTGCCCTCACCCTGCCCCCGCCCAGACCGTCAGGGTTTCAGACTCACGTGCAGGCTGGAGGAGTCTCACAGTCATAGCCATCAAACAAACACTCTTCAGAGTCACACTGCGGATGGCACTGCCCATCCCGGAAGAGAAGCCAGCACCGAGAATGGGAGGGGCAGCCCTTCCAGGGGTCTGGGACCCCCAGGGAGCAGTCTCCACCATCCCAATTTCTTCCTGGGCCGCTGCAGCCCGCGTCGCAGGCCCCATCTCCACTTCTGCCCTCGCATCCCTTTGCTCCAGGCCTCTGACACCGGGGCCCTGGAGAGCTGGGAGGGCAGGAGCATCGAAAGCCTGGGCCCCCCAGCCCAGGGGTCTCTGAGCAGCTGCCATTGTGTAGGCATGGAGAAGGAGGGCCACAGCCTGGAGGAACGGGTGGGGTCAGGCAGTCAGGGCCCCCATAGCCATTGAGGCAGGCACAGCGGGGTGGGAATCCAGGCTTGCGGGAGGGCAGACATAGGCCACCGTGGTGGCAGTGATGGAGACCGCAGGAGGGGGCTCTGTGGCTGCAGGTGGGGCCTTCAAAACCCTGCGGAGAGGAGGAGAGAGATTGGGGGAAGGACCTTGTATTATTCTCCCCACCTTCCCTTAAGATAACCCCTGCATTAAGATAACTCAGAGGGTCCTAGATTCTCATATCTGGAAGGGACCTCAGAGAACATCAAATTCATCATTTTACAGTGGTTGAAACCATGTCCCCCCCACCCCTTTTTTTTTCACACAGTGACATATTGCATAGTGGGGAGAATGGATGAACCACAGCTGTTCGCAAGAACGTGGGTGAAAGAATGAATATATGTACGTGTATAACTGAATCACTTTGCTGTATACCTGAACACAGCATTGTAAATCATCTATACACCAATTTAAAACAAAACAAAACAAAACGTGTGAACTGTCATCATGATGTGAGTCCTGGAAGACGAAACTGTTAATAGAGTAATAGTAATTGAACTAATACTATATTATCTTGATCCTTGGAGATAGGATTATGTACTTTCTCTTCTTCTGGAAGGGGAACAGGATACAGGAGGAAATAAGTACATGAAAGTTATTATTATTATTGTAATTCTTGTTTTAGGTTCATGGGTGTTAACTTGTAAGGATAATTAAAAGAAGGCAGTACATAAACTAATGTTAGTTTGTACGTTAGTGTATCATGAACCAAGGCTTAAGATTAACCCACTTTTATGCATCTGAGGTCTATAAACAAATACACACATGGAGTTAAAAGAACTTATCCAAGCTCACCCAGCTGGCCTTGGGGACCTTCCCTTAGGCAATGCCCATGATTTCTGAAAGTTCCATTCATGCTGCCACCTGATCCTGCCTTTCCCCACGACTGCTGCTGAGAGCCACTTACCACTGTGGACATGAGATGGCTTTCTCCAATAATTCCCACTCCAGTGCTCCCCCAGGTTCCCGGCTCAGGCATTCTCACCTTACGTCAGCGTTGGGGGCAACAAAGAAAACAGCTTTGTGGTCACTCACCGGGGGGCAGTGGCAGGTGAATCCTGGGGGTGGTCCTGCTGTGGCCTCACAAGACCCTCCGTGGGAGCAGGGCTGGCTCTGGCACGGGTCTAGCTCCACTTCACACCACTGGCCTGTGGCAGGGGTGGGGTTAAACATTACACTCTGTTTCAGTCGCTGCCTCCTTCCTAGCTCATTCCTGGGAGATGGCCCAGCACTAGCCGCACAGGCAAAGGGGTGGTGGGCATGTTCTCTGGCGTGGGGCGTAGAGGCAGGGGGATGGACCAGATGACTAGGCTGCCTCATGGGTGGGGATTGTCTGGGTTTCCATGGTCAATTCAGCTGTGCCCAGAAATGCCCATACCCCCTCTCTCAGACCTTACCTGTGTGTCCAGGCAGACACTGGCAGTAGAAGGCATTGGCCAGAGAGTGGCAGGCTGCAGTGCCTGTGGGGTGACAGGGCTGGTCCAGACACTCATCCACGTCCCCCTCACAGCGCAGCCCCACAAAGCCTGGAGGGCAGGCACAGTGGAAGCCTCCAGGTTTGGGGGTGCATGTTCCATGGTTGTGACAGGGCTGGGATTGACAAGCATCAGTTTCCTTTGAGCAGTTCTGTCCACTGTAGCCTGGTGTACACTTGTAGGCAAAGAGGGTCAGACAGGGAACCAGTAAATGAGCCCATCCTGGCACTCTAGGGGACCCAGCTCCAGGTAGTCTGCCAGCACCCCACCTTCCAACACAAAGCATCACTCAGCTCACCATCCATCACAGCCACGTGTAGCTTAACCCTTTTACCTCAACTCCACATGATACACCATTATTTGATAATACGCAACTTAACCACTTCCCGGTCCCAAACAATCTCTTTGATTCATTGCCACTAGATATAGCTCCGTTTTTGAAAAATCCTTCTCCCCCCAGCCACACACCCACTGGGTTCTCTCACGCTTAATTAATTTATAACCATTTATTGAATGCCTGCTTTGTGCCAGGCACCTTTTCAGGCTCTAGGAATACAGAGAAAATTAGAACTCATCCCTGCTTCCATGAAATTCTCAGTCAACCAGAGGAGAGACAGCTAGCATTGATTGCATGATTTATATACATAACCTCATAAAACCCTCCTAACAACCCTCTATATGGATCATCTCATTTGAGTCTCACTTTGCAGAAAAGGAAACTGATTCCTTGAAAGATGAGTGACTTGCCCAAGCCACACAGCTGGTAGGTGGCAGAGCCAGGATTCGATGCAAGTCTATGACTCCATAACTGATGACCTTAACCATTTTCTGATTGTTTCATATCATTTTGCTAGTGAGAGAAGAGTCATTGATGAGGTCTGTATCATGCGCCAAGTTCTCGCAGGAGGAAGGAGCGTATGCAAGAATGGAGTACCAGGAAGGCTTCAGAAAAATGGAGGAAAAGGGATTCACAAAGCATCCGGGGAATGGCCAGAGGGCTGGAAGAAGCAGACGAGGGGAGTGTTTGGAAACTTCTGGAGGAAGGAGTTTCATGAAAGAGGAAATAGAGCTGAGTAATGGGTACACGGGGGTTCACTACTAATCAGTACGCTGCTTTTGTGTATGTTTGAAAACGCTCATAATAAAAAGTTTAAAAATAAAATTTAAAAGTTAAAGAAAGAGGGTGGTTAAAGGATCACGCCTTCTATCCAAACTCGTGTTTGTGAGTACAGGGATCAGGCTGCTTGGACTTGAATCCCAGCTTTGCCTTCCTGTCCTGCTCAGTGACCTGAACCACCAAGGTAAGGCCCTGACCCAGTCTGGAGAGAAGTTAGGGACATTCCCCTGAGGCAGCCGCCTCCTGGGAACCATCCAGTGGAAGAGGGGTGAGGAAAGCCCCCAGAGAGCCAGTCTGAGGTGTATGGAAGTCAGCTGCAGTTTTGTGTTGCTGGAGCAGGGTTAGAGGTTGGCGGGGAGAGATGAGGCCTGAGAGGCAGGCAGGGCTGGGTCGCGCCGGGCTTGGGACTTCATTGTGAAAGAGGTGGGCAGCCACTGAAGGGTTTTAAGCAGGAGAGGGACAGGCCAGCTTAATATTTTCAACAGAGCACCCTAGTGGTGGAGTAGAGGCTGAAGCTTTAGGAGGACGAGCTTGGAGGCAGGGGTGATAGGAGGCTGATGCAGGTGTCTGGGCAGAATGCAACGAAGCCCTGGACTAAGGCAGTGGGATGAGGGTGAAGTGCAAGGACAGAGTTGAGAAATATTTAGGAGGTAAAATAACTTGACTTGGTGGTTGGTTGGATGTGTGGGGTAAATGAAAAGGAAGTGCCCTCTCCCCCTCCCCTTTCTGCCCCATGACTGCTGTTTCCCACATCCAGCCCAACTTTGTCTTCCCCCACATCCTCTAGACCCTCTCACCTGGCAGAGATAACCATTAGGTTGGGCCGTGCAGGTGGCCCCGTGCTGGCAGGGCCTGGACTCACAGGGGTTCACCCTCTCCTGGCATATACTGCCTTGGAATCCAGGGGGACAGTGGCAGAAATGGGAGGGGCCGCTGTCGACGCAGATGCCTCCATTCTGGCACAGGGAAGAGATTTCTGTGCCTGGGAAGAGAGTCACACAGGGATTGATAAAGCTAGGTGGGGAGGAAGGATGCTCAGGGGCTCCAGACAATGAGCAGAGAGGTCCATGGAGGGGCCACTAACATTCCTGGGGTGGGTGGAGGCCACTCGGAGCCTGAGGAGTCAGTAACTCTTGACCCTGAAGAGATTAAAACATCAAGTTCCCGACATGGATGGACCTACAGATTGTCATACTGAGTGAAGTAAGTCAGGCAGAGAAAGACAAATATCGTATGATATTGCTTATATGTGGAATGTAAAGAAAAGGGTACAAATGAACTTATCTACAAAACGGAAATAGACTTACAGATGTAGAAGACAAACTTATGGTTACGAGGGGGTAAGTGGGGGAGGGATAAACTGGGAGACTGGGACTGACATATACACACTACTCTATATAAAATAGAGAACTAGGGCTTCCCTGGTGGCTCAGTGGTTAAGAATCCGCCTGCCAGTGCAGGGGACACGGGTTCAAGCCCTGATCCAGGAAGATCCCACATGCCATGGAGCAACTAAGCCTGTGGGCCGCAATTGCGGAGCCTGCGCTCTAGAGCCCACGAGCCACAACTACTGAGCCCACGTGCCACAACTACTGAAGCCCATGTGCCACAACTACTGAAGCCCGCGCGCCTAGAGCCCGTGCTCCACAACAAGAGAAGCCACCGCAATGAGAAGCCCGCTCACCGCAACGAAGAGCAGCCCCCGCTCGCCGCAACTAGAGAAAGCCTGCGCGCAGCAACAGACTCAATGCAACCAAAAATAAATAATAAATAAATTAATTAATTTTAAAAAATCGATAACTAATAAGGACCTATTGTATAGCACAGGGAGCTCTACTCAATACTCTGTAATGGCCTATATGGGAAAAGAATCTAAAAAAGAGTGGATATATGTATATGTGTAACTGATTCACTTTGCTGTACACCTGAAACTAACACAACATTGTCAATCAACTATACCTCAACTAAAAAAAAAAAAAAATCAAGTTCCTCCTCCTGCCTGTTCTGTCAGAATGGAGAGACATACCTCTTCTTTGGCTTATCAGGGCATTATAAGCAACTATATTCTTGGCTTTAAATGTCTCAAGCAAGAAAGAACTCAAGAGAAACTTCAGGTGGGGACACCTGAAGTGGCTTAACTAATGGTCTAAGTCCATCCCCTGGGTTTTGCATCCTCTGATGTTCTCTCACAGTGATTCCCATCAGCCATCCCCTAACCTCACAATGGTCTCTTTCCTAAGTTCTTCTCATAACAAAACTTATTTGAACAAGGAGGGTATTCTTTTACCCAGGGGTTGGTATAACATCCAAGTGAGTGGGGCATGGCAAAGTGTGTTGAGTGTAGTTGGTTAAGCGTGGTTCACTCTAGTTGAGTTATGATGGTAAAGACAGTGCTGAGTTGTTCCACACTGGATCACTGGGTTGTGTCCCTGGTGGTTGTGTTAAACTGAAGTCTGGTTGACTGGGCTGGGTGGTGGTGCTTGTGTTGTATTGAACGTGGTGCTAGGAGTTGAGTTGTGTTAGGCTGTCCTGGGTGTTGAGCTGCAGCATCAATAACTGGTTGTCTGTGTTGCTTTGACTCTTGGTCCACTGTTTGTCCAAATGTTGTGTGTGGATGTCCTTAGGGGTGGGGTAGAGGAGGACACTCTTTTGCTCTTCATCTGCTCCATAGTCCTTGGGTCAGTACCTTGGCTCAGAGCAGCCTTCTGGCAGGAGGACAGAGGTAGGTTGCAGAGAGGTCCAGTCCATCCCTGGAGGCACAGGCACTGGAAAGAGGGCCCAGTCTGGAGGCAGTGGGAATTCTGTGGACAGGGCTTCTGAGCACATGAGTCCATCAGCGTCTGAGGGTTAGGAGGGAGCGTGAGGCAGGAAACAGCATCAGGTTCCCAGGCCTAGAGATGGTCCCCTGCCAGTGTCTCAAGATCCCTTACCCTGAAAACTCTCTCCTGAATGGTCTGGGACTAGGTCACCCTCCCTGGATTCCTTGGATACCCACATCCCAGAACAGTTGCTGGGATCAGAAATCCTTTCAGTGAACCATACAAATCTCAAGCTAGACCTCAACTCCTAGACTTCCAAACCTCCTTTCACGTGGATACCTCTCCTAAGCTTCCCTGCTGCCACCTTTTAACACCGAGGCCCTCTCACTAGAGCTCTCATGCCCCTCCCTCCTCAGCACACCTGGCTCAGTGCCCCTCACCTGGCAGCTGCCTCCTGTGTAGCCAGGGGGACAGAGGCAGCGGGGCCCCTGAGGGCCATCTTGGCAGGTTGCCCTGTTCCTACAGGGGCTGGATAAGAAAGAGAGAGGGCACAGTAGGAGGAAGGCCAGGGCCACAAGGGGAGGGAGTGTGTGATGTGGTGGCAGGCAGCCACTGGGGAGATGGGAAAGTAGGAGGGAAGGCAGAGTGAAAGGATGTGGGATGTGGGATGAGAGGCAGCATGGCGCCCCTGAGGAGATGGAGAGGAAGGGTGGGGAGGGCTCCCTCCCTCCCTCCAGGGGTCTTTGTGCCCTGCTCACCTGTCGGCACAGCTGGGACGGATCCTTCCCTCGCAGCGTGGGCCCTGGAAGCCCGTGGTGCAGAGGCAGGAGAAGGTGCTGGGCCTGTTCACACAGGTGCCCCCATTGAGGCACGGTGCTGGAGAGAGGAGGCTGTGAGGGGTTGGGTTCCTTGCCTGTAACCTGGCCTGTGGCCTCAGTCACCCCACACATGGGGCATCCCCCCCGCCCCCTGCAACTTCCCCACCCAAACAATGGCTCACTGTGTCCAGTTAATTTTTTTTTTAATGTGGTACAAACATACCCTGACCAGTTTCTCCATCCTCCTGTGGCCCAGCCCCAGGACATGGTGGGCACTCACCAGAGGCACAGTGGTCAATGCTGGTCTGGCAGCGGAGCCCGGTGTGGCTCAGAGGGCAGGTGCAGGAGTAGCCCCCAGGACTGGGGCTACAGGAACCACCGTTGAGACAGGGCGCTGAGTGACAAGCTGTCACCTCCTCGCTGCAAGTGGGCCCTGAGGGAAGCGGGTGGGGTCTGAGAAAGGGAAACCTCATTTTCTCTTCTTTTCCTCCTCTTCCCTTTCCTTCCCTTCCTCATCCCCCTCCCCCAACCTCTTTTCTTTTCTCACTACCTCTTATGTCACCCGTGCCCTCTGTAGCCCATGCCCAGTTCTTTTTTTTTTTTTTTTTTTTTTTTTGCCGCACCGTGGGGCATGTGGGATCTGAGTTCCCTGACCAGGGATGGAACCTGCACCCCCTGCAGTGGAAGTGTGGAGTCTTAACCACTGGGCCACCAGGGAAGTCCCAGCCTGTGCCCAGTTCTTCTTGGTGGTGACTGAGACCCAGACCCCTTTGGACACATGTCTCCACTGGCCTTGCCCTTGATTTAGATGGTGGTCAGCCCAGGGTATATACGGTTTAGGGAGCACCTCACCTGTGTAACCTGTGGGGCAGGTGCAGTTGAAGCCAAAGGGCTGGGGGTGGCAGGTCCCGCCGTGGGCACAGGGTGTGGAGACGCAACCCCCCAGCTCTGTGTCACACTCTGGTCCTGTCCAACCCACATCACACACACACGAGGATCTGGTCATAAAAAGAAAGGGGGGTTTTCTCTTCTCCCCTCCCCATTGGTCAGACCCCTATGACTTCTTTTTTGGCCCGGAGACTCTGGCCCCTTTCTCAGCATCTTTGCTCTCAGCATTGTCCCCCTTCTGCCCTACCTGCCCCACTCATTTTCTCCAACTAGATCTATCTGTCTATCTATTTATCTATCTATCTATCTATCTATCCATCCATCCCTTCTATAACTTGTTTATTGTCTATCTTTCCTCATTAGAACCAAAGCTCCATGAGAGTAGATACCTTGTCTCTTTTGTTCTGTGTTGCTCCCCCAACGCCTGGAAATGTATCCACACATAGTAGATGCTCAATAAATATTTGTCTAATGAATGATGAGATGAATTGGTCCTGGGATTTAATACTCTTCTTTCTGCTTTGACCTCCCTAGTCCTCTGTTTTCCCCCTTTATTTATGAACTCTCCCTTCATTGGATAACACTCACCAAACCCTCCCATTGGCTGTGATCTCAGAACTTTGCCATCTTCTTCCTATTCCCCATTGGTCATTTCCTACAGACTCACCCTTCACTGGCTCTTTTCTCCTGCCCTAGCTGAGGAGGACCCAGAGGAGTCTATAAATGGGAAGGGCCTGGAAGATGTTACCTCTGGCAGTGCCCATGGTGGCAGGTGCAGTTGTCTTCAGCTGGGGCACAGCCAGGGCTTCCACTGGGGCAGAGGCAGTGGGCCTCTTCCTCCGGATCCTGGCATCTTTGCTTGGGCTGGCACAGGTTGGGGGCACACAGGGGAATTTCACAGAGATGACCTGGGGTGGGGAGATTGGTCAGAGAGAAAACAGAGTCCCTCCCTGTCCTTGATGGGGCCAAAGGCCGCTTCTTATGCATGACTTGCTCCCTCCCCATGAACCTGTCCTTCAGTGGCTCCCTAATGCCTCAGGACACCAACTTCTTCTGAATGACACATGGGGTCCTGCATGTCATGGCCTTCCTACAATTGCTATGTTTCTGACCTTTGCCCCATTGTAGCCTAAGCTCTGGATGTCCTACACTCCCTTAAGCGGGGTGTGCTTTTCTTCCCTCCGTGCCTTTGCACGTGCAGTTATCTGCCGTTAAAACACGCTGCCTAGCATTCTGTCTTGACAAACTCCTACTCAGTCTTTAAGACTCTGTTCAGCCATCCTTTCTCATCTCTAGTCTGGGTTGGCCAGTCCTTTGTGTTCCTACAGGATCCTGTGCATTCCTCTCTCAGAGCATGTCTCTGGGCCATAATCAACTTGCTGGTCTCTCTACAGTAGATTTTTCCTCTCCCGTCGCGGAGCACAGGCTCCGGACGCGCAGGCTCAGCGGCCACGGCTCACGGGCCCAGCCGCTCCGCGGCATGTGGGATCCTCCCGGACCGGGGCACGAACCCGTGTCCCCTGCATCGGCAGGCGGACTCTCAACCACTGCGCCACCAGGGAAGCCCTCTACAGTAGATTTAAATCCACTTGAGGATAGCAACTCTTACTCAACTTTGTGTCTGTGTCTGGCATAGTAGACACTTAATAAATGTTTGCTAAATAAGCAAACGAATGGCTTGCCTTTGAACCTCACCCTCTGCTCCTGTTCCCCAGTCATACCACTCATGTTGGGCCTGATATGGGTCCTACAATAACACTCACCCTCAGCTCCTGTACGGTTGTGCAGGTTTTGCACTGCATAAATTTAAGGAATTCCATTCTCATTCTGTTCTCACATCCCAATCCTCAAATGCCCATCAGTGACCTCTACTGTACCCCAAATGGACTCAAATACCCCTCCAGTTCTTTCCAATGCCTCCCCTGCTGACCTGTGAAGCCAGATGGGCAGAGGCAAAGGAAAGCTCCTGGGAGGTCAAGGCAGCTGGCTCCAGTGGGGCATGGGCCGCTCAGACACTCGTCCACCTCCGCCTGACAGCGTGGGCCTTCAAAGCCTATGGCACAGCAGGAGGGTCAGGGACCTGCACGGAAGTCTGCCCTTGCCCTCACTCTCGTCTCCAGTGTTTGAGCCCCAGTTTACCTGGGAGACACTTGCAATGGAATGATCCAGGCTGGTCCAGGCACTGCCCACCATTGGCACAGGGAGAGCTTCTGCACTCGTTGATGTCCTCCTCACACTGGGGGCCCGTGAATCCTGGTGGGGTTGGGAGTGAGAGTGGAGAGATGACCAAGGTCTTTTTTTTTTTTTCTTTTCTTGACTTTCTCTAGATTTATGAGGGAGTTTGTTACAAATGTTTGAGCTTTACAGGCATGATTTCATGGATTCAAACAAGAAATTAAGAGTTAACACTGGTATTTAGCCTTCTCTTTACAAATACAGAAATAACATTGCTACAAATTGCAAGGGAGAGAATTTTGTTTCAAATGGTTTGGTTTGGGGTTTTGTCTAAATGTGTCATTATATAATGAAGGCACCAATATGGGAGCTTCTCAAATAGTGATTTGGATTTCAGGACAAAATAGAGCATAACCTGGTAACTTTAGTCTTTATATAAATGAGGCATAACTGGATATGTGTACTAATGCTGAAAATACATTTTATCAAAAGAATAAATACAGGTCCTGGCCCTTTCCCTTGTTAGGAAAGGTGAACCTGGAGGACTTCCAGAGAAGACACCTGGGACAGGTGGAGATGACAGGAGGGTGATGCATAAAGGTGAAACAGCCACCTGCCAGCCGTGTGACTTTGGGCAAGCTACCCAACCTCTCTAGGCTCCATTTTATTCCCCTGCAAAAGGGAAATGATAATATAAACTACTCATGGTACCACTGAGAGAATTAAATGAGATAATGCCTGAAAAGTACATAGCCAGGTGCCTGGCTTAGAGTAAATATTCAATAAACATCAGTTATTATCATAACAGGGAATAGAGGGATGTCCCGTGAAGCTGGAGAAGGAAGGCCTGGGGCGACTTTCCCTGCATCCATGGTGAACAGTGCCAAGAGCAGCCGGGGATCCCCGGCATGCAGGGGGACAGTACAGGGGACTCTGCAGGAGGGCTGGAGAGGAGGGGTATTTGGGTGACTTGGCAGGACAGAGATGAGGGTGGGCGAGTAAGCAGGGGAAGATTTGGAGGACGTAACAGAAGAGAGTTTGGAGAACAGAGAAGGAGTTGGAGAAATGGGGCGCTCCTCGGTCTGGCCCGAGACAGCTTCAAGAGGCCACGGGCGATTGCCTGGCTGGAACCATGGAGTGGAATCTGCACTCACCGGGCCGGCAGATGCACTGGAAGCCATTGAGCAGGTCGTGGCAGTCAGCCTGGTTCAGGCAAGGGGCAGAGGCGCACTCGTCTGTCTCTACTTCACAGAGCTGCCCTTCTAAGCCTGAGGAGGGGTCAAGGGCGAGGCTCAGCCAGGCCAGCCTTGCCTTAGCTGCTCACCCCTTCTGCCCAGGAGGCCAGGGTTCTAGAACCAGCCCTGTCCCTGACCTGCCCTGTGTCCCAGCAGGCAGCCCCTCCCAGGGGGCCGTCTGCGTGTGGGTTGGAGAGATGAACCCGAGGCCCTGCTGCTCTGCTGTGTTTGGCTTTGCCCCCCTCAGGTGTGAAAGCTCAGGGAACAGGGCACCTGCCAGGACATGTGGGAGGGCTCCGGGGAAGTGCCTTTTGGGGCCATTCCTCTGTGCACAGAAGGCAGGGCTCACCCGGGAGGGCTGATCAGCCTGGAGGTCCTCGAGGTACCAATGTGACAAATGCACATCTGCTTGGAGGTGATTCACTCCTCTTGTTCTACCTGGGCAGACCTCTGTGCCAGGGAGACCAGGGATCCCCAAGGTGGGGATTTGAAGGGTGTCTGGGGACCTGTGTCACTCGCATACTTGTCCTGCTTCTTTGACCTCCTCCTGGTCTCCACTGTCTCACCCTGAACTGAAGCTGGATCAGACTCTGGACCTCGGCTGCCTCCCTCTTCTTGCCTGGGGAACCTGCCTCTGAAGCTCCTTGAGATCTACAACCTTGTCCCTTGGATTAGTGGCTAGTTTGCTCAGCATTTTTCTTTGGATGCTTCTCAGCTTAGGAAGGCTGGGTAGTATAGTGGGTAAAACTATCAAAGCTCTGGGGTTGAATCCTGGCTCTGCCACTTACTAGCTGGGCAACCTTCAACAAGTCACTTAACCTCTCTGTGCCTCAGTGTCTTCATTTATAAAATGGGCATAGTAATGCTGACTTCATAGGGTTATTGTAAAGATTAGATAATGCATGTAAGACGCTCAGGCACAAAGTAAGCTGTTATTTTTCTGGTTTTATTCAGCTCCCTGATATTGGCTCTATCACTGTCTCCCTGGGGAGATGTTTACCCCCCTTAACACTAACTTGTAGGTAGGTGCAGCCTTGCAGCATTCCTTTCCCGTTGTACCAAATTCAAGCACACAGACCCTTTGGGATTTTAAAAGTTTACTCTCAATCTCTACAGGGGAGAGATTCTGTAATTAGGAGGAACATTCTGGGTTGGCATAAGCAGAGGCTGCAGCATGAAAAGTTTATTAACTGCTGATCTGCTCTCCCTTGATGGGCCTCTGTGTACAGTGGACCCGTTTGTGTACCCTGCGGTGTCTATGAAATGAACGCAGAGTTGAGCAGTGCACAGCCTCACTACCGTCTGTGGCAGTCCTTCTCCCAGGGGCCGTCGGTTTCCCAGAGTTTTCATCTGGGCGGTGAGGAGAGGAGGAGAAGCATTCTTTGCTATCTGACCCCAACCAGCCTGAGGCTATCTGTGCTCTAGAGGGGTCACGTCCGATGGATTCGGGATTAGTCTCCCGCCTCCTCTACTTGAGGGCCCACTCAGCTGGTACCTGGTGGGCAGAGGCACTGGAAGGTGGCGAGCAAGTCCAGGCAGGTGCTGCCAGGGTGGCAGGGCTGCGACAGGCACTCATTGTGATCGGCCTCGCAGCGGGATCCCGTGTAGCCAGGGGGACAGAGGCAGTCAAAGGAGCCGGGCGTGTTGAGGCAGGAGCCGCCGTGTTCACAGGGACTGGGGCCTTGCTGGGCTAGGAGGAGAGAAGATCTGGGAGTCCACAGGGGTCAGTGGTGGAAGGGTGAGGAGGCCAGAGTGGCAGGGAAGGTGTGGGGACCCTGTTTGTGGCTGATGAGATCAAAGTGGGGAAAGGGATTGTGGCTTTAAAATGGAGGAGGACTAAATGGGGCCTCGAGGGCTGAGGATTGGTGAGAAGACCGTGTAAGGCAGAGATGCCCAAAATGGACAAATTCAGGAAAAAGAGATGTTTATTTATTTACGTGGCCACTGTGTGGCTTGCGGGATCTTAGTTTCCCAACCAGGGATTGAACCCAGGCCCTTGGCAGTGAAAGTGCGGAGTCCTAACCACTGGACCGTCAGGGAATCCCCAAGATGTTTATATTTTTAATTTGGAAAACAATTTGCCTGTTTCCCTCTTCAGTGCAGAGGCTGTCTGGGGGCTCAAGAGGGTCTCATGTGGAGGTGCCTCACCCATCTGACACTCGTCCAGGTCCTGGTGGCAAGTGGGCCCTGTGTAGCCAGGCTGACACACGCAGAATGTGGAGCCCCTCAGGGGGTTGGTGTTGCACTGGGCTTCCCGGTGGCACGGCTGGCTCAGACACATGTCCTCCATGTGGCACAGGAGGCCTGGAGGGCAGGGTGGAGGCGAGGCTCTCAGAGGCCGCTTGAAGCTCCCAGCTGCCCTCCTGGTGCTTCTGTCACGTACCATCTCCACCTCCCACCTCCCGCCTCCCTGTACCCCGTGTCACACCTGTGCGGCCAGGTGGGCAGAGGCAGGAGAAGGAGCCCACACGGTCGATGCAAGTGGATCCTGGGGCACAGGTGGCGGCAACACAGTCATCCAGGTTCTCCTCGCAGCTTGTGCCCCCCCAGCCGCTCACACACACACAATGGAAGCTGCCAGCTGAGTTCTGGCAGGTACCCCCGTTTCTGCAGCGAGGGGGACCCTGAACCTCACATTCGTCCACATCTTCAGAGCAATCCCAGCCTGCCAAGGGGAAGGGGACAGGTGCTGGAGCTGGGGGCCCTGTGAGGGGTGGAGAACAGGGGCTGACCATCTGGGCCACTGGTGCCATCAACTTGGCTGAAACGACTCACCTGCCCAGGCCTCTGGGCAGAGGCAGGTGTAGGTGCCCAGCCCATCCTGACAGGTGCCCCCGTTCTGACACTGGTGCCCGACACAGTCATCTGGATTCACTTCACAGCTTGGGCCTGTGAAACCTGACAGGGTCATGCAATCAGCTGAGGGAAGGGGACCCATGGGAGACAACCTCCGTGCCCAGAGAGAGGGGCTGCAGGAAGACCCCTGTGAGGACATACCTGGGGGACACAGGCAGAGGTGGAAGGTGGAGTCTCTCCCTGGAACCACCTGACAGGTGCCCCCATTGGGACATCCCCTGGGGGGGCAGGGTCCTGGCCAGAGCTCACAGCGTGGACCCCCCCACCCAGCGGGGCAGAGGCACTGGAAGGACCCCAGGGTGTTATGGCAGGAGGTGCCCTTGGGACAGGGTCCTGGGTCCAGGAAACACTCGTTGACATCGCGTTCGCAGGTATGGCCCTCAAAGCCAGGTGGGCAGCGGCACTGGATCTGGGGGTATGTGGCCAGACACACCCCTCCGTTGACGCAGGGGTTGGCTGAGCAGAAGTCCCGGAGCTGGCAGTGCTCACCTGAGGCGGAGGACAGGGGGCGCATTTTCCTAGCACTGCACAAATTCCAGCTCCTCTGAGATGACCCAGCTCTCACTCTGGATTATCTCCGTGTCGAATTTCCATATTTTCTTCCCTTCCCTCCCATACCCTCTCTGCCCTATTCCGTCACCCTCACTTTTATCATTCTTTGGGAGGGTTGTATCTGGAGTGACCACGTTTTTCAAGCTGAAAGCTGAACATGTAGCTGTTGGTGGGAGTACTGTGAATCAGCCCTGCTTGGGAAAATCTGGGACCTAGAGTTCCTTTAGTGGTGACCTTGGTGGTGAATTAGAAAGCGTGCAGCCTCTGCAAACAGGAGACTTAACCCCTTGCCTTGCCCCGGCCAGCTGTGTGCCCTCGGGCAGTCGTCTTGCCTCTCTTATCCTGATTTCCTGATCTTCAGTGGGTGTAATGGTCCGGATAACGGTAAAGAGACTCACTTCACAGCCGTGTGCACCAGTGGGAATGGTGGCGGTGGCGGCAGTGGTGCTGGTACTGAGCTAAGTAAGCACTCCATGAGCATCACCCCCTTTCTTCCCCACAACAACCTTATGAAGTGCGGACATCGGCTGACAACCGAGCACCCAGACAGCTTAAATATCTTATGCAAGGTCACATGTCTAGTCAGTGGCAGAGCTGGCAATGGACCCGAGGAGGGGGCCGCCCAGAGCCCCTACTCTGAAGCACAAGGCATGGCAAGTTGCCACTGACCATCCTTCTTGTTGTCACATACGCTGGTCTCTCACACCCAGTCTCAGGCCCAGTTTCCTCAGAATTTCATCAGTTAAAAAATCTCCATGTCCTGGGCCCACCCCAGATGCACTAGGGCATGCTCTGTGGGACAGGGCATTGGTATTTTTAAGGCTTCCCAGGTGACTGCTGTGCCTCCCCAAGTTTGAGAATCTTTGTCTCTAGTGCATCCCCTCCTGGATGCACCCACATCCCAAGCACTTTCTGACCTCATGGCTTTTGCTGCCTGGTCCAACCCTCCCCATCCTGGTGAGGTGCTATGGAACCTTTCTCTCCAGGGTCTCGCAGCCCTGTCCAGGCACCCCGACCACTTCCTCATGGTAGCACACCCTGCCCATCACGTGTCCTGCTCTGTTGCTCCAGGGCTGCACCCGCTCCCCGTCCCACTGCCCACAAACTGCAGTCTTCCCAGGTGACAGTGTGGGTTTCCACCACTCAGAATAGAAGCCATTCAGGTGCTCAGAATGCAGAGTCTTGGAAGTCCCCTGCTGTGCTAGGCATTAACCTTCTAGCTAGTGGACCGAGGGGAGGTTGAGGGGCTGGGAAAGGGGTCAGGGTGGTGTGCGAAGGGGGCTGTGGCAGCAGCTATTTACCAGCTGGCTTGGAAATACCTCAACATCTTAGCAATCAGTACTATCCTGTCGGTGAATGTCAATCTTGGGTAAATGGTTCCCCAAGAATTGGCTTGTTGATTCCCTCGGCCTCTCTCCTCAAAGGGCTCGCAGTCTCTCAGGCTCTAGTTCCATCATTCCTACCCCACAGCCCAGCCCGTTGCCCCTGCCTGTCTCCCTTCCTCGCCGCCCCCAACAGGGCTCACCTGTCCATCCCGGCATGCAGGAGCACTGGGGGCGGCCCGAGGCCTGGATGTGGCAGCGGCCCATTTTGGAACAGAAGGAAGAACAGGGGTCCCTGAGCTGGGCCTGGCACCTCTCACCAGTGAAGCCAGAGGGGCAGGTGCAGAAGAAGCTGGGGGCCAAGGGAGAGGGAGGGCTGGGGGAGCTGGGAAGGGTGGGAAGCAGGGCTTGACAGCTGCCTCCATTCTCGCAGAGCTGGGCATCCTGGCAGGGGTCCGGAAACTGGCATGTCTCACCCAGGAAGCCAGGGGCACACCTGGGCAGGGGAGGAGACAGGAGAGCTTACTGCCTGGCCCTCTGCTTTCTCTCCTCCCTCCCTCCTTTGCCTTCATTTGTTTCCCTTCATCTGCGTCACCTCCTCCGTTTCTCCTTTCTTCCCATTTCTCCCCGTCCCCTCCCCTACTCCCCTTCCCAGTCTCCCACTCCCACAAGGTACACTCACTGGCAGGCGCCTTGCTCCTGAGATAGGCTCAGGCAGGTGCCTCCGTTGGCACAGGGTTCTGGGAAACTCCCGCACTGCAGCCCTAGAGATGGAGATGAGGATGAGATGGGAGCAGGGAGCATTACGCTCCCCTTTTCCTCCCCTGGATGCTCCGGAGGGACCTGCCTGCAGCAGCCCCACACAGGTGCTCTGAACCACCATTGCCTTGATAACTCCTGTTCCTAGTCCCCACGTGGTGCTCACCCCCCAGCCCCCTAGATCCCAGGCCTCTCAGTTACTAATCCCCACCCCTCCTTTCCTGTTTATTCTCTGGCCTCCCAAGTCCAGCTTCAGGCTCCATCCCTCGGAAGCAAGACAACAGGGATAAGGAGGGGGGGCTGAGGGGACTCCTGGGAGGTGAATGGCTGAAGCATTGAAGGGATTTCCTCCCGGAAGGGCCCAGCATTGAGCCATCGGGGGGTGGGGACAGCTGGACCTAGAAAGGGACTTGGTGGGCCCTTGACCTTCCCGTGTCTCCATCTCCTGTTCCCTGTCATCTCTTCCCCTAGCAGGTGGTCCCTCTTTTCCCTCTCTTCCTCCTAAACGTGACTGTAAGAGCACGCTGTCCCCCAGTTCCGGGGCCAACTTGGTTCTCCCTGGGGGTGGGCACCTTCTCGCCCATCCCCCCCCTACCGTCACCACCCCTGGCACGGGGCCCATAGCCTGGGTCTGTGTAGCTGCAGGGGCAGAGTTGTCTCTCCCTGCCGGCAGTCCCATTTGGGGGCTGAGAATCTTCTCCATCCAGTGTCGCCTCAAAGCATGGGGCTTGACCCTCTGTCCCCAGCCCATTGGACATCCTCCTAAGGAAGGTGGGTCCCCTCACTTCTCCCACCCCACGCCTCACCTCTGGTCCGGACGACTGACCGACACAGCAGCAGCAGCAGCAGCAGCGGCAGCAGCAGTGAAGGGGGCTGCATTCCAGAGCCCCTGCCCAAGCCCAGATCCCCCCCTGCCTCTTCCAGTGGGACCCTCAGAGCCCCCACTGAGGCAATAACCACCCACTCTGCTCCCACGGCCCCTTCTTCCTCCTCTTCGGCCTGCTGCGAACCTCACGTCTGAGCTGTTTCCTGAGTCACACAATGTCCTGGACACCCTAGTGATGGGGGGGCGGAGTGGAAGAACATTGAGGGGGATGAGGGAGGGGCCTTCTGTCCCTGACAACCCCTGGGGAGGTGGCGAGGAAGAAGGACAGTGTGGCTGGAGTGCAAATGATAGAAGGGGGAACGGGGCCCCTGGGAGCAGTCCCAGTCCTTCTGTTGTTGTTGTGGTCTCTCCTTTCTAGAGGTGGGAACTGCAAGGTGGCTGCCCTAGGCCCTGGGGGCGGGGTGGGGTCAGGACCTGGAAACAGAGGTGTGGGGTGATGAGAGATCTCCTATTCCTCTTGCATGGAGAGGATGCTTGTTTGGCGAGGTCAGTACAGATGCTTCTCAGAGAATCTGCACGCTTCCACCCACTCATCTTGGCAGAAGGAGCACAGGGGACTTCTGGGTCTACCCTTGGCCCTTGCTGGGCTGTTAGTTTTCTCCTTCTGGGAAATGGGGAAGATGCTGGGCTGGTTTGGGGGAAAATCTAGGCCTTCTTTTGGAGGGGAACGTGTAAGATCGTCATCAATGATAAACGAACATTGTCTCCACTAAATTTTGCAGTCTGGATTATCCATAGCAAACACTGCATTTGTGTGGGTTCCTCTCCTCCCATGTCCCCCTCCCTCCACCGCAGAGGTCCCTGGGATGCAAGGAATGCCAGTCATTGAATTAAAAATTGGAGTAAATAAAATCACAAAAGAGAATGCAGGGCCCTGACTCATTCAACCTTCTTGAGTCAACCCAGGACAGCTTTGGGGTCAGCCACATACCCAGTTCCTCTAGCAGCTCAGAGAACTGAGAGTCCAGGGTGGTTAGAGGTGTCATCAGCAGCTGTGCACAGCCCCAGCATTGAGGCACTCATGGCCCAGCCTGGTGCACCCTGAGTACCTTTCCATGCCAATAAGTATACTTTGCCAGCACAATTTTTAAAAATTACTAACTTTTTATTTTGAAATAATTTAAAACTCACAGAAAAGAGGCAAGAATACTAAAAATTATTCCAGGATATTCTTCACTCAGATTCACCAATTGATATCATTTGACCACATTTGCTTTATCATTATTTTTCTAAATACACATTAGTATTTTTTTCTGAACCATTTGAGAGTAAGTTGCACACAATATATCCCTTTCCTCATAAATACATCGGTGTGAATTTCTTAAGAACAGGAACCTTCTTTTTTTTTTTAGAGATGTTATTTTTATTTTTTCTAAAGAAGGTTAATTAATTAATTAATTAATTAACTATTTTTGCCTTCATTGGGTCTTCGTTGCTGCATGCGAGCTTCCTCTAGTTGTGGCAAGCGGGTCTTTCTCTTCCTTGCAGTGCGCGGGCTTCTCATTGGGGTGACTTCTCTTGTTGCAGAGCATGAGCTCTAGAGCGCAGGCTCAGTAGTTGTGGCGCACGGGCTTAGTTGCTCCGCGGCAAGTGGGATCTTCCTGGACTAGGGCTCGAACTCGTGTCCCCTGCGTTGGCAGGTGAATTCTTAACCACTGCAGCACCAGGGAAGCCCCAAGAACCTTCTTTTACATAACCACAGTACAGCCATCAAAATCAGGAAACTTAGAGTGATACAATACTATTAGCTAATCTACAGTCCATGCTCAAAATTTGCCAATTGCCTCATAATGTCCTTTATAAAGCTTTTTTTCTTGGTCCAGAATCTAATCTAGGATTATGCATTGCATTTATTTGTCATGTCTTTTCAGTCTCCTTTATTTTAACAAGATAAAAGGATACAGTTCCTTAGATTTTGTCTTTCATTATATTGATAGTTTTGAAGGATACAGTTCAGTTACTTTGCAGACCGTTCCTAAATTTAGGTATGTCTGCTGTTTCTTCAGTTTATGCATTTCTGACCAGGAATACCACAGAAGTGATGTTGTGTCCTCTGTACAACACACCAGGAGACACGTGAGCCAATATCATTCTTTTTTTAAAAAAATTAATTAATTATTTTATTTTTGGCTGCATTGGGTCTTTGTTGCTACGTATGGGCTAAGCGGGGGTTACTCTTTGTTGTGGTGCGTGGGCTTCTCATTGTGGTGGCTTCTCTTGTTGCGGAGCATGGGCTCTAGGCGTGCGGGCTTCAGTAGTTGTGGCTCGTGGGCTCTAGAGCACAGGCTCAGTAATTGTGGCTCACGGGCTTAGTTGCTCTGCGGCATGTGAGATCTTCCCGGAGCAGGGCTCGAACCCGTGTCCCCTGCATTGGCAGGCAAACTCTTAACCACTGCACCACCAGGGAAGTCGGAGCTAACTTCATTCTTAATGGTTGCCTAGTATTCCACTGTTTGGTGAACTCTAGTTCACTGAAACCAGTTTCCTATCGTAGGGCGGCACTTAGGTGGCTCTCAATCTTTAAAAATATGAGAAACTATGCTGCAATAAATATTCTTGAACTTACATACTTGAGTGGTTGTCTAGTTATTTCCTTAGGCTAAATTCCTAGAAGAGAATACTGAGCCAAAGGGTCAAAGGATAGACTTAAAAATTTTTTGGCTTTGAGAAGAATTAGGACGTATATCTACTTGTAAGTCTCCTCCATTTTTCAATATGACATATTTTAAACATTCACTGTAGTTAAATACACAGTGTCTAGCACTAGTTACATCTTTCTAAAACTACAGTCATTTGTGACCACCCACACCATACCTGCACACCACAAGTACTATAATTTGTTTTATATATTTAAACAGTCTACTCCCTGTTTTTTTTTTTTTTTTGGCTTTGCTGCGCAGCTTGTGGGATCTTAATTCCCTGACCAGGGATCGAACCCGGGCCCTTGGCAGTGAAAGCGCCGAGTCCTAACAACTGGACTACCAGGGAATTCCGCCCATTTTTAAACTTAGATTTTAAAGGGAATCTTTTTCTGTCTGATTGTAAATAGAGAGTAGGCATCAAAAAACTTCAGTGAAAGCAAAACAATGTTAGTAAATTCCAGACTGATTCTCTTCCCTGCAGAAGGAGGCTCCAAGTGAGGAGAGACTTTAAAGCTTTTGGTACCTAAGTGTCATTCTCCAGAAAGCAGTGCAGGACTTTATATTCTTGGTCGTAGTGTCTGCACATGCCCTTACTCTCACCAACCCTGGGAATCAGGGTTGCCATCTTCCTGACCTCACACTTTTTGTGGAAAAGTAGGCTGGGGCACTAGGCTGGGACTTGAGAGAAAGAAGAGGAAATGGTAACAGAGACAGAGAAGGAGTGGTTAGGTAGCAGGGGAATCCAGAGAGTGGTGGGCAGAAACTGAGTTTAAGGACAATGTCAGGAAGGTGCAGAACGCACCTTGTGCCTTATCTCTGCCGAAGCTCTTGGGTGAGACAATGACTTCTTACACATAACACCAAATACACAAGCAACAAAATAAATTGGACTTCATCAAAGTTAAAAACATTTGCTCTCCAAATGGCACCTCAAGAAGGTGAAAAGACAAGCAACAAAATGAGAGCAAATATTTGAAAATCATATATCAGATAAAGGACTAGTATCCAGAATATATAAAGGACTCATAACTTGGGACTTCTCTGGTGGCGCAGTGGTTAGGAGTCTGCCTGCCAATGCAGGGGACACAGGTTCAAGCCCTGGTCCGGGAAGATCCCACATACTGCGGAGCAACTAAGCCTGTGCACCACAACTACTGAGCCTATGCTCTCCAGCCCGTGAACCACAACTACTGAGACTGTGTGCCACAACTACTGAAGCCCGCACACCTAGAGCCCATGCTCTGCAACAAGAGAAACCACAGCAATGAGAGGCCCGTGCACCTCAGCGAAGAGTAGGTCCCACTGTCCGCAACTATAGAAAGTCCGCATGCAGCAACAAAGACCCAATGCAGCCAAAAATAAATAAATAAAAATTAAATTAAAAAAAGAACTCTTATAACTCAATAGTGACAATTTAAAAATGGGTTACAGTCCCATAAATCTCTGAACCTCTGCTCATTTTTTAGTCTATTTTTTCTCAGTTGCCAAGATTGAGTAATTTCTGTTCATCTACCTCATACTCCACTGAATCTTTCCTCTGTCTTCTCCACTTTCCTGTTAAGCCAATCCATTGAGTTTTAAATTTTGATTATTGTATTTTTAAGTTCTAAAGTTTCTGTTTGGTTCTTCTTTATAACTTCTATTTCTTTGCTAAGACTATTAATTTTTTCATCTGTTTCAAGAAAATTTTTCCTAGCTCCCAATACAGGGGGCCGGTTTCGATCCCTGGTCAGGGAACTAGATCCTACATGCTGCAACTAAGAGTTTGCATGCCTCAACTAAAGATCCTGCATGCTGCAACTAAAAAGATTCCACATGCCACAACTAAAGATCCCGCATGCCACAACGAAGATGCTGCATGCCGCAACTAAGACCCAATGTAGCCAAGTAAATATATAAATAAGTAAATAAGTATTAAAAAAAAAGAGAGAGGTTGTCCTTGCTTGTTGCAGCATTCTTAATACTTACTTTAAAATACTTGTCTGTTGTAAATATGTGTCATATATTCCAACATTTAGGTCATCTTGAGTGTTGGTGTCTGCTGAGTGTCTTTTCTTATTCAGTTTGAGATTTTCCTGGTTCTTGGTATAAGTGCTTTTCTATTGTATCCTAGACATTTTGGGTATTACGTGAGGAGACTCTGGATTTTATCTAAATCTATTTTAACAGATATCCTCTGATGCTGTGCCAGTGGGGGAAAGAGGGTGCCGCCTCATTGTTGTCAGGTGGAGGTAGAAGCCCAGTTTCCTCACTTGGCTTCTGTTGACATCTTGTTAGTGCTGTATAAGGTTGGGAGTTCAGGCTCCCTGCTAGGCCTCTTCTAACACACATTGGCTGGGAGAGTGTGAAACACATTATTACTGCTTCCATTTGGTTTCCAGTGACATTGTGATGGAGAGCTGAAAGTCCCAGGTAAAAGTTCCAGCTCACCAACAGGGAATAAACCTACCTAAGGGGGTAAAAGACCTGTACACAGAAAACTATAAGACACTGATGACAAGAAATTGAAGATGACACAAATAAATGGAAAGATATACTGTTCTCATGGATTGGAAGAATTAATGTTGTTAAAATGACCATACTCCCAAGGCAACCTACAGATTGCAATCTCTATCAGAATACCAATGGCATTTTTCACAGAACTAGAAAAAATAATTCTAAAAGTTGTAGAGAGACACAAAAGATCCTGAATATTCAAAACAATCTCGAGAAGGAAGAACAAGCTGGAGGTATCATAATCCTTGATTTCAGACTATAAGACAAAGTTACAGTAATCAAAACATAATGGGGCTTCCCTGGTGGCGCAGTGGTTGAGAGTCTGCCTGCCGATGCAGGGGACACAGGTTCGTGCCCCGGTCTGGGAAGATCCCACGTGCCGCGGAGCGGCTGGGCCCGTGAGCCATGGCTGCTGAGCCTGCGCGTCCGGAGCCTGTGCTCCGCAACGGGAGAGGCCACAACAATGAGAGGCCCGCATACCGCAAAAACAAAACAAAACAAAACAAAACATAATGGTACTGGCACAAAAACAGACACATAGATCAATGGAACAGCATAGAGACACCAGAAATAAACCTATACTTATGTGATCAATTAACCTATGACAGAGGGGTGGAATAGGGAGGGTGGGAGGGAGGGAGATGCAAGAGGGAAGAGATATGAGAACTTATGTATATGTATAACTGATTCACTTTGTTATAAAGCAGAAACTAACACACTATTGTAAAGCAATTATACTCCAATAAAGATGTAAAAAAAAAAAATTAACCTATGACAAAGGAGGCAAGAACATACAATGGGGAAAAGGCAGTTTCTTCAATGAACTGGGAATAAGATGACACAGGAGTTACTGTTAATGCTGTGATCTGGACATTGTGATTATGTCAGAAAATTTACTATTTTTTAGAATAGTATACTGAAGTTTGTGGGGGTAAAATGACAAAATGACCAGGATTTGCTTTAAAATACTTCAGGGAAAAAAGAGGGATGGATAAAGCAAAAGTGACAAAGTTGAAAATTCTAGAATCTGGGTATGAAGAGTTGATTATATTGTTTTTATCTATTTTTATGTTAGAAAAATTTTCATAATTATAAAAAGGAACCAGATTAGAAAGAACCCAGATACTGAAAAGGTAGTTTTCAAACTAGCAGCATTGGCATCACCTGGGAGCAGGAATATCAGACTTAGCAAATAACAATACAGGATGCTGAGTAAAATTTGAATTTCAGATAAACAATAAATAATTTTTAGTATGAGTATGTATATTCTATGCAATATTTTACTTACACTAAAAAACTGTGAAAATAGTTTGGCAGGTTTTTTTTTTTAAATAAAACTAAACATGTAATTACGACCCAGAAATTGCACTCCTGGGCATTTATTCCAGAGATATGGAGACTTACTTACACTCACACAAAAACCTGTATAAGAATGTTTATAGAAGGACTTCCCTGGTGGTCCAAGGGTAAAGAATCTGCCTTCCAATGCAGGGGATGCGGGCTTGATCCCTGGTCAGGGAACTAGTTTTCCACATGCTGCCGGGCAGCTAAGTCCGTGTGCCAGAACTATTGAGCTTGTGTGCCTCAACTAGAGAGCCCACGGGCCGCAAACTACAGATTCCACGTGCTCTGGAGCCTGCGCACCACAACTAGAGAAGAGAAAACCCCGCTCGCCACAGCTAGAGAGAAGCCTGCGCACCACAAGGAAGAGCCTGCGCGGTGCAACAAATGATCCCGCATGCCTCAACGAAGATCCCGCGTGCTGCAACAAAGACCCAACGCAGTCATAAATAAATAAAATAAATAAATTTAAAAAAAGAAATACATTATTTAAAAAAAATCCAGTAGGAGGGAGAAGTGGGTGAGAGTAAATATGGTTGAAGCTGGGAGATGGGTAAGTGGCTATTTATTATACTGTCATCTTTATACTATTCTGTCTACTTTTTACATGTTTAAAACATTTTATAACAAAGGTAAAATAAAGCAATCCAATACAATGATATAAATCTGATTTAAAAACTTCAAAAGGCTCTCCATCTCTCTGAGGACAAAAACTTCAGGCCATGAGGTGTAGAAAGCCCTCATCTTTGTGCCCGGGGCACACCCAGACCAGTTAAGTCTGAATCTCTGTGGGTGGAAGCTTCAGCAGTGGTCCCCAAAGTGTGGTCCTCAGCCCAGCAGTATCGGCATCATCTTGAAACTTGTTAGAAATGCACATTCTTCGGCTCTGCCCCAGACCTGCTGAATCAGAACCTCTGGGGTTGGAGTCCAGCAACCCGTTTTTTCAAAAACTCTCCAGGTGATTTGGTTGCTGATGCAGAGCTGGAGGGTCCAAGAGTCAGGCCTGAGGAAGCTGACGGAGGTGGTCTTGAAGGACAAGCTGGTGAAGGAAGCGCAGGTCTGGGGTCCACAGATCCCGGGAGAGAGACTAAGGTCATGGCCCCGAGCCCTCTGCTCTCACCTTTGTCAGTATGGATGGTGGGACCAGTGGGGCTGACTGGCTTGTGCGCTCTTCAGAGAAGGAGGCTGTGTGTGCACAGAACTGTGGTGGGTTGGGGATCCCCATGGCCAAACATGCTGGGAAAAAGAAGAGCGCCTTTGCCCCCGTGAAGGTTTATAGAGTGCTAATGAGACACCTCAGGGTGATGGCTCTCACACCGGGTCCTAGAGCAATGAGCTGAAGGCCAGGGTTCGAACCTGAGTCTCCTGATTCCATGCCCAGGGCTGCTCCTCTCTGCATTCTTGTGCTTGTCTACTGGATCCCATTATTAGTACCCTCTACATCTTGTGTTCTGGTTTCAAGGGGAGTGGGATTGGGGGTTCATACATCTGGGGACCTTAGATTTTTAAAAAATAACTCTAGGTTCACTCCACCCATCTTTTAATTTGACTTCTTTAATTTATTATTTTTTTTATAAGTCTTTCCCATAGACAGATGTTTCCTTGCTGGTCTCCCCTTGGCTCTGGCCCCCACCTCTTTTTTCCATTTCTCCATTTTGGATGACTAAGTCTCACCTATGGAGACCACCTCTCTCTGGGGCATTGAGCCCTCCACAGAGGAGGTGGGAGTAGTGGAGAGACCCCTTCTCCCCAAAGGAGTGCTCTAGGCTGGACGTGGGCAGAGGTTTTCTGAATCTTGCTCCTCTGGGTGCAGGAGCTCCTTGGATGCATTTGAAGCCCGAGGACCCTCCCCTTCTGTGACTTGGAAGATTGGGGAACCCCTAGGAAGGTTCTAGAAAACTTCTCACCCTCACTCCCACCCTATCCTTTGGTGAATGTGACCTGGCATCCACTCCCTGGGGGAAAGGCCTCTTTTTTTTTTGCGGTACGCGGGCCTCTCACTATTGTGGCCTCTCCCGTTGCGGAGCACAGGCTCCGGATGCGCAGGCTCAGCGGCCATGGCTCACGGGCCCAGCCGCTCCGCGGCATGTCGGATCCTCCCGGACCGGGGCACGAACCCGTGTACCCTGCATCGGCAGGCGGACTCTCAACCACTGCGCCACCAGGGAAGCCCTGTATGTCCAAGTCTTAATTGTGGGAAGGGAGGAGCAGGTTGACCCCTTCCTGCCAGGAGGTGGAAGTGTGGCTCTTCAGAAGCAGTGGCGGAGCCTGGCCCCTGGGAGAGGAGCTGCACACCTGTGCTGGGTGCAGCTCCAGGGTGACATGAGACCCTCACCCTGCAGTGAGGAAAGCAAACGGGAAAGACCAAGGCGGGGGAAGGCCAGGTCGCCTTGGGGCGCGGCAGCCTGCTCTCCTGCATTTTTAGCCAAGGAGAAGGTATCCCTTCCGAGGAGGGCAGGGATAGAGTGGGAAATGGTGACCAGGGGCAGTGGACAACTTCAACCTCTGGATGTGAACTAGAATTTTCTAGTACCCCTTTGGGTCTCCTACCTGATACCTGATAGCAGGGGGCTGAGGCACTGGGCTTCCCTGAGCAGGCAGGTGGGGCAGGTGACAGAGGGACACCTGCAGAGAGAAATGGGGAAGAGCCTGGGAGTTCACTGGAGTCAGCTGTTTGGGGAAAGGAGTATGTCCATATCTTTGCGGGGGGAGGGTTGTCTTCTGGCAGAAGCAATAGGTGGGTCACCTGGGAAGGTGCTTGTGGTAGAGACATCAGGGTGGGAATTCTCATGTTACCCCCTCCCCCAGGCCCCTTTGCCCTTTGTTGTGTTACTCTCCGTCTGCACCCCCCACCCCCCCAATCCTTTCTCACTTTTCCCTGCCCTGCTTTGTAACCTGGGAGACTGACCTCCTTGGATTGATCACTGGGAGGCGGATGAGGGAGGGGGAACTTGCTGGCGGCGTCTCATTGGGTTTGGCTAGTGGGAGGCATGAGGGGGAGACCTGCTGTGGAAGGAGAGAGGATGGGATGCTTCTCTCACATTCCTTCCCTGTCAGTGTTGGGGTCCTCCCCTTGTCCCCTCAGGTCTGGTGTGTGTGTGTGTGTGTGTGTGTGTGTGTGTGTGTGTGTGTGTGTATGGGGTAAAGGCTCCCCAGTGCCTCAGAATCCCCTGCTGTTCCCTTCACCCAGTCCTCACCCATATAAATAGCCCCCTCTTCACAGCTCTGTCCTGGAGCCCTCTCAGTGGAATTCTGCTTCCCGCTGGGACCCTCCATCCCTCATCCTTCTCTTCTCCTCCCTGTCCTCACAGGGGCTGGACGAGAGCTGAGTTTCTCACGGGCTGGGGGCGCTGGGTGAGGGTGGGGTGGGGAGGCCCTGCCCCCTCGCTCAGGACTGTGCTCTTCCTCAGCCCAAGCTGGAGGGTAGAGTCTTCAGCTTCACCCTCATCTTCCAGCCTCCTGGGATTCAGCCTTCAACTCCTCCCTCTACCTTTGAAACCCTGGTTCCAGCTCTCTGAGTCAATGCCTTCTCAGCAAGGAAGACGTCTCCTCAGAGAGGTCAGCCTCCGACCAGCCATTTTCAGCTTCGTTCCAGGAATTCAGAATTTCCCCAGGGGAGCCAAAGCTGAAACTGAGGGCACTTCTCCGGCAACTCTGCCCAGGGCCTCCCTTAGCTGTGTTTTATCTTTGGTGTACCTGAGGGGTCTCTTGTTTTGTGACTTTCTCCACTTCTTCTGTCCTGTCAGGTGGCCAGGCTGTGAGGCTGCCTGAAGCAAGAGACTTTCTTTTTCTTCCCGAGATGCTGTCAATAAATGCCCACTGAACCAGTGAGTGTAGGGAGTGTGTCCTATAACCTTTGAGTACGGATGCCAGGAGAGGTGAAAGGGGCAGGGGCAGGTGGAGGAGGAAAGCTTTTGATTTGGGGGAAATGGCAGAGCCAAGGCTGGGCCTTTTGCAAAGTCAGGATGTGTGTGTGTGTGTGTGTGTGTGTGTGTTAGTGGGGAGGGGTCCATGAAGGGGGAGATCCTCACCTTCTCAGGCTTCAGGGAGCAATGCGATTGGGGAGCGTCGTGGGATAGACGAGTGAGTGGGGACTGGGTTGGACGGAGATGCTGACGTTTTCCCAGCACTGCCCTGTGAGAACTCAGTTTTGTTCTTAAAACGAACACTATTTTATTAAAAATAAATAAATAAAATAAAAATAATAGATAAAATGAATAAGAGCTAACTCTTCAGTAAGTCAGTAAATATTTGAATTAAGTCCCCCCACCCCAGGACACTCCCTGGTGTCCCTTCCTGTCCTAACTACCCTTTAGCGAGGCAGGGAACCCATCTGACTTCTGCCACCACAGACGCATTTGCCTGTGCTTTAACTTCGTATATCAGGGATCCTGTAGCGTGCAGTCTTTTGTGTCTGGTTTCCTGTGTCCCGGTCCACTTTTCTAAGATTCCTTGTCTGCTTCTGCATTCCTTCCCGCAGTGTCTCCACCCGGGAAGCGCTCTGCCAGTCCACCCCGCTGGCCACAAGGGGGCAGCAGAACCCGGTGGAATCTGGGCTGACCCAGCGGGGCAGCCCTTCTCTTGGCCCCTGGGCTCCTCCTCCCACCCAGGTAGCATCCTCTTTCTGGGCTGCCTCCCAGGCAGCTGCTGCAGATGGACCTGCTGCTTCCCTCTCTGACACCTGCTGCTTTAGAGAGGATTTCTGGACTGGAAGTTTGGAGCTTGGGTCTCCAACCTCTTTGGATCACCCACTCCTTCTGGTAATGTATTTTGAACATGCAGCTATCAAATACACACAAATGTTGTACAGATTATAAAAACAAACACAAGTAACACATGAAAAGAGATAAAACTAAAGCATTTATAACAGAACTTGGAATATTTCTTCTGCCTCCCCTCCTGCCCCCAGATCCCTGGAGCACCCCTGGGGCTGGTTCACCCCTACCTGGTGGCCCCTGTTTAGAGCTCAGCTGAGTTCTTTTTTTTTTTTTTTTTTTTATGCTGTACGCGGGCCTCTCGCTGTTGTGGCCTCTCCCGTTGCGGAGCACAGGCTCCGGACGCGCAGGCTCAGCGGCCATGGCTCACGGTCCCAGCCACTCCGCGGCATGTGGGATCTTCCCGGACCGGGGCACGAACCCGTGTCCCCTGCATCGGCAGGCGGACTCTCAACCACTGTGCCACCAGGGAAGCCCCTCTTATTATCTTTTGTTTATTCATTAATGTAATAAAATTTATTACATTTTCCATAAGAATGTCTTTCTCCCCAGTCTCCCTCCTTTACCTTTATACATTTCAGGGCTTGGGCGGGAGTGATGCCTCTTCATGTCCCCAGGAATCTCAGGCTTCGGAAGCAGAGTGGATTGTCTACTCAGAGGGTGGTGGGGTAGGTGCTATGGTCCAGGTGGGCTCTGCAGCCAACCTCTGGGTGGGCCCAGGCAGCACCCACTCTTGGGAATGAGTAAGGGGCCTAAGGAAGTCTGTGAGCCACCTTTGGTCGGATATTTCAGTTTTGGAGATGACAGCCTATTCTGGGAGGGGCTGTCCTTCCTCAGCAGAGGGGCAGAAGTGCAGGTTCAGAGGAAGGTCATGGCCCCAGCTGTGCCCTTGGGGCTCTGCTCAGCAGGCTTCCAGGGCAGAGCTTAGCCCACTAGCCAGGGTCATTGTGGTTAGAGAAGGAGGGAAACACTTTAACGTTGAAATAAAATCATTGCCGTGTGTGTGTGTGTGTGTGTGTGTGTGTGTGTGTTTCTAGTTTTCAAAAAAATAAGTATCAAAGGAGTTGTTTAAACTTTTCCTACAGTGTAAATTAATCCAGTGAACACTTCAACTTAACAGTGTCAAGTAAAATAAGCGTTACCAGATTTCATGTCTAAGAAAAAAGGGGATTAATTCTTTCCATCCACTGTGACATTTTAAAAATTAATTTTTATTGGAGTATATTTACTTTACAATGTTGTGTTAGTTTCTTGCTGTACAGCAAAGTGAATCAGTCATATGTATACATATATCCACTCTTTTTTAGACTTCCTTCCCATTTAGGTCACCACAGAGTAATGAGTGGAGTTCCCTGTGCTATACAGTAGGTTCTCATTAGTTATCTATTTTGAACATAGTAGTGTATATACATCAGTCCCTATCTCCCAGTTCATCTCACCCCGACTTCCCTTCTTGGTAAGCATAAACTTGTTCTCTACATCTGTGACTCTATATCTGCTTTGCAAATAAGTTCATCTCTACCATTTTTCTAGATTCTACATATAAGCGATATTATACGATATTTGTTTTTCTCTTTCTGACTTACTTCACTCTGTATGACAATCTCTAGGTCCATCCACGTCTCTGCAAATGGCACCATTTCATTCCTTTTTATGGCTGAGTAATATTCCATTGTATACATGTACCACATCTTCTTTATCCATTCATCTATTGATGGACATTTAGGTTGCTTCCATGTCTTGGCTATTGTAAATAGTGCTGCAATGAACATTGGGGTACATGTATCCTTTCGGATTATGTTCTTCTCCGGATATGTGCCTAGGAGTGGGATTGCTGGATCATACAGTAATTCTATTTTTAGTTTTTTAAGGAACCTCCATACTGTTCTCTATAGTGGCTGTACTAATTTACATTCCCAGCAACAGTGTAAGAGGGTTGCCTTTTCTCCACACCCTCTCCAGCATTTATTGTTTGTAGATTTTTTGATGATGGCCATTCTGAGCAGTGTGAGGTGATACCTCATTGTAGTTTTTTGTTTGTTTGTTTGTTTGTTTTTGTGGTACACGGGCCTCCCACTGCCGCAGCCTCTCCCGTTGCGGAGCACAGGCTCCGGACGCACAGTCTCAGCGGCCATGGCTCACGGGCCCAGCCTCTCCGCGGCATGTTGGATCTTTCCGGACCAGGGCGCGAACCCGTGTCCCCTGCATCGGCAGGCGGACTCTCAACCACTGCGCCACCAGGGAAGCCCTGTTTGTATATTTTGGAGATTAATCCCTTGTCAGTTGCTTCATTTGCAAATATTTTCTCCCATTCTGAGGGTTGTCTTTTCATCTTGTTTATGGTTTCCTTTGCTGTGCAAAAGCTTTTAAGTTTCATTAGGTCCCACTTGTTTATTTTTGTTTTTATTTTCATTACTCTAGGCAGTGGGTTGAAAAAGATCTTGCTGTGATTTATGCACTGTAACATTTTAAGAATCACAGTTCATTTTACATCACCATTGTTTTATGGCTTAGGTAGGTGTTTATCTGAAAGTCTTTTGAAAGCACTTGAAGCAAATAAAAGATAAGAGGTACTACATGGCTGTTAAAGAAGAAAGTAAAATATTAACCCCATTAGCATTAGGATAGTTTATACTTTGAGAAAGAAAAATCATTTGTGGCTAGTGAGCAGTCTTTCTTGTTGAAGCAGCTGGAACATGACCCTGATGTCTGGGAGAGGGCAGTGAAGTATGTTGCTTGATATCCATCTTGCCAGTGTGTTCCAGTGTCTTTCCAGTGTGCTTCCAGAAAATCTTCCCTGTACTTTGTCATCCCTACTGCTCTTCCCCTCCCAGTATGGAATCAAAGGGCTGGCATTCAGGGTGAGATAAGCTGTCTGGCCAGATCATCTTGTGGCATTACGGAGTCCAAGGTCCCTTTTTGCTCCTGCTTCCTGTGGAGTTGTGTGTGGAGCTGGGGGCTGGTCTGGGCTGGGTTTGAGGGCTGGAGGTGGTGGGCGGGGCAGCCTCCCTGCATCTCTATCCCCCCCTCCTCTGTGAGGGGCCTGGACTAAGTGTCCTCAGTGACAGGGCCCTTGTCTTACTTCAAGTCTGTGTGCATGTGTGAAAATGATGTGGCATAAATTCGATTTGTGTGGCTCAGTTCCTGGCACTTAGTAGGTATTCAGTAAAATTTGGTTTTCATAAAATTCCTCTAATGTTTCTCAGGCCTTGAAAAATCTCCTTGTGGGGAAGGGATTGGTGGAGGTAGTGGGGGGTGAAGGTTAGGCAGACCTGGAGGCTAATATTTGTTCTCATCTAATTAGGTACTTTTGTGTTAATGTGGATTTTCCAAATATTCCCGAGTGTAAGTAGATATTAGCAAAAATGGGATTTTGGGGGATGACAGAGTGGGCTGTATTCGGGTATATCCAGAAGTTCTGGGTAATAGCTCACGCCAGACTTCGGGCAGAAACCACGCATCCCAGGCATCAGCGGGTCGGTCAGTCCTTGTTCCATGAAGACAAATATAACAGGCCGTTCAGAACGACCCAGAGTGAACACAGGTTGAGAGAGATTTGCTGGGTGTGTGGTTGTCAGTCTGAGATTTGATTTCCTCGACTGTAGAATGAGGATAATAATGACAACCAGCAGGCAGAAGTGAGGTGTGAGAGACACTAGGAAAGTCACTTTACTGTGAACCCCTGACACGGGGCAGGCTTGAGGAAGCATCAGAAGTGGTTGAAGCTGATGTTTCTGGCCAGGGCTGTACTCAGTGATGCATTTATTTCTGGAGTCGATAAGAAAAAAGAGGAGCAGATGGTGTGGCTCTTGCATCTGTCCAGGGGCTGACTTTCAGGGTTAACAGTCTTTGTGTTTCTGTGGACTAAAATGTTTTCTGAAAATGGGCGAGGCTGAGTAGCCCATGTGCTGCTGAAGAGACTCCTGAAAATGAGCTCAAGTAATGTTTATTGAGTGTTTACTACGTGCTGGACAGGTGAACAGGACACACAGTGGCTCCTCTCCTGGATTCCCCAGACATTCCTCACCTGAGCACAGGTCAGGGCTGTGGAGGAGACAGGGTGCCACCC
Source organism: Hyperoodon ampullatus (assembly GCF_949752795.1). Taxonomy (NCBI): domain Eukaryota; kingdom Metazoa; phylum Chordata; class Mammalia; order Artiodactyla; family Ziphiidae; genus Hyperoodon; species Hyperoodon ampullatus. The sequence goes on along the minus strand of NC_136923.1, from coordinate 82,009,405 downwards.
AAACTCCAGAAGCATGTGTATGGGGCCCACAATGGGGATCAGGAAGTCAGCAAAGGGTCCCCTGAGCAAGGTCATTTTAGGTGAGAGCTGGACAGTGAGGAGTTTGGGGGAGGAGGGGAGGGCAGGAGCAACCAGTGGCTGGTGAGGAGGTCCTCGGCTGGGAAGGTTCGGAAAACTGGAGGATCTCACCTGAGGCCAGTAAGGCAGCACCTGGGAGAACCACGGGATGAGGTCAGAGAGGATGTTGGAGGCCTGGGAGCCACAGAGGAGAGGTTAAGCAGGGAGGTCCCTTGACGGGTGAGCCAGAGAGTTGACAAGAGACGGTGTGAGAGGATCATGACCTTGGCAGGCAAATGACCTGGAGGAGGTGAGGCTGGAGGTGGGGTGGGGAGACCCATGAGGAGACCACTGCTTGAGCCAGCTGAGAAATGAGGGTGGCTTGGAAGTCGGTGCTGGCCGTTGACGTGAGTTTGTGAAAAATCTTGAACTTTTTGGAAGTAGACTGAGTGGGAGAGTGGGGTATGAAGAATGCCTCTCAAGTTTCTGGCAGAGAAAACTGGGTGAACACAGGTGCCCTTTACTCAGTAAGGAAACTGCAGGTAAGGGAGGGGCAGGAGAGGATGAGCCAGTCTCCCTGGTTGTTCTTTGGAGACCTGCCCATTCAGCATGGGCAGGGCCAGGGTCCTGGAGCTGGCCGTGGAAGCTCCTGAGGCCTGGGGTTAACCCCTGGGCTGCCAGGTTGTGGGGAGCTCCTGGGTCATCTGTTGGGGAAGGAGAGAAAACAGCCACACTGGGGGCTGTGTTCCGGTGCAGTTTACCAGCTGACATTGATCATCTCAGCAGCGAGCCCCTGGTGCACACAGACCAGGCAGGGGGCCAGCTAGTACTCTTGGCTGTGCCACACACATAGTACCCACTCCCGAGGTTAGGAGCCACCCAGGAGTGCAGCACTTGTCCAAATTATGGTTATCGAGTCTGTGAGTCTATCTGTCCCCCTCAGGGTGGTTTCAGCTTACTTGTATCTACTCTCTTTTGCTGCTCTGATCATGCTGTTTCCTTCTTGATCACTGGGTGACTGTCCAGAGGACAGGGCAGAGTCTGCTGGGATTGCTTTTTCCAAGTTTCACTTTCAAATAGTGGAAGGAACCAGAGAAAGGTAGACTCAGCTGTCTGGGATCGTTTCGGCGGGGTCCCCATGGTCTGGTCTCTGCAGACACCCCTGTGCCGGGCTCTGCTGCTTCTCCACTCCCCTGGGAGCCGCCCGCCCCTCAGACGTGAGGAACTCAGATTTGGATCTGGAATTAGGGTTTGGGGCTCAGAGTGACCGACTTCAGGTGCAAATTTTGAGGGCAGATTTGGGGTCTGCTGGGATCCCTGAACCTTCTCCCGCTGCTGAGTTGAGAGACGCTTCAGAAGCCCCAGCCTTTCAAAGCAGGTAGGTTGGTTTTGAAGACACCTGTGGGCCAAGAAGAGAAAGCAGGGAGCAGCTGGCTGTGAGGACGATGGGCAGGAGGTGGGGCTGGGGGCAGGGGTGGGTGGCGCTGGATGCCGGTGTGGTTCTAGGAAGACCCAGGACAACTGCGGTGAGGGGTGTACCTTCCTTCCTTCATTTTAATGTTGTATCTCTGGCACTTACTAGTAATAGGCCCCGTTCTAATTACATGTAGTGACTCTAGAAATATAAATTCATGTGATTCTCATGAAAACTTTGCCATCTAGATGCTGTTAACATGCACATTTTGTAGATGAGGAAACAGGCAGAGAAGGTTGAGAAACTTGGATACGGTCTTCACACAGACAGTGCCCCAGCTTTCGGGGACTCAGCAGCCAGCCCCAAGAATCTGTCCTTCCCAGGACCCTAAGCTGCCTCATCCCCCACCCTGAACACTAAGTCATTTCTCTGACCAGGACTCATTTATCTCCTTGGCTGCTGAGTTTCCAATGGGATCTTCTACCCCAATGCAGAAATCTTCTTCAAAGACAGTGAGGATGAGGATTAACCTGTCAGTGGGGATTGACTGGGCACCTGGGTGCAGGACCATGTCTTGGTCCCTCTCAGGAAAGGGCTGGATGGGACTGAAGTTCAGGTCAACTGAACAAGCAACAGAGGCAGCACAGGGTACCTGTGATGGACCCACAGTCTCCTTGAGGAGGATGTAGTTTGTCTCTGAGTCTTCTCAGTGATTCCTGGTCACTCTGGGGGCCACAGAAGGACAACGAGTGAGAGCTGGCCTGTCCTCCGTGGTGAGGGGCCTGAGTATGGGTCTCTGTCCCGGGGCATCACTGGTGGTCGTGAATAATGGGGAGATGGAGGATGTTTCCACCATGGGGCCCCTGGTGCTGACAAAGGAAGCACCTGGTTTTCTGGGCAGAGTGGGTTGTGCTGCAGGTGCCATTGGGGTGGGAAGGGAAGGACTGTGTTTTTCCCAAGCAAACCTAGTGGTTGTCTAGCCCCACAGAGGCTTGCTACAGGGGTGGGAAGCTCCAGACCCAGGGCTTTCTTGGTGTCAGGGTTGTGGGAGGTCACCACCTCACCAGCATAGTGATCCAGCAGGGGGCTCTGCTCCTGGGGGCACTGTTGCTGGCCCTGAGCCCTGCCTCCCCTCTGGGGCCCCAGAGCTCCGGGCCGGCCCTGCCTCCTGCCCTGTCTCCCCAGCTGAGGACATGGAGGATCTCTCCAGCTGCTGTGCGCTCTGCCGCCTCACCTCCCTGCTCCTCCTCATCCAGCTGCCCACTGGGGGGTCAGCAGGTGGGTGTGCCCCACCCCTCGTCCTGTGTCCTCGTGGGTGAGTGGATCCCCGGGAGCTGGGCTGGTTGAGCTCCACCAACCGTCAGGAGTTAGTTGCTATTTGAGGAGTCCCTCCTCTAGAAAAATCATGATGCTTTTCCCCAACCAGTAATTGTTATTAAATATTTAACAAGAGTCTCTAAACCATAAAATAAGGGTAAGGGACCTTGACAGTTGTTCAGTTATGAACTTATGATGTTTTAAAATGTCAACTGTCAAAAATATGACCATACTTTTCCACTTAACTTTTGTTTCCCAGCTTTATTGGTATTGAAGTTCTTATTCATCCATTACTTCATTTCATTCTATATATATTTATAAGGTGTCGACTACGTGTTAGGTGCTATACTTGAATAAAACAGAGAGAATCCCTGTCTTTTTAGAGCTTACACTCTAGCAGGAGGCCATGATTAATAAATGCAAGAAATAGCTATATTAGTCAGTTTGTTAAAAGAGATGAGAAGAGGACTTCCATGGTGGTGCAGTGGTTAAGAACGCGCCTGCCAATGCAGGGGACACGGGTTTAATCCCTGGTCCGGGAAGATCCCACATGCCGCGGAGCAACTCGGCCTGTCCACCACAGCTACTGAGCCTGCGCTCTGGAGCCCGCGAGTCACAACTACTGAAGCCCCCGTGCCTAGAACCCGTGATCCGCAACAAGAGAAGCCACCGCAATGAGAAGCCCGCGCACATCAATGAAGGGTAGCCCCTGCTCGCCGCAACTAGAGAAAGCCTGTGCTCAGCAACAAAGACCCAACACAGCCAAAAATAAACCAAAAAAAAAAAAAAAAAGAGTTGAGAAGAGGGGGGCAGTGAAGCCGTGTGCGGGGGTGGGGGGGAGTCAGGGGTGTGGAGGTGGGAAGCGGGCAGCAGCGTGTTCAGTGAGGTGGTCAGTGAAGACAAGGAGATGAGAGCAAAGACCTGGAGGAGGGTGTGAGCCTGTGAGGGGTCCCTTGGAAGGATGGTTTCTGCAGGAGAGAACAGCAAAGCTGCCCGTGTGCCTGGGATGTTCAAGGGACTGTGGAGGGAGTGTTGGCTGGAACAGTGTGAGCAAGAGGGAGAGATGCAGGAGTTGGGGTCAGAGAGGCCCTGGGGGTCATCCCCACAGGGCCTGTGGTCCACTGGGGGGATGAGAAGCCATGGCAAGGGTTTGAGCAGAGTAAGGACCTGGTTTCCAGGTTGAAGAGCTGCAGACATGGGACTGGGGAGAGGAAGACACAGGGAGGGAGTCTACTGTCATCCTCCAGGTGAGAGACGATGGTGACTCAGACCAAGTCTGAGCAGCTCAGGAGTGAGAAGTCATTCTTTGGAGATCCGGCGGGGCTGTGCTGCAGGAGGGTCATGTCGTGGCCCATCCACGAGGCCTCAGAAGGCCAATGGTTCTGAGAAGATATCGGTGGGGTGAATATGGGCTCCTGTGGGTGACGAGAGTAAAGGCAGGTGTTTAATGAAAATAACATTTGCGTCTAGTTTTTAGTGCACTTGTAGTTCAGCTGAGGAGAAAGTCATGAGCACAAATAATTAAGTTAGGGGTGTCAGTGGGGATGTTTCTGGGTGTGGCTGAGTGATCAAGGAGTTCTGTCCTAGGCCACAGGTGTTCTCTTTGGTCAGGGTTCAGTCCTGTCCAAGAGGGGCCAGGATAGAGCTATGGTTCTCAAAGTAAGGTCCCTGGAACATCACTATCAGCATCTCGGGGAATTCTTTTTTTTTGCGGTACGCGGGCCTCTCACTGTTGTGGCCTCTTCCATTGCGGAGCACAGGCTCCGGACGCACAGGCTCAGCGGCCATGGCTCACGGGCCCAGCCGCTCCGCGGCATGTGGGATCTTCCCGGACCGGGGCACGAACCCGTGTCCCCTGCATCGGCAGGCGGACTCTCAACCACTGCGCCACTAGGGAAGCCCTCGGGGAATTCTTTAGAAATGCAGATCCTTGGGCCCACCCCAGACCTACTGAATCAGAAGCTCAGGGCGGGGGTGAGGGGTAGCACTGTGTGTTTTACAAGCCCTCTTGCTGATTTTGCTGCATGCTGAAGGTTGCCAACCACTGACTTAGAGTTTTCCATGAAAGAGTGTGAAAACAGCAGTACAGATGGATGAAGGATTCTCTGTGACATCACTTCTGGGTCATAAAATTGTGATCAGAGTGTCTTGTGGAGATTCAGAATTATCACAGCTCAATCCCTCAGGCCATGATGGCTCATGTTATCCAACACCTGTCCCCAGCCTGCCTGGGCCTTCCCACCAGACTGTGTGTGTTTCCTGCCCTCACTCTGTGCCTCTCTTCCTTTCTCACTCCTATGTCTGTGTCCACAGAGGGGTTCTTCGTGACTGGCCCCTCGGATCCCATTGTGGCAGTGCTGGGCGGAGACACCGTGCTGCCCTGTCGTGTGTTGCCACCCACAAGTGCAGAAGACATGGAGCTGAGGTGGTTCCGCGCCAAGTTTTCAGAAGCCGTGTTCATCTATCAAAACCGAGTCGAGCAGAATGAGGGGCAGATGGCTCGTTACGTAGGGCGGACCTCGCTGGTGAGCGACTTCCTTGCCCGGGGGGAGGCTGCCGTACGCATCCAGAAGGTCCAGGTTTCAGACAATGGGCTGTACACCTGCTTCTTCAGAAAGGGAGACTTCTACGAAGAGGCGAGTTTGGAGCTGAAGGTGGCAGGTTGGTGACTTGAGTTATGTTTTTGACCTGGAATATTGGAGCTGGGAGGAACTTCAGGGACCATGTAAATCAGCCCCTCATTTTCCAGATGAACAGGAGGCTCATCCACTCATTCCATTATTCAGTACAAATATATCGAAAGCCTACTCTGTGCCACATCCTATTTTGGGCACCTGGGATACATCAGTGAACCAAACAATGTTCCCTGCTCTGTGGAGTTTATATTCTAGAGGCAGTCCATAAATACTAGATAAATAGGTTATAGAGGATGTTAGGAAGTGGTATTTAGGATAAGAGGCCAGGAAAGAAGTGGAAGGGGACCAAGGGTGAGGAGGGCTTCAGTGTTGCATGGGGCCTCAGGTTGGGCTTTTTTGACAATTTGAGCAGAAGCTCAAAGGAAGTAGGAATTTAGCCATGTGGATATCAGTGGGACCAAGAGTTCCCAGCTGAGGAAACACCCGGCATGAAACCCTGAGGTAGGAGTGTGGCTGGTGTGTTCTGAGCACACAAGCCAGCGCTCGTGGTTGATAAGATGAGTGAATGGGAGGGGGGTAAGAGGTGACGATACTGGAGTGAAGAGATGTTCCTGGCGGAGGGTACACAGAGAAGGGGTTGGTTAATGCTCTCTGGGGCAATCAGGCGGAGTTCACAGGTAATACACACTGGAGCAGGCAGTTGCATTCACCAGACCAGGCTCCAAAAAGCCCTTGATGCTGATGGGCTGGACCATGAGAAGGCAGGGGCCACAGAGAGCATGGTGATGGCAGTTACTAGCAGTTAATCAAAGGGTCCTTGGGGCTGGAGTGTGTGGTCCCTGAGGGGCATAGGTAGTGGAAATTGGGGGGAAGAGGAGAGGAGTTTGGTGGGGGAAGGCAAATTCGAGATCATAGAAGAGTTTGCATGCTGTGCTATGGGGGTGTTGATGGATTGCTGAGGAAATTTTAAACAGAGCAGTGCCTGGAACGTTCCCTTTGTCAGCTGTGAGGAGGATGGATGAAAGGTGAGCCAGGCTGCAGGCATGGATGCAGTGATGAGGTCAAGAGGATGACCTCACATAGAGGCAATGGGATCACATAGAGGGATGGGGGATCAGACATCAGTGAGGTTTAGAAAGCCGACCCAACTGAGTGAGTGGATTTGGGGACACAGTTTGGAGGGGAAGAGGGGACTGCAGAAGCTCCCAGGGTTTTACCTTGGCTGTTTGTTTTTTAGTGGTAGGAATATTGAAAATTTTGTATGTCAACTGAAGAAACACACACAACCTAAGAGCTGTGAGCTGAGTTTTATTCAGGGTCTTACTGAGGGCTATATAATCTGGGAAACAGTCTCTCAGTAGCTCTGAGACACTGCTCCAAAGAGGTAGGAGGAGAAGCCAGCTTATACAGGATTTTGGCTATGAAATGTTTGCAGACAAGCATGCATCTTGGTGTAAGTTTACTGTTAGTCACGAGGATCAGACACCTCAGTTGATGATTTTAGTGCTTTTCTATGTATGGGAAGATGCAAGAACCTGGGTTCATTAAATTTTTTTTCCCTGAGATATCTCTAACTATCTAAGGGACCTGTTTTTCCAAAGCACAGAGTGCCTTATCCTATTTTTTTGTCCTGAATTCCTTTTGGGGTGTACGGTCAGTGAGTGGCTACAGTGCTAATGACTTGATCCTTGTAGAATTGCGTGGTGGGCAAAATTCTTTGTTTTACACGTGTTATCTGTTGTCATGATAATGCTGTGTAACAAACAGCCACAAAAATCACAGTGGCATATAATAATAACCATTTATTTAATTCAGGCGTGAAGGGAGTACAGTGAATCTGGACTGTATTTGACTAATCTAACTGGGATTATTTATACATCTTTGGTGGTGGTGGGGAAATACAATTAAAAACAAAATATCCGGGCTTCCCTGGTGGCGCAGAGGTTGAGAGTCCGCCTGCCGATGCAGGGGACGCGGGTTCGTGCCCCGGTCTGGGAGGATCCCACGTGCCGCGGAGCGGCTGGGCCCGTGAGCTATGGCCGCTGAGCCTGCGCGTCCGGAGCCTGTGCTCCGCAACGGGAAAGGCCACAACAGTGAGAGGCCCACATACCACAAAAAAAAAAACAAAAAAAACAAAAAAAACAAAATATCCCAAACCAGAAATTGTCTTCACAAAGTTAGTGGAGAAAGAATACAGTTTTATTACTGAATGGGCATTAAACCAGAGTGGGATACACATCATAGGCAATCTACTAAGAGATCACAAAGACAGAGAGAAAGCGCCCCCTTTTATAAAGTCAAGCAGATACAACCCATTACATACATGTTTTCAAGGTAAATAGTAACTAATCCTCAGGTCAGAGGACTTGATAGCACCATCTGTCACATAGTTCACCCTCAATTTTCCTGGTAATTGAGGTGACTATCTATGTTAGCTAATTGGCTTTATCCAGAGGAAAAACAAATTCTTATGCCTTTATGACAGAAGGTGGTTTTACAGCTTGGAGTTCAGTGTCCACTGAAGTCTGGCTCCTACCCTTCCACAGGGAAGGCGAAAGTTGGGTGCTATCTCCCTTAACATTTATATTTCAAAGAGATGGCTCCCTGGTCCTAGAGAAAGGCATTCGTGGTTCCCAAAGCTGGCAGGAGTCCTATGTAGTTTTCAAAAAGGATTTATATACATTTCAAAGTGGAGGCGGTGACTTCCCTGGCGGTCCAGAGGTTAGGACTCTGCCCTTCAAATGGAGGGGCTGCGGGTTCGATCCTGGGTCGGTGAACTAGGATCCCACATGCCGCGTGGCGTGTAGCCAAAAAATTAAAAATCGAAAAAAAAAAAAGGAAGTGGGGAGAAAATACCTACAATTACAGGTTTTCTAAAGCAAGTGTTCTAAGAAAAAGGACGGGAGGGGAATCTCTTCCTTTATTTTCAATGCGGAGAATGACGCCTCTTAATTTTAATTCTTATTTGTCCTTACAGTCAGCTGAGGAGGTCACCATAAGGACCTTTTCTGGGTTTGTTCAACTGGGTATTGGTTGATCTAGGAAAGCTTCAGCTGGCAAGGCTGCACCAGACCAAACATGTCCTCCCTGTGGCAGAGGGTAGCCCAATGGCACGAGGATGTTACAACCTCTGCTTGAGTCACATGGCCTAGTCTCTCACTGGCTAGTTGAGTCACCTGACCCGGCCCAGAGGCAGAGTGTGAAGGCCTCAAAAAGTGTGTGGCCGAGGGCCAGCTGGATATAAAGACGGAGTGAAGATTTGGGAATCTTTTTACAATCAATCTATCACAGATGGGGCAAAATCACGTATTCAGTTCTGGAATTTTAAGTTTGAAGTGTATGTGAGGAATCCTGGTGGAAATAACCCATTGGATGTGGATGTACAGAAGGGGAGTTCAGGGGACAGGGTTGTCATCTGATCTAATTTTGGTGGTGATTTTCAAAGAGAGGCAGTGGGTGTGGAAGCCAATGCCCCGGGAGAGTGTGTGAGGTGAGGAGAGTCGAGGATAAGGATGGGACCTGGGGCCACATTCCTCCTGTTTCCACTCGGCGTCAGCCCTTGCACCTGCATGACTGGGGAGAAGAGCCTCAGCCCTCTGAGCCCCCGGAGGTCCCCACACCCCTTCCTTGTGTTCCCCGTGGCAGGGCGGCTGCCTTTCTCCCTGCAGGGAACAGCCTCCCCCAGAGCCCCAGAATGCAAGGCGAAGGGCTCCCCCTGGAGTTGTGCACACGTAGGCACTGCTGGGGTCCCCAGGACCCAGGCGGCCCCCCCGGACTCTACATCTTGCCTCCCGCAGCTGTGGGCTCTGCCCCTCAGGTGCGCATCACAGGGCCCGAGAAGGATGGCGTCCGTGTGGTGTGCACGGCCTCAGGGTGGTTCCCGAAGCCCCAGGTGCAGTGGAGAGGCCTCAGCGGAGAGAAGTTCCTGGCGTTCTCCGAGGCCCACACCCAGGACGCTGAAGGGCTGTTCAGCGTGGAAGTGGCTCTGGTGGTGAGAGACAGCTCTGCAGGGAACGTGACCTGCTCCGTCCTCAACACTGTCCTGGGCCAGGAGAAGGCCATGGCCATTTTCATCCCAGGTCAGCACTGCTCCCTGCTTCCCGCAGGGCTGGGGGAGAGGCTGGGCGTTCCTGAGTGTGCTGGGCTTGGGTGTCCTGGGTGGTGGCCCTGAGGGGGCCTCTGGCCGGGCCGCAGAGCCCTTCTTCCCCCAGGCCTCTCCCTGGAAGCTGGCTTTCTCAATGAGCCTGACTGTGCTGATGGCCCTGCTCCTTGGGGCTGGATATTACACCACGAGAGAACATTCCAGGAAGTTGCTGGTGATGCGAGAAAAGGAGAATCTGCGCGTGGTGAAGGAGCAGGACCGGTGGACAAAGCAAGAGGTGCTGAAGGACACAGGTAAGGCAGGACAGTGGCCAGGGCTGGAGAGCATGGCAGCCGCGCTGAGACGGATGACCGACCACAGGGCCTGCCTGAGTCCAGGGCTCCAGGGAAATCCGGGACCAGGGCAGGTGGCTGGGGAGACCCAGGGTGGATGGCTGGAGCCAGGGAGGCCCCGATGGGTCTGGGGTTGAAACCTTCTCCAGGTTACACACAGAGAGGTGGTATTTTGTGGACTCTTTTTCTTAGGGATGGGAGCTCATGCTTCTTCTGCACTCTCTTTCAGCTGAACTCCAGACAGAACTCGGTAAGTTCTGCTTTTCCCCCTGAGCTCTCTGCATCCCCGTCAGAGGAGACATTCTGCTTCTTAGTTCACCTGCTTCCTGTGTGTTGCCTTTCAGACTGGAGGAAATCCGCTTACCTGGCTGGTGAGTGACTCTCCTGACGTCCTTGGGTTTCCTGTCCTCCTGTGACAAGGCATCCCTCTCCTTGCTTCTGTCCAAACACAGCCGTGTGGACCCCCTCCCTGGGGAGGAAGTGGAGGCTGCTGGGAGGCAGAACCCAGCTGCAAGGGCTCTCCCAGATCTGGGCTGCTGATTCCCACCCAGTGCTTGGGAACCTGGGTGTGACGGTGACCCCAGGGTCCATCATGCACCCTGGGTCTTATTCCAGCCTTGACTGACCCACCATATTGATAGTTTTCTAGCCTTGAATGCCCCTGGTTTTCAGACAGTACCTGGAAGCAAAAGTCATGTGCTCTGAGATTGCATTAAAGGAGCTATCCAAATCAGCGGGGTGATTCAGTTTAGGAGTGTGACCTCCTGTCTCCACCCCAGAACAGCATCCAAAGAGGGTCTGTTCCCTCTAGTTTCTTTGGGTGATGATCAAAAAGTTATGGGGGCATAGCTGGGTTGACCATGCATGGGAATGTGATGGGAAGGGCTGTCAATGCCCCAGAATAGTGATGTTTATCTCTAGAAATATTTCATCTGAGAAACATTAGCCACTTTTACCCCAGAACTCATCTCACATTCCTGTCCTTAAATAGTTCCCATTTCAAGTTATTTCCCAAATATATCTTTGCCAGAAAAAACTGAATATGATGATGCTTTCTTAAAATTATAGAATAATTTATATTGTATTCCCTAAAATGTTTTCACACATAGTAGAAAACATTTTGATCCTTCGCGGCAAAAGTCAATGTAAGTAGAATAAGAATTTTTGAGGTTTTTGAGGCACAGAACAGCTAAGTGACTTGCCAAACATCACACAGCAGCAGCGGGACAGTGGTGTAAGTCAGCCTGTAATGCAGGGCTCCTGACCTGTGGTCCAGGGAAATTCCCACAACACCTGCTGTCTGCACGTAGCAGGGGGTCACCTCGCCTCAGCCTCTCCACGACCGTAGTTAGTCTCACCTGCAGAGCAGAGGGGAGGCACGGGCCAGTGGATTCACAGCGAGCAGGCTTGTTCTGGCTGAGGTCTCACCAGCGTGTGTTCCCTTTCAGCCTGGAGGAAGGCCCAGCTGTATGCAGGTAAGTGGTTCTGAGTTCCTGTAGCCTCCCCTCCCCAACCTGGACTCTTCCCTCTTCTCCATCAGGGGACACATGAGGGTGCGGTTGGTGTCCCTGGTCTCCTTGTCACTTTTGTAGCCTCCATCCAGAGACCGCAGGGACTCCTCCTTGGAACACAGATCTGCCTCCATTCCGGCCTGTCCTCTGCTGCAGGGCACTGTCAGGGTTAGCAACGCCCTCCCCAAACCCCTGGCCCAACTGGAACTGCTCACTGGTGCAGTGACCTTGGAGAGGTCAGGTGTGAAGAGGGACAGCAGCAGGGAGCGACTGTGTGGATCAGGAATCGCTCATCTCTGGAAGATTTCAGACATCACGCTTGCCTGCTTAGGGCTCAGGTCTTCCCAAGGGGGCCCTCGGTTCTTGATCCCTCTTGCTCCAAAATTCCTACCCCTTTTGGCTCTAGTTTTGGTTTTCCTGCTTCTTCCTGGTCCTCTGGGATATTGGTCTTCTCTCTGCTTCCTCATGCTCTGACTCCCTGTCCAGGCTCAGTTTCTTCCTCCAAGCCTCCTTGGTTGCTGAGGAATTAGTTGCTCTAGAGCAGGTGTTCTGGATCTGGGGTCCAGAACTTCTGGGATGTTGATGGACTCCTGGGGTGAGGGTCTGTGAAAGGTCTGAAATTATATGAAAAATCCTGTGTATATGTTTGTGTAATAGGAACAAAAATGTAACAACCATTATGTCTCCTTTTCGGAGAACTCCGTGTTCGCTGATAGGCTCATTCCTGGTTAGGTGTATTAGGGGCAATGTGTGAAGAAACATAGAGGAGTCACAGTTGTTTCCCAGAGAAAGGGTGTGGAGCAAATCAAGGAAGACAAGACCAGAGGGAGGAAGAGAGGGGGAGATGAGGAGGAAGTAGTGTGTCTGAGATTTGTCTTATAGAGATTGGGGTTGCTTGTAGTGGTGGAAGAGAGACCACAAGGCACAACCATGGTGGTTTGAGTTGGGGAGCACACAGAGGGTGTGCAAGTTATTTGGGTGCCTGAAGGGTAATCAACTCCTTGATACCGCTTTGAGAAATTTCAGTCAAGACACATTTATTTATTTATTTATTTATTATTATTTTTTTTAATGGTGATTGGTCTGGAAATTCTTTCTTTCTTTCTTATTTGTTTGTTTGTTTGTTTGCTTACTTGTTTATTTACTTATTTATTTACTTACGTATGTATGTATGTATGTATGTATGGCTGTGTTGGGTCTTCGTTTCCGCGCGAGGGCTTTCTCCAGTTGCGGCAAGCGGGGGCCACTCTTCATCGCGGTGCGCGGGCCTCTCACTATCGCGGCCTCTCTTGTTACGGGGCACAGGCTCCAGACGCGCAGGCTCAGTAGTTGTGGCTCACGGGCCTAGTTGCTCCGCGGCATGTGGGATCTTCCCAGACCAGGGCTCGAACCCACGTCCCCTGCATCGGCAGGCGGACTCTTAACCACTGCGCCACCAGGGAAGCCCAAGACACATTTATTTTTAAGCCATGTTGAGGTAACCCTCTAATTGAGTTTGCCTCTGATAATGAGACCATCTCAATCTTCCCGTAGTGGTCAGGGCAGGAGTGTGGTATGGGGCATCCTAGTGCAATGTAAGGTTGTCCCAAGGACCCTTTAGCTTTGGGGTGAGTTAAAGATCTATACCCTCAAAGCCTGTGTAACACGCCCTTTCCCTGCTTGGAATGTTTTTGTTTACAGTCAGGAATATAGATCGTGAGAGACAGAGAGGGGTAAACCAAGGGGTGAGGAAAGCATGAGGGCTGAGGATCTCATCTTAGGGATTCTTACCGATTCTCCCTTGGATTTATATGTTAAACATGAAGATCAGAGAGTCCTGTTTTACCATCTCCCCCTTACCTGCTAGATTAAAGAGCATGTGTTTTAATGTATATCTTGTACACCCTTCTATTTTGCAAGGACAAATCCCATTACACTAGAATCAACATTTTCATATTGACAGGTTCATAGTGTGAGGTGGACAAATGTTTGATCTCTTTTTATTCATAGAATTGGAAAAACAATTTGTAATTTCATGATTTGCTGTGGAAATTAAGTGAAGAATAGCATCACACTCGATACATTGTGGAGTCTCACAATTAAATGCCAACTCTCTTTTCTCCTCCTCCCCCTTCTTCTTGTTAATCTCTATCACTTGTGATACAGAAATTTATAGCTGGGTGTCAACTAGTGTCTTGGTGAAGAACAAGTAAATTAAAGTTCATTTTTTTTCTCAAAGGGTCACATGGGTCAGGCCAGTTTTTGTGATCTTATTTCCATCAACCAAATCAACAGAGACGGAAGTGCCAATTTCTGCATGAACCTGTATTACGTGGGGATGGTGGTCACAAATTTGCACCCCAAATGTGCACGGAAATGTCCTTTACTTACTTCTACAAATGTTCTAATGTTGTTCCCGTGTCTTCACCCTGTTGGAGGCAACAGCTCTCCCAGTGCAGACATTTCAGGGTCCCATGACTCATATAGGCTCTGCTTTGGTTGGCGGCAAGCTTCCTTTCTTCTTCCCAAAAGGGAGTATGGAGGTTGGAAGAGATTGTGTGGCCTTGGGTCAGTGGAGAAAGGGGTCCCTCTGCTCTCCCTTAGTCATATCAGGCCATCACCCTGGAGGGACTAGCCTGACCTGGTCCTTAAGATCCTTGGTCTGGGGTCAGCTGAGGAGTGGCAGGTCCTGTCTAGCTAGTTAGGCGCTGTTGTTTCCCGCCTACCCTTGACTCCATCCCAAGGCTTATAATACATCCATAAAGTTCCCTTTACCACAACATATTTACACATTTTGAGGTGTAGAACATGGACATCTTTGGGGGCCTCTCACTGAGGTTCTCCTAGAAGCTTACAACCTCTCTGGGCAACTATAGGGGGAAGCAGATGACTAGATCCAGTATTTTGGGTTCTCCCTCACATATAGGGATGTTTTTGCTTCACTAACCCTGTGAAAAGGGGGAAGAGAATTTATTAGTGTCTTTCCTCTTACTGAATGTGTGACTTTCTCACTTTGAACATCTGTCTCCCTTCCTTGGAACCTTTCCGTTGCCTCCTAACTGGGCAAGATTTCTCTGATGCTGTATCCCGAATTCGCTGCACTAATGGTTTATAGTCATCCTTTGAGTTCAGTTAAGCCAAGTTGTATTCTCTCTACCGCTGGCTTAGAGATAACCTGCACATTCAGCTCAATTAATTCTTGTTTTAAAAAATTATGCCATATTTTACTTCATAAAAATAAAATACTTCCCTCATCAAAACACCATAATACAACAACAAAATACAAACAAACAAAAATGGCAAAAAGGAAGAATACTTGCCCTGGATGTGATATACAAAGGCTTAAAATGCTAAATAGAGAAAGACCTGGTGTAAGTCAGTATAAAATTACCCCCCCCCTCCACTGGAACTGGCACAAACATGCAATTCATAAAAGAAGAAATTCCAAATCAATAAACACATGAACAAACATATATCTTCACTACCTATCAAAAGATGGGATGAAAAGGTAGTTTTATAACTGACGAAAGGAAATAATTAAGTACAACGTTCTAGAGGGAAACTTGACATTCCTTGTCATAAGCTCTGTTTTTTATTTTTTATTTTTATTGGGGTATAGTTGTTTTACAATGTATGTTAGTTTCTACTGTGGCTCAATTAACTCTTTTTTTTAAATTAATTAATTTATGTTTGTCTGTGTTGGTTCTTGGTCTCTGTGTGCAGGCTTTAGTTGCAGCGAGCAGGTGCTACTCTTCCTTTCGGTGTGCGGGCTTCTCATTGCGGTGCCTTCTCTTATTGCTGAGCACAGGCTCTAGGTGCGCGGGCTTTGTTAGTTGTGGCACGTGGGCTCAGTAGTCGTGGCTCGCGGGCTCAGTATTTGTGACTCGCGGGTTCTAGAGCACAGGCTCAGTAGTTGTGGTGCACAGGCTTAGTTGCTCCGCGGCATGTAGGATCTTCCTGGACCAGGGCTCAAACCTGTGTCCCCTGCATTGGCAGGCGGGTCCTTAACCACTGTGCCACCAGGGAAGCCCCTCAATTAATTCTTGATAATTACATGAAAGCCTTGGAAATTTTGATATCCCCAACTGTTTCTCCAGAAAACCTAGTTTTCAGGATGGATGAGTGGCTAGGGACTTCAGAAAGCTTTATTTTATAGTGAAATCTGGGCATTGACCTTTACGTTCAAATTGATATCAAGCCTCTCAATCCCTCAGTATTAAGGTCTATGGCTTGGCCTTCAAGGGAGGCTGAAGCATGATGGTTCTGTGTGTGTGTGTGTGTGTGTGTGTGAGAGAGAGAGAGAGAGAGAGAGAGAGAGAGAGAAAAGAAATACATGCATCAGTTGAAAGTTTCCAAAACATTTTCCTTTATAACTCTCACATCAGTATGCTTCAGAAAACTAAGCACTGACCCTGATATGTACAGTCTCTGCAAACCCCTGATATGAAACATGTGGTTCTCTTGTAGATTGGCGGAAGGAGAAGTTCCAGGCCTGTGAGTGACTTCGTGTTCTTTCTGGATGTTCCTACTGCTGCCCCCGTGGCCTCTCCTTCAGTTCTCAGTGGTGATGCAGATGCTGGCACCATCAGTGGTGGTGGGGCGTTGTGGTGCTGATAGTCACATAGGTGGGGCTGGTGGGTGTGACTGATATTGGATGCTAAATAAATATTTTTCAGTCTTTGAAGTCCAGGCTGGTCCTCAGGGCCCTGTGACATATGTAACTCTGAAATTAGTCTTGTGGATCCTTTTCCTGCTTGGAAGGCTGTGAACTTGAGTCACAAGTTTCTAATCTAGGGGGGCTTAGCCTTCTCCCCATGCAGCTGAGAGTCCAGGTTGGGGGGTGGTTGTGTGCTCTTACTATGGGGCAGGGGAGGGCCTTGCATGATAGGCAACTTTCTCTGCAGGGCCTGTCACTCTGGATCCAGGATCTGCCCATTCAAACCTTGTCCTCTCTCATGAAAACACGACTGTGGCCTTGAAGGACACCAGTGTGAACGTAGAAGACACCTGCAGCGTATTGGGCTTTGAGAGCATCACATCAGGGTGCTGTTACTGGGAGGTGGAGATCAGGGATGGAGACCAAAGCTGTGAGTGGACTCTGGGGGTCTGTAGGGAAGATGTGAACAGGAACGAATGGTATGTAGAATCCCCAGACAAGGGGTTCTGGGTTGTGGGGCAGTTTGAAAGTGGATATTGTGCCCGTACTACACCTAAGACTCAGCTATCCCTCAGACAGGTTCTCCACAGGGTAGGGGTGTTCCTGGACCACAAGGAAGGGGATGTCTCCTTCTACAACATGACTGATGGCTCCCACATTTTCTCCTTCCCTCGGGCTTCCTTCTTTGGGACCATCTTTCCATACTTCATGATCAGGTCAGGAGATGTGTCCCTGACCGTCTGTTTCAAGGAGGGATGGTCTGAGGGGCACCGTGTGCCCCATAACAGTTTTTTTCTGGAGGAGCCTGTGAGCCTCCCAGGGGAGGGGTTCAGCTCAGGCTCTGGTTCTAATGCTCCGCCAGTGACTGAGTCTCCATTACTCCCCTGCAAACCGGAGGCTGTGTCCCCATAGGGCCCGTCACTGTCCTGGACCCCTCGCTGTGGGTCTTCATGGAGCTGCAGACTCCATGTTACAGGGGCTGCTGCGGTGAGTCCTGGATGGCAGGGAGTCTTGACCTGTTGCTGTGGAGGCAGACTCCTGGGTGTGTGGTTATAAGAATCATCAGTTCCTGCCTTGTGCTCAGGGAGCAGATTATAAAAGCTGACTCTGAGTGCGTTTTGGGGTAGCCTGAATTTTACCATGGGAAGTTGTTTATCTTTCGGTAAAGAAAAATATTTCATGAGGTTTTTGTACTGTTTGGATGTGACAGATTGAATTACTCTGCAGAATAAAGTGGTGTTTACTTTATCCAATTTGAGTTTGTGCAGAAGAACCCAGAGGCTGATGGTTGGTCCCCAGATCTGTTTTGGGGTATCTGTACTATTAAGCCAGAAAAGGTGGTCATCCAAAAATTTCCAGGGAAATGGGTGGCTGATGGACTTCTAAGAAGTCTAGTATTTTATTTTATGTGTTTCATATTCTGAGATGGATAAAACACACCCATTTTTCCAACCCTCAGTAAATTTCTGTTACCTGTGAAAAACTTGTGTTGTGTTCATTTAAGGAATTAAGGAGAAGGATCTGGGTTTTTCATTTCTGTCAACAGCAGATGGAAATAAAAGAATTGCTATCCAAATTAAGATGTAAATGAAGAAGAGGATTTTCACGGGCAGGGTGATTTGTAGAAAGCTTTGACCATGAGCATGGAGCCGGTTATCAATGTATTGCCTCTCAGTACTTCCAAGTCCAATGGTAAAGGTTAATGGAAAACCACAGCAAATGAAAGGAAGCAGGACTATTAAGGACCCAGACCTTTGGGAATGAAGTTGTGGTCACTCGACCCAGTAGAGAATCTGACCTGTGGTTCTGGGTGAGAAGATAGAGAGTAGGAAGTGGAAGAAGGCAGTCATGGATATTGATCTACCCTGTGATCAATTACAGAAAGACGACTTTAATAGCTTTGCATATTTTCTCTTTCTTGTCATGTGTATGTGTGCGTGTGTGTGTTGATTTCTATTTATTATCCATTTTCTTCCTCTTTCTTCTTCTTACCCTTGTGCTTTTATTCAAACTGTTGGAGGTTATGTTTGTAATACAGTCTTCAGGTAACAGAAGAGTCAAAGGTATTGTGATTGCATTTGAGGAGCAGTGTGGATCCAATGTCTGGGACTGTCTGTCTCCTCGTTTGGGGGAAAGGGTGAGAACGTCTTCCCTTGCAAGGCTAGCTTTGTCTTGATGGGTAAGAAGGCAGAGCTGTGGTGCCGTTACGTGGAAGTTCAATTGTGTATAAAATGGTGTGTGTGGAAGCTGAGTGGCCAAAGGTGCAGGGTCTGCCTCAGCCCTAGAGGTAGTGTGTTTTCCCCATATCTGCTATTTCTGTATTCCTTAGAGCTTTCTTTCCCTTCTTTATAAGCTAACTACCTTTTGGTAGTTAATAGTTCTTCATCTCAATTTTCCCCTTTCAAATGACTGATGTGGTTTTTGTCTCCTGACTGGACTCTGATATAAACATCTCAACTGCAGTGTGGCTTAGAGGAGGGCCCTGCCCTGCCCCCAGTTCGTGGGAAAGAGTAGTTGAGGCATTGACAGATTCATTATAATGGTTTCCCCAGCACTGAAGTCACACAAATGGACTCTTTGGGGTCCTCATGTGGATTTTAAGTATTCTGTATGTTAATATATTTTCTGTTATATTTATCCCCACTTCCATTTATCTTATACCTTTATGACACTATATTACTTTTGGATGAGCTATGGGCATATTTCCTTTGAAATAGAGAGAAAAAGAAGATGTTCATGTGATACGAATTATCCACACAACAGAGGAGTAATCTTTTTAAACAAGGGGACCAGCTGCCTAAGTATTTCCAGAAAGAATGATTAAGGTCATCAGTATGGTAGAGCTTTGTCAGAATTGACTGATATAAATGTTATGTAGATGTATAATTTTGTTGTCAGTTTTTTTGAAGTTATATTGGTCAAAGTTGCAAAGTGCTTTTCTGTGCCTTTTATTATGTTGTTTAGGAAAACATTTAATTAAACAGAAAGGGTTTTTTTTCGTGGCTAATTTCTTTTTAAATAAATTTATTTATTTGTTTTTGGCAGCGTTGGGTCTTCGTTGCTGCATGCGGGCTTTCTCTAGTTGAGGCTAATGGGGGCTACTTTTTGTTGTGATGCACAGGCTTCTCATTGCGGTGGCTTCTCTTGTTGTGGAGCACGGGCTCTAGGCCACGTGGGCTTCCGTAGTTGTGGCACACAGGCTCAGTAGTTGTGGCTCACGGGCTCTAGAGCGCAGGCTCAGTAGTTGTGGTGCATGGGCTTAGTTGCTCTGCGGCATGTGGGATCTTCTCGGACCAGGGCTCGAACCTGTGTCCCCTGCATTGGCAGGCGGATTCTTAACCACTGCCTCACTAGGGAAGTTCCCCCTTCCCCATTTTATTAGCTTGCTCATCCACACAGCTGAGTACTGTCCAGCATCCATTTAATCAAAGAGTTCTTGGCTGGCATTTCCATTGCCTCATTCTATTTGATTTGATTCTTGCCTATCACCATCTACACTCACCTGTCTGACACTGTGTGGTCTCAGTGAAGACTGTATGTGATGGAGTGTGGAGTTCTTTAGTCAGAGGGAGAGGAGTCCCCAGAAGGAAGGTCAGGGTGTTTCCTCATGAGGCCACATCCCCAAATGACTTCTGCTTCCCCTTATTGAGACCCCCTGTGTGTCCTCCCACCACACAAAGCTCTGTGGGGAAAAACTCTCCCTCTCAGGTTCGGCTCAGACTGGATATCTCTTCCTCCGCACTGGGGGAGTTCCCTGGCTTATCTTTCAATTCCATGGAGTCCCACCTTCTTTCCTCTTTTCTTTCTCTCTTTTTCTTCCTCTAATTTTCCATACCACATGGCTTTTCCCATGGAGGTGGAGGGATGCTGTAATAATCCTGTGTTGATCAAGATTATCACCCATGTGTCAGGTAAAATCATCCTCTCAGGTACCACCAGAGACATGAATCCCACATCTGGGAATGACTGGGAATACTGCCACTCAGTACTTTACAAAAGCTCCTCTGAGAGGAGCGCTGTGATGAAGGGCACACACCTATCTGGTCCTCTATACACTTACGTCTGATCAAGCCAGGTTAGTAGAAAGGTAGGTCCCTGGTCCACTTCCTCTCATTCTGTCTGGAGATTGTTCCTGTGACCTGGCTTTTGGCATTTGCCCTGGTCCACACCAGGGAATGTCATAAAGGATGACCTGACTGGACTTATGGCTGGGCTTAGTGTAGGGATTTTTAAAGGTACCTTTCTCAACCTATTAACTGGTATGTCCTCTTTCTGAGGAACCCCTAGGGTTTCTCTGGCCTCAGAGTTTGGAAGCAATGGCTGAATATCATAGGAATGCAAAGAAGTTCAACTATGAATTTTCTGCAAAAGAAAAGAAAAAAGAACCAAGCAGAACAAGGCAGCAATGTAAATGGAAAACTATTTCACTTGACTCAGGACATGTGAACCTTCGTTTGAGTGTGAAAAGGGAGATGTTAACTCTTGTTTGCTAATGAGACCTCTGTTCCCCAGGGTATCTCACCATTTGAGCCTGTTCAAGCACTGAGTGTGATTTCAATGTTTAAAATGCATTTTTTCACTTACTGCAACCCTGTTTATAATATTATGTTCATTATTGTGAAATTATACATTCACATGTTTACTTTATGCATAGGGTAGTCCAAACCTAGCCATGGAGCTGTACTTGATGAGTAATATAAAGGATTTTCAAGGGTTATTTTGACCATGCATAAGTTTTACCTTCCTGAGAACCAAACTCTTTGTGTAAGATGGGGCTACATACTACTGGCATTTCTATGGAGAAACAAATTTATTTTTTAATCTTACTGTCTCCTCTGAACTCCTTCTCTGGTTCATTGCTACTTATTAAGTTGATCCTCAGGCTCTCTCTCCAGTCTAAACGGAATGCATTCATTATTCGGTCTCACAGAATCCCTTTCCTTAATTTTGGAGCAGTTATTTCAATTTCTAGTTAATCCTACTTAATTGATTGATGCCCAAGTCTCTTCTAGAGTATAAGTCCCATAAGGTATATGCATCCCCAAAGCCTGGGGTTTCAATGCCTTTTATATCATGGCTGCTTATTAAATATTTGTTGAATAATATAATTGATCATGTTTCCCTCCTTGCATTCACTGCTAGAAGTTCAGGTCCATTTGTGGCTTATATATTTCTAATAATTGTGCATTTTGGATATAGACTCTCTTGATTTTATTTTACATTTTAATTCTTGTTTTTCATTTTTCTTAATTTCATTTCTTTAATATTGTATTGTTGTTTTGAAAGAATTTTTAAAGAGCTGTTCAAAATTGTTGTTTAGAATAAAGTAGCATATAAATAAATATGTAAACATACAACCAAACAAATATGAATGAAATAACTCATCTAGCTGAGGAATGGGACTTTCCAGATCACAGCGTTCTCCTCGTCACTTTCTCCTTTTTGGCTTTTGCAATGTCAAACCCTTCCACTCAACTGTCTCAATCATTTCTTTTTCCTTGCAGACGCTCCTTATACTGGCTTTTAAAATGTTTGTTTCCTAGGATTCAGTCCTAGATTCTCTTCTCTTTTCCTCCTAAATATTATTTCCCATCTATGCCTTAGAAATCAGCTCTCACCCACATATTCATGACCTCCATATCTACATCTCCTGTTCAATCTCTTTCTTGAACTACAGAACTGCATTTCTATTTAACTTCTAGTCACCTGAGGTGTCATGTGGCCCAAGATATTGCTTTTGTTTTTCATTAAAAGAGGAGGTAAATTGATTGGCAAATAATTTCCCAATTACATTTTATTTGTTTATGTATTTTTGAATTTTATTTTATTTTTTTAATACAGCAGGTTCTTATTAATCTATTTTATACATATTGGTGTATATATGTCAATCTCAATCTCCCAATTCATCCCCCCCCACCGCTTTCCCCCTTGGTGTCCATACGTTTGTGCTCTACATCTATGTCTCTATTTCTGCCTTGCAAACTGGTTCATCTGTACCATTTTTCTAGATTCCACATATATACGTTAATGTATGATATTTTTCTCTTTCTGACTTACTTCACTCCGTATGACAGTCTCTAGATCCATCCATGTCTCAACAAATGATCCAATTTCGTTCCATTTTATGGCTGGGTAATATTCCATTGTATAAATGTACCACATCTTCTTTATCCATTCTACTGTCTATGGGCATTTAGGTTGCTTCCATGACCTGGCTATTGTAAATAGTGCTGCAATGAACACTGGAGTGCATGTGTCTTTTTGAATTACGGTTTTCTCTGGGGATATGCCCAGTAGTGGGATTGCTGGGTCATAGTGTAATTCTAGTTTTAGTTTTTTAAGGCACTTCCATACTGTTCTCCATAGTGGCTGTATCAATTTACATTCCCACCAACAGTGCAAGAGGGTGCCCTTTTCGCCACACCCTCTCCAGCATTTGTTGTTTGTAGGTTTTTCTGATGATGCCCATTCTAACCGGTGTGAGGTGATACCTCATTGTGGTTTTGATTTGCATTTCTCTAATAATTAGTGATGTTGAGCAGCTTTTCATGTGCCTGTTGGCCACCTGTATGTCTTCTTTGGAGAAATGTCTATTTAGGTTTTCTGCCCATTTTTTGATTGCATTGCTTGTTTTTTTAATATTGAGCTGCATGAGCTGTTTATATGTTTTGGAGATTAATTGTCCATTGATTCGTTTGCAAATATTTTCTCCCATTCTGAGGGTTGTCTTTTCATCTTATTTATAGATTCCTTGGCTGTGCAAAAGCTTTTAAGTTTCACTAGGTCCCATATTTTTCTTTTTCTTTTTCTTTCCATTTCTCTAGGAGGTGGGTCAAAAAAATCTTGCTGTGATTTACGTCAAAGAGTGTTCTTCGTATTTTTTCCTCTAAGAGTTTTATAGTGTCTGGTCTTACATTTAGGTCTTTAATCCATTTTGAGTTTATTTTTGTGTATGGTGTTAGGGAGTGTTGTAATTTCGTTCTTTCACATGTAGCTGTCCAGTTTTCCCAGCACCGCTTATTGAAGTGCTGTGTTTTCTCTGTTGTATATACTTGCCTCCTTTGTCATAGATTAGTTGACCATAGGTGCATGGGTTTATCTCTGGGGTTTCTATCCTGTTCCACTGATCTATATTTCTGTTTTTGTGTCAGTACCATACTGTCTTGATTACTGCAGCTTTATAGTATAGTCTGAAGTCAGGGAGTCTGGTTCCTCCAGCTCCATTTTTTTTTTTCCCCTCAAGATTGCTTTGGCTATTTGGGGTCTTTTGTGTCTCCATAGAAATTTTAAGTTTTTTGTTCTAGTTCTGTAAAAAATGCCATTAGTAATTTGATAGGGATTGCATTGAATCTGTAGATTGCTTTGGGTAATGTAGTCATTGTCACAATATTGATTCTTCCAATCCACAAACATGGTATATCTCTCCATCTGTTTGTGTCATCTTTGATTTCTTTCATCAGTGTCTTATAGTTTTCTGAGTACAGGTCTTTTACCTCCTTAGGTAGGTTTATTCCTAGGTATTTTATTCTTTTTGTTGCCATGGTGAATGGGATTGTTTCCTTAATTTCTCTTTCTGATCTTTCATTGTTAGTGTATAGGAATGCAAGAGATTTCTGTGCATTAATTTTGTATCCTGCAACTTTACCAAATTCATTGATTAGCTCTAGTAGTTTTCTGGTGGCATCTTTAGGATTCTTTATGTATAGTATGTCATCTGCAAACAGTGACAATTTTACTTCTTCTTTGCTGGTTTGGATTCATTTTATTTCTTTTTCTATTCTGATTGCCATGGCTCGGACTTCCAAAATTATGTTGAATAATAGTGGCAAGAGTGGACATCCTTGTCTTGTTCCTGATCTTAGAGGAAATGCTTTCAGTTTTTCACCATTAAGAATGATATTTGCTGTGGGTTTGTTGTATATGGCCTTTATTATGTTGAGGTAGGTTCCCTCTATGCCCACTTTCTGGAGAGTTTTTATCATAAATGGGTGTTGAATTTTGTCAAAAGCTTTTTCTGCATCTATTGAGATGATCATATGGTTTTTATTCTTCAGTTTGTTAATACAGTGTGTCACATTGATTGATTTGTCTATATTGAAGAATCCTTGCATCCCTGGGATAAATCCCACTTGATCATGGTGTATGATCCTTTTAATGTGTTGTTGGATTCTGTTTGCTAGTATTTTGTTGGGGATTTTTGCATCTATATTCATCAGTGATATTGGTCTGTAATTTTCTTTTTTGTAGTATCTTTTTCTGGTCTTGGTGTCAGGGTATGGTGGCCTCATAGAATGAGTTTGGGAGTGTTCCTCCCTCTGCTATATTTTGGAAGAGTTTGAGAAGGATGGGTGTTAGGTTTTCTCTAAATGTTTGATAGAATTCACCTGTGAAGCCATCTGGTTCTGGGCTATTGTTTGTTGGAAGATTTAAAATCACAGTTTCAATTTCAGTGCTTGTGATTGGTCTGTTTATATTTTCTGTTTTTTCCTGATTCAGTCTCAGAAGTTTGTGCTTTTCTAAGAATTTGTCCATTTCTTCCAGGTTGTCAATTTTATTTGCATATAGTTGCTTGTAGTAATCTCTCATGACCCTTTCTCTTTTTTCATTTCTAATTCTTTTGATTTGAGTCTTCTCCTTTTTTTTCTGGTTGAGTCTGGCTGATGCTTCATCACTTTTGTTTATATTCTCAAAGAACCAGCTTTTAATTTTATTGATCTTTGCTATTGTTTCCTTCATTTCTTCTTCATTTATTTCTGATCTGATCTTTATGATTTCTTTCCTCCTGCTAACTTTGGTTTTTTTTTTTTTTTGCTCTTCTTTCTCTAATTGCTTTAGGTGTAAAGTTAGATTGTTTATGTGAGATGTTTCTTGTTTCTTGAGGTAGGATTGTACTCATATAAACTCCCCTCTTAGAACTGCTTTTGCTGCATCCCATAGGTATTGGGTGGTCGTGTTTTCATTGTCATTTGTTTCTAGATATTTTTTGATGTCCTCTTTGATTTCATCAGTGATCTCTTGGTTATTTAGAAGTGAATTGTTTAGTTTCCATGTGTTTGTATTTTTTACAGTTTTTTTCCCTGTAATTGATATCTAGTCTCATAGTGTTGTGGTTGGAAAAGATACTTTATACGATTACAATTTTCTTAAATTTATCAAGGCTTGATTTGTGACCCGAGATATGATCTGTCCTTGAGAATGTTCCATGAGCACTTGAGAAGAAACTGTATTCTGTTGTTTTTGGATGCAATGTCTTATAAATATCAATTAAGTCCATCTGGCTTATTGTGTCATTTAAAGCTTGTGTTCCCTTATTTATTTTCATTTTGGATGTTCTGTCCATTGGTGAAAGTGGGGTGTTAAAGTCCCCTACTATGATTGTGTTACTGTCAATTTCCCCTTTTGTGGCTGTTAGCATTTGCCTTATGTATGGTGGTCCTATGTTGGGTGCATAAATATTTCCGATTGTTATATCTTCTTCTTGGATTGATCCCTTGATCATTATGTAGTGTCCTTCTTTGTCTCTTGTAATAGTCTTTATTTTAAAGTCTATTTTGTCAGATATGAGAATTGTCACTCCAGCTTTCTTTTGATTTCCATTTGCATGGAATATCTTTTTCCAGACCCTCACTTTCAGTCTGTATGTGTCCCTAGGTCTGAAATGGGTCTTTTGTAGACAGCATATATACGGGTCTTGTTTTTTGTATCCCTTCAGCCAGTCTATGTCTTTTGATTGGAGCATTTAATCAATTTACGTTTAAGGTATTTATCGATATTTATGTTCCTATTATCGTTTTCTTAATTGTTTTGGGTTTGTTTTTGTTGGTCTTTTTCTTCTCTTATGTTTACTGCCTAGAGAAGTTCCTTTAGCATTTGTTGTAAAGCTGGTTTGGTGGTGTTGAATTCTCTTAGCTTCTGCTCATCTGTAAATGTTTTAATTTCTCCGTTGAATCTGAATGAGATCCTTGCTGGATAAAGTAATGATTGTTGTAGGTTTTTCCCTTTCATCACTTCAAATATGTCCTGCCACTCCCTTCTGGCTTGCAGAGTTTCTGCTGAAAGATCAGCTGTTAACCTTATGGGGATTCCCTTGTATGTTATTTGTTGCTTTTCCTTTGCTGCATTTAATATTTTTTCTTTGTATTTCTTTTTGATAGTTTGATCAATACGGGTCTTGGCGTGTTTCTCCTTGGATTCATCCTATATGGGACTCTGCACTTCCTGGTCTTGATTGACTGTTTCCTTTCCCATATTAAGGAAGTTTTCAACTATAATCTCTTCAAATATTTTCTCAGTCCATTTCTTTTTCTCTTCTTCTTCTGGGACCCCTATAATTTAAATGTTGGTGCATTTAATGTTGTCCCAGAGGTCTCTGAGACTGTCCTCAATTCTTTTCATTCTTTTTTCTTTATTCTACTCTGCGGTAGTTATTTCCACTGTTTTATCATCCAGGTCACTTATCCGTTCTTCTGCCTTAGTTATTCTGCTATTTATTCCTTCTAGAGAATTTTAAATTTCATTTATTGTGTTGTTCACCACTGTTTTTTTGCTCTTTAGTTCTCCTAGGTCCTTATTAAACGTTTCTTATATTTTCTCAATTCTATTTCCAAGATTTTGGAACATCTTTACTATCATTACTCAGAATTCTTTTTCAGGTATACTGCCTATCTCCTCTTCATTTGTTTGGTCTGGTGGGTTTTTACCTTGTTCCTTCATCTGCTGCATATTTCTCTGTCTTCTCATTTTGTTTAACTTACTGTGTTTGGGGTCTCCTTCTCTCAGGTTGCAGGGTCATAGTTCCTCTTACTTCTGTTGTCTGTCCCCACTGAGTGAGGTTGGTCCAGTGGCTTGTGTAGGTTTTCTTGTGTGCGGGGGACTGTTGCCTGTGTTCTGGTGGGTGGAACTAGATCTTGTCCCTCTGATTGGCAAGGCTGCATCTGGTGGTGTGAGTTTCAGGGTCTGTGAGCTTAGTATGAATTTAGGCAGCCTGTCTGCTAATGGGTGAGGTTGTGCTCCTGTCTTGCTAGTTGTTTGGTGTGAGGCGTCCAGGACTGGAGCTTGCTGGCCGTTGGGTGGAGCCAGGTCTTAGTGTTGAGATGGAGATCTCTTGGAGAGTTCTCACTGATTAATATTCCATCAGGCTGGGAGTTCTCTACTGGTCCTACATCCTGGACTCAGCTCACCCACCTCAGTGGCTCAGGCCTGACCCTCAGCCTGAGCATCAAGACTCCGTAAGCCGTATGGTGCAGAAGAAAAGGAAGAAGAGAAAAACAAGCAATGAGAATAAGGTGGTAGTAGATTTGGAAGTTAAAAGAAAGTGGAATTTTTAATAAAATTGATTGCAAAATAAGGAAATGCAAATGGCTGGCGATGCATAGGAGCATTACAAGATAGTACTGGTGTCCAAAAGTTGATAGGTGACTTCACAGGTATAAAAGAAACAATCTACTAATTTCTGTGAGTTGATATAGCATGATAAGTTGCCAGTATAAGAAATGGATAATTAGATCAATTCATATTTGGAATTTTGCCGGGTCGATGTGACAGGACAATGACACCAGGATTTTCATTTATTAGTAAGAGAATACTTGAAATGAATAGCTATGGCACCTAAATAGGAAAGAGTATGAAGTGAAGTTAGGAGTGACTGATGAATTAGAAGAAATAAAGAGGCCTAATGAGACTGGCACACTGGAGGTGTAGGAGGAGCTAACTGATCAAGTACAGGACTCTGTGCCTCTAGAGTCACCTGCATATTCAATTGTGTATGTAATTTCCTGTCAAACATAAAGAGAGAGTGCACCAGTAAGGGTAAGAATCAATCACACAAATATCCAACATATGATTAAAGATATAAAAGTTTATGTATCACAGAAAAGATTCTAGAATTGGGCAATAGAGTAGCTCCATGAAGTTTTCAAAAACCCATGTTCATTTTAATTTCTCCACCATCCATGTCATATTACATGTCATGTATTTTTTTGAGTTCTACCCATCAGGACATATTACAGCCAACAGAAAAAGTAAAGAAGAATAGAAAGGCACAATTTTCCTTTAAGGATACATGCTTATAATTTAGCTAATAATACGGCATCATCATCTATTCACATTCAGTAGAGGAGTCTAGGAAATCTAATATTTATATGAGGCTGTCATAGGAAAGGATAATAATAAGGATCTATAACTGAAGAAGAAGGGATAATTGATATGAAGGGCAATCATAAGTCTGTGCCCAGAGCTTCATCTAGCAAATGAACCAGTAAGGAGTAGGAAAAAATCTATTTATATCTCACTTGGTGAGAATTGTGATCTTCATTGGGGATCAAAGTAATCATTTCTCATGGAGGGGTAAGCATATGAATTACAACATCAGTACATTCTCTATCACCTGGACGGATAGTTAGGGGGTCTGAGTCAGCGGACCAAAGTCTGAAAAGTGGTCTTAGGACACCACAGAATGTGTTCTGTGGAAAGGTGAAAATGTGGGATCCGTCTGTCATATTGTAGAAGGATACATCTCCAGCCTCATAATCCAGGAATAACCCCACACTAAGGGGTTTTTCTCTTAGAGTAAGAAGGGTTTCTGGGGAGGTGAGGGCCCAGTACTCCCTCTTGTAGAGTCTAATGGCACAGAAACCATTCTGTGGGGACATTGTGACCCTCCCATTCCTTGTTACATTATCTCTACAAACTCCCAGGTCCCAGGAACACGCGTCCCCAACCTCCACCTCCCAGTAGTATCTCCCTGAGTTAATGTGCAGTTGACCTAGCACACAGGGAATGGAGTTGAATCTCTTTGTGGAGCACGGTAGATCTTGACATCTTTCTTGCCAAGTAACTCGTCTCCCGTTTTCAGACAGGAGGAGGGCAGGATGAGCAGTGGCTGCATCTAGGGTCACATTTACTGCAAAGACAAATGGACCATCATGTTTCTGGGAAGGGTCTCAGTAGACCTGGGCCAGAGGGTTCCCATTCTGTGAGGACTCCTCTGGCCCCGGGTAGATCCAGCTCACTTCTACCCAACAATCCTCCAGACTATTCCACAAAGAGCAAGGTCCCTCATGGATCATCACATACTCACCAGCTTTGAATTCTTCTTTCCTCCAATCTACAAGGAACAAGTGAATATGAGAACCTACCATCTGCAAAATAAAGCTGTCCGTCTGTCCAAAACACTATGAGTATAAATTCCCTAGGATTAATATAAGAATAATAACAACCAAAGAAAATACTCTTCATAAGTTAAACTTATTTTTTTTTACAATCTACTAAATTATGTCTGACTTGAGACCTGACCCGTTCCTATGCCCTCTAATTTGACATTCTTGGAGGATAAATATCTGTAATCTATTTAGGATGTTTGAGAGGAAATAGGGAACATGGTGTGTCCGACGAAATAACATTTTTCAAGTTAGTTTCCTCAGATTTTAGCCGATGAAAACCACTTTATATATAATGTAAGATGCAATTAAAAAACAAAAAATCTGCTCAGATTTAACCTTTCAAACATATTATTATCTGTTATAACATTGTGTAATCTAAGGAGTTCATGTTATGTAGCTTTGGAGTTTTTTTGATTTTCAGTATATTGTTTTACACACAGCAGATGTTCATTTAAAATAACTTTGATAATAGGATTTTCTTCATCAGAGTCCATGTCACTCACCAGGATATAATGGTACATTCCTCCAGGCTGCAAAAGAACAAAATAGGAAACCCTTTACTTTTTTTCCTTCCCTGGTTTCTCTTACTATATTTTCCATTTCCCCCTGTCTTTATCCCATTTCTTCTTTTGAATCCCTTGGACTTCCTCTTTCTATCCTGTGTTATATTCATATTCTATTTTTTTCAAACATGATAATGATAAAAGTGGTCACATGTAGGAAAGGTAGAAATATAGAAGCAACAAAAGATAGGAGGGACAGTGGGGCAGTGTGAGAGGAAGATTAAATAAAGAAAAGAAGGAAGGAAGCAAGAAAGGAGGAAAAACATGCTGAATCCCTCGTCATTTACCTTTCAAAGAGAATTCACTGAAATTACAGAAATTTAAAAGAAGATAATGCTAGAAATGCTTCTTTGCCGACTACAGACATTTTAATTTTATTTCCGCATCCTATCCTACTGAACTAGAGGCAGGACCCAAGAAAAACACAAGAATGGAGCTTTCTGAGAGATAAGCATTACTCACCGTCCTTGAATTGAGCCCTCCTCCTATCTGAGAGACAATACACAAACACACATATATGAGACAGGATTTCTTAACATCACAAGGAAGATGCAATTAAAGCTACACATCTGCCAATGTTTGTGTCTGCATATTGATCAAATAATGCCCATTTCAAAAATAATGACAGAAATCTCTAAAGTTCATTCCATATGAAACATTTACTAGAGTATTAAGAATGCGATCTGATATATAGGGACATGAGAATATAAATAATTCTTATAAAGGGAAAGTAAAAATAATGTAGGAATATCTTAGAAAATAGCTTTAGACTTTAGAGATACACTATTAATGAAGTTTACTTGAGTCAAAAATGGGATACAAAAGACCCTGAAGGATGAACAATTTGTTGAATGATTGAATTAATTAAAGTAACTATGAAAGAAGAGTAATACCTATGGTTGGAAACAAAAATAACAAGGCAAAATCAAGAAGAATATCTATATACCTTGGTCACTTGTGAATATGGTCCCTAGATGTTCCCTAGCAAATCTCAAGATTACATTCTATATCGGTAATATACAAAGTGTGTAAAAGTCCATCAGGAGGAACTTATCTCACTCACCAGGTTTGGAGTCTGAACACTTCTCCTAAGAACTGGGACAATATCATGTACAAAACAATGGACAATCCATCTCCAAGGACATGTTCGAGAACCCAAGTTAAAGAAAACTTTCTATTTAATGGAAAAACCGCACTCTTTTTAGCCTAATCCCGTTCATCTTGACAAGCTTATGATGAAATTATGGTAATCATCTGAAGATAGACGCCTAAGAATATATCAAAGGAAGGAAAGGAAACAAAGAAAATATTTTTCTTGGAATAATATCACTAAAAGAATGTCAGAAAAACAGTTACCAATTTCGTTCTGCAGAAGTTCTGAAAAGTAAAATGGAAAAACTGAAGTAAGTGTCAAGGAAAAACAATACAGAAATTTAAAATGAGCTGAAAATTGCCAGTTCACAGAAAATTGGTAGGCTGAATGTAATTAGAAAAAAAAAAGAACAAAAATAAGGAAAAATGAATCCCATTTCTATCTTAGAAAAGTGAGAAAAAGGAATGAATTTCATAATTGACTGAATAGCAGAAGAATGGTGATGATGTGGACGAAAAACAACTAGGATTTTATCTGGTACATATTTCTTTTATGCATAATTTTAAGGATATAAGAATTCAAAATTTAGATCAAAATATATACTTAATATAATAATCTTATACTAAATGTTATCTTGGTTGTAGTGTACTGAAATAGATTTTTTAAATTTTGCAAATCTTTCTGGATGTATCAGATTAAGCAAGATGTCTTTAAGTGAAAACATCATTTGTATAATTAGGGTAAACCTGTATAAGTCCTGAAAAAACCTTTTTAGAAAATGTCACAACCATTGAGAAAGTGAATGACTGTAATAAGTCAGGGTACAATGCTTTTGTAAGGCTGATGGTTTCTAATTCTTTACACTTAACAAAATTGCAGTCATATTCAATTTAGTTGTCAACTGAAGGACTTTCAAAATTAGCTTTGAAAGCTTGTACTCTCTGATTTTATCATCTACTGCAGAAAGTCAAAGAATTGAGTGACTTGGCTCTAACCAAATTCTTTCCATTCCTATTAACTTACATAATTGAATGTTTTCTAGAAAATATATATAGAATAGAAACCATCTACCTATCAGCTTCATGTCTTTCATCTCATCAACTTCTTAATGAAACTGTGGCAAGTCCCTGCAAGATAGAAGCCAGTCTTTATAGGGAAGGCATGGTATGAAGTGAAAAAAGAAGGAAAGGAAAAGTAGAGAAGGTAGGGAAACAGAAATGGACAGAATTAAAATGGGAGAAGTCCAACACAAAATATTGGGGTGGAACTAGTAGATATGCAGGAGAAAGGCATGCCAACAAAAGGCATATAGACGAAAAGTCAGGCAATGTTAAATGTTGAACCAATCATTTTAAAGAGGATCAAGAGTAATGGGATATCAGAAATTTTACCAATTTTTTTCCGAAGTTCTTCTGAAAAAAAAAAAGGTAAGTGTAAATGTCATAGGAAAGAACTACGAAGAGAATTCAAATTCACTGGAAAATTCATATTTACAATGAACCCTTTCCAGTTTCAGATACACACACACACACACACACACACACACACACACACACTTATTGGCTCAGAGGTCAGTATTGTCCAGAGATATTCTACAGTAAATGAAAAAAGGGGAAATGGAGTTAATATAATTAATTGACAAGTTTTTTTAGGAATTAATATTCTGGTGGTTAATTTGTAAAAATATTCTCGATCTCTTTGGCAATATTTAGGCTCCTATTGTCCTGTTTGTTAGCTTTAGTATGGTCATGGCTGCTTTTACATGTATCATCATTGCGATAGCTACATTGTATAAAGTTGCCACAAACACTGCATAAGGGAATATTGAAACACTGTTGGTATAGGTAGTACACTGTCAAGTTTCTGGGTGCCCCTTTTCACAACGTTCTTGCCATGGATTAATTCACAACCTTGTTGTATTTGAGTTTCTGTTTCAACTTATGCGTGAATGAAACTTATCTTAACCAAATCACATGGGTGCTGAATCCAGGAGAGAGAAAGGAATGGGTTCTCTGAGAGAGATTCTGTTTCTCACCCATCACACTTTTATTGTGCCTCCTCCTCTCTGAGAGAAAATATCTAAACACACATATGTGAGACAGGTTTTCTGAACGTTATAAAGAAGCTGCAACTAAAGTTCTACTTCTAATGGTTTTTTCTGCAACATTTTCAAGCTACGTCCATTCCGTAATTAAAGAGGCAGATCTCTAAAATCTATTCCGCTGAAAACATCACTACAATTTAAAGAACATCATTTAATATGTAGGGATGCGAAGGTTTAAATAATTTTTGTGTTACGATACTGAAGAGTGGTGTAGAAATATCTTAGAATATAGCCTTAGACTTTTTTTTTTTTTTTTTTTTTTTTGCGGTACACGGGCCTCCCACTGCCGCGGCCTCTCCCGTTGCGGAGCACAGGCTGCGGATGCGCAGGCTCAGCGGCCATGGCTCCCGGGCCCAACCGCTCCGCGGCACGCGGGATCCTCCCGAACCGGGGCACGAACCCTTGTCCCCTACATCGGCAGGCGGACCCCCAACCACTGCGCCACCAGGGAAGCCCAGCCTTAGACTTTTGAGCCATGTTATCAATGAGATTTACTTGAGTAACAACAACAACAACAAAATATATATATATATGTATCGATCGATCCCAAAGGAACAGCAATTTGGTGAATTAATAATCAGACGGGTAAAAATGAAAGAAGGGTGAGAACTATGGTTGGAAATTGAAAATAATGAGGCAGAATCATGCAAAAATATCTATATACACTAGATCATTTGAGAATATTGTCAAGGGAAGTAGAATAGCAAGATTATACTTGACTACAGTACGTTCAGAGTGTTTAAAAGGCCAATGGAAGAAAGAACTTAACTCAGAAACTTTGAAGTCTGATCCCCTCCCTTAAAAATTAGGATATTTTCATGTGACTAGCAATGGGAACTCCAATTCAGAGACCATGTTGGAGAACCCAAGATAAAGGAAATTTTCTAGACGATATTTGAATAGAAAAGTACATTCTTCTTAACCTGATCATCTTCATCTCACCAACCTTAAAATGAAATTGTGCTAAACATCAGGAAAATAGAAGAAGCCTAAGAATACATAGCCAATGAAGGGTAGAGAACGCAAAAATGTGGAGGGAGAGAGTGAGAAGGGATATGGATATGGGAGAATTCCAGGAAGCAAAAAAGAAATGCACAGAGTAATTGAAATTCACAAAAACAAGGAGCAAAGGTAGGGGTGGGTAAAGAGTTAAAGATTCAGGAAATGACAAGACAAACATCATTTCTTTGAAACTCATCACTAAAGGAAAATCAGTCTGAGGAAATTTACCAATTTCTTCCTGAAGTTCTTCTCAAACAAAAAAAGGTAAAAGGCTTTGTGTATAGAGAGGAAAATAAAAACAAAAAATTAACATGAGTTGAAAATTGTCAATGCTATGTAAATTGGTAGGACAAATACAATGATAAAAGCAATAAAAGACAAACATTGAAAATTGACAAAGGAGCACATGTTTGTCATGAAAAGGAAGAAAAAAATAAATGAATTTTATCAGATGACTGAATAATGGGTGAATGTTGAAGAAGTGTCAGAGAGACCAACTAGAATTTTATCCCATACGTACTTCTTTATGGATAACTTTAGGTATTTAGAAAATTCAAAGTTTTAGCTAAATATACATTTAATAAAATAAAGTAATTTTGTAACATATATTATCTTGGTAGTAGTGTATCAAAATTGATATTTTACTTTTACCAATTTTTTACAGGTATGTTAGACTAAGCAAGGTGTCTTTACAATTTGTACAAGTAGTAGTCAATCTATAAATCCTGCAACGTCTTTCTTGTAGGTGTTAAAGTCATTGAGAAAGAGAATTACTATAATGTGTGCACACAAATCTTTGTGCAAGTTTTGATGGTTTCTAATTCTTGGCATTTATCAAACTTGCAATATAACTGAACTTTCAATAGATAGAAGTTTAAAAATTATCTTTGGTACACACTCTTTTTATTTTAACATTTTCCTCAGAAAGAAGTTCAAAGAATTGAGTGACATTGTTCTAACCCCAATTTTTCCATTTCTATTAACATATAGAAGGACCCAATTTCTTGGGACATATGTCTCTTATAAACAAAAAAGAAAATAAAGGAAATAAAATTGATGCTGAAATTGGTTTGGGGAAATACAATAAAATATGAGTTAATGGTGCTAAAGAAATCTGTGAAATTTCTGAGTATGATAGAAATGTATCTTCATGTACTTTTTTTTTTGCGGTACGCGGGCCTCTCACTGTTGTGGCATCTCCCGTTGCGGAGCACAGGCTCCGGACGCACAGGCTCAGCGGCCATGGCTCACGGGCCCAGCCGCTCCGCGGCATGTGGGATCTTCCCGGACCAGGGCACGAACCCGTGTCCCCTGCATCGGCAGGCGGACTCTCAACCATTGCGCCAAGAGGGAAGCCATCTTCGTGTACTTTTTAATTGATCAAGCTATGTATAAAATAAAACAGTGAATGCTGGGAAAGGCAGTCATTGTGCACAGAATTTCAACCCCTGCTCAGCCACATAAGAACAGTACTTGGGACTGGAACACTTCCTTACCGAGGATCAAAGAGCCCACACAGCCTGTGCTGGGCTTACTACCTCTATGGGAATATCTTTTCCTATTTCAGGCTCAGTGAATTCTCTTTTGTCTCTACTTAAAGTATGTTCATTATATGGTACTTAGCCAACCCCACTTTTATACCTGTTTTCTGAGGAGAGGGGATGGGTCCTTCCACTGCAGCACAAAAGGGGTGCATGTAGACAAATTACCCCGTGTCAGCCAACAGGTGAGACTTGCTGGCCATCAGGGACCAGCAAACAATACTGAAGCTGATCTTTGTTTATTCTCTGTATAAGTTCCATTGTTCCATGCAGTGCTTGAGTGCTTTGAATTCTTCTTGGTGATTCTGATACCAAAATGCAGTGGGCAGAAGTGTTTGGAGTCTTCCCCTAGGATTGATACTCAGTGCTCCATACCTTACTCCCTTGGGATTGATAACTGATGCCCTGAACTTTGCTAGACAGTGACAGTTTTTTCTTGAAATATCTATATGAAAATTCGTTAAAAATCTTAAGATGCAAGCTTGTGAGGTCAAGTTTAAATTGTGTAAAACAGTTTAGACTATTGTTTTCCAAAAAAATTTTAAAGGTAACACAAGTAAAACATTTGACAAATGTTGCTTTACATTTTCTTATTCTTTCTGTTTCATAAAGGTGACTTTAGGCTGCATTTAAATCCCTTCAAAATTTCCACTTAATTTTCAGAAGATTGGCTCATATTCTTGAGTTCACAGATTATTTTTAAGGCAGAAAGTTGCATGTAGATTTTCCTACAGCTTATCAGCATTGAGCTTTAATATTTATGTATATCGGCATTGTCTTACTTTTTTAAAGAAAAGTCTTTATTTTTGGTGTTAATCCTGCATGACTCTTTCCCACCCCACCTCCCCTTCTTGCATTATTTAACACCTCACTCACTTATTAGTCCTCATCTCTATCTCTCAAGTTTTAGACATCCTTCAATTACATGGTTTCTAGTCCAACTTTCCTCATAAAAATTTTAGGTCATTATTACCTTTTTCCATTCCAAGAAGGAAAACCTAATTATTTCTAAATTATACAATATAAAAGAAAGAAAAATGAAGCATTACATGACATGTGAATTGGTTTCAGAATCAAATGACCTAACTCTCTTTTAGGACAACATTTATCCATCTGTTTATAAAAATACTATTATTCACAATTCTGTTATTAATAAGATTTTCTTGACAGAAATTATTTGTCTACATAGATTCAAAGGACAGGAAAAGCGGTAGAGGTAATAATGAGGGAAATTGAAATACAAAATAGAACTGCAAACTTTAGTTGGAAAGAGAAAACAATGAAGCAAGTCGTATAAAAATATGACCACCTAGAGGGGTGGGACAGGGAGGGTGGGAGGGAGGGAGACGCAAGAGGGAAGAGATATGAGAACATATGTATAGGTATAACTGATTCACTTTGTTATAAAGCAGAAACTAACACACCATTGTAAAGCAATTATACTCCAATAAAGATGTTAAAAAAATATATATATATATGTATGTATCGTGGAGTTGAGGAAGATATTCAAAAGACAGTTAATGAAAAATGCACAAGAATCAGATGAAACAAAGACTATGCATACAGGTTGTAATGAGTTAATAATATTTGCTTCTTAATACACTTATCTGAAAAAGAAAGGAAGAACCAATTCATTCAAAAGGAAAGAGCAATATTAGGAAGGGGGGAGAAAAAAACTTGAAACTCTTCTACAGTTTTTTCTCTGGTGCAAAATTACCTACATTTCTGAGCACTGGAAACATAAATTTCCAAGACTCTCTTCACCAACTATAAGTAATTCTGGTTTGTATCTCCTGCTTGCTATGACTACATTTTTGTCCTTATTTTAAGAAAATAAAGTGAAGAGAAATGGATTAAGGTTTTCTCTGGAATAGCCAATGCCAATTATTCATCTTGCTTGGATCTTCTATCATTTTGAAAATAATATGAAATATATATATATTTATACTTATGTATATATATGACAGGTCATTCAAAAATTATGAGTAAGCGTGCAGTAATAGCACTCATTCACCAATAATTGTATTTTAGCTTTACTCATATCATGTGTGCTATATAACTTAAGGTGATATATTCCTAAATTCTAATCCCTGTGAAAATACAAGTAAAATTGAATATTCCCTCTATACTCACTTTCTGGAAAATTTTTTTAAAATCATAAATTCAATACTCACTTTCTGGAGAGTTTCTTTTTTTAATCATAAATTGAATTTTGTCAAAAGCTTTTTCTACATCTATTGAGATGATCATATAATTTTTTCCTTCATTTTGTTAATATGATGTATCATTGATTGATTTGCAGTTGATGGACCATCCTTTCATTACTGGGATAAATTCCATTTGATCATAATATATAATACTTTAATGTATTATTGAAATTGGTTTGCTAATATTTTGTTGTGGATTTTTGTATCTATGTTCATTAGGGGTATTACCCTATAATTTTTTTTTTCTGCTGGTGTCCTTGTCTGGTTTTGGTATCAGGGTAATGGTGCCTGCATAAAATGAGTTTGGAAATGTTCCCTTCCTCTTCTGCTTTTTTGGATGATTCTTTTTATCTCTATGGTATCAGTTGTAATATCTCTTTTATTTCCAATTTTATTTCTTTCAATCTTCTCTCTCTCTCTCTCTCTCTCTCTCCCTCCTCCTCCATCAGTCTAACTAAAGGTTTGTCCATTTTGTTTACCTTTTCAAAAAAGCTCTTACTTTCATTAATCCTTATTATTGTCTTTTAGTCTGTATTTTATTTATTTCCATTCTGATCTTTGTTATTTCCTTCCACTATTTGGCCTTTGTTTTTTCTTCTTTTTCTAGTTCTTTGAGGTATAAAGTTACATTGCTCATTTGAGATTTCTTTTTATTCTTGAGGTAAGCATTTATCTCTATGAAGTTACCTCTTAGAACTGCAACTGCTGCATTTCACATGTTTTGGTATGTTGTATTTCCATTTTTATTTGTTTCAAGATATTTTTAATTTCTATTTTGATTTCTTCTCCATTGGTTGTTCAGCAAATGTTGTTTAATCTCCACCTATTTGTAATTTTTCCAGTTTCCTTTATGTAATTGATTTCTAGTTTCATACCATTATGGTCAGAAAAGATGCTCAATATTATTTTAATTTTCCTAAATTTATTAAGACTTGTTTGTGGCTGTGATATAGCCTACAGAATGTTCCATATGCACTTGAGAACAGTGTATATTCTGCTACTTTTGGATGGAATGTTCTGTAAATGTCTGTTAAGTCAATCAGGTCTAACATGTCATTTAAGTCCAATATTTTCTTATTGATTTTCTGTCTGGATGATACATCTATGTATGAAAATGGATATTTAAGTCCCCTACTATTATTGTATTCTTGTCTCTTTCATCCTTTAGGGCTTTTATTATTTGCTTTACATATTTAGGTGCCCTAATGTTGGATGTATAAATATATTATTCTAAGCACTTGACATATGTAAACTAGTTTAATCCTCACAAAAGACACCATTAATTATCCCCATTTTGCAGATGAGGAAACTGAGGCACTCTGACATTGCTCAAGATTGCACAGTAGGTGGTCCGCTGGTACGTGAGCCAAAGAAGCTGGTTCCCAAGTCCATGCACTAAACCTCCATGCTTTGTTGCCTCTCAGTTGGGTTCTTTTAGAGAGGGAGAATCTGTGAGTAGTGTATATGCTGTTAGTCCTCTTAAAACTGAAAATGTTTTTATTGTGCCCTCATCTACGAATGACAGTTTGACTATCATTTACTTGCATTTCCACAGCGATTAGAATTTAGGAATATATCACCTTAAGTTATAAAATTCAAGTTGAAAATTATTTCCTTCCATTTTGTCCTAGATCCTACTGTTGACGTTGAGAAGTGGGCTGTCATCTAAGTCATTCCTTT
The DNA here is from genome assembly GCF_949752795.1 of Hyperoodon ampullatus. NCBI lineage: Eukaryota > Metazoa > Chordata > Mammalia > Artiodactyla > Ziphiidae > Hyperoodon > Hyperoodon ampullatus. The sequence goes on along the minus strand of NC_136923.1, from coordinate 81,970,050 downwards.
GCAGGTCCCCTGCAAGCTGTTAATAGTGGTTATTTTTCCCTGAAGTTCTACAGCTTAATGGTATGTCTAAAGGTGGATTTATTTTTATATATCCTGTGCAATGCTCCAAGTGCACCTTCAACCCAAGAGCTTATGCCTTTCTTCAGTACAGGAATATCTCAACTGCAGTCTCTTCAAATATTGCTCCTTAAACTTTCCCTCCATTCCCTTCTTCTAGAATTCTTGTTAGGCAAATGTTGAAACCTCTCAGGCTTGACTTTTAATTTTTCTTTCCCCTTTTAATCTTTTTGGCTTTCTGTGCAATGTTTGGGGTGAGTTTGAGGTTTTTCTATGTTATTTTTCAATTTGTTAGTTCATCTTTAAAATATGTCCAGTGGGAGTTTATTCCCTTATTCCTTCTATTGTTTGTTTTTTTCAATGATTCTATTTTTCATTTCAAAATTTCTTTCCTATCCATCTATTCTTATTTCATTTAAACCAAGTTGTTCATAATTTCTCATTATTTTAATTTTTTATATTCTAGCTTTATTGAAGTATAACTGACAAATAAAACAGTCTAAGGTGCATAACATTGTTTTGACATTTCTATACACTCTAAAATGATTACCACAATCAAGCTACTTAACATATCCATCACCTCTCATGGTTACTTTTTTTTGTGTGTGTGGTGAGAATGCTTAAGTTCTTTTAGTATATTTCAAGTATACATACAGTATTACTACCTATACTCACCATACTGCGATTAGATCTCTAGAACTTATCTGTTGGGAAAGACAGTATTATGCGTGCAGTCTTTTGGCCCCAACTCACCTGCATAAGAATGGACCTTTGGCCTGGAACACTTTCTCACCAAGAGATAAGGAGCCTACACAACCTCTGCTGGGCTTATCACTTTACATGGGAATGTCTTTCCCTGTTTCAAGCTAAATGAGTGCTCTTTTGTTGTTATTAAGTGTGAACATCAATGGCCCTCAGGCATACACCTAGCTTTCAGTATTTCAGGCTCCACTGGGTCAGGGTTGGGGTTCTTATGCTATGACACAAGAGAGGCACATTTAGGCTAATTGTCCTGTGTTGGCTGTCAGGGGGACCCACTAGTCATGAGGGACTAATACGTACTATTGGAGCTCATAATGCTCTGTCTCTTCTCAATGTAAGTAAATCATTGTTCAATCCAGTGCTTGACTGTGTTTTGTTTTCCTTGGCAACTTTGTTACCAAGATGAAATGGTTAAAGCATTTGGAGTCCTTCCCTGGGATTGGTACCCAGGGCAGGGTATTTTGCTCAACACCCTTCATCCTGCATGAATAAAACTGTACCCTTTGACCAACATCTCCTGATTCCCCCCACCCTTCAGCCCCCTGGCAAATACCGTTCTACTCCCAGCTTACATGAGTATTATTTTTTAGCTAAAACAAAACAAAACAAACAACACTAAAACACCTAACTACTGGTTTGACTATGAGTGTGAGTTAAGCTCAGTTGTTTTCAAGGTGGAACAGGAGCCACAATAAACAAATGATTAGACATTAGCTATAATATTAAGGCAACTTGACCTTAACATTTTACATTACTACTTTTTAATCTCCTTTGTGATTGGGGAAGCCGGTCAAAATAATTTTTAAAACTGCTTGTGTCATATTTGGGTTTTAAGTTCATAAGATTTGGAACAGCAGAGCAATACATGGTGTGTTTTATGCCATTCTGATTTAAATATAAAAATGTAAATGAGATCATGTAGTATTATCTTTATGTGTCTGGCTTATTTCACTTAGCATAATGTCCTCTAGGTTTATACATGTTGTTGTAAATGACAATTTTCTTTCTTTTTTAGGGACAAATAATATTCTGTTGGATATATACATGCCATATTTTCTTTATGTGTTCATTTATTGATGAGCATATAGGTTGTTTCCATATCTTAGCTTTTGTGAATAATACTGCAATAAACATGGGAGTGCAGATATCTGAGTTACTGATTTTATTTCCTTTGGATTTATATCCAGAGGTAAGATTGCTGGATCATATGGTAATTTTAGTTTTAATTTTTGGAAGAACCTACTGTTTTCCATAGTGGCAGTACCAATTTACATTCTTACCAACAGTGTACAAGGGTCCCTTTTTCTCCACATACTTGCCAAACTTATCTTTCACCTTTTTGGATCTTTTGTCTTTTTGATAAAGCTATTCAACAGCTATAAGGTGACAGCTCATTGTGGTTTTCATTTGCATTTCCCTGATGATTAGCGATTTGAGCATTTTTTTACAAACCTATTGGCTATTTGTATGTCTTTTTGGAGAAATGTTTGTTCATGTCTTTTGTCCATTTTTTTTTTTTTTTTTTGCGGTATGCGGGCCTCTCACTTTTGTGGCCTCTCCCGTTGCAGAGCACAGGCTCCGGACGCTCAGGCTCAGCGGCCATGGCTCACGGGCCTAGCCGCTCCGCGGCATGTGGGATCTTCCCGGTCTGGGGCATGAACCCGTGTCCCCTGCATCGGCAGGTGGACTCTCAACCACTGCGCCACCAGGGAAGCCCTCTTTTGTCCATTTTTTAATTGAGTTATTTGTGTTTTTTTTTTTTCTATTGAATTGTTTTAGTTCCTTATATATTTTGGATATTAACCCCTTCAGATACATGGTTTGCAAATATTTTCCTCCATTCTGTAGGTTGTCTCTTTACTCTGTTGATCACTTCCTTTTTGTGCAGAAGCTTTTTAATTTGAGGAAATCCCACTTGTCTATTTAAAAATTTTTTTTATTGCCTGTGCTATTGGAGTCATATCAAAAAAAAAAAATCATTGCCCAGACTAATGTCAAGAAGATTTTGCTCTAATTTTAGGGTTAGGGTTTTATAGTTTTAGGTCTTGTGTTTAAGTCTTTAATCCATTTTGAGTTGGTTTTTGTATAATTTTGAAATAAAATTCCAACTTATTCTTCTATTTTATGTTATTGGTGTCACAATTTACCTCTTTTTATATTATGTATCTATTAACAAATTATTGTATCTTTAGTTATTTGTAAAAGTTTTGTCTTTTAATTTTTTTAAACTAGAGTTAAAAGTGATTTATGCACCACCATTACAATATTACAGTATTATGAATTTGACTACGTACATAACTTTACCAGTGAGTTTAATATTTTCAAACGTTCTTATACTACTAATTAATATCCTTTCATTTCAACTTGAAAATTTTCATTTAACATTTCTTGTAAAGCAGGTTTAGTGGTGATGAGTCAGCTTTTCTTTGGTCTGCAAATTTTTTCTTTCTCTTTCATTTTTGAAGTATAGTTTTGCCAGATATAGTATTCTTGGTTGGAAGTTATTTTTCTTTCAGCAGTATGAGTATATCATCCTAGTCTCTCTTTACCCACAAGGTTTCTTCTGAGAAATCCACTGATAACCTTATGAGGGTGCTCCTGTATATAATGAGTCTCTCTTCTCTTGATCCTTTCAAAATTCTCTATTTTCTTTGTATTTTGGCTATGAAACATTTAAGAAAAAATTACTGCCAAACTTTCTCAAATTCTTTCAAAAAGGAAGAGGAGAGGAAACTTTCAAACTAATTTTATGAAGCCAGCATTATCCTGATACAAAACCAGACAAAGGCACAAGAAAAGGAATCTATAGGCCAATATCCCTTATAAATATATATATTTAAAACTCCTCAAAAAAATACTAGAAAATTGAATCCAATAGCATATTAAAAGGATCATAGGCCATGAACAAGACCACATGGAATTTATCCCTAAGATACAAGGATGGTTCAACATATATAAATAGATTAAAGTAACAGACAACATTAATAAAATAAAGTATGAACATTATATGGTCATCTCAATAGATACAGATAAAGCATTTGACAAAACTGAACACCCTTTTACCCTCTCACAAACAGGTTATAGAAGGAATTTACTTCAACATAATAAAAGCCATACATGAAAAGCCCACAACTAACATCATACTCAATGATGAAAAAGCTAAAGGCTTTTTCTCAAGATCAGGAATAAGGCAAGCATGCTCACTCTCACCACTTCTGTTCTACATAATACTGGAAGTCCTAGCCAGAGCAGTCAGACAAATAAAATAAATAAAAAACATCCAAATGGGAAAGGAAGAAGTAAAATTATCTCCGTTCATAGAAGACATGATCTTGATTGCATAAAGCTCTAAAGATTTCATAAAAAAACCTGTTAGAACAAACAAATGATTTCAGTCAAGTAACAGGATTTAAAATCAACATTCAAATCCTTTGAAAAGGAAATTAGAAAAGTAGTTTCTCTTACAATAGCACTAAAATGATTAAAATACTTAGGAATAAACCTAAGAGTTAAAGACATATATTGAAAACTACAAAACATTGATGACAGAAATTTAATTTCTGATGACAGAAATTAAAGAAGACAAGCAAATGGAATGTTATCCATGTTGATGGATTTAAAAACTCAATATTGTTGGACCTACTGTATAGCACAGGGAACTCTGCTAAATATTCTGTAATAACCTAAATGGGAAAAGAATTTGAAAAATAATAGACACTTGTATATGTATTACTGAATCACTTTGCTGTACACCTGAAACTAACACAATGTTGTTAATCAACTATACTCCAATATAAAATAAAAATTTTAAAATAGAGTGAAAAAGGACTCATATTGTTAAAATGTCCATGTTACTCAAAGCAATCTGCATATTCAGTACATTCCCTGTCAAAATTCCAATAGTATTTTTTCACAGAAATAGAAAAAAAATTCTAACATTTATATGGAACTACAAAAGACCATGAATGGCCAATCAATTTTGAGAAAGAGCACAGCTAGAAGTGTCACCCTTTCTGATCTCAAAATATATTATAAATCCACAGTAATCAAAACAATATTGTACTGGCATAAAGAAAGGTAAACCAGTGGAACAGAATAGAGATCCCTCATCAAATTCCACACATATGTGATCAACTGATCTTTGTTAAGGGAATCAAGGATACATAATGAAGAAGGAATATTCTCTTCAACAAATGTTGTCTGGAAAACTGATATTCACATGCAAAAGAATGAAATTGCCCCTTATCTTACACCATACACTAAAATCTATTCAAAATAGATGAAAAATTTAAACATAAGACCCCAAACTGTAAAACTCCTAGAAAAGCACATAAGGCCAAAGCTTCAAGATAATTGGTTTTGAGAATAATTTCTTGGGTATGACAGCAAAAGCACAGGCAAAAATAAAAAGCAAAAATAAACAAGTGGGGTTACATAAAACTAAAAAGCTTCTGCACAGCAAGGGAAAAAAATCAATAGAGTGAAAAGGCCACCTATGGAATTGGAGCAAATATTTTCAAATCATATATCTGATAATATGTTAATCTCAAAAAATATTTAAGAAATTTGTGTAATTCAATGGCAAAAATCCCCTAATAACCCTATTAAAAAATGATCTAGGGACTTGAATAGACATTTCTCCAAAGGACATGCAAATGGTGAACAGGTATATGAAAAGGTGCTCAACATCACTAATCATCAGTGAAATGCAAAGGAAAAGCATAATGAGATATTTCACAACTGTCAAATGAGGATTATTGAGTAAAGACAACAGGTGTTGGTCAAGGTGTAGAGAAATTGGAATCCTTGTACACCACTGATGAGAATAAAAAATGGTGCATCCTCTATCAAAAACAGTATGAAGAGTCCTCAAAAAAATTAAAAAGAGACTACCATATGATCCAGCAATCCCACTTCCGGTATTTATCTAAAAGAATTGAAAGCAGGCTTATGAATAGGTATTAGCACTCCCATGTTCTTTGCAGCATTATTCACATTAGCTGAGATGTGGAAAACAACCTAAATGTCCATTGATAGATGAAAGAATAAAGAAAATGTGGTTCATAGTACAATGGAATACTGTTCAGCTTTAAAAAGAAGGAAATTTGGGTGAACCAACATGGGTGAACCTTGAGGACATCATGCTAAGTGAAATATACCAGCCACAAAAAAACAAATACTGCATGATTCTACATACATCTAGTATTTACAGTGGTCAAATTCATAGAATCAAAGTCTGGAGTGAAGGTTGTCAAGGGCCAGGCTGAGGGTCACATGGGGAATTACTAAGGAATGGCATAAAGTTTCAGTTAAGCAAGATAAATAATTTCTAGAGATTTGCTGTGCAACATTGTACTTATAGTCAACAACATTGTATTGTACACTTAAACATTTAAGAAGGTAGATCTCACATAAGTGTTATTACCACAATAAAATGAAATTTAAAAAATTATGCCATGAATTTGAATTATAGTATGTCCAAATTTCCAATGAGCATTTTCTTTCTATGGGAAAACTTCACTCAAAAATTTTCATAAGCGTAATAATCAATATTGCTACTATGAACCTGTGTCTTCTAAAAAAAAACAGAGGTGAAAAATGGGAGTTCAGTCCCCCCATATGTCAATTATTACAGTTTTTTTCAGTTTTCTCAGTTTTTTTTCCTTTTACTCATGTTGCTCAGAGAACAAAAGATTATTTATTATCTAATATCCATTCTAATAGAGGGTAATTAATTCTAAACATCTGCAATAAGAAGTAAAAACAAACTTTACCTAATTTGTACAGTCGTTCAAAAAGCAAATGATCTGAGTGCATTTTAGACAAAGTGCATGTTTCCCCCACTTAAAAATTCCATAAATTCTGAAGTATATAATTAATGGAATTCATTATCAAAAATGGTCATGTACATAGATTCTTTATAGAGAACATCTCGCAGCATGAATAATTGATAGTGTTTAAGTGCAAATGGAAATAATTTTGTTGACTTCAGTGGGAATGAGAAAAGAATAAGGCATAATCATGTAAATTTAAGACATACAACATAAGAGGAACATGTTCATTTCAAGGACAGTAAAAGAACAAGGAACAAGGCAACACTTGACAAAAGATCCAAAAGGCTATGTGCACAATGTAAAAGTAGCTAATGCAACTTACCATTTTCTACTACAACCTCATCTGAAAAACAAAGAGAGAGAGAGAGATACAAATATTATTAATTTGTTCAGTTGATTATTCAATCAGAATAATCATAGGTTGTTGTTAGTGTCATATTCTCTGAAAAAATATAGATAAGATTTTACTCAAATCCAGAAAGTCAGGGAAATAATATTGAGAATGACCCACTCTGATGGTTTTTATAGTCATATTTCTTGGGAATGAATATGGGAAAAAGAATAAACATTAGAAAGGAAATATTCACTCCTCTCTCAGAATAGTTGAAAGAATACAGTGTGCACAGATAGAGACATACCGACTTAAAGTCAAAAGGGTCGTAAGGAACAAATTTTTGAAATTTTATCCAGAAAAGGACCCTGATGACCATGGCAGTCGATTCCATAATCTACTTCTCTTTCTCTCAACATCCTTATCAGGAAGCTGTAGAAAACTTCTGAAGCACAGACTAAATGAAGATAATAAACAAAAGGAAATAGAATAAAGAAAGGGAAGAGAAAGGAAGAAGGAGAAAGGATAAAACAGAACACAGAGTAGTAGATCTGAAAAGCAGAAAAGTAGCATGGCATATTGGAATCTAAGTAGGGGTAAGAGAAAGTGGGAGGCAAAAGAAGAAACAAAATGAGAGAGTGAAAACAAGGGAAAGAATTATCTCTAAAATACAAATTAGCAGAGTGCTTGAAGAACAAACATTACCAGGTGTTTGCAAAAGTCGACCTGAAAAATGAAACGGAGAATACCATATTAATGATGTGGGAAACAAACATAGATTAAAATGTTAAGATCTGCTTGCACAAGGGTAAAGGTAATAAATTGAGGATTAAGAAGAGATTAGCAACCATTGATTTTTCTGTTTCCAGTAACATTCATCTCCACTATGCTACGATAACATAGCCTTATATTTCCACCAAGGATTGTCAACATGTAGCTCAGTTTACTATGACATTTTAAACCCCCATGTATCCTCAAATCCCTTATACCCCTTTCCCCAATGCATGTTGTATTCTTATTCTTTCTCACTCTATCATTTTCCTTTAACTTGTCCGTTGACATCATTTGTTCTCTTTTCTCAATACTTTCTGAGTCTTTCGCCATTTTCCATATAAAAACAGGAACTTGGTGCCAATCTCATGAATTATTCTCTTGTAAAATTACTCAACTCCCTGTGCTTTTTATCCTTTTACTCCTTCATCTTGTAAAACTCCAATTGAAGATCATTTCTCCAGTCCACTTCCTCAGTACCATATGCCCAAACAATGGAATAAATTTATGTGTGTGTGTGTGTGGGGGGGGGAAACAAACATCTTTGCTTATATAAGACATCTAATTTCAAATGGTTCTCCATTGCTGACACATGATCTTTTAAATCATCATGTTCAACAGAAACATCAATTACCTTGACAATTATTCCAAATGTTTATCAGTCTTAGTAAGTTTTTCAGTCTAATTCCACCAGCTCATTTTCAAACAACAGGCTTGTCTTTTTTGGTTTTTTTGAGAATTTTTTTTTTTTGATGTGAGCCATTTTTTAAAGTCTTTATTGGATTTGTTACAGTATTGCTTCTGTTTTATGTTTTGGTGTTTTGGCTGCGAGGCATGTGGGATCTTAGGTCTCTGACCAAAGATTGAACCCACACCCCCTGCATTGGAAGGTGAAGTCTTAACCACTGGACCACCAGGGAAGTCCTCAGGTTTGTCTTTTAATTAACAAATTATAAAACTATATATTTATATTTCCATTTGTTAATATTTCAGCTCTAGATTGTTTTTTATTTGGAGGAGTGAGTTGATCTACTAAAGAAATAGTTTTTGAGGTTGGATTGTAATAGGGAAGAACAAATCTGACTCTATAGTAGATCTGTTTCTTTTACTTCAACCTTTGTATTCTATTGCTTTTGCTTCCAGTTAAGAATGTTGCCTATAGCCTGAAATATACAGGATAGCCCATTCTCAGAGCTCTGAGGTTTAAGGGTATAACACTTTTCCATTCATATGGAGATAAAAGCTTGCAGAACAGAGAATAACATTTGTCTTGTTGGAGGTTTACAGGAACATCGTGACCTTACAGCTGCAAGAACAAATGATTCCGACACCAAGTAGTTTGCAACAATTAACCATGCCCCTCCCACACCTTGCCTTTAAAAATGCCTTGCTGGAGGGAGGGGATATGGGGATATATGTATACATATAGCTGATTCAATTTGTTATACATCAGAAACTAACACAACATTGTAAAGCAATTATACTCCAATAAAGATGTTAAAAAAAATGTCTTGCTGAAACGCTTCAGGGAGTTCAGGGTTTTGGGGGCACCCATTCTCCTTGCATGGCCCTTCAATAAACCTTTCTCTGCTCCAAACTTGGACATTTCGGTATTGTGCGACCTCACCGTGTGTGGGGCACAGGAACTTGAGTTCCATAACAGGATCAAGATGGCAGAGTAGGAATACATGGAGCTTACCTCCCCCCACAAACATATCAAAACTACATGTACATGTGGAACAATTCACACAGAAAACTATGGGAAACTGGCAGAAGAACTCCTATACAACCAAAGCTGCAAGAAATATTTCCATGTAACTGGGTTGCATGGAAAAAAGGCATAAAGTCAGGACCTCTGTTCTGGTTAGGATCTGAAAGGCAGAGAAGGTCTGCAAGGGTGGACTCTTGCCCTGGGGACTGAGTGGGTCAAGTCATAGACTGGGCCTCCCAGTCCTGGTATCCTACATGGAGGAGACAAGCCCCCTTGGCTGCTGGGAGCACCACTGAGACAGAAGGGCTGAAGAAGCTTAGACTCTATTCATGAAGAGCGGGCATGTGCTGGCTTGCCAACAATCAGGGAGAGAGCTTTGCACTGGTGAATGCCTCCTTGCTGCACTCTCCAACCTGAGTGGGTGAATTTCCTGGCCCTGGGAAAAGACTATCTAGCTATGCAGAGACAACCTGGGGGACCTGCTTGTGGTCCAGGTGGGGCAGTGGTGGCCATTGTCAGTGCGTGATTGGGGGGGGCAGGGGGGACCAGGTACCAGTACATCTCGGCCCTCATCCCTGCTTGTCTCCACGCCCAGCTGAGAGAATGCTCCAGTCTCACTTGCTCCATTCCACAGTTTGGCTCTAGATCTGGGCCAGCTGGGCTAAGGAGAAGACTTGGTATAGCTGCTCAGGGACAGCCCAGGGGGCCTGGGGTGTGGTGCAGCTGGGGAGGTGGCAGCCATTGTCAGCGCTTTGCTCTGGCAGTGTTGGAGGAGACACTGTGACCCATATGCCATGGTGCATCTTCCAGCCTCACAAGCACTCTGACCCAGGCCACTCCATGCCATAGTTTGGTGCAGGGTCTGGGGCAGATGGGCCCTGGGACACCTTGATCTGGGGATGTGGAGACACCCCAGGGGCTCAGAGTTTGGGCCCTGTGGAGTGGCGGCTATTGGTGCTTACTTGGGCAGCGTGCAGGAGACTTGGCACTGGATCTGGGGAAGACAGGTCCTGGGAGAAGACAGCCCAGCTCTCTGGCAGCAGCACGGCAACCTTAATTCCTGCAGCCATAATGCCCGAACCCCAAGCCCCAGCCTTTCTGAACCCACCAGATCCATTCCATAACTTTGCACTGGATCTGAAATAGACACAGGGTGGTAGGAGATACAACCCCGGGCTGTGTCTGAGCAGAGATGTGGATGCTTGCACAGGTGGTGCATTGGTCCTCTGTGAGCACACGGGCCTCACTTCCTTTGGCAAGCCCCTCCTTTGAGGCAGAACTTTCTATTCTGGCATTTTGCTGTCATCATTACCTCACTGTTATTTTTTAAAGTTTTCCAGTGGCCTTTTGGTTGGATGAAGCTTATTCTATATTAGAGTCCTTAGGACTAATATCCTTTTTTCTTAAGTTTCCTGGAAGAGCTGCTCCATTGTTGCCTTGGTTTTTTGCCATTTTAAAGAAATATAATGCTGGCATATATATGTATATATATATGTATATATATATATGTATATATATATATGTATATATATATATATATCTTTCTTTCTTTCTTTCTTTCTTTATTTTTACCACATAGTTTATCTTTATGTTTGGGGTTCTAAGGAATTCTTAAAATTATCTTTAAAGTTTAATGTTAATACTAGGATCTATTTTATAGTTGATATCTCTGGGTCATTTTCTTTCGTACTTGAATAGTTTTCTTCATTGCTGTTTTTTTTTTTTTTTTTTGCGGTACGTGGGGCTCTCACTGTTGTGGCCTCTCCCGTTGTGGGGCAAGGCTCCGGACGCTCAGGCTCAGCGGCCATGGCTCACGGGCTTAGTCTCTCCGTGGCATGTGGGATCTTCCTGGACCGGGGCACGAACCCGTGTCCCCTGCATCGGCAGGCGGACTCTCAACGACTGCGCCACCAGGGAAGCCCTGAGCAATATATATATATATATTTTTTTTTTAATTTTTTTACTCACATCACTCTGTTATTGGTCAAATCAGTCATACAATCAACTGGGCCATTCCATCATTGGATGACTTGAATAATATATATATATATATATATATATATATATATATATATTTTATACAGCAGGTTCTTATTAGTCATCAATTTTATACACATCACTGTATACATGTCAATCTCAATCTCCCAATTCATCACACCACTACCCCCACCCCCACCCCCCCATGGCTTTCCCCCCTTGGTGTCCATACATTTGTTCTCTACATCTGTATCTCAATTTCTGCTCTGCAAACCGGTTCATCTGTACCATTTTTCTAGGTTCCACATATATGCGTTAATATACGATACTTGTTTTTCTCTTTCTGATTTACTTCGCTCTGTATGACAGTCTCTAGATCCATCCACGGCTCAACAAATGACCCAATTTCATTCCTTTTTATGGCTGAGTAATATTCCATTGTATATATGTACCACATCTTTATCCATTTGTCTGTCGATGGGCATTTAGGTTGCATCCATGACCTGGCTATTGTAAATAGTGCTACAATGAACATTGGGGTGCATGTGCCTTTTTGAATTATGGTTTTCTCTGGGTATATGACCAGTAGTGGGATTTCTGGGTCATATGGTAATTCTATTTTTAGTTTTTTAAGGAACCTCCATACTGTTCTCCATAGTGGCTGTATCAATTTACATTCCCACCAACAGTGCAAGAGGGTGCCCTTTTCTCCACACCCTCTCCAGCATTTGCTGTTTGTAGATTTTCTGATGATGCCCATTCTAACTGGTGTGAGGTGATACCTCATTGTAGTTTTGATTTGCGTTTCTCTAATAATTAGTGATGTTGAGCAGCTTTTCACGTGCTTCTTGGCCATCTGTATGTCTTCTTTGGAGAAATGTCTATTTAGGTCTTCTGCCCATTTTTGGATTGGGTTGTTTGTTTTTTTAATATTGAGCTGCATGAGTTGTTTATGTATTTTGGAGATTAATCCTTTGTCCATTGATTCGTTTGCAAATATTTTCTTCCATTCTGAGGGTTGTCTTTTCGTCTTGTTTATAGTTTCCTTTGCTGTGTAAAAGCTTTGATGTTTCATTAGGTCCCATTTGTTTATTTTTGGTTTTATTTCCATTATTCTAGGAGGTGGATCAAAAAAGATCTTGCTGTGATTTATGTCAAAGAGTGTTCTTCCTATTTTTCCTCTAAGAGTTTTATAGTGTCCGGTCTTACATTTAGGTCTCTAAACCATTTTGAGTTTATTTTTGTGTATGGTGTTAAGGAGTGCTCTAATTTCATCCTTTTACATGTAGCTGTTCAGTTTTCCCAGCACCACTTATTGAAGAGACTGTCTTTTCTCCATTGTATATCCTTGACTCCTGTGTCATAGATTAGTTGACCATAGGTCCATGGGTTTATCTCTGGGCTTTCTATCTTGTTTCATTGATCTACATTTCTGTTTTTGTGCCAGTACCATATTGTCTTGATTACTGCAGCTTTATAGTATAGCCTGAAGTCAGGGAGTCTGATTCCTCCAGCTCCGTCTTTTCCCCTCAAGACTGCTTTGGCTATTCGGGGTCTTTTGTGTCTCCATAAAAATTTTAAGATTTTTTAATTTTAGCTCTGTGAAAAATGCCATTTGTATTTGATAGGGATTGCATTGAATGTGTAGATTGCTTTGGGTAGTATAGTCATTTTCACAATATTGATTCTTTCAATCCAAGAACATGGTATATCTCTCAATCTGTTGGTATCATCTTTAATTTCTTTCATCAGTGTATTATAGTTTCTGCATACAGATCTTTTGTCTCCCTAGGTAGGTTTATTCCTAGGTATTTTATTCTTTTTGTTGCAATGGTAAATGGGAGTGTTTCCTTAATTTCTCTTTCAGATTTTTCATCATTAGTGCGTAGGAATGCAAGAGATTTCTGTGCATTAATTTTGTATCCTGCAACTTTACCAAATTCATTGATTAGCTCCAGAAGTTTTCTGGTGGTAGCTTTAGGATTATCTATGTATAGTAACATGTCATCTGCAAACAATAACAATTTTACTTCTTCTTTTCCAATTTGTATTCCTTTTATTTCTTTTCTTCTCTGATTGTTGTGGCTAGGACTTCCAAAACTATGTTGAATAATAGTGGCGTGAGTGGACATCCTTGTCTTTTTCCTGATCTTAGAGGAAATGCTTTCAGTTTTTCACCATTAAGAATGATATTTGCTGTGGGTTTGTTGTATATGGCCTTTATTATATTGAGGTAGGTTCCCTCTATGCCCACTTTCTGGAGAGTTTTTATAATAAATGGGTGTTGAATTTTGTCAAAAGCTTTTTCTACATCTATTGAGATGATCATATGGTTTTTATTCTTCAATTTGTTAATATGGTGTATCACATTGATTGATTTGCGTATACTGAAGAATCCTTGCATCCCTGGGATAAATCCCACTTGGTCATGGTGTATGATCCTTTTAATGTGTTGTTGGATTCTGTTTGCTAGTATTTTGTTGGGGAATTTTGCATCTATATTCATTAGTGATATTGGTCTGTAATTTTCTTTTTTTGTAGTATCTTTGTCTGGTTTTGGTATCAGGGTGATGGTGGCCTCATAGAATGAGTTTGGGAGTATTCCTTCCTCTACAATTTTTTGGAAGAGTTTGAGAAGGGTGGGTGTTAGCTCTTCTCTCAATGTTTGATAAAATTCAGCTGTGAAGCCATCTGGTCCTGGACTTTGGTTTGTTGGAAGAATTTTAATCACAGTTTCAATTTCATTACTTGTGATTGGTCTGTTCATATTATCTACTTGTTCCTGGTTCAGTCTTGGGAAGTTATACCTTTCTAAGAATTTGTCCATTTCTTCCAGGTCGTCCATTTTATTGGCATACAGTTGCTTGTAGTAATCTCTTAGGATGCTTTGTATTTCTGTGGTGTCTGTTGTAACTTCTCCTTTTTCATTTCTAATTTTATTGATTTGAGTCCTCTCCCTCTTTTTCTTGATGAGTCTGGCTAATGGTTTATCAATTTTGTTTATCTTTTCAAAGAACCAGCTTTTAATTTTATTGATCTTTGCTATTGTTTTCTTTGTTTGTATTTTATTTATTTCTGCCCTGATCTTTATGATTTCTTTCCTTCTTCTAACTTTGGGTTTTGTTTGTTCTTCTTTCTCTATTCCTTTGGGTGTAAGGTTAGAGTGTTTATTTGAGATTTTTCTTGTCTCTTGAGGTAGGCTTGTATAGCTATAAACTTCCCTCTTAGAACTGTTTTTGCTGCATCCCATAGGTTTTAGATCGTCGTGTTTTCATTGTTGTTTGTCTCTAGGTATTTTTTGATTTCCTCTGATGTCTTCTGTGATCTCTTGGTTATTTAGTGATGTAGTGTTTAGCCTCCATGTGTTTGTGTTTTTTACGTTTTTTCCCCTGTAATTCATTTCTAATCTCATAGTGTTGTGGTCAGAAAAGATGCTTGATATGATTTCAATTTTCTTAAATTTACTGTGGCTTGATTTGTGACCCAAGATGTAATCTATCCTGGAGAATGTTCTGTGCACACTTGAGAAGAAAGTGTAATCTGCTGTTTTTGGATGGAATGTCCTATAAATATCAATTAAATCTATCTGGTCTATTGTGTCATTTAAAGCTTCTGTTTCCTTTTTTATATTCATTTTCAATGATCTGTCCATTGGTGTAAGTGAGGTGTTAAAGTCCTCCCCTATTATTGTGTTACTGTCGATTTCCTCTTTTAGAGCTGTTAGCAGTTGCCTTATGTATTGAGGTACTCCTATGTTGGGTGGATATATGTTTATAATTGTTATATCTTCTTCTTGGATTGATCATTATATAGTGTCCTTCCTTGTCTCTTGTAACATTCTTTATCTTAAAGTCTATTTTATCTGATATGAGTATTGCTACTCCAGCTTTCTTTTGATTTCCATTTGCATGGAATATCTGTTTCCATCCCCTCACTTTCAGTCTATATGTGTCCCTAGGTCTGAAGTGGGTCTCTTGTAGACAGCATATATATGGGTCTTGTTTTTGTATCCATTCAGCAAGCCTGTGTCTTTTGGTTGGAGCATTTAATCCATTCACGTTTAGGGTAATTATATATATGTGTGTTCCTATGACCATTTTCTTAATTGTTTCAGGTTTGTTTTTGTAGGTCCTTTTCTTCTGTTGTTTTTCCCACTTAGAGAAGTTCCTTTAGCATTTGTTGTAGAGCTGGTTTGGTGGTGCTGAATTCTCTTAGCTTTTGTGTGTCTGTAAAGCTTTTGATTTCTCCATTGAATCTGAATGAGATCCTTGCTGGGTAGAGTAATCTTGGTTGTAGGTTCTTCCCGTTCATCTGTTTAAGTATATCATGCCACTCCCTTTGGCTTGTAGAGTTTCTGCTGAGAAATCAGCTGTTAACCTTATGGGGGTTCCCTTCTATGTTATTTGTCATTTTTCCCTTGCTGCTTTTAATAATTTTTCTTTGTCTTTAATTTTTGCCAGTTTGATTACTATGTGTCTTGGCATGTTTCTACTTGGGTTTATCCTGTATGGGACTCTCTGTGCTTCCTGGACTTGGGTGGCTATTTCCTTTCCCATGTTAGGGAAATTTTCGACTATAATCTCTTCAAATATTTTCTCGTGTCCTTTCTCCCTCTCTCTTCTCCTTCTGGGACCCCTATGATGCGAATGTTGTTGCTTTTAATGTTGTCCCAGTGGTCTCTTAGGCTGTCTTCATTTCTTTTCATTCTTTTTTCTTTATTCTGTTCAGCAGTAGTGAATCCCACCGTTCTGTCTTCCAGGTCACTTATCTGTTCTTCTGCCTCAGTTATTCTGCTATTGATTCCTTCTAGTGTAGTTTTCATTTCAGTTACCATATTGTTCATCTCTGTTTGTTTGTTCTTTAATTCTTCTAGGTCTTTGTTGAACATTGCTTGCATCTTCTTGATCTTTGCCTCCATTCTTTTTCCGAGGTCCTGCATCATCTTATTATCATTATTCTGAATTCTTTTTCTGGAAGGTTGCCTATCTCCACTTCATTTAGTTGTTTTTCTGGGGTTTTGTCTTTTTCCTTCATCTGGTACATAGCCCTCTGCCTTTTCACATTGTCTATCTTTGTGTGAATGAAAAAATTTCTTTAAATTAATCTTTTTATTGGAGTATAGTTGATTGACAACGTTGTGTTAGTTTCTGCTGTACAGCAAAGTGAATCAGTTATACATATACATACATCCACTCTTTTTTAGGTTCTTTTCCCACACAGGTCATTACAGAGTATTGAGTAGTGTTCCCTGTGCTATACAGTAGGTTCTTATTAGTTATCTATTTTATATATAGTAGTGTGTAACCATGTAACCTTGGAAACCATGAATTTGATATTTTTTCACAGCTACCTGAGGTATTTCTAATGATTTCCAATATCCTTTTTCCTTTGTTCTGAATATTGGATAATCTGTAGTGATCTTCTTTCAAGTTCACTAGCTTTTTCCTCTTTTATCTCCATTCTGGTATTGAAGCCCACCAAGTTAAATTGTATTTAATATATTGTATTTTACAGTGGTAAAATTTCTGTTTAGTTTTTGTCTGTAGGTTCTGTTTGCTGAAACTGTCCAACTTTCCATTCAGTTCAATAATGTGTCCTTTTGCCTAATGGATCATAGCTATAACAGCTGTTTTATAATCTTGTTTTTTTTTTTTTTCTTCCTAATTCCAGTGTGTAGGTTATCTCACTGTTGGCATCTCTTTATTGTCTTTTTCACTGAGAATTGGCCACAGTTTCCTGGTTCCTTGTTAGGTAGCTTTAATTTGTAAACTGTACACTTTTAATATTTGGTTTTTTTAGCTCCTCGGCCCTTTTAAAATCTCATGGGGATTTTCTGGTGATGATGATGATCTTTGTTCTAGCAATCAGTCAATTCAGTTGGATTCGGACTGCTAGTTCTGTCTTGCCTTTTGAGGGCAATGATTCCAATGGCAGTGCAGTTTTCAAAGCCTTTCTGCAATTCTTTGCCTCTGTTTTACATATGCACCATTCAGGGATTATTCTGAGACTTACGATAGTTTAAACTGTTTTTTAGTTCTCATAGTTTTTGCTATTCTACTTTGAGTTTGACTCACACATTCACAGCTTAAAGATGAGTCCAGAGCTTGTGCCGGTTAATATAGTAAATTATGGGATTTTTTTCTGCATCTTTGTCTTCATGATTCCCCCACATTCTCTGGTCTAGAGACACAACATTTATCATCTTTTAGCCAGAAAGATGGTTTTTTTTTTTTTCTCTTAGAGTTTAAGCTGCTTAGAGTGCCACTGCATAATTTCCAAATCTTGGGCCACTCTTGGGGCAAAGTGAAGAGAAATAGAAAGTAAACCCCTTTATTTTTCAGACCACCAGGTTACTTTTGCTCAATTTCTCTCTCTAGTAAGATGACATATCCATCAGAGTTTTAAGTGGTGGTGCCACCTAGTTCTTGTTATGCTGAGGACCTACTTTTAGTGAGTCATAAGAAAGGAGAAAACAATAGAAGTACTACTCATACTCTGGGTCATGAATTCTTCTACTCAGTGTTTTGAAAAAATGAATGAGATTTCTATTTGAATTATATCTTCTTGCAAAATTCTGCATTAGCTGTGCTGTGGCCCACCTTTATTCAAGACCATGAGAGAAGTGATGAAAAATGCAAGAAGCTCTCCAGGTTACTGTTACTTCTCCAGGTTTGACAACCTTCCCAAATCTGCATGCTTTTGTGTCTTTGCCAGTATTTTAGGTATTTCCTTCTTGCATTTTCTTCAGAGGTTTTTAGCTGTACTCAGTGGGAGAAGTAGACTTTTATGGGCTTACTCCATCTTAATTGTTCTTGAGTTTTAAAAAACATTTTAAAGAACTTTAAGACTTTTTATTTCATTTTTAAATTTACATATATATTTACACTTCTATTGTGCTTTCTCGTTCTTCCTGTAGATATAAGCTTCCATCTGCCATCATTTCTCTTCAACTTGAAGAAGTTCTTTTGGCATTTATTGTAGTGCAGTTCTGCTCAAAATAAATTTGCTCAGCTGTTACCAGTCTGAATACTTTTTTAGCTGGATTCTTAATCTCTGGGTTTCAGCAATTTAACAATAGTATGTCTAGGTGTTCTTTCCTTTGTATTTATTCTGCTTAGTGTTCACTGTTCTTAAATCTATGGGTAGATACATTTTTCTAATGAATATCCAATTGACCAAACACCATTTACTGAAAAGAACAAGTTTTCTCACCCCCAATGCACTATACTATTAAATCAGATCACTGTATATGTATGTGTGAACTTCTTTCTGGATTATATTTCATTCTATTGGTCTATCTGTCTATCCATATACCAATACCACATTGTCTTAATTACTCTGGCTTTCTGTTTTTTTCATGTTTTAACTAAGAAATTCTTCCCTACCCTGTGGGCATAAAGGTATTTTCCTATATCTCCATTATTATTATTATTATTACTACTACTACTTTATGATGTAAAAGTTTTTTAAATTTTTATTTTATATTGGAGTATAGTTGATTAACAATGTTGTGTTAGTTTCAGGTGTACATCAAAGAGATTCACTTATACATATACATGTATCTATTCTTTTTCAAATTCTTTTCCCATTTAGGTTATTACAGAATATTCAGCAGAGTTCCCTGTGCTATACAGTAGTAGGTGGTTACTATTTTAAACATAGTAATGTGCATATGTCATTCCCAAACTCCCAATTTATCCCTCCCCCACATCTTTCCCCTTTGGTAACCGTAAGATTGTTTTTGATACCTATAAGACTGTTTCTGTTTTGTAAATGAGCTCATGTATATCATTTAAAAATATTCTGCATATAAGTGATATCATGTGATAATTTTTTATTTTTTTCATGGAAGGGCTTTTTATTTTAAATATAGCAGTGTGTACATGTCAATCCCAAACTCCCAATCTATCCCTCCCTTAAGGCCATTCTCTAAGTCTGTGAGTCTGTTTCTGTTTAGTCAATAAGTTCAACTGTATGATTCTTTTTAAAGATACTGCATATAAGTGATATCATACTATTTCTCTTTCTCTGTCTGACTTATTTCACTTAGTATGACAATCTCCAGGTCCATCCATGTTGCTGCAAATGGTATTATTTCATTCTTTTTAATGGCTGAGTAATATTCATTATATATATATACCACATCTTCATCCATTCATCTGTCAATGGACATTTAGGTTGCTTCCATGTCTTGGCTATTGTAAACAGTGCTGCCATGAACATTGGAGTGTGTGTATCCTTTCAGACCATGTTTTTCTCTGCATATATTTATACACACATGAAATTTATACACACATGAAATTCATTCCTTGAAAGTTTATCTCCAATTGATATATAGAATCTCAGTTATTTAAAAAAAATCATCTATAGTACTAATAGATATCAGAATAGTGATTATTTGTGGATAAGGGGGTTGTAATTGGGAGGGGTAAGAAGGAAGCTTTTTGAATGTGTTGATGTTCTATTTCCTGATTCATTGTTGGTGACATAGGTATGTTCATTTTGTGGCAAATCAATAATGTGCACACTTATGATTGTTAGTTTTTTGTAGGTAATAAATTGTTATCGACTGAATTGTGTCCCCCAGAAATTCATAGGTTTGTCTTATCACAGGTACCTCAGAATATGACTTTACTTGGATATAACATCATTGTAGATGTAATTAGTTAAGATGAAGTCATTAGGGTATGCCTTAATCCAATAAGACTGCTGTCCTTATGAAAAGGGAAAATTTGGGCACAGAGACAGACACACATAAGGAAAGACAGTGTGAAAGATACAGGAAGAATGCCATGTGAAGATAAAGTCAGAAATCTACAAGCCAAGGAATGCAACATATTTCCAAAAAACAGCAAGAAGTGAGGGGAGAGGCATGGGACAGATTATCCCTCACCATACTCAAAGGAACAAATCCTGCTGACATCTTGATCTCAGACATATTCTGCAGAGCTATGAGACAACAAATTTTTGTTATTTAAGCTATCCGGTTTGTGGTACTTTGTTATGGAAGCTCTAGAAAACTAATACACAAATCTTTATAAATAAACTCTAATTATGCTTAATAACATCAACTTATTTATGCTTAAGTAATTTAATTGATTATTTCTATTTGGGGGGAGAATGGTTAATATTTCAGTCTTACCTGAATGTCCATGGAGAAAACCTGAAAGGGAAAGGAATCTTTCATTAGTCCTCTTAGGCATGTGAGGAATAAAGGGCAGAAGCTTAATAGTAAATTAATATTTTATGTGATAAAAAGTCAAAACATTATAGTTTTCTTTTATATTATTACAATTATTTTTACTAACTTGCAGGAAAAAACCTATATTTTCAGTCATTATCATGTGAGCAAAGCTTTTAAATTCTGTTTTTATTCTCACAGCAATTCAAAAATATATTCATTGGCAGTTGTTATATTATGCAAGGCTTAAATATTTTAAGGGCCTTGGCCAAGTTTACATGATTTTTAATTGGAAGATACTATAAACCTAAGAAAAGAATTATCATGGAATAATTTCACACAAGCCTTGAAGAAATGAGGCTTGATGATAAATAAAGAACAAATGAAATTTACAAATATGAATGCAAAGTTCTCAACACAAATTTAGTTAACCTTATATAGCAATATATTAAGATTTTATGCATCTTAAACAAATAAGTTTTGATCAGAATTATAAGAATAATACAAAAATTGGAAAATATGTTAATGTGTATTCCCAAAACAATAAATTATGTAAGAATGGTGATTTTAATATATGCAGAAAAAATAAATGACCACTCTATATATGCATTCTTGATTTAAAGTAGTAAAAAATTAGAAAACTAGGAATAAAAGAAAAAGTGTTTAACCTGATGAAGAGGATCCATCAGAAACTAATAGCAAAAGATTATCTTAATGATAAATAACTAAAATATTAAAGAACATTCAATATAATTCAGGTGTTCTAGGCAATGATAGGCTGAAATTTAAAAAAGAAATTATCTATCTCTCTTTATTGTAAAAAGAGAACACGGTTATTATTTTGAGATGATATGACTGCATACTTAAAAAACTCAAGAAGACCAATGAAACTATACTTAAAAAAGAGTAAGTGAATTAAAGAAGGTGTCCACGTAGACAAATATTTTTCTTTTTTAAAAATCACTAGTTTCACTGAATGTGGACTATAATTAGAATGACTATATGTTTCATTTTGTTTGACTTATTCCAAGATAATGCCTGTTTTCCAGGGACGATTATTAATAAAACTTGTATTAGATATCTATTGATAAATAACAAATGACCACAAACTAAGTGGCCTGAAATAATGCATATTTATTATCTCATATATTCGGTTGCCCCAGAATAAAGTATAGTTTCACCGGGTTCTCTACCATAGGGTTTTTCATGAGGCTAAAATCAGGGTGTTGGTCATACCCTGGGATCTTGTCTAGAGAAGGATCTATTTTCAAGCTCATTTGTATGGCTAGGCAGAATTATAACATAATGGCTTTTGGATTGAGGGTCTCATTTCCTAGCTGGCTGTTGGCCTAAAGCTGCCATCAGATCCTTGTCACATAGTTTTCCTCACCTGGCAACTTGCTCTGTTGAGAATAGTAAGGGAGAGAGTCTGCTAGCAAGACAGACATGAGAATCTTTCCTATCTAATAATTGATGTGATATCACTTCAAAACTTCAGATAAGGAGACCGTTATTCAAAGGGAGAAGATTACACAGGCCATGAATACCAAGGTCCAGGTGAAAATTAGAGTTTAGGATAAACTTTGCATCAAATCATCACATCTTCCTGGTTTCTGTTTTCTCAGTAACAACAACTTTAACAAGAAAAATATATCTATTCTTTTTACTTCAAAATATGGCCATAAGTAGACTGATTATAAGTGAGTGTTCAGTTGAGATATGCTATGAAAGGAAAACTTTCTACTATTATTTTGATCTTGATGGGGTTTATAGCAGACCACCCTAAAATATGCCAAAGTGGCATATTGATTATTTTGAATTAAAAGTATTTGAAAAACAGACAATGCAAGGATACTCTGATCTTTCTCTCTGTCCCCCTGTAAACAGGAAATAAATCTTCCATGTGAAAGGTAGCCTCACTGTACCAGGAGGTAGAGAGACATCCTTATCACCAGAGATAGGGGATTCAGGGCCGAGAAGGCTTTGTAGACAGAATTTGCAGTTTCTCGACTAATTAGTACCAAAGCCTAAGTTTCTTTGTCATGTCAGTTCTTCACACATTTATTATTTGTCTAAAAAGTATATAAACATCCTACTTTGATTACTTCTTGGGTCTCACATCTATGAGACCTCTGTATGGGCAAAATTAAGTTTTTTTCTCTTGTTAATACATCTTGCGTCAATTTAATTACTAGACCAGCCAAAAGAACAAAGATGGGTAGGGGGATTTCTTTTTTCCTTCCCTGAGAATCTCATTTTTTCTAAACAGCTAACTTTTCAAGACAAAATGGATGTTACTCTTTCCTTATTTTCACTCATTATATTGGCTTTGCCATAATTTATTGCATTATACTTTTTATATCTTACCCCTTTTCTTGGAATATTTTATGCAACAATAGAAAATTATAAGTATTATAAGTATTCCATTGATGATTCCAAACACAATTATAGTTATATGTTTCATTGAACAATTTTCTGAAAAACAAAATATAGACATGTGCAGTTAGATTCAATATTCATTCTTAGTCCCCTTTCACTCCCAAAGAGCCCACTTGTATTTTTCTACTCCCATCTGGAGAAGTTTAAGAGTTGTCTCTGTTCAAAATACAGAAACATGTATTTTAACATTAGCTACTTTTGCAGCATTACACTAATGGAGGTGGGGAACACATCAAAATAGAATTTACACTTTGTTTGCTCAGGAAGTTTCACTCCAGTTATATAATGTGGTTGGATCTCCAGGGGTTCTTGTCTTTAAAAGGTTAGGTGCAACCATAGAAAAATGGCCAATGAATGGTTGACTAATTTAATTTAGTCATAGAGGACTGAACTAGGAAAGGGACCTTTCAGAGACCTTTCATGGGACCCAATCAGAATGGCAAAAGGGAGTAGGACTTTAAAATATGCAGAGAGTTTAAGGGACCTCTGGGACAATATCAAGCATACTAGCTTTCACATTATAGAGGTCCCAGAAGGAGAAGAAAGGAGGAAAGGAACAGAAAACTCATTTGAAGAAATAATGGCTGAAAACATCTCTACCTTGGGGAAGGAAACGGGTATCCAGGTCTAGTAAGCACTGAGAGTCACAAACCAGGTGATCTCAAAGAAATTTTTACCAAGTCACATAATAATTAAAATGGCAAAAGTTAAAGATGGAGAATATTAAAGGCAGCAAGGGAAAA
This sequence comes from Hyperoodon ampullatus, assembly GCF_949752795.1. NCBI lineage: Eukaryota > Metazoa > Chordata > Mammalia > Artiodactyla > Ziphiidae > Hyperoodon > Hyperoodon ampullatus. Next base: position 81,946,244 of record NC_136923.1, on the reverse strand, counting down.
GCAACTAATCACATGCAAGGGAAACCCCATAAGACTATCAGTTGATTTTTCAGCAGAAACTTTACAGGTCAAAAGGGATCTAGTGCTAAAAGAAAAAATTACAACCTAGAGTACTTTATTTGGCAAGGTTATCATTCAGAATTGAAGGAGAGGTAGTTACCCACACAAGCAAAAACTAAAGGGGTTCATTATGACTAAACCAGTCTTAAAAGAAATATTAAAATGTCTTCTTTTAGCAGAAAAGAAAATGACACAACTAGAAATAAGAAAATATATGAAAGGAAAAATCTCATTGGTAAAGGCATATAAGTAAAGGCACTTAAAAAGCTAGTAAGAATGTTAAAAGAAAAAACAGTACAATAAACTGTAACTATAGTAAGTAGTTAAGTAATATACAAAATGAAAAAGGTGTAAAATATGACATAAAAACATAAAATGTGTGTGGGGGAGTAAAAATGTATACTTTTAGAATGCTTTCAAACTTATGCAATTATCAGCTTATAATAGAAGGCTATATATACCTCATGGCAACCACAAAACAAAAGCCTATAATGGCTACCAAAAAATAAAGAAATTAAAAAACAACACAAGAAAAGAAACTAAGAAAAGAATAAAGGAACTGAGAAGAACTATAAAAGCAACCAGAAAATAATTAACAAAATGGCAACAAGTACATACCTATCACTAATTACTTTAGAAATAAATGAACTAAATGTTCCAATCAAAAGACACAGGGAAGCTAAATGGATAAAAAAAGAGAATCCATCTATATGCTGCCTACAAGAGAATTATCTCAGATCTAATGATATACATAGATTAACAGTGAAGGGATAGAAAAAGATATTTCATATAAATGGAAAAAAATAGCTGAGGTAGTAATATTGATATCAGAAAAAATAGACTAAAAAAAGACTGTAACAAATCACAAAGAAGGACAGTATATAATAATAAAAGTGTTAATCCAGGGCTTCCCTGGTGGCGCAGTGGTTGAGAGTCCGCCTGCCGATGCAGGGGACACGGGTTCGTGCCCCGGTCCGGGAGGATCCCACATGCCGCGGAGCGGCTGGGCCCGTGAGCCATGGCTGCTGAGCCTGCACGTCCGGAGCCTGTGCTCCGCAATGGGAGAGGCCACAACAGTGAGAGGCCCGCATACCGAAAAAAAAAAAAAAAGTGTTAATCCAACAAAAGGATATAACATTTGTAAATGTTTACACACCCAATATACGAGTACCTAATATGTAAAGCAAATATTAACAGACCTAAAAGGAGAAATAGAAATATAATAATAATAGGGGGCTTTAATACCCACTTATGTCAATGAATAAATCATTCAGACAGAAAATCAGTGAGGGACTACTGGACTTAAATGGCATATTAGACACACAGATTGACTTAACTGTTTTATATAGAACATTCTATCCAAAAGAGCAGAATTCTTTTCAAGTGCACAGGAACATTCTCCAGGATGGATCACATGTGAGTCCAGAAAACAAGTGTCAATAATTTAAGAGGATTAAAATCATATCAAACATCTTTTCCAACCATAATAGTATAAAATTAGAAATCAACTACAAGAATAAAAATGAAAAAAAATGCAAACACATGGTGACTAAACAACATGATACTCAAGAATAAATGGGTCAATGAAGAAATCAGAAAGGGAATAAAAGAGTACTTTGAGCCAAAGGAAAATGTAAACACAATGGTCCAAAAATCTATAAGATACAGCAAAAGCTGTTCTAAGAGGAAATTTCATAGTGATACAGGCCTATCTCATGAAACAAAAAAAATCTCAAATAAACAATCTAAATGCACATTTTAAATAACTAAAAAAGAAGAACAAGTAATGCCTGAAGTTGGTAGAATGAAGGAAATAATAATGATCAGAGTGGAAATATATGAAATAGAGACCAAAAAAAAAAACCAATAGAAAAAATCAATACAACTAACAGTTGGTTCTTTGAAAAATAAACATAATCAACAAACTTTCATTCATACTCAACAACAAAAACAGAGAGAGATCCCAAATAAATAAAGTCAGAAATGATAGAGGACAAATTACAGTGGACACCACAGGAAAACAAAGGATCATAAGAGAATATTATGAAAAATTAATAATCAAGAAATTAAAAAACCAGGAAGAAGGGGACTATCACATGATACTATGCATAGAAAATCCTGAAGACACCACCAAAAAATTACTAGAGCTCATCAACAAATTTGATAAAGTTGAAGGATAAAAAATTAATACAGTAAGTCCCCTACATATGAACGAATTCCATTCTGAGAATGCGTTCGTAAGTCCAATTTGTTCGTAAGTCCAACAGAGTTAGCCTAGGTACCCAACTTTTATAGATAACGACAGACACGTGAACTAACTTACGTGACTGGGCATGCAAAGGCACATTCACATCTTTGAAATTTTGCAACTTGAAGGTTTGTATGTAGGGGGCTTACTGTATATAAAATTCTGTTGCATTTCTGTATGCTAACAATGAACTATCAGAAAGAGAAAGTAAGGAAACAATCGCATTTATAATGTAAATGGTATCAAAAAATAAAATACCTAGGAATAAATCTAACTAAGAGATAAAAGTCTTGTTTTCAGAAAACTACAAGACACTGAAGAAAGAAATTGAAGATGACACAAACAGATGGAAAGATACTTGTGTTCATGGATTGGAAGAATTAATATTGCTAAAATGCCCATACTACCCAAGGCAATCTACAGATTCAATGCAATCCCTATCAAAATACCAATGGCATTTTTTCACAGAACTAGAACAAAACATTTTAAAATTTGTATGGAAACACAAAAGACTCCAGATAGCCAAAACAATCTTGAGAAAGAAGAAAAGAGCTGAAGGAATCAGGCTCCCTGACTTCAGACTATACCACAAAGCTACAGTAATCAAAACTGTATGGTACTGGCACAGAAACAGACACATAGATCAATGGAACAGGATACAGAGTCCAGAAATAAAACCACATACTCATGGTCAGTTATTCTATGACAAAGGAGGCAAGAATACACAATGGAGAAAACAGTCTCTTCAATAAGTGGTGTTGGGAAAGCTGGACAGCCACATATAAATCAATGAAGTTAGAACACTCCCTCACACCATACAAAAAAGTAGACTCAAAATGGGTTAAAGACCTAAATGTAAGACTGAATACTATAAAACTCTTAGAGGAAAACATAGGCAGAACACTTTGACATAACTCATAACTTGCAGCAATATATATATTTTTAATCTGTCTCCTAAAGTAAAGGAAATAAGGCAAAAATAAACAAATGGAACCTAATTAAACTTAAAAGCTTTTGCACAGCAAAGGAAATCATCGACAAAATGAAACAGTAACCTACTGAATGGGAGAAAATATTTGCAAGTCATATGGCTAATAAGGGATTAATATCCAACATACATAAACAACTCATACAACTTAACATCAAAAAAGCAAGCAACCTGATTAAAAAATGGCAGGAGAACTGTATAGACATTTTTCCAAAGAGGAAATGCAGATGGCCAACAGGCACATGAAAAGATGCTCAATATCGCTAATCATTAGGGAAATGCAAATCAAAACCACAATGAGATATCACCTCATACCTGTCAGAATGGCTATCATCAAAACGAACACAAATAACAAATGTTGGCAAGGATGTGGAGAAAAGGGAACCCTCGTACACTGTTGGTGGGAATGTAAATTGGGGCAGCCATTAGAGAAAACAGTATGAAGGTTTCCCAAAGAACTAAAAATAGAACTACCTGATGACCCAGCAATTCCACTTCTGGGTATATATTCAAAAAACCCAAAAACACTAATTCAAAAAGATACATACACCCCAATGTTCATAAAAGTATTATTTACAATTGCCAAGACATGGAAACAACCTAAGTGTCCATCAAAAGATTAATGCATAAAGAAGTACATATATATATATATAATGGAATACTACTCAACCATAAAAAAGAACAAAATGTTGCCATTTGCAGTAACGTTGATGGACTTGGAGGGCATTATGCTAAATGAAATAAGTCAGATGGAGAAAGACAAATACTGTAGAAGCCACTTACATGTGGAATCTAAAAAATACAACAAGCTATGAATATAACAAAAAAGAAGCAGACTCACAGATAATAGAAAACAGACTAGTGGTTACCAGTAGGGAGGGTGGGAAGAGGCAATATAGTGGTGGGGGAGTGGGAGGTACAAACTATTGGGTGTAAGATAGGCTCCAGGATGTATTGTACACAGGGAATATAGCCAACATTTTGTAATAACTGTAAATGGAAAGTAACTTTTAAAATTGTATAAGATTTTTTAAAAAATCTAAACTTCCACCTTAAAAACTGATGAAAATAATAGCAAATTAAATACATGAAATGTAGAAGGAATAAAATAATAGAGATTAGGATAGAAATGAATTAACTAGAAAATATATGATTCAGCCAGTCCACTTTCAAGAGAAATGAAATCATATATCTATACAAATACTTTTCCAGAAAGTACATAGCAGTTTTATTTAATATCCAAAAAATGAAAACAAACTAAATGCTCATGAACAGGTTAATAGATGAATCAATGTGATATATCCATACAATATAATACCACTCAGTAATAATTGAGTAAACAATTTTCTGATGCTACAACATGGATGAATCTCAAAATAATTACTGAATGAAAGAAGCCAGAAGATAAAATAAGCATGTAATATATGATTCCATATACATAAAAATCTATATGAAAGAATATCTTTTATATAAAACTTATAAAAGGAGAATAAAATGCTCTGGTTTCCTCAAATTTGTATAAAAAAAATCCATAGAGATATACTGAGGACTTCTCCTTTTCAAAGCATATCTTGTGTCACTCCGAGCATATGCAACATTTAACAAATAAATCTTTAAAGCATAAAAACTATAAAACACCTCTGTACACAATTAAGAATTATGCAGAAATATACGTTGTGAAAGGAAGAATAGCGGCCTTCCAAAAATGCCTAATCGCTGGATTCTGTGAGTATATTACCTTACATAGCAAAAGGGACCCTGCAATTGTGATTAAGTTAAAGACATGAGATGGGGAGATTATCTTTGATTATCTGGGTGGGTCAAATGCAATCACAAGCATCCTTATAAGTGAAAGAGGGAGATGGGGCTGTCAGAATCAGAGGAGGTGTGAAGACAAAAGAAGTCAATGTGTGGAAGAAAAGGTACATTTAAAAATTCTGTAAGCTGCAATTTGAGAGACAAATTTTCAGAAACATATTTTATGCCTATGAGCGTTAAGAAGTACAATGGAAAATGAAAGCCCAAGGGGAAAATTGAAAAAGTAAAAAAATAATAGCAGTGAGTAAATAGAGATAAAAAGGGTAATGAGGGACTTTCCTGGTGGTCCAGTGGTTAAGACTCTGTGCTTCCACTGCAGGGGTCATGGGTTTGATCCCTGATTGGGAAACTAAGGTCACACATGCAGCACGATGTGGCCAAAAATAAAATAGAGTAGAATAAAATAAAAATAAAAAGGGTAATGAAGCTCACCTTTTCTTTCTTCTGAGGATTTTTCTGACAAACCTATGCAAGAAAGATTGAATTCAATCAATAAAATTGGGAAGCAGGTAACTATTCAGTTAAGTATAACAGGTTCCCAAAGCAACATTGTCTGACAAATTACAGCATTTAGCAATGACAGAATGACAAAGGAGAAATTACAACCTTGATCTTTACAGATGTTAACAATAAAGATTTCTTGAGAATGTCTATTAAAAAGGATTGCTCTAAAGTAACAGCCATCAAAAAGGAATTTATTAGCCACTTTGGATACAGTTAGGCTTCCTAGAAGATTTGGGAAAATTAAAATGAGCACATCAAGGAAACGCCAAATCAGAAAATGCAATAGGTAACCAAAATTTAAAATGCTTTGTAAAACTTTCTATAAATAGCAGTAACTTCAGGCTTTATACCCCAGCACTTCTCATATCAACATCTCAAAGAATCTGGTAATCATTGGGGCTCAAAAAAAACAAGTGTAGAGAAAAATTGTGGATGGTGAGCAAATGAAAGTGAGACAAAAGAGCAATGGGATAGATAAAGTGGAAGGATACAGGTTAGAAGAACATATTGATAAGAGTAATCTCTGGTTAGCGACAGGGTCATATAAAATTACTGTTTTCTTATAGGCACGAATAGAAAAGATGAAATTTAAAAATACATATGCAAATACCAATTGGGACAAAAAATAAATGAAAATATGCTGAAAAACTCCCCACAGATAGGACAAGTACAAGAATATGCTAATGCTTCTCTCTCTGTACTGATCAATGAAAAACAAATGATGTATGTATAGTTCTTTGAGTAGATCAATACTATATCAATATTATTAGTAGATCTCTAGACAAATTGATCAGGAAAAAAAGAAAGCACATATTATAAATATCAGATTTGATATTTATTATTTGTTATTTGACATCAAATTCTACACATATAATAAATGTATATTACACACCATGATTTGCATTTCCGTGCTGATTAGTGATACTGAGCACTTTTTCATGTACCTACTGACCAGCTGTATGTCTTCTTTGCAAAAATATCTATTCAGATCCTTTGACTGATTTTTAATTAGTTTTTTTGTTTCTTTTCTTGCTACTGAGTTTTTTTTGTTTTGTTTTGTTTTTGCGGTACGCGGGCCTCTCACCGTTGTGGCCTTTCCCGTTGCGGAGCACAGGCTCCGGATGCGCAGGCTCAGAGGCCATGGCTCATGGGCCCAGCCACTCCGCGGCATGTGGGATCTTTCCGGACTGGGGCACAAACCCGTGTCCCCTGCATCGGCAGGCGGACTCCCAACCACTGCGCCACCAGGGAAGCCCATTGCTACTGAGTTTTTAGAGTTCTTTATATATTTGGATATTAACCTCTTAATATATTCTTTGCAAATATCTTCTCCCATTTTATAGATTGTCTCTTTATTCTGTTGATTGTTTCCTTCACTCTTCAGAAGCTTTGTAATTTGATATAGTTCCACTAATTTATGTTTGCTTTTGTTGCCTGCTCTTTTGGTGTCAAATCCAAAAAATTGTTGCCAAGACCATTTTCTAGGAGATTTTTTCCCCTAAGTTTTCTTCTAGGAGTTTTATAGTTCAGGTTTTCTATTTAACTCTACTTTCCATTTAATTCACTTTGATTTGATGTTTGTGTATGGTGTAAAAGAAGGGATCAATTTCATTCTTTTTCATGTGACTATATAGTTTTCCCAACACTATTGAAAGACTATCCTTTCCCCATTGTGTATTCTTGGCATCCTTGCTGAAAATCAGTTGACCCTACATACATGTGTTCATTTCTGGGCTGTCCATTCTGTTCCATTGTTCTGTGTGTCTGTATGACAGTTTCTTACTGTTTGGATTAGTATAATTTGAAATCAAGGAATTATAATACCTCCACTTTATTCTTGCTCAAGATTGCTTTGGCTCTTTGGTGGCTTTTGTGATTTCATTCAAATTTTAGCATTGTTTTTTCTAATCTTGTGCAAAATTCCATTGAAATTTTGATAGGAATTTCATTGAAACTGTGGATTACTGTGAGTAGTCTAGCCATTTTAACACTATTAATTCTTCCAGTCCATGAACATATGATATCCTTTCATTTATTTGTATCTTCTTAAATTTCTTTCATCAGTATTTTATAGTTTTCAGTGTATAGATTTTTTACCTCCTTGGTTAAATTTATTCCTAAGTGTTTTCTTCTTTTTGATGATTTTGTAAATGGGATTGTTTTCTTGATTTCCCTTTTGGATATTTTGTTGTTGGTGTAAAGAAGTGCTACTTATTTCTGTGTTGGTTTTTTATCTTGAACATTTTATAATTTGCTTATTAGTTCTAAAAGTTTTTTTGTGGAGTCTTTATGGTTTTCTACAGGTAGGAGCATGTCATCTGGGAACAGAGACAATTTTACTTTTCCTTTTTGATTTGTATATCTTTCCCTTTTTCATATGTAATTGTTCTTGCTAGTACTTCCATTTCTATGTTGAATAAGAGGGAGAGAGTGGGCATGCTTGCCTTGTACAGGATCTTAAAGGAAAAGCTTTTCCCTATTAATTATGATGTTAGCTGTGAGCTGTTCATATACAGCCCTTATTGTGTTAAGTTTCTTCTATATCTATTTTGCTTGGAGTTTTTTGTTCTTAATCATGAATGGATGCTGAATTTTGTCAAGTGCTTTTTCTTCACCTACTGATATGATCATGTTGTTTTTAATATTATATTCTGTTAATATGTTGTATCACACTGATTGATCTGTGTATGTTAAGCCAATCTTATATCCCAAGGATAAATCCCACTAGGTCATAGTGTATAATTTTTTTTTTTTTTTTTTTTTTGGCTGTGCCATGTGGCTTTTGGGATCTTAGCTCCCCAACCAGGGATTGAGCCCGGGCCCTCAGTAATGAGAGTGAGGAGTCCTAACCCCTGGACTGCCAGGGAATTCTGGTCATAGTGTATAATTTTTTGATGTGCTATTGAATTCAGTTTGCAAGCATCTGACTGAGGATTACTGCATCTATGTCCAAACAGTACTAAGATGGAAATTTATAGATATAAAATCCTACACTAAAAATCAGAAAGATCTCAAATAAATAATTTCATGTTACATCTCAAGGAGCTATACAAAGAGCAAACTAAACTCAAAGTTAGTAGAAGGAAAGAAATAATATGGATCAGAGCAGAAATATTCAAAAATTTAAATAGATAATACTAAAACAATAGAAAAACTAACAAAAGAATGAATACGTTTTTTTAAAAGATAAACAAAAATTTGCAAACAGTTAGCTAGATAAGATTAGTTAAGGAAAAAGAGAGAAGAGTCCAATAAATAAAATAAAAAAATAAGTGAGGAGACATTACAAAAGACACCTGAGAAATTTAAAAAAAAAAAAAAAGATTGTAAGGCCTATTTGTCATCCATATGTCTTCTTTGGGAAGGATGTCTATTCCATTCTTCTGCTCATTTACAAATCAGGTTGTTTGGTTTTTTTTAATATTGGGTTGTACAAACTGTTTATATATTTTGAATATTAACCCCTTATTGGTCATATCATTCTCAAATATTTTCTCCCATTCAGTAGGTTGTTTTTTCTTTTTATGCAAAAAATTTAAGTTTAATTAGGTCCCATTTGTTTATTTTTCCTTTTGTTTCCATTGCCTGAGGAGAAATATCTAAAAAAAGTTACTAAGACTTACATCAAAGAGTGTACTTCCTATATTTTCTTCTAGGATTTTTATGTTTTCTGGCCTTATATTTAAGTCTTAAACCATTTTGAGTTTATTTTTTGTATATGGTGTGAGAAAATGTTCTAATTTTCTTCTTTTATGTGTAGCTGTCCAGTTATCCCAGCACCACTTACTGAAGAGAATGTCTTTTCCCCGTTGTATATTCTTGCCTCTTTTGTTGTAGATTAACTGACCATAGTTGCATGAGCTTATTTCTGGGCTCTTTATTCTGTTCCATTTATCTATTTGTCTGTTTGGGGCCCAGTGTCATGCTGTTTTGATTACTGTAGCTTCATAGTATAGTCTGAAGTCAGGGATCATGCTACCTCTGGCTTCATGGAAAGATGCTCCACAGCACTACTCATCAGGGTAATGCAAATCACAATCACAGTGAGATATCACCCCACACCTCTCAGAACAGCTATCATCAAAAGGACAAAAAATAACAAATTTTGATGAGGATGTGGGGAAAAGGGAACACTAGTACACTGCTGGTGGGAATGTAAATTGGTGCAGCCACTATGGAAAACATTATTGAGGTTCTTCAAAAAACTAAAAATAGAACTACTGTATGATCCAGCAATTCCACTAATGGTTATATATCCACAAACACTAATGCTGAAAGGACAATGTTTATAGTAGCATACTTTACAATAGCTAAGATATGGAAGCAACCTAAACTTAAGTGTCCATCAACAGATGAATGGATAAAGAAGACGTGGCATATATATAGACACACACACACACACACACAATGCAATATTACTCAGCCATAATAAAGAATGAAATTTTGCCTTTTGCAGCAACATAGATGGACACGGAGGGTATTATGCTTAGTGAAATAAGTCAAACAGAGAAAGGCAAATGTATGTTTTCACTTATACATGGAATTAAAAAAAAAGAATGAAGATAAAATAGATACAGACTCACAGATACAGAGAACAAACTATTGGTTGCCAGTGGGGGAAAGGATGGGGGGAAAGACAAGATAGGAGTAGATAAATACTACTAGGTATAAAATAAATAATACAAGGATGTAGTGTACAGCATAGGGAATATAGCTAATATTTTATAACTTTAAATGTAATATATGGCATACACTATGTTGTACACCTGAAACTAATATAGTATTGTAAATCAACTTTACTTCAATAAAAAAGAGATCATAAGAATAAGGGATTGTTATGAACAATTATGTGCCAACAAATTTGATAACACAGAAGAAATGGATAAATACCTAGAAACATACAATCTCCTAAGACTGAATCAAGAATAAATAGAATACTTAAAGAAACCAACAACAAATTAAAGATTTGAAGCAATAATCAAAAACCTCCCAACAAAAAAGTCTAGGACTAGATTATTTCACAGGAGAATTTTACCAGATTTTCAAATAATTAATACCATTTCTTCTTAAAAGCTTCTTAAGCTTCTTAAATTCTTATTAAACTCTTCCAAACCTCATTTTATGAAGTCAGCATCATCTTGATACCAAAGCCAAAGACATCACAAGAAAACTACAGGCCAGTATCTCTGATGAACACTGTTAAAAAAGGCTCATTTCTTCTTGTTGCTCTAATGTTTCATTGTATAAAATGTACCTTCATTTATTTTTTAACCTACTGAAACACTTGTTTGCTTCCAGTGTTTGGCAATTATGTATAAAGTTGTTACAAATACTCATGTACAGAGTTTTTAAAAAGCAAAGGTTTTCAACTCATTTGAGTAAACACCTAAGAGCATAATTGCTGGATTGCATGTAAGACTATGTTTAGCTTTGTAATAAACTTCCAAACTATTTTCCAAATGGATATATCATGTTGCATTCTCACCAGCTATGAATATACATTCCTTCTAATCTATGTTCTCACCAGCATTAGGTGTTGCCAAATCAGTTGATGTTTTTATATGGCAAGGTATAAATAATTAGTGGTATTTTCAACAGATAACTCCTGGATAACTGGATATATTTATATTTTAAAATATTAATCTGGTTCTAACTTCACATTATACAAATTAGTTCATTTATGGTGAAACATTGAAACTTAAAACAGAAAACATGAAAAGAGATCTTTGCAATGGGGATTTATTTAGGGTTTTTGTTGTTGTTATTGTTGTTTTGTTTTTGTCTTTTAGTTATCTTTAAAATGCATTGTTAAGGTAATGAAAAACGAACACATAGATTGGGATAAAATATTTTCGATACATGTAGTTGATAAAGTAGTGATATCTAGACTATATGAAATGCACAACAACTGAATAATAAATGATCCAACTACACAATGGGCAAAAGATATAAACATGTGTCTGTTCTGTGTCCAAAGAAGACAAACAGAACAGGCATATGAAACAATGCTCACCATCACTAATCATCTGGAAAATGTAAATCAAAACCACAATGAGATATCACCTCACACCTGTCAGAATGGCCATCATCTTAAAAAAAACTAATAACAGGTGTTGTTGAGGATGTGGAGAAAAGGGAACCTTTGGGCACTATTGATGGGAATGTAAATTGGTGCACCCACTATGGAAAACAATATGGAGATGCCACAAAAAAGTAATAATAGAACTATCATATGATCCAGCAATTCCACTCCTGGGTATTTATCCAAAGAAAATGAAAACACTCATTTGAAAAGATATATACACCCAATGTGCACTGAGGTATTATTTACAATAGCCAAGATATGGAAGCAACTTAGGTGCCCATCAATAGATGAATGCATAAAGAATATAATGGAGGGCTTCCCTGGTGGCACAGTGGTTGAGAGTCCGCCTGCCGATGCAGGGGACACGGGTTCGTGCCCCGGTCCAGGGAGATCCACATGCCACGGAGCAGCTGGGCCTGTGAGCCATGGCCACTGAGCCTGCGTGTCTGGAGCCTGTGCTCCGCAACAGGAGAGGCCACAACAGTGAGAGCCCACGTACCGCAAAAAAAAAAAAAAAAAAAAAGAATACTACTCAGCCACATAAAGAATGAAATTTTGTCATTTGTGGCAACATGGATGACCTAGAGTGTATTATGATAAGTGAAATAAATCAGACAGAGAAGGATAAATATTGCATGATTTCACTCATATGTGAAATCAAAGAAACATAACAAATGAACTTACATAACAAAACAGAGATACAGAGAGCAAAGAGGTGTTTGCCAGAGGGGAGGGGTTGGAATGAGTAGGGATATAGGTGATGGAGACTTAGAGGTACAAACTTACAGTTACAAAATATTGAGTCACAAATATGAAATGTATAGTGTGGGGAATATAGTCAATAATTATGTAATATCATTTTATGGTAACAAAGGGTAACTTGACTTATCATGGTAATCATTTTGAGACATACAGAAATATTGAATCACTGTGTTGTGTACCAGGCACTTTAATAGTGTTGTAGGTCAATTGTATTTCAAAAACAAACAAATAAAATCATAGAAAAAGAGATCAGATTTGTGGTTACCAGAAGAGGAGGGTGAAATGAGGGGAATTTGATAAAGGTTTTCCAAGGTCCAAACTTTCAGTTATAAGATAAATAAGTACTAGGGATATAGTGTACAACATGATAGAGATAATTAACATTGCTGCACATTATATATGAAAGTTGATGAGAGAGTAAATCTTGAAAGGTCTCATTAGAAGAAAAATTTTTTTTCTATTTTTTAAGTGTGTATTTATATGAGATGATAGATGTTCACTAAAATTACTGTGGTAATCATTTTATGATAAGTGTAAGGCAAAAATGATTATGCTGTATACCTTAAACTTATAAAGTGCTGTTTGTCAATTATATCTTAATAAAACTGGAAGAAAAAATTGAAAAAAGTAAAAATTTACTTTGGATTTAAAAAAGAATTCATACAGATTAGTCCTAATTCTGCCTGAATAATCCCCTCAGTTGACTATTGATCAAAATAGATAGTCCATTATGTATCTGAAAGGAAAATAATTGCTATATCTCGCAAAGTTTTCCTTTCCATAGGTCTTCCATTTATTTAATCATTCTTCCTCCATTAAAGTTTGTGGACCATGAAGATTCTGGAGCCTATAACCTTATGTCTTTAGCAGTGTTGATTCCCAGGTTTAATACAGGTTTTATGTGCCCACTGAATGATGAAATGGTAGAATGAGTTTATCAGATACTGTCTGTGGAAATTACTTTCTTCAGAGACACTAAAACACTGTTCAAAATTTTTCTTGGCACCATTCATAAGTCCAGTGCTGTAAATATTCATATCTATCACTTCGCTCATTTTTAAACTTACTGTTTTCTCCAGGCTTCTCAGAGATGACTTGATAAACCAAAGAGAGAATGATGATTAGAAGGGCAGCTGACATGATCTTGGGTAATTTGATCATAATGTAAGATGTGAAAAATGGAATCCCAGAGACCTCTTTGTTGGCTCCTGTATAGAAAACAGTGTTTTTCTTCCCTTCTTTCCTGTAAACAAACAGAATAATCATGACCCAGGTCAGTTTTCCTCAGGAAAGCTGACCTCCGTCACTCCCTAGGGATACAAAGGAAGATTGTTGTCTGGGTTGGCCCATGGTGAAAAATCAAGGAGGGGTTGGGTTAGGAGGAGTTTCCCTCCTGGGTCCTGTGCTTTGAGTGAGGTAACCTCATCTGACAGCACCAGCACAGGGGAGTGAAGGAAGCCTTGCTTGACCACAGTCCTGCTATCATTCTCGACTTCCTTCCTGAAGGAGGTATGAGAAGCTAGAAGAGATAGGAAAGAGTCCAAACCTTTAGAAATAGATTTGCCTGAATGAATTCTTGCATTTGTTTTGGATGAGTGATTGAGTTCAGGGGAGGGAGTGCAGGTGAAAAGAGACTCATAGGGTTCTCACCTGACACAAAATAAATGCCCCTGCTGGATAGGCAGTAATGGAAGGAAAACTAATATAAGGACCATGGAATGGATCCAGAACCAATAGGGATAGAGCAAGATAAGTTCTGAGGACCAGAGAGAGTAAGATAAAAGCCCAATATCTAAACTTGGAGAGGATTACAGCTTTTCTAGAAGAATCCTTAAGGTTTTCTAACTAGGGAAAGGATTAAATCGGAACAAAGATGGACAAATCATGAGGGTCAAAAAAACAATCTCCTAGATTTTCTGCTGTCTCTATTGATCTTTTTCAGATCCTTCACACACACACACACACACACACACAAACACACACACACTCCAACACTGCCCTTCTTCCCCATGATAAAAATTTCTTTTTACACTTACCTGGCTAAATCACCGACAGAAAAATATCAGTTTACTAGCATACATTGGACATCTCTCTTCCCCTCTGAAGCCTCCTCTGAAATACCAGAGCTCATCACCTAGAAGCTTCAGTCAGACCACTCAGTTGTCTACCCCCCAACCATGTACTGCAACCAACAGGGACATGAGAGTAGCACAAGGACATGAGACAGCAGGGAAGGGACTGTAGAATGCACTTTGCTCTTTTCCATTCATGTGACCGTAATAAAGACCTCACATGGCCATAAAGACAAGTATTTAATCCAGATACGTATATGCTTATATGAACGCACACACACACAATCCTCTGAAAAATGACTGCCTTCTTCCTGCTTTTATTATTATTTTCAAGATCATAGCATACAGTCGAGATGTAAACAAAACATTCTTACACAAACTTCCCAGATTTAAGTATTTACCTTGTTCAGGGGAAGGGATGTGTATATATGCTACCTCTACAAGTTTTTGCAGTCTTAGCCTTATTAATTCTACAGTTTATGGAAAATTTATGAAGGATGTTGAGAATAGCTGATTCTTATGTTTATATCTCCAATCCCATAAATGTTTCTATCCTGTCCATGCAAAAAGCTGCTGCAGATATATACAATCATCAGGAGTTTGTTTTCTCCAGGATACTTCCATGAATTAAATACTGTCAACCCGTAAAATTAACTTAGAACTCTAATGGGTGCTCTAGGCAAGAACACGGGAACCAACCACCTTTCATGTGTTGTTGGAACATTTGCATTCAGTTTAATCTGTTAGGACAAAAACTAAATCCTAGGGATCACAAACTGAATTTACTAGGCATCTCCTGGTTCCTTGCATTTGTTTATTTATTTATTTATTTTTTGCGGTACACGGGCCTCTCACCGTTGTGGCCTCTCCCGTTGCGGAGCTCAGGCTCCAGACGCGCAGGCTCAGCAGCCATGGCTGACGGGGCCAGCCGCTCCGCGGCATGTGGGATCTTCCCGGACCGGGGCACGAACCTGTGTTTTTCTTGCATCGGCAGGCGGACTCTCAACCACTGCGCCACCAGGGAAGCCCTACTTCCTTGTATTTGATCCCTGGTAGACAACTGTAACTGACCCTCATGGCTTCCAGGCCCCACACTGATGTCAACATCATGCACTTCTTTGGCCCTGGAGCTGTTCACTCCTGGTCTGAGAATGCTCTTCGTGGTCCTGCCTCTCAGATGGCAATTTGGATGACCTAGTGCAACAATTTCCCAAACCTACCCCCTTCTCCTGTCGGACTGCAGAAAATATGCATACAGAAAACTTTGCAGAGGAGAAATGCAGAACTATGTTATTTGGAGGATGTACTTTTAGATTAATGGACAAGATTAAGAACAGATTTCAATAGTTTTGTATGCACAAGGGATATCAGAAAAGCAAAGACCTCCAAAAACTTGCTTTGGAGAAATTAAGGGACTTGAAAGATGTTATGGCCTGCAACTGTGCAGGTATTGGGATACCCAGGTGCTGTATTCCACGCCTCTCTGAGCCTACGAGCCTGGTAATTGCTAATAACTCTCTTACTACTTCACAGATTGTTAGCTCCATGGCCAATGTAAAAAAAAGAGTTAAATAGGAAAAATCTAAGCCAAAAAGTAACACCGAAGTCTTACCATAAAAATTCCATTAGAAGTATCAGGAATTTCTACCAAGAAAACCCATTATTATTCTAAGCTGCTCAAGTGAGAGACTTTGGCCACTGCTGATGGAGCAGTAGGGGTTGGTTTCTGTACCATTAACCTTTATGGAGGCCCCCCAAAAGTAAAAAATGATAAAGACATTTTTGGAGCTTCTTCCCTTTAAATCCTGACTTCCCTTGATAAAGACAACTGCTTCTGCTTCCTTAATTTAAGACTATGTCTCATTCCCATGTATCAATTATCTGTGTAATTTTCCTTGTATTTTAGTTTTTGGCACTTCTGCTGAATTATATATATATTTCACACTTTAGATTTTGTTCTTGTGTTGCCTTAAGTGTGGACTCCATGGTCCAACCTGTTGGTGCCAGACTTCCGGTTGAGCCATCAATACCTCTCACTGGGGCAGATTGGGAAACACCATGGCATGCAGTTCTCCAGGTACATAGTAGTTTCTGAAAATTTATTTAGAATTCAATCACATATCAAATCAAGGGACAATAATTTGTCTCTCCTAATGCTCAGAAAACAATTTCCTTGATTGCAAGCTTGTTTTAATTTTGTTAGTTTATATTGGCTTGCACAAGGTAGAAGAGGGTAAAAACCTAATAAATGCATTTAGAACAAATAAGAAATTGAATGAATGAATTTCATGTTTCTTTATATTTGATGTCTTTTCCACTCTACTGTCACCTACATTTTGAAAGTAATTCATATAAAGTAACACACACATCTTCTTTTCTCCCCAAAGTTTGCTGATTTTCCCATCTCCATTTGCTTTTCTTGAATTCTCTACTGAGTGTGATAAGGAGTTTGTCTCTCTCTCTCTCTTCGCCCTTTTCAGTTTATTGTTGATCTTTAAACATCTTACTTTAGGGCTTCCCTGGTGGTGCAGTGGTTGAGAGTCCACCTGCCGATGCAGAGGACACTGGTTCGTGCCCCGATCCGGGAAGATCCCACATGCCGCGGAGTGGCTGGGCCCATGAGCCACGGCCGCTGAGCCTGCACGTCCAGAGCCTGTGCTCCGCCACGGGAGAGGCCACAACAGTGAGAGGCCTGTGTACCGCAAAAAAAAAAAAAAATAAATCTTACTTTAGATAATGAGAAAAAGTCATGGAAAATTTTTTTGCCTACATAAGAATGATTGCAGCAATAAATCAGCCACAACTGATGACTTAGCAAAGATATCTGGGCTGTAAACTGGTTGACCTTTGTTATTTAGTCCACAGGGTTAGGGAGAGGGAGATATTGCTTTATTGCTGAGAAAGTAATTTGATGAGAAACTTTTTATGTCTTTCATTGCCAAAAACTGAGAGAATATTCTAGGGTTCATAAACATATTGGGACATTTCAGAGGCAAAATCATGACAAAAATGGTGCACAAGAGCAATTAGAAAAAGGCAAATTTGAAAAATAAGAAAAAGAACTTAAATCAATATAATACAGGTCAGAGAACCTTTGAGAAAGCAAACATCTGGAGGGAGCTGACAGAATGTTGGAAGATTATTTCTGCAGAGAGATATAATGTTGGCTGTGGAGGTTATTAGTAACTGCGTATCAGTTACCCAGGGCTCAGCCTGGGTTTGTAATAATTAGATTCAAACTTCATGGGACATGGACGTGTGTGAGCTCCCCTCTAGAAAAGGCCAAATGGTGACAAACCAAAGCTATAACTAAATAAGAGGCAAAATGCAACCAGAGCCATTTTTATGATATACCTGCACAAACAGTTCCACAGTTTCTCACACTCTCTCATCATCCTAGGCACTCAGAGATGCCCCTCTTCCCAGAGCCTGCTACACTCTGCTCTCATGCTATTTCTCCCAGGTTTTAGGGGTCTTGGCCTCCAGAAGCATTCACTGTCCACGGGATCTACACTTGTATAGATTAGTTTAGTCAACTCATAACTGTAGCTCAGCTGACTACTTTACTCATGTTTTGGTAGTAATGTTCTCCTGCCTTGAAGATATTTTCCACCGTGTGTTCTCTATGCAGTCTTCAGTAGTGGGTGAAATATCACCTCCTCTATTCTTTCCCAGGCATAATCACTTTAGATAACACCTGCTCCCTAATCACTTCCATCTCTCACTCTGCTTTTTCCTATATGTTCCTATATTTTCCTTTTTCAAACCTTAATGCTCTTTTCACCTTCCTCTACACTGATTCACATAAATTTCAGAGGTTAAACAAACATTCAGATAGATGATCAGTTTTGCCTTATAAAATTTTAAAATATCAGCACTGAAAAAGATAATATATCAAAGAATATTGGAAGAAAAGTCTGAAAGAAAATCTAATACCAAAATATCTATATATATATGTATAGATATAGATAGATAGGGTAAGATAATAGTAATTGGATGCCAGTGGAGAGTAACAAGAAAAGATTGAAAGCTCTAAACTGCCTGATCATAGCTTGTATTAGGAGGTCTTGAAAAGGCTACATCTCAAAGGCTCCCTGTAAACAACCAACAGGGATAAGGCAAAAGATGCCTTCTCAGGCAAGAATAGCACTCCCACCACCGCCCCAGACCTGCTCTCATAGGTTCACTACACCCCACAGCATCTGGGATATGGAACACATACACATTCAAACTAGAAAATCTAGCTGATGGCTCCCCTCTTTAGAAAGTGAGGTACTGCTCTCACCTTCTTCAGGTAATTTGCAGTTCCTAGGTGCTGGCTCCACCTTCGGGAAGTAAAGCCACTGCCAAATAATTTGACTTTAGCTATTTCAAAGAATTTCTAATACCATTATTACAGCTTAAAAAACAAAAGAGGGTCTTCATAACAATTCTTATAGTACCCATACAACAGGTTAAGCTTTAAATAGACACTGGAAGAAAAATATCCTCCACATAAATTAGAGACACAAGATTAATACATTTTGTATGCTTAGCAATCTGGGAGAAAAAAATAGTGTTATGGACTCAATGTTTGTGTTCCCAGTATCACATGTTGGCAAGGATTTGGAGCAACAGAAACTCTTTCATTGCTGGTAGTCTTATAATAGGATCCAAATGAGTTGAAAACTATGTCCACACAATGACTTGCATGTGAGTGTTTATAGTAGCTTTATTCATAATTGCCAAAAATTGAAAGGAACAAGTATATCCTTCACCAGGAGAATGGATAAACAAGTTGTGGTACATACTTAAGATGGAATGTTACTAAGCAATTAGAAGAAATGCACTATCAAGCTACAAAAAGGCATGGAGGAAACTTAAATGCATTTCTCTAAGTGAAAGAAGCCAGTCTGAAAAAGCTACAATACTATATGATTTTAACTATATGACATATAGGAAAAACTACAGATATAGTAAAAAGATCAGTGTTTGCCAGGAGGGGAGTAGGAACGAGCAGGTGGAGCACAGGACATTGGTTCATCAGTAATAACAAACGGACCACACTAATGCAAGCTGTTACTAGGTGGAACAGTGTGCAGGGAATAAGGGGCGTAGGTAAACTTTCTGTACTTTCTGCACAATTTTTCTGCAAACCTAAAGGTGCTCTTAAAACAAAGTCTATTATAATGTTTATAAAATGGACTAAAGATTTGAACAGACACTTCACAGAGGACACACAAGTGGTAAATAAGCATGGGAAAAGATGTTCAACATTATAACCATTAGATAGATTCAAATAAAAACACAGTGAGGGCTTCCCTGGTGGCGCAGTGGTTGAGAGTCTGCCTGCCGATGCAGGGGACACGGGTTCGTGCCCCGGTCTGGGAGGATCCCACATGCCGCGGAGCGGCTGGGCCCGTGAGCCATGGCCGCTGAGCCTGCACGTCCGGAGCCTCTGCTCCGCAACGGGAGAGGCCACAACAGTGAGAGGCCTGCGTACCGCAAAAAACAAAAAAAAAACAAAACACAGTGAAATACCACTACATGCTTATTATAATGGATAAAATGAAATAATAAAAGAAAAGTGAAACAAAAAACCAAAACTGACGATACCAGGTGCTGGTAGGGGTGTGGAGCAACTGGAACTCTCAATCCTTTCTAGTGGGAAGGCAGAATGGTATAGACACTCTAGAATAGAGTTTGGCAGTTTCTTATAAAGTTGTAATTGCTCTAGTCATATGACCCAGTCATTTCATTTTTAGATATTTACCATAGAAAAGTGAAAACTGATGTTCACACAAAAATGTTTACATGAATATTTATAGCATCTTAATTTATAATCACCCCACTGGAAACAACATAAATGTTCTTTTGTGATTGAATGGTCAAATTGCTGTACATTCATTCAATGGAATACTCCTCAGCAAATAACAGGAATAAAGTATTAATACCTCTATTACAGTGGTTGAATATCAGAAGCCTTATTCTGAGGGAAAGAAGCCAATCTCAAAATGTAAAATATAATATGATTCTATTTATATGAGCTTCTGGTAAAATACAAATATATAGAAACACTAATCTGATCAATTGTTGCCAAGTAGGTATTAATGAAAGGTTTGACTACAAAGCCTATTGTAAAAGAGTTTATTGGGACAATGGAACTGTCTTGTATCCTGAATGTAGTAGTGGCTACATGAGTCTATACAAGTGTTAAAACCCACAGGACTGTACTAAAAAAATCATTTTTACTGCATGTACATTAAGAAAATGTCTTCCCAAGCTATAAATAGTAGTAAGAAAAGGTAGGGATAAACCAATATCTCATAAGGGAATGAGAGGGTAAAAAGTGTAAAGATGTAATATAGACGAAGTTCACGCAGAGGAAGTGAAGAGTAAACTTGAAAACATCCGTTTCCCTCTGAATGTCACTAAGTTAGACAACTAAGAACAGTTCAATTATTTCTTTATTTGAAAGTTTTATTTTTCTGCATATCACTTTACAAATGTAGTGCAAAACCCAAAGGTATGCTGACTTAAGAAAAACGCACAACATGAGAGTTGAGAGTTAAGTTTTAGTTGGGGCTAAATGAAGACTGCAGCCCAGGAGACAGCGTTTCAGATAACTCTGAGAAACTGCTCCGAGGTGTCGAGGTGGGGAGCCAGGATATACAGGAGTTGTGCAACAAAGGGCAGGTAGTCGGGAACATCAAAAGATTATTGTTAATTAAAGAAAACCAGGTATCTCAAGTTAAGGAATTTAGCTCTTTTCTGTGTATGGGAAGATGCATACATAGATGAGTCTGGGCTCACTGAAATCATTCCTTTGATATGCACCTCAGCTATCTGGGGCCAGTATCCTGTATTTTCACACCCTGAGTTTCCTCAGCGCTCACCGCAGGGAGTGGCTGCGGTCTGACAGCTGCTAGATGGCAGGTATTCTTTTCAACGCTGAGTTTCCTCAGGGCTCACCAGCTCACGTTGGAGGGCTGCAATCATTGACGACTGTGACATCTTTTGTTTATTGATATGGCAAGAAATATTCCATTTATAAATATTCCATTCCATTTATAAATTTTCCTTTTACCAGATACAAAAGAGTATAAAATAAAAAGTTATTCTTCCCTTATTTCTACCTTTGTCATTTTAAATTTGTAATCTTAAAGAAATTACAACACTGTATGGGCAATCACATGCACTAGTTTTTTATGTATATTCACAGTGATAATATGATTATATTATATGAGCATATATATATATATATATATATATATATATATATATATATATATAATATTGTTTTCATTACACATACCATAAGCAACACAGTTTTTTACCCTGCACCATGCTTTGGGGGAGCTGTTTATGAAGAAGGTAAAAGGATAGGGACAACCATAAAAATGGATAAGAAAAAATAATTTGCTTCTGGTCTAGAAGTCATGTCATGATCAGATGCTTCAATTCACACTGACCTGCAGCTTATATGATACTCCTAGTACAGGGGATTCTGTGCTGCTTCAGGCACTGGACAGATGGTCAAATGCCCTGAATCACTGGACCAAAGCCTGAAAAAAGGTTTTAAGGGCCCATCAAAGGAGCCTTGAGACAAGGTGTGAATATGGGATTTATCTATCATATTATAAAATGAGATACACCCCTCCTCATATTCTAGGAAAATACACACTCTGGCAGGGTGCTTTTTTAGAGTAAGTTGTGTTTCTGGAGAGGTGAGTGCCCAGTACTCATCCTTATAAAACCTGATGGCCCAGAAACCATTCTCAGGTTTGATGCAAATCCTCCCCTTCCTCATTACATGAGGCCTACAAATTCCCAGGTCCCAGGCTCCATGGTCTCCGACTTCTACTTCCCAGTAGCACCTCCTGGAGGTGATGACCTGATGACCCAGCACACAGGGAAGGGAATAAAATCTCTGTGGGTCCTCAGGTAGATCTTGAGACTTCACTCCCCAGGTTACACATCTGTTCCCTTCTGACAAGGTGAGGGAAGGATGTGCTGTGGCTGGATCCAGAGTAATATTCACTGCAAAGACAATAACCCTTTTAATCTCTGAAAAACAGGGATCCTGGAAGCCGAGAAACTATTTGTATTAGCCTGAGATATCTTTGAGCTTGTGGGACATGCATATACTCCCACGTGGACTCTTTCATCTACAAATCCTGAGACTGAGCCTGAGAGTAAGAAGTAGAGTCCCTCTTCGGCCATCAGGGAATGGACTCACCAGCCTGGAAAAATTCTTTCCTCCAGTCTGAAAAGAAAAGAAATACGTATTATCAGATCTAGTGCCTGAATTTCCTGGTACAAGAGGTAATTTCTTTCTTTCTTTTTTAAAAAATTTATTTATTATTTTATTTATTTATTTATTTTTGGCTGTGTTGGGTCTTCGTTGTTGCGCGCAGGCTTTCTCTAGTTGTGGTGAGAAGGGGCTTCTCTTGTTGCGGAGCATGGGCTGTAGGCACATGGACTTCACTAGTTGTGGCTCGCGGGCTCAGTAGTTGTGGCTTGCAGGCTCTAGAGCGCAGGCTCAGTAGCTGTGGCACATGGGCTTAGTTGCTCTGCTGCATGTGAGATCTTCCCAGACTAGGGCTCGAACCCGTGTACCCCGCATTGGCAGGCGGATTCCCACCCACTGTGCCACCAGGGAAGCCCCAAGAGGTAATTTCTCTATTTGATACTTCTTTTGCTAAGGATCCAAATTTATTCTATAACTTTTGCTTGAACTAAAGTTTCCACTGTTTTTCTTATTAAATATTCTTATAAGAATTAATTCCTCTAACTTATACTTTATGTGGTGCAGACTACAGGCACTCCCAACTCAGTTACCGTCTTCTTAAACAAATAGCAAAATTACATGTCTACCCCTCACCACCTTCACTGCATTTAGGTGAGACTATGTGACTGAGTTGTGACCGATAAAATGTGCTCAGCAGGGAACCATATAATTTCTAGGCTTGACAAGAAAATTGTTCATGTGATTTTTTTTGTTCTTTTTCTCACTGTAACACTTTCCCACCCAATTCCAGAAATAAAAGGCCCTTAAAATGGAGAATACAGAAGACTGGGAAAAAAACTTGTTCTCAGAGTTACTATTTTGAAGAGAGTTGCCCAGGAGAGCCACTGACCCAGGTATATTCATAAAATTTGTATGAGGTTGGTTAAACCACAGAGATGTGGGAATTGATTTTTGTAAAAATCAAGGTTAATTACACTGCTCAATGCAGAAAGTGCTGTTGTTCTTGCAGCAAAAATAGAGATGAAGTTTTCCCTCCCCTGAGAACAAGGAAAATAAAGGGAACAGTGAACAGGCTAAAGAAACGTAACCTGGCCTGAAAGAGTTAACTGTTCCTTGGTTTACTTTAACTGTCACTAATTTGTACTAACTAGATTTGTACCCCAATTATGGAGCGGCCTGACACCAGCTATGACTGTTTTGAAATAATGCAAAGGAAAGGAAGAAGGCAAGACCTTCACTACTTTGATCCTTACCATATACCCTGGACTTCGAGCCCCACATATAAAAATCTTCCCTGATTCCTAAGGGGGCGGGGCACAGTTCTTGAGTAGCTAGCCTGCTGTGTCTTTCCCGCTGCCTGGCAGAAAAATGAAGCCATCTCTCTCTTCCTCCAAAATCCCTGTTTCCATATTTCTGTTCCGTCTCGGTGCACAAGGAAGCTGGTGTTTTGGCAACATTGTAAAATGAAAGCAAAATATCATAAGCAACACTTAAAAAGCATGTGGTCTTGGTTTAATGCTTAGGCAATAGAAGTGACAAAACAGATAAAACTGACTGCGTATAGAGACATCCATGATAAGAAAAGACAAAACAGTTGCTAAAACTGTTTGCTATGATCATTTAGGAAACATATCGTGTGCTCTAAACAGGACTACAGGAGTTAATTTGAAAGAGAGTATTCTTGGATCTGTTATTGACATCCTATTTAAAAAAACTATTCATTAAAAAAATAATTATTCACCTTTTTTGCAAACATAAATCAAAATAAATGAAAAACTCCCCAAATGTGTAAATTTTCAAATTTAAAAGGTGATTTTTTTCTAGACCAAGAGTCAACAAACTATGGTCCAGGAGCCAAATCCAGCCCACCCCATGTTTGTGTAAATACAGTTTTATTGTTACACAGTGATGCTAACTCTTTATGTATTACCTGTGGCTGCTTTTGTGCTGAAAAGGCACAGTTGAGTAATTGTGACAGAGACCATATAACTCACAAACCTTAAAGTATTTACAATCTTGGCCTTTACAGAACAAGTATGGCAATCACTTTTGTAGGCCACCTAAAATAAGAGATGAAATTAAAAGTGCACTCAGCTCAAGGGAATAGTGCATTGAACAAAGTGTCATAGGAAAATCAAGAATGAGCAAAGATCAAGATGATGGACTTTTTTCAGTTTTACCAGGTAGCTTCAAGTGAGCAATCATAAAGGGAGACATATAAGAAAAAAAATGAGATTGACAAATATGTCTAAAGTTGTATTTTGGATATAATTATTAACACATGAAACTAACTGTCAGGAAATGTATGAGAAGCCTACTAAATTTGGAGAAAAATGTCAAAAATAACATGAAGAGTACTTCTGGAATGGCTGAGTAAATAGCTCAGCATATCCTCTCACCAAAAGCACCAATTAAGACTGGAAAAATTGTCAGAAATAATCACTTTACATGGAAAGTAACAAAGGCACACATCAAATTGGGACACACTCATTCATGAAAAAATATTTCAAATGATTAATAAAAGAATGTCCATAAAAGGATGATCTCTTGTTACAATAAAATTAAATTAGGAACAAAAAACAGAAGCAAATTTTAGATATAAACCATATTTGGATATTAGTCAATATATTTATAAATAATCTGTGGATCAAAAAGGAAATCAAAAGAAAAATTTGAAAATATTTTGAATTGAATAAAAATGAAAACACTACCTACCAAACTTTATTGGATGCAGCTAAAAGTAGTGCCTAGAGGGAAATTTAGAGCTTTAAATGTCTGAAGTAGAAAAGGAGTATTATCTTAAACCTATAGTCTAAGCTTCTCCCTGAAAGGACTAAAAAAGAGAAGAGTAAACTAAATTAGAGCAACAGAATAGAATTTTGAGTCCAGAAGTCAGTTTATGATCAATTGATTTTTTTCAAAAGGGGCCAATGCAATTCAATGAGGAAAAGTACACTCTTTTCAAGAGTTGGTGCTAACACAATTGGATATCCACATACAAAAAGACATATTTAGATCTTTCCCTCAACCCACACAAAACAATTAACTCAAAATGTGTTATAGACCTAAAGGTAACAGCTAAAACTATAAAATTTTCAGTAGAAAAATTAGAGAAAAAAATTCATAACCTTGAGTTATGCAAGGAGTACTGACGTTGTAATATAGTAAGAATAAATAAAAATCACAGAAGAGAAAATTATAGTCTGCTTTCATTTCTTGGTATCTGCTTTAATTAACTTGTGTCTTGTGAGATGGAGGTGAGAAAGAGATGAGAAGAAAAATACTTTAAAAATTATCATTTTTTGCTATGTTTGCTATGGACCACAAGTTGTGCTCTCTATATTTTTCTCTGTCATGTGGTAGTTAGCATGATGTTTCATAGAATTTAGGAGCTTAATTATATATCTTAGAATCATCTTCAGGCCAATGTACTCACCGGGGTACAATGATGTCTTCTGCCAGCCTGCAAGTGAACAAAATGAGAAAATGTTATTACCCTTCCCTGGTCCTTCTCATATCTTTTCCTCTCTCATCACTGGCATTCTCTAAGTATTCAGTTACTTATTTATCTCTCTGTCCCTTTCCTTCCTCACCATAGTGTGACCATCCCTTTAACTTGAAAATAGTTGGGTTTGTGTATATGTACAGAAAAAAGGTAAAGTTAGAAGAAAAATCAAGCTACAGGCAAGAGAAGGAAGAAGAGGGAAAAAGAGAACATAGAAAATGAAGAAATGATGGAAAGAAAGGTGGATAGTTTGAGAAATGAAGACGGAAAGAAAGAATAATGGATGAAATGGAAGGAATGCAAGGAGGAAAGGAGAAAGGTAAGGAATTAGGAAAAACACAGGTGAAAGAATAAAGAATTGAAAAGAGTGAGACAACGACTAAAGATGTGAAAGAATAAAGAATTGAAAAGAGTGAGTCAAAGACTGAAACAGAAAAGAAAAGAGTGGTGAGGGAAGTGAAGAGAAAGGAAGGAAAGCTTGGGAAATATCCATCAAAACAATTACATTTTTTTCTTTTCCATCTCAGTAAAAAAGATACTCTAAGAAAGAAAATGAGTTAACTCACTTTTACAGATTCTGTTCCATTTATGCTTCTACACAATGAGCACATGCAATGGTATATTATGCCTGACTTTTTCTGGGAAGGAGGTTTAGAAAAGGGTAGGTGTCTTATTATTTGTGGAATTTGATCCCATGAAAGAACTTCTGAGTTACTTACCATTCCTAAATTGAGCTTTCCTCTCATCTGAAAGGAGATGCACATGTAAGATGGGGATTCTCAAAGAGATGAAGATACAGAAAAAAAGACATGCAGTCTTCTGAGGAGTTTATCATAATCATTGCTATCATTAGTCAAGCCATTGCTCCCTACTGAAATTATTTTCATGGATAAAATAAAGTTGAATCACATGATTTTAAGGACTTAATCAAGGTAAGCAGGTAAATTATTCCTAACAAGATAGCTGCAATATAGAGAGGCAAAAGGGAAATGCAAAAGATACCTAAAATAAGGAGTTAAGGGGAAAGAATGAAGTGAAGCAAGGGATCACCAGAGGAGGACATAATCTTGCAAATATCTAACTATTAGAATACAATTACCAATTTCCTTTTGCAATTTTTCTGAAAAACAAAAGTAAGAACTTCATTTTAATGTTACAGAGAAAAGAAAAATTAAACTCACTTGGAAGGATGATATACTGTTTTCTCCAACACATTTTTTAAAAAAAGAAAGAAAACATATTATGTGTTAATATAGATAATTTTACAGTTAAAATTCAAGAGGGAAATTATCAAATTCCTCCATGAAGTATTCTTTCTAATCTAATTTAGAATACTGAGAGTCATGATTATTATCACCTGCAATATTGTCATGCAATACAAGCTACAATTTATTCAATTTTCCAGTGACTTAAATATTTGCTAAAGGTTTTATGTAATTAATTAATACTAGCAAAATAATTGTGAAGTAGTGCTCCTCTGTTCAAAAAAGAAAGATCTGAGAATCAAAGGGGTCAATAACATGAAGAAGTTTCTGTTGGTAAATGGACAGATCAATGATTTGAACCCAGGTCTGTTTAAATGCAAAATGAAGACTCCATAACACTATGCCATAAATCTCCACCCCTGGTCCAGCCAGTTGAGGCTTCAATCACAAGGTAGAAAACAGTGGCGTTCTCTACAAGGAACAATCTACTGTACTTTTTAAAAAGTGTCCTGCATAGAAGAGCTTTTGAATTTTTTTTAGAATCAGACTGTGGACACAGTAAGCACCACAAGAGCTCTTTCAGATTTATTCTCATTAACATTTTACTCATCTCAGTGACATGAGAAGGAGTTATTGTTGGCATGGAGAAAATAAAAAAATAATACATTAGATAAAGAGAAGAATGAATGGGAAAAGTAAGTTAACTGACGAGAGAAGAACAAAGAGAGAAACAGGTAACAGAAGTTGTAATACAGTAAGAATGAATAAAAATCACAAAAGAGAAAATTATACAGAGGAAGTAAGAGGAATGGAAAAGGGAGGAAGCAAGAAAAATCACTATAGAAAGATCACGTCTTATAAATTGTCATTAAAGGTAACCATTTTCTGGGCTTCCCTGGTGGTGCAGTGGCTAAGAATTTGCCTGCCAATGCAGGGGACACGGGTTCAAGCCCTGGTTGGGGAGGATCCCACATGCCACAGAGCAACTAAGCCCGTGCGCCACAACTACTGAGCCCGCGTGCCACAGCTACTGAAGCTCACGCACCTAGAGCCCATGCTCTGCAACAAAAGAAGCCACTGCAATGAGAAGTCAGTGCACCACAGTGAAGAGTAGCCCCCCTTGCCACAACTAGAGAAAGCCCATGCACAGCAACGAAGACCTAACACAGCCCAAAATAAATAAATTAAAAAAAAGAGTTTACCGTTTTCTTTCCTAAGTTGATCTGAAAAAATAAAAAGAGTAATATAAGAATTTTTATGAAACAGCTAATATGAAGATCATAGTTTGTAAAAAATCATTAGATTTACCATTTTCTTTCTTAATTTGATCTGAAAAATTAAAAAGAGTAATATAAAAATCACTATGAAACAGAAACAAAACAAACACAAAAATCTTCCCAAAAATCTTTTCACCTATTCTATATATAATAGGTTAGCCACTTTAGAGAGAAAAAACGTATTTATTTTTTGGGTGTTTTACTGTAAAATATATAGGGGTCAACATTGCTCTTTGCCAAGTGGTAAAGTAGATAAAGAATTTTTAATTTATCATGACTGAACTTAAAATCCCACAAAATGATTTCCTAAAGTCCTTATTAAGACTTAATAACATCATTGCTATCATCACCATCATCACCACCATCATGACAATTACCATTGACATTCATTGAGTGCTTTCCCCATACTAGACTCTGTGATACATGCTTTAGAAGTAGCATTACATTTGATCATCAAAAGTGCTCCGGGCAAGTTATTACACTTACGCAGAAGTGTAAACTGAGGTTACAGCAAGGATACATTACTTGCTGAGCTCCCCACAGTTGCTTATTTCAGAGTCAGAACCTTATCCAAAGTCTGTCTGACATCAAAATTAACTATTTTATCCAATAAAATAATCTGTTCTGTTCTCTGTGTTATCTCTGGGCATCTCAGCATCATTTTTTAAACATTTATTTATTTACATTTTATTTTTGGCTGCGTTGGGTCTTCGTTGCTGCACGCGGGCTTTCTCTAGATGCGGCAAGCGATGGCTACTCTTCGTTGTGGTGTGCGGGCTTCTCATTGCGGTGGCTTCTCTTATTGCGGAGCACGGACCCTAGGTGTGCAGGCTTCAGTAGTTGTGGCTCGCGGGCTCTAGAGCACAGGCTCAGTAGTTGTGGCGCAGGGCTTATTTGCTCCACGGCATGTGGGATCTTCCCAGACCAGGGCTCAAACCCATGTTCCCTGCATTGGCAGGTGGATTCCCAACCACTGCGCCACCAGGGAAGTCCTCAGCATCGTTTTTAAAAATAGCTTTTCATCCTCTTTGTTGAACAACATGTCAAATGATGGGTGAGGCTTAGTAATGAATTCATATTTAAAAGTAAGGCCATTTAAAAGCAAACTGGACATCCTTTGTCTCTGGAAATAGCTCTATAAAAGGTGAATTCCTCCTTAGGATCATAAGAGGTAGAGCCAGCCGTTATTTTGGAGCCATTCTAAGTAACAAATAGTTAAGAAATTTTTTTCTTTAGAGAAATTCAATTTTTATAAAGATGAAGTATTAGTTGTCTTTTGTTTGTGTGATGAGCAAGTTCCTAGATTATTGAGTATATGGCAGTAAAATTCATACTGGGAAAATTCATAAAATTTGTTTCCATGTACACCCTATTTTCAACTCCATGATGCACTCTAATTCTTCATTGCTTTTGACATCGAAGCGTCTGGAAATCATTAAAGGTTTATACAGGAGGGTAGGCCTCCTCTTCTGTTTTATGATCACTGTTGCTCTGCTATGTACTAATAATACCCATTTTCTATTTTCTATAAAATGTAAAACTGTTTCGTCTGCATATGGCCCCTCTCTCATTCTCTTTGTTATTATTTGCTTTGACTTTCATTATAATATAATTCTCCCGTTACCAGGTCTCTCTGGTAGAAAGTTTTAAGCATATAATTATTAGTTATTTTTAACCAACCTACTCCAATGATTCATAAATAATTTATTTTCTTTTAATTTAACTTAATATGTGATAAAAGAGAAAAAATGGGGCATGCATTTGCCTGTGTATTTTGTTTTTAGAGAAAGAAATTTACAGTAGAAGAACGAAGTGTTAGAGTACAGCAACACTCTCAAATCCTGATACTATGTAGTGCTATGTAATACTGTGTAATACGTAGCAAGACTATGGAAAAAGTTTGGCTGACCCTCAAAAAGTTAAACAGAGTATACTACATTTTTTATTTCAACCACATTATTTGAAAATCCGATTAGTCATTTAACATCATGAAAAACCTCTGACTATTAATTCATGTAATTAATTCACTCTCTTATTCACTGTTTTATGTTCTACTACATTCATAATATGTACTCAAAATGAATCAGACTTAAATGCAAGAGCTTAAAACTATAAAACTCTAAAAAGAAAACATAAAGTTACATTTTCATGACCTTGGGTTTGAGAATGGATTCTTAGAAATGACACCAGTGCACAAGAAACAAAAGAAAAAACAACAAAGAAATTGGACTTAATAAAAAAATTGAAAACTTCTGTGCATCAAAAGATGAAAAAGTGAAGAGACAAGGTACAGAATGGGAGAAAATATCTGCAAATTATATATTTTAAGGGCCCAGTATCAGAAATATATGTAGAAAAAAAGCTCTTACTGCTCAACGACAAAAAGAAAAAGAACCCAGTTTAAAAATGGCAGAGGACTTGAATAGATATTTCTCCAAGGAATGCCAACTAGCATATGAAAAGTTGCTCAACTTCTTTTGTCCTTAGGGGGATGCAAATCAAAACCACAATGAGATACCACTTTACAGGCACTAGTATGGCTATAATTTTAAATATTGAAAAATAACAAGTGTTATTGAGATTGGAGAGAAACTGGAACTCTAATACATTGCTGATTGTAATGTAAAATGGTGCCATCTCTATGGGAAATAGTTTAGCAGATCCTCAAAAAGTAAAAAAAAATGTGTACCATATAACCCAGCAATTGCTAAGTATATAAACCCCCAATTCTTGAAAACAGGCATTCAAGCAAATACATGCATAGAAATACCCAAAGCAACACCATTCACAATAATCAAAAGGCATAAAAAGCCCAAATGCCCATCAACAACTTATAGATAAGCAAATTGTGGTATACCCATACAACGAACTGTTACTCAGCCTTAAAAATGGATGAAGTACGGATACACGTTACAACATGACTGAACCTCAAAAACTTTATGCAAGTGAAAGAAGGCAGACAGAAAATGTGGCATATTGTATAATCCCATGCATATGAGATCACAGAGACAGAAAGCAGACCAGTGGTTGCCAGAGACTAAGGAGTAAGGGAATGAGAAGTGACTTCTTAACGAGTACGGAATTTACTTTTAGGGTGATAAAATTATTTTGGAACTAGATGGAAGTGATAGTTACTCAATATTGTGAATGTACCAAATGCCACTGAATTGTACACTTCAAAATTGTTAATTTAATATTATATAAATTTTACCTCAATAGAACTAAAAAATCAGTAGAAGAAATCTACAAATGAAATAACAGAGGGTCTAATCAATTCATTTACTCATGAACAAAGCCCTTGGTTCTAACAAAATACCAAAATACCCATAGAGTCACTCTCATAGAGTCAACGGCTGACATTGCTTTAGTTACATAATTTATATTTATGTGAAGATAAAAGGCCTACCTTGCTCTGGCTTATTTTCTTCCTTCATTGTCTCTGCAAAAAAATATTAGACAAAAATTTTGACAATTTGGGAAAACAAATAGGAACAAACTTATTACAGATTAAATTGAAGCAAATTGCAAATAGAACAGAGTTTCAAATAGATTGGTATACCGGGGGGAAGTTTTTCCTTATACAATGTGAAGATACTGGAACCCTTTCCTTACTATTGTCTAAAACTGGGTTTGCTGCAAAGATATCTTTGTAAGTGGATCAAAATTTGAAACTCACCATTTTTTTTAATTTTCTCTGCAAAACAAGTAAGATAAATATTGATTAAAGTAACTGAAGTAATTCACAAATAAAATTACAGAGGATCAAATATTAATTCTTTTATGGGCAAAACTCTATTTTACATAATGCCAAGGTACTAAACATTGCTTTTATACAATCCAGGTCTGATTTTTCTTCAGGTATATATTTTCCACTTGGGTGGAGATAAATTCTCCTTTTCCTTCCTTCCTTTCTCTGAATAAACAGATTAGATAAATTCATTTGTTTCCAATAAATTGATACAATTTACAAATGAATTAAGAAGTTTAAATTGATTAGGTTATTAATTAATCAAATCCTTTGTACATAGATGAAGATAAAATACCTTTCTCTTTCTTCATGTCTTTTAAAAAAATAGAAGAATTTTTTATTTTCAGAATGAAAACTGAAATAGACAAACTCTTCATCTTATTTCTATCCACCATGTCCTTCCCTTCCTCTCTACTACTCCCTCTGGTGTCATTTCCCTTAAGCTTGCAGAAATTCCTTTACAGTTTCTTATTAAACAAATATTCTGATAAATTCCTTGACTTTCCTTCCTTCCGTGCATGATTGTCTTAATTTTGTCTTTATCACTGAAGTCTATTTTCACTGGATATATAGACTACTGGGTTGACAGTCTTCTCATTCAGCATTTGAATTCTATTGATGCACTGTATCCTTACTCCTATGATTTCTGATGTGAAACCACCTGATCTTAAATCATTTCTTCTCTGCTGTTTTCCTTTAGAAACTTTCAGGAGTTATTTCTTTGTCTTTGATTTTCAAGAATTATGATTGTGATGTATCTAGGCATGTAGCTATTCTTGAAGATTATTCTTCTTGTATATTGCCAAGCATTTTGTAACCTTGAGTGTAAATCATCATCAAGTTTGAGAAATTTTTTTTTTTTTTTTTTTTTTTTTTTTTTTTTTTTTTTTTTTTTTTTTTTTTAAAAAAGATGTTGAGGGTAGGAGTTTATTAATTAATTAATTTATTTTTGCTGTGTTGGGTCTTCGTTTCTGTGCAAGGGCTTTCTCTAGTTGTGGCGAGCGGGGGCCACTCTTCATTGCGGTGCGCAGGCCTCTCACTATCGCGGCCTCTCGTTGTGGAGCACAGGCTCCAGATGCGCAAGCTCAGTAGTTGTGGCTCACGGGCCTAGTTGCTCCGTGGCATGTGGGATCCTCCCAGACCAGGGCTTGAACCCATGTCCCCTGCATTAGCAGGCAGATTCTCAACCACTGCGCCACCAGGGAAGCCCCAAGTTTGAGAAATTTTTGACATTTTTTTTCAAGTATATTTTATGCCTCAATCTTGCTCTCTCCTCTGGGAATCTCATGATTTTTGTGTTAGAACTATTGGTATTACCTTATAGTTTCTCCACAGCTCTCTTCATTGTTTAAGTATATTTTCCTTTTTATTCTTCAGATAAAAAAAAATTCTATAGATTTGTCTTCCAGTTTCTGGTCTTTTTACTTTGTCATCTACATTCTGCTATTGTGTCAATTCAGTAATATTTACATTTCAGATATATTTTCCAACTCTAAAGTTTTGATTTGGCTGGGTTTTTTAGTTTCTTTTTCTCTGTTGTGAATTTCTTTTTCTTTCATTTCTAGTTTCTTCTACTTTATCTGATACAGCACGGCAATCATAGTCTTCTTTTCCTTCCTTTTTTTTTTTACATATAAAGCCCTGTGTGTCCTTTATCCATATTCCACTAATGACAGATAACATCTTTATAACTATAGCAAAATATCAAAGCCAATAAATTAACATGGGTACAATATTATTAACTATACAACATGTATCATTCAGGTTTCACTGTTTTTCCATGCACTGATGTGTATGTGTGTCTGGGTGTGTATGTATGTCTGTGTTTATGTAATGTTCCACCCTATACAGTGTCAAGTAACTACCACCACAATAAAGATACAGAAATATTCCATAACACAAAGAAAATATCTCATACAATCTCTTTATATTCCTACTCCACAACGCTGTTCAGTTCTTGTACCCTGTCAACCACTAATCTACACTCCATCTTTATAGTTATGCAATTTTTCAAATGTTATACAAATAGAATGACATAATGTATAATCTTTTGAAATAGACTTTTTTTTCACAAAGAACAGTGTAAATCCAAAAGGTTTGCTGTATGAATCAATAGTCTGCTCCACTTTACTGCTGAATAGTATTCCATTGTATGGATGTACAACAATTTATTTAACCTTTCATCTGTTGAAAGGTATTTGCTTTGTGTCCAATTTTCTGCTAATATAAATAAAGTTACTATGAATATTTGTTTCTCTTCCAACACTCAGAACAGAGAGTTAATATTTATGCAGATGTCACAGGAATAGGCTCTGGGGACAGATGGGCAAGCTGGCCTCCATTGCAGGCCCTCTCACAGCACACATGAGAACTTCCTCCTCTTTCCCATAGCTACAGCCACTGATGTCACTTCTGTTGCTGTTGCCACTGCTGCTGTCACAAATCTGGACCCAGGTCAAAACCCCACTGGAGGATTTTAGTGGTTCCATATCCATCTCTTTTATCAGCCTAAGAGAGTAGAACAGTAGCTTTCCTGTTGCCTGTTCTATAACAGTCCTCAGTGAAATATTTGCAATTAGCCCTTACATAGCTATGATGTTTGAATTCCTTCAATTGGATTGTGTGGCTCTATCCTTTGAAGTAGACTCTAATACTATATTGATTGCTTTAATCTATTATTAGGAATTTTTAAAGATATTTGTTCAAATTTTTCTTCCTGTATTGTGCCAATATCCATTTTTCTGTTGTGTTGACTGTGTTCATTTAAATTGAGTTTTTAAAAATTTTGTCTTGATTTTATTTAAGAACATTTATTTAAATCCAGTGTGTTTGTTTTTAGAATAAAATATTTTTGTGGGATTTCATTCATTAATACTCATTGATTCCTAATG
Organism: Hyperoodon ampullatus; assembly: GCF_949752795.1. Classification (NCBI taxonomy): domain Eukaryota; kingdom Metazoa; phylum Chordata; class Mammalia; order Artiodactyla; family Ziphiidae; genus Hyperoodon; species Hyperoodon ampullatus. The sequence goes on along the minus strand of NC_136923.1, from coordinate 81,910,851 downwards.
CCATCTAAGAATCTATACTGAAAAAAATCCCAATGTGTTTCTTTGAAAATTTCTGCATATTCAGGATTTTTAAATTTGTAAAATATTGCACATTTTATTTTTCTAAGGAGATAATCATTTTTTTCTTACAGCAACTTTAAAAAATTGTGAAAACTCTGTGGTAAAATTTTTCTTAACATCACCCTACAAATCTTGCTTGAGAATATAAGATTTTTTCTTTATACTTACACATTCTTTATGATAAAATATATTATAATTCAATCCTCCACCTGATTTAGAAATCTACTCTTTAATATAAGAAAAACAATTCCTGTGTATGACCATTAAAATTTCAATTAAATGGCATCAGTGGTTAGTCAACACATGACCTTTTTTTCAGGTATATTAAATAATGAAAAAGGTCTCACCATTAAAATATTTCCTTATATATAGAGCTCAAATATGACTCTTTACAACTTCAAGCAGTTATTTCTTATGCTAACAGTTGAAATAACTCTGGAGAGAGAGAGAAACTGAGAGACTGAGAGAATCTACTCTCAATGAAGGGTTGTCAAAATAGTTGAGAAATTTCAACTATTTATTTATTTATTCTGTTAATTTAAGAGAAATGTTTTTAGAAGCTTTGCAATTTGGGGGAATGGTACACTTGATGACTTGCAGTTTGTCAAACTCTCTTAAACTGTGTTGTCCAGAGCTAAATGAATGAGCTCCCATCAAAAGCAAAAAGTAAACAATGGAATGAGACTGCCACATCTTTTGGCTCCAATTCTGCTTTTATAATGGGAAGTTCATACTCTGCTCCTCTCTGTTATCATCACCACTCAGGAACCATGTCAAAGTCTGTCAGAGTAGTGGACAGTTCTCTTAAGATGTCATGACTTTAATTATTTAAATATTTAGTAACTTACCATTTTTGCGATATTCCTCCCAGGATACATTAATAATAAAGAACACCACTAAGAGGCAGAGAAGACGAGTTGCAGGGAAAGTGTCTACGTCATCTACTTTGGGGTGAGATTCTGAAAAAGGTATGCCAGAGAATTTTCTTATTACCATTCAGCCCAATCTTACTGCTGTTTCTACAATAGAAGTTTTATTCTATACTTCAAGTAACCTGTAGGTCTATGACCAAGTTTCAGTCTTCATAGATAGACTTGAGGTATCTCATTACTTCTAAGTATCACAGGGGTGGATTGCAGCAGCCACTCAGAAAACAGTGTGGGATTGAATATCTCAGGGTAGACCAGGGGTTAGAGAAGTGCTTCTCCCATGGGTTGTGAAGGATTGCTGAGTGTGGACACTTCACAATAAATGAGGGGATCTCTGCCAAATTCCAGATATGCCCTCATCACTTTGCTGTATCCTATGAAGCTAAATGTGATCTAGGGCAGGGATTGGCCAACTCAAGTCTGACATACATTTTTGGAAGGCTTGTGATTTCAGAATGGATCTCACTTTTTTTGGGGGGGGGCGGTTTTTTGCGGTACGCGGGCCTCTCATGTTGTGGCCTCTCCCGTTGCGGAGCACAGGCTCCGGACGCACAGGCTCAGTGGCCATGGCTCACGGGCCCAGCCGCGGTGGCATCCTCCCAGACCGGGGCATGAACCCATGTCCCCTGCATCGGCAGGCGGACTCTCAACCACTGCGCCACCAGGGAAGCCCCCCTCACATTTTTATATCATTGGAAAAATGAAAAGAATAGTATTTGTGACACAAAAATAAAAAATTCAAATTTTGCTGTCCACTGAACTCAGCTATGCTTATTCATATACATATGGTCTATAGCTGTTTTTTCACTACAGTAACAGAGATGAGTAGTTGCGTCAAGATGAAGTGCAGTGACACAGTTATAACTCCACATCATTTTGAGTGGCTGGACTGTCACAGCACTGCAACACTTTATTTTATATCTTTGTTTTATTACCAGGGAACCATAATTATGTCAAAACAAGTAAAGGAGAAAAAAAGTAGACTTTGAATAAAACATTTTAAGGTACATTAGAGTGTGGATTATTTTATTATTGAATTATGTATTTATTATGCAAAGATACTGTAGCTTTGCTAAAAGATAACAATATACACTGGCATTACCAGACTAGCACTCATTATAATATTTTCAAATTATCAAAAGCAACTGTGGTAAAAATTATAAAATTTAAAATTAAATATCTCATTATAGAAAAAAATTTTCATGAAAATATGAAAGGAAAAATGACGCTGCAACCAAAGAAAGTTTTTAATAACTCAGTTTTTCGTCAAGTAAGAGACACCATCAACCAAAGGTGAGTGAGATAAATTATGTTTGATTGAAGAAGCCAAAGAAGTGTGTCCAGAGAAAATAAACTCAAGTCTATTAGTTATTTGGTGAGAATGTTTGTTCAAATGGTTGAAGACATTAGAAACAATATCATCAGTCAATTAAGAAACCAAGGGATTACCTAGTTCTGGGACAAAATGGAATAGACACACTTTTTCCTATTCCTCATAATAACTGAAGCCTAAAACTGTACATATATATATATATATATATATATATATATATATATATATATATATATATATATATATAACAAATACAAGAAGACTCTGAAAGGTGTCAAAAATGATACATAGTGAGTTCTCCGTTTTTGTTTTTTTTTTTCTTTTTCCCTAATATATCCCTGGCTGGGTGCTGGAGAAGCCAACAACCCAGAAATGCCAATGGGCAAAGATAAACTAATCCCCAAGGAAAGCCTGCTCTTTGTGATCACAGGACCAGGAATAGGCAATCTAACAAAGTGAAAACTTTTAGACAATAACTCCCCTACTCCAACCAAACACCACAGAGAAAACTGCAGCCCCACTCCCGCTATTCAGCAAAGACTGAGGAGCCTAGAGGTTCACCTTCACTCAGCTAACAATGTACCCCTTCTCGTCCTGGCTGTTGTCAGTGAAGGCAAAGAGGAGAGCTGGAACTTTCATTCCCATCCAGCAGCAGTGAGGCCAGTCCCGCTGCCTTGCCACCAAGTCAATGGAGATCACACAGAGAACAGTAATGAGGTGGCCCTCACTCTACCAGGTGAGGTCGTGTCAGCAGAGGACCAGAGGGGAGCCTGAGCCTTCAGCCCTACACAGCAATAACAAAGTGCCTCTCTCCTTCCACAGTGTTAATGCTGAGTGGGGAATCTGTAGTTCCACCTTCACTTAGCAATATGAGATATCTTCTTTTTCTCATACATTTGGTGCCATTTGACCCTTGATAAAACAGAAGATATAAATAAAATCCATAGTCTCGTAACATAAGACCCAAAATGTCCAGGATACAATAGAAAACCACAATTCATACCTGGGAGAACCAAGAAAATATCATCTCAAATTAAAAAAAGACGATCAATACACATCAACATCAAAATGACAAAGATATTTGAATGATCTGTCAAGGATTTTATGGTGGTCATTGTAAAAATAAGCATTTATGAACACACTTTTAACAAATCAAAAAACATAGAAAGTCTCAGTAAATAAATAGAAAGGAGAACAAAATAGAAATTTAAGAAAATACAATGTCCAAAATAAAATACTCACTGAATAGGCTTAGCAGAGAATAGAGATGACAGAAGAATTAGTCAGTGAACTTGAAGATAGTACTATACTAATTATCCAATCTGAACAACAAAGAGACTGAAATACATGAATAAAGACTCAGGGTCCTGTGGAGCTATAACAAAAGACCTAATGTACATGTCATTGGGGGCCCAGGAGAAGAGAACGACTGTGGAGCTGAAAAAGTATTTGAAGAAATGATGGCTGAAATTTTCCCAAATTTGACAAAGGACAATTAACTTATATATTCAATAAGCTGAGCAAACCACAAATAGGATAAACCTGAATAAATCCATGCCGAGACACATCATAATCCAACTTCTGAAAATTAATGAGAAAAAAATCTTGAAGGTAGAGGAATGATTCTTTACCTTTATGGGAAAAACTATTTGAATTACAGTAGATTTCTAATCAGAAACTACGGAAATCAGAGGAAGTGGCAGAATATTTTTAAAGTGCTGAAAAAAAAATAACTCAATCAGAATTCTCTACTCAGTGAAAACACCCTTTGGAATGAAAGGTAAATAAAGACATTTTCAGATTAAGGTTAACTTAGAGAATTTCTTGCCAGCAGACCTGTCCTACAGGAATGGCTAAATAAAGTCTTGAAATTGAAAGGGAATGATAAAACAAGGAATCTTGGAACATCAGTAAGGAAGACAGAACAAAGGAAGGAGAACAAATATGGACAAATACGATAGATTTTCCTTTTCTTTTTGAGTTTTCTGGAATACATTTGATGGTTGAAGCAAAAGTTATAACATTATGGGCTTCCCTGGTGGCGCAGTGGTTGAGAGTCCACCTGCCGAGGCAGGGGACACGGGTTCGTGCCCCCGGCCGGGAAGATCCCACATGCCGCAGAGCGGCTGGGCCCGTGAGCCATGGCCACTGAGCCTGCGCGTCCGGAGCCTGTGCTCCGCAACAGGAGAGGCCACAACAGTGAGAGGCCCACATACCGCAAAAAAAAAAAAAAAAAAAGTTATAACATTATATGATATGCTTCTCAATGTATATAGAGGGTATATTTAATATAATTATGAATGAGGGAAAGTAAATGGATCTAAAAGGAGCTCAAGTTTCAAAAATGTATTCAAGCTAGTGAAATGTCAACAGCAGTAGTCTATGGTAAAGTATTCATGCAGCATACTACCAGACTATTCTCCTACTTGTCTACTCGGAGAACCCTTAGTTTTTGCTTTCATTGTCAGATTAGCTACATACTCAGCCTCCTAATATTGTTTCAGAATCTTATGACACATTTGGACCTTCTTTTTGCTTTTTCACAACCATCTCTCTTTTTTCCTTGTTACTCTTTAGCTCTCACTTTGACTCTTAACCATTCATCCTACCATGAAGCTACCTTCCCACATAAGACTCCAAATCACATTCCAGCTCAGCCAGAACCAGACATCTTTCAGGCCTTGCTCCCTGCTTTGTGGGGGGCCTCATACACACCCAGGAGTCCTAAGCCTTGAACGTGGTAAAGAGGGTCATATTCTTGGTGCTGCAAAGGAAGGAGTGTGATTATATTAAAGAGTTATCATTTGTTATTATTCTCCTCCCCTTTTGAAATTAAACAAATAAATTTATACATTAGGCACTGAATCAACCACAAGAGCAAAATAAAATGTTAATGTGTTTGCTAAGCAGTTGTGTAAGAAATTCCATTTTCTACATATTCTTTTATTTTGAAAATTTTTTTCATATATCTATGGAATATATATATGGAATATTACTCAACCATAAAAAAGGAATGAAATTTTGCCATTTGCAATAACATGGATGGACCTGGGTGGTATTATGCTCAGTGAAATAAGTCAGACAGAGAAATAAAAATACTGTATATTTTCCCTTATATGTTGAATCTAAAAGAACAAAACAATTAAACAAAAGAGAAACTGACATGGATACAGAGGACAAACTAGTGGTTACAAGTAGGAAGAAATTTGGGGAAGGAGGTAGATAAGAGAAAGGGATTAAAAGGTATAAACTACTAGATATAAATACATAAGATATCAGAATGTAATGTGCAGCACAGGGTATATAGCCAATATTATATAATAATTTAAATGGAGTATAATATATAAAGACATCAAATCAATAAGTTGTACACTGGAAACTAATATATTGTAAATCAACTATACTTCAAAAAAAAGAGACAGTAAAAAATGATACACTTAAATATTTCAATTATGTGTGTTTCAATTCTATATTTAAAACATCTAACTGCAAACTAATAGAGGTTAGGAGATGAGTTACCTGAAGATTTAAATTTGACTAAAAATCCAACACAATTTTGAATAAAGAGTAATAAAAGAACTCACCTATCTTTTCCAATTGATTTCCTGGAAATTAAAATTCGAGTACATGTCAGTACTTTAAAATAATATATAAAAGATGAAATCTGAAATTTTATTTGGTGAGGTAAATGCATCACTATGTAGAGACAATCACATTGAAGAGAATCAAATTTTATGACAAAAAGCAAGAATGTGAGAAATGAGCAATAAACAGGGAAAATCCTTTTTCATCTTTGAATCTGATCTTTACTTTGAAAGCCTGTATGAAAAAACTCATTCACTCTTTTTTTATAAACAATTTTAAAGGAGGGAGGGACAATATAGGGGTGGGGGAGTGGGAGGTACAAACAACTGAGTGTAAGACAGGCTGCTAGGATGCATTATACAACACAGGAAATATATTTTTCCTGTGCCAATGTTTTGTAATAACTGTAAATGGAGTGTAGCCTTTAAAAATTATAGAAAAAACTCATTCATTCTGAATGTAAATTCTACATGTTTAAATTTTTTTCAGAAAATGCATTTGAAGATAATATGGTCTCATGTCATTCAGATTATTTAATTGTTGTTTTTTAAAAATAATTATTTAAGTAATTGAGACAAATTCCAAGAATTTAGGTAACCAAGATGTAGCCATCTTTACTTTATTAAACTGGCTGTAACATGACTCAGTTATATTCTCACTTCCTGTTTATATTATTTTTCTTCTTGTTAGAGACCAACAATTTTCTACTTATTTCTCAGCCAAATGCCTGAGAAATGCCTGAGAGAATTGGATTTATTTACATAATTACTATTGGTACTGTTTGAGCAGGAAGCTTGGTCCAGCTCTCCTAGATAAATTGTCATATCATCTGTTGGTGTCTTTGTTCTTGCATCCAACCTTCTTCCTCAAAAAATTCCCAGATCACCTGCCTTTGTCTTTTCTGTCATGTATAATTACACTTTTTCTCCTAATATTACACTGTAAATTCACTGGCAGTGGTCAACAGCAGTGACATCGCTAAATCAGCTGCTTACTTTTCAATGTTCTTCAATTTTCTACAATCTGAATATCTACCACTCCATTCAGATTGATTTGTCCTTTTATAACAGCATTGTTTCCTGCATCTACTCCTGCCCATATGACTCTCATTTTCTGTCACTTTTTTGGTCCTTATATTTTTCCACTATTGAATATAGCTTTGAAATTAAGCATATTATTATGTACATGACATCTATATAAAATCATAATAAGGCAATGAGAAAAATTGTGTTAAATTTCAAAAGTGATATATAAACATCATTGAGGAAGAGAACATAAACTGCATTTCCTTTCCTGTCATATTTGCATAATTTTAGATTCTAAATAGTCAATAATAGCAAAAAAAAAAAAAGGTTGTGTAATAATATGGTCTTGTACATAAGAAAACACAGGGGAAATTTACCTGTACAATCCAACCATTCTACCAAAAAAATAACAGTGACAAAAAGGAGTTCATTAAATATTGCAAAACACTTAAATGTTTAAAGTTAACATCAAAGTAGTCCAATACCACATTCTTGCATAAAAATTTTTTAGAGCATTATGTTAGGATAATTTGTTATGTTAGGATAATTTGAATAATACCCCACTGATGGCCAGAAATAACATTTTCCACTCTCTATCTGTCCATGAGTTGTCCTTGATTGTTTATTTTTCCAAACAGAGAAGGTTAATTACTTACCCACAGTCTCATTATACATCAGTTTTTTTCAGGATTTACTATGAATCAGAATATTAGCCACTATAGGTGGGATCTCTACTCCTAAAATGCCCAATTACTGCACATTAAAATGTATTTACCATGAATATTAAAAGCATCTTGGAATTCCACAGCAACACGTTCCTTAAAAGAAGATTTATTTCATTATTACAAAGAGTGGCCAGTATAAGAGTATTGGTTTTCAAACCTATAAGGTAATTTTTCATGACTTTAGAATGCAAATAGCACACTTATTAATTGCTAATTTCTGGTTATATTTTTGAAATAAGTAATGTTCTAATGACATATAGAAAAGGATGTGTGGCAGTCAGGTTGATCAGACTTGAGAGAGTAAAAGATCCAAGTCTTATGTCTTGTACCCTGAGGTCTGCTCTATCTTTGTGACTCAAATACTTCTCTTAGAAGCACTAGACCTAGTCTCTCTCTCTCTCTCTCTCTCTCTCTCTCCCCTACACACACACACACACACACACACACACACACACAGACAAGCACAAACAATAACAGCAATATCTAAAAATAAAACTCACCCTCATGATTTTCATTAGTCATAGGTATCCTTCTGCAGTGATCTATTGGATAAGTAACCATCTTTGTCAGGAAATTGTTTCACGACGGTCACTTGTGGCCCATAGAAAATTCTCAACTTGGTTCTGAGCTGTGTCGGCAGGATTCTGAGATGCCTTTGTGTCCCCTCTACAAACACAGGGGGAAGAGATTATACCACCCAAGGCAATATCCTTGGGTCAGAGAGGATTTTCAGTCATGCAAATCAGGTTTCTGGCTCCTGAGCTCTGTAGCTAGGTGCGGTATGGAATTAATCAGAAACAGGAGGAGACTCTGGACTCTGGACCTTATAGGATTATAAAGCAATACTTTAGTTGCAGTTGTTCGTTTGCTCATTTAAATAAATGCACAAATAGTTGCTTATACACAGAAAATCAATTGGTAAATGGGAGATTAGATTTCTTTTTTTTTATATTTCTCTTCATGCAAATCAACCTGAGCTAGCGTATCTATTGCTGAAAGAGGAAGAAATTTTATGTTCACTTGATAATTTATACAGACTCATAAAACTAAGCCAGGATTGTTACAGAATAGGTTCCTCTTCTTTTTTTCTCAAAACGTTATCCACTGATACCAGTCTCCTTGCCTCAAGCGTTTTCTTCAGCTGCCCAAATTCAGTCCTAGGCGCTATGCTCCTCAGATTGTGTGACCTTCTGAACCCTTTCTGCTATGTTGGACCTAGACTCTGCCATGGGTTCTCCTTGCATCTCTAATCCTTACGTTGGTCCACTGGGTTCTTCAGTGGAGTCCCTGGGACTCCATCTCTGACCTCATCTCACACCCATTTGATCACCTGCTCTAACCAGACCAGTCTCCTTGCTGCTCCATGAATACTCCAAGCTGCTTTTGTTTTCTGCTTACTCTTCCTCCAGATATTCCCACGACTCTCTCAGGTCTGTATTCTCCTTTCCAGTGGGACTCTCCATGGACAAACAGTCTAATGTTGCCACCCTCATGCAACCCTTACCTACCTTTGCTACTTTATCTTCTCCTCAGTATTTATCACCGTTTAATACACTCCGTATTTAACTTATTTGTTTATTATCTCCCTTCACAAGAATGTAAACTCCTTAAAGGTGGGAATTTGTACCTACTTTCTTCCCTGCTCTATACCTATAGTGCCTGTATAGAACATGAATTAATCCAGTTTTTAAATTAATTAGTTAATTTACAATATTATTATTTTTCTTGGTTTACTGCTCTAGTGAGAACCTCCAATAAACTGTACAATAGACGATCTGGTATTTTACATCCTTACTCTGTTTGTTTTCACATCTGGCTAACTCCATTGCCTTTTGAGACTTCTACTTGCATCAGGTAAGGACTTGAAGCTCCAGAATTCAAGTCTTTACTTTTCTTTCAGGTCAGTCACAATCTTGCTTGGGGGACAGATTAGTATAAAGGGCACCAAAACACATAGTGATGTCACATAGTAATATCTCACAAAATATTTGTATTTTTAATAGAATTATATGTTTATCATATCAGATATAATCGTTTATTAGTATTGATATTTCCCCTAGTGTTCTTGTCACTACAGGCATACCTCAGACATACTGTGGGTTCAATTCCAGACACCTCAATAAAGTGAATATTGCAATAAAGCTAGTCATACTAAATTTTTGGTTTCCCAGTGCATTAAAAGTTGCACTATAATGTAGTCTATTAAGTATGAATTAGGATTATATCTCAAAAATGTACATACCTTAATTCTAAAATATTTTATTGCTAAAATATGCTAACCATCATCTGAGCCTTCAGCAAATCTTAGTCTTTTTTCAATAGTAACATCAAAGATCACTGATCACAGATCACCATAACAAATATAGTTAAGTTTGAAATATTGCAAGAATTATCAAAATGTGTCACAGAGACACTAAATAAGCAAATGCTGTTGGGAAAATGGCACTGATAGGCTTACTGTATGCAGGATTGCCACAAACCTTTAATTTGTAGAAAAAAGCATTGTCTGAGAAACACAATAAAGCAAAGCACAATAAAACCAGATAGGCCTGTATTTTAACTTCAGTGAATTTTATTTTTGTGTATCAGAAATGCATTTTTATTTTTATTTGAAAACAACCTAAATTTTTAGACAAATGATTTTAGTATATAAATTTGATTTTGTTTTTATACAGAATATAAAGATTTTCCTCATTGATCTTCCATGTGAAGGGGATTACAAGCCTGAAGGGAGATACCTTCTGCACACAAGTGTGTATCTTACGTGTAGGGTACTGGAAACCAATGTGTAGTGCTTCCACACGTAAATTAGGTCGTGACACCACCTATTAAAAAGGGGGTAAGAGAAAAATTCTATTAATCAGATTCAAGAACAAACATGACACAAAAACTGCAGGTAAGACCAAATAAGTCATTTTAATTAGGACACTGCAGGTTATACTGGAGTAACAGGTTTGTGAAGCTACAGTGTGTACCACATTAAAACAGCAAGAAAGGGCTATTTATATGGAAAGGCTGGAATGAGGGATTTTTTCACTAAAGCAAATTAACTTCTTGTCAACTGCCAAAACAAAACAAAACTGAGCATTATGAGTGTTAGTATACTGAAGGCATATTATACCAGTTTTTGTGCATCATACTAAAGTTAGAACTTCTTCACTGGTGCATATGAATCATTAATAGTCATGGAAAAATTTTTTTGCCAAATTTCAGGCATGTCTTATCTTTGATGGAGCATTACTTGTATCTATAATTTCATCCTGTAAAAACATATGAAGAGAACGTTCATTCTGTGCCAAAGGATGACCAGCGACCTTGTTCATAAACTGCTCCAGCCCTTGCTTCCTTTCTTCAATAAAATTGTCAACAAATATTCCATCATCTCTTCTAAAAGAAAGTTGACTCAAAGATGTTCTCCCAGGGACTGGGGGAACTCTCTTTCTAATTCACTTCGCAGCTACTCAAAGTCGCTGTATCTTCTTCTAACGGCAGATTCCTTCAGCTTGAAAATAGGCAGATTTGTCTTGACCCTGATTGCGTAGGTGGTGAACCGACCCCGGCCTACCCGCACTATCTGCGGGTTGCTCACATCGATCTCGAGGAAGTTGCTGGGAGGCCCGCAGGCGTCGTTCAGGTTCTGCGGCTTGGTGATCAGCCGCCGGGTGCCCGCCACGGTCTCCGCCATTTCACGGCTGTAGCCGCCGCCGCCGCCGCCGCCGCCGCCGGCTCCCTCCACCCCTTCCGCGTTCTGCCGACCCCGCCGCTGGAACGCCGAGCTCGCGCGCAACTTTAGTGAATTTTACAGTGCGTTTTTTAATACAGTAATTTGAAAATAATCGTTTTCAGTAAAGACTTTTTAATTAATGAAAGATGAATAAAAAATGATTCATCTACTGTTGCTATTCTGTTTCTCTCTTTTCTGTTTTCCTGTGATCCATGCTTGCTTCCCTCTGTTTTAAAGGAAGTTAAAAATGAGTAGTTGTGATCATATTTAGTGATCTTTTTTACACTTGCTCGGTGTCATGTTGAGTGGACTGTGTCTAATTAGAAGTTACAACCTCTCTTCTCTCCCTCTCTCACTGTATTTCTCTTGCTTTTTCCTGCTCTCTTCCTGGAATCCATGAATGTTACTTAATATTTACAAAATAAAACATATCAAGGTCATATAATGGATTTCTGGGGGAGAGGAGATTTTTCTTTAGAAATGTTCTTTTCTTTATATAATTCTGTTGGGTATAAATAGTTGGCTGGTTGGATAAGAGGGTCCTTGGGCTTCCCTGGTGGCGCAGTGGTTGAGAGTCCGCCTACCGATGCAGGGGACACGGGTTCGTGCCCTGGTCCGGGAAGATCCCACATGCCGCGGAGCGGCTGGGGCCGTGAGCCATGGCCGCTGAGCCTGCGCGTCCAGAGCCTGTGCTCCGCAACGGGAGAGACCACAACAGTGAGAGGCCGGCGTACCACAAAAAAAAAAAAAAAAAAAAAAAAAAAAAAGAGGGTCCTTGAACAATGCATTTTCTTCCACCTCACCCTGTCTTGAGGGCTCAGCAGGAGCTGATAGACAAGGGGTAAGAGGCGTGGAGATGGCAGCCTAGGCCTGTGCTTCTTAATCCTGGGTGCACGGTATAATCACTTGAGACTAATTTTTTTAAAAGTTTTATTGGAGTATAGTTGATTTACAATGTTTTTTAGTTTCTGCTATACAGCAAAGTGAATCAGTTATACATATACATATATCCACTCTTTTTTAGATTCTTTTCCCATATAGGTCATTATAGAGTATTGAGTAGAGTTCCCTGTGCTATACATTAGGTCCTTATTAGTTATTTTATATATAGTAGTGTGTATATGTCAATCCCAATCTCCCAATGAGATTATTTTTAAATTACTGATTCATAGCCCTGTTCTTTCCCCCCCTTCCCCCTCCCCTCGCCCAAGAAATTTCTATCTGATTAGTCTGTAATGGTACTTTTTACAAACACTTAGGGTAATTTTGGACAGGACAATCCTGTGTGCTATTTCACAAATTTTTCACGTAAATGAATAATCCAAAGAATGGAATGTGTTTTAAGTCTTTTGACAACGCTGGAAAAAGAAAGGGAATTTCTCCCCTTTCCCCTGAAGGTCTTACACAATCTGTTGATGGGGAGGAAAAATTTGACCAGAAAGAATGTCATCAGTGCTAATTTCCAAGAATGTTAACCCAAAGACTAAAGCATAACTTATCTATGCTACCTGCCTCAATCTTTCTTAGCTTGAAGTGACTTATGGAGAATTACCCTCTTCAAAAATTCTTACCTTTCTAGCTTTATGAAAGGAGGTTGTGTATTCTCCTTATTTTCCCAACTTTATAGAAAGATGAGAGGTAATCCTAAGAGAGGCAGTAACTATTGTTTCCACTGTTGTTCTCCTTTTTTCTTAAAAAAAAAATTGAAGTACAGTTAATTTACAATATTATATTAGTTTCAGGTGTACAATATAGTGATTCAATATTTGTATAGATTATACTCCATTTAAAGTTATTACAAAACAATGGCTATCATAGCAATCAGAGAAGAAAAAGAAATAAAAGGAATCCAAATTGGAAAAGAAGAGGCAAAACTGTCACTGTTTGCAGATGACATGATACTATACACAGAGAATCCTAAAGATGCTACCAGAAAACTATTAGAGCTAATCAATGAATTTGGTAAAGTAGCAGGATACAAAATTAATGCACAATAAATCTCTTGTATCCCTATACACTAATGATGAAAAATCTAAAAGAGAAATTAAGGAAACACTCCCATTTACCATTGCAACAAAATGAATAAAATACCTAGGAATAAACCTACCTACAGAGACAAAAGACCTTTATGGAGAAAACTATAAGACACTGATGAAAGAAAATAAGATGATACAAACAGATGTAGAGATATACTATGTTCTTGGATTGGAAGAATCAATATTGTGAAAATGACTATACTAGCCAAAGCAATCTACAGATTCAGTACAATCCCTATCAAACTACCAATGGCATTTTTCACAGAACTAGAACAAAAAATTTCACAATTTGTGTGGAAACACAAAAGACCCTGAATAGCCAAATCAATCTTGAGAACGAAAAATGGAGCTGGAGGAATCAGGCTCCCTGACTTCAGACTATACTACAAAGCCACAGTAATCAAGACAGTACGGTACTGGCACAAAAATAGAAATATAGATCAATGGAACAGGATAGAAAGCCCAGAGGTAAACCCACGCACATATGGTCACTTTATCTTTGATAAAGGAGGCAAGAATATACAATGGAGAAAAGACAACCTCTTCAATAAGTGGTGCTGGGAAAACTGGACAGGGACATGTAAAAGTATGAGATTTGATCATTCCCTAACACCATACACAAAAATAAGCTCAAAATGGATTAAAGACCTAAAAGTAAGGCCAGACACTATCAAACTCTTAGAGGAAAACGTAGGCAGAACACTCTATGACATAAATCACAGCAAGATCCTTTATGACCCACCTCCTAGAGAAATGGAAATAAAAACAAAAATAAACAAATGGGACCTAATGAAACTTAAAATATTTTGCACAGCAAAAGAAACCATAAACAAGATGAAAAGACAACCCTCAGAATGGGAGAAACTATTTGCAAATGAAGCAAGTGACAAAGGATTAATCTCCAAAATATACAAGCAGCTCATGCAGCTCAATATCAAAAAAAACAAACAACCCAATCCAAGAATGGGTGGAAGACCTAAATAGACATTTCTCCAAAGAAGATATACAGATTTCCAACAAACACATGAAAGAATGCTCAACATCTTTAATCATTAGAGAAATGCAAATCAAAACTACAATGAGATATCATCTCACACCAGTCAGAATGGCTATCATCAAAAAATCTAGAAACAATAAATGCTGGAGAGGGTGTGGAGAAAAGGGAACCCTCTTGCACTGTTGGTGGGAATGTAAATTGATACAGCCACTATGGAGAATGGTATGGAGGTTCCTTAAAAAACTAAAAATAGAACAACCATATGACCCAGCAATCCCACTACTGGGCATATACCCTGAGAAAACCATAATTCAAAAAGAGTCATGTACCAAAATGTTCATTGCAGCTCTATTTACAATAGCCAGGACATGGAAGCAACCTAAGTGTCCATCATCGGATGAATGGATAAAGAAGATGTGGCACATATATACAATGGAATATTACTCAGCCATAAAAATAAATGAAATTGAGTTATTTGTAGTGAGGTGGATAGACCTAGAGTCTGTCATACAGAATGAAATAAGTCAGAAAGAGAAAAACAAATACTGTACGCTAACACATACATATGGAATCTAAGAAAAAAAAAAAAGGTCATGAAGAACCTAGGGGTAAGACGGGAATAAAGACACAGACCTACTAGAGAATGGACTTGATGATGTGGGGAGAGGGAAGAGTAAGCTGTGACAAAGTGAGAGAGTGTCAGGGACATATATACACTACCAAACGTAAAATAGATAGCTACTGGGAAGAAGCCGCATAGCACAGGGAGATCAGCTCCATGGTTTGTGACCACCTAGAGGGGTGGGATAGGGAGGGCGGGAGGGAGGGAGATGCAAGAGGGAAGAGATATGGGAACATATGTATATATATAACTGATTCACTTTGTTATAAAGCAGAAACTAACACACCATTGTAAAGCAATTATACTCCAATAAAGATGTTTAAAAAATTTAAAAAACTGGAAAATTCACAATTATGTAGAAATTAAACAATACACTCTTAAACACCAATGAGTCAAAGAAGAAATAACAAAAGAAAAATTTGCAAATATCTTGAGATCAATGAAAACAAAAATGCAACACATCCAACGTCTGAGATACAGTGAAAGCAGGGAAATTTATGGCTGTAAACTATTAAAAGAAGAAGTAACATACCAAATCACAATTAAACTTTACAATTTAAGGGGCTTAAAAAAAAGAACAGATTTATCCCACAGCTAGCAGAAGAAAGAAAACAATAAAGATTAGAGTGAAGACAAACAAAATAGTAGAAAAACAATAGTGAAAATCAATGAAACAAAAAGTTGGTTCTTTAAAAAACAAAAGTTATTCACCATTTGATCTAAGATGGCCATTTTAACATTTTCAGTACTTATTCGGATTGCTGAATGTTAAGGACTTCCAATATTTGAAAACAGCTTTTACCTTCTCCACAATTTTCTCCATTCAAAGCTAAATGTCATTAGTCCCTTTAAATTTTCATCTTATTCCAAGTGTTCAGACCCTTCATAATTCTGTATATTATACCTTTGACATACTCCTTATTAAATTTTTTTCACGTTCAATTTCCCATCACTAAGCAAAGAACTCTAGCTAAAAATATGACCATAGGAAAGTACATTGACATCTCTTGCTTGGAGATTACTTCTGCACTGAGAAGCTCAGAATATGCTCATCTCTGTTCTCAACTCAAGGGTAAATTATTTTAAGGGGGGTGGGTATTCCCTTTAGATCATAAGATGATTCTGACTTACCGTTTTCATGTGGCTTCTAATACATGAAATAACATGTGATTGCTATCAGGATTTATATACATATGGCCAGACTGATATTGCATAAATTATTCCAAGATGGCTATCTAAAAAATCCACTCCAGATGTGTTTATGGTGGACTCACTGATCAAACGATGTTACTTCTTATTTCCTTCCTTTCAAGGACACTCTAGATACACAGCAGAGCTTGGGCCTCCCCCAGAGTTCAGGCAACCCCCATCTCTCTCCAGAAAGGAGACATTGAATTGATACTGGGGAGAGCTTCAGTAAATTGATTTATGAATTTGTGTGGCTATGAAGGATCCTCTTGCCTTGGTGGACAATGAGTGTGTTACGTCATGTGGACCAGAGTAAGTGAAGATAACATGTCTACTTTCAGAGGAAGCTTCAAGCAGTTCACAGTGATAATCATATCCATAGAGGCAGAAAAAGTGTATAAATCTTATGTGAAGGTAACTTGAATGCCACCCCATTAATGGCAAGAAATAGCTTTTCTTATTTGGGTAAACATTTCCTCATTCACCAGTTGTGCATGAACAGACATTGGTAACCAGTAAACTTTGTCAAATCGTTGTTTATCTTTCAAGACAGAAAAGGTTAATCATTTGTTCAAAGTCTCATTTTATATACTTTTTCACTACTTAATATGAATTGGAACTATAATCACTAGAGACTGGATTTCTACTCCACCCTTAGAACCTCCAAATAGTGCACATTAAAATGTTTTGATCATGCATATTAATATCCACTTATAATTCCATATCAATATATTATTTTAAAGGTTTGATTTCATTATTTTGCAAGGTGCCCAGTATGAGAGTGTTGGTTTTCAATTTTACAAGGTGATTTTTCCCTACTTTTGGAATATAAAAATACATGGATTAAAGTGAGATTACTTAAGATGTTTGAATTGTGAGTTTGGAGTAGAGAGAAGATTCAGAATATGCAGGAAGCATATTACCAGAAGCATCACAGATATGAAGAGGAGAAATATGGGAAGAGTGATAGTATCCAAAAATTAAAGTGTACTGAAAGAAGTGAGGTAGAAGAAAGAGGTGGAAGAAAAATCAGTATGTAATGAGAGATAGATTGGTGAAGTAAGAACTATTTAAAGATGGCTAATTAGGGAATGAGAAGACAGGTTGACCAGACCTCAAAGTAACAGCTCCAACCCCTAGGCCTTTTACCCTGCGGTCTGCTCTATCTTTTACAGAGATTCTAGATACATAGATTCATACATACATATACATATAAAAACAAACAATAACAGTAACAAAAAATCAAACTTAACTTCTCAACTCTCAGAGTTTGTTTTCTAAACCAACTCATTGTCTGAGTCAGAAGGGCATTTGTTTCAGGTCTGTCACTCTTGGTCCACAGGAAATTCCCAGCTTTATTCTGATCTGGGATTCCAGAGTTTGAAATGTCTTTGTGCTTCCTATACCAGTACAGAAGAGAGGGACTGTACCACCCAGGGCAATATCCTTGGGGCAGAGAGCTTCAGTCACGTGAACCACGTTTCTTGTTCCCGAGCTCTGCAGCCAGGTAGAGTATGGAGTATCTCAGAAGCAGGGAAGGAGACTCTGGACTTTTGTCCTTGTAGGGTGATAAAACAATATTTTAGTTGCAGGTATCCATTTGCTCACTTGAATGCACACACAAATTATCACATATACACACAAAGTTCAGTTGATAAGTGGCTTTTTTTTTCCTTCTTGCAAATAAAGCCCAATGAGACTGTCTAGTGCTGGAAAAGGAAGAAATTTTATGTTCACTTGACAATCTATGAGAACCAATAAAACTTAAGCCAGGATTGTTACAGAGTAGGCAGTGATTCTGGGTTCCTTTCCTTTTTCCCCAAACTTTATTTGTTGATTCCAGTCCTTGCTCCAGGATTATACTTCTGCAGTCCAAATTTAGGACTAACCTCTATCCTTCTCAAATTCTGCCTGTCAATGTAAACCTAGACTCTGCTTTGTATATTTCTAATCCTCACATGGGTCCACATTAATTTTATGGTGGAAAAATGTGCCATTGTGTGGCTGTACCACATTTTGTGTATGCGTTGATAGACATTTGGGTTCTTTCCACTTTTTTGGCCATTGAGAAAAATGTTGCTATGAACACTTTTATACACATTTTTTGTGAATATATACTTAAATTTCTCTTGGGTATATAACTTGGAGTGGAATTACAGAGTGATGGTAGTTCTATGTATAAACTTTTGAGAAACTTCCAAACTGTTTTCCACAGTGATTGTGCCATTTTACATGCAACAGGCAATGTATAAAATTAAAAAAAATTTATTGGGGTATAGTTGGTTTATAATGTTCTGTTAGTTTCAGGTGTACAGCAAAGTGAATCTGTTATATGTATACATATATCCACTCTTTTTTAGATTCTTTTCCCATATAAGTCATTACAGAGTACTGAGTAGAGTTCCC
Source organism: Hyperoodon ampullatus (assembly GCF_949752795.1). Taxonomy (NCBI): domain Eukaryota; kingdom Metazoa; phylum Chordata; class Mammalia; order Artiodactyla; family Ziphiidae; genus Hyperoodon; species Hyperoodon ampullatus. Next base: position 81,892,221 of record NC_136923.1, on the reverse strand, counting down.
TGTGCTATACAGTAGGTTCTTATTAGTTATCTATTTTATATATAAAAGTGTGTATATGTCAATCCCAATCTCCCAGTTTTTCCCTCCCCCCACCCCCTGTTAACCGTAAGTTTATTTTCTACATCTGTAACTCTATTTCTGTTTTGTAGATAAGTTCATTTTTACCCTTTTTTTAGATTCCACATATAAGCGATATCATATGATATTTGTCTTTGTCTGACTTAACTTCACTCAGTATGACAATCTCTAGGTCCATCCATGTTGCTGCAAATAGCATTATTTTGTTCTTTTTTATGGCTGAGTAATATTCCACTGTATATACGTACCATATCTTCTTTATCCATTCCTCTGTTGATGGACTTTTAGGTTGCTTCCATGTCCTGGCTATTGTAAATAGTGCTGCAATTAACATTGGGGTGCATTTATCTTTTCAAATTATGGCTTTTTCCAGATACATGCTCAGGAGGATCATATGGTAGCTCTATTTTAGTTTTTGTAAGGAACCTCCATGCTGTTCTCCATAGTGGTTGTACCAGTTTACATTCCCACCAACAGTGTAGAAGGGTTCCCTTTTCCTCACACCCTCTCCAGAATTTGTTTGTAGAATTTTTGATGATGGCCATTCTGACCAATGTGAGGTGATACATCATTGTAGTTTTGATTTGCATAGCTGTATGAGATTTCTAATTTCTCCACATCCTTTCCAATACTTATTATTTTCAGTTTTTTGGGGGGGCGTGTAGGGAGGGCATAGGATAGACATTCTAGAGTCTATCTAGATATTCTAGAGTCTATCTAATATGTGTGATATTACACTGTGGTTTACATTTTCCAAATGACTAATTGTGTTGTACATTTTTTCATGTCCATATTGACCATTTGCACATCTTCTTCAGAAGAATGTCTATTCCAATCATTTGTTCATTTAAAAAATTGAATTGCTTTTCTTTTTATTGTTTAGCATTAAGAATCTTTATATATTCTTCATACTAAACTCTGATAAATAATTTGTAAATATTTTTTCCCTTTCTATGAGTTGCCTCTTCACTTTTTTGATAGTGTCTTTTTCAAAAATTTATTTATTTTATTTATTTTTGGCTGCATTGGGTCTTCGTTGCTGCGCTCAGGCTTTCTCTAGCTGCAGCCAGCGGGGGCTACTCTTTGTTGTGGTGTGCAGGTTTCTCATTGTGATGGCTTTTCTTGTTGCAGAAGACGGGATCTAGGCGTGCGGGCTTCAGTTGTTGAAGCACGAGGGCTCAGTAGTTGTAACACACGGGCTCAGTAGTTGTGGCGCACAGGCTTAATTGCTCCTCAGCATGTGGGATCTTCTTGGACCAGGGCTTGAACCAGTGTCCCCGGTGTTGGCAGGTGGATTCTTAAGCACCGTGCCACCAGGGAAACCCCTGATAGTGTCTTTTCAGACACAAAACTTTTAATAAAGTCAAATTTATTTATTTTTCCTCTGTTTGGTTGTGCTCTTGGTATAATATCTAAGAAGCCAGTGACTAAGTCAAGATTTACACATATGCTTACATTTAGATCTTTAATCCATTTTGAGTTGATGTTCTATATATGATGTGAGATAGAGGGCAACATCATTCTTTTGCCTGTGGATGTTTATTGTTTCTTCACTATTTATTGAAAAGGCTATTCTTTTCCTATCAATGGATGAAGTGATTTTTTTTGATGCTTGTCAAAAATCAATTGACCATAAAAGTATGAGCTTATCCTGGACTCTCAATAAATTCCATTGACTTATATGTTTATCCTTATGCCAGAACCACACTGTATTGATCACTGCAGCTTTGTAGTAAGTTTTGAAATCGAGAGATGTGAGTTTTCCCAATTTGTTCTTCATCAAACCATGTTGAGATGGTTTTGGCTTTTCTGGGTCCCTTGAATTTTCATCTGAACTTTATAATCACATTGTCTATTTCTTCAAAAAATGTGTTTGGCATTTTGACAAAGATTGCATTGAATCTGTAGGTAACTTTGGATAGTATTATCATCTTAAAAATATTAAGTTTTCCAATCTATGCACCCAAAATATCTTTCCATTTATCTGTCTTTGTTAATTTCTTCCAACAATATTTTGTAATTTTCAATTTGTAATCTTGCACTTCCTTGATTATATTTATTCCTAAGTATTTTATTATTTTGATGCTGCTATAAATAAAACTTTTTCTTAATTTTATCTTTGGATTGTTCATTGCTAGTGTGTAGAAATGCAACTGAATTTTGTGTGTTGATCTTAAATTTTGCAACTTTGCTGAATTTCTTTATTATCTCTAATAGTGTCTGTGAGTGGGGATGTGTGTGTGTTTACTGTATGTATTTTCTGTATAAGAGGCTTTGAGTCTATAAATGATGTAGACTTCAGGAAGTTTCTTCACATGCCAGGAGCTGCTCTGTAGTCCTTCCAGGTGCATAAGGCACAGGTAATATCTGTCACTGGAAAAGGATACTTCTGAATATATTCAGCTTAACAAGATGCATGTTCACCTTCAACTTAAGGAATTTAAAGAATTCTTATATTTAATAAATACATTATCTAGACTCTGCAGTTATTATGAGGTCTCAATTGATGACCATAGATATTTTCCATATATTTTAAAATGTAACAATGTTTCAACATGTGGTTGTGAGATTGTAAAACTTTAATTCTTGTTCACCTTAATGGGATGACTTCCTAGCCTCTAGAACTGTGAGAAATAAATTTACACTGTTTACAAGCCACTGAGTCTATGGTGTTTTTTGTTATAGCAGTCTGAACAGACTAAGAGTAATTTCTTTTCTTTTCTTTTTTTTTGCTGTGTGGCTTGTGGGATCTTATTCCCCCAACCAGGAGTTGAACCCGGGCACCCTGCAGTGAGAGTGCAGAGTCCTAACCACTGGACCACCAGGGAATTCCCCTAAAAGTGATATTTGGATCTTGAGTTTATAATGATCAAATTTAGAATATATTTTAGACTCTTATTTTCTCAAAGCTTTTTTCTGTCCACACACCTCTCTCTTCAAGGTCTCTAATTACTTTTGTTTTAGGCCCTTTAAAGTTTTCCATCAAATCACTGATACTCTTCATTTTTTAAATTATTTTTTCTGTACATTTCATTTTAGATAGTTTGAATTGCTGTCTTCAAGTTCACTAACCATTTATTTCTGCAATGACTAATCTACCATCAATCATATCCAGTGAAATTTTCATCCCACACATTGTACTTTTCATTTCTAGAAGTTCAATTTGGGTCTTTCTTTTAAATGTATATCTCTAGTGAATTGTTTGAACATATTTTAAACTATTTGGAATACAGTTATAACTTCTGTTTTAACATCCATGTCTATAAATTTGAATACCTGTACCAGTTCCATGTCAATTTTAACTTATTGATTTTCTGTTCATTATATGTTGTATTTTATTGCTTCTTTCCTTGCCTGGTAATTTTTGAGTGAATGTCAGACAGTGTGAATTTTTTATCCTGTTGAGCTTTGCTCTGGAATGAATTTAAGATACTTGTAAACAATTTGGTCCATTTGAATCTTGCTTTTAAATTTGTTCATCAATATTGGATCGATATTTAGTCTAGTGCTAATTATTCCCCATTACTAGGGAAAGACTTTTGTGGGTACTCAACACAGTGTCCACTGCATTTACAAGGTTTTCTAGTCTGGGTGGTAGGATGACACTCTCTTCTCACCCTTGTTTAAGTATTAGTTACTGTTTCCTCTAATCATTTCACTTTAACCTAATAGATAGTTTTGATTGGTGGGAGAAGAAGGGCCTTTCCTTACCTTTGCTGGTGGACATACTTAGAATTCCCCAGAATACAAAGTAGTCATTCTTCTTATTAACATCTTAAGCAAAGCAATCACATTTCTCTCTCATCATTCAATAGGATAAATACCTCAATGTGCTCTCAGTTGATTCTGGTTTTCCCAGACCTCCATCATGTTCACATCATCACATTTCTTAGAATTGGATTGTGATTGATACTTATTTTTTTCTTTCTCAAATTATCCTTGCATTTAAGATATAGTTTAGCTTGTTATCAAATTACAGTTTAACTTTTCTCCTTCAACATTTGAAAATAGATCTCTTTTGTCATTTTTATTCAGTGTTGCTGTTGAGAAATGTGAGGAAGTGTATCTAATTTTTATTCCTCGAGCAGTGCTACTAAAGTGTGATCCTCAGACCAGTGCATATTTATAAAACATTTCTTACTAGTTCTTTATGAAACAAATACAGAAATATAGTATTACAAAACATTGGAGCAAGTTAACAGAAAATATTAGTTATATTTTATCTAATAATAAAATTACCATTTGTATGTCTGTTTTTAACTCACTTCATTATTTCCAGTAATTTATTCAGAAAAGTATGTCTGTGATATATAATATATAATGCAAGAAACATTTACAACAATAACCAAAAGAAAAAAAAAGATTCTTCTCTGCAGATTGTTTGAGAAACACTGCTTGATGTGGTTAGAAACTTTGGTCATGCAGATTCATGGAGCCTTAAGCCAAGAGGCCTCATAATCAGTGGACCTAGGGTTTACAGAGAATGGGCTACTATCTTCATGGTTTATAGGTTATTCTTCTAAGTCACTTAATATTGTACATGGGGAGAGCTCCATGGATTTAAGTTTGAAGTAAGGATATAGTGACCCAGAGAATTTGGCCTGGGTGAAAGAGAAGATGTGAGTTCTGTCAGTCATGTTATAGAAAGAAATGTCCTGATCCTCATAATCCAAGAAAATCACAATCTTTCGTGGACAATTTTCTATCAGGAGAGGCTCTTCCAGGAAAATCTTTTGGGAAGAACAGGTGAGAGCCCTGTATTCATGTCCCTTCTTCTCTAAGACGCTGAACTTCCTGTTTTGTAGATGGTTGAGTAACTCACTCCTCTCCGTGGGCTTCTCATAAATGCCTAGAGTCCATTCATCAGTGTCCTCAATGTCCACCTCCCAGTAATGTCTCCCTGAAGTGAATTCTTTCTGACCAAGTTTGATAAGGTTGCAGTCTCCTTGCTTATTACATAATAATACCCGTGTTTCCTCTCTGACGTTCTCTTCTCTCTCTGGGTCAGAATTGTTCTGATGAAAGTTTTCATGATTTAGAGTCACAAGAGCTGGAAGAAAAAAAAAGGAAAGGAAAAGGCCAACATTGTATATTTCAGAAAACTGTTTCCGCTGTAACTGTTTTGTTACGGGGAAAGCTTAACAAAACAGAGCAAATGTGTAAGGAGTAGGGATAGAATGCATCTCCTCTGGACATGTGTGTTGCAGGAGATGGTGCTGGGAGGTGGCTGATGTGCTCCCATCTTGAGTTCTAGGCTACTTATCTTATCCTATCTATGCAGTTATATAGGTCAGTGTCTTGGCAGAATGCCAGAGTGAGCAGGGGACTTGAAGTGTTTATTGGAGAATGGTGTTCTTTCCATGTTCTCTGCAAATTAGACCTATGTTCCTCAATTAGTAACAGGCTCCAAGTGAGCTGACCTCTCTACAAAGAACAGCTGAATTGCTATTTTGAGCACTTCTTACTTAGTTTGGGGTCTCCTCAGCTGAGGGGCTATCTTAATTTCTGTTTTAGAACCAAGTGGACCCCATAGACGAGGAAGCTGTGCCAATATTTGAAAGTGGAATCACGACCAGTGTAGCTAAGCCTAGCAGCAATTTTCAGTTCAGGCTAATATTTAATGATTTTCATGTTCTTCCCTCTCTTTACCAGAACAATAGTGCCTCTGTCTTTTCAGCGAGGAGATGATGTTAGGAAAGAAAAACAGGGTCTCAGAGGGCAGGTTGGAAGGGAGGCAAAAAGATAAATAAAGAACAACTTACCAGGTTGGAACTGTTCCTTCCTCCAGTCTGAAAAAGAGCAATACAAGTTGAAACTGGGATGGAAGCATACCCAGGGAATGAAAAGGAGGTAAGATGCTTCCTTCCCTGACTCATCACCTTCTCCTGTTAACATTCTCTTCCTCCTCTAAACCCCTCAAACTCTGGTAGTATCCAGAAACTACAGGACAAATAGTATGCTTTCTGTGCTCTGTCTTAGACTAGAAACTATCACATATTTCAGCCTGAAGCTGGGGCATATTCTCCAGTCTGAGCCAGGTTTGGAGACCCCTGGAGCAGGGTCTAATGCTCTACATGCCCCTCTACTATGCTCTCAAGACCTTTATGGACCTTCTCACTGACAATGAGAGCTATAAAGTGTATTTGTAAATTTAATTTAATTTTATTCTATTCCATTTTATTTATAGTTTTTCTAGCCTGTGATCTCCTCAGAGTAGAGTTTAAGCTTATGACTAAGGCATATAAATGGGCCCTTATTACTTTGACCCAGATCGTAATCAGATTGCTTATATTTTTCTCCAGGGACAGATTCCTCATGAGAAATAGAACTGCATCTGCTTCTGCCTGTGGCCACTTCTCTTATGACAGGACTTGTGATTTTATTTAAAGCTTGGGTATTCTCATAAAGTCTTGGGACAATAAGCAGATAAGGACATATCCATAAGTCTTGATTGGAGCAGCACTGTGGTCTCTCACTAAACTGCCCTCCTGTCAGAAGTGTAGCACTCAGATGCATAGAATCTATGAATATATGAGTCAAGTAGGACATCTGAGATCATGTATTCCAGTCTTTTTGTCTTAGAGATAAGGACACTGAGCTCAAAAAAGAGAAAAGAACCCGATTTCTCAGCTGTAATTGGTAGAGTTGGAACTAAAAGTCAAAAGTCATTCTTAGTACTTTGCTCACTCCTTTAGAAATGTGGGAATATTTTTCAGTATCTCATGAAAGAAAACTCAACAGAAACTGCTTAATCAACTTTAATCTGTGGGAGGACCTCCTCTTATCAAAGCACTTATCAGGCTGCGTGTAGTTGCCTGGTTCCTGGCTTACTTCCCCCAATGGACTTTAAGTTTCACAGGGTCAGAGTATAATAGTTTGCACCACCACCATCTAGCACAATGTCTGGCATATAAAAATTGCACAGATACATATTCAAGAAATGACCTGGTGTGCTTTTGAGGTCCAACTCTATATTACACACACACACACACGTTATAAACCCACAGAATACATGGACAAATTTTAGAAGGTATAAATATAGCCAATTTCCCCACCACCAGATAAACATATTTTTGCAAATGATATTCAAATATTTTTAAAAGTTGTTTTTCAACTTTTTCACACATAAACCTTCTCCCTATATATTGAATTTACTTTTTTTATTTCAAATAGGTAAAATAAGTGAAATCATAGTTAATATATTTTTCCAAATATAAAATATAATACATTTTCTGCTCTTTTAATCTTTATTTGTAGAATAGAAATGCTGATATAATATATTCTTTATTGTTCCCAAATCTCTCTTTATTCATCAAAATCACTCTGAGTTCTGTGCCTTCCTTCTTCATAGTGGATGAGCTAACAATTCTTGCTGAGTCCTACCCTAGCCATGTGGTGGAACTGACCAGGCAGCAGTTACTTCTCCTTCATCATTAACTCTGGAAGACAACTGATTATTTGAGCCTCCAAATACAAAATACTACAGAGTGATACCAAATAAATTTTCACATCTTTCAAGTGTGTGTGTGTGTGTGTGTGTGTGTGTGTGTGTGTGTTTATGACTCTGCTTATTATGCTCAGAATACCAGAGGCACTTGGCAAGACTAGGTCCATAGAGTTACATACCAGGATATAGCAAGGCCTTCTTCCAATCTAAAACAGAACAAATAGAGGTAAGACAAGATGAGACATTAATCTGGGGCCTTGAATTTTTCTTCCTTCCCCTTATTTCTCTTCCACTAATTATCATTCAATCCTTTAGTCTTTTCCTCTAAGGATAGGGAGCTGAGAACTTGTTGGTCATCAGGACATCAATTGACATGACAGAGTCTCTTACCTTTATTGTATAATGCTTTTCGCCTTTCTGAAAGAAACAACATTCAATGAGAGACCCAGAACAGGTGTGAAAAGGGGAACAACTTCTACACAGGGCATGAGAAGAAGCAAGACTCACCAAGCTCTGCCTTGAGGTTCACTGGAAGAGGAGGAGATATAAAATCCATCAAACTGGGTTTTAGCTGCTCCTAAGTTCGGTGAGTAGCTAAATGAATTCAATTTGACCTTCTCTTAAGGGTCCCATAGTTAATTAGGTGAGAAAGATTAGCAAACATATTTGTCAAATGTAAAAGGACAGGCGCTAAGAAAAGTTACATGGGAAGTATCATGGGGTCACACAGGAAGGAGAGCCCATGCTTCATAGGAGTTTAAGATTTCTTAGGTGTTTTTAAAACCTATTCTTGAAGGACAAAAAGGAAGAGAAGATAAGGGAAGACATTTCCACGAAGAGAAACAGGTTGAGGCACAGTGGTGTGAAAAGGCATGGTGTGGGTTGAGCCACAATTTGGAGGCTTCGTGACTACTGCCCACAGACCTCCTAACTTCCCACATGATTTTCTCCTTTCCCTAGGACTCCCAGCTCTGTGGAATTCTTGGTACCCTGCGTTTTCCTTGGGGTTCTTCAGTAATCTTTTATTTCCCCATCCACCCTACACAACCTGTATCTGCAGCTTCTCCATGAACCTCTGATTTGACCTGCTGCCCTGATTTACTTTTGACTCTAAGTGCCGCTTCCTTTTCTCTCTTCATCTTCTCTGTTTCATGAGATTCTTCCTGCTTTTTCTTTACTTCTCTCTCTTTGGCTTTATGTTCTCTCCAGCCAGTGTAGCTGATCCCGATGAGGAGAAGCACCAGCAAAGGGAGTGTCCCAGCCAGGGCTGTCTTCCACTGAGACGTCCTGGGGAAGAAGGGCTCTGACACAGGCATGTGGAGACACAGTGAGACACTGACCTGGAGGAAGCCCTGCCCTCTCTCCAAGGCTCCCTTCAGCCTTCCTTCACTCCTACTTGCCCTTAACGCACCCAACTCTGCCTTGGAGTTTGTGCCTTACTGACCTGGGAGGAAGATGGCTGACACTTTCTCCTGGCCAGAGAAGGGGTTCTGGATGGAGCAGGTCACATTGTCCAGAGAGCTGTCCGTGACCACAAGCGATGCCTCCACATGGAACAGCCCATCTCCATCTTGGGTCTGAGACTCAGAGAGGGATGGTAGCTTCACTCCCAACATGTCACTCCACTGCACCCTGGGTTTTGGGAACCAGCCACCTGAGGAGCACAGAACTCGGATCCCGCGATCCTCAGGCCCCATCATGTAAACGTGAGGGGCAGAGCCCAAGCCTGAGGAGAGAAGACATGTGCCTGAGGGCTGTGGTCCTTGGGGCTCAGGAGTCCCTGAGGCTGAAGGTCTAACTGCCTTTCACTAGGCTGATGAGCAACCTGAAGCTCAGAATTCAAAACTGCTCATAGCCAATGTTAGGCTTACCTGTGATTCAGTTTTTAAATCAACTTAATGCTTTTGCACTTTACTTGGACTGAGAGAACTTTGGGATCATTCCAAGAAGAAAAAGGAACAGGGACAATGAAAGTTAGAAAAAAGGAGTTTAATTCTACAAGTTGTCTCTCTCTCCTGATTGGGTCAAAAATATTTGAAGGCCTCAGTACCTACCTGAATTAATACTAGCTAATTAATTTTTGTGATCTTTTGGCTACCAAAATATCTTCAGAAGGATTGCCTCCTTTACTGTTTAAAAGCAGAGTATGTAGTCTTATCCTCACTGTACAGTTTAGGAAATTGACATTCTACAAGGCAAAATATTATATCAACATATGGAAGATCACGAGAAATGCCAAGTTAGGAATCCACATGTTCTCACCCTTCCCTTTGCTTTACACCATGACACGTACATTCTGTGCTAAGTTAACTTACCTATCACACGCAGCTCCACAATGGCTTCTTGGGAGATGTGACCATCCTTAAAATGACACCGATATTGGCCATCATCAGAGGCACGGATGTGTTGGATCAGCAGGGCCACAGCGCCTTTGCCAATGGAGTCCCCCACCAACTGTGTCCTGCCACGGTACTCCAGCATTTGCTCCCCTCCTTGTTCCTGTCCATTCTGGTACACAAGCACTGTGGAGGAGAGCTGGGCTCGGTACCACCGGATCTGCATGTGGGCTGCACTCTGCTCAGGAGACAGCTGGCAGGGCAGACTGGCATCTGCCCCTAGTAGGACCATGATGGGCTGAGCTGGTCCCTTCACGGAAAAGCCAGACACTGCATGAAAATTAGAGACAAATTGGGGGAATGAATGGGGGTGGGGGGCAGGATGAGATGGTAGACCCACCTGCATTCTTTATGTAGGGACCCAAAAGTATTTCTCTCTTATTTGTGTTATTTTTTGACCTCAAATTAAAGAGACAATAACAGAAAATGTCATTATTGTGACTTCATAGCTAGTTCTCTTCAAACCTGGAGTCTGAAAACTTCATCTTGAGGGGCGCTTTTATTTTATGAAGAAAGGACTTATGTCCCAGAAAGAATAAATGGGTTCTCCAAGATCATAACCAGATAGAGCTCAGGGATCCTGAGTCCAAATTCTTTGTACTCAGACTTGGGTTTTCTTGGCAGTGAAAACATTACAAAGTATGTTTTAACAAACAGTTACATCAAATTTAAACAGGCTAACATCAGTCATACGCAATAAAGACTTAGATAAATATTATAGCTATGAGTTTTACGAGGTCTGCTCAAAGGAGTAAGGTGTGTTGATGTGAAGGAGATCACTCCCACCCTTCGCCCGACCCTTCAAGCCTTCTGTTAGCAGCAGACACAGCCACAGTTTCCCCAGAAATAACTGCTTTGAGAAGATGCAGAGTTGGGACTGATGGACCCATTATATGAGAAGAACCACTGAAAACACACCTACAAATAAAAAGCATGAGGGAGAACACTGACCTGGGGAGCACCACGTGGACACCTGGAGAAGGAGAAGAATGGGGAGAAAGCCAGCAGGAGGGAAGCTGGGAAAACCCGCCATCTTCTCCAGAGCAGAAAGTGGAGCAGGTGGAAGCACAAAATGTTCACTCTGACAATGAGGTATTCTGTCGGAGAAGGTGCTGAGAAGCTAGCCGAGTGAAAATTCTTGGAAAACAAAAATCCCGTGTTCAAAGACATACTTTTATACACAGGTTTTTGGCTATTTTCCCTCACAGACCTTGAGACAAACACCACCAACGCCCACCCGTTCCCAATGGGTTTTTTTTTCTTCCCTCTCTCTCTCTCTCTTTTTTTTTTTTTTTCTGAAAACCGTTTCCCCAGCAGGTGTAGAAAACTGTAAACTGTTCTCTTGTGTCCTGTGGGCTCACTTGCTTATCTACAGATTCACCTTCTCACCGGGGCTCTCTTGAAACAGAAAACCCTGAGTTCAATGTTGAGAGATGAAGTCAGACACAAAATTTGTCCACTCCACTCAGCCAAACTATTTTCCCCCTTCATTCATTCATACATGTATTTATTTATTTTGACTGCAAATACTCTTGTGGCTTAACTTCTGAAAGGGAAGGGAGTTTTGTCACCACATGACCCAGAGCTCAAGCCCTTCTTTTTCCAGGACCCACATGTCCCACAGACACACCTGCACATCACCATATGTTTCTCTCTCACCATCCAGATTGAGCCAAGGGTGGTTGCTGGAAGCTCCTGGAACCTACAAGACCTGGCAGCTACAAGACCCAGCTCCGGAGACAATTTGCACCTGGTTGTTCTCGAGGTCAGCCTCCAACGGTGTGGCTTCAGGGGCTGGAAACGGCAGGTTTCTAACCCATTCCTGGATTAGGAAAATATTCTTAGGAAGGAGGACAAACAGGGCTGCCAATAGGCACTGGAATTTGAATGCCTCTCCTGGAACAGGTTTAACGAGAAAGTCACAGCCTGCCTGCAGCTCTTTTACTTACTTTGAAAGTGGAAGTAATAAAGGTCACCCCAGGGGACTTTGGACTGGGCTGAGCTATAGAATGATAGGAACTCTAAAGTTGCTTTGGTCAAAAATGCTCAGTGTAGCTCCCCCCTCCCACTTGCAAAGGACTGAAATGACATTATTTGGGGAGAGGGAGTCATCTTCCTGTATACTACTCAGTTCAGCCGGTAATCCAAATGTCCATCTAACAAAGCTAGCTGATTTAGAGGATAAGCCCAGGAGAAGCACGCTTACTCTCACCACACCACGATTGACATTGGAAGCCACGTGCAGAGCTGCACAGGGGGAAATAAGAGGTTGAAAATGGAGGGCTCTCTGCTCCAAGAATAGAAGGTCTGTTTTTACAAAAACCTTAGGGCTCCCCAAAGTAGAATAGGTAAAACTACAGAGTTTCACCGTGCTAGATACAGAATGCTCACATGGCATTTTCTTTCCATTTCACACTCTTTCCAAGTTTAATTTATGTTTCTTCATGTCACACAAGGTTTACAGATAATCAGGGACACAAATAGCAATTGCATAAATATTAGTATGTAAGCCCCTAACTGTCTGGCTAAATGAATACCAAGATCCTAAACAAATATTTTCTAGAGACAATGAGTTACATTTGCCTTTTTAAGAAATCAAATGTCTTGAGATATAATTTGCATGCAACGGAATGCATGGTTTTAAAACATGCATTTGAATGAGGTTTCACAAACGCTTACACTCATGTAACCACCACATCCATCAAACTGTGGAATTTTTTTGTCTCTTGAAAATTTTCCTCATGTCCATTGTCCATCAATCCATTCCAGGGGGTGGAAAAACCGTATTCTGATATAAATCATGATAGCTTAATCTTGCTTATTCTAAAACTTCAACAAAAATGGAGTCATACAGTATGTGTGCTTTTGTGCTTGACTTCTTTGGCTAAACAAAATGTATTTTGAGATTCAACCATATTGTGTGTATCCGTACATTAAAATTTTTTTTTTATTGTTGCATAATATTACATTGTTTGAATATAGAACCATATATTCTTCTGCAATTCTCTTCGGGGCTGTCTCCCCACCTCATGCATGACCTCTCTTTCCACTCAAATTCTTTACCACCAAGCTGGGCAGCCCTCCTCCTTAAGGCCATCCTGTCTCATTTGGGGTCTGACACCTACCATATGGTTAGGGTCTGAAATATTGAGGAATGGGAAGGGAAAACTGAAGGAGAGAAGGAATGGACTGAAGACACGACTTGCTTTTTTTTTTTTTTTTTTTTTTTTTTTTTTATGCGGTACGCGGGCCTCTCACTGTTGTGGCCTCTCCCGTTGCAGAGCACAGGCTCCGGATGCGCAGGCTCAGCGGCCATGGCTCACGGGCCCAGCCGATCCGCGGCATGTGGGATCTTCCCGGACCGGGGCACGAACCCGTGTCCCCTGCATCGTCAGGCGGACTCTCAACCACTGCGCCACCAGGGAAGCCCACGACTTGCTTTTTTTGTTTATTTTGAAATGTATATGTTTGTGTGTGTATTCTATCTCAAACTGTAAATACTGTATTCTCAAAATAAATTTGAAAAATTTATATACATACTTATATATTTTTCCCAATAATAGAGAATTGTTTGCGTAAAATCCGTTAATCTGTGGAGAATATTTTGAGGAATTTCATTGAGTACATACCAGTGTTTGTGTGAGAGAGAAAAGTGAAGAGGGAGTGAGAGAGAACTACAGGATATTATTGATTTCAAAGAGCAGTTTTTAAAACAGTGTAAACAGTGTGATCTTGTTTGAGAAAAATAGAAGGATAGACATCAAAATCACAGAAAAATAATGATATGGTTTTTTTTTTGGAAAGTGCTTTTTCTTTTTTTTTAAATTTAATTATTTTTATTTATTTGTGGCTGTGTTGGGTCTTCGTTGCTGCGCATGGGCGCTACTCTTCATTGCAGTGCATGGGCTTCTCATTGTGGTGGTTTCTTTTGTTGTGAAGCATGGGCTCTAGGCACGTGGGCTTCAGTAGTTGCAGCACACGGGCTCAGTAGTTGTGGCCCGTGGGCTCTAGAGTGCAGGCTCAGTAGTTGTGGCACACGGGCTTAGTTGCTCCGTGGCATGTGGGATCTTCCCGGACCAGGGATCGAACCCATGTCCCCTACATTGGCAGGCGGATTCTTAACCACTGCGCCGCCAGGGAAGTCCAGGGTATTTATTTCTGAGTGGTACAAATATGGGTGTTTCTATCTATTATTTTTGCTTATCTCTAATTTTCAGATTTCTCTAACATAAAAAGGTAAAGAATAGTGTGTGTATATGAAGATTTTTAATACAAATATGAAGTATATTAGGGAGGATTCCTTCATAGGAGATACAGGATTGAAGAAATAATCAGGATTCTTGGGAATGAAAAATTGGCTTAAAGTAGAAAACAAATGGAAATGTCAAATATCAGAGTAGACACTCCTGAAGGTCAAAATATTGGGTTAGGAAAATGGAGTTACTACATGGTACTTTAAATCAAAGAGATTTAAAAAATTAGGAAATATAAGTTAAGCAAATAGATCCAGAACTTCAACATTCACCTAGTACACTTTCCGAAATGGAAAGGAGATTAGGGGCAAGAATCAGAAGGAAGGGTACTTCACAAAAAGTTGGAATATTGCAAAAAAAAAAAAAAAGAGTCATTTATGCATGAATTCTTATAAAGTTTTAGAGCTCCAAACAAACAACTAAACAAAAACCAAAAACCTCAAAGCTTCCAGAGTCCAGAAAAATGTGTTATGTACAAAAGAAAAAAATCAGATGTCATCATACATCTGTCATTCAATATTAATTACTAGAAAACAATTGAAATTAGTCTTTATTTTTGTCGACAAAAATATTCAACTAACAATCAAGTTAAGCAAAAACGGTGGAATTTTATTTGAGCCAAACTAAGGATTATAACTTAGGAGACAGATTCAGAAGCTCTGAGAACTGCTCCACCTGTTAGAAGTTGAAGGCACAGTCACACATATTTTTGAGACAAAGGATCACACATAGTTTTGAGACATACTGACATTTTACCTAAAAGTTCACCAAAGATGCATAGTCCAGGTAAGCATGTACAAAGCAAGCAGCGAGTCTCCATGATCGCCTACAGAGTAGGGAAAGAATGCTATTCTTTTAGGAAGTTACATTGCTGTCATCACAAGAAAGAAAAAAAAAATTGATCTTTACAATCAAGCGGGCATTCCCACCTTTGAGGAGGTCTGGTTAAGGTATAATGCAGATACACATTGCATATTACAGGGGGAAGAAGGAGGCCCAAACAGACAGAGAGAGAGAATTTTTGTTGAAATTTTCTTGTCTTGCTTTAAAATATAAATTTTATTTCATCACTTTCCTGAGTAGAAACTGGAATTATCTAAACAACAAAAACATTAAGTGTAAGGGCAAAAGAAAGAAAATTCTGGACAAGCAAAGAATCAGAAGTTTTCTCCTCACTAAACTTCTCTTATATGAAGAACGAAGGTTACAGGTTTTGAACACAGGGGATTGGAGCAGGGAAAAGGTACAAATAGTTTTGAGATATATCCCACATTCTGTTTATACCCGCCCTCTGTGGGGTACTGTTATTTGACTTGGAGTAAAGTGGAAGATAGGAGATTTCAGATATTGTGTCCTGGCATTAGTCACCTAGGAATGGAAGAATCAAGGACTGACTTATTCTCCTTTTCTGATAGCTCCTTCCAATAGAGCAGTTGCCTCCACGGAGACTGCGTGGTTTTCCTGCAGTGGTGATTTACTTCATAAATTTAAATCATTTTCCCAAAGCATGATAGTATTATTCATACTCATGTCAAATCCCTGCCTGTTTAGGAAATGCAAATCCAAATCTCTAATGAGATTAGATACTTAAGCAAGTTTCAAAAGGAATACTTAGAATAAGCAGATATTTTGGTATTAATTTTATAGGCAGCCCTGGGAGAGGCTTGGCATTCTAAGCACGGTGGAGGAAAGGGTTAGGTAAGTATCACACCAACTCATTCTACTAATCCATCTTAATTGCCTGAAGTGGATTTCTGTTCATCAAAAACTAAGAGAAATTGTTAGATCTCACCAAGTCATAAAGTACAAGATTTGATATACCATAGTTGTTATATTATTTAAAAATCTCTATAACTTCATTTATAAGTTCTGAAATGATTCTGTTCATTTCTGGTTAATTAATTATAAAGTTTTTTGAGTTCCCAACTGATTTTGTGTTTTCTAATTCTGCTGTATGCCGTTAGAACCATGCAATCCTCGGAAGTTATATGCTGTTAACGGATGTCCCTATTTGAAGGCACAATCTTGTTTCTTTGAATGATTTCTCTCTGAACTTTATTTTTATTTTAAAATTAATACTACCATATCTAAAATTTTGTTAGAATGTATCTGGTTTATATTTGTTTATTTCTTGTTTTACTATGTCTCTTACAATTTATACATAGATGTTCAATCTTAGATCCAGAATTTCAAAAAATGTAAATTAGAACTTTAATTTTTTCAGGCTCTAACTCAGAATGTCTTTCTGTCATTCTAAGCAAGAAAAACAATTATTCTAGAACTCATAGGATTTGAAGGATCTTCAAAACAAAAGTCAATTATGTAAACAGAGGACAGCAATCTCATCCTCACCTTTTCTCATTGTTTACAGTATGGAAGGAGGATGAAAGTTTGCAGAGAATCATTTTGGGAATTTTATACGGTTTTTCTTTCATCCTGGTTGAGATGGATATAACCTCCACATCAGTGGAGGAAATTTCTATGTCTGGGAGAAGGTATGAATATGCCCATGTCTTTTCAATTCCCTGTCTAATGGAATGAGGGGCCTAACTGATAGATGAAAATTTTCATCAGAATGGCAGATATACTGAGGTCAATTGAACAAGACATTAAACTAAAAATTGCCAACACTTACACAGAACGTAAAAGTTACTGACACTCTTCTAAGTGCTTTGCATATATTAATTCATGTAATCCTTTTTTTGGTGACGGGCAAGAGGGAGGGAAGTGAGAGAATCTGGGCAAGGACCCTGGGGGTTGACAGAGGAGAAGCCAAGTTATATATGTTCCTTCAGCCCATAGGAATGTGTGGGGAGAAAATTGGTTGAGGCCAGAGTAATGTTTATGCTAAAGCCATCTCTCTCAGTGGCTGCTCATTGCCTTTGCTCTGTCTTTCCGTCCATTGGATAAAATGTTCTTCTTGAGAGAGGAGTTTAGAGACATTGCGGTCAGATTTATCACATCAGAGCATGGCTATTGAGATAAAAACTGTTTTCTTGGAAAAGGGAAACAAAAGGTCTTTTTTGTGAATGTCAAAGTCTTCCCTGATGTTCCCTGAGAGAGACACTACAGTCATTTGAGCACTTCAGGAGGCCATTTCTTAGAAGCACTGTGAACCACCTTAGCTATAATCTTTTTTACCTTGTGGGTCCCATTTTTGTCTTCATTCCAGCTATTTTCAGGACCTCCCTCTGGGTCATACTGTTCTCTGCTCTGGGAAAGATGGTGTGTTCCCTGGACTTCTCTCTGCCAAGAGACCTCTTCTTTATCCTGCTTCTCCAGGTGTCCATATGGGGCTCAGGTGAGAATATTTTATATTTTCTATACCTGGATTCTCTTGCTCTCTGAACAGAAGCATTAAACTACTCCATCATGTCTCCTATATACCTAGGTTAATTCCAAATCTTTTATTTTGATACAATAATGTATTTGTCCATATACGAGGACAAATAAATCATTATATGATTATTTTAGAGGGCAGGACCAGGAGAATTACTTTACTGATGTCTTGTAATTCATTTAGATCTCAGATTCTGGAGGAATGCATTTTCTGATGCCCAAGACCTGATTAAAAACTCTATAGCTTCTTGATTTTCCAGCACTCTCCCCTCCTCCTTCATTGAATTTACCACCATGGCAATTTAAAAATCTTCTGTTTAATATGAGATCACTCTGTTGATTGTAAGCTCCACACGGGTGGAAATCCTCCTTGTCTTGTTCACTGCCTTCTTCAGCCTGAATGTGTGCTACAAATTATTGCTGTATGAATGAGAGAGAGAATGTCTATGGGGCTCTACTGGACCAATAATGATGCCATGCTCTAAAAGGTCCAGGCAGGGTATTCTGATATTCTTTTCATTTGTGGCTCTATTCCACAGATTCCTTTTTGGTGATTGGTCCCTCGGAGCCCATTGTGTCCATGCTGGGTGCAGACACGGTGTTGCCCTGCCGTGTGTCCCCAGCCATGAGCATGGAGAATATGGAGATCCGGTGGTTCCACTCCCAGTTCTCAGATGCTGTGTATGTGTATCAGAATGGAATGGAGCAGGCGGGAGAACAACTAGTAGATTTCAAAGGGAGAGCAGAGTTGGTGAAAGACTACATCACTGAGGGAAGAGTAGCTGTGAGAATCCACAGCCTCCTAGTCTCAGACAATGGAATGTACAAGTGTATTTTTTAAAAAGGAAGTGATTTTGAAGAAGCCATTTTGGAGCTAAAGGTGATAAGTGAGTAATATCTGAGAATACATATCACTCTAAGGGAAATCTAAGTGTTCTGTACTTGATTTTGGGGAGGAGGATGGTGAGCAGGACAGAAGCAAAAAAGCAGTTATCCTTAGAGCTGGCCAACATCTTAGACAGTGGATTTAACCCCAAATCCTCTTCATCTATTTATACATGTATTGTGTTGTACTTTAAAATTAAACTATTTCCATAAATATCTACCATAAAAATTGATCATTTATTTCCCTCTACGTTTCTCCTCACATATTTTGAAGGAAGGCACCATGATTAGCAAAAACTACCATTACTCTCAGAGACCAGAATTCCAGCTGGGTACCATGATGGACAGAGGCTTAACAGGGAGTGCTAGTGGTCCGGAACCAAATCCACTGTTTGGAGGAAGTGACTGTGAGGGGTTGACAGAGTAGATTGAGGTGCTGGTTAGTTTTGCTTGTTTTTTAATTTCACATTCATAGGCTCTTTTATGTCTGGCTTTTTTGTTGTTGTTGTTGCTCACCATTATGTTTGAGATTTTTCTATGTAGTTAATTGAATGTAGCTGTAGCTCATTTCTACCTCTTTTTTATTGTTTTGCTTTTTATATTTAGATCTTTCATCTATAGAAATGTATTTTTGGTATGAAGTTTAATGAAAAGCTCAAAATACTTTTTCGTAATGTATATATTTACTTATCTCCATACCAGTAGTGAATAGTGTAGAAAATCTCCACCAGTTTTCAATGCATTGTTTCCCATAAACTTCTCATAGGTACCAGGGTAAGTCTAAATTTTCTGTGTGGCTATAATGATTTATCTGTCTATTTCTTTGGTGTTTCCATTTCTAAAGCTATATACTCTCTGCCAAGGTGAACATGTTGTTTCTTTTTAGTTGTAATGCTTTTCTCATACTTTGGCTATGTTGGGCCTACCTTAAATTAATACTTCTCATTTAATACCATCTGACAAGATATCTATATACTCATTTTATCCATCTTCTTTATGTATAACTTGAATGGAAAAAATCTAATCCATTAGATCTTGAAGGAAAGAGTGACAAACTCTCCTGAGCCATGTTGCTGTGATCTCACTTCAGTATCCTCCCAGTAAGAGGTCAAAGATTTGATAGTCATGGAAATAACCTCATGCAGGTGACAGCATTTTTCAGTACCTTTCCCATAACAGTTCTTTGACTTATTGGTGTAAAGACAAGTCCAACCTTTAGAAGCAGTTGTTTGATTATATACCCATGCTTATCTTTCACTCATTTAAACTTTGTCTATTACAGCCACTTCTAATGCTCAGAAATGGGTATTCCTTCTATTTCCTCTTTCTCAACATAGATATAGGTTTCATCTGCTTATGTCAACTTGGAACTTCAATGATTATATTCTTCCAGGAAATGCAAGGTCTATTTGGTTTATTAGTTCTTGCTTCCTAGACTTTGATCTGTTCCATTTTGCTCAGGAGCAGTTTATTTCCTTTTTTCAAGAGAATTGGCAGTTCCCTCAGGCAATTCTGAGAAGATGGATTGTCTTTCAGACTGCTTTCTGTTTTCCAGAAGTATATTCTCCCAGGAAGGTCAGGGATTGGTAGTTTAAATTATTAGCTCTATTATAATTTTTAGCCAAAAAAGATGATGTACCTGAGGTTCCTATTATATTTCCCACAACTGAGAAACTAGAATAGGACTGAACTTATGGTGGTTCCATGCTTTGTGATATCAAGTTTTAAAAAGACAAAATAATATGTGGTCTTAGAAGTTAGAATAGCCATCATTCTTGAAGAGACAGTGAATTCATCTAGTATTGTGGTGCTATTATATTTTGACATGGGTGTTGGTTACGTGAATCTACTAGCAGACCTAGCCTGTGCGGAGTTGAAGAAGAGGAGGGGTAGTGGAAGGAAAAGAAAGGAGTGAGAATGGAAAAGTAAAAAGATCTTGACTCTTTCATGGACTCACTTCACCTTGTTACCTTCATGTTTTAGATAATCTTTACTCAGTGGAAGAAAGAAAATTTGGAAAAATGACAAAAGGAGATTGTTTAAGGAAGTGACTACATGTAGTCTCAAGCACAGAAGTCTTCCTTGAGACTCCAATAAATGGAATAGACATATGATATAGATACAGAATAGATATAGATATAGTGGCAACATGTCTACACTGGCAAATTTTACTCTGTTCCTTCCCTATTATCCTTCTATGGCCAATTGCAGATATGCTTGTGTAGAGGAGATATGACAGGCATTGGTATAAGTCCCAGTATCAGCTTCAATGTTCTTGTAACTTTTGAACTTCAGATACCTATTTATCTCATGGGAAAAGAAAAGAACCCCCTTCCATCCACAGAGAGCTATGGTGCTTTGTCCCTCTTCTCCCACTGGTGTAGCTGTGAAACACGAGGAACTTTGGGAAAAAAATGTCCAAGTCTCAGATGAACGACTTTCCTCTCCAGGTTTGGGTTCTGGTCCTCATATTTTTATGGTGGGTCCAGAAGATGAAGGAATAAGGCTGAAGTGCACAGGTTTCCCCAGCCTGAAATACAATGGGAAGATGCAAAGGAAGAGAAGATCCCATCTCTCTCTGAGAACGAGACACAAGATAATGTTGGGTTGTTTCAGTTTGAGGCAACCCTTCTTGTGAGAGACAGCTCAAAGACAGAAGTGTCCTGTTCCATGAAGAACCCTTTCTTTGGACAAGAGCAAGTGGAAACCATTTTTATCCCAAGTCAGTGTTGCTCATTTGGGGGGCAGGACAGGAGTAAGGATGGGATATTTGGGAGCTGGGATGGGCTAGACTTGCTTGGTGTATGTTTTTAATCAGGTTTGGGAGGGTCCTGTGTCAGAACCCTTCTTCCCTAGGACCTCTCCTTGGAAGGTAGCATTCGTTGTGACTTTGGTGATACTTGGGGTTTTTGTTGGTGCTGTTGTGTACTTGGCTCGGAAAGAATGACAGAAAAAGAAGAAACTATCAGAAGTCAAGAAGGAAAAGGAGAAGGAAAGTAAAGCCAAAGGTAAAACTGTGAATCAGACTTGGTGGGGATCTGTGAATTTATGGGTTTGTTAACATGATTGTGCATGTGGATGGCATCTTTTGGGAACAAAGAGATATGTGTAAGAATGAGTTAGAGCGCCAAGACCTCCTACAAAACATGGAGCCCAGGACCTCCATGAGAAAAAAAAATAGTATTATAAAGTCCATTGGAGAGAGAAAAATCACTTGTATAAACATAGAGAGTTTTTTTTAATGGTCATAATAATTCTCAATTAAGGTAATTTTTTTGTTTTAGGTATATGGAAGTAGCACTTAGGATCTGGGCTTAGTAACATAGTCTAGAAAATATTTATTTTCTGTTAAATCAATTTTGTTATTTTCTTTCCTTTTTAGAATCATTTGAGAAAGAGCTTGGTAAGTTTTCCACTTTCTTTGCTCTAATAGAGGAAATAGAGTCATTACTGTATGCTGTAGGTCTGGCCTCTCACAGGCTCTTATTCCTTTCAGCCAGAAGGAAGAAATTGTATCAGCAAGGTGAGTTACACT
Source organism: Hyperoodon ampullatus (assembly GCF_949752795.1). Classification (NCBI taxonomy): domain Eukaryota; kingdom Metazoa; phylum Chordata; class Mammalia; order Artiodactyla; family Ziphiidae; genus Hyperoodon; species Hyperoodon ampullatus. The sequence goes on along the minus strand of NC_136923.1, from coordinate 81,870,288 downwards.
GATGTTATGGTTGGATAAACCATTTCATCGGCCCCTCTGTTCTGGTCACCTCCTATTTACCTTGTTGGTGAGGGAGGGATCCCATACCTTAAACAGTATAAGATTTTCAAACACATGACACCCAACACTGGACAAAAGAGGTTGACAGCAGTTTTCTAGTCACATGTACCCACATCCTGGGGAAGAAAGACACCTCACGCCATGCAGGACCACATGGAGGCTGCACTTGGGAGCAGAACGAATTAGCAAGGTCTGTAGGAGCCAGGCTTTTCAGGAACAAGAGAATGAGGTGGCACTGTTTTCTGTGGAAGTATGTAATTGGCTTGTTTGAATAATTTTTGCAGGCTGACAGGGAGGTAAAGTTCATTAGGTTGAAGACCAGCTGTGGTTCAGCTGTTTTGGCCAACAAGGATATTAGCTGAGAGGGGGAGCTTTTCCTGCTGGGTGGAGGGCATACCTGGTGAGAGCAGAACTCACAATTAGGCATTTGGAGCCCTGTGAATCTCAAAGGTATCAAGGCAGCACATAGAATTTTAGGCTTTACAATACACTTTCACAATTTAAGCCTACTTTCCCTTTCTTCCCACAAAAAACCAGACTCTCATATTTTATCATAGATGTAGAATGTGGAAAATGTGAGAAATAAAATAGGAGATGTAAAAGAGGGCAAGTACATCAGAATTGTCATTGAGATAATGAATGCAGAAATATAGTACTATCATAAACCCTCAGATTTCATGTGGTCACTGCAATTTCTCACTCTGAAGTGGCATTCCAATGAATGAGAGAATCTAATTCCTTTGTTCTATTTCAGACTGGAGAAAAGCAGAGTTATATGCTGGTGAGTAACTGATGTTGTCTTGGGGCTTCAGGTACTTCAGGATTTCATGAGGCATTTCCAGAGAATTTTTCAGATAGGTGCCATCATCCGGAGATTTTACTTTGAATCTGGGAGTCCAAAAAAAATACAAGAGGTAAAGGGATAAGCATCTCACTAGTTCAGAGGACACGTCCTTAGCATATTTTCCCATATGATTTTCTTTTTAGACTGGAGAAAGGAACAGTTCAAAGCAGGTGAGTGCCCTTACTATTTTGTCTCACTTAATCTCTTTTATACAAATGAGAAACTACTCTATTTGTATAAACTCCCAGTAATACCTAACTGGTTATTCATTTCATGGCTTTCACTTCAATCTCATGCAGAAATGTTAACAGATTTCTTATTGTTCTGACACCATTCATTCATCAGCATTAAATTATACAACTATTTATTCAGTGCCAAATAAATAAAGGGGAGCTGGTCTCTAACTTCACGGGAAAGCGCATGTACAAACTGTGATGAATCTTATGAAGGAATAAAAGATTGTCATGAGAAAAAAATCATGGATTAAAGGAATTGCCCCAAGGAATTGATATTTAATCTGAGACTTAAGTGATATAGTAGATCTATTCATGTGAATAACATTGAAAGAATAGTTCAGTCAGAAGGAAGTCTATTACATACCCAGTCTGAGACACAGAATAGCTTGTTGCATCTCAGTGGAAAAATGGCCCCTGACCATCTTAGGGTCTTTCCAGAATTATGAGTCGACTCTCTGTTTCTACTGCTTGCCACTTCACTCTGAATATCCCTGTATCCACACACATTTCCCAGTTAAGTTAATCTTCCAAACACTAAAATATATTATAATTGCTAACATACAAATTCTTATGAGAAAAATTTTAATTATTGAAGATGTTTGGTTTGACAAGAAGCAGATTAATTACTACTAGTATTAGCACTATTGCTACTATGAGTACAGGTATTAGTGTTACTACAACCATCAGAAGCTAAAATTTACCAAGTGTTCATCATGGACAAGATGTAGTACTAAATTCTCTACACAGTAGCTCGTTGACTTTTCACACTAGTCCTGTATGTACTGAGGTACCATAATGATGTACATCTTCATGAGATTAAAGTGGAACAGAGAGAGACAAAGTAACTTCAAGATCACTGCTACTAAAGACAGAGTGATTATCAAAATTCAGCTCCTTCTGACCACAGAGCCTGGGATTTCAACCATTAGAAATATAATAAGAGTGTATGAGAAGTAGATGACTTAGTTTTTACCTAAGCCTAGAGAAAAATGACACCAAAGAAGCTTAAATGAAAGTGGGTACACTGTGATTGGAAATAAGGCATGGTTTAACTATTAAGAGCAAGCAGTAGAGCAACCAGCATTTGCAGGAGGTTAGAGAAACACCAACTTGAAATATATGATCCTGGAGATTTTCAGATGAGACAGACTTCTTGGCTAAATGGTCTCAGCCTGTCTGGAACACATGGTTACCCAAGGTCCTATCCAACCCTGTCCTTCTATGATCTACGCATCATGTGTATCCTATGAATGAACACAGGAGAGAACATGCATTGTTTTACCTAATCTTCCATTTCTCTCCCTCTTGTTTTTCTTCATTCTCCTTTCCCAGTAATTTGCATCTTTCCTAAAACCAACCAGTCTCCACTGTGGAATGACCTTTATTTTCTTTCCCCCATACCTACAGTGGTTTTTACTCTGGATCCAGCCACAGCTCATCCCAACCTCATCTTATCTGAGAGTAGAAAACATATTTATTCAAAAGAGCATGTTTCTCAGAATGGTGATGCCCCAACACACCAAGAGCAAGGGGAGTCTGAAGCCATCTTCAGTGTTCTGGGCAAGATTTTTCTTACTATGTAGAGACAATACTGGGAGGTAGAAGTAAATATTGGGACAGAAGTTGGACCTAGAACTAGATGGGCTCTGGGTGTTTGCTCAGACACAGCAAAGAGAGAGGGGTGGTTTGTAGAATGTCCAGAGAAGAATTTCTGGTGGTGGTATGCAAGGCAGGAGAATTCATATTTCCCTCCTCCCAGAGAAAGTCTCTGTCACTGAGGCAGCACTCCTGCAGGATAGGAGTTTTCTTGGACTGGGATGCTGGGAATGTGTCCTTTTACAATATGATCAGTGGGTCCTACATCTATTCTTTTACTGGAATCACCTTATGTGGGACCCTTCGTGCTTATTTTAGCCTTCAGGGTGCTGGCGCATCTTTGACCATCTGTGCAGCTTCAGATCACACTGAAAATTGTCCTGATTCTTCTCCAAAGACCTCTCTAACTCATTTAAGTAGTTGTGATACAAGCGTCCCCCAGGAAACTAACTCTCTATTACCTCCATAAGAAGTGAAGTGTCAGCACCTCTGCTGCCTCTGCTCAAGCTTCTTATAGGTATGTTGTCTAAGAAAGCTCTTCTTCTTGAAGAGTAGGTCATTCTCACTAGGTATAAATCTGACCCCTTTCAAAGAGAGGTAGAGGGAGAAAGAGAAATGACACAGCTAGAAAATGTCTGGGGGAATTTCCTCCAGTGTTCCCTCTGGGGAAATACTCTTTTTGGGCAGCAACGATTTGTCACAAGAAAGCTCCAAGTTAATTCATGGGCCTTTCTTCAGTTCTGGTACTTACTGTGTTTTGAAGTAAATATGTTTAAAGCTACATTTAAAGAGAAAATCTCTCTTCTTACTATTTTTGTTATCAAATATGGAGGAGGGAGTGATGTTTAAAGGGAAGGGTCTCAGTTGAGCAGTACTGTTGGAGATACACACAGAAATCTGTTCAAGTCTTTTAAAAGTTAATGGCTTAGCTTGTTCTTTCTTCAGACTTTGGTGTCCATCAACTTCTAAACTTGGACTTTGCCAAGGTGTGTTGAAGACTGATAAATAACTGCAAAACCATTTGAGGAGAACAAGCCTCCTGGGAAGGAAGAGCCCTTTTTAAAAAAAAAAAAACAACAAGTTCTTACTGGTCAGCAAGTCCAGAACTGTATGTGAATAAAAAAGGAATGGATGTTACAATTTATGTTTTCAGAGAAAAAAATAGTCATCAAATAGGAATGGAGAAACATTCTCAGCCTTCATGAAGAAAGAGTCATCATTAACATTGCCTTTTTTTTTCTTTCTGACCAAGTTCTTCCCACTGTTGAGGGTTTTTCCTTTGCCTTTAATGCATCTAAGCCTTCTCCAGGTGTTTACCACAAAGCTTACATTTTCAAGAATATAAAATATGAGCTTCTCCTGTTGAATGAACCCTCTCTTTCTGACAGTAGACGAGATCAACTTAGATTCACTTAGATTTTTCTGCACTTCTAGCAGATCTTTAAGTGGCAAGTCCGTTTAACAACCTCTCTTGGAAGGTACACTGCCATAGCAAAAGTTCCCTAACACCCAGCCACTAAGTGGCAGTCAGTATTTGAACCCAAGAAGAATAAATCCAGAGCCCAGAATATTAACTTTACTGACAATAAAGGAAGAGCTTAAATAACAAGCAAGAAATAATAAAAGCAGGAGAGAGGTAAATGAACGGTGGGGAAAACATTAATAGGTATAATCAAATGGACATGTGGATGAGGATATGTGAGGGTAACAACAGAATGGGTACAAATGGTATTGGAAGTATGGTATGGAACAGGAAGGACAGTGGGTTCAGTTTGGGATATTTTACTTTTGTCATATATATATGTGTGTGTGTGTGTGTGTGTGTGTGTATATATCACACAAAATGTGAACCCTGATGTAAACTATGGACTTTAGTTGAAAATAACGTACTAGTATCAGTTCATCAGTTGTAACAAATGTACCACACCAATGCAAGTTGTTAATAATAGAAGAAACTAAGGGGTGAGAGGGGAGGGATATGGGAGTGCTCTAGATTTTCCACTCAATTTTGCTGTAAACCTGAAACAACTCTTAAAAAAATAAAGTCTTTTAATTAAAAAAAAAGAAAGGATGAAGTACTGGTACATGCCACAACATGGATGAACTTTGAAAACATTACACTAAATTAAAAAAATACAGACACAAAGAAATCCATATATAGTATCTTATGATTCCATTTATATGAAATACCAAGTATAGGCAAATTCACAGAAACAAAGTATATTAGGGGCTGGAGGGAGGGAAAAATGGGTGTAACTGCTTAATGGTTATGGAGTTTCCTTTTAGAGTAATCAAAATATTCTGGAGCTGGATACTGATGAAGGTTGCACATATTGTGAAGGTAAAAATACCACAGAATTGGACAGTTTATTTTTTTTCTTTAAATAAAATTCTAATGGATATGAAAATTAAATACACTTTTTTTTTTTTTTTTTTTTTTTTTTTTTTTTTTTTTTGCGGTACGCGGGCCTCTCACTGTTGTGGCCTCTCCCGTTGCGGAGCACAGGCTCTGGATGCGCAGGCTCAGCGGCCATGGCTCACGGGCCCAGCCGCTCCGCGGCATATGGGATCCTCCCAGACCGGGGCACGAACCCGTATCCCCTGCATCAGCAGGCGGACTCTCAACCACTGCGCCACCAGGGAGGCCCTTAAATACACTTTGATTACATTCCTTCCTAATTTTGATTGAACTCAGATTTGAGACATCATTTCAGTAATTATATATCTTTCTCATCTTAGTAATAACATCTTTCCCATTTTTCATTCTGCCATTGAGATTTCTCTCTTCAAGAAACTGTAAAATCAGAGTCTAAAAAGGCCCAAAAACTGTTCATGATTTTTGGTTCCCTTTAAGTTAAAACAACAATAAGAATTGGACACTTTAAAATGACTAAAATGATGAATTTTATGTGTATTTTACCACTACTGGAAAAATTTAAAAACTAAATAAATGTGAAAATACTTGTGAAATAATAATATTACATACTACAGTATTACACTACATAGCTTCAGACATAAATTTATGAGTTTAAAAATAGAGAAAGCATATCATGACCCAAAAGAGAAAACTCCAGAATGCCGCAGATGAATAATCCTCAAAGGAGAGCTAAAACCGTGATGTCTGCCTTCCTAGAAAGCAGCAGCCTGTCATTTGCAGGTATTCCTCATTCTCACTTCAGAAGATTTTAAGACTTTTTCCAAATCTTTATTTCTTCACTTTCTTTCTTCTCCTATATGTGGCTTCTCTCTTTAATTCATTTTGACTTTAAAATATTTTTATTTCCATTGCACTTTATTACCTGTGTTGCATTTATTACTTATGTTTATTCTATAATTGTTAATTTTAAACTGTGTGCATTTTTCACTCTAAAACAGAAAATGATATTTTCATAAACATCACACATAACACATTTTTCTCTTGGACTAAAATTTCTGAAAAATTTCCTTACTCCACATTCTTAATTAACTTCCTGAAAAAGTCTGGTGCAGGAATTACACACTTCATGTGATTTTCAAGATTATGTCTTACAAAGCGAAAGAGAGGCATGGACATATATACAGTACCAAACGTAAGGTAGATAGATGGTGGGAAGCAGCCGCATAGCACAGGGAGATCAGCTCGGTGCTTTGTGACTGCCTGGAGGGGTAGGATAGGGAGGGTGGGAGGGAGGGAGACGCAAGAGGGAAGGGATGTGGGAACAGATGTATATGTATGACTGATTCACTTTGTTGTAGAGCAGAAACTAATAAAAAAAAAACTACAGTGAGGTATCACCTCACACCAGTTAGAATGGGCATCATCAGAAAATCTACAAACAACAAACGCTGGAGAGGGTGTGGAGAAAAGGGAACCCTCTTGCACTGTTTGTGGGAATGTAAATTGATACAGCCACTATGGAGAACAGTATGGAGGTTCCTTAAAAAACTAAAAATAGAACTACCATACGATCCAGCAATCCCACTACTGGGCATATACCCTGAGAAAACCATAATTCAAAAAGACACATGTACCACAATGTTCACTGCAGCTCTATTTACAATAGTAAGGACATGGAAGCAACCTAAGTGTCCATCGACAGATGAATGGATAAAGAAGATGTGGCACATATACAATGAAATATTACTCAGCCATAAAAAGAAATGAAATTGAGTTATTTGTAGCCAGGGGGATGGACCTAGAGTCTGTCCTACAGAGTGAAGTAGTCTATCCTACAGAGTGAAGTAAGTCAGGAAGAGAAAAACAAATACCGTTTGTTAGCACATATATATGGAATCTAAAAAAAAAATAAAATGGTTCTGATGAACCTAGAGACAGGACAGGAATAAAGTTGCAGCCGTAGAGAATGGACTTGAGGACACGGGGAGGGGGAAGGGTAAGCTGGGACAAAGTGAGAGAGTGGCAATGACATATATACACTACCAAATGTAAAATAGCTAGTGGGAAGCAGCCGCAGAGCACAGGAAATCAGCTCGGTGCTTTGTGCACACCTAGAGGGGTGGGATAGGGAGGGTGGGAGGGAGACGCAAGAGGGAGGAGATATGGGGATATATGTATATGTATAGCTGATTCACTTTGTTATAAAGCAGAAACTAACACACCATTGTAAAGCAATTATACTCCAATAAAGATGTTAAAAAAAAAGATTGTCTTAGTGATCAGATTTTTCTCCTTATATTCAGCTGTATTTTCTTTACCTCATTTTAACTGTATTTTTTGTTTTCTCAGCCCCACTTGGATAATTAATTGTCACCTTCCTAGAGAAACCGATCAAATATTTGATAATTCCTTGCACTTCCTCCTCTAGGCTAAATTGCATTTCCCATTGGATTTTCTAAGGGTCTTTTATCACCAGATATCAGATTGTGATCCGTAGGCAGGATATCAGAGAGCTTGGGATATGACAGGTCACAGAAGGGATCAGTCTCCAGGTCAGATTTGAAGCCAGAGTAAAGTTAAAGCCTCTTGATTAGGTAAATGGGTGATCATGTGAGGCCCCTTCAAGCGGTTGGTGAAAGGAGAAAGGAGCTGGGACTTATAATATAATCCTGGTTTCCAGAATCCAGGGTTATTGTTTTCCTTGGAGGTGTTGTTGGGGCTCTCTTAGGTGCAGGGGAAATGTCAGGAGAACCTACAGTAGGGGACCAAAGAATGAAGGGGGGTGCAGAATTTCAGAGGAGAAAATTGGGGGGGAGGTATAGATAAGGCACTTGTTCATGTTATAGAAGGAGAGACATCCAGAAGTGTAGTCCAGAGAAATTCTAACCTGTCCCAGAGACATCTTCAGGGAGCGGAGGCTTAGAGGAGAGGAAATGGGCCAGTACTCATTTCCATAGCAACTCACTGCCTGAACCCATTCTCAGTTTACACAAAGATGACTCCTTCACAACACCGTCCTTGGCAACACTCAGGACCCATACTGTCCTGTCCCTAACCTCCGCTTCTTGTAACCACCTTCCTGAGGTGAGCCCCTCCTGGCCCATCGCAGTGAAGAGGCCGTCAGATCACTGTAGGAAGTCTGGCTGCGTGACCGTCTGTGGGCTACACGCTCATTTCCCTCAGAAAGGATCAGTTCTGAGTGAGCTGTATTTGGATCCAATGTCTCATTCACTGCAGAGAAAGAAAATCCATTCTGATAATAATCAATACAGGAATATTTTAAAATATCAATTTCATGATATTAACATCCAAACAGGAAAACAAAAGTTACAATGACTTAAGAAATTTTAAGTGGAAGAACTTTCTAGGGCACACAAAACAGCCTATCAATACATGAGAAGTCCTTCACTGGCAGAGCAGGAATAGCCAATAAGCAAGTCACCATATTTGTAATGATCTTAGTGAAATGTTCATGCCAACAGAATCCCAGTTAAGTCTCAGCTCTCAACTTCAAAGTGAGGATGGCTTTGCCACTTTTTTTCTTCCTCTCCCTTAACTAGATCACTTGGGAATGTGCACTGGGAGATTAAATTATTGTCTTTTAATCCTTTTGCTTCTATTATCACTGTAAACTGATCTCTTTCAGCACTGATCCTCAATTACATGAATGTAAGCCATGAACTCTCATGTTTCATCAATTATTGACTATCCACTGAATGTCTCTGTGCTTCAGTGCCTGCTGAAAAGGGAGGTTAGGGAAAGTGTACAGTAAGGTTCCCATCACAAAGTGTGCTCCACGCTGTTTCTGTTTTCCTAACTTACCTTTTCTACAGCTCTTCCTCCAGATCAAGCCTACAGCCCCAATAAGAGGAAGCAATCCCAAAATAATCAGTATCTTCCATGAAAAAGTCATCCCAGGCTCTAAAATGGAAACCCCAGAATCACATTAAATCATGAAACTAGGAAAATTTCAAGATCGTTCTTTTCATCTGAGAGCTCCTAGACTGGAGAAGAAGGTGAGAATTAGTCCTGTCAAGAAGAAAGTGGGTCTGCTTCTCCCTGCTCTGCAGAGGCTGAGGAGAGGCTGGGGGTTTATGCTAGCTTTCTTGTTTGCTCCTCTCAGAAACACACACAGACACACAGACACACACACACACAGTTCTCCCCCTTCTCTTTTCCAATTATACCACCACAATCACTGGAATAATGAGGGCAGCAAGAGGATAAATTTACTGAGTCCACAGCCATGAAGATGGCGTTAAGGAAAATTAATTTCTAATCCAGAAGAAAACCCATCATGAGGGGGAAAAATGATGTCATTGTTTTCACATTAGAAGAAAAGAGATTATAGATATAGTGATGATAGAGTCAATTCTTGGAACTCAGGAGATAACAATGTAACCATATAACCTTAGGGCTTTAGTTGGGGATTTCAGGAAGAAACTCTAAAGAGTAGAATCTCTAGGTGTCCTGAAGACCAGCTTTGCAAGAGAGAGCAAGAGACTTCGTCAGAAAGAAAACATAAACAACAAAAAATAGATAAGCAATAAAATGAGTCAGTTTGGGTTGGTCTTCATATTTATATCCCAAAGCTGAGAGGAGCACATGGAATCACTAACCTGAAGGAGAAAACGTTGTCATTTTCTCCTCACCAAGAAGGGGGTTGCTGATGAAGCAGGTCACATTCACAACAGAGCTGTTTGTGACCAGTAGAAACGCCTCCACATGGAACAGGCCCTGGCTGCCTTGAGTCAGGTCCTGGGAAACTGACGGTATTGTCTTTCCTTCCATGTCCCTCCATTGCACATGGGGCTGTGGGAACCACCCTTCTGAAGTGCACTTCAGCTTTGTTTCTCCATCCTTCAGTGCCTCCATGGAGATCCGAGGGGAAGAACCCAAACCTGGGAATAGAGATCAAGGAAGGCAACTTAGAGTCTCTACAAGTGGTTACACAGTCAGTGATTGCACAGAGGGGGAAGAGAAGGGTTCAGAGGCTTGGTGAAAAAGCAAAGCTTAGGGGAGAATTATACTCCACTCAGGAACGAGACTAGCTGGAGCCTTTACTTGTCTCCTTTTGTTTGCAAATTTTTATTTTTATGCTTTGTATTCCTAAAATCATTCTGGGACAGATTAAGGGATAAAATACATTTCAAATCCAATTTTTTTTTCTTCTATACCTGAAACAAAATAACTTTGACCAGGTAGGTCATGAGTCACATGGCCAGAAAAAAAAAAAAAAGACAGAGAATATCCTCAAAGAACAAAATCTTATAAATACATGTGTCCAATGGCAGAAAATGATGAAGTTCATTAAAACTTTTAACATGTGCTCTCATGGATGTTTTCTAAACATATTTATTAATTTGAATACACCATCAATGGGAGAAACAAGTAGATTTTCCACAATTTAGGCAATGTCCTCAATGGCATTTGCTAACCTTGGAAAATCAATTCTCACCCACAAACATAGGCAGTGGGAAATCATGATGCAGGGATTGATTTTGTCTTTCCTCCTCCGTCCTGCCAATACTGTCAATATTTATGATTTTTGCTTATATGGTGGATCTAGTTTAGCCTTCAAATCATCATGCTTCCTAATAACTACATATTTCACAGAATTTTAAAAACACACTGAAATAATGAGTCCTGTGTACTTATGGAGTAAGAATCTCACATTTTACTAGGTGTATGGTCACTTTTATGGAGATCCTGGGAAGGATACAAATTTACACACAAGGAATCAAATCTGGTCCTTTAGGGTTTGTGGACTTTATGTATTTATTACAGCTCCTGCACATGGGAGAGTTTACTATAAATTTGGTGAGTGAATGGACATTAAGAAAATTTCAGGTGCCAGAGAAATTTTCCATGAACTAGCAAGTTAAAGCAGTGGGAACAGATGTTGATTTCAAAACATCTATCTAGAATCCTTACCTATGATCTTCAGCTCCAAATCAGCCTCCTGGTAGACACCATCTTTTTCAAAAAGGCACTGGTACTTCCCATCATCTGAAGTCCTGGCATTGTTTATCCGTAGGGTCAGCATCCCCTCATTGATAGCATCACTCACCAATGCAGTCCTCCCTCGATACTCGGCCATCTGCTCTCCAGCCACATGGTCCCCATCCATATAGACATAAACAGCAGGATAACGGTGCGATCGCACCCACCTCACCTCCATGCTATGTGCATCAGTCTTTGGGGACAGGGAACAGGTTAATTGTATGTCTTCTCCCACTCTAACAAGGATGGGCTGGGAAGGTCCAATCACTTTTAAGGAAGCTGTTAAATACAGCAGACAAAACGCAATGAAAGATTCAAACTGGAGCAAATAGTGTCATCAGTAAGAACATCTTGAGTAGGGTTTAGAACCCAGGGACATCCCAGGGGAGGCCTGAGGTTCAAAGTCATCCCTTGGAGAGGTAGAGGTTTGGTGGAATCAGGATAGAGGTTGTCCCTATTCAAGGCAGAACCATCCCATGATGTGTGTCTGTCTGAAAATTATCACTAACTGAACCCACACCTGCAGCCCCTACCTATAATCTTATTCAGTTTACAGCCCAATAAGAAAATAATTTTGCAATTAAAATCAAATTAAAATTTTATCATTTTAAATTTGCACAACCTTAAACTACTTAATCTGTGTATGTCTCAGCTTCTTATACCATGAGACAAATATATCACTATCAAAATCATAAGTTTTTACTGGAGTTAAACAAAATAATCCATATAAAGAGTTTGATGACCATGTGGTGTGAGTGGAGACCTAAGATTATAAGACTTGAGGTCATTGGAGCCAATCCCACTCTAGCCCTTGATAATGGGGAGGGAACAAAACTGAGTCAGGTGGCTTTTTAGTAATGAAATGTGAAGAAACCTTCCCTAGTTTGTTTTATAATACCTTATAAGTCAGATCTGGCCGCCGTATTTCAGTTCCCCAAGCTCCCATATATGTGGGGCTCTAAATACACACCAGTCAATGTTCTCAGATGATCTTGAGAAATGTTATAAGATCAAGAATTGGGGAGATTGGCAAAATACGAAGCACAGAGCAAGAATGAATACATAAAAACGAGTCTAATTCCCCCATTATGAAGAATGAAGATTTTCTCTGAGGGCTTTCCTGGCTTTTCCTGGATCCAACTTTCAGTTCTCATCAGGTCCTGGCCATGTTGATTATGCTCTATACTATATTTAGAGTCATCCTTTTCCATCAAATGGTAGAATGTTTTTACCATTCTAATGCTGAAGTGTAATGATCATTTAAAGAAATAGAAGCATAAATTTGTAAACTGTCTGGACGGGGAGTCAATGGTCAAAGGCAAAATGTCCTCATTATGTATTTAGCCAAAATCTTCTAGGTACTTCTCTAGAGAGGAAACTCGTTGCCAACATAATTTTAATTGTCAGATTATTTCATTCTATTCTTGCTAAAATTTGACTCCCAGTTATATCCAGCATGTTGTTTGCTTTGTTCTGCAATTTTACTTAAAACATATTATCTCTACTTCATATGTATCTGTTTAAATATTAAGACAAAAGTAGGAGTCAGAAGAAAAAAAAAAGAACTAGTAGTTAGTTTGCTGCTATTTCTCCATCCATGTATCTTATAGTAATAAAGCAGACTGTTTCCTCATCTCTGTTATCCATATGAGTTTTTTTCTCCTGCCCATGACCTGTGGTACAAATCAACTCTCAAACTGAATTACTCTTCCAGAGATTGGTAATTAAGAGCTAAAATTGACTGTTTCCCAACTGTAAAATGATGATAAATCTATTGACCTTTAAATTATTGTAAGGAAAGAAAATAATTCCTGAAAAGCACTTAGCATCGTCCCAGGCACGTTATTACCATTTCAAAAACTTACTCATTATCTGTACAACCAACAACATTATTTGCCAGAGAAGGGAACTAGGATTTCAGTCTCAGGACTTCTAAGGAAATCTCGGTTCACCAGCAGCCTCTGAGCTCTAATTCACAAGCTCTAAAAACACGGAGGTAGCTTTGAATCTCCTACTCTACTATCTGTTAACAGCTCACCCTCAAAGCTCCTGAGGGCACAGCCCTCCTCCTGACAGGGAACCCAGGGAAGCTTTGTCTTTTCATATTGTTTCAATGTGGGCCCAGAAGGTGTGCACAACTTAGAAACAACAGGACATCAGATTGTATTTTGTGTGCTAGGTGTCCAATGGGCATGTCAATTTGGTTCAGATAACTTAGAGAAATGAGCCTTCACTTAAATTTTTCTTAAGGGACAGAGACGTGGGTCAACCTGCCCAAACACTGGCTTGGCTTTCTGAGCTGTAACTAACAAGCTCTGCCAGCCAAGGTTTCTGTCCTATCACAAGCAGATGTCACCTGGGTGGGAGGGTATCCGACTTGGAAGGTAAGGCTCGCAGATGTGCACTCTCTTCAAACTGTGGAGTTACCTTTGACTGTCCCAAGGCCCTTTCCTTTATCTTTATGGCCCAAAGGGGTCCAAAGTGTCACACTAGACTCTGACAGAGATTAGGGTGTGTTCACCACCCTAATTTTCCTCAAAAACTCCTACATGGGCCGAAAAGTGTGCTTAAACTCATCTAATATGGGCACAGGCACGCACCCACATAAGAACATATTCCTGTAACAGGTAACTTGAGGGAGAGCAGAGTACTGATGGAAGAAGAAAACGAGCAGGTAGGGGGCAGGTTGGTTGTCATGGGCTGGGAGAAGAGGTCGCAGAAATGAGGAACGGGAGGAAGATGATAAGGCAACAATGGAGAAACTGAAAGAGGTTCAAAAATCAGTTGGTTACTGTTTAAACCACTTATCTTAGGTACAGTAAAATCATACCTGCAGTCCAACTATTAAGTAAAGAAAAAAAAAAAGGAAAATTATCACCCCAAGCACAGGGTCCCAGGCTGCATCTAAGAAAGTCACAGCTCCCTCCCGACAGTGATGAGGTCAGGCCTACTCGGGTGAAGAGCAGGTGCAGAAACCGTAGCAGGGCCAGAGGTTGCAGGTGGTGGGTGAGGACCGCCAGTTATCATGATGGCACTGCTTCCTCGCACTAGAAAGTCACACTAGGGCCTCCAGAGCTGGGCCAGCTGTCCTTTGCCTTGCCCTACACACTCCCTTTCCTCCCACCCAGAAGGACAGAGCTTAGGTCTGCACCCATTTTAGGCATCCATCTGAGGCTCTTTGGGGTTCCATGAACACTGAAAGTGGCAGGTTACGAGGTGCAAAGGTGCCTGCAGGAAGCTGCACTTTGCTGGTCCCTCAAGTACTAAATGTGAGACTTGGGAAGGTCATGCCTCAGTTTCTCATCTGGATCACGAGGTGTCACCTTCTCTGTGCACGCTTTGTCCAAGGAGCACCACCCTCCCCTGGGGAGGGCAGAGGCTCATGTATACTCGTGAGAGCCACCACCTCTACTTACCCAGCTCTGTCTGGAGTTTTTCTGGAAAAAGAATGAAAATAACATATCAAGGAATTTGGTCTAAGGGAAAGGAGAGAAAATATTTCCCCAAAAATCCCCCCAAAGTTCTACATTTTATGGAAACACTTGATTCATAAGAAAGAAATAAAATGTAGAAAAATAATGATTTTTCCCCATCCACCTCCTGGTGGTCCAGCTGTTTTTCCCTTTCTCTGCACAACAAAAATGCTCTCAGTTCTACCACCCCATGATTCTGCTTGTTTCTGCTTATATTTAACATATCGATATTTAACTACTTCATAAAAATAATAATATTCTTTTTATAAATGCATGAAAAGTATAAAAACATATGGACATAGACAATTATCACCCATAATTACAAACTGAGAGATATATAAATATATATGCATATGTTTTGCAATTATGTATATATATGTATTGTTCCTTTTAACATTAACATATAACATTTATTTTAACTTTTTTTCCTGTATCCATTTATATGAATAACTATGTACTTATTTCTTTGTATCTAAATGTAGAGGGTGCCCCAAAAGTCTTAGTGAAATTTTAAGTTATTTAAAGCCAATAATCTTTCCATGATTGGAAATATCTATTTATAGATAGATAGATGATAGATAGATAGATGTAATCTTTATCATTTAAGTAGTCCATCAGGGGGATATTTTCAACCATTAAAATTATTTGAAAATACCATTTTTCATCAATGCTATAAGTAACATAAGACACTTAACACTCCACTGCTGTATTGGGTTTTTGGCTGTTGTTTTTGTTGCTATTTATAAATGAGGCTATAATAAAGATGCTGCTATGTAAGCAGCTGTCTCTGTCTCGATTATCTTCAGATGATAAGCTCCTAGAAGTAACTGGCACAAATACAGCACAAGAAAACATTTCAGTTGAAAGAATATAGTTGTATTTCCTTTACAATGTAACACATACTTGTGAGTAAAGAAAATTAATAAAGAAAGAAGAAAAGGCAGAATCTGAAAGAAACTGGAATGCCATTAACAACAGCTACATAGTGTATATATTTCCAGCCATAAATGTTTTATAGTTTTTAGTGCATATTAAAAAATATTAGATATTCTTCTTGATTAAAAAATATTAGGTGCTATGGAACAGTCCCTGCAAACTTTCCTGCTAATCAGAGCATCTTGGTCCTAGAGGCAGAGCACTGACCTGGGATGGAGATGTCTGACCCCCTCTCCTCAGTGAGTGTGGGGCTGTGGATAAAGCAGGACACAATCTTCGTAGAGACATTCCTGACCACAAGCGTGCTTTCTACATAGAACAAACCATCTTCATCTTGGATGCTATGCTTAGAGATAGTCAGCAACTTTTCTCCCGTGATGTCTTGCCAAGAAATCTGAGGTTCTGGGAACCAGCCTTTTGCAGTGCACACAAGCTGGAGTCCACTTTCCACAGATCCGTCCATGTGGATGTAAGGGTCAGACCCCAGACCTGTGGTGGAAGGACACAGCCCTGAGTCCCGAAGCCCATGGAGGCACAAATCACAGAGGCTGGGAGTCCAATGACATTGCATAGGGAGAGAGCAGAAGTTCAAGGTTCTGGGGAGCAAAAGGTGGCCCAAAGTCCTCTTCCCATTCAAACTTGTGTTCACATACACTTTATTTATACCCCGGTCTGGGTCCTTAAATTTTAGCATATGAGCAGTATTTTTATTCAGACCCAGACAAGAAAATAAGAGAAAGGGACATAATAATATTTTGTTTGTCTCTAGCACGGCAAACTAAGATGTGTTAAAATTTACTCATGAACTCCCTCATGCCACAGACTCTGCCTTTTTCATCTTAATATAATTGTGTCAGGCACTTTGATTTGTTGGATAATATCTTGACTCCAATTAAATAGAATATTTAATATAAAGTGAGACATAATTTCCAGGGAGAATATTCTTCTCATTTCTTTTGTTGGTGGTTGTGAACTTGGGGTGCAAATAGATAATCTGGGTCATGGAAAATGGGAAGCTTCATGTTGAGTTTCTGTATCTAAATACTCCATTCCATGGGAAAATGTTTTCAAGACATCCCAGTTTTATATAATCATGAAATTCTTTCTCTATTCAACACAACTCTCAAACCCAAATGAAGAGGATTCTATTTTCCATAGATGGTAGTTCTGTCTCTATCACTTGCTCAGGACAGAGACCCATTTTCTTCACCTAGAGCCTTAGAAAATGCATGGTTTCTTTTCAAATGTCCCTGATAGTGAAATGCCTTAGTACGTACCCTCTCCACTCCACATCTCAGAAGTATGTGGATTCTTTTTTTTTTTTTTTTTGCGGTATGCGGGCCTCTCACTGTTGTGGCCACTCCCGTTGCAGAGCACAGGCTCCGGACGCGCAGGCTCAGCGGCCATGGCTCACGGGCCCAGCCGCTCCGCGGCATGTGGGATCTTCCCAGACCGGGGCACGAACCCGTATCCCCTGCATCGGCAGGCGGACTCTCAACCACTGCGCCACCAGGGAAGCCCCAGTATGTGGATTCTTTCATCCATCTTGAATCAACTTGAACATAATAACATTAATAATCATACATAGGTGTTGAGACAAAATGTGTTAGGGAACAGAAAGAGGTCACATCAGCCAGAGATGTTAACATCTCCAGAGAACTATTTCCCTGATAAGGCAAATGGATTTGCCTGATTTTCTCTTTAGCACATGGAGGAGTTATTCCTGCCAGGGAACCATACGATAGTTTACTTTTTCTTTTAAATTAATTAATTAATTTATTTTTGGGCTGTGTTGGGTCCTCGTTTCTGTGCGAGGGCTTTCTCTAGTTGCGGCGAGCGGGGGCCACTCTTCATCGCGGTGCGGGGGCCTCTCACTATTGCGGCCTCTCCTGTTGCAGAGCACAGGCTCCAGACGCACAGGCTCAGTAGTTGTGGCTCACGGGCCCAGTTGCTCCGCGGCATGTGGGATCTTCCCAGACCAGGGCTCGAACCCGTGTCCCCTGCATTGGCAGGCAGATTCTCAACCACTGCACCACCAGGGAAGCCCACGATAGTTTACTTTTCAGGTATTTGTTTCTCCACAGAGACATCCTTTCTTCAGTCGTTCCCTTCTTCTGACTCTGTCCTACTTTGCTAACACAAAAATATCATGCAGACCCTTGTCGCTCACAATGGGTATGTCCCCAAAGCATCTGTGAACCCCCAATTCACTGAACACTAGTATACAGTAATCTCCATAAAAGCACCATGTTCTTAACGTCTTAGTCTCATCACTAGCTTTCTAACTTGAGGCGGCGTTACACAAAGAAACAATGTGTTCACATCTCAGTGACTGTGTACTTGAGGCTGAGTAGAGAACATGGATGCGGGGCAGTCTGCTAGGATCACTCACCCAGCAATTGACTTGCCCTTGCGCACTAGCCTATATGGCACAAATTCTTGCCTCAGCAAAACTGCTAGTGACTACATGTCATCAGTGTTAAATAATCCTCAAAAACAGTCAAAACTGTGTAAGTTAAATTTGGGGGAATTGTTTGTGAGTTCACTTTAAAGATTTCAGAACCACCTGCCTCCAAATGAATCAGGATAGAGGACTGGACAGGAGTGATTGCCTTGATGATTCGAAGGGAATTCTTCAATTGGAACCAAGCTTAACACAAATTAATATACTTCCTCTGAGACCCTATGTCTTTTCTGAGATACTCACCTGCTACGTTGAGCACCAAGCTTGTTTCTCCACAATAGTTTCCCTCTTGGAAACGGCACCAGTACTGCCCATGATCAGATGGCCGGATGTTGTGTATCTTCAGAGCCACACTTCCCTCAGTAACGTTGTCCTCTATCCACTCTACCCGGCCTCTGTACTCCTCCATCTGCATCTCCGTCACCTCAGCTCCATCCCGATACAAAAACACAGGTGTGCTGAGCTCTGAGTGGTACCACCTCACCTCCATGTGCATCGTGGTCCTCTTGGGGAGGAGCTGACAGGTTAATAGGGCATCTTCCCCGACCATGACCGGGGTAGGATGGGCAGAACCAATCACTCTAAAGTCATCTACAAAAGAGTGACAAAGAGAAACCGGGAAATGCCAACTGGAGGATCAATATGATTGCTTTGGGATGTCTACTCTATGAAAATGGAGGCACCTGGAGGAGGGAAAGTTTTATTTGCAATGTTTCAGAGAAACCCAGCATTATGATTTGCATGTTTGGTTGTACAGAGACAATCTCGTGTACTGAAAATAACACGCAGTTCAAAAATTTTAGTGTGATGGGCTTCCCTGGTGGCGCAGTGGTTGAGAGTCCGCCTGCCGATGCAGGGGACACGGGTTTGTGCCCCCGTCTGGGAAGATCCCACATGCCGTGGAGCGGCTAGGCCCGTGAGCTATGGCCACTGAGCCTGCGCGTCCAGAGCCTGTGCTCCACAACGGGAGACACCACAACAGTGAGAGGCCCGCGTACAGCAAAAAAAAAAAAATTAGTGTGAGTGCTAAATCTATTACTTACCAGCTGTGTGATTTGGGGGCAAATCCATTATTCTTGATGAGATTTTGAGATTTGCAATCTCAATTTCTTCATCTTTAAGATTTTAAAACCACCATCTCTGGGTTGCTTTTATTCTCAAATAAGTTAATGTGTAAATTGATTTTTTAATTGGGAACTTTATTAGTTAGTGATTTATTTTATATTTTACAGTGATTTATTTCCTAGTTAGTAATTTCACTTTGGTGACTGACATTGTAATCACTTTTCCTAAAATTTAGATAATAGATTTATTCAATAGATTTTTCAGCTTTTCAGAATTGTTTTTGTCTAGTCCTATGTAACGAACTGGGTTTATTTTGCTTTGTTTTGTTTCGTTTTGTTTTTGTCTGGACCAGGCAAGACTCCAGTTACTGGGGCTATGTAAAATGCAGTTTTCGCAAGGACATTTTGTGGTGGATTAAGGGTAGTGATTAGTGAAGTAAGTCAGAAAGAGAAAAACAAATATTGTATATTAATGCATATATGTGCAATCTAGAAAAATGGTACAGATGAACCTATTTGCAGGGAAGGAATAGAGACGCAGATGTAGAGAATGGACATGTGGACACAGGGGGGAAGGATAGTGTGGGACGAACTGGGAGATTAGGATTGACATATATACACTACCATGTATAAAATAGATAACTAGTGAGAGCCTGCTGTATAGCACAGTGAGCTCAGCTCCATGCTCTGTGATGACCTAGACGGGTGGGATGGCGGGGGAGGGAGGTCCAAGAGGGAGGGGATATATGTATACATATAGCTGATTCACTTTGTTGTACAGCAGAAACTAACACAACATTGTAAAGCAACTATACTCCGTGTTAAAAAAAAAACAAAACAGAAAAAAAGGCAGTGATTTGTATAAAGAGTTCAAGCCTTCCAATAAAATTTTAAGTCATGTTTGACGTCTTCTTTATCTGCAAATTGAAGAGCTGTTTAATAATTCTGTAGGTTCCTATGCTTAATAATTTCATATGTCATGTATATTATGTTTTTTCTCATCCTAAAATGCTCCAGGGCCATTTGCACTTTATGCAGGTCCGACACTCCTAAGAAGGAACTTCATCTCGTTTAGTTGCTGCTCAACATCAAGTAGATGGTGCTCAGAAGGTCACTATGGAACATAGATAGACATCTGCTTGCATTGTGTTGATGGAATCTGAATATAAAGCTAGAACTGAAGTCACACCATCTGGGTGACTTCTTTTACAGGTTAGGAAGGTGCATCCCATAGCAGGGAGGGCAGCCTCATCACATCATATAGTTTCTGACAGCCTCAGTTTGGAGCCTGTGTCTTCTGGTGTCCTATCCAATGTTTTTTCCCCACTTTGCAATCCTGCATTTTCCTTGGGGCTCTGATATTACCAGCTGACATTGAATTTTCACAACCCCTTTTCAAGGTACAATATTTTGACCGACAAATTTCAGCTACTGAGACTTCCAAGCCCATTTCTTAGAAGTCTCCTTCTAGTTTCTTATTTCCAAGTACTTTTATGCTGTTTAATTTATGGTAAGAAGCAGCCACTTTTTTCTCACCCCAGAAGTGTTGTCCTAAATAGAAGCAGGAGAACGGATAACTTACTGTGTTCCAGGTACTGATTCAAGTGTTTTCTATGTATAGCCTGCTTTAATCTTAAAGGCTGTGCTAAGCTATGAGATGTAGGTAGGTTGTTATTCTTATCATAAAGATGAGAAAACTAAGGCAGAAGGTATTCAAGTAACTTTCCAAAGGTAACACAGCTGGAGGTGGAGGAGCCCTTTTTATAACACAGGTGCTTTGACCCCTGAATCCCCACTCTGCACCCAGAATGGACCTCTGAGATACTCGAATATGCAGTAAAGGGAAGAAGAGCATCCTACCTGACTGCTTCATGCTGAGCAGTACAAAGAAAAAGGAGGCAACTACACCAGACAGACTGTATCCTGGAAAATCCACCATCTTCCCTGGAACAAACACAAGAGAAAATATGACTGCACCTAAATGAGGCTGTAATACAGCAAGCATTTCTGTGGTTTCCAGTGGTTACGTAGACATAACGAGAAATAAACATCAACACCTTCCACAATCAAATGATGAAATGGGCTCGGTTCCCTTTGTCTGCATTTATCGGTCATTTCCAACCTCTTACTTATTGTGTTGTACTTTAAACTATTTGGGGTCCCCGAGGGAAGATTTCTGATTTAAATGAAAATATCTTCTGGGCTAAAGAGACAATAATATTTAGATAATTTAAAAAAATCTCCTTAGACCCATTTATTCTGAGCATGCAGAATTTCAGAGCCCTCCTTCCAGTCCCTCCTGCAAAGTCCTTCATCTCTACGGTCTCCAAGATGTAAAGGGAAGAGCAGAAAGGCTCTGCATCCTCATGCTATAGCCAGGAAGCCATTACTAGGGCCTCGGGAGGACCCAGGGACAGGGGATGCCTTGGAAAGGAAAGGAAAGAATAGTGGAAATGGTGATACAGAAGAAGACTGGCAAAGAAATGACTTGAAAGACCTTTCAGTATCATTTAGAAGACATATAGAAATGAATCTTAAAAAATAGCCCAACTGGCAGAGATGGGCAAACCCAACATGCCCATTGTACCAGCATTATAAAAATACTTCTACACAGGGCTTCCCTGGTGGCGCAGTGGTTGAGAGTCTGCCTGCCGATGCAGGGGACACGGGTTCATGCCCCGATCCGGGAAGATCCCACATGCCGCGGAGCAGCTGGGCCCGTGAGCCATGGCCGCTGAGCCTGTGCATCCGGAGCCTGTGCTCCGCAACGGGAGAGGCCACAGCAGTGAGAGGCCCGCGTACCACAAAAAAAAAACAAAACAAAACAAACAAACAAACAAACAAAAACTTCTACACAGATTTTAAAAAGTTTTAAAACTACCAGGAAAAAAAAAAAACTAGAATGCTAACTTTAGTTTTGGAAAATGAAAAATTCAGAGTGAAAGACATCTAAGACTTATTCTATCTGCTGTGTCAAGTGTTTTATGGAAAGAAAAACTTGCTTCGCACCAAATACAAGAACCTGCACAGGAGCAATGATAAGTTACTGCTTCTCTCTCCCGGTAAACTAATGTCAATACGATTTTATAGAGCTGGGGCGGGGGGACAACAGTCATCTGAAATGGGGATGATGAACCATGTGGTTCAGGAGATTATTTTTACTCCATTAGGACTGTTTACTTTCTAAAGTGATGCATACTTTCATCTAAAATATCTCTAGGAAAAGTGATACAAATCCAGTCACAAAGCCACAATACCTGAAAGAGTGCTCAAATATTTATGGAAAATTAGACTGAGCATTAGAAGACAGCACAGAACAGTACTAGTTTGCCACTTAAAATAGATCAGTCATGTCCCCTCAGATGAAAGGAAATTGCCTTCTTGACTCCTTGACTCCTCCTGTGAAAAGCAGAAACATGTTATTCCACCAAGTAAAAGCAAAGAAAACCCACAAAGACCATGCTAAGCATCACTGCCCTTTCCTGTGAGATAAGAAGGACTCACACTTGCTACAAACCAGTTTATAGGTTTGTGTTCCTTTAGGCTCTTCATGTGAAAGCCGAGGGGAAACCTACAAATGCCCTCTAGAAAAAAAGCTGTCCAAATCATTGAAGCTTTTGAAGAAATTGTGAAAATGCATCTTAACCTTCAGTGATTCTCAGAAAGAGATTTGTGAGAGAGTATAAACAGGATGAATAAATGCCTTTGACCAGGGTTCTCATTGGGGATGGAGATGGTTTTGCCCTTGGAGGACATTTGGCCAATGTCTGCAGACATGTTTGGTTGTCACACCTCAGGGGAGGGGTCGCCCAATGGGTATTAGCCAGGGATGTTGCTAAACATCCTACAATGCACAGGAAAGCCCCTACAGCAAAGAATTACACAGCCCAAAATGTCAATAATGCCAAGGAGAAGCATTGCCATAGACCATCGGCCATCAGCGTGCTGAAAATCTTTGGCACTTTTTTTTGTAAATAAATAACTGGACTCACATTGTAAGCGTTAAATCAAAACATTTTAATCATAAGCTTTTGACATCTCCATGTTATGACTTGAATGTAAGCAAAGAATCTTCTGAAACCGCCACTGATATTAAATATGGTAAACTTTGATATTGTCAAGTGATATGACATAATATGCATGTGTTTCATCAAATTCTCAAAAATCCATGTTTCATTTAGTTTTCTGGATAAAGTGCAACTGTTAAAATGAGGTGATAAGTGGTGGTATTTAGGCATTGGGTAAATAACAATTCCAGATTTCAAGGTCTATGCATGCTCTATTAAAATTCATGCCAAAGAAAATTACAAGTTTCTACATGTCATGGGTTGTTAGAGGATTTTTTTTCAGTAAATAACCTCAAAAGTTAAATTCTCAAAATGCCAAGTAACCATAGTAATTAACTGGTGATAATGAATTAAATCAGTTCACGAAGTTTGAAGCTTATTTATCTACATACACTTGAACAATAGATCCCCATTTTTATAGAGAGAAAGCAAAGTAACATGAGATTTCTTGGAGCCAAGGTGACTTTGTGTTTATCCGTGACCTTGAGAATCTCACTCTATTTCCTTGAACCTCTCCTTTCTCTCCTCTCTGAAGGAGACAATGATTCCTAAAATTTTTCCAGCTGCATCATCGCCATGTGACAGACAAGGAAGCAAGGCTCAGAGGCACAAGCACAACATCCGACATGACAAAGGAGTCATGTGATCCTGGTTTTCTGAGGTTTAATCTAGAGCCCTTTCCTCACCCAGCCTGCTTCACAGCAATATTGTGAGGCTTGAATACACTATGGCAGCACTTTGAAAAATGTAAAATGGAGTTGAGTATAAAATAGAAATAGGGGGACTTCCCTGGTGGCGCAGTGGTTAAGAATCCACCTGCCAATGCAGGGGACATGGGTTTGAGCCCTGGTCCGGGAAGATCCCACATACCACGGAGCAACTAAGCCCATGCGCCACAACTACTGAGCCCACATGCCACAACTACTGAAGCCTGCGCTCCAGAGCCCTTGAGCCACAACTACTGAGCCCACGTGCTGTAACTACTGAAGCCTGCGCTCTAGAGCCCGTGAGCCACAACTACTGAGCCCATGTGCTGCAACTACTGAAGCCCGCGCGGCTAGAGCCTGTGCTCCACAACAAGAGAAGCCACCTCAATGAGAAGCCCGTGCACCGCAACGAAGAGTAGCCCCCGCTTGCCACAACTAGAGAAAAGCCCATGCGCAGCAACGATGACCCAACGCAGCGAAGATTAATTAATTAATTAATTAATTAATTAAAAAAAATACAAGTAGGTGATATGACGACAAGGGGCAGAGGGCCCCTGACAGGTGTCTCTATGCCCTGCTTCATCATCTTAGTCAACTTCCCTTTCCTCCCCTAGCCGTCCTCCACCAGAGAGTCTCCAAACCACTCACGTGTCCCCCTCTTTGCTTGGGGGAGAAACCTGGGGCTGCTGGGGCTTCTCCTCACTGCATCTCAGCTGTACCCTGCATCAACAGAGCAGATGTCCAAAGACAGGTCAGAGCTTGAAGTGCTGACTGGAGCAAGAATTGAGGGACAGCCAGATGGGGTGGAGGCAGCCCCCGTCCCCCAGGGCCTTGGGTGGAGGAGGATTTAAGCCATCTCACCCAAACTGAAGGAAGAGTCCGATCCCTGAAGATGAGATTCCAGTCAGAATCGCATGTTAACCTCCTGGCTGTAATCCTCTGGAAAGTGAAACTGAGACGGTGAGTGAACTTTGGCTGCGTTTAGTTATGAGTTCTTTAGAGCTGCAGACCAAACCGTGACATTTACACTCCTCACCCTTCCTCAGAAAGCCAGGTCCCATCAGACACCCATCTGGGCCATCTCATCAGGTCCTCACACAGCATCTCAGGCTGTCTGTCTGTCTACAGCATCCCCTCTACCTACCCATACGTCAAGGATTTCCATCTACTGCCAAGTTTCCACCAGAATACAGTGCGTATGGGGCTTAGAGTTGGAAGCACGACTGAATACCAAATATCCTTCCCCTCTTTTTTTTTTTTTTTTGCAGTATGCGGGCCTCTCACTGTTGTGGCTTCTCCCGTTGTGGAGCACAGGCTCCGGACGCGCAGGCTCAGCGGCCATGGCTCACGGGCCCAGCTGCTCCGCGGCATGTGGGATCCTCCCGGACCGGGGCACGAGCCCGTGTTCCCTGCATCGGCAGGCGGACTCTCAACCACTGCACCACCAGGGAAGCCCCCTTCCCCTCTTTTTACTGATGAGAAAACAGAGGCCCAGAGAAAGGAATTACCTTCTCCAGGATCAGAGCGCCAGGCCAAAGTCTCCTCCGTGCTAGTTTATTGCTCTTTTAACTTTGGTTCTTTATCTTTGCTGGGTAATAAAGAGATTAATTATTCTCAGACATTAAACCAAAGAAATTTAATAAGCTTCTCAACACAATATTCAGGCACAAAAATTATAATGATGGAAGTTATAGGTACATTTTGTGTGTGTGTGTCTGTTTTGGTTTAAGTTAGATTTTCCTTTAAAGTCCTCTTAAGTCCATTTTCTTGAATCAGAGTGCAAGTACCCCGGGGGGTCTGCAGATATGGGCATACTTCCTTTAATTATGCTTCCCAGATATCGCATTTTTTTTAAACAAATTGAAGGTTTGTGGCAACTCTAAGTCAAGCAAGTCTATTGGCACCATTTTCCCAACAGCATCTGTTCACTTCATGTCTCATGTCACATTTTGGTAATTCTTGCAATACTTCTAACTTGTTCTTTATTATTATTTTTGAATGGTGATCTGTGATCAGTGATCTTTGATGCTACTCCTACAGCTCACTGAAGGCACAGATGATGACTAGCATTTTTTAGCAATAACGTATTTTTAATTAAGATATGTACTTTTTTAGACATAATGCTACTGTACACTTAATAGACTACAGCACAGTATAAACATAACTTTTATAAGCACTGGGAAGCCAAGAAATTTGTGTGACTCACTTTATTGCGCTACTTGCTTTATTGTGGTGGTCTGGAATCACACCAGCAGTATCTCTGAGGTATGCCTGTATATTCTCAGGAATTCAAGAGTTCTCCAGAACAATTTTTTCTTTTTAAAATTTTTATTTATTTATTCTTGGCTGTGTTGGGTCTTTGTTGCTGTGCGCGGGCTTTCTCTAGTTGCGGCAAGCGGGGGCTACTCTTCGTTGTGGTTTGTGGGCTTCTCATTGTGGTGGCTTCTCTTGCTGCTGAGCATGGGCTCTCCGTGCGTGGGCTTCAGTAGTTGTGGCACGTGGGCTTCAGTAGTTGTGGCACATGGGCTCAGTAGTTGTGACTCTCGGGCTCTAGAGTGCAGGCTCAGTAGTTGTGGCTCGCAGGCTCTGGAGTGCAGGCTCCGTAGTTGTGGAGCACAGGCTTAATTGCTCAGCAGCATGTGGGATCTTCCCGGACAAGGGCTCGAACCTGTGGCCCCTGCATTGGCAGGCGGATTCTTAATCACCACGCCACCAGGGAAGTCCCTCTCCAGAACAATTTAAATTTAATTTCAGGTGTTCATTTCAATGTAAAATAGAAGCATGTGCAACATTATGGTGTGCTGGTGTTTAAGCTGATTTTTTTTCCTGAAGTTTCTTCCTCTCCTCTGGTATGATCAGCCCATATTTGGGCCATCTAACTTGAAACTGCTATTCTTAAAGAAGAATTTTTTTCCCTCCAATCTTCAGTGTAGATAAAGACCCTTCTCATTGTGGAGGATGAGGGGATTGAAGAGGAAAAAAAAATAATTAAACATTGGTGAAAGTTCCTTTACCCTGTTTCTTTCTCTCAATGAGGGTAGAAGGGACCGTGCTGCACTTCACCTCTGATTCCCAGAATGGCAGAGGTGCCACAGACATCTCTCTCCTACAACAGAACCAAAGAGCAGCAGCAAAGGGAAAGCTACCCAAGGCAAGAAGAATTGGGCCCTGGAAGCTTCAACTATTAGAATGAAAATTTGCTCCCTAAAATGCTGGCATGGGATGATACAGGAAGAGGAGAGCGATGGTATGGATATAACAGTCATCATCACCAATATGGGAAGGGCAGGGACGAGCAGGGGCAGTGTGACCATGACATACAGTGGGAGTCAACGCTGTAAATATGAGGAGAGCCTTCTGCACCAGTCCTGCACCACCTCCTACCTGGGGACTTAGAAATAACCCTGGGCAGAGAGCTGTTTTTAAATTATTAATTGTTGTGAAAGCCATGGAATTTTCTGGAAATTACTAGATTGACCCCTTTGCTCTAAGACATTATAGGGCTTGACATAAAAATTAGGATCAGTGGGCTTCCCTGGTGGCGCAGTGGTTGAGAGTCCACTTGCCGATGCAGGGGACACGGGTTTGTGCCCCGGTCCGGGAGGATCCCACATGCTGCGGAGTGGCTGGGCCCGTGATCCATGGCCGCTGAGCCTGTGCGTCTGGAGCCTGTGCTCCGCAACGGGAGAGGCCACAACAGTGAGAGGCCCGCGTACTGCAAAAAAAAAAAAAAAAAAAAAAAATTAGAATCAGTAATAGGAAAACACAGAAATTTATTTTTTCACTCCCAATTTTGTGGTATGAAAATATTCTATTCATGACACATATTCTGTATCATCTTCATGGTATATGCTGTTGGAATTTTCCCAGGACCTTAGGACTTGTCTTTGTGCCTTGTTTATGGTCAGTCACATTAGCACCAACTGACCACTTAAAGAAGCTCTATTTAAAATTTTATGCATCTCTTCACAAAAGGCCCGTACATACACTTTTTCAAGGGGACCCCAGTTTTGAAATAAGAACTGTGTCCTGAATTATGCTGTGGATTATGGATATTCATTTTGTGTAGAGACATGTTGGTATGTGGAAGGGAGGCATGAAAACAAGACAAATGCTCCTATCAGTGAGGAAAACAGGGAGAATGATTCCAGAGAAGGCAGGAGGGAGGATGGAGGGAAAGGGTGTCATACATACATATGGCCACCAGAGGGCAGCAGAGACATGCTCACTCTCTGCCCCTCAAGGGCTTTTGTTCAAAACCTGATTCACTTCAGACCTTTCCTCCTCCAAATGCTACTGTCCTGTATGACACACATTCATGACTCTCTTAGCTAGTAGATGACAAAAGGAGCCCTGAGCTTAGGATGCCTGAGATTTAAATTCTAGTTTTGCTATAAATTTGGGCAAGCTTCTTCTTTGGATAAGTCTGTTCATTTCTGAGGTTTCAATTTCATTAGCTTTAAAATGTGTGCTACTCACCTTTAAACATTCCTAAAGGGTATGTGAAAATATAACTGTGACACAAAATCCCTATTTAGGTTTCATTATTGGGAGTAGAGAGTCTTGGAAAGGCCAGAGGCTAAAACAATAGGGGAGATAAATGAAAATAAGAAAAAATGTCTTATTGAGAGAGGACATCAGGACTCTGGCTATGAATTCAGAGAAATTCAGTTGATCACTGTCAACTTCTATTTGGGGGACCTGGTGGAAATCTATTTTGAGAGTTGTCTGGTGGACTCACCATAAAGGTAATAATTATTTCATGGAGTCCCCTAGCAACGGGTCTTATAAATGTAGAGTTCTCTCTGGGCAAAAGAAAGAAAAAGTATCAACTCAACTCTCATATCCTGGTGGCATAGCAGTCTATCACTCTACTGTCTTCTTGGTTTGTTTTCTGACTAGAGGGGAGAAAGCACTGGCAGGGCTCTGAGATGCCCACCCAAATGCTGAGGCACGTGTCTAATGTTCCCCAAAGCACAGAGTGGGGAGGGGGGTTGATGCTCAGAGTTGGACGGTGGCCTTTCTTCATATGTATGACCACAGTGCAGTTGGCACCTCGGGAAGCGTAACCTTCTATGTCTCTCTTCTCCATCACCCTTGACGCTCTGGAACAACTACAGATAGGAAAGTCTGACTCTCGCTGTTGTTTGGAAGAAGCCCGAAGCTCTAAAATCTTGTTTAAAAGAACATTTCTTGGATCTGTTCCTCTCGCAAATGTGTTTTTCTGACACAGGATAAAAGATAATTAGCTTTGGGCTTCCCTGGTGGCGCAGTGGTTGAGAGTCCGCCCGCCGATGCAGGGGACACGGGTTCGTGCCCCGGTCTGGGAAGATCCCACATGCCGCGGAGTGGCTGGGCCCGTGAGCCATGGCCGCTGAGCCTGCGCGTCCGGAGCCTGTGCTCCGCAACGGGGGAGGCCACAACAGTGAGAGGCCCGCGTAACGCTAAAAAAAAAAAAGATAATTAGCTTTGATAGAGAGGGCTGATTCCCTCACTTGAAGGTAATATTTGAGCCTAAAATGAGGAGTTCAAGCTACCCGTAACAGGGACAGTAGGGGGAGGAAGTAGACCCACCAGGGTGCTTAGTGTGCAGGAGGAAGCTGACCAAACAGGTGCAAGTCAGCAACCCTGACCTCTGGGAATGTTGCACCCCAAAGGGTGGTGTGTTCCCAGGTATAAACAGCCTGAAGATTAACCCAAGTCCTGAAGGGGTAGAAGCAAGTTACTCTGTGTCCGTGGCCATATTGGAGGCCCCGCTGTGATACCTCAGGTCCATAGATATGAAGGTGATATGGTAATAAATGCTCGGGGCAGAGCTCTGAGGACTCCTTGGTGTGTATGCCTCCCTGTCCTACTCTACCTTATCCAGTGTCACCTTGGCCTCAGTAGGGGACACAATGGACATGGAATTGTGTTTCCCTTCCGGAGACCTGCGGGGCTTAGGGCCATGACCATGTTCCTTTAAATCAAAAGGAAGCACGGCATTGCCGTCTGGCCAAAACCCAGGAGGAAAAAGAATCAGTGACAAAGTGAGATCCTACGGACTGAGGAATCATTTAAAGGAGAAGGAAGAATATAGTGATTTCTAAAGTTCCTGCCACAAAAATAGGATAACTGTAATACTGTGATTGGCCCCAAGGGCTCTCATTCAGATCCAGCTTTCTTAACAAAATCTCCCCATCTTACAGATTTTCCACCAGAAGTCAGTATAAAAATAAAAAGCAGTGGAATTTCTGCACAGTGGTGCTTAAAACACTGAAACATTTAGGATTGGGGGACTGAGCTTACTCCTAGCTGAAGAGCTCATTGTACTGTTAGAGCCATCCCAGTCTTAGAATCCAAAAAGTGTCTGACAAACCAGTTCCTCCTTTGAAGTGTTTAAATTTTTTAAAATGTACTTTTAAATTTCAGTTTTTACTTTGAAATTTACTTTTGTGAGAAAGTTACAGAAGTGTAAACACAGTCACTAATTATCATCCATGACTTTTTGAAAGTGATAAAATTATGTAAAATTGATTCCGCTGCAGGTTTTAGCCTGTAGGAGTGAAGCTCATGGGAAGAGTTGGTGAAACAAACACTAATGCACTAGCAAACTAGCACAGGTGCCTCAGTTTGGGAATTAGGAGGACCACAGGATCTGTCTTAATAACTGCAAACTCCTCCCAGGACCCCAGAGAATGCACAATCACAGAGATAGCCAAGCATCTCACACCGGAAATAGGAGAACCTTCTGAATGTTGGGGAAAAAAGGGTTAAAGAAAAGCACACCAACCTAGCAAGCCTCCTGCCTTTGCACCCTTGTACCCTGCCATACTTCCTTGGTTCAAATACTGCGCTTGGCCCTCTGGCACAGTCCCAAGCAGGTTATTGCAGTTCCTCATGTGACCAGTAGATGGCATGTTTGTCCAAGAACGTGCACCAGGTTTCAAGGAGGCTAGCGACATTCTGAGTGAGGTGGGGAGGGCTGAGAGCTGGGTCCTAAAATGTCCCAGATCCTAACTTCCAGTCTCTTCCTTTCATAAATTTTGCGAAATGGGAGCAGAAATAGGAAAACTGATGCTGCTGAATCTGCTCCAGTCTCCTGGGGCTCCAGAATTCGGTGACTGAACCACCCTGTAGGTACAGGTGGGGATGGGAAAAGAAGAGAAGGAGAGAAAGACACGGAAAGAGAGACTGAAGGGGAGGCGAAAGGAAAAAGGAAAGGTTTCTTGAGAGAGAGGCTGCTTCCTTATCTTACATTCATTGTTACCGTGTTTCATCACCAGGTACTCTTAAAGAAGCAACGATGAAAAAATTATAAATCCAGTTCTCAAGGGCATTTACAGTTTTAAGAGGAGAGAACATAGGCACTAAATTATAATAGCTCAGTGACGAATGAGGGAGTCAAGAAAATCTTTATGGAGGAGATGCTTCACGGGATGGAACATACGGCATAGTTCATACTTCACTGACAGCTGTGAGCCACAGGTGTAGGAGCTGGCGGGTGTGGAGCATCCATCAGGGACACGGAGCTTTCAATATCGGAGAAATATCTACTTGAGGACATATGTGAGAATAAAGAGCATTCCAGATATTGGCAGAGAGAAAGGAAATCTACACCCTGAAGGCTATGAAAATTATTTAAACTGGAACATGGAAACAATTGGTGACTAGTTCCATGATCAGGTCTAAGACGTTTAATTAAATGTATCTGGTTGTAATTTAACATAAAATTGGGTGTTAGAAACAATCTTTAA
This sequence comes from Hyperoodon ampullatus, assembly GCF_949752795.1. Taxonomy (NCBI): domain Eukaryota; kingdom Metazoa; phylum Chordata; class Mammalia; order Artiodactyla; family Ziphiidae; genus Hyperoodon; species Hyperoodon ampullatus. Next base: position 81,838,725 of record NC_136923.1, on the reverse strand, counting down.
AATATTCTTTAATTTTTTTGATTAATCAGGCTTTATTTCTCAAAATAATATTACTTTAGAGTTTAATATGAGCCGAGCAGATTTCCCGTTGTTTCAGACTCTTTTTGACAAAGAATGAACATTGCAGCCTGGAAAGCATTTTATATGATTACATAGAAAACCCTAAGAAAGTTACTAAAATGTCTAGAATGTGTGAATTTAACGAGGGCAATATACAGCAAAACAATTGTAACCTTATATGCTAGCAGCAGAATACTGCGTATAAAATTAAAAAGTAATTCCAATAGCAATAAAAACATAAAATACTTAGAGATGAGTTTAACCAAAATATGTTTGCTATCTCTACAGTGAAAACTATAAAGCTCTGATAAGAGAGATAAATGAAATCTCAAATATATGGAGAGATAGTATATGGCTGGTTGTGGAAGGATTGATATTGTTGAAACACCAGTTCTCCTCAACATAATCCTTATCAATGTTCCCAGCAGGTTTGCTTTGTAGAAATAAACAATTCTAAAACTTATAGTATGCAGGGTAAAAAAAAAAAAAGTGGTTAAGGCAAGAAGAAGCATTCTACAGCAAAGATACCTAAATTATATACAAATATGAAAAGTTGTTCAACCTCCTCAGTACTAATCAGAGGAATGCAAACCAAAAACACACTGGAAAAATAATAAAAATGTCAAAACATTTCAGTTGTAAGCAAGGATGTGGAACAATGTTTCTGCCAGTATACAGCTGATGGGAGTACAAATTGATGCAGTCATTTTGGAAGTCAAAATTACATAGTAACATTGAAAATATGTACATACTGCATTATGCTCTTAAATATACACCTAGAAAAACTGTTGAGAGCTCATAACAACTTTATTCATAAGAGCAAAACATTGAAAACCACTTAAGTATCTGTTAACCATGGAATGCTTAAATAACTTTATATATCTTCATATAATTTTTTTTTTCAGTACGCGGGCCTCTCACTGTTGTGGCTTCTCCCGTTGCGGAGCACAGGTTCCGGACGCACAGGCTCAGCGGCCATGGCTCACAGGCCCAGCCGCTCCGCGGCATGTGGGGTCTTCCCGGACCGGGGCACGAACCCATGTCCTCTGCATCAGCAGGCGGACTCTCAACCACTGCGCCACCAGGGAAGTCCTCTTCATATAAATTATAGCTAAATTCACAAACATAAATAACACTTTTAGGGCTATTGAAAGTGACCTTCACCTGGATTTTCGGAGTGGTGCATATTCGGCATTGGCTCCCTCCTGCTGGCCACTGTGTAGGGCATTAGAGTCACTCTCGCACAGTAACCAATCACTTTCTGATAGTGTTCCATGCTGACAGTGCTCTTAAGCAGCACAATAATCATAATTCCCTTGTGGACGTGACCACCCCCTGGAAGAACTCAGCAGTCCCACAATCCTCACTTCTTGCCTAAATAAGATCAGCTTAGCTGAAATTAATTCCTGGTACATGATGACTGGTGTGTAGTTGACATAATCAGAAGACATAAAAGCAGGAAACATCACCAAGGAGGAGAATGTCCATGTGGGGAGAACGCTGTCTGCAGCTGCTCACATGGTCAGATTTTTTTCTCTGGTCTGGAAACCATTCAGAGATTTTTATCATAAAGAACCATTTACATCAGCAGAGGAGAAGTGTGAGGGAAAATCCAGGAACCGTTGTTGAAATTAGGCAGCTCTCCATGATAAGCTCTATGTTTGGCTCCATGGTGCAGTGACATTATTTATTCTGGGAACCAGTTCCAGCTTCTGCCTTCAGTTGTGGCTTCTGCTGCTCCAATTACCGATACCTGCAAAGCCCAGGCCAAAAGTCCCTTATTCTAGGGCTTCTCTGCTTGTCCTCCCCTCCCTCATGATTACTTTTAACAGCTTCATTGCACTGTTGTGTGTCTGTACTTTATTTGTTCAACCTGTCACTTGAAATGGACATCTGAGCTGTTTCCAGTCTTTTCCTACTGCACATAATTTTGCAGTAACTAGACTCATATGCCCCTTGGGCAATTTTTCTTGGGGACCAGTAAGACTGGCAGGACCAAGGAAAACTAAATCTATACAGAGAAGAGGAATGGCAAAAAAATGTTGTCAGGAAAGCACCAAAGCCCCCTCCAACCCTGGCCTACACCCTAGAACATCAGAGCCAATCTGAGACAAACTTTATAGGTTTATGGACCCTGACCTTCTGCACCAAACTTGCTCCAACTTTCCAGAGCCATCACCTTGAAGCATGCTGAACATATAGGCAGATTGTCAAGGGTGAGGGATGCCTCCAGAACAGGAATATAATCCAAAGAACCGGCTTCTCTCTCAGGGCAACTCACAATAATATATCAGATCCTTCACAAAAGAAAAAAATATGTATATCTCTAGGGCTCCTACCTTTTCTCCAGGGTCTTCTGTGTTGTGTACTGGACCTCTGGTGAGACCCTTCCTTGTGATTTCAGATTTGGGGTCTGAACAGGCTGAGTGGGTGTGGGGGTCATTGGCAGCCCTATCACCTCCCCTCCACCCTTATCTCACTGCCCAGCACCACACAGCCATTCCTACTTGAAATTTTATCCTTATACCTTCTCCAGGTGGGAGCCAGCATAAAGCAGAAATTGATTCTTTGTGCAGGTTAAGTGCCTGGTCATCACTCTTGGCTTTCTCTCTTGGCCTCCAGACATGCCTACAAGGCTCTGCATAAGCAAGTATGGGTCTCTAGCTGCTGACCATTATCAGCAGTTGCTCTGCTGTCTTGTCCAGGGCCAAACAGCCATGCCACAGCTGAATATGTTGAGTTATTTCCCCACGTGTGACATCAGTTTCACAGAAGCCTGACAGGAAGTCTACCCAATTGCAACAGGAGTGCCACTGAAACCAGCCTGATGAGGGGACACGTGGGAACAGTGTCATCCAGTGCCTGGTTGTTTAATGATGCCCAGTGAGTACACTGGTGCATGATCCAGGTGTGACATGGTGCAAGCAATATGAATGGAACATACCTCCACCATTCATGTGGGGTCACCATCAGGGACACATCCTAAGTGTTATAAAAGCTCCTACCCAAGACTAGGCTTTCCAGATCATGGACTTTACGTGCCTAAAGGTTTAATGATGGTAACCCTTACCTCACTTTTTCACAGGAGACTTCCTGTTCACTGTATTCCCCACCCCTTTCCCCAGAATCCCAGGGATATCTGCAGAGTCCAGGTGAACGTCAATCCATGTGAGGGATGGAGGACCCTTTGCCCACACCTTCCTTTGGGGACTCTAGAGAGCTTTTTAAGGAAAGTCCCAGCTTTGTAGTAGGGAGGAGGCTGCAGCGGTGGTACATCTCCCTGGCATTGAGCATCAAGACGATCCCAGACAGGGTAATGCCAGAGGAAGAGGTGCTCTCCTGTGCTGTGAGTGCTTTCAGAGTAGACAGAAACATGTTTCCTGCAATCCACATATACTGAAAACCTAAATTATCCATGCAGGTAGGAGCAAAGCAATTCACAAAGAGAAATGGTAGAATTTCTTGATTCCCAAAGCAGCGTTGATAGACAGCAAGAGTGACGTCATGCAAAAAACAATAATGAGTCTAAAGATAGAAATAGCATCTTAAGGATATTCAAGTACCGATTCCAAAAGTATTATTTTAAAAAAAAATTTTAGTGTTTTCATGTGATGTACATTGGGACAAATCAGAAGAAATACAAATATGAAATGTCATATGGAAGTTAAACCCATTGGTTATTAGACTTAATCATGAACATATAGGGAAACTACCTGCCTCAAACTTTCTGCCACTTTGATAAATCACAAAGTGGTGGTGATAAGGAGACTTGTTTGGGGCTATGGTCCTACTACAGGAAAATGGGGGAAGAGTGGTCAAAGCAAGATGGGACATTAGTAACCCCTTTATCTGTGTAAATGTAGAAGCAGACACTTATTAGAGGGGGATCTCTAATAACACTGAGGATGTCTCATATACACATATATGTGCAAAAACTAAATAAAATGAAAAGTGTCCATGTATGAAGGCCCAGGGAATCTTCTTAGGTTTAATCAAATATTCAGGCTTACTTAGCTCTCAGATTCATTCAGAAGGATAGCAGACAGAATCAAAGCATTTCAAGGGAGCAGCATCTGATCATTCTCTTCAGTGGGAGAAGTTCTTGAAACAGTCCATAATGCAGACCAGGTGCTGGTCTCTGCCCACCTCGTCCCTAAGTGACAGCTTAGGTGCAAGATGAATTTACACCTGTGAAAGTGGCATCTACCCTGTGGTAGAATCCTCATCCTTTTGGAGTCAATGCCTTTTGCATCAAGTTCATGAGCGTAGCTTCCAGACCCCTGGTAAGTGCATGCCCAATTACAAGGGTCACTGCATTCAGAGATGCCCAAGCTATGTATGGGTTCCCACACTTGTTATAATTCATCAGATATTCCTCCTAGCCAAATACAACTTACCAAGCAAAAGCCATTTTTACAATAGATAATTTTGTCTAGAAAGTTAGCTGACGTTCTTCCTTTCTTAGGTTTCCTAAAAAGAGCTAGAGATTTAGTCTAAGATTAAATTTGTCCTGGAGAAATAGAAAGGGTATTAAACTTTTACCCGCAAGAATGAAAGTGATTTACAGTTACTTGTTTTCTTTATCAAGCATCATTTTGTTTTTCAAATAACTTAAAAGAAACACATTGGGCTTCCCTGGTGGCGCAGTGGTTGAGAGACCGCCTGCCGATGCAGGGGACACGGCTTCGTGCCCCGGTCTGGGAAGATCCCACATGCCGCGGAGCGGCTAGGCCCATGAGCCATGGCCGCTGAGCCTGTGCGTCCGGAACCTGTGCTCCGCAACGGGAGAAGCCACAACAGTGAGAGGCCCGCGTACCGAAAAAAAAATAATAATAAAATAAAAAAGAAACACATTCCATGTTTTGTTTGTGTGCTTATCCAAAAAAAAAGCATTGTGATGCTTAGTGTAAAAAGATTTTAAAGGTTTTTAAATTGCAAACCATTTAAGCAACCTAATTAGATCAAACACATCTGGGAATTTCTGAGTGTGTACACGAGGAAAAAATTAGTTAAAGCATCCTGACTTTTAAAATCTTAGATCATTCACTAGCTTTCTGAATGCTCAATGTCAAAAAAACTGATATGAAGAATTAAATACTATTGACCACAAGAGGGAAGCCTAGTCCCACTTTTACTACGCTTTAGAAAACAAACAAACAAACAAAACCTCAAAGGAAAGCCACGTTTACTAAGAGCCTTTAAAATATTCACCAATAAACACAGTGTACAAGACAAAACAACTGTCATCCCCACCTGAGGCTGCATTTGTGATGGGAATGGTTTTAATGTTTTGAATGGACTCATTCTTGGACTCCACATATTACTGGCTATGGAGTTAGAGACGTGATTTACAAAACTACCTTCCCACTTTCTAAGTGAGACATTGACCAAAGGGCTAGACTTCTGTAAATCTTGGTTTCCTCAGAATAAATTGGAAATATAATGGTAATATTTAATATGATATTTACTATTTTATTAGTAATATTTTAATTGGTAAGGGAGAAAGACCGCACCAAAAAAAAAAAAAAAAAAAGACTTTCAGTAAAACCAATGACAGTTCTCTGGCCGATTTCTCACCTTTCTTTCTATCATAAAACTTCAAAGTTCAAAAGTAACCTTATATCAAAAATAGGAAATTCTCTCTCATCATAGTTAGATAAAAACATTGATTTTGCTAAAGCATTTTACGGCATTGGTCATTTCTCATGTATTATCCTATCTAAGTCTTGAAATGCCCTGTGTGTTAGATGACATTCATCCACTCATGTTCTCCCGTGTTCTACTGTGATCACCTAACAAACTTCCCTCTTACACTGTACACTTGACCCGTGCTATGTCAATGCAAACGAGAGCCACCTTCTCATCATGACCTCTATTTTTTGAAAATTTCTTTCATTTATCATAACATTCAGACTTGAAACCTAACTACAAGGTACTTTTTGATCATTTTCTACCACCTTCCTTATCCTAATCCAGCCAGTAAGCAGTCCTAGGGATTCATTCCTCACGTTCAACTTTGCCACGGGTTGGCAAAGATGATAGATGGAGCTGGAAATGGCTCTGAAAATAATTTGCCAAAACGTGGAAGGAACAGAAAGTTGAAGGAGTGAATCAGCCATTGTCCAGGCACAAGGAGGCAGCTGGTGAAGGCAGCCACTCTCAGGCTTCACTGGTGATTTTTCGAATGAAACTTTTCCTTCACAGTCTCTCAACTACCAAGTTCAGCCTATTAGAAGAGACAAGAAAATTGGGAATTATAGAACAATCTGACTCTAGATGCTCAAATCATAACAATGGGACCTGTGGAAATATTCTGAGATGTGGATTTGAAGTTTCCAACCCCTCTCCCCACGTGTGTGTGTGTGTGTCTGCAATTCCTTACTTACAAAGGCTACACAAAGAAAAGTGATTTTGCACCCCTGAGAGCCTGTACAAACTCAGGCCTTTGAAACATCAGATTTCAAGTGGAGGTAAAGAAAAAAATGAATCAAACTCTCAAACTCTCATCCTCCCAGGGTAGAGATGAGCCCAAACACCATGGACCCCTTTATTCACACAGGACGTCTTAGGAAGGTCCATTAACCCATCATTCCAGCACATTTGTTGATGTCATCAGTTGGCAGTTTTCAGACTGACACAGATCTATTTCAGCAGATTAGCCTTTGCCCCCTCTCAAGATGGAGAGGAGACACGATAGAGAACAAGGAGAGTTTTTTTACATGGGGACTTGGGGAGGAAATGCCTAGATCAATATCCCCAAAGATCCTCTGGTAGGAAGTCCTCAGCAGGAGAAATACCGTGAAGACTCTGAGTGCTAGAGGGAAAAGGAGGGAAAGGCAGATAAGCAAGGGGCTGCAGGCTCTCAGAGCTCAAACCACACAAACATGAAGCAGTGAGGTCCCAGACTTGACCTGGGTCCAAGGAGAAAGCGATCCCATTTCCAAGCCCTCGCCTTTTACTCCAAAATAACATTTTCTCTGGTTCTGAGGTTGGACAGTGGGGAGAGCCAGAGTGAGCTCTGGGGGAAATAGAGATACAGAGATAGAGGTAGAGAGATATATTTGCATTTAGTAGTTTTTTTTTTAATTCCTATTTGCTTCTATGGTCTTGTCTGTATAGTAGGGAATACAACCAAGAATATTACATTTCCCAGGCTCTCCCTACCCCCGGTTTCTGAATGTGGTCTACATTCTGCCAGTGAAACTTAGGCTTGTGAGATTCGGGAAGCAGAGACAGGCTGAAGGTTTCTCAGGTCGTGGATACAAGGGTTCACAGACAGGGGTCTTGTGTTGGCAGCATCCTTGTGTTCCCAAGACATTCCTTCCCCCTGAGTTCTAGAGGAGCCATGATGTCAGCAGTGGCTCCTACAGGTCCCTCCCTCTTAAAGTTAGGGGCCTGTACTGACTTGTGCTCCTCCAGGCTTCCAACAGTTTTGAGGTATAATTCCCTATAATAGAGTAGAATTGTAATAAATAATCCCATTTAGGGTGTCCTCAGGGATTTCTATTTCCTGAATGAACTCTGACTAGTACAGAGGGTCCTCGCCTTTTAATGTTACCGAGACAACCTCATTCAGGTGCCCTCAGAAATTCCCTCAAACACACAGGAAGTTAGAGGTCAGGAGAAAACAGGGAACCATGATTAATGTCCAAATAGAAACTTTTTTCTCATCACAGAGAAAGGGAACTCAAAGTCTATTCTAAAGACTCCCCAGTTTAGTAATCTCATGAGGAGAACCAATCAGTGTTTTAGGACTAAACGACATCATAAGTTGCTGAGCAACATCTTGGGTTGAAGGTGCTCTTACAACATGTAGAACACAGAGACATATATAGTCTCTGAGTTTACTGTACATATATTGAGCATCTTGTAAGAACAAGGCATTATGGCAGCTAGCAAAGGGCAAGCACAGAAAAATTATATTGGTTAAGTGTGATTAGAGGAGGTTAGGATAGAGGAGATGACAAACCTAAATTATAGGATCAGACTCTCAGTAGAGACTGATGTAGAAGTCTCCTCTGGCCCATTCCAGTGCCTCCAGGAAACACAATCCTCAACAATTTTAGGGCAGAACTGTGTGTGCGTCCTCCCAGGCATCCAGAAGTCAGTATCAGAGGATGTTCAAAGCCCTTAGATACCAGTTTCCCTGGTGACGCAGTGGTTGAGAGTCTGCCTGCCGATGCAGGGGACACGGGTTCGTGCCCTGGCCCAGGAAGATCCCATGTGCCACGGAACGACTGGGCCCATGAGCCATGGCCGCTGAGCCTGCGCATCCGGAGCCTGTGCTCTGCAACGGGAGAGGCCACAACAGTGAGAGGCCCGCATACCGGAAAAGAATTAAAAAAAAAAAAAAAAAAAAAGCCCTTAGATACAATCCGAAAATCAGCCATGTGTAGAGTCTTGGCTCTTCTGAACTGGGGGAGGAATAGTAGGGCAGGATGAGACCTCAGCAGTGTAGAAAATAAGTAACCATGAACCCTAAGTATATGTGTCATGACTGATCTTCAAGAGTAAACTCACCATCTCATGAGCTGCCGCACTGCCAGGTCTCTCCTCCTTGGAAGTATTTGGATTCCAGCCCTTTCTAGGGTTGGTGTAACACTTTCCTTTCTATTTTGCTATATTTTCAAAAAATGAGCGTCCATCAACATGTGCTAACTTTCAGCATTCTCAACAGTGAACATCAAGATAAATTCTTTGAATCAGAACTTTCATCATGAGGAAGTAATGGTAAAGCCCTCCTACAGGTTATTATCTCTAGTCTTCCAGGTAAAATAAGCTCTGCCCCATTTACTCTCTCTCAGGAAAGGTATGTGCCCAAAAGTCTTTTCCAATCTCAGGACATATTTAAGGTAATGGGAATTAGGAATAGGATTTCCCCTTTCCAGTCTACTATCTCCAGTAACCACTACCTATGTTCCAAGGTGTAGCTTTCCATACATCTCCAGCCTTGGGAGTGTTGGAACTCAGAGTTTCTCTTCTGATGTTCTCCTGAACTGTCAGGGATCCCAAACTCTTGGGCAGTGTTTGCCCCCTTGGAGTCTAGGACACTGGAGGGAGCCTGAAGCAGTAAGAGGTGCCTTAAGGGCAGCTCTGTCACCCAACACTGCCAAGATTCCGGCATTCCTCATAGCCTGACCATTTACCTTCTTTTTAGATGAACTACTGTCCCTTAAATAAATTCCCCGGCTGTCACAGCACAGAGGCATGATCTGCCACTAACTCTCATCTTAGGATATTTCCATTGATTCTATTCTCACTAATGTGCTTCAGGCAGATCCATTGCTGGCACTTGGATTGGGATGAAAGAATCTCTGAGTGATTGCCCATCATTCTTGAAAACTCGATTTTTTTGTTTGGTTGTGAGTTTGTTTGATTGATTAAGAAGTTCCTTTTCATCTAATAAAGCATCACCTTTCCTGGACCCTTTGCAAAAGTCCACCCCTTAGCAACAGCAGTGTCATCTCAAACGATTTTTCTGATTGGCTGCAGCTCAACTGATTTTAAATTTTAATCAGACTCTGACACCCTACATTCTCTTTACTTGTATTCCAGTCTGTTGTGACCCACCTTGAGCTCTACTGTCCCTCATCGAGACACCTAAAAGGAAAATGGCCATAATTGGAGTCCCAATACCAGGATTTTTCATCACTCTCCTGATAAGCCTTCAGGAATCATGGGCTATCACAGGTAAGTGCTGAAAGAATCAAAAGTAGGGATATATAAGTTCTGAGAGCATCAGAGAAGTGAATTGTGGACATTTGAAAGACAATCCTTGGAGTGAAAAAGAAGAGTGACAGGTATTTTCTGGGTCTAACTCTAACATTATAATAAATTGTAGTTAGAAGAGTTCTCTGCTCACCAGCAATTGAAGTAAAATTTAGATTAGAGAAGCAAAACTGAATTGTGTACTGATCAATACTATTGACTTTGATATAAGCCAAACTTTCAGGGAAATATTTTCTGACAGGCATTAACAAGATATCTTTCTGCTCTTTAACTTTTCATTCCTGGAAAATTAGTAAAAATTAAAAACCTCATGTAATTTCTTTTTCTTTTTTTTTTTTTTTTTGCGGTACATGGGCCTCTCACTGTTCTGGCCTCTCCCGTTGCGGGGCACAGGCTCCGGACGCGCAGGCTCAGGGGCCATGGCTCACGGGCCCAGCTGCTCCACGGCATGTGGGATCTTCCCGGACCGGGGCATGAACCCGTGTCCCCTGCATCGCGGACTCTCAACCACTGCACCACCAGGGAAGCCCCCCTCATGTAATTTCATGAGGATTAAATCAGAAAAAAATATGAGATTTCTTGGCATCTGTTCTTAACTATTTTTGCCACGGTAGCTATCTTTTGGCCTGTCAATTCTGTCAGCCTATTTGGAGCACAGACATTATACTAAAGATCACTAGAAAGGAAAATCACCAAAAAGCAACCATTCACCCAAGGGAGGGGGAAGGGCAGGCATGCTGATATGAATTGCATTTAATTTACTGTCTCTTGGGACGGTGAAAACCCCAATTACAGTGGATCTTAAAAGAATCTTTGGTCGCTGTAACTTAGTAATATTCTTAAGAGAGTAGAAAAATGAGTAAGGAAGTGAAGTGTCTGATATTACTCTCTACCATCTCCAGAGCAAATATTGTGCCGTTGTGAAGGTGTATTGTGAAAAAACATTCTTCGCCCAGAGTGACCCCCAAAGAAGGTGGCAGGTAGACTGGAAATAAGTAAAGTAATAACATAGCTCCAAGACCCATGATGACAGTGTAGGTTTCTATTGCCCAGAAAGAGCCACATACAAGGATGCCTTCCAGCAAAGATAACTTCCCTTGTAGCTAAAAGAGGAAGTTAGAATGTGTGTGTGTGTGTGTGTGTGTGTGTGTGTGGGTGTGTAGCTGCAAATGCTAAATAAATCCCTAGGTTTATCAATATACAGTCAGATTTTAAAACCCACCGCTCATTTACATGCACCACAGAGGCAGCATACTCTTCAATTGTAGCTTTCTTATTTCAAGTCCATTATTCCCTTGGTGTAGATTATTCTCACTATCAACCATAATAGAATATGTCCCTAATGATAGTCTCAATCTAAAGATCTTTAATATGCAAGGGAATGTTGGTGAGGTCAATCCAAATAAAATACTCCCCTCAGAGGGATGCAGGGTGTGGGTGTGGATACAGGAAAGTGAGTACTCTACGATGCTACAAGGTCTCAAACTTAATTATTTGGGTACCACAATCTCCAGTCATATATTCCATGGGTCTGGCCCTTAAACATAAAGCAGTTTCTGATGCTAAAGTACTTGTTGTAATCCCAATGATATACTAAGAAATTACTTAAAACTAGTCTCATTTCATCTTAAAAACAAACCCAACATAGAAGCAAAACCACAGTAGAATATAATGGGAAAACTACATATAAATAGATAAAGTAATCTACTCAAGATCACTAGGTAGCTGAATGAGAATTCGAGATTTAATTTGATTCCAGAGTTCAAACCCAACCTTTTAAACATTGTTTCTCTCTTCTTAGAGTTATGGTGCTCTGAGACATGCCCTGCGATTCTGGCTTAAATTATTTAATTCCTAGATCAAGAGAGTGAGAGAACATTTCTCTTTTAGGGGCTACTGCTGAAATTCTAAAGAGGGAATCCTTTCTCAGGCAGTAACATAGAGCCAAACAAAAGCTTCACGAGACTCTAGTTTTTCAGCCCTCATTTCCTCAATCCACACTCTCTACATTGAACCTTTGCTTGTCCACTCCCAGCTCTGTTGAACACGAATGTCCTTCACCCAGGCCTCATCTTCCCACTCATCCCTACTCTCCATCACTCCTCCTTTCCACTTGGCCCTCTCTTTCCACTACCCCTGCCCACATGTGTGTGTCTCACATGCTGGGTTCTTCTTCAACTCTCTCTCCTGGTTCCCACCCTAATTCCCTTTCTTGTCTTTTCAGAGGATCATGTGATCATCCAGGCTGAGTTCTCTCTGGCCCCTGACCCATCAGGCGAGTTTATGTTTGACTTTGATGGTGATGAGATTTTCCACGTGGATATAGAAAAGAAGGAGACAGTGTGGCGGCTTAAAGAATTTGGAAATTTTGCCAGCTTTCAGGCTCAGGGTGCATTGGCCAATATTGCTGTGGGAAAAGCCAACCTGGACATCATGATAAAGCGCTCCAACCACACCCCAAACACCAATGGTACCTCTCTCTGCTGCACTCCTAGGCTTGGGAATTGTAGCTTTAAATAGATACTTCAGCTCTTTGTGTTATGTTACTGTGACTGCCTTTCCCTCCCAGGGACCTGTTCTTGCCATATGCAAGCTCCAAATTCTCATGCCACCAGCCCAAGAACTTTATGAGTTTGTTCCTTTCTTGATGTGCTCACATCTCGTCTCTAGCATCCACAGTCTCTCATAAAGTCATTGCCCTGAATCCATGCTGGGGGAGCCAGGAATGAGGTCCTTGTGTATCTTACACCTCAATGTTGGTTCCCGTTCATGGGGGAGGGTATCAGAGCTGGTTATCTGAGACCATGACACAGATTCTCAGGGCACAGTTTCAATTGCTCTTTCATCCTTGGTGGGAGGGAGAAGGGCAGGGCTAAGCAGGGAAGGCTAATTTCTGTCACCTGTCCCCCAGTACCTCCAGAAGTGACTGTGCTCTCAAACACCCCTGTGGAACTGGGAGAGCCCAACATCCTCATCTGTTTCATCGACAAGTTTTCTCCACCAGTGATCAATGTCACGTGGCTTCAAAATGGCAAACCTGTCACCACAGGAGTGTCAGAGACAGTCTTCCTGCCCAGGAATGACCACCTTTTCCGCAAGTTTCACTACCTCCCCTTCGTGCCCTCAGCCGAGGATGTCTATGACTGCAAGGTGGAGCACTGGGGTTTGGAGGAGCCTCTTCTCAAGCACTGGGGTGAGAACCATCCTTCAATCTCCTGTATTTTACGGTTTTCTCCTGTGATGCATGTGTCTGGCCCTTTGGGGCCACAAGTCCCCTAACTGTTTCATAACAACTGCTCCAATTCCTGTTCCTGGTCTCCCATTGCTCAGCTTTCCCCACTTCTAATCTGTAATTCCCTTAATACGTCATCCTGTCTTCCTCTTATTTAGTTGATGAAAAAATATTCTTTTGACTAAGTACCCTATATTTGGTCCTAAGTGCTGCTTCCTACCACATGCATTACTTCTGTACTCTGATTTATTTTTCCCCAGAGTATGAAGCTCCAACCCCCCTCCCAGAGACCACAGAGAACGCGGTGTGTGCCCTGGGCCTGGTTGTGGCTCTGGTGGGCATCACTGTTGGGACCATCTTCATCATCAAGGGTGTACGCAAAGGCAACACTGTTGAACGCCGAGGGCCTCTGTGAGACACCTGCAGGTGGGTTTGATGTGGTCAGAGGAAGACATATATGGAATGATCCAGAGGAAGGAAACAGAGTGAGGGAAAGGACATGTGATGCCTTTAAGGGAAAACAAGTGCAAAAGTCATGGCCCTTGATTTATCTTTGCTGGACAAAATCAGACATTGCTGTCATCTGATATTCCAAAGCCTCACAGTCCTATGCCCCTTTCCATACATGTGCCCCTAAAACCACACCTCCTGTCTTAGAACTTATCTCCAGTACCTAAAATAATTGTTTCACATTAGAATACTGAGTCCTGTGATCTGGGAAATTCAACTTCAAGATTAAGACTCTTCCTGGTTTATATTTCCTGAGCAGGATATCTGTTCTGAAGCATTTCCAGAGCTTCACTCTTTGGGGTTTAGGGTAGATTCATTGTATGAAGTGGGAATCTCTTGGAGGCCAAAGCCTGTTTTTGCCCCTCCATTCTGAAAAATAGTGTCAGAAGGTCTAAGAGAAAGTAAAGCATGGTCTGCTCATTCATGCTTACTTGGAAGGTTTGAAAGGTTGTGTTTACAACAGGTCACACAAATACTAAGAGACTGTTCCAAAGTCAAAGGATTAAAGGTGAAGAGGAAGGAATCTGAAGGTGAGAGCTCAAAATATTCATCTTAAACTCTATAGTAACTGTGTGTGTCCTGCTACAGGTAATGGACTTCGTTAAAGAGAAGATCGGTGAAGATATTTCTGCTTTAATAGCTTTACAAACCTGGCAGTACTCCGATTGTTCACCTCAGTGACAGCAACCATCCTTCAGCACTTCCCAACCCTTTAGCTACTCTAAGAGTAAAGACGCCTTCTACAATCTCCAAATTCTAATGTCTAGTTATTCCCTGTCTATTGCTCCTTCTTGTATTGGCTTTCCCTCCATTTTCCACTGTCTCTTTATTATCACCATGTAATGCCTTTGGAATAGAGCCCATAGGATCTTTTCTCTGCTATGGAACCTTTTGAATCTTCTATGGGCTATCTCTTGTATACTTATTATTTGGAGTTTCTTCTGACTGCAATTGTGATTTTTCTGAATACAATAAACTTTGAGTGGGTCTTAAGTGGAGTTTTTGGTATCTGAGCCAATTCTTCATGGTGGCTGGGGAGTATATGTGATCCTTTTATCCTGAAATGTCTGAATGTTAAATGTATCTTATAGGCTCTGTAGTTAATCAGAAATAGCCCGGTTCATTAGGACCCAAGTCTCAGAGGATCTTCCAGCAATCCAGTTGCTGTGGTCTGGTCCGCATATAGAAAACGCTAGAGTAGGGTTTATTTGTTGAGAGATGACTTAGCAACATGTTCATAATCTGGTTTGGATTCTTAAGCCTCCAAATCAATGAGATATCTGGATCTTCAGAAGAGTGAATCTTAAATCCTAAGGAAGACTTCTGATAATGGATGAGACAGATGGTGGGGAACAGATGGTGGTGGAGCGGTGAGCAGAATAGAAGAGCCTTCATATACATAACAGGATTTCCAAATCAACACCACACATTTTAGACTTAAGGAGGCATGAGATTGGACACTGAGACTGACATTACCATTTTCTTTATTTTTTTAACATCTTTATTGGACTATAATTGCTTTACAATGTTGTGTTGGTTTCTGCTGTATAACAAAGTGAATCAGCTATACGTACACATATATCTCCATACCCCCTCCCTCTTGCATCTCCCTCGCACCCTCCGTATCCTACGTCTCTAGGTAGTCACAAAGCACATAGCTGATCTCCCTGTGCTATGTAGCTGCTTCCCACTAGCTATCTATTTTACATTTGGTAGTGTATATATATTAATGCCACTCTCTCACTTTGTCTCAGCTTACCGTTCCCCCTCCCCGTGTCCTCAGGTCTATTCACTGTGCCTGTGTCTTTATTCCTGTCCTACCCCTAGGTTCATAAGAAGCATTTTTATTTTTTTTGATTCCATATATATGTGTTAGCATACTGTACTTGTTTTTCTCTTTGACTTACTCCACTCTGTATGACAGACACTAGGTCCATCCACCTCACTACAAATAACTCAATTTTGTTTCTTTTTATGGCTGAGTAATATTCCATTGTATATTTGTGCCACATCTTCTGTATCCATTCATCTGTCAATGGACACTTAGATTGCTTCCATGTCCTGGCTATTGTAAATAGACCTGCAATGAACTTTGTGGTACATGTGTCTTTTTGAATTATGGTTTTCTCAGGGTATATGCCCAGTAGTGGGATTACTGGGTCATATGGTAGTTCTACTTTTAGTTTTTTAAGGAACATCCATACTGTCCTCCATAGTGGCTGTATCAATTTACATTCCCACCAACAGTGCAAGAGGGTTCCCTTTTCTCCACACCCTCTCCAGCATTTATTGCTTGTACACTTTTTGATGATGGCCATTCTGACCAGTGTGAGCTGATACCTCATTGTAGTTTCGATTTGCATTTCTCTAATGATTAGTGATGTTGAGCATCCTTTCATGTGTTTGTTGGCAACCTGTATATCTTCTTCGGAGAAATGTCTGTTTAGGTCTTCTGCCCATTTTTGGATTGGATTGTTTGTTTTTTTGATATTGAGCTGCATGAGCTGCTTGTACCTTTTGGAGGTTAATCCTTTGTCACTTGCTTCATTTGCAAATATTTTCTCCCATTCTGAGGGTTGTCTTTTCATCTTGTCTATGGTTTCCTTTGCTGTGAAAAAGCTTTTACGTTTCATGAGGTCCCATTTGTTTATTTTTGTTTTTACTTCCATTTCTCTAGGAGGTGGGCCATAAAGGATCTTGCTGTGATTTATGTCATAGAGTGTTCTGCCTGTGTTGTCCTCTAAGAGTTTGAGAGTTTCTGGCCTTACATTTAGGTCTTTAATCCATTTTGAGTTTATTTTTGTGTGTGGTATTAGGAAGTGTTCTAATTTCATTCTTTTGGCTATTCGGGGTCTTTTGTGTTTCCATACAAATTGTGAAATTTTTTGTTCTAGTTCTGTGAAAAATGCCATTGGTATTTTGATAGGGATTGCATTAAATCTATAGATTGCTTTGGGTAGTATAGTCATTTTCACAATGTTGATTCTTCCAATCCAGGAACATTGTATATCTCTCCTTCTGTTTGTATCATCTTTAATTTCTTTCATCAGTGTCTTATAGTTTTCTGTATACAGTTCTTTTGTCTCCTTAGGTAGGTTTATTCCTAGGTATTTATTCTTTTTGTTGCAATGGTAAATGGGAGTGTTTCCTTAATTTCTCTTTCAGAATTTTCATCATTAGTGTATAGGAATGCAAGAGATTTCTGTGCATTAATTTTGTATCTTGCTATTTTACCAAATTCATTGATTAGCTCTAGTAGTTCTCTGGTAGCATCTTTAGGATTCTCTATGTATAGTATCATGTCATCTGCAAACAGTGACAGTTTTACTTCTTCTTTTCCGATTTGGATTCCTTGTACTTCTTTTTCTTCTCTGATTACTATGGCTAAAACTTCCAAAACTATGTTGAATAATAGTGGTGAAAGTGGGCAACCGTGTCTTGTTCCTGATCTTAGATGAAATGGTTTCAGTTTTTCACCATTGAGAACGATGTTGGCTGTGGGTTTGTCATATATGGCCTTTATTATGTTGAAGTAAGTTCCCTCTATGCCTACTTTCTGGAGGGTTTTTATCATAAATGGGTGTTCAATTTTATCAAAAGCTTTTTCTGCATCATATGGTTTTTCTCCTTCAATTTGTTAATATGGTGTATCACATTGATTGATTTGCATATATTGAAGAATTCTTGCATTCATTGGATAAATCCCACTTGATCGTGGTGCATGACCCTTTTAATGTGCTGCTGGATTCTGTTTGCTAGGATTTTGTTGAGGATTTTTGCATCTATGTTCATCAGTGATATTGGCCCTTAGTTTTCTTTCTTTGTGACATCTTTGTCTGGTTTTGGTATCAAGGTGATGGTGGGCTTGTAGAATGAGTTTGAGAGTGTTCCTCCCTCTGCTATATTTTGGAAGAGTTTGAGAAGGATAGGTGTTAGCTCTTCTCTAAATGTTTGATAGAAGTTGGCTGTGAATCCATCTGGTTCTGGGCTTTTGTTTGTTGGAAGATTTTTAATCATAGTTTCAATTTCAGTGCTTGTGATTGGTGTGTTTATATTTTCTATTTCTTCCTGTTTCAGTCTCGAAAGGTTGTGCTTTTCTAAGAATTTGTCCATTTCTTCCAGGTTGTCCATTTTATTGGCATATAGTTGTTTGTAGTAATCTCTCATGATCTTTTGTATTTCTGCAATGTCAGTTGTTACTTCTCCTTTTTCTTTTCTAATTCTGTTGATTTGTGTCTTCTCCCTTTTTTCCTTGATGAGTCTAGTTAATGGTTTATCATTTTGTTTATCTTCTCAAAGAACAAGCTTTTAGTTTTATTGATCTTTGCTCTTGTTTCCTTCATTTCTTTTCCAATTATTTCTGATCTGATCTTTATGATTTCTTTCCTTCTGCTAACTGTGGGGGTTTTTGCTCTTCTTTCTCTAATCGCTTTAGGTGTAAGGTTAGGTTGCTAATTTGAGATTTTTCTTGTTTCTTGAGGTAGGATTGTATTGCTATAAACTTCCCTCTTAGAACTGCTTTTCCTGCATCCCATAGGTTTTGGGTCATCGTGTTTTCATTGTCATCTGTTTCTAGGTACTTTCTGATTTCCTCTTTGATTTCTTCAGTGATCTCTTAGTTATTTTGTAGTGTATTGTTTAGCCTTCATGTGTTTGTATTTTTTCAGCTTTTTTCCTGTAATTGATATCTAGTCTCATAGCATTCTGGTCAGAAAAGATACTTGATACGATTTCAATTTTCTTAAATTTACCAAGGCTTGATTTGTGACCCAATATATGATCTATCCTGGAGAATGTTCCATGAGCACTTGTGAAGAAAGTGTATTCTGTTGTTTTTGGATGGAATGTCTTATAAATATCAATTTAGTCCATCTTGTTTAATGTGTCATTTAAAGCTTGTGTTTCCTTATTTATTTTCATTTTGGTTGATCTGTCCATTGGTGAATGTGGGGTGTTAAAGTCCCCTACTATGATTGTGTTACTGTCAATTTCCTCTTTTATGGTTGTTAGCATTTGCCTTATGTATTGAGGTGCTATGTTGGGTGCATAAATATTTACAACTATGGATTGATCCATTGATCACTATGTAGTGTCCTTCTTTGTCTCTTGTAATAGTGTTTATTTTAAAGTCTATTTTGTCTGATACGAGAATTGCTACTCCAGCTTTCTTTTGAGTTCCATTTGCATGGAATATCTTTTTCCATCCCCTCACTTTCAGTCTGTATGTATCCCTAGGTCTGAAGTGGGTCTCTTGTAGACAGCGTATATACAGGTCTTATTTTTGTATCCATTCAGCCAGTCTATGTCTTTTCGTGGGAGCATTTAATTCATTTACATTTAAGGTAATTATTGATATGTATGTTCCTATTACCATAGTCTTAATTGTTTTGGGTTTGTTTTTGTCGGTCTTTTCCCTCTCTTGTGTTTCCTGCCTAGAAAAGTTCCTTTAGCATTTGTTGCAAAGCTGGTTTGGTGGTGCTGAATTCTCTTTGCTTTGGCTTGTCTGTAAAGGTTTTAATTTCTCCATCAAATCTGAATGAGATCTTTGCTGGGTAGAGTAACCTTTTTTGTAGGTTTTTCCCTTTCATCACTTTACCCATTTTCTTAACTTAGACTGAAACTAATTTTTATCACATTGAGTTATTATGAAAATTTCAAATTAAAATGCAAGCAAAATAGTTAGATATCATGCTTAGTGATATTATAAATTCCATTAGTTTTCTTCAAAATTTTTACAGACTATTGATAAAAATCTAAGAGAAGCAAAATAAAAATAAGCAAAACAAGCACAAATCATGGCAGCATGACCTGAAGGGTGGCAGAATATGCCACCACACAATATGCCTCTTTGGCATAAGGATTATTTTGACCTAACGGGTGGTTTTAGATAATAGAATTTAAATTACTTGTTGGCCACAGGAGTCTACGATACCAAATACCTCCTGCAAATACCTCTGGTATTGTAGAAACTCAAATACAAAAAATTATTAAGCCACTTGACTAAAAGAGATTAGTGTGTCTTCATGTACATTCTTTTATTTATTTGGTACAGAATGGTTTGGTTTATGGGGCCTCTGAATAGATGCCTAATTCAGTCTCTTGGTATTTTCCTTCTGATAGCCATCATTGTTGTCTCCCTGACGAGCTGTGTTCTCTCAAGGGTTTTATAAGTGTTCACAGCACCCTTAATACATCAGATTGTCTCACTGTGCTTTGAGAAAGGGAAACAAGATGAACAATGAGATGAACAGCAAAAACCTTCTTCAAAAGTTGTTTCATAACCTATAAGTTTCACAGCGAAACAAGTCACCCTGATGATAACTGAGTGTGTTAGTAACAAACACATGAGAGGATGACCAAAAGGGGGGAATTGCTGAAGTAATTACACAAGGAGGCCATTAGACTGAGATGGCTTGAATGTCTTGGTAGCCTGCATAAGCAAACCCAAACCCAAGCCAGATCTAATATCTGTTAATGCACTCGTATCCCAGAAAACGAATTTAAGAGCAACCAGTCACAAACACTCAACTAGGCTTTTGCAAGTAAGGCGGCCACTTAAGTTATAGCCAATCAAATAATTTCTTTTCTTTCCTTCTGCCTCATTTTTATAAAAGTCTTTCCCCCAGCTTGTGTTGATGGAGTGCTCCTAACCAATTTCGGTTTGGCACTGCTGGATTTGAGTTGATATTCCCTCAAATAAAGTCTTGAAAAAATTTTGGTGGGCCTCAGTTTACCAGATTGTAAATGATATTGTACACTTAATTTTTGTTTAATGCCTTCATTGCCATATATAGAATACAAATCGATTTTTTGGGTTGATTTTGAATTCTGCAACCTTGATGAACTTTCTTATTAGTTGTAGCAGTGGGGTTTTTTTTGGGGGGGAGCATTCCTTGGAATCAAGAAAATGATACCATTTGCAATAGCATCCAAAAATGTCAATTATCAAGGAATAAATCTAATAAAAGATGAGTGAGATTTCTATAGTGGAAACTACAAATCATCATTAAGAGAAATTAATAGAACTACATAAATTATGAGAATACAAAGTTTGGAGATTGATCATAAGAGTAGATATTTTAAAGATGTCAGTTCTCTCTAAATTAATCTAAATTCAGTAAAAATCTCATTAACATCATGGCAAGGAATTTTGTTTGCTGGCTTTCTTGCTAGTTTTGTTTTGTTTCTTCACTGTTTTGGGGTTTTCTTGTTGTTGTTGTTGGTGGTGGTGGTGGTGTGGGAGGATTGCCAAGCTGAATTTAAAAATTCACATGTAAATACTATAGTCTTAGATTAGCCAAGAAAATTTTGAAAAATTAGAAAAAAAACTGGAAGAAATTCAGCACAAGATAATGAAAGCTATATGAGTTAACATTGTGTGATATATTAATTGATATAGTGTAGTGTTGGCTCAAGTATAGATAAACTGCACAACAGAACAAAAGAGAAATTCTAGAAACAGATTGCCTCACAAATGCAATGCTCTGGTCTATGGTGACACTGCAGAGCAATGGAGGAAAGAGGGTCTTTTCAATAAATGCTGCTAGGTTGTTTGAAGGTCCATTTAAGGAAATTTAATGTGACACCTACTCAAATTTCAATAAAAACCAATTTCAGATGGATTGGAAAAATTTAGTAAGATTTAACATTGAAGCAAATGGGGCCTTGGATTTCAATTGACGGATGATCTAAATTTCTTTATCAGATGTACCACTATACAGATTGTCTATTTTGAATCAGTTTTGGTAAATTATATGGGGTAGATTAAAGAAGGGTACAAATTATTTACATTTATCTCATGGAGACGTAGATTGTATATCCCCTCCCCTTAAATCTGGACTGACCCTATACTCACTTAGACCATTATAATGTGATGGAAATTACTCCACACAAGTTCTGAGGCTAAGTTTGAAGAAGTCTTGTAGCTTTTACTTTCCTTTCTTGGGAGTCCTGAGGCATCAGGCTTGTCTTCACAGCTGACGGGAACACAGAGCCCATGTTAGAGGCACTGGAACTTCATGCAGAGGGAGAGAGTGTCTCAGTGTCCCAGATGAGCCTCCAGAGGACCCCAGCCCCAGCTCCTGTCTGACTGCAGCCATGTGAGAGACCCTCCATGAAAACCACCCACTAAGTTCAACTAACTCTTAGAATTGTGAAAAATCATCAAATAGCTACAGTTTTAAGCCACTAAGTTTGGGGATGATTTGTTACACAGAAATACATCATGAAATTTAGTGTTTTTCAAAGAATTTCATCTAAAATATCAAATATACTGCCATAAAATTCTGTATAATATCTTCTTAGTATCTTTTTAATGCCTGTAGGATCTTTAGGAATAGTATCTTTTACATTCCAGGTGTTAATAATTTATAATTTAGATTTTTTTCTTCTTTAGCAATCTTGTAGGTGATTTATTTAAAAAGTGAAAGAAAAGAAAGAAAGAAAACCTTCTAGTTTTGTTAGTTTTATTATACATTTATTTTCAATTGTATTAATTTTCTCTTTTACCTTTATTATTTCCTTTCCTCTATTTTTTAAGTTAAATTTACTTTTCCTAGATGCTTAAGATAAAAGTTCAGGTCTCGGGCTTCCCTGGTGGCGCAGTGGTTGAGGGTCCGCCTGCCAATGCAGGGGACACGGGTTCGTGCCCCGGTCCGGAAGGATCCCACATGCCGCGGAGCGGCTGGGCCCGTGAGCTGTGGCCACTGAGCCTGCACGTCCGGAGCCTGTGCTCCACAACGGGAGAGGCCACAGCAGTGAGAGGCCCGCGTACCGCAAAAAAAAAAAAAAAAAAAAAAAGTTTAGGTCTCTGATTTTTATATATTTTTCCTTTTATAATATAAGCATTTAAATCTATAAATTTTGCTCTGGAGATTCCTTTGGTTGCATATCACATGTACTGAAAATCTATTTTAACATTCCCATAGTTTTCTAATTTCTCATCTGATTTATTCTTTGATAAGCCATGGATTATCTAGAAGTGTATTACTTCATTTCCCAAAACTGGCTACTATCTCAGCTAAATACTCCTGATTACAGAATACAGAAAACTCAAGATAAAACAGAGAATGAAGCAAAGAAACCTACCAGACCCACATATGACCAAAATTCAGGAATATAAATAAAAACTATTATTGAAAACCTCTTGTTGGGGCTCAGGGAAGGCTGTTCCCAAATATGCCACAATGGCATATTGATTATTTTGAACTAGTTACTTAAGAAATGGCCAATGCAAGAGGGACACTCTGACCCTCCTTCTGTCTCCCTGAAAACAGGAAATAATCTCTCATGTGAAAGATGCACTCCCTGCATCTGGAGGTATGACAGACTTATCACCAGAGACAGGAATTCAGACCGAGAAACCTATATAAACAAACCTTGTTGTGTCTTTAATTTATTGATACTACCTCAAGCCCAAACTTTGGTTAGATTCTTCACTATTAGAGCACCCAAAACCTAAGTTTCTTTGTCCTGTCAATTACTCATCACAAACTTATTGTTTCTTTGTCTAAAAAGCATAAAAGCTACCTGCTTTGGCCACTTCTTAGGTCCTATTTCTAGAGACCTCCATGCATGTGAATTAAAATTTGTTTCTTTTTCTCTTGTTCATCTGTCTTGCATCAATTTTATTAATAGTCTAGCCACAGGAACTCAGGAAGGATAGAGGGGGAAATTCTCACCCTCCCGCTGCCCACCCTCCCCACCAGACACTCCCTTTCTCTCTCTCTCTTTTTTTCTTTTTTGCCTACGTTTTTCCTTGAAGCTGTATCAGGCAGATGCTTCTCACTCCACGTTTATTTGAGCAAAACTTTGTAAAGAAATGTGGGTTCAGATGAAAGGGAGGCCATAAGGCTTGAATATAAAAGGGACCAGGAAAGAATGAAGAGAGAATACTGTCTTCAATATTCCGGATTTCCAGGTCAAGGGGCAGGGGCTGAGGAAGCCATCAGGGAGATTTTCTGCAGGAGCAAACCAGATCTTGAGAAAGTACTCTCTGTGGATTAAAAGCCCAACAGGAAACACTTTCATGCTGCAAAGTAGCTAAGCCAGAAGGTTCTTTCTCTTATGAGTGTAATTATCTTCACTTCAGTTTAGGAGTCCTGCAGAAGACAGAAGAAAGCATTGTTTTTACTACAAGCTAATTCTACAAGCAGCTTCTTTCCCCCTCTCCCAGGGTCTCATGTTAAAGCAGTACTGTAAGAAGGGGAAAAAATTCCTAGATCTCCCTGAGCCAAAGCTACTTTAGAGAACTGGCCTTTTGTTAAGTGGCAAGAAGAAGTTAAGAATTCAAAGTCTTTCCCATTATGTCTGTCTCCTGTCTTGTCATCTCTACAACCAGTTCTAGGAGACCAAATCTATCTCTAAAAGAGGATTAAAGGGCATTACCTGTTGGCTGAAGTCCAGAGTGTCCTGGGAAAGAGAAGAGAAGATATATATTTAAACGATATGGAAGGAATTCTGTCCCCAGCCCCAGGCCCCCACCTGATATATCTCTACACCACAACATATATCCCCTAATGCCAGGGTAGACAGGAGAGCAGACACTAGGAGCATGTGATCCATGAAGCTTCTGTCACACAAATCCAGTGTAATTTCATCAGCCTTTGTGTCTCTTCCTGCACTTGCCCCAGGATCTCCACGCAAAATCTCCATGCATGTTAACTCTTCTTTTATCTCTACAGGTCATCACCTCTTACTTTTCAGCCATAAGTAACCATGAACTGTTGATTTCTGGATTTCCGGAAATTTGAGGTCAATAAAGGGGAAATAAAAGTTTTATACAGGGTCACTGATATACAGCGAACAAACTTGAGCAAAACCATCTTTCTTCCTCCAAAAAAGTCTGTGGGGCATCTCAGCTGTCAACAGGTTCCTTACCTTTCTGATTCCTGAAGTAGATGAACAGCCCCACCCCAAGGAAGAGCAGACCCAGAACAAAGGCCCCGATTCCACTCAGCATCTTGCTCTGAGCAGATCCAGACTGTGCCCCTGAGAAAAGAAGCTAGTTTTAGTGATTCTTATCCCAGATCCGACTTCTCTAATTGAGATTCTGAGATTGAGATCTTTGAGAATGGGGAAAGAAGGTTGCCCTGGAAGAACTAGAATGATTGGTCATTTCTGGAAAAGAGGTTAAAAATACAGAGTAGCTACAAGGTTAAGACATTGAACCCATTTAAATATCACAGCCCTGACATAAGGCCATGACTACAACAACTGCTGGGTGAGGAGCCTGGGACTCAATGATATTATGTAGCTGGTCTAGGGTGACAGAGCTAATAAAAGGCAGAACTGAGGTTGGACTCCCCTCATGTCAGGAAGGTCCCTATATTGCAGAGGATGTGCCCCTTCTCAGATCACAGTGAACATCTCAGAGAAACAGTGTCAGAAGTACAAGCCCAGCCTGAGGCAGGGGACTAGTGCCCAGGGCCATGTAGTGACCATGACCTGAGATTTCATGGAGGCTCAAAACAGGGACACCTCTTTTCTGCATGTCAGGCAGAATTGCCTCCCAGGGGGTATAGGTACTTGTGGAAGATATCATAGGATATCTGTAAACTATCAGAGGATTTCTATCACAGGATATTATAAAGTTCCTGTGATATCCTCAATAATAACCTCAGCTGAAGGAGAGGAGAACATGGAGCAAATAAACACATGCTATGGGGAGAGGAGAAACCTGACACTCAGGGGTAAGCAAGATCCCTTCTTGGTAGGTAAGGAACTTATGAGGCCAGAAAGCTTCTCACTCCATTCCACTGTGACAGGACTGGTCCGGCTGGGGTGCTCCACGTGGCAGGTGTAGACCTCTCCACTCTGAGGGACTGTTTCAAGCATCACCATGGTCTGGAAGGTCCAGTCTCCATTAAGGATCAGGCCTGTGGAGACCACCCCCGCCTCCTCTTCCTGGCCGTTCCGGAACCACCTGACTTCAATGTGGCGTGGATAGAAACCATTCACAGAGCAGACCAGGAGGTTGTGGTGCTGCAGGGGCTGTGTCTTTGCAGGATACACAGTCACTGTAGGCGCCACTAGGAGAGAAAAAGGTAGAGGGGATAAGTGAGGGAGAGAGAGTAAGTCACGTTGGTTGGCTGCCTTTCTGCCCCCAGTCTCTAGTCCCAGTCTTCAGTCTCCAGCAGGCCTCCCTGAAAGCTGGCTATGTAGCCCAACAGAAATTAGTGCCATAAGACTTGACTTTAATGCTTACAGTATGGGCCCATTAGATCTGACAGATGTTCAGGAAATTTGTTTTCTATTGTTTTGTTTTTTCATAGCATGAAAGAGTTATTCATTGTTGAATTGATGTGTTTACAAATCTTTGCACAGTGTATAGTGTATTATTAATAGCATGATTTCTGGAGCCAGGGTGCCTGAGTTCAAATACAGGCTCTACTTCTTACAGATTGATCCTGGGTGAGTTATAAAATTCCTCTGTGTCTCAGGTTGCTCACCTGTAAAGGGGGATAATAATACTAACATACCTCTTAGGGTTATGTGAGGATTAATGTACCTAAAGTATGTGAAACGATGGGTGGAACTTTGTCTTTAATATATGTTAGCTATTTACTATCTTCATTTACTTGGAGAGAAAATATGACTCAAAGCAGTGTGGATAAATTAGGGGACAGCTTGGGGTAGATGGGGAGACAGAAGATAAAATCCTGGGAATGCTACACTCACACCTTAGAACACCACAGAAGGGGTTCTACCCTGGGAAGCAGGAATAGACAAAGGTGACTCTTGAACTCTGAGTTGAGTCCCAAGGAAAGCATGATTCCTGAAGGGGAGAGAAAGGACCAAGTAAAGTCATTCATTAAAAAAAAAAAAACCAAACAAAACCAAAACAAAAGCTTATTATTACACTCAGCTGATCAATTCTTCTGCTTTGCAAAACAAGCAGATCTATTACTGGAATTGTATCATTTTACAATTGTCTTTCTTTTTAAGCTGGCATTTCAGTTCAGGGCAGGGTCTGAGACTCATGAATATGTGTGCTTAGCTCCTGAGACAACCCTTGACACCACCAGCCACAATAAACACAATTATTAGTTGCAAAAGAGAAACCTGGGGGGAAAATCCTTTTTACAATAATGCAAAGTGGTAGATTTAAGATTGATGGTAAATCATCACTAACAATTTTCCAGTATATTTCATTAAATAAAAATGTTTAAATTCCTAACTTGGAATATAATGAACAGAATCAAAACATAAACCACAAACCGGAGAAAAAGCTAAATCAAATGTCAGCGACTTGTTAATCTTAATGCATAGAGAACCCGTAAAATCACCGAGAAAACCACCAGGACCCCAGAGATAGTCAACAAGAGATAATTCTTAGAGCCATAACAAAGGTTAGCCAATAAATATGTGAAAAATGTTCAAGAACCTTAGAAATCAAAGAAATTTTAAATAAAAACAAAAAGATATAAATTTTCAACTGTTTGGTAATGTTGAAAAAAGATCTAATAAAGGGGAATGTAAAGTAAAATGAGGTAAATTGTTATAAGTATAAAAAGGATAATATGTAACTACTCAAATACTACTAGCGTTATAAAAAATAGTAACACCAGCATATTAAGTAACAAAATTATAATTCAAAAAGTTGATTTCACAATCATTTCAACTATGTAAAATATATATACTAAGGAGAAAAAAAGCAAGAAATTTAGACCTGAAATAAGCTTCAGAGAGATCAGAGGAGCCGCAGAGGCTCCCCTGCCCGCACCTGTCAAAAACTAGTCTGACACCTTTTCCTCAGTGAAGTGCTCCTGCACACAGACAGACGCGGCACACTTACTTCCGGGGTGTCAGGAGTAAGAGGGTGTGTGCCCAGAACGCGCTGTGACTCTTCTCCTCACAGGCTCCCAATCCTTTCACTTTCCTCACCTCTCCTCCCCCAAACCTTCCCCCAACCACAGACACCTTGAAGTCCCTCCCGCATCTCTAACCGCCCACCGCAGTCGGGGTTTCCTCCCCTCCCTTCCCCCTCGCCTCCCCCACAGGGACCACCAAGCACACCCGGAGCCTCCCTCCTGCACCCCTCCCGCCACACCTCCCCTCCCTCCCGGGCCTCCCCACACCACACACGCTCTCTCCCCTCTCACAGTCACTGACAAAATCACACACGGTCTCCGGACAACAGGCTCTCACAGGAACCCGCCTAACTTGTACTTGCTCACAGCCCTACACACACCCCGCCCCCCGAACGCAGTCTCCTCTGTCCGCGTCTCTGTGTCTCTCTGTCTCTGTCTCAAACACACACTCACACGCACTGCACCCCCGCCCGCTGGCCGCCCAGCCCCGCGCTCACCTCGCCGCTGCACCGTGAAGCTCTCCACAACCCCGTAGTTGTGTCTGCACACAGTGTCCAGCTCGGCCCGGCGCCGCTCCAGGAGGTCCTTCTGGCTGTTCCAGTACTCGGCGGACCGCCGGCCCAGCTCGGTCACCGCCCGGTACTCGCCCACGTCGCTGTCGAAGCGCGCGTACTCCTCCCGGTTATAGATGTGACTGGTCACTAACCGCACCCGCTCTGTCCCATTAGAGAAACGACACTCGCCCTTAAACTGAAGCATGAAAAGTGCTGTGGGGACAGGAAAGATCTGATTACCTGGGCGGGCTCCTGGGAAGAGACTGAGGGCAATAACCACGAATGCAGGGCACCCAGACGGAGGATGGGGCACTGACACTCCCTTATTGGCTCCACTGGCACCCTCAACTACCCCACGGGTTCATCTTTGATCTGCAGGGTCAAGCGAGACCATGGTGGGTGGAGGAGACCCCTCTGATCCTAAGGCATTTGGGATGCAGTCAGCTCTGTACTTGGCTGGAGACCTCCAAGCCGGAGCCGGCTGGGGATTTGCCCCATCACCACCTCCTCCTGAATGCCTCCACCGGAAGAACACTCTCTGCTTCCTCCTCTCATCCCACAACCCTTTAGCTGTTCCTGAAACACTTCCTTACCTAGTGCTGACCTTGTGCCAAGCCTGTGCTGCTGCCCCTGGGATTCCACAGAAGGAAAAACAAACATCTCCCCTACCTTCTAGGAGCATAAAATTTAGTGAAAGTGATGGACAAAACCCAACCACACAAGAATTAATTATACAGGAGCCAGAAATGTCACAAGAAAAGCGTGGGGATCTAGAGCAGAGAATAATTACGTTAGGGTGTCAGAGAAGTAGTCTCTAAAGACTGATATTTAAGATGTGACAGGAAAGGTTAAGTTGATGTGAGCTGAAAGGGAGAGTGGGTGTAGGGGGGTGTATGTGAGGGAAAGAGGAGGCATATTTCAGGTAAGGGTAATATCGTGTGCAGAAGCTTGAAAGACATGATGAACTTCTGCAAGAAATCAGAAAAAAACAGTTCACTGAGCACAGAGAGTGAGGAAGGAGGAGGGTAAAAGACTAGACTGGAGAAATGGTGTGGGGTACTTAGAAGCCTTGGAGACAATGTTAGGATTTTGACTTCATACTAAATGTAATGGGAAACCCTAACCCTAACCTAGGTTAGGTAGAGATACGTGAAGCTACTGAAGCGTTACAAGGAGGGTCATTTATGTTTACTTTTAAGAAATAATTGTAGGTACCACATAGAGATTGGATTTTAGGAGTTCACAAGTGGAGACAGGGAGACCATTTAGGAACATGGTAGAATTCTCCAGTGAAGGTGTGCTTGTGGCTTCATTTAGTGTGGTAGTGACAAAGACAGTAGTAAAAATAGAGTGAACAGATTTGGGGTAGATTGTTGTATGACTTGTAAATGAATTAAATGGTGGGGGTTGGTGGATAGGAGGTCAGGCTTATCCCTCAGGACTTTGTCTCCACATATCTCCACAAATAAAAATCAAATTTCTCACCATGACCATCAGGGCCTAACATGATCTGGCTCCTGATTTCCTTTCCAACCTCATCTTCTTTCACTCCCCAACTTGCTTGCTCTGCTTCAGTCACTCTAGCCTTCTTTCTGTCCCTTAAACAGCAAACATCTTCCCACAGTTTGGCCTTTCCCTTGGTCCCTCTCCCTGGAGCATTTGTCCCTTAGATCCCTCCCATGTCTGGCTCTTCTCATCATTTATGTCTCAATTGAATGTCACCTTTCCAGGGAGAGCTCCCTAGACACTTGAAGTGAGGGCAGGTGAATCCAATATTCTCTGTCCCGTAACCTTGAACTATTCTTTTCAGAGGACTTGTTGCTCTCTGAAATGTTTTTTGGTTTTGTTGGTTGTCATTGTTGTTGTTAAATGTTTATTGGATTGTTGTTTTTCTTGTCATTAAGTAAGTTCCAAGATAATTGGGGATTTTTCTATCTGATTCAGATAGGATTGTCTGAGCCTAGAATAGAGCCCAGCATATAATAATAGTTGCTCAGAAAAATATTTGTAGTCTAAATTAATAAACCCAGGGTTCTAGGAATTGATTTTTGTGCGCATCCCAGAAAGCAAGAAAGGGTTCAGCTCCAACACTCTTTTATTCTGATGACACATTATATCCCTTCTACTTCTCATGAAAAACCCAAATTTCCTCTTTCTTCTTCTACTAGTTGGAAGAAACATTCACAGGGAAGAAATGGTAATTTTAAGAAAAGGGGAAGAGTTCATTATGTTCGAAATCATCCAGCGAACCTGTTATAATGCTGAGGGTCTGTGCATACTTTGGGGATTATCAGATCTGGTGATGATATAGCTGGGGAAAAATAGGGAGGAACTAAAATTTGAGGTAACCAAACATAGCTGATTAAGGAAAACACAGGGCATGTTGCATGATCTTATGAAATTTGGGTCTAAGACTCCAAGAGACCAATGAGTTCCTTTGACTTGCTTACCAGCTTTCAGCCCAATGGGATGGAAACAACTTTCACACTGTCTGTACCCTAATGAGGTACATGGTTTCCCATGTAAAACTGCAGATATTTGACTATCTGTGGACTACAAAATCAGAATTTCATATAATTTATTCTATGCTCCGGCCAGAGAAGGGGGAGATATGGGGGAAACTGATAGTATAGAAAGGCTCAGGCTTCCCTGGTGGCGCAGTGGTTAAGAATCCGCCTGCCAATGCAGGGGACACGGGTTCGAGCCCTGGTCCAGGAAGATCCCACATGCTGCAGAGCAATTAAGCCCATGCACCACAACTACTGAACCTGCACTCTAGAGCCCGTGAGCCACAACTACTGAAACCCTCATGCCTAGAGCCCATGCTCCGCAACAAGAGAAGCCACCGCAATGAGAAGTCCGTGCACCGCAACGAAGAGTAGCCCCCGCTTGCCACAACTAGAGAAAAACCCACGCACAGCAACAAAGATCCAACTCGGCCATAAGTAAATAAATTAATTAAATTAAAAAAAAGAAAGGCTCAAAATAGATTCATAATGGTCACTAACCTGTGTTGGGTGTTCAGAAGATGCCTTGCATTTTTTAAGGCATCAAAGAACACCCCATAGGTGCTCTTTATCCACAGGGTCATTCCAAGTACTAAGAATCCCTGCTTCAGCTCCAGGTGCCTTACCCGGGAGAAATAGAGAGAAAACTAACCCCAACTTCTGTCAAAGAACTCCTAGTACAGGGATTCAAACCTTCTAAACATTGGAGTTCAGGGAAAATGGAAAGAAGATAATGGGGGATTTCCCTTGATACATCCTCATATATTAGGGAGAGGTAGCAGCATCACAGACCCTGTTGAGGACATAACACAGGACCTTCTAGGAGACATCTTCCTAATTATTTAGATTCGCCATAAAGTCTTCAGAGAAACTTTCCCCTTTTCTTGTACAATTCAACATAACAAAGAGATCTGTTAATGGAGAATTATTTTAACATCATTTTTTCTAAACCTTTTCAAACACCTGAAGGGATGAGATGCAAGGCTGGGGAAGTTTCATTGCAGGACACTTGAGAAGAAATAGACTATAGATATGGAGGCTATGTATGCCACACTCGTTGAGAGGGCAAGTATCCAGGCACCTTTTGTTGTAGATAGATTGGAGATCCATGTGATAAAGATAGGTGGTCACTAAAAACAAAGTCACTGCACCACCAGGGAAGCCCGAAAAGTCACAATTTTTAAAGAAGGCTGTTCTGGACTCAGAGATAAAGCTAACTCACTTCCTTCCCCCACCCCACAATAGCTCATCCCCCAAAGTGTTCACTTACATTGGGTCTCCCTGGCCCAAGCGAGGGGCGGGCTCAGCACCATCAGTATCACTGTCAGAGCTGCCATCCAGGAGCCTCCGGAGAAATACAGGGACACCATGCTGGAGAACAGGAGAGGACAGTGTGTGAGGGGAGCAGGCAAGTCCCGCTCAAATGGGTAATGTGACTCTCCTCCACCCAAGTGATACCAACCAAGGAATTCAGTATTTGCTCCTGGATTGGGTTATCTCAGTGTTGGAGAACCAATCAGCATCACAGATGAGAAGCATCATCAGTTACTGGTCAGAGATTCAATATGAAGGTCCTCTTCTGAAACTTAGAATTTCCTCCTTTAAAAGGATTGTTTTAATTTAGTGCTTTAAATGTTTGATCCAGTTGTATCTGACACATTTTATTTGGGCTTCTCTTGAGAGCCAGCTCCCTGCTGGTCAATGATGTGTCACATGTTTGAGCCTAAAGATCATTCATTTCTCTTACTTGAAGACATAGATATTTTGACAAATATATGTGTGAGTGTGCTTAGGAGCTGAGCAGGTAGAGAGAAAGTGATTGCAATTTAGGAGACCTTTAATTTGGTCCTTCTTGTACTTGTAGATTTGGCGAAATTATTTAACCTGTGCAATTGAAATGAAGGCACTGTGATCGTTCAGGTATAACAATACTGAAAAATGCTGTGATTCTCTGGATGCTTTAAGGAACACCATCCCCTGGTAACTGATGATGTGACAGAATTATAGCTGTTGTTTAGAGTATAATCTGTACTTCCTGACTGGCAGGGGTGTCTCTGATAAACTAAAGGAAATGGAAATTTAGTGAATTACTTAACATGAGTGAAAAACTTTACAGGTTTGTCTCCTGATGCTGTCTAAGTTTAGTGGCACCTCCAGAATATTCATACAGAAAGGGGCTTAGAGGAGGCAATCTGCATGGAATGGAAGACCTTGAAGGCATCTTTGTAACATTTAACTTAACAATGTGATAAAGCTAGCTGTACTGATCAGAGTTCGCAAGTGACTGGAAGATTGATAAAAAGTCAAAGTCAGCCTTTGACACAACACCTCCTCTTTAGAATAATTAATATTTTATGTAAAATATGTTCAATTCCTTATGCTTGGCTCCCATTAGGATTTTCTTATTTTCTTGGGAACATGTCCTCTTATAATTCACTTTCTCTTGCTTTATCCCCAGAAGATATTATAAGAAGATGTTGCTAATGAATACATTATGGAGTGTTCATAAATAGAACCCTATGAAAAAACTATGAATTATATCCTTTGATGTAGTCATATAATCTTAAAAATGTAATTCTACTTTTAGATTAATATCACACATTATATTAACATAAATATAATACTTCAGATTTAGAATGGACTTTAAATGCAACTATTTATTTAAAATTATGCATTAATTCACACTCTGCCCAAGCCATTCTTTATGTGCCTTAATATTTCTAGTGACAGTACTCATCATGCTGCTTTAAAATGATTAAAATTTATTGAGTAAATTTTGAGAGCTTTACTTAGTACCCAGAATTATACAAAGACTTTTTATATGTCTTTTTAAAATGTAATTCTCACATCATCTCAGTGATTCAAGTACCCTTTTTAATCCTGCAAATGGAGAAAATAAAATAGTGGAAGGAGGTAAGATAATCTTTGCAAGGATACAAGACTACTAAGTGGTACACTCCAGATTGAACCAAGTTACATGTGATTTCAAACCCTGCAAGCTCAGCCATCACATCATACCACCCAAGATTTAATTTCTAAAGAAAATAATGTCCCTTACATTTAAACTATTTTTATCACTTTAATTCACGGATATGTGTATCAATAAAACTACTCCTTTTAATGACTGACAGCATCATGTAAATTGAAGTAGCTACAGTATAGCAATTATAATTCTTTAAAATTTCCCTTCATCAACATTGTAACCCTCTTCTGGAAATGACAGTGTTTGCATTTGTCTTATGTAATAATGCCCGTTTCTCCCCACAAGTCTGCTTATTAAGGTTGCAGAGGCCTCCAAATTCCTATATCTAATCCATTGTCCTCAATCATTATTTTAGATTTCTTGGCATAATGTAGTGTTAATCTGAACATTTTGGAATAGAATAGAAATAGTATCTTGCTTACCATGGAATAATATATTTCTATTAATGTGGAAAATTCAAAATTCTTGGAGAGGTTGGGTAGAAGTCACTATTGTCCCTGGATTCCAGAACAATCTATGTCCCTAAGACTCCAGTGATAGTTCAGTACTATTGGATATTGTGCAGTTGCAACCATGAGAATCTCATGCTTAATTTGACCAAGAGAAAATCATAATTTACTCAGAATTAACTAGTTGTGACTTGTGAAAATCTGAGAAAGTCAAACGAAGGTTCACCTTAGATTATAGGATAAAAAGAATGGCAAAGAAAAGTAATTCTATATCAAGAACATACTGAAATAGAATTAAAGAGAACAGTATCAAAACTTGTTCATATAAGTTTGATGTGCAATTTACTAATTGTATATATATATACTGAAACATAGTTAAAGAGAGCACTATCAAAACTTGTTCATATACATTTCACATACAATATACAAATCTTACAAATTTATTTTAAAAGAGAATGAACCAATGACGATGACTTAAATTCTGTACGTTGTATACATTTATGAATAATAAAAATGTGCTGCTCTAAATATTATATATTTCAACTTTTCTGCAATATTAATTCAATAGAAGGACAGTTCACATAAAACAATGCAGCGATTGTCACCAAACCATTACTCCTACAGGTGATCTTGAGGCTGAGCTCCTTCACTGAAGGCAAGAGGAGAAGCAATCCTGCTCAGCTTCTGCTCTGTAAGAGAAGTGTCAAATAAAGGTTTATTTCCTGAAGAAAAGGCAGTTTTATTGGTTTCTGGAAGAGAGTGGTTATCAGTACAAAAGTTCTAGTCTTTGCTCTTGTTGTGTGAGACCACAGGTTTGTTTTTATGGAAAATAAATTGCAACACTCGTGCAAGCAAACAAGTGGCATCAGAAGCACAGACTTGTTGAACAACAGGAAGACTGAAATTTGTATCATTACAGAATGCCTTGAGTACTACTAATCATCACAGACTAGGACTCACTTGTAGTAAGCCTGAAGGGTTGCAATACATTGGGGAAAATGGGGTCTTAGTTGTCAGCAAGCCAGTTGGCGTAGAATGAGTCTTGTCCAAATAGTCTCAGAATATTCTCTGTAGTTTTCGGAAGCTACTACCACTAATCTGGAACTTAGTGAGAAGCAGGTCAGTGGTCGCCTTCATTTAAGGAAAAAATATTATTAATAAGAAACGGTGAGAAGAACATCATCATCATCATGGTGGAGTGAGATGTTTCCTTTGTCTGTCCCCATCATCTACGACCACTGACACATCCACAACTCAACAAAGATGGCTCTGTCTGACACACCAGGATGCCGGAGAATTCCACACATCTATATATCTGCAGGTGGGTGGACTGGAACACACAAAGGAGGCAAAGCGGGAAAACAGTGAAGGTGGTGCCTGTGATCCAGCGTCCCCAGCCTAAGCAGCTGAGCTCGCAGCCCTAGAGAACCCAGCAGCCACAGGGGAGGTGGAGCACAGGACTCTAGCCTCCTGTCTACAACAGTGCCCACAGCCACAGGGAACTAGGCAGCAGCAGTAGGGGGGCTTACAACCCCATCCTTCCATCACAGAGGAACCCACAACTCCAACCCCCCGGCCTCTGCCCACAGTGGTGGTTCCAGTGTAACTGACAACTCAGGACACAGTAGAAAAGCCCTTGGCCCTGGCCCCCCTCCCCCCATCCTCTTCTTCCCCTCCCAACAGCAGCAGAACCTGTGACTCAGGAGACCCCCATGCTCCATCCAGAAGTGCCCTTCATCCCATTGCCCCAGGTGGCAATGCCAGCGACACTGGCAGCTGCAAGGTACCAATGACCCAGGTAGTACAAGCAGTAGCAATGAGGGTACTAGGTGGCCAACACCTCTGACAGAGGCAGTGAGAGGTGGAAATTGCCAACTCTCAAACATAACCAGAGCCAGCTCCGGTAGGAGAAACCAAAAACCTGTGCTGTAGCACCACATACTGGAAACCACAGAAAGAACTCAGAATTAAGGTTTTAAATTTTTTTTAAAGCTTTACCTAAAGAAAAAAGGTGTTCACTACTTCAAATACACCAGCAGAGCAACAACTCTTCAACCACCATGAAGAACCATTGTTACATGGTACCACAAAGAGAAAATGACAAAATGACAATTCTCCAGAAACCAAATTTAAAGTTATGGACTGTTGTGATCTGACAGAGATTTCAAAATAACGAGCTACTAGAAAATCCAGAAAGGCAGTTCAATGAGCTCAGGAATAAAATTAATGAACATAAGGAATATTTACAAAAGAGGTAGAAACTCTAAAAAGAAAAAAACAGAAATCCTAGAGCTGAAGAAATCAATAAATGAGATGAAGAATGCATTAAAAGCATTGGAAATAGAGGAGACCATATGGAAGAGAGACTTAATGAGTTTGAAGATAGAAACCTAGAAATGATACAAGTAGAAGAGAAAAGAGACTCAAGATCTAAAAACAAATGAGGAAATTCTATGAGAATTATTTGACTCTTTTACAAAGGGAAAATTAGGATAATGGGTATCACAAAAAAATAAAAATAAAAAAAGAGGGAGAAGGGAGCAAAGAGTTTATTCAAAGAAATAATAGCTGAGAAATTCCTAAACCTGTGAAAGGAACTGGATATGCAAGTTCACAAAGTTAAGAACAAACCTAATTATCTCAATACAAAAAGACCTCTGCAAGACACATTACATTAAGTCTGTCAAAAATTAATGACAAAGAAAGAATTTTAAAGGCAGCCAAGGAAAAAGGATGGTATACTCCAAAGGAACCCTCATTAGACTATCAGAAGATTTCTCAGCAGAAACTCGACAGAAAGGTGAAATGACAAACTCAAACTTCTGAAAGGTAAAAACTGTCAGCCAAGAATACTCTATCCAGCAAAGTTATCATTCAGATATGAAGGAGAAATAAAGGCTTTCCCAGACAAACAAAAAGCTGCAGGAGGTCACCAACATAAACCTTACAAGAAAAGTTGAAAGTGCCCTTCTACCTGAGACAAAAAGGCAAAAGTACACAAAACTTTAAGTAAGGTGATATACTGACAGACAGAATCAGAAAATTGCAACTCTATATCACAACAGATTTTAAAGCACTTCATTAAGCATGAAGGGGAAAGGGAGAAAAAAAAGCAGTAAAAATAGCTATAGCTGCCTCAATTTGGTAACAAGCTCACAACATGGAAAGGGATAATTTTAGACAACAGAAACATAAGAGAAGAGGAGAAGGATGGAACCCGTATGGGCAAATGAAGATACGATGCTATCAGCAGGAAAAGGACTATTTTATCTGTAAGACATTTTATACAAACCTCAAGGTAACCAAAAGACATAAACATAGAGCAGACACACGAAACAAAAAAGAGGAAACTGAGAAAAACATTATGCAAAACCACCAAACTAAAATGGCAGACAGAGACACAAAGAAAAGAAATAATGGAGATATAGAGCAACCAGAAAAGAGAAGACAAAATGTTAGTGATAGGTTTTCATTGATCAATAATCACCCTAAATGTAAATGAATTGAATTCACCAATCAAAGGCACACAGTGGATGGATGGATTAACAAACAAGACCCAACTAAATGCTGCCCCTGGGAAAAGAGGCTAGTTTTAGGGTTTTTTTTTTTTTTTGATTACATATATATGTGTTAGCATACTGTACTTGTTTTTCTCTTTCTGACTTACTTCACTCTGTATGACAGACTCTAGGTCTATCCACCTCACTACAAATAACTCAATTTCATTTCTTTTTATGGCTGAGTAATATTCCATTGTATATATGTGCCACATCTTCTTTATCCATTCATCCAATGATGGACAGTTAGGTTGCTTCCATGTCCTGGCTATTGTAAATAGAGCTGCAATGAACATTTTGGTACATGACTCTTTTTGAATTATGATTTTCTCAGGGTATATGCCCAGTAGTGGGATTGCTGGGTTGTATGGTAGTTCTATTTTTAGTTTTTTAAGGAACCTCCATACTATTCTCCATAGTAGCTGTATCAATTTACATTCCCACCAACAGTGCAAGAGTGTTCCCTTTTCTCCACACCTTCTCCAGCATTTATTGTTTGTAGATTTTTTTGATGATGTCCATTCTGACCAATGTGAGGTGATACCTTATTGTAGTTTTGATTTGCATTTCTCTAATGATTAATGATGTTGAGCATTCTTTCATGTGTTTGTTGGCAATCTGTATATCTTCTTTGGACAAATGTCTATTTAGGTCTTCTGCCCATTTTCGGATTGAGTTGTTTGCTTTTTTGATATTGAGCTGCATGTGTTTCTTGTATGTTTTGCAGATTAATCCTTTGTCAGTTGCTTCATTTGCAAATATTTTCTCCCATTCTGAGGGTTGTCTTTTTATCTTGTTCATGGTTTCCTTTGTTGTGCAAAAGAGTTGAAGTTTCATTAGGTCCCATTTGTTTATTTTTGTTTTTATTTCCATTTCTCTAGGAGGTGGGTCATAAAGGATCTTGCTGTGATTTATGTCATAGAGTGTTCTGCCTATGTTTTCCTCTAAGAGTTTGATAGTGTCTGGCCTTACTTTTAGGTCTTTAATCCATTTTGAGCTTATTTTTGTGTATGGTGTTAGGGAGTGCTCTAATCTCATACTTTTACATGTACCTGTCCAGTTTTCCCAGCACCACTTATTGAAAAGGTTGTCTTTTCTCCATTGTATATTCTTGCCTCCTTTATCGAAGACAAGGTGACCATATGTGTGTGAGTTTATCTCTGGGCTTTCTATCCTGTTCCATTGATTTATATTTCTGTTTTTGTGCCAGTACCATACTGTCTTGATTACTGTAGCTTTGTAGTATAGTCTGAAGTCAGGGAGCCTGATTCCTCCTGCTCCATTTTTTATTCTCAAGATTGCTTTGGCTATTCGGGGTCTTTTGTGTTTCCATACAAATTGTGAAATTTTTTGTCCTAGTTCTGTGAAAAAT
The DNA here is from genome assembly GCF_949752795.1 of Hyperoodon ampullatus. Taxonomy (NCBI): domain Eukaryota; kingdom Metazoa; phylum Chordata; class Mammalia; order Artiodactyla; family Ziphiidae; genus Hyperoodon; species Hyperoodon ampullatus. The sequence goes on along the minus strand of NC_136923.1, from coordinate 81,799,961 downwards.
GCCAGTGGTAGTTTTTTGTTGCAGTAGGAATGGAGGATCCATGTGATAAAGATAGGTGATGACTGAAGAAAATGTCACACTTTTTAAATTGTGGTCTCGACAGAGACAAAAGTAACTCCCTTTCTTCTCCCACCCATTGTAGCTCACCCCCACAGGGTGCGTGCTTACTTCAGGTGTCCCTGGCCCAAGTGAGGGAAGTGCTCAGCACCATCAGTATCACTGTCAGAGCTGCCATCCAGTGAACCACAGACACATCATGCAGGGGAACAGGAGAAGACAGAGTGTGAGAGAGCAGGTAAGTGTCACTCAGTGAGGAGTAGGATGCTCCTCAACCCACATGGCCAAACAATACTAACCAGTGAACTCTTTGTTCCTGGTTTGGGTGATATCAGTGTTAGAAAAACCAATGAGCATCAGAGATGAATAGCATCATCATTTGCTGGTAAGAGATTCAATATGAATGTCCTCTTCTGAAACTTAGAATTTCCTTCACTAAAAGGACTGTTTTAATTTAGTACTTTAAGGGTTTGATCCAGTTGTATCTGAGACATTTTAATTGGGCCCCTACTGTGAGCCAGTTCTGTGCTGGTCAGTGGTGTGTCACACGTTTGAGCCTTTTAGGAACATCATTTCTCTTACTTGAAGATAGAGATATTTTGACAAATGTATGTGTGAGTGTGTGAGGAATTGAGGAAGTGGAGAGAAAATTATTACATTTTAGGAGACCTTTAATCTGGTCCTTTTTTGCATCATAATTTAGTGTTGTAGACTTGGGGGAGTTACTTGTACAGTTGAAAACAAGGCACTTTGATTTTTCAGGTACATCAACACTGAAAAATTCTATGATTCTGTGGACAACTGAAAGAACAGCACCCCTGGTAACTGATGATGTGACAGAATTATAACTGTTGTATGGAGAGTATAGTCCATACCTCCTTACAGATAAGAATGTCTCCAATAAACCAGAGGGAATTGAAAGTTAGTCAATAATTTAACCTAAGTGAAAATGTTTTTCACATTTGTCTCCTGATGCTATGACTGAGTTTAATGGCACCTCCAGAAAACGCAGAGAGAAAGGGGCTTATAGGAGGCAACCTACATGGAATGGAGGGTCTTGAAGGTACATTTGTAGCCCTTAACCTAACAATGTAATAAAGCCAACTGCCCAAATCATAGTATGTAGGGGGCTGAGAAATGGATAAAGGACTCAAAGTCAGCCTTTGGTGCAATAACTCAGCTTTAGAATGTAATATTTTACATAAAAAACAGTTCAATTCCTATTGCTGTTTCCCATTAGGATTTCCTCATTTTACTAGGGATATGTCCCTTATTATTCAACTTCTCTTGCTTTATCCTAAGAAAAGATATAAGAAGACTTTGCTAATGAATACATTACAGAGTGTTCAGGAAATAGAACACTATGGGAAAACTATGAATTATATCTCTTGATATAATCATATAATTTTAAACATATAAATCTATGTTAGATAATTATTACACATTATATTAGTATAAATGTAATATGTCAGATTTAGAATGGACTTTAGAGGCCAATGGTTTGCCTAAAGTTCAGCATTAATTCACACCCCATCCCAGTTCTTATAAGCATTCATTCTTTATGTGCATTAATAGTTCTAGTAACAATATTCACCATGCTGCAATAAAATGACAATAATTAATTGAGCAACTTTTGTGCTTTTTACTTTGTACCCAGAATTATACAAGGAACTTTTTATGTATCTTTTTGAAATATAATTTTCACATCATTTCAGTGACTTTAGTACTCTTTCTAATCCTACAAATAGAGAGAATAAAATTATAGGTCAGGGTTAAACAGCCTTTGCAAGGATACAAGGCTAGAAAATAGTACACTCCAGACTGAGTCAAGATATATGTGACTCCAAACTACACAAGCTCAAAGATCACATCATACTACAACACAATCCATTTCTGAAGAGAATTAAGTCCCATAGATTGAAACTACTCTCATCACTTTAATTCATGGATATATGTATCAGCAAAATTACTCCTTTTAGTTAATGACAACATTTAATATAAATTGAGACAGCTACTGTGTAACTATTCTAGTTTCTTCAAAAGATTCCCATCATCAGCATCATTACTCTCCTCTGGAAATGGCAAGATTTACATTTATCTTATATAATCACACCTATTGCTCCTCACCAGTCTCCTTCAATTGAAGACAACAGTGGCCTCCAAATTCCTATATTCAATCTTCTTCTCAATTATTATTATAGACTTCTCAGCATAACAAATTGCAAGTTTGAGCAATTTGAAAGAGAATAAACATAGTATCACTTCCTTTAGAAAAATGTATTTCTATTAATGTGGAAGTTTCATTTCTTGGAGTGGTTGGGTTGAAGCCACTATTGTCCCTGGATTTGAGAAGAACCTATGTCCCTAAACCACAACGATAATTCAGTACTATTGAAAGTGGTGCAATTAACTAGTTGTGACATGTGATAATCTAGGAAATCCATGCTAAGGTTCACCTTAGATAATAGAATAAAAGGAATGGTGAAATAAAAAGTAATGCTGTGGGGGAGACCTTCAAGATGGCGGAGGAGTAAGACATGGAGATCACCTTCCTCCCCACAAATACACCAGAAATACATCTACATGTGGAACAACTTCTACAGAACACCTACTGAATGCTGGCAGAAGACCTCAGACTTCCTAAAAGGCAAGAAACTCCCCAAGTTCCTGGGTAGGGCAAAAGAAAAAAGAAAAAACAGAGACAAAAGAATAGGGACCGGACCTGCACCAGTGGGAGGGAGCCGTGAAGGAGGAAAGGTTTCCAAACACTAGGAAGCCCCTTCGCGGGCGGAGACTGTGGGTGGCGGAGGGGGGGAGTCACGGAGAAGAGCGCAGCAACAGGGTGCGGAGGGCAAAGCAGAGAGATTCCTGCACACAGGATCGGTGCCGACCAGCACTCAACAGTCCGAGAGGCTTGTCTGCTCGCCCGCCGGGGCAGGTGGGGGCTGGGAGCTGAGGCTTGGGCTTCAGCGGTCAGATCCCAGGGAGAGGACTGAGGTTGGCTGCGTGAACACAGCCTGAAGGGGGCTAGTGCACCACAGCTAGCCAGGTGGGAGTCTGGGAAAAGTCTGGAGCTGCCTAAAAGGCAAGAGACCATTGTTTCAGGGTGCGCGAGGAGAGGGGATTCAGAGTGCCTAAACGAGTTCCAGAGATGGGTGCGAACCATGGCTATCAGCGCGGACCCCAGAGACGGGCATGAGACGCTAAGGCTGCTGCTGCAGCCACCAAGAAGCCTCTGTGCAAGCACAGGTCACTACCCACACCGTCCCTCCCTAACCTATATCAATTGTGTCCAGAAGAGATATACACTTTTTTTTTTTTTTTTTTTGGTACGCGGGCCTCTCACTGTTGTGGCCTCTCCCGTTGCGGAGCACAGGCTCCGGACGCGCAGGCTCAACGGCCACGGCTCACGGGGCCAGCCGCTCTGCGGCATGTGGGATCTTCCCGGACCAGGGCACGAACCCCTGTCCCCTGCATCGGCAGGCAGACTCTGAACCACTGCACCACCAGGGAAGCCCTATCAATGGCATTTTTCACAGAACTAGAACAAAAAATTTCACAATTTGTATGGAAACACAAAAGACCCCAAATAGCCAAAGCAATTTTGAGAAAGAAAAATAGAGCTGTAGGAATCAGGCTCCTTGGCTTCAGACTATACTACAAAGCTACAGTAATCAAGACAGTATGGTACTGGCACAAAAACAGAAATGTAGATCAATGGAACAGGATAGAAAGTCCAGAGATAAACTCACACACATATGGTCACCTTGTCTTCGATAAAGGAGGCAAGAATATACAATGGAGAAAGGACAGCCTCTTCAATAAGTGATGCTGGGAAAACTGGACAGCTACATGTAAAAGAATGAAATTAGAACACTCCCTAACACCACACACAAAAATAAACTCAAAATGGATTAAAGACCTAAATGTAAGGCCAGACACTATCAAACTCTTAGAGGAAAACATAGGCAGAACACTCTATGGCATAAATCACAGCAAGATCCTTTTTGACCCACCTCCTAGAGAAATGGAACTAAAAACAAAAATAAACAAATGGGACCTAATGAAACTTCAACTCTTTTGCACAGCAAAGGAAACCATGAACAAGACGAAAAGACAACCCTCAGAATGGGAGAAAATATTTTCAAATGAAGCAACTGACAAAGGATTAATCTCCAAAATATACAAGCAGTTCACGCAGCTCTTTATCAAAAAAAACAAACAGGGCTTCCCTGGTGGTGCAGTGGTTGAGAGTCCGCCTGCCGATGCAGGGGACGCGAGTTCGTGCCCCAGTCCGGGAAGATCCCACATGCTGCGGAGCGGCTGGGCCTGTGAGCCATGGCCACTGAGCTTGCGCGTCCGGAGACTGTACTCCCCAACAGGGGAGGCCACGACAGTGAGAGGCCCGTGTACTGCAAAAAAATTAAAAACAAACAAACAAACAAAAAACTCAATCCAAAAATGGGCAGAAGACCTAAATAGACATTTGTCCAAAGAAGATATGCAGATTGGCAACAAACACATGAAAGGATGCTCAACATCACTAATCATCAGAGAAATGCAAATCAAAACTACAATGAGGTATCACCTCACACTGGTCAGAATGAGCATCATCAAAAAATGTACAAACAGTAAATGCTGGAGGGGGTGTGGAGAAAAGGGAACCCTCTTGTACTGTTGGTGGGAATGTAAATTGATATAGCCACTATGGAGAACAGTATGGAGGTTCCTTAAAAAACTAAAAATAGAACTACCATATGACCCAGCAATCCCACTATTGGGCATACACCCTGAGAAAACCATAATTCAAAAAGAGTCATGTACCACAAAGTTCATTGCAGGTCTATTTACAATAGCCAGCACATGGAAACAACCTAAGGGTCCACTGACAGATGAATGGATAAAGAGGATATGGCACATATATACAATGGAATATTATTCAGCCCTAAAAAGAAATGAAATTGAGTTATTTGAAATGAGGTGGTTGGACCTAGAGTCTGTCATACAGAATGAAGTAAGTCAGAAGGAGAAAAATGAATACTGTATGCTAACACATATATACGGAATCTAAAAAAAAAAAAAAGGTTCTGAAGAACCTATGGGCAGGACAGGAATAAAGACGCAGACGTAGAGAATGGACTTGAGGACATAGGCAGGGGGAAGGGTAAGCTGAGACGAAGCTAGATTGTGGCATGGACATATATACACTACCAAATGTATAATAGATAGCTAGTGGGAAGCAGCCGCATAGTACAGGGAGATCAGCCCGGTGTTTTGTGACCACCTAGAGGGGTGGGATAGGGAGGGTGGGAAGGAGAGGGATATGGGGATATATATATACGTATCACTGATTCACTTTATTATAAAGCAGAAACTAACACACCATTGCAAAGCAATTATACTCCAATAAAGATGTTAAAAAAATAGTAATGCTATATCAAGAACATACTGAAATATAGTTAGAGGACACTGTCAAAACTGGTCCTTATAAAGGTGACATACAACTTACAAATCATGCAAATTTCTTTTTAAAAAGAATTAACCAATGACTGAGACCTAAATTCTGTTATGTTGTACAAATTTATGAGTAAAAAAATGTGCTGCTTTTCTTCAACCTTTCTTTGGTGCCAATTTAGTATAAAGAAAGCTCAGGTGAAACAATGCAGCAACTGTAAATGAACCATCAATCCTGCAGGTGATCTCGAGGCTGAACTTCTTCACATAAAGCAAGAGGAGAAGCAATCCTGCTCAACTCCTGCTGTGTAAGAGAAGTGTCAAATAAAGGCTTATTTTCTGATGAAAAGTCAGTGAATTTGGTTCCTGGAAGAAAGTGGTTATCAGTACAGAAGTTCTAGTCTCTGCTCTTATTGCATGAGATAAGCAGTTTGTTTTTATGGAAAATAAATCACAACATTCTTGGGAACAAGCAAGTGACATTAGAGGTATACAGTTTTGTTTTGTTTTCTTTTGAACAAGAGGCAGATTGAAATTTATAGCATTACAGAATGTCTTGAGTCTTATCAATTGTCACAGAATGGGTCACTTGTAGGAAGCTGTAAAGGTTGCAATAAATTGAGGGGAATGGGCTTTTAGTTGTCAGCAAGCCAGTTAGCATAGAACATCTGTCTCTTGTCCAAGTAGTCTCGGAATATTTTTTGTAGCTTCAGAAAGATACCACCACTAATCTGGAACTTAGGGAGAAGGAACTCAGTGGTACCTTATCTAAGGAAAAAATATTAATAAGAAATGGATAAACATATCCAATTTCTTCTTACCATGAAAGACATGTAACCTGGGCAGACAACTGCCATTTACAGACCACGTTAGCCCTCAGCAGGCTTGGTAAATCTACTTCCAGTGAGATCTCAGGGATGTCTTCCATTAGGAACTTTGGATGGAGCCAGTCTTTACACCATGGTGCTAACTAAGTCGGTTGGCAGGGCTTCTTCAACTTCCCAATGCAGTTCTTTAACTCAATTTACGTTTGTTTTATAATACTTCAACACAGCACTTTTTCTTAAATAACCAGGTTGTTGACCATTGAATAGTCACAGAGAGACAACTACAAATCTCATAGGCCCCTCCATTAATATCGTGTGTAGGAAGAGTATTAGTTTTCTTTCTCTTTGATTTAGACCCTGTGTTAATTGTGCTGTGGCAAAGTATCTCTTTATCCAGTACAATACTGGCCAGATTGTTTTTCCAAATTCCACTTTGGTTTCTTACTAGCAACCGCTCAGTAGTTCCAGGTGTGTGTCTATAATGTTGTCAATTTCATTCAAAATAAATGATATCTTTTAGCAGTTCCTTTGCTAATAGTTCATCCCATAGATAAACAAGTTTCTATTTCTACCCTTGAAAAGTAAAGTTACTAGTAATTATTCTCCCTAAGTGGGAGAAAGAGCTACTCCCTTTGTCTTGACATCTCTTCCTACATGGTGTGCCTATCAAACAAATCAGTTCTTTCAGTATTGTAGAGCATTTTGAAGACGTTGAAGCATACAGCCCTTACTAATTGCTAGCATCCATAATTTAGTCATATGTCTATTCCACAAGCAAAATAAATGTGCAAAAATTGGTATTATTAAACATCCATCTAGAGATGCTAAAGATGATCTGGGTGCAAAAGGTACCCTATATCAGTCTCTATAGTTCAGAATTTGGGATCTGAACTTAAAGAAAAACCTTTCAGAGGAGCATTACATTATTAACCACACGAAAATTGCTTTCTAATAACCAAAGCAGAAGAAAGCAATAAGTATTCCTCACTTTTGGAGAAACTTAAATTTTCTAATAGTCAATATGTTTCTTCTGAAATATGGTTAAAGAGGACACTGTCAAAACTTGTTGCTTTTACAATAAGCAATACTTATTGCTTTTACAAATCCTAAGCTATGAAAACCACAAAAACATAACAAGGATCAGTCCTATAGGAATTGATTCAGCCATCTGGGGAAAATACATAGCAGTTGGTTTATTTCCTTCCAGAACAGGAGTTAAACACTAACCTCTTTTAACTGTCAGCACTTCCTTCAGTGCTACTGCTATTATTAATTGCAATATCTCTAGTCTGACCATGATCCTTTAACCTAGAGTTTTATAGTCATGTGTTTTCAGGCCATCCAAAACAAACTCCTTGTTATGCTCATATATGGACAATCCACTGGAATGTATGCCTAGATAGGCTTCTAAGGGTACCTTTAGTCACCCTCTCTATTAAAGATAAAGCCACTACACGGAATAGATTCACACTGTTAAGTATGTTGTAAATTTCTCGGTAGTTTCAACAATGTTCAAATAGGCCATGAAATGTTGGGAAAACTTGTGGCACACTTCTGGCAAATCACTGTTATAGCATCACCTGTGAAGTCTATATATAAAACGCCTTGGGAAAGTGAAGGGATGTAATCAAATTCTCCACAGCTTTCCTAACCAAGAAGTTTTAGAAATTGTGACTGTACAAATTTGCCCCAAAATAAAATCAGGAAACCTGGACAATTCAGGTTTATCTCACAGGGCACAAATTAATATGATAATCCTCTCTTTATTGGACAGACCTCAAGGTTTGAAATTTATACCAAGGTAGAAACTCGGAAACTTTCCAGTCTTGCAGTCTGATACAGTCTCCAAAGAGTTCAATGAAAATGTTCTTTTAATGCTAAACATCAAACGTCTTGGTGCCCCTGTAACCTTTGGCAAAATGCTTTTTAGTGGTTTCTGCATGCATTCAACAGAGAATAAACATCAGTATGCCATTTACCCTGATCAGAAAGATGAAAATATCCTCAATAGGTATATTACACATTACCCCTAACTGTGTCTGAATATTATCTCCAAACTCACAAAACTGTGATCTCTGAGATTAACAGTAGGATAGTAGTGAAGGGTTCTGTAGTATAATAAACTTTTTGTATAAGTCTCTCAAGAATCATTCCTAGATTTCAGCTCCTATGGAAAGTGTGAAGTTGAGAATTGATGTTTTAGCATCATCTTCAATTCGTTATCCAACCTCAAACATGGAGCTTTGAAGATCATATACTTTGATACTGTTTATGTTACAAAACTACCCAAAAGTAACTGGGTCACAATGTTCTGATCTTTTTACAATGGTACATGTGGTCAACATGAAAAGAAACAGACATTAAACTCCAAGGCCGTTTTGTTACCATGAATCATTACAGCACCATCCCCCAATCAGTGGCATGAGGCATCCCAGTGGTATGAAAAGCCTTCTATATAGATATCCTACAGTTGTATACAGTAGCTGTTAGAAAGAAGGTGCAGCATTCCACTGTGGTAGCCATGGTAATCACCACCTGGTAATAAATCAAATGTTCCTCTAGAAAATAATTGGATCTATGCCACAGTCAGCCAGCCAGAATCTAACTAATATCAGGGACTGAAGCGGTTGAAAAATGTTTCCTGAATATTGATGCTGCTGCTTACCTCTTCTAAAAATAGCTTCCAGAACTAATAAAACACCAATTCACATATTTAAAGTTCAAAATATCAGAAGCAATATAAATAAAAAGGAAAACGCCTAGATACTCTAATAAAACCAGAGTATAACTAAGACAGAGCATATGTTAAAGCAGTCAGAGGGGGGGAAATACAGATTATCTTCAAAGAGAGAAGATTAGACTAACTGCTGGTCTTTGGCAGCAATAATAGAAACCAGAAATAGTACAGTGGTGTTTTCACTGGGCCCAGTGAAAATAGTTGCCCATCTGGAATTTTATACTCAGTGGCTGTGTTTCATGAATGAGGAAAACAGTTTCAGCAAAACAAAAGTCAAGATCATTTACCACCAACAGATTTAATGTAGAAAATTTGAAAGATGTATATATTTCAGGCAGAAGGAAAGTAACCCCAGATAGAAAGTCTGGGATGAAATAAGAAATGAAGAATGAAGGGAACAGTAAATATGTGGGTCATTCTAAAATATATCAATTATAAAGCAATACTAATATTATCCTGTGGAGTTTAAAACTTAAATAGCCAAAACAATAATATATAAATTGAGAAAGAGCATAAGCTGTTAAATCGTTCCAAGATCCTTGTGTTACTCAGGAGTTGGATAAAGATATTGGTTCATATTGGACTAAAGTTTGTATGCTGTCATTTCTAGAGTCATGATCAAACAATAATAATAATAATGGTAGCGTAGAACTCCCAAACATCCAAAAGTGAAAAAAAAGAAGAATGATAAATATATAAATCACTCAACTATATTACTTCCTGTCTGATTCTACATTCTGTGGACCACTCCCTTAATGCTACACATTATCAGCCAAAAAAATCAAATAATTTAAACCAATCTAAATACCAGTTTTAAGACATAGCTTACACACATAACATTTCCTTTGTTTTCTTGCTTGCTTGTTTTGTTTGATTCCTGTTTCTTTTGTGTGTATGGTGGGTGTGGGGAGGATTGTCAAGCTGAATTTGAAATTCATATGTAACTACTAAAGTGTTTGATTAGCCAAGGAAATTTTGAAAAATAAGAACAAACTGGAATAACTTGAGTCCAAGATAAGAAAATGCTAATTATAATAAAATGTTAATGTTAATTAACATTGTGTGGTATTAGCTATACTAGTTAACATATTGTGGCATATTAATGAACATAGTGTGACGTTGACTCAAGTGCAGACAAACTAGACAACAAAATAGAAATTTTAGAAATAATATTTTCCCAAAGACAGTGCTCTGGTTTATGGTGGCACTGCAAAGCAATGAGTGGAAAAAACCCTACTAAGTCATTTAAATGTCCATTTGAGAAAATATACTGTGACACCTACACAAATTTCAATAAAAACCAATTGCAGATGGATTAAAAATATTTAGTAGAATTCAACATTGCAGCAAACTGGGCCTTGAATTTTCTTTAAGGGATGGTTTTAGTAATAGATGCAATTGCCTTATCACCTGTAAGACTGTACAGATTGTCTATTTTTGAGTCAGGTTTGGTAAATTTGTGAAGTAGATTAAAGATGGGTGCAAATTCAACGTTCATTGCAGCTCTATTTACAAAACCAGGACATGGAAGCAACCTAAGTGTCCATCGACAGATGAATGGATAAAGAAGATGTGGCACATATATACAATGGAATATTACTCAGCCATAAAAAGAAATGAAATTGAGTTATTTGTAGTGAGGTGGATGGACCTAGAGTCTGTCATACAGAGTGAAGTAAGTCAGAAGGAGAAAAACGAATACTGTATGCTAACACATATATACAGAATCTAAAAGAAAAAAAATGGTTCTGAAGAAACTAGGGGCAGGACAGGAATAAAGACGCAGATGTAGAGAATGGACTTGAGGACACAGTCAGGGGGAAGGGTAAGCTGGGACTAAGTGAGAGAGTGGCATGGACTTATATACACTACCAAATGTAAAATAGATAGCTAGTGGGAAGCAGCCGCATAGCATAGGGAGATCAGCTCCGTGCTTTGTGACCACCTAGAGGGGTGGGATAGGGAAGGTGGGAGGGAGACGCAAGAGGGAGGAGATATGGGGATATTTGTATATGTATAGCTGATTCACTTTGTTATAAAGCAAAAACTAACACACCATTGTAAAGCAATTATACTCAAATAAAGATGTTAAAAAAAAGAAAGATGGGTGCAAATTATTTGCCATTCATCTCATGGATAGGTAGATTGTATTTTCCCTTCCCTTAAATCAGCACTGGACCTGTACTCACGTAGACCATTAGAATGTTGTGGAAATGATACCACAAAATTTCTGAGGCTAAGTCTAAAAAAGTCTTGCAGCTTTTACTTTCCTCTCTTGGAAGTCCTGAGCTATCAGGAAAGAAGTTTGTCTTCATATCTGATGGGACCACATAGGCCACATTAGAGTCACTGGAACTTCATGCAGAGGGAGAGTGTCTCAGTGTCCCAGATGAGCCTCCAGAGGACCCCAGCCCCAGCTACTGTCTGACTGCAGCCATGTGAGAGACCCTCAATGAAAACCACCCACTAAGCTCAACCAACTTTCAGAACTGTGAAAAATCATCAAATAGCTGTAGTTTTAAGCCACTAAGTTTGAGAATGATTTGTTAATGCACAAATAGATCATGAAATTTGTTGTCTTTCAATAAATTTCATCTAAAATATCAAATCTGCTGCCACAAAATTCTTTTTTTTAATTCTTTTCTTATTTATTTATTTATTTTTTGTTGTGTTGGGTCTTCATTGTTGCACACGGGATTTCTCTAGTTGCGGCGAGTGTGAGCTACTCTTCATTGTGGTGCGTGGGTTTCTCATTGCAGTGGCTTCTTTTGCTGTGGGGCATGGGCTCTAGGAGCACAGGCCTCAGTAGCTGTGGCACGTGGGCTCAGTAGCTGTGGCGCACAGGCTCAGTTGCTCCACGGCATGTGGGATCTTCCCGGACCAGGGCATGAACCCGTGTCCCTTGCATTGGCAGGTGGATTCTTAACCACTGCGTCACCAGGGAAGCCCCACAAAATTCTTTATAATATTCTCTTAGTATCTTTTTAATGCCTATAGGATCTGTAAGAATGCCATCTTTTTCATTTCAGATGTTAATAATTTGTAATTTGGATTTTTTCTGTTTTTCTTCCTTATCAGTCTTGCAAGTTTATCCGAAAAAGAAAAGGAAAATCTTCTGGCTCTGTTGATTTTCTTTAATATACATTGATTTTCAATTGTATTAATTTCCTCTTACTTTTTCTGTTTCAGTTCTTCTACTTCTTTTTAGTTAAATTCACTTTTTCTTGATTCTTTTTTTATTTATTTTTAATTTTTTTAACATCTTTATTGGAGTATAATTGCTTTACAATGTTGTGTTATTTTCTACTGTATGACAAAGTGAATCAGCTATATGTATACATATATCCCCATATCCCTCCCTCTTGTGTCTCCCTCCCACCCTCACTATCCCACCCCCCTAGGTGGTCACAAAGCACCTAGCTGATCTCCCTGTGCTATGTAGCTTCTTCCCACTAGCTACCTATTTTTCCTGATTCTTAACTTAAGCTTTCAGATCTCTGATTTTTATATATTTCTCCTTTTATAATTTAGGCATTTAAACCTATAAATTTCTCTCTAGGGACAGTTTTGGTTTCATGTCACAAATTTTGAAAATCTGTTTTAATATTTCTTTAAAATATTTTCTAATTTCTCATCTGATTTATTCTTTCATAAACCATGGATTATTTAGAAGTGTATTACTTCACTTCCAAAAACTTGGCTACTTTCTCAATCTTATTGATTGTAATCTAATTGGATTGTTATCAGAGAATATATTCTGTGAGATTTTATTCCTGTGAAGTTCTGTGCAACTTGTTTTATGGCCATAAAGTATGGTTTATTTTGTAGATATTCTTTGTAAAACTTAAGGAAATACATACCCTGTGGTTATTGGATGTAGTCAAAATATGTCAATTATAAATAAAAATTTGGTAAAGATGGTTCACATCTTTAATTTCTTTACTTATATTTGTTTGCATGAATCTATAGAGATATTTTTCTGCCTTCTATCTACTTCCCAATTTCTCATGCCACCACAATGAATGTTATCAAACTTAGGTTTGGCTGCTCACTGCTCAAGAACCAATACTTGGACCACAAGTGTTGGATGGAAAGGAAAATTTGCTTTATTCAGGAGGCTGGCAACTTGTGGTGGGAGGAGGCGGACTCGTGTTCAAGCAAAAACTCTGCAGATTCTGCTTGGCCGTGACAGTTTTTAAAGGGAAAAGGGGAAATAATCTCAGTTGATCATTAAGGTAGGGGGTTAGCTTCTTCATCATTTTGCATTCTGTGCAGACTTGCTGCCTCCTGTGATCTTCCTCTAGATGTTATCTTGTTCACATAGTTTTCTCACAGGATTACTGAAGGGGAAGCTGTGGAAAGGGTCTAGTCACCCATTATTTGCTTATTATTCTTTCCAACTTCTTTAGTCTAAGAAAAGAATCAACAATGTTAGGTGAGGCAGTGTGTGATCAAAAGATTTGAGAGGTATGCTTTTAGGGGCTGCTTACAAATCCCCACTATCAGACATCATTCCATTTCTGTGAGATTAGGGGCCAAGATCCATCTTCTGTAGCTAAAAGATAATAGACTTCACCAAGCTATATTTTAACTTGATCTTTACACCAGGTGCCCCATGCTTCACTAACCTCTGGCCCTAGCATACCTCTCAAATCTTTTGATCACACAATTCCTGTTCTGTGACTTTCTCTGACATTGTGTTCAAATGACCATCACTTTAAAATAAACTTCTGAATTATCTACTCTTTAGAGTTGATTTACATTTGAAACTGACTCTTAGGATGGAATATGATAGCAGAAGCCACCATCTTCTTAACCCATTTAGTGCTTTCTTTGAAACCTATCCAATTCCTTTATATTATTGAAGTCTTTGGAATTTAGAACTATATGCTGATTTACAGTTGTAGATCCACAGTGTTTTATGAAAGGTCAAAGAAAGTTTGATTAACTTTTCTAACTTGTTTCCCATCATATACTTTTTGTCAAGTTTCTTTTGATGAGATGAAATTGTAATAGGAAAGAACAAGTCTGATTCCATATTGGGGTCTTTTTCTTTAATCATTGCATTCTACTGCCTTTGCTCAAGGTAATCACTAAAGAGAGGTTGCCTATAGCTTAAAACATGCATAATGGTCCATATCTAAGAACCCTGCCCCCCAGGCCTGAGCATTAAGCTAAAATACCTTAGTTTAGCTCACAGGAAACATCCTGACCAGACCCACCTGTGAATGGCTGCAGGAAAGAATTTTAACACATCCCCTCCAGAGTCTGGCTGGAACCAGAAAACATCTGCAGCAACCTATTGCCTTTTTAACTTTACCTCCTCACCTCCCACTCTTTGCATTATAAAAGAAACTAGCATGCAAACCCAGGCAAGATGGTTCTTTTGGACATTAGTCCACCATCTTCTTGGGCTGCTGGCTTTTTCCAAATAAAGTCCCTACTCCTGACTCCAACACCGTGTCTCTCAATTGATTGACCTGTTGTGTGGCAAGCTGTGTGAGCTTAGACTCAGTAACAAAATTATTTTAAGGCAGAACAGGAAAATTTTGACATAAAATCTTTCTGCCATTTGAGCCACTATCTCTCCTCCTTTTGTGTGCATTGTGCATTATACATTAGCTAGATTCCATTATAAGACATCATAATGCCTATTCACCCAAAAAGAAAAAAAAAGCAATTTTCTCCTGGTGTCAGCAAAGTAGCTCCTTAGGAAATAACATTCATTCCTTAATTCTGTAAGGGGTCACAATGACCCATTACTTGCCTTGCTGGACTCTGTAAACTGCCAATATGTTACTTTGATGTATAACCCTTTGTCTCAAAAATTTATATAACTGTGCTTTGACCTCTAATGGGTGGAACAGTCCTCAGAGGTTTCTGAAAGACTACCTCTCTCAGGTTATAATCATCAGTTTGGCTGGAGTAAAATTCTCATAGATTGACTTTTTTTTTTTTTTTTTTTTGCGGTACGTGGGCCTCTCACTGTTGTGGCCTGTCCCATTGCGGAGCACAGGCTCTGGACGCACAGGCTCAGCGGCCATGGCTCATGGGCCCAGCCACTCCATGGCATTGGCATGTGGGATCTTCCCAGACCGGGGCACGAACCCATGTCCCCTGCATCGGGAGGTGGACTCTCAACCACTGCACCACCAGGGAAGCCCTAGATTGACTATTGATTAATTATTTTTCCATCAACAGTTTATATCTTTGCAGTTTGTTTTCAGTTTTTATGTGTCACCTTTTTAAACTTTTGATTTAAATTTTTTATTACATAAAATATTTGAATGTGCCTCAAGTTAAAACTACTAAAAAGACATATTAGGAGAAGTCCAGCTTTCATCTCTGTCCTATTTAACCTATTCCCTTCTTTTGCCTTATAGGCAACCATTTAAAAAAATCCTTCCATTATTTCTATTTACAAACAAAACCAGATGATAGATAGATAGATGATAGATAGAAAAGTAGATAAACAGATTAAAATGAATGGTGTATCTATATATTCCTATTGTCCTCTATCTTATTAAACAAAATGTTGTGTACTATACACACAGCACTGTACGTACTGAAAGGGCATTTTGGATATTATTCCATAGCAGGTTATTCTCATTTTTTCCTCCAGCTGCAGAGTATTTCACTGTTTGGATGTACATCAGTGAATTTATATAATCCTTTTTCTTTCCCAGCACTGTCCCTGATTTCTGCTAAGATAAGGTCCATTAAGGATTTTCCTGTAACAGACAGTAAGTTTACTGCACAATCTGGAGGGTCTCAGAAATGTACCTTTTCCAATAGTTTTGGCTTTGTCCTAAAGGCCTTCTGAACCCTATTTATGGGGAAGAATGCATCTCAGCCAAAGAGCCAGCATGCCACTGCCTTTTATCTGAGAGACAGTAAAAGACTGAAGTGTTGAAGCCCACCATTAGTCTAATAAAAGAGGAATTCAAGAAGTACCCAGGATTAGATATTTTCTTCAAAAAAAAAAAAAACAGGGAAAAAGAGAAAAAAGAACATGATTACAAAAATTGTCAGGGCATCACATCCTTACAAGTCACCTGTATTTCTTATATTTTTTGCCCCTTTCTGTATCCCATGGTGTGAAGAAACTTGCATGCTTGTCTTTGAGAATGCAAAGATGTAGGAGACAACCATGAAATGGGTTCAACAAGGTTTTTATTCTAGTTCAGGAAAACATTCCTAATTAGAGAATACAGAAAACCCAAGAAAAAAACAAGGAAGGAAGCAAGGAAATCTTTCAGATCCACAAGTGACCAAATTTCAGTAATGTTAATGAAAACCATTATTGTTATAGGATGCAATTCTCCTTTTTTCTTTTCTTTCTACTTCCTTCCTTGGAACTGTATGAAGCAGATGATTTTCATCCATATTTATTTGAGAAAGACTTTAATAAGGAATGTGGGCAGAAGATGAGTTCAGATGCACAGGAGGCAGTAAAGGTTAAAAACAAAAGGGACCAGGAAAAAATGAAGATAAGGGATTGCGATCAATATTGGGGACTTCCAGGTCAAGGATAGGGGCTGAGGAAGCCATCAAGAAGGACATTTTCTGGCTTCCCTGGTGGCGCAGTGGTTGAGAGTCTGCCTGCCAATGCAGGGGACGTGGGTTTGTGCCCTGGTCCAGGAGGATCCCACATGCCGCGGAGCGGCTGGGCCCGTGAGCCATGGCCGCTGAGCCTGCGCGTCCGGAGCCTGTGCTCTGCAACGGGAGAGGCCACAGCAGTGAGAGACCAGCGTACGGCAAAAAAAAAAAAAAGAAGGATATTTTCTGCAGGGTCACTCAACCAAGAGCAAACTAGATCCTGAGAAGTACTATCGTTGTGGAAGAATTACAGCGAAGCAGGAAACATTTTCATGCTGCGAAGAAGCCGGGACAGAAGGTTTTGGCTTGAGTGTCACCATCCTCCCTTCAGCTCAGGAGTCCTGCAAAAGACAGAGGAGAGGGTTGTTTCCAGATCTAACTCTGCAAGCAGTTTTTTTCTCCTCTTTCAGGGTCTCATGTTAAAGTATTGAATTAAGAAGGAAAACAAATTCTTAAGTCTCCCTGAGCCAAAGTTACTTCAGAGGACAGGCCTTCTGTTTTAGTGGAGAGAAGAAGCTTTAGTGGAAACTGCCTGATCCGAAGTCAGATCCAAGGTCTTTCCCATTATTTCTGTCACCTGTTTTGTCACCTCTACTATCTGTTCTAGGGAGACTAAGTATGTCTCTAAAAGAGAGTTAAAGAGCATTACCTGTTGGCTGAAGTCCAGAGTGTCCTGGGAGAGAGAAGGGAAGATATATACTTAAAATATATGGAGATGAATCTGTCCCCAAACAGAATGTACCCAACCCCCGACCCCCACCTCAGATTTCCGTTATACCACAACCTAATCACATGATGACAGGGCAGGGAGGAGAGCAGACACTGAGAGCTGGTAACCTACGAAGCTTCTGTCACACAAATCCAGTATAACTTCATCAGTCTTAGTGTCTCTTCCTGCATTTGTCCCAGGATCTCCACACAAAATCTCCAAGCATGTTAACATTTTTCTTATCTCTGCAGGCCATCACCTCTTATATTTTAACCGTAGCTAACCATGGACTGTCAATTTCTGGATTTTCAGGAAATTTGAGGTCAACTAAGCAAAGGAAGACTTTACACAGGGTCATTGATATACAGAGAACTAACCGAGCAAAGTCATATTTCTTCCCCCAAAAGTCTGTGGGGAGGCTCAGCTGCCAACAGGCTCCTTACCTTTCTGATTCCTGAAGTAGATGAACAGCCCCACCCCAAGGAAGAGCAGACCCAGAACAAAGCCTCCGATTCCACTCATCATCTTGCTCTGAGCAGATTCAGACTGTGCCCCTGAGAAAAGAAGCTAGTTTTAGTGATATTTTACCCCAATTCTTACTTCTCTAATTGAGACTCTGAGATTCAGAACTGTGACAGTGGGGGAAAAAAGCCTGCCCTGGAAGAAATAGAGTAAGTGGCCATTTCTGGAAAAGAGATTTAAGAATCACACTAAGTAGATACACACTGAGAATTAAACTCACTTAAATATCACAGCCTTGACATAAGGCCACTACTTCAACATCTTAAGGGTGAAGTGCCAGGAACTCAATGAGGTTAAGTAGCTTGTCTAGGGTGACAGAGCTAATAAAAGGCAGAACTGAGGTTGGACTCCCTTCATGCCAGCAAGGTCCCTACATCGTAGCGGACACACCTCTTCTCAGATCACAATGAACAACTCAGAGCAACAGTGTCAGAAGTACGAGCCCAGCCTGAAGAAGGGGACTGGTGCCCAGGGCCAAAGAGGTGACCATGACCTGAGATAAGATGGGAGGCTCAAATCAGGGACACCTCTATTCTGCTTGTCAGGCATAACTGCCTTCTCAGGGGGTACAGGTCTTTGTACAAACTATCACAGGATATCTATAAATATCAGAGGATTTCTATCACAGGATATTCACATGACTACCCTCCTAACCTCAGCTGAAGGATAGGAGAGAATAGAGCAAATGAACAGATGCTGTGGGGAGAGGAGAAACCTGACACTCAGGGGTAAGCAAGCCCCTTCCATGGTGGCTGAGGAACTTATGAGACCAGACAGCTTCTCACTCCATTCCACTGTGACAGGGCTGGTCCGGCTGGGGTGCTCCACATGGCAGGTGTAGACCTCTCCACTCTGAGGGACTGTTTCAAGCATCACCATGATCTGGAAGGTCCAGTCTCCATTAGGGATCAGGCCTGTGGAGACCACCCCCGCCTCCTCTTCCTGGCCGTTCCGGAACCACCTGACTTCAATGTGGCGTGGATAGAAACCATTCACAGAGCAGACCAGGAGGCTGTGGTGCTGCAGAGGCTGTGTCTTTGCAGGATACACAGTCACTGTAGGTGCCACTAGGAGAGAAAAAAGGTAGAGGGGATAAGTGAGGGAGAGAGAGTAAGTCACATTGGTTGGCTGCCTTTCTGCATCCACTCTCCAGTCCCAGACTGCAGCCTTGGGCAGGTCTCCCTCAAAGGTGGCCATGTGGCCCAACTTTAGGTGTTAGTACCATGATCCTGAATTTAACCCTTACCACATGGACCCATTAGATTTTAGAGATGCTGAGGATACTTGTGTGTCTTTTTTTCCCATTGCATGAAGCAGTTATTTATTGTTGACGTGTTTACAACTCTTTGCAAGGCATTTAATTAAAAGTGTCATTTCTGAATCCATGTTGCCTGGGTTCAAATCCAGGCTCTGTCTCTTACAGATTCATCCCAGGAGAATTTTTCCATTCCTCTGTGTTTCATCTTTCTCACCTATAAAAAGGAATAATAATTCTAATTCACCTCCTAGGGTTATGTGAGGATTAATGCACCTGAAGTATGTAAAACCGTAACTGGAATTTAGCCTTCAATATATCAGAATTATTTATTGCCCTTGTTTAATTTGAAAGAAAATATGATTCAAAGCAGTGTGGATAAATTAGGAAACAGCAGGGCGGGGTGTGTGTGTGTGTGTGTGGTGTGTGTGGAGACAGAAGATGAAATCCTGGGAAAGCTGTCTCCAGGCACTCACACCTTAGAACACCTCAGAAAAGGTTCTACCCTAGGAAGAAGGAAAGACACAAGTGAATCTCTATCTCTGAGTAGAATTCCAAAAAAGCCCATGAGTCCTGAAGGAGAAGGAAAGAAGGAAGAAAAGTCATTAATTTAAAAAAATTCTTATAATTAAACTCTGCTAATCAATCTCTCTCCTTTGCAAAACAAGTGAATTTACTACTGGAATTGTTATCAATTGTCTCTCTTTTTAAGCTGACACATAAGTTCAGGCAAGGGTCTGGGACTCATTAAATATGTGTGCTTAGCGCCTGAGACAATCTCTGACAATATCAGCCTTAATAAACACAATTTTTTTTAAATGATGGAGAAACTTGGTGAAAAACATTTTTACAATACTCTAAAATGGTAAGTTTAAAATTGATGGTAAATCTTTCCTAACAAGTTTGCAGTGTATTTTATTAAGTAAAAATGTTTAAATTTCTATCATGGAAAATAATAAACTGAATCAAAATATAAACCTCAAACTGGAGAGAAAGCTGAATCAAATATCAACAGTGTTAATTTTGCTGCATAGAGAATCTATATCACTGAGAAAAACACCAGGACCCCAGAAATAATAGAGAATAAATAACAGAGCAGTAACAAGGGGCCAATAAATATGTGAGAGATATTCAAGAACTTTAGGAATCAAAGAAATATAAATTTAAAATAAAAAATGTAATTTTAAAATGAGTACTTGGCACTATATATCTTTGAAACAAGATCTGATAAAGGAGATTGTGAGGTGAATTGTTACACTTATAAAAAGAAATATTATGTAACTACTCGAATACTATTAGCGTTATAAAAATAGTAACATCAGTGTATTAACACAATTATAATTCAAAAGCTGATTACACAGTCATTTCAACTATGTAAAAATATATAGGCTAAGAAAAAAAAAAGGCGAAAAATTTAGACCTAGAAGAAGTCTCAGGAAGATCAGAGGAGCCGCAGAGGCTCCCCTGCCCGCACCTGTCAAAAACTAGTCTGACACCTTTTCCTCAGTGAAGTGCTCCTGCACACAGACAGACGCGGCACACTTACTTCCGGGGTGTCAGGAGTAAGAGGGTGTGTGCCCAGAACGCGCTGTGACTCTTCTCCTCACAGGCTCCCAATCCTTTCACTTTCCTCACCTCTCCTCCCCCAAACCTTCCCCCAACCACAGACACCTTGAAGTCCCTCCCGCATCTCTAACCGCCCACCGCAGTCGGGGTTTCCTCCCCTCCCTTCCCCCTCGCCTCCCCCACAGGGACCACCAAGCACACCCGGAGCCTCCCTCCTGCACCCCTCCCGCCACACCTCCCCTCCCTCCCGGGCCTCCCCACACCACACACGCTCTCTCCCCTCTCACAGTCACTGACAAAATCACACACGGTCTCCGGACAACAGGCTCTCACAGGAACCCGCCTAACTTGTACTTGCTCACAGCCCTACACACACCCCGCCCCCCGAACGCAGTCTCCTCTGTCCGCGTCTCTGTGTCTCTCTGTCTCTGTCTCAAACACACACTCACACGCACTGCGCCCCCGCCCGCTGGCCGCCCAGCCCCGCGCTCACCTCGCCGCTGCACCGTGAAGCTCTCCCCAACCCCGTAGTTGTGTCTGCAGTACGTGTCCAGCTCGGCCCTGTTCTGCTCCAGGAGGTCCTTCTGGCTGTTCCAGTACTCGGCGTCCGGCCGGCCCAGCTCGGTCACCGCCCGGTACTCGCCCACGTCGCTGTCGAAGCGCACGAACTCCTCCCGATTATAGGTGTGACTTTCCACGAGCCGCACCCGCTCCGTGCCGTTGGTGAAGTAACAGTAGCTCTTAAACTGGTACAGGAAATTCTCTGCGGGAGGCACCGCCACTCAGTCAGGCCTCAGCCCCAAGCGGCAGCCGACATTACCTTTGTTGAAAATCTTGGTCCCACTGAAATTTATATTTTTTAAGAATCCGGACCCACTGAGGAGCTGTTTTTCCAGGAAAATTAATTTGTTCAGGACCAAGGCTTTTTTATTTCTTTGCTTGCCAACCAATTGCAAAGTCATAGTTTATCCTTCACATCATCTTTTTTCTTAACTTCTCTGCCTCTGGTCCACTACTTATCTATAGTAGTAAATTACAGCCACAGACATCTTATTCCTGTTCATGCCTCAACGATTTCATTTTCTAACTTTGTCTCGTAGCTCCAACAATACAAGTAGGCATCAAAGTACCACCCTTGGCCAGATGTAGAACTTGTTTCTGTAGTCAAGTCTCCTCAGAAGGGGAGAAACTAAGAAGAAGATGATATCCTCATATAGACAGTTTACAAAAAAATAAGCAGGTCCCCAGACTTTAAGCAGAGACCATCACCTAGAAATGATGGAAGAAAGAAGGGTACTCTGGGTCAGGCCAGGTCTATTTTACTATTCAGAAATTCTCAAGTATCTTATTGACAGATGACAACGTTACAAAATTAAAATGTGTGAAGTTACTGTTCACTGTAGCTTGTATGGTTAGCACTGTTTGTCCAGTTCTTGCCCCCAACCTGAGGTTGCCAGATTTAGCAAATAAAAATACAGGATTCCCAGTGAAATTTCGATTTTGATCAATCACTGTTGTTTATCAGAACTTCAGATTTAACTGAGCATCCTGTATTTAATTTGGCAACCTTAGCCCAACTTGCTAATGTAGCCTCAGAAGGAGGAGGATATTTAATACTTCTTCTTTGTATTCTTTAACACATGCCCATGGCAGGCTGCAGAAAGTGTGAACACATATGGACTTTTCAACTAATAAATGCAGAATGAATGTAAATGTCTCTTTTTTTTGTAAATGTCTCTTTTTTGAATGTAAATGTCTTTTTGTCAACAACAACAAAAAAGAGACATTTACATCTTATTTTTTATTTTATTATTTTATTTATTTAACTTTTTATTTTATATAAGAGTATAGCCGATTAACAATTTGTGATAGTTTCAGGTGCACAGCAAAGAGACTCAGCCATACATATACATGTATCCATTCTCCCCCAGACGCCCCTCCCATCCAGGCTGCCACATAACATTGAGCAGAATTCCCTGTGCTATACAGTAGGTATGTCTTTTGTATTGGATCTAGCAGCCCTTGCAGCACCCCTCCACACACACACACACACACACACACCCAAGACACACACTGTGCATATGAACATCAGAAATTTTGTCAGTAATTCAGACACAGTCAAGCCACTATCCACTAATGGTGGTTAGAATCCCAAGCTGTAGAATCAGAACTTCTGAATTTGAAGATCAGCTCTTCTACTCAGGTCAGTTTTAGCATACATGAGACTTTTTTCTTGATCTCCAAAACAGATTTGATGATAGTATATCCCTCACAGCATATATATATATATATATATATATATACATTTATTTATTTTTTATTTTTTATTTTTTTGCGGTACGTGGGCCTCTCACTGTTGTGGCCTCTCCCGTTGCGCAGCACAGGCTCCGGACGCGCAGGCTCAGCGGCCATGGCTCACGGGCCCAGCCGCTCCGCGGCATGTGGGATCTTCCCGGACCGGGGCACGAACCCGTGTCCCCTGCATCGGCAGGCGGACTCTCAACCACTGTGCCACCAGGGAAGCCCCTCACAGTATATTTTTAAGTGTGAAATTAAAGAGTGGCACTTCCTAGTGCTGATCATATAATAAATACTCAATAAATATATTGACATTTTAATTTTTATAACCCTATGAAAGCAAGCTCACAAGATCTTTCTATTCCTTAACTTCCTAAAGTAAGTAATATCTTCATCATCATTTGGCATTGTCTTCAATTAATTTAATCACTAGTTACCATTTTGAGCAAATAAGAGCAGAACATTTTATATATAATAATGTGGTATATATAAATCTAACACAAAAGGGGTATGCTGACTTAGAAGAAAGGGAATTTCTATATACTCAGACCTGACAATATAATCTAAGTTCTAGAACTAACAATGTGGCACTGGGTAAATAACTCAAACTTTTTGAATTTTAGATTCCATATATATATATATATATATTTTTTAACATCTTTATTGGAGTATAATTGCTTTACAATGTTGTGTTACTCTCTGCTGTATAACAAAGTGAATCAGATATACGTATACATATACCCCCATATCCCCTCCCTCTTGCGTCTCCCTCCCACCCTCCCTATCCCACCCCTCTAGGTCACAAAGCACAGAGCTGATCTCCCTGTGCTGTGCAGCTGCTTCCCACTAAGTATCTATTTTACGTTTGGTAGTGTATATATGTCCATGCCACTCTCTCACTTCGTCCCAGCTTACCCTTCCCCCACCCTGTGTCCTCAAGTCCATTCTCTACATCTGCATCTTTATTCTTGTCCTGCCCCTAGGTTCATAAGAGCATTTTTTTTTTTAGATTCCACATATATGCATTAGCATATGGTATTTGTTTTTCTCTTTCTGACTTATTTCACTCTGTATGACAGACTCTAGGTCCATCCACCTCACTACAGATAACTCAATTTCGTTTCTTTTATGACTGAGTAATGTTCCATTGTATATATGTGCCACATCTTCTTTATCCATTCATCTGTCGATGGATGCTTAGGTTGCTTCCATGTGATGTATATGTTTTTAACTGCTACAGATATGATAGGATAGTTATAAGAATTACATACTGAAATTTATAGGCCTGGTACAGAGTAGCTGCAAAATGTTATGAGGCTCCACGTTGACAGAAACCAGATTTGTTTGGTTTGTTACTCCAACATTACCACCTAGGGTAAAATAACTGGTGTATTCTAGGACATGAATAAATACTGGCTGTATTAATTAATGGTTTTTTGCATAACCTTGGCATTCAAGGGCACTCTAATGCTTCCTTGCTGAAGACTAACTAAACATGTCTGATTCTCAGGTTTTCCCAGCTTCTCATCAGGCTCTTATTTTTACACTTTAGGTCCAGCTGATTCCCTTATGCTAGAGCACAGTCTGTCCCTGAGGTCAGCTAGTCAAAAGAGTCATCTGTAATCCATTCCTCAGTTCTTCAGCTCCCATTCTCTCCTCAAATGATCCAATCTAGCTCCTGTCTTGTATACTCCGCTGACAGCAAATGTCAGGTCCACCATACCCAGTGCTCACTTCTCTGTCATGTTTTCTCATTTCACCCACCTCTTGGTCATACTCACCACAAATCGCCACTCTCTCCATCCTTGAAAAATCTAAGTTCCCTCACTCTCTGCATCACACGCTCTTGGTTTTTGTCACTATCACTGGTACTCCTTCTTACTCCCCTTTGCTGACTTACTGACCCTGGCCCTCTCTTTGCCTTCTACTACACACTCCCACACTCCTTTATGTGCAACCTCTTCTACTTTCCTGAAATTTAACACAGTTGTCAATGACTGCAACATATATGTCTCCAGCCCTGGTCTCCCCCTGAATTCCAGTCTCATAAATTCAACTGGCCTCTTGACAGCTCCACATAAATGCCAAAAAATCATTTTAAACTTAAACAAAACTTTTATTCCTAACCACCCACCTCAAATTTTTTCCTCCCATAGTCTTCTCTACCTCAATAAGCAGCACCATTATGTTTATTCCAGTAATTCAAGACAAAATCCTGAGGGATAAGCTTAATTTTCTACCTCTTCCTAATATAATTTATTAACAAGTCATACAAATATCTATTTCAAATCTGTTGCCTTTCTCTTTATTACTGTCTTTGTCACTACTACACTAAATGAGGCCACAAGTACGTCTTCCCTGGAGAATTCTACCATGATCCTAAAAGGTCTCCCTGATGAATCCATACAATCCAATCTCCACATGGTAGCTAGAAATGTTTTTTTAATAAACATAAACTGACACTCCTTGTAACCCCTCAGTAACTTCACATATCTTTTTCAATAAAATTCAGAAATCTTACCTTAGCCATCAGGGCCAAAATGATTTGGCTCCTGATTTCCTCTCTGACCTCATTTTATTCCACGTGCTAACTTGCTTGCTCTGTTTCAGCCACACTAGCCTTCTTCTGTCCCTTAAACACAGCAAATATCTTCCCACACTTCGTTCTTTCCCTGTTCCCTTGCATCCTTTACATAACTGCCTCCTTCTCATCACTCATGTTTCAACTAAAGGTCACTTTCTCAGGGAGACCTCCCTAGCCACTCAAACTGAAGTCAAGTGAATCCCATTTTCTCTGTCCCATAGCCCTGATATATTTTTTTCAGAGCACTTACTGCTCTTCAAAATGTTTTTCTTTGTTAATTGGGTTGTTATCTTTCTCTCCTGTCATTAGGTAAGTTCCATGATAATTGAGACTTTTCTAGCTTTTATTCATATAGAATTCTGAGTCTAGACAGAGCCCAGTATATAATAGCTGCTCAAATAAACATTTGTAGTCTAAATGAATGAACTCATGGTTTGGGGAATTGGTTATTGTGAGGATCTTGGAAAGCAAGAAGGGGCTCCAGCTCCAACACTCTTTTATTCTGATGACACATTATATCCCTTCCACTTCCTGTGACAAATTCAGACAAACTTCCTCTTTCTTCTTCTACTAGTTTTAAGAGGCATTCACAGGAAAGAAAAAGGTGATTTTAAGCAAGAGGGAAATTTTCATAAGTTTTAGCTCATCCAATGGATCTATTATAGTTCTGGGGGTCTGTGCAAACGTTGGGGACTTTCAGTAATGCTGATGACATAGCTGGGGAAAAATAGGGACAAACTTGAAGGAGAGGTAACCAAACATGGCTAATTAAAGAACATAGACAGCACAATGAATGAACCTATCATTTATCCTCTACTAGTTGAATCTCTTCTCATATGCTCAGGCCAAAGAACGGGGAGATGTAGGAGAAACTAATCATCTAGAAAGGTTCAAAATAGATTCACAGTGAACACTAACCTGTGTCAGGTTTTCAGAAGATGTCCTAAGTTCTTTAAGGCATCAAAGAACACCCCATGGATGCTCCTTATCTAAAGAGTCATTTCAAGTACTAAGGATTACTAAGAGTTGTTTCAGCTCCAGGGTGCTTTACCCACAGGAGAAATAGAGAGAAAACTAATCCTAACTTCTGTCAGAGAACCTCCAGGGCAGGGATACAGGCATTTTAAACATTGGCGTTCAGGAGAAAGAAAAGATATGGGGGAAGGCCCTTTGATACATTCTCATGTCTCATTAGAGAGAGGCACCAACATCACAGATCCTCTTGAGAATATAACACAGGATCTTCTAGGAGGGATCTTTCTAATTCCTTGCGATTTCCCATAAAATTCTCAGAGAAGCTTTCCCTTTTCCTGGCAAAACTCAACATAATAAAGGGAAGTGCCAAATGGGGAATTATCTTTATTTCTAAATCCTCTTACGACAATGAAAGAATGGGATGCAAGGCTAGGGAGGTTTTATTGGAGGAGAATTGAGAAAAAAAATGTCTTATACATATGGAAGACCCTGATGCAGCTCTCATAGAGAGGACAAATATCTAGACACGTTTTGTTGTGGAAAGAATTGGGGATCCCTATGGTAAAGATAGCTGGTCACTGAAGAATATATCACAATTTTTAAGGGACATGGCCTGGACACAGTGACAAAACTAAGTACCTTCCTTCCCACACCCTATGATAGCTCACAATCCAAGGTATACACTTACGTTGGGTCTCCCTGGTCCAGGCCAGGGGCGGGCTCAGCACCATCAGTATCACTGTCAGAGCTGCCATCCAGGAGCCTCCGGAGAAATACAGGGACACCATGCTGGAGAACAGGAGAGGACAGGGTGTGAGGGGAGCAGGCAAGCCCCACTCAAATGAATACTGTGATCCTCCTCCACCCAAGTGACACCAACCAAGGAATTCAGTATTTGCTCCTGGATTGGGTGATCTCAGTGTTAGAGAACCAATCAGCATCACAGACGAGGAGCATCATCAGTGACTGGTCAGAGATTCAGTAGGAAGGTCCTCTTCTAAAACTTAGAATTTCCTCCACTAAAAGGATTGTTTTAATTTAGTGCTTTAGAGGTTTGATCCACCTGCATCTGAAACATTTTAACTGGGCCCCTATTGTGAGCCAACTCCATGCTGATCAGTGATGTGTCACATGTTTGAGCCTTTTAGAAGCATTCATTCCTCTCTGCTTGAGACAAAGCTATTTTGACAAATGTATGTGTGATTGTGTTTAGGAGTTGAGTTGCTGGAGAGAAAATGATTGCAAGTTAATCATTTAACTTGGAGACCTTTAATCCGGTCGTTATTCCACTGTAACTTAGTGTTGTAGATTTGGGGAAATTACTTAACCTCTACAGTTGAAATGAAGGCACTATGATCTTTCAGTTATTTCAATACTGAAAAATGCTGTGATTCTGTGGACTCCTCAAGGAACAGCATCCCCTGGTAATGGATGATGTGACAGAATTATAGCTGTTGATTGGAGAGTAGTCTGTACCTCCTTACAGGTCGAGATGTCCCTGATAAACTAAAGGAAAGTTAAAGTTAGTCAATAATTTAACCTGAGTGAAAAGATTTTTCAGGTCTGTCTTCTGGTGCTGTCACTGAGTTTAGTGGCATCTCCAGAAAACACTTAGAGAAAGGGCTTAGAGGAGATGATTTATGTGGAATGGAGGGTCTTGAAGGTACCTTTGTAGAGCACATAATGTAACAAGGTGGGAAGGCCAACTGTCCAAAGCAAAATGTGCAGGGGGCTGAGAGGTGGATAAAGGACTCAAAGTCACCCTTTGGCACAGCAACTTGCCTTAGAATAATGAATATTTTATGTGAAAATGTGTTCAACCCCTTACTTCTGCGTTCCATTTTGATTTCCACATTTTATTGGGGATGTGTCTCCTTATTATTTAACATCTTTTGCTTTATTCTAAGAAAAGATATAAGAAGACCTTGCTAATGAATACATTACAGAGTGTTCAGGAAATAGAACACTTTGGAAAAGCTATGAGTTGCATCCTTTGATATAATCATATAATTTAACATGTAATTCTATTTTTAGATAAATATTACACATTAATGTGAATGTAATATCTCAAACTTAGAATGGAATTCAAAAGCCACCTATCATCCTGAAATTCTGCATTAATTCATGCTCCACTGCCGTTCTTATAAGCACTCCTTCTTTATGTACCTCAATAGTTCTTGTAACAGTACCAACCATGCCACAATAAAAATTACTAAAATTTATTGAACAAATTTAAGCATTTTACTTTCTACCGTGAATTAATTATACAAGGACTTTTTCATACATCTTTAAAAATTTAATTCTCACATCATCTCAGTGATTTAAGTACACTTTCATTCCTACAGAGAGAGATAATAAAATGATGGGTGGAGGATAAACAGCTTTTGCAAGGATGCAAAGCTGGTAAATGGTACACTCCAGACTGAGCAAGTTATATGTGATTCCAAACCCCACAAGCTCAGACATTACACCATACCAACTCACATTCAATTTCTGAAGAGAATAGGGTCCCTTATATTGAATCTATTTTAGTCACTTTAATGCATAGATATGCATATCAATAAAATTACTCCTTTTAATGAATGACAGCATTTGATATAAATTGAAGCAGCTACTTGTAGTAATTCTAGTTACTTAAAAGAGTCCTTTCATCAGCATTGTTTCTCTCCTCTGGAAATAAAAAAATTTGCATTGATCTTATGTAATGATACCCACAGCTCCCCACAAGTCTCCTTCTTATTGAAGACAACAGAGGCCTTAAAATTCCTAAATCCAATCTATTGTTCTCAATCATTATCTCAGACTTCTCAGCATAATGTAAGGCAAGTTTGAACATTTTTTAATAGAATATAAATAGTATGTCTCTTATTTTGGAAAAATATATTTCTATTAATATGGAAAGTTCAACATTTCTTACAGAGGTTGGGTAAAATTCACCATTGTTCCTGGATTTGAGAAGAATCTATGTCCCTAGATGCCAACAATAATTAGTACTATTGGAATTTGTGCAGCTGCAACCATGGGAAAAAATATCATGTTTAATTTGACAAACAGAAAATCATATCTTACTCAGAATTCACTACTTGTGACATGGTAATCAGGGAAAGCCAAACTAAGGTTCACCATATATTATAGGATAATAGTAATGGCAAAAAAAAGTAGTTCTATATCAAGAACATACTGAAATATAGTAAAAGAGAACACTATCAAAACTTTAGATAAATTTCACATACAATTTACAAATCATACAAATTTATTTTTAAAAAGAATGAGCCAATGACTATGACCTAAATTCTGTATGTTGTATACATTTATGAGTAACAAAAATGTGCTGTCTTAAATATTATATATCTCACACTTTTCTGCAATACTGATTCAACATAAGGACAGTTTGGGTGAAATAATGCAGCAACTGTCATCAAAGTTGCTTTGGTGACAACTGTATCTTACAGGTGATCTCAAGGCAGAGCTTCTTCACTGAAAGCAAGAGAAGAAATTCTGCACAACTCTTGTATGTAAAAGAAGTGTCAAATAAAGGCTTATTTCCTGAGTAAAAGGCAGTTAAATTGGTTTTTGGAAGAAAATGGTCCTTGGTACTAAAGTTCTAATCTCTGCTCTTGAGGCATGAGAGCATAGTGTTGCTTTTATGAAAAATAAATCACAATACTATTAGGAACAATCAAATGACATCAGATGCACAGAATTTTGCTGAACAACAGGCAGGTTGAAATTTGTAGCATGATGGGATGTCTTGAGTCCTACCAATTGTCACAGAATGGGAAGCCTGAAAGGTCACAATACATCTGGGGAAAATGGGCTCTTAGATATCAGCACGCCATTTAGTATAGAATGTCTCTCTCTTGTCCGAGTAGTCTGGATATATTCTCTGTAATTTTCAGAAGCTACCACCACTAATCTGGAACTTAGTGAGAAGCAGGTCAGTGGTCCCTTTATCTAAGGAAAACATATTAATAAGAAGAAATGAATAAACAGGTCCAAGTTTTTCTTACCATGAAAGACATGTATCCTCGACAGAAGATTGTGCCATTTACAGGCCATATCATCCCTCTGCAGGCTTGGTAAGACTCGTTCCAGTTAGATCTCAGGGATGTCCTCCATTAGTAACTTTGGATGGAGCCAGTATTTACACCATGGTGCTATCTAAGTCAGTTGACAGGGCTTCTTTAACTTCCCAATGGCATTCTTTGATTCAACTTACCTGTGTTTTATAAAACTTTAAAACAGCACTTAAAAAAAAAAAGAATGTTTGCAATTGAGTTGTCACAGATAGACAACTAGAATTTTCGTAAGCCCATCCTTTAATGTTGTATGTAGGAAGAGTTTTAGTTTTCTTTCTCTAGTTCTCTTTCTTTAGTTTTCTTTCTCTTTTGATCTAGATCTTGTGTTAATTGTGCTGTAGGCACCTCTTTATCCAGTACAAATACTGGCCAGATTATTTTTCAAAATTTCACTTTGCTTTTCCACTGGCAACTACCTAGTGATTACAAGTGTGTGTCTGGAATGTTGTCTGTTTTATTCAAAATATATTTTAAAAATCTTTCAACAGTTCTTTTGCTATTAGTCCATTCTTATAGATAAATAAGTTTCTACCCTCAAAAAGTAAACTTACTAGTAATTATTCTTTCACAGTGAGAGAAGGAGCTACTACCTTTGTATTGACATCTCTTTCTACATTGTGTGCCTGTCAAATGAATCAATTCTTTCAATATTGTAGACCAATTTTGAGAATATTGAAGCATATGACCCTCACAAATTGTTGCTGGCATCCATATTTATGCGAGATAAAATAGGAAAACTTGTTGCTATTACACGTCTACCTAGAGATGCTAAAGATAATCTGGGTGTAAAAAATAGCCTATCAGCCTCTATAGTTCAGAATATGGGACCTGGTCTTAAAAAAACAAAAACAAAACAAAGCAAAACAAAATTTTAAGAGGAGAAAAGAGTATGGTCATGTGTTAAAATAAAAACAAAGGGGCCATTTAATAAAAAAAAATTATCTACGCCATGGCTACATTATTAACCATAGGAAAAAAGCTATCTAATTACCAAAGCAGAAGATAGCACAATGACTATTAGCAATAATCAGCTTCTCCAGAAATGAGAAATACTTACTGCTTTTATGAATTGTAAGGTATGAAAAACACAAGGGCCTAACAAGAATTAGTCCTACAGAAATTGGTTCTGCTTCCTAGGCAAGATACATATTTGTTAGTTTATTTTCCTCTCTGAACAGGAGTTAAACACTAAAATCTTTTAACCATTAACATTTTCTTCAATGCTATTGATGTTATTAACTACAATATCTCTAATTTGACCATAGTAGTTTCACCTATAATTCTTTTTTTTTAACATCTTTATTGGAGTATAATTGCTTTACAATGGTGTGTTAGTTTCTGCCTTATAACAAAGTGAAACAGTTATACATATACTTATATCCCCATATCTCCTCCCTCTTGCGTCTCCCTCCCATCCTCCCACCCCTCTAGGTCGTCAAAAAGCACAGAGCTGATCTCCCTGTGCTATGCAGCGGCTTCTCACTAGCTATCTATTTTACATTTGGTAGTATATATAAGTCCATGCCACTCTCTCACTTCATCCCCGCTTACCCTTCCCCCTCACCAAGTCTTCAAGTCTAGTCTCAACATCTGCGGCTTTATTCCTGTTCTGCCCCTAGCTTCTTCAGAACCATTTTTTTTATAGATTCCATATATATGTGTTTGCATACAGTATTTGTTTTTCTCTTTCTGACTTACTTCACTCTGTAGGACAGACTCTAGATCCATCCACCTCACTACAAATAACTCAATTTCTTTTCTTTTTATGGCTGAGTAATATTGCATTGTATATATGTGCCACACCTTCTTTATCCATTCATCTGTCGATGGACAGTTAGCTTGCTGCCATGTCCTGGCTAATGTAAATAGAGCTGCAATGAACATTGTGGTACATGTCTCTGTCTGAATTATGGTTTTCTCAGGGTATATGCCCAGTAGTGGGATTGCTGGGTTGTATGGTAGTTCTATTTTTAGTTTTTTAAGGAACTGCCATACTGTTCTCCATAGTGGCCATATCAATTTAAATTCCCACCAACAGTGCAAGAGTGTTTCCTTTTCTCCACACCCTCTCCAGCATTTATTGTTTGTACATTTTTTGATGATGACCATTCTGGCTGGTGTTAGGTGATACCTCATTGTAGTTTTGATTTGCATTTCTCTAATGATTAGTGATGTTGAGCATCCTTTCATGTGTTTGTTGGCAACTTGTATATCTTCTTTGGAGAAATGTCTATTTAAGTCTTCTGCCCATTTTTGGATTGGGTTGTTTGTTTGATATTGAGCTGCATGAGTTGCTTGTATATTTTGGAGATTAATCCTTTGTCAGTTGCTTCATTTGCAAATATTTTCTCCTATTCTGAGGGTTGTCTTTTCGTCTTGTTTATGGTTTCCTTTGCTGTGAAAAAGAGTTGAAGTTTCATTAGGTCTCATTTGTTTATTTTTGTTTTTATTTCCATTTCTCTAGGAGATGGGTCATAAAGGATCTTGCTGTGATTTATGTCATAGAGTGTTCTGCCTATGTTTTCCTCTAAGAGTTTGATAGTGTCTGGCCTTACTTTTAGGTCTTTAATCCATGTTGAGTTTATTTTTGTGTATGGTGTTAGGGAGTGTTCTAATTTCATTCTTTTACATGTAGCTGTCCAGTTTTCCCAGCACCACTTATTGAAGAGGCTGTCTTTTTTCCATTGTATATTCTTGCATCCTTTATCAAAAGTAAGGTGACCATATGTGCGTGGGTTTACCTCTGGGCTTTCTATCCTGTTCCATTGATCTACATTTCTGTTTTTGTGCCAGTACCATGCTGTCTTGATTACTGTAGCTTTGTAGTATAGTCTGAAGTCTGGGAGCCTGATTCCTCCAGCTCTGTTTTTCTTCCTTAAGATTGCTTTGGCTATTTGGGGTCTTTTGTGTTTCTATACAAATTGTGAAATTTTTTATGCTAGTTCTGTGAACAATGCCATTGGTAGTTTGATAGGGATTGCATTGAATCTGTAGATTGCTTTGGGTAGTATGGTCATTTTCACAAAGTTGATTCTACCAATCCAGGAACATTGTATATCTCTCCTTCTGTTTGTATCATCTTTAATTTCTTTCATCAATCGGTGTCATAGTTTTCTGCATACAGGTCTTTTGTCTCCTTAGGTAGGTTTATTGCTAGGTATTTTATTCTTTTTGTTGCAATGGTAAATGGGAGTGTTTCCTTAATTTCTCCTTCAGATTTTTCATCATTAGTGTATAGGAATGCAAGAGATTTCTGTGCATTAATTTCATATCCTGCTACTTGACCAAATTCATTGATTAGCCCTAGTAGTTTTCTGGTAATATCTTTAGGAGTCTGTATATATAGTATCACATCATCTGCAAACAGTGACAGATTTACTTCTTATTTTCCAATTTGGATTACTTTTATTTCTTTTTCTTCTCTGATTGCCATGGCTAAAACTTCCAAAACTATGTTGAGTAATAATGGTGAGAGTGGACAACCTTGTCTTGTTCCTGATCTTAGAGGAAATGCTTTCAGTTTTTCACCATTGAGAACGATGTTGACTGTGGGTTTGTCATATATGGCCTTCATTATGTTGAGGTAAGTTCCCTCTATGCCTACTTTCTGGAGGGTTTTTATCATAAATGGGTGTTGAATTTTGTCAAAAGCTTTTTCTGCACATTTTGAGATGATCATGTGGTTTTTCTCCTTCAATTTGTTAATATGGTGTATCACATTGATTGATTTGCATATATTGAAGAATCCTTGCATTCCTGAGATACACCCCCCTTGATCATGGTTTGTGACCCTTTTAATGTGCTGTTGGATTCTGTTTGCTAGTATTCTGTTGAAGATTTTCACATCTATGTTCATCAGTGGTATTGGCCTGTAGTTTTCTTTCTTTGTGACATCACGATCTGACTTTGGTATCAGGGTGTTGGCCTTGTAGAATGAGTTTAGGAGTGTTCCTCCCTCTGCTATATTTTGGAAGAGTTTGATAAGGATAGGTGTTAGCTTTTCTGTAAATATTTGATAGAATTCCCCTGTGAAGCCATCTGGTCTTGGGCTTTTGTTTGTTGGAAGATTTTTAATCACAGTCTCAATTTCAGTGCTTGTGATTTGTCTGTTCATATTTTCTATTTCTTCCTGGTTCAGTCTCGGAAGGTTGTGCTTTTCTGAGAATTTGTCCATTTCTTCCAAGTTGTCCATTTTATTGATATATAGTTGCTTGTAGTAATCTCTCATGATCCTTTGTATTTCTGCAGTGTCAGTTGTTACTTCTCCTTTTTCATTTCTAATTCTATTGATTTGAGTCTTCTCCCTTTTTTTCTTGATGAGTCTGGCTAATGGTTTATCAATTTTGTTTATCTTCTCAAAGAACCAGCTTTTAGTTTCATTGATCTTTGCGATTGTTTCCTTCATTTCTTTTTCATTTATTTCTGATCTGATCTTTATGATTTCTTTCCTTCTGATAACTTTGGGGGGTTTTTTGTTCTTCTTTCTCTAATTGCTTTAGGTGTAAGCTTAGGTTGTTTATTTGAGATGTTTCTTGTTTCTTGATTCACCTATAATTTTATAGCCATGTTACTTCATACTACAAAAATGGAACTCCCTGTTATGCTCCTCTATGGACAATTCACTGAAGTTTTTGCCTGGATCAGCTTCTAAGGGAGCCTGTAGTTTCCCTCTCTATTAGCTAATGGTAGAGGCACTAACATGATAAAGATTTGAACTGTTAAGTAAGTTATAAAATTCTAGTTTCAAGAATGTTCAAGTAGGCAAAAAAAACCCGCAAAAAACGTTGGTACTAACTTGTGGCATTCGGGAATCTTTGGCACAAGTCTGGCAGATCACTGTTATAATATCACCTGGGAAGTCCAAATAGAAACTTCTTGGAATAATGAAGAGATGTTCTCAGACTCTCCACAGGTTTCCTAACCAAGAAGTATTGGAAATTGTGACTGTACAAACTTACCAAAAATAAAAACAGGAAATTTGGCAAAATTAAGGCTGATCTCTTGGGGCACAAACTGATAATGACAATCCTCTCTGTAGTAAACCTCAAGATTATAATTTACACCTAGGTAGAAACTCAGAAACTTTCGAGAATTGCAGTCTGATATAGTCTCCAGAGAGTTCAATGACAATGTTCTTGAAATGCAAAACTTCAAATATCTTCGTGTCCCTGTTACCTTTGTGAGAGATGCATCGAGTTCCACTAGAAAGTAGGTTTCTGTCATTTAGTCCTTAAGGTGTTTTCTAAGGGTCTCTGCAAGAGTTCAACAGAGTAAACAGTTTGCCATATACCCTAATCAGAACAATGAAAAACATCCTTGGTAGGTATATCATTATCCCTTACTGTGCCCTAAATATTATCCCCAAAACCACACCCCAAAAAAGATTTCTAATATGGACAGTAAGATAGTAATAAAGGGTTTCCTATGTTAAGAAGCCTTATGTAAAAGGAAATCCTTTGGGTAAATCCTTCAAGACACACCTCTGATCTCAGCTCCCATGGAAAGTCTGAAGTTGAGAGTTGTCTTCAGGAATCATCTTCAACATATTTTCCCACCTAAAATATGTAGCTCTGCAGATCATATATTTTAATAATATTTATGTTATAAAACTACCCCAGAGGAACTGGGCCACAATGTTTTGATCTTTTTACAATGGTAGATGTGGTCAAAATGAAAAGAAACAGCCATTAACCTCAAAGGCAGTTTTGTTACCGCTAATCATTATAGCAGCATCCTCCAAACAGGGGCCATGAGCCATCCCAGTGGCATGAAAAGCCTTCTATAGCCCTAAATCCATATACAATAGCCATTAGAAAGAAGGTGCAGACTCCTCTGTGGTAACCATGGTAGCCATCAGCTGGTAATAGCTCAATTGTTTCTCTAGTAAAAACCATAAATAGATTGTTTTCTTAATTTCTCTTACTGATAGTTTGTTATTAGTATAAAAATGCAATATATTTGTGTGTATTGATTTTGTATCCTGCCACTGTACTGAATTTATTTATTAATTCTAACAATTTTTGGTGGTGTCTTTAGCGATTTCTATATATAAAATTATGTCATCTGCAAATAGTGAGAGTGTTACTTTCCTTTCCTATTTAGATGACTTTTTTTCCCTGGCCTAATTGCTCTGGCTAAGACTTCCAGTACTATGTTGAATAAAAGTGGTGACTATAGACATTCTTGTCTTGTTTCTGCTCCTAGAGGAGAAACTCTCAGATTTTCACCATTGAATATGATGTTAGCTGTGGGCTTGTCATATATGGCCTTTATTCTGTGAATGTACGTTCCTTCTATGCCCGCTTTGTTAAGAGTTTTTATCATAAATGGATGTTGAATTTTGTCCAATAACTTTTCTGCATCTATCGAGACTATCATTTAATCATCATCTACCTCTCCCAGTCTGGAAGAAGTAGCTTTGGGTAGGAGATGAAGTTTATGGTTCAACCTTATCCTAGCTCTTGGCTGTCTCTCAAACCTTTGTGATTTCTAAACAGCCTACTATATTTTTACAGCTCTCAGTAGTTGAGGGTGTGCCAAGTCCTGCCAGTGTCCCAGTGGGGGGATCTGAATCAGCACCTAGATTCAGACTGATTGGAAGTCAGACCCTCAGGTAGCAGCTTTTAAAGTATGCAAATATATATAGTCCTGTAGGACTACAAGCTAAGCTCTGCTGGCCACCAGACCAGGTGAACTGGAGGTGTCTCCTGAGCAACAGTCACAAAAATCAGGGCTCCCTTTCTGGAAGATATGTAGCAAGGCAGAGGAAGAGTGCAAAGATGGCATCCCCAGGCCTACATTTCCTGAGAGCACATCCATAACCTCTAGATGTGGACCAAACCTGAATCCTGCCCCTAAGGCTGAAGGTCCAGGATAAGAAAATAGGTCTTTTTCATAAAAAGGCTGGGGTATGTTTCAGTCTGCTGTGTGTGCAGTGCCCTGGAAGTGGTAGCCCCTCAAGAACTGTCTCTGGGGCTTCCCTGGTGGCGCAGTGGTTGGGAGTCCGCCTGCCGGTGCAGGGGACACGGGTTCGGGCTCTGGTCCGGGAGGATCCCACATGCTGCGGAGCGGCTGGGCCCGTGAGCCATGGCTGCTGAGCCTGTGTGTCTGGAGCCCGTGCTCCGCAGCCGGAGAGGCCACAACAGTGGGAGGCCCGCGTACCACAAAAAAAAAAAAAAAAAAAAAAAAAAAAGAACTGTCTCTGATTGTTACAGTCCCATGGGAACCTGGAACACAAATTCCCCCTAGCAGAGCCGAGAGATGAAAAGGTGTCTCCTGAGTTACAGCTACGAAAACCAGGGAACCAGATGAAAAACCAGAGCACCGGGCATGTGTAAGAGCTCCCCTCCAAGAGATACTGGCACTCTGGCTGTGGCAGAGGAAGAGTGCAAGATAGCGACTGCCTTTTGAGGTCTTTGGAAAGGTTTACAGTTAGCCCTTTGATGTGTGTTTAATTTAGAAACCCTGCCCCTCAGGCCGAAGCCATGATGATAAACATACAGGCTTCTTTCACAAAAAGACTCAGCTCCTGATTCTGTTGCCTCTTGCTGTGCCCTGAGGGTGGGAGCTGTTTAAGAAATTTTTCGCTGTTGGTTACTGTCCTGTGGGACCTGTGAGCATAAGCCCTGATGGCCACCAGAGCCAGACAACGTAGAGGTGTTTCCTGGCCATAGTTGTACAAACTGGAGCACCAGACGTGTGTAAGAGCTCCCCTCGGGAGTTACTGGCACTATGGAGAGTGGCAGAGGGAGGGCATGAAGATGGCACTTCCTGAGGGAAAATAGATATATATATGGTGCCTACCAGCTTTAGCAAGGCAGAGGGAGAGCTCAGAAATGGTGCTGGCCCATGCCTCTGTCCCCAAGAGTAACCCAACAGGCTTCTGCACCTCCAGTCAAAGCTTTAAGATATGTGACCACCTAGAGGGGTGGGATCGGGAGTGTGGGAGGGAGACACAAGAGGAAGGGGATATGGGGATATATGTATACATATAGCTGATTCACTTTGTTATACAGCAGCAGCTAACACACCATTGTAAAGCAATTATACTCCAATAAAGATGTTAAAAAAAAAGGTTAGCAATAAATCTTTTTCAATAAAGTCTGGGCCCTTTTGAAATGACTGCGTCTATGTTAGACCCTGGGGCAAGTGAATCTGTGCATAAGCCCTTTAAGGGTGTCTTCTCAGTTTGCCACTGCCCCACAGGTCTTGTTGGTTCTCAAAGCCAGATGTTTTGGAGGATTGTCTCTCAGGTACAGGTCCTAAAATTTGGATGCCTTATCAAGGTACGAACACTTTGCTTCTTAGAAAGAATCTCTAGGCCTGTGGGTTCCCTCCCTATTATGGTTGTTGTGTCAGGGTTGGGGTTTATGACGAGACCTTGTCTCAGCCTCTCCTACCCACCTCCATGTGGCCCTTTTCTTGTCTACAATATGAAGTAGCTGCTCAGCTAGTTTTCAGGTCTTTTTCAGAGGAAACTTTCATATAGAGCAGTAGATTCAGTGTGTTCATGGGAGGTGAGTTCAGGGTCTTCCTACATGGGTATCTTGGACTGCCTCAACATTTTTTTTTAATGAAAGGTCCCAAGAGAACTGGAAATATTTTTGTGAATACTAGGGGAGATAGAAGAAGGTAAGTGTAGAAAAGGGAGATAGAGAAGGAACATTTCTTTAAATGCAAATGTTTGGGAGAAGGAATAGGACCTGGGGAAAAAGCTGAGCATTGTGTTCTGTGACCAGGAGCACAGATGGTTCACAGGAAGTAGCACATGTGAGCCATAGAAGGACAATAAGATATGGAGAGTGAACCAAGATGGTGCCATGGGCCAGAATTACCAAAGTCTAGTCAAGAAAAGAAGAAATGCCTCAGCAGCAGCATTAAATAGGGATAATGAATAATGGGAAAATAATGGGAAAACACTGGGGCAAGGCTATTGATTCCCACAGGATATTCTAGGAAAGCTCCTGACAAGAGGCCCAAAATAAGCACATGGCTAACACTAGCCCCTTTGCACTTCATAGACTCCAGCATTTGGTACAGGAGAATGAGGAGATGAGAGATTAATCTCAAGAGGGTCTGAAATAAGTAATCCTATAAAATATCAGAATACAGTTTTGATGAGACTTTTTGTGGATATATTGAGGACTGGGAGAAAGTAGAATAAAGGACATTCAAAAGGCCCAAAGAGCAAGCATCCAGAAAATCTTTTGTGATTAATAATAAATTATGAAATAAGGAGCACAGAGTATCATCTGGGACATGATTCTGGGACTGGTTAACCCTTGGTCACTAGTCAGTTCATACTCTCATTTTCTAGGAAGAAATAGTTATCTGTGTCTATGTAGGAGAAATTGTTGGAGCCATATGCTAGGGATAAAAAGATATATATGATTTAGATCGTACTTTTAAGAAAACTAGAACCCACAATAAAGACAGAAATATAAAATTAAAGTAAAACAATGTTAAAAGACCTACAGTAGAAACATCTATAAAAAAACAATCAAAACCCAAATTGATAAAACAAAATAATTAAAAACAAGTAAAAACATAATTTACAATAGCAAGGAAGCATTGGTAGAGACATGAGTTCTGGAGGAAGTGAGACTTAAAACATAGAGGAAGGGGTTATGTTTCAGGTTGTTTAGAGACATGTGGGGAATAGGAACCACAGTGAAATCATATGTGTAGGAGGGAGGGAGTGGTCAGGAGGCAGTAGGTGGTGAAGAGTCCTTTTTGACAGAATTGTAATCCTACCTAAATAATGTTGGGCAGTATGAGAGAGTGGATATGCAGAGTTAAACTATGCTAGGTAAGTCATTGTAAAAATGGTAAAATTACATCTTTTAGAAAGATGGGAATGAGATTAGAAAAAAATATTAACTAGGAAAACTTTCAGCAACCCAAGGTTAGTTACAAGGTGTTGGGCAAAGAGATTAGTGTGATGACAGTAAGAATAAACAGTATAGAACTCCTAGACATGTATAATATAAAAAACTGATATTTGATGAATAAGGGAGGAACATGAGATCTTTTAGAAGTATCTTTTCTTTCCTTTTGGAGATAGAAAAATCATCCCTTTTATCAGCCTGTGAGTTGGTTCTTTCCTTCTGAGTGAGACATTTTGGAGAAAGAAAGAGAAAGAGAAAGATTTGCTGGAAAAACCACATCCTTCCTCAGATAACTGTTTGGGGTTTTTTTTCCCCATAACCAATAGGGATAAAGAATGAGGCAGCATCACTTATCTCCAGCAGATACATCTGACCAGAAGTTCTTATTTAAAGTCTTGGGTAGAAATCAGGAAAGGACAGAATGACTAAGTTAGATGTTGATAATAAAAGCCAAAAATATCCTTTAGTGGAATGAATTAGGACATGATTAAGTGGTTAGCAAGGAAAGAGTATTTGCAGAGTAAAGCAAAGTGTGGAGTGAGGATTGGAGGAGATAGGCATTTTGATAGAGACATGATGGCTGACTTTTCATACCTATGTAGGAAGTCTCTGGCTATGATTAAAAAGCACAAATAAAAAGCTATGATGCTGGTATCTCCCTGCTGTTCCTGACTAGAAGCGATGGGGACTGTGAATGAGATCTACTATCCCAACTCTGGTTGCACAGACAAATGAAGGGAACATCAAAGAATGAATTATCATTTATTTTCTACAAGACACTGATTATGTACTTCCAGACACTTTAGTTCATTTAGTTCTCATCATAGCCTTGAAATGGCTGTGTTGTGTCACACTGTATTTTCAGTTAACTGCTGCATCCCCAACACATGGAAAAATGCTGATCACTTAGTGATACTCAATAATATTGACTACAAGGGTCTAGTCAGGAAGTTAAACATTTTACATTCTTAATACTTTGTAGTGAAGTAGAACACACATATAGAAAAACACAGGAAGCATAAATGTACAACTTAATTTTTATAGTGCCAATATTCATGGAACCACTGCCCAGATCAAGAAATAGAACACTGGGGACATTGGGCCAACACCCTGTAAGTGCATAATGTGTCTCTTTCCATCCACACTCTTCTCTCTCTCTCTCCACCAGGATAATTCATTATCCAGATGTCTATACCAATCACTTCCTTGATTTTCCATGTACTTTCCCAACCTGACATTTATTTCTAAACGTGCTTTGTAGCATTATATAAATTGAATTATTACAGTGTTCTCTTTTGTGCCTCTTTTGTGACCTAATTGTTTTCAATTGAGCAGCTAGGAAAGAATGGTCTTGTCAATAAATGCTGCTGAATCAGTTGGATACCCTTATTTTAAAAAAAAAGAATGGAATTTGACACCTATCTCACACCATACACAAAACTAATTCCAGTTGAATTGTATATCTATATATAAAAATGCAATACAATAAAATCTTTAGAAGATAATGTTAGGTGATATCTTTATGACCTTGAAGTATAAAAATTTTAAAAATAGGATACAAAATTCACTAGTCATAAAGAAAAAGATTACCTGGCAGTCACAAGTATAACATTTAAATAAGGATAGTAAGAATTTATTGGGTACAACTAGTGAGTATCATGGGATGTACTAGGGAAACTCCTGATGAGGACCTTCAACAAGCATATCATGCTGATTCTAGAAGCCTCTCACTAGCTGGGCTCCAGTTTCTATGGTTAGGAAAAAGAGGAATAAGAACGACAGAGGAACACACTCTCGAATACTTTGGAAATCACTGGAAGGAAAGGGGCAGTTAAATCTGGGAAACAAGGTGACCTTTAGGAAGGTGATGAACCAAAGTGTGAAAATGCAAAGAGGGGAAGGAGAGTGGCATGGCAGAGATTACCCCGCAAATCATCACGTCCAAAATCAAAAAACTCTTCCTTAATGTTCATCTTAATTTCTCCTTGACTCAATGATACCAATTAAACAGCAAATTTAATCCTGCTCACCTATGAACGTCAAGCATCATGCTAAGAGTGCTATGTGGACATAGAAGCATGGAGTACAACTGGTGAAATTCAAAGCGCAAACACTTACTGGGTACCTCTTATATTCAAAAGAGTGCTAGTGGCTAGCAATACCAAGATAAAGATAGGATTATCAATCTCCACCGGGAAAGAAAGAAAGACACGTAGAATAATAGCTCTGTGAGTCGGAGACTTTATCTTCTTTGTGCACCACTCTTTCTCAGTTCCTGGAGAAACACCTGGTTCAGAGAAGGTAATAGTAAATAGTTGTTGAATTAATAAACAATACATTAAGAATAAATACAGTGAAGGGGAGGGGCAACATAGGGGTACGGAATTTAGAGGTACAAACTATTAGGTGTAAAATAAGCTGCAAGAATATACAACCATGGGAATATAGTCAATATTTTATAATAACTATAAAGGAAGTACAACCTTTAAAAATTGTGAATCACTGTATTGTACACATGTAACATATTATACAGCAGCTATACTTCAATTTAAAAAAAGAAAAAAGAAGACAGGCATTTATAATTACAATGGAAATTCAAATGGGTATTGGTTTTTTTTTGTTTGGTTGGTTTTTTTGCAGTACGCGGGCCTCGCACTGTTGTGGCCTCTCCCGTTGCGGAGCACAGGCTCCGGATGCGCAGGCTCAGCGGCCACGGCTCACGGGCCCAGCCGCTCCGCGGCATGTGGGATCTTCCCGGACCGGGGCACGAACCCGCGTCCCCTGCATCAGCAGGCGGACTCTCAATCACTGCGCCGCCAGGGAAGCCCTGGGTATTATTTTAAAGTAATCAAGTTTAAACATAGTAGAAAAAGGGTATATTAAATAGGTTGGAGTATTTAGAAGAAACTTGAAAATGTAGTTCGTTTGCAGAAGTGAGACTTGAATCAGAGAAGGAGGAAGATATGATTCAGAAGAACAGCAGTGGAAAAGGAACAATCATGAATCATACGAGCAAAAACAGTACTGGTTTAGGGTTGGAAGTACTGAGGGAAGGAGAGGTGAAGTAATTTTAGGAGAAGCCCTGATTGCCTGGAGTGAATGTCCACATTGAAGAGCAGTGTGGAATAAGAGCAGAGAGGCAGAGAGGACCCGTTGTATGAAAGGCCTTAGAGGCTGAGCAGAGCAGTTACTTCTTTAGTAAAGTGATGAACTG
Source organism: Hyperoodon ampullatus (assembly GCF_949752795.1). Lineage (NCBI taxonomy): Eukaryota > Metazoa > Chordata > Mammalia > Artiodactyla > Ziphiidae > Hyperoodon > Hyperoodon ampullatus. Next base: position 81,756,198 of record NC_136923.1, on the reverse strand, counting down.
AGATATACAAATGCAAAGCAGCAAAATCAACTGTTTGTAACCCAGGTGTCATATAGGCATAAGAAGAGCTTCAATTCTAGGGAGGTGAGAGTGAGACTGGAGGGCTGGTATCACTGAAAGTCTTGTGTCTTCACAAACTTGTAAGGGTACTACTATTGGATCAGTAGGGAAAGGAAATGCAGAGCTTTTTAGAACCATCTCTTTTCTAGACTCACAGACATAGAAAACAAACATAAGGTTACCAAAGGGGAAATGGGGGGAAGGGGAGGGATAAATTGGAGTTTGGGATTTACATATACACACTACTATATAAAAAATAGGTAAACAACAAAGAGTTACTGTATAGCACAGGGAACTATACTCAATATTTTGTAATAACCTGTAAGGGAAAAGAATCTGATATACATATATATATATATATATATATATATATATATATATTTATTTATTTTTTTTTTTTTTTATTTATTTATGTCATATATATAAACTAACATGACATTGTAAATCAACTATACTTCAATTTTAGAAAAAAGAACTGCTTCTTTTCTTTTTTCAGGAGTAATATCAAAAGACCCAGTCCTTCAATTTCAGGCTGCTTGTCTAGCCTGGGTCCTAGGCTCTTTCTTCTAGGATGAAGAAGGTCAATTTGCTGAACAAAGATACTTTATGGAAATTCTCATTTCTATCACTTTCCTTCCTATACAACCAATAAGTGAAGTAACATCATTTGTCTCCACCAAATAATGCTACTGTAATGGTCCTAGTATTAGTCTGGTTTCAAGATCCTGTGAGAAAGTGGAGTCAGGACAAGTTATGAGTTATGTGGTGAGAGGAAGGTCTAATACCTAGAGTTTGTGAGAAGAAACAGGATATGGCTATGTGGATTGCCAAGAACTCTCCCCTTTTGGTTTTCAAGCATGATTTAGATGGGTCTAGAGTGCTATAATCAGGATATTTATTCCTTTTCAGGCATCTTTGGAAAGCCCCTGGACAGGATTAAATGGAAAGGAAATTGCTATGATGCTAGTATCTCATTGCTGGTAAAAATTTAATCTCTGTTGTGGAGAGAAGACTGAAAGAAGAGAGAGGTATTAAGGGCCATCTCTCCACCTGCTGGTTATCATGAGAAAGTGCGGGGACAATGATGGAAAAAGAAATCAATAGTTCTGGGTCCTGATTAAGCAGTTTTCAATTATCTCATTTAATCTTTGTAACAACCCTACAAATAACATTTCATACTATTTTTAGAAGTGAGAGTAGGAGTACAGGAATTCTATTCTGAATTCAAAAAAGAAAAGAATATTCTCTCTGAAGACTATAAATTTAGTAAAAATGTATTAGTGCTGAAAATTGTGTGAAGCATTCTTCAAGGTGCTGGCATTGCCAGGATGAATGGGATTTGTAGATCTTGTTCCTAGGAGTTCAGAGCCTACATAGTCTTGCTATAATACACTACAACAAGAGCTGCAATCGATTTGTTTATAACGTATAGTTAGAGCATAAATTGGTGGAGTCATATGTTGTCAAAAGTGGGGAAAATTGATAAAATGTTTTACAAATCTATAAGAACCTTAAAAATTAAAGATTGGAGTTCTCCATTTATGTGAGGTAGTTAAGAGTCATGAAAAGAGGAAGGGGGATATGTTTCAGGTTAATTAATTACAGAGCAGAAGAAGCAAATAAAATATAATGGAAGGATATACAGGGACAATAAAGGATGAAAGATGCAGGCAGGGAGAAGAGTCCTGGCGGATGTGAGAGAAAAGTCTTCCTTAAGGAATAGAAGGGAAAATACAAAGTGAAGCTACCCCCAACAAAGCAAAATTGTATAGCTGCAAATAGAAGCGGAAATGAACCAAGGATTTTGGTAATCCCAATGCAGTTAAAAGGTTAAGAACTGACAGCTAGAATAGAAGGAAGGTTTGAATTTACTGAGCACTAATGTTCTCATAATTGCACTAGGAAATATCATTTGATAAAGAGGGAAAGATGAGTCCTTTTAGAAGGAATGCATCTTCTCTCTTTTCAAAGGCGGCACTTCAGGCTCAGCCCTCAAACCCAGAATCTGCCTCATCTGTTAATTCAGGTCCAGGTTAATTCCTTTTTAGGAAGGCATTTCAGCTTTTCATACTGAAGCATTTTAAGAAAGAAAGCGTTCCTGGAAATCCCCATCCCTTAAACCTTTCTCTTCAACCAATAGGAATAGAAAATGAAGCAGCATCACTTGTCTCCAAGCAGATGTATCTTTTAAGAAGGTCTGATCTGATCCCAGGTCTTGGGGAGAAGATGAAGAGGCAGGATGATGAATATGTGGTGAGAGGAGTGGCTGAAAACCTAGTTTCGTGGAAAAAAAATTATATTCCATGTTAGAGAACCAAAAAAACCACATTTTGTAGTTGTGAAGCAGAGTGGAGGGTATCTAAGTATTTGGTGTTGGATGGAAAAAGGAGAGGGAGCCTGATATTTTTCATGCATCTGTGGGAAGTCCCTGCTCAAGTTTTAAAAAGAAGGAAATGGCTATGACACTGAACTCTCCTAGATACTGATGCATGAGTACCTGTGGTGGACGAGATGGAAATTGTGAAAAAGTCCATGAACCCACCTGCTGATTGTCATAGGACAATTTAAGGGAAAGTCATATTACCATGTGCTGACGGTTTTGCTCTAGAGAAGCAGCACTTCCAGATATATTATCTCTCTACTTATCATCATGACAGTCTTGAATTTTTCTTAACTGCTGAATTTTCAGCACCCAGAGTAGTTCTTAGCATGGAATAACCAACTAGGCAATTAATTAATAAATGAATAGGAGACTAAGATTTAGTGAGTTTAAGAAATATAAGGTCATAATTATTAGGATCCAAACTTAGTTCTGCCTAAGTCTAAAACCCAGGAAATAAAATATTAGTTTTTCTGAGGTCAGAAGAGTATCTGGAGTAAGAATTGAGTGAACCTTCATTCTACGAATTTCGCGCACCTCAACTTAACATTTCCTCTTCTAATATTCTTCCAATACAAAGCAACTTTCACTTGATCAGAGTTACCCTGGAGCTCAGTTAGTGACTATACAGTGGGGTGGAAAAAGCAGTGTTCACTGTCATAAGGTCAGAATTCTGGGACCTGATCTGTAAGCTAGTCCAATGACTTATTCTTTTGAGCTTCTCATTCTTCATCATTGAAATTAAGGAATTGAATTACATGATTGCCCATGTTAACACTGAACTGATTCCTCAAACATGATAAATGTTAATAAATATTTAATTTGTATTCCACTGTCACTGATCATTTCAATTAACTGAAAATAATTACAAAAAGGCACTCTCATGAGCAGTAGATGCTGTGATGAAAGGCAATTGGGAGGCAATTCATGGATCTAATGAAGACACATCCTAGGATATAGGCTGGCTAGTTTGCGGGTAAAAACCAGGAAATAAGAGAGCAGAGGGGTGCCCTCCTGGCGTCAGAACAAATATCAAACACTGACCTCAGAAACTGTCCCATAGAAAGAGTCACAACTTTATTGGATTAGTTTATAGAGGAATTTATGCTCCAGGGCACTGTTGAAATAGATGGCTGTTGGAGCACCTAAATATATAAAACAATTATTAGCAGATCTGAAGGGAAAAACAGAAAGTAATGTAATAAGAGTAGGCGACTCTCAAGTCCATCACCCCACTTTCAACAATAAATAGATCATCCATGTAGAAAATCAATACGAAAAAATGGACTTGAGTGACAATTTAGACCAAATGAACCTTGAGTGACAACTTAGACCAAATGAACCTTACGGACATATATAGAACATTCCATCCAACAGCAGCAGAATACATGTACATTCTTCTCAAGCACAAACAGAACATTCTCCAGGATAGATCATATGTTAGGTCACAAAACAAGTCTTAACAAATTTAAGAAGATTGAACTCATATCAAGTATCTACTCTGACCAAAATGGTATGAAACTTAAGTAAAAATAAGAGAGTAAGATTTGTGCAGGGACAGACATGTAGGCAAACGAACACAAACAAAGGGCCCAGAACCAACCCATCCATCTACTGGAGTTGGCATTGAATTCATTTAGGAAATGGTATAGTTTTTAATAAATCATCCTGTGAGGTTGGTTATCTAGAGGGAAAACTCAGCATTGGATCCAGACCACATAAAACATAACAAAAATTAATTCCATGAAGAATAAGTACTTAAGTGTGAACAAGAAAAAATTTTAACTTCTAGTGAAAAATTTAGAAGTTTACTTTTATGAGCTTAGGTAAGGAATCATTTCTTAACAGGAATATAATAGAAAAAAAGTAAAATATAGATAAATTGACTTTATTACATGTTTCTTAAAATTATATCAACTCTAAGACACTTTTAATAATACATAACAAATTGGGAGAAATCGTTTTAATGCATATAACTTATATAGGAAATTGAGATAGTAAAACCTAAAATCTAACCACTATAAACTTATTTCTATCTAGACATATTTTTATATATTTATAAAAATAATGAGAAACTTATTGTCACTGGAAGGGCTAGAGCTAGATTATGAAAAGGAAACAGAGTAGACCAATACACATGTGAAGATTCCCAATCTTATTAATAATCAGTAAAATGCATTTTAAAAGCGCCAAGAAGCACCATTTAATACTCAACAAATGGACAAAATGAAAAAGTCTGAAAATACCAACTACTGGCAAGAAAGTCAATTAGTTAGATTAATTATACACTGATAGTGGAAGTGTAAATTCATACAACTAGTTAAATCTAGTAAAGCTATAAATACACATACAATACACAGCAATTCTACCCTTACATATGCTCTAAGGAACTTTACACATGTGGACCAGGAGACATGCACAAGGATGTTCAGAGAGGCAGGGATCACAATAGCAGACAAAGAAGAATAGAAGTAACCAGAATTCTGTTATGGGAAATGTTCTCAGAAACATTCTCAGAATCTCCAGGGATCAATAGGGGTTTGATATGAAGAAGTCATTCAGATCAAAATGCTCAGAGTAGGGGAAGACATCAGTGCCTTTCACCGAATTACTTGACACAGTGCAGCTGATTTCCCATGACCAACCCCACAAAGCCAGTCACGTCCTTCATTTTCCCCAAGGGACATAGTAAGGACTCCCATATTAAGGAGATCTCAATAACTGAGGTACCTAGCAGGGAGATTTATCACTTGCAGTTTGTACTTTAACCTCCAGACTCACCAGGTCATAGAAAGGTTGGTAAGTAAACAAAGGAAGAGAGAGATGCTTCCTTTCAGTGTCCAAGGGTCAGAAAGGATTCCTAGTCTTAAATTAAAATTTAGACATAGAAAACCTACTGGAAGAAAGAGATTTCAAAATTTACAAGCTTAGTTGATAATGCCTCGGCAAAAGTAAGAAAGATAAAACAAACTTCAAGAGAGAAAACCCTAGAGAGCTAAAATTGAGCATTTCGTGATACCAATCTTGTTACAAACTGCTTACTACTGTGTAGATCTTTATTCAGCACTAGAAAAGAACAGGTATATGAATAGACAGTAAGACAGATTATCTGGCACTGGTAAATCTGCATAGCAATGCATAATAATTCTATTCTTATACTCGAGTTACCACTACACATTGCTCTTGAGTCAGCAAGAGTAGCTACTTGGCTTAAAGTAACAGCCATCACATTTAGCAAATCCTATAATGCAAAGCAAATTAGGGCTGCTTTACTGGATTTACCATTGGGTGGGGTGAAGGGAGAGAGGGCGCTGGCTAATTTAGTCCAGGCCCTGAAGTGCTCACTGCTCCAGAAAATATACCTGTGCCCTTAGTAATGGGCCGGCATATGCACATGGTTTGAGGTCTGGCCTCCAGCAGGGGGCTCTTTCACTGCTTGGGCCCCAGAGCTGGCAGTAAGCATGCTTCCAATCTCTGTTTAAATGTGAACTCTAAGATGCAGCGCTCTGGATAATGCAGTCCTCACCATTCAAAACCCCAGTCTCTGTCAAATATTGAAACAGTGGCCCTATTTCTGTCTGACCCAGAGCTGGACACAAGCCTCACTATTATACCAAAAAATTGTGGATCCTTCTTATCGCAATGGGTTTCCCAAATGCTTTTTTCTCTTTTTGAGAAATTTCTATGATGTTGTTACTAATATGTTGGATTCATATGCTAAGCAGGTGCCCTGTAAAATATTGTCTTAGTGAAAATTTCCTTCACAATTGGGAGGGTTAACCTACAGTACATTCCTTTGATAAACTTATGTATAAATAGTTTGTTCTTATGTTCTTCACATCTTGTATGAAGATTGTTGGAGGATTGACCAAAGACTATATTGCCATCTAAAGTTTACATTAAAAACCTCAGAAAAACTAATAATCTATTTGATGCTTGTAGGAAGAGAGGAGCTGTTGGGAAGTGGTTGTTAGACCAGGGCTGTGGTTAAAGAGGAAGGATGATGACATAAATCTTTGCATAAACCACATTTACATGAAATCGTGATGTATCATAAAACACTTTTATTTCCAGCCAATAAGAAGAAGGAAGGAAGGCAGCATCATTTGTCTCTGGCAGACTAAAATGTCCAAAAGGCATACTCAAAGTTGTGGTGGAGGGCAGGGATGGGGGAAAAGAAATTCCATTTACATCTCAGTTCAGTGAAATTAGTATACAGAATATTTGAATGTGGAGCATCATACAGAATTTCTGAAGTTATCTGCCCATGCCGTCCCCACTGTGCTTATTCCCTACCTTTCTTCTTCTCCCACAGGCATTCATGGTCCCCCTAGGATTGTGGCCATAAACATGTAAGTCTCCAATCTTAGCTGAGCTCTCAAGCCCACTTTTCAATCCTTTTACATACCTTTAGTCTTTTTTTTCCATTGAAGTATAGTTGATTTACCATAACATATTAGTTTTGGGTGAACAATATAGTGATTTAATATTTTTATAGGTTATACCATACTTTATATAAAGTTATTATAAAATATCTTTAGCCATTTCTACTTCTCATTTCCCTCCAAAATTATCTTTTTTTAATCAATCACCTCATGGAACTTAAATAATTACCACTTTGTACCTCAGAGATAAAGAGGAGAGAAAAAACATGAACACTCCCCAAATCTGATGGGCCTTAAATTCATAGTCCATGATCCCTGTGATGCCCAAGCAAGTAGACAGAAGAACACTATTGAGATTCACGCTCGTTTTGCTGCAAAAGGAAACTTTCAGAAGAAATGTCCAGTCTGTAGTTAAAATACAGCAACTTTTGTGTTGGAACTTCTGGGGTTGGGTGTAACCTTGACTCTTTGGCCATGTTTAGAAATGGTCTCAGCTCAGGAACATTTCTTTGGTTTTTGATAAAGCTGGAAAGATTTTTTTAGCCTCAATGTGTTTGAGACTATAAGATTTCTAAGTCTAACTGTATAACATTTCAGATTCTTCAGCTGATCATGAAGACTCCAAAGTATATCATCTCTTTAAATAACTGGAAGATAAATGATCCTGGATCTCATCAGGAGTGTTCATACGTGCATGCATGAGTCAAATACTGTGTTAAGTATGAAAAACAAAGGGTTACAGAAGACCCCTTTTCTACCCATAGGGAATCCACAAGAAGAGCCTAGTCAGCTGCAAAAATACACCTTTCCACTTCTTTAGAAGAATTAAGTGGGTGGTTTAACAACTGGTCCAGTGCCTGTGAGGGGAAGTACGGCATCAATGGCCTTCTGTACCACAGGGTAGCACAAGGGCCCTCTGGCACATCACTCTGGGGTTAGACTGCCTGAGTTTGAATCCTGGCTCCACCTCTTATTAATGCTGTAGCCTTAGGCAAGGATTCAACTCCTCCATGCTACAATTTCCTAACTGATAAAATGAGGAAGGGAAGTAATAATAATATACCTACCTCATGATATCATAAAGAGTAAGTCAGTTAATATGGTAAAAACACTTCTAAGAGTGTCTGGCATATAGTAAACACTCAATATATTAGGCATTATAGTTATTATCATTATTATTAATTACCATTATCACCATGGCTGGAAGGTAATCTCACAATCTGTCTTCATTTTCTCACCAGTCTGGCTAATAAGGATCCAACACGTTTGGGGCAGGATCAAAAGCCAAAAGAAGCCTGACTTTCTGTATGTTTGGGGAGAAAGGGGGAAAGAGAAGGAATTTGAGAGAAATAGCCATTTCATGCTTTAGATTCTGCTGTTGTTCTAGCCACCTCCAGGAAACTCACCAGCTCCCAGACATCAGGGGAAATAGCTGGGTTCATCCCTTCACCCCATCCAGATTTCCTTTCCACCATTTACACATCCCAGAATTTGTTGGTTGATTCTAAAACTGCAAGAATCAGGTTCGCACCAGTAGGTTGAACTCACAGTTGATTTTATGAGCATGTGCTGTTTAGTCAACAGAGTCTACACCATAAGACCCAACTGGCATATCATGAAACTCACTTGGGACTGAGTGGACATAAAGAAATTAAGTATCCTCAGCATTTCCAGAAGTAGAAACACTTTAAGGTGTTAATATTTATGGTTCTCATTTCTCTACAGGTGTATGGGTGTGAACCCATCCTTGGTTTAAGTTCTTGATCATGACCTAGATCATAGGGTAGTACAGTACGTGTGGTCTCAGCTGACTGCTAAGCCCTTCACTTCCCTGTTCATGTGGAACATTTTTCTAGACAGAGAAGCAGAGTGCCCTAGAAGGCACACCCATGGAGTAAGTGCTGTCTACATTTCCTCACCCTCAGTCTCCACAGCGCCACTCCCCTCTAGCCAGACTGTGGTGACAAACAAACTTTGCAGAAGTTGGGTTTAAGTGAAACCAAAATGAGACACTGGAAAGTTTTCTCTCAAGCAAATTAGAACCATATGGGAGGCAGCATCCTTTGTCTCTGGCAGACTAAGCCATAAAAGACTATAAGAAAGTTATAGAAAAAGAAAAAAGTATCTATTTAAAAACTGTAAAATACTAAGTCATACATTTAACAAGTAGTCATTAGTGAAAATGTTACAAAACTTTTCTGAGACCTCAAAAGATGAATAAGTGAGGGAGAATACGTTGTTCCCAGAAAGGAATATAACACATAGATTTAATGCAGTTTCAGTCAAAATCAACATGTGATATTGTGTTTCCAAAAATCAATATGAAAATTATTTATTTATACAAGGCTGCTACTGTATTGAGCAATTAAAAAAAAAATTAGCTTTCCTCTCTACTATGCTGCTTAATTTTCAAAAGTGTTGTTTCTTTTTTGTATTATTTTATTCTTATATGGAGATGATTTATTCCATTAGCTCTGATCACCATATTAATAATTATAATTCCGGTCTAAAGAAATAAATCCTAGAGACAGGTTCAAGGTACCAGAGGGAAAAAAGAAAACATCCAGAGTGGTTTTGCAGTCCTGCCTTGCTCTGTTCAACTCCCACCCACCACCACTTTTCCACAAAGAGATCCTAAGCTAAAGTAGAGTTCACTGATAAAGAGCATTTGGAGAAGTTGTATTTAAGTGGAACAGCAAATCTGGCATTGAACATGTTCTCTCCAGCCAATGAGGATCAGGTGTAGGGCAACATCACTTGGCTCTGGCAAACTAAGCTATTCAGAGAACTCACAAGAATAGAGCTAACTGTGTACAGAAAAAGTGTCTGTCTTCACAATACCAACAAAATGTAATATGTAGGAAGCAAAGAATGTAACAGAACTTTACTAATGTATTTAATGTAACATGAAGGGCTGAAGAGATAAAATATAAATCAAATGCCACATGAAACTGTAAAATTAACAATGCGCTTCTAAAAGTCAGTAGGCATGATAACTAGGCAAGACCAAAGAACACTTTCTCTTATTAATTTCACCACTTGGTTTATAATTACTCTCTTCTCAACTACGCTGTTTAATTTTCAAAAATGTTTCCTTTTTAAGAATGCATTTCCGGGCTTCCCTGGTGGCGCAGTGGTTGAGAGTCCGCCTGCCGATGCAGGGGACACAGGTTCGTGCCCCGGTCCGGGAGGATCCCACATGCCGCGGAGTGGCTGAGCCCGTGAGCCATGGCCGTTGAGCCTGCGCATCCGGAGCCTGTGCTTCGCAATGGAAGAGGCCACAACAGTGAGAGGCCCGCGTACTGCAAAAAAAAAAAAAAAAAAAAAAGAATGCATTTCATTTTCTTAAGGAGACAATAATTTCTCAAACATTTCTATAGTTTGAGGGGTGAAATATTTCCTAAAGTCAGTAGCTGGGAGGGACACACAAGTACAAATTAACTCTCCAGCCCCACACAATAAGACAAAGGCAAGTGGGATTTCATGGTGTCTGCATTTATCATGGAAGTGACCTGGACACTTGAGTAGTGAATTTCACCTTAGTTCTGATTGTAAACTTACAATCACTTGTCACCTCACAGCCAGCCAGTAATGTCAGCAGTATATGCGAGGTATTTGAGAAATACAGAGCTGGAAAAAAACCTTCCCAAAACTCTATGATTGCCTCACATGTTTGCAGCCTGGAGGTGAGACCTTGTTGACAAACATATGTACTCTCTCCATACCAGACGCTCAGGCTGTCACCTACAACCCTTATATCATCAGTCTTTTAAACTCCACTGCCAAAGTATTTTAAAGAAGTAAGCTCTTCCAGGTTTATGATGGCTTGTATTCAGTTATCTGAAGGACCAAGAATCTCTCCTTTTCAGCCCCAAAGATCTAGATGGCTCTAAGGAAAACAGATGCTCATTTTATTCACTCCATTAATCCATGGGATGGGGAGTGAGAAAACAAATTTGCATATTATAGAAGAGTAATTGCAACATCATCTTTTTAATGTGATTAAGGCGCTAAGAACACTGGCTCATTGCTAATTGGGCTGTTCACTACCATGTCCTAAAAGCTCATGACTTACAGGTCACATGATCTTCTAGACTCAGAAAGGAGAAAGCCCAAGAGTAGGGGGAGGAAAGCTGTGTACTTGAGCGACATGGTTAGTTGAATCTGGGTTCTAGACTTGTGTATGTCTCTTGTCCAGACTTCACCCACTTAACAAAAATAAGATCTATAGGTCCTAAAGCACAACCTCTATGTTTAAAGTATCTAGGTGATTCTACAAAAGTGATTATAGTTCACAGAGAACCTCTCAAAAATATCAAAGGCAATAATTTCATGGGCTACTAATATTTCATTTTGAACTTCAACAGCTTGACTAACATCCTTCTGACCTACCCGCCCAACTCACCTACCACCCCCCCACTCTGGCTGCCATCTGTCTCCTGGTAAAGAATCAGAATTCACCTGAACTCCAGCCATACCCTATGTGTTGTGAAATGCAAGGCATCTCTTAATATAGTCCAACCTGACACACCTGTACGTATTGGAGACAGATGCTTCAACTATTAGGATGACACAAATCTGTGTACATTATTGACCAGAGACAGTATCTTGTACTTATTTCTCCCATTAATCAACACCAGAGAATCTACATTACTCATTATGAGGGGGGAGCTTGAAGTAGTAAACAGCTTTGAGGCAGAGAAGCTTTGGATAAAAGAAGCTTAATATGCCTAGAATATCAAGTACCACTATGCAAACTAGAACTATCATCTCCTGCAAGCCATCACCAGTATATCCCTCCATGGATCTCCTCTTAAGGAAACTGAAAGGTAAGAGCACCCTGGAGTTCCCACTATCCAAAGGAGATTCAGTATGTGATGCCCAGATGCACTCTAGATCAATTAATTCTTGATCTATGAGAGAGAGAACCAAACATCAGTATCTTTAAAGGTCCCCAGGTGGTGCCAGGATACAACCAACTTGGGGGACTAGTACTATAGAGCAGTGATTCTCAAAGGCAATCCACCCTTACCCTCTGCCAGGAGGATATTTGGTGATGCTGGAGACGTTTTTGGTTTTCAATGGCATCTAATGGATAGAGGCAAGGGAGGCTACTAAACATCCTACAATGCACAAGACAGCCCCTCAACAACAAAAAATTATCCTGCCCCCAATATGAATAGTTTTAGTGAAATAAAGGTTTAAAACTAAATTTTAATTAAATAAAATAGTGCAGAGGTTGAGAGATCCTCTTCTTGAGCGTTGCCCCTGAAAAAATGATCTGTAGACTTTGGGAATTTGTTAGAAATGCCAAATCTCAGGACCCACCCAGGCCTAGTGAATAAGAATCTGCATTTTAACAATATCCCCAGATGATTTGGATGTACAATAAAGTTCTAGAAACCCTGCTTCAGAGCAGTGGTCTCAAACAGAGCTGCACATAAAAATCATCTGATGCTCAGCCCTCTTTCCTAGGTAATTAAATGAGAATATCTGAGAGTAGAGCTCAAGCATATTTTTATATCTCCCAGGTGATCTTTATGCCCAGCCAGGGCTGGGAACCACTCACTACACTAAAGCCATAAAAATGGGTATGGCGTGTACTTCACAATCAGTCACAATCAGAGGGGAGGAAAGACCCCTGAGCTACAGGCTTTGGGATCCTAGTGAACACAGCAGGAAACACAAAGGGTAAAGTATCAAGTGTTAGTGCAAACGCAGAGTCAAAGGCAGAACTACAGGAAAGGAAGGAAGGAGCAGAACCCTGACCTCAGGCTAAGGTAGCTGACACAGACTGCCTGATCACAAGGTCTGCCTCCAAAAGGCTAAAAATAACACTTCAACAAATCCTCTCCCTAATTTGTCTGTTCCAGAAACTCAGAGCAACTAATTGGCTGTATGTAAGATAGAAAAACATCATTTGTTACTCTGGGAAAGGGAGGAGGGACAATACCAATTACTTATCCCTGCTGACTAAAGGTGTTGAACATTTGTCATGCATGTGTTGACAATTCATATAATGTCTTTTATGAAATATTTTGCCTTTTATTTTTATTGGCTTCTTTGTCTATTTACTACTGAATAATTGGAATCCTTGATACAGTTTGGATACAGTTTTTTATCAGATATATGGTGCATGTGTTTTCCCTTAGTGTTAGCTTGCGTTTAGATTTTTAAAATAGTGTTTCTTAAGAAGTTTTCAATTTTCATGAAGTGCAATTAACCAGTCTTTTTAAAAATCAGTCTCTTATGGCTAGTGGTTCACTGACTACCTCAAAGTCCAATGACATTCTGCTGCACACTCTATAGTTTTAGCTAATAAGTTCAAGTCAATTTTGAATTAACTTTTTGTGTACGTTAGAAGTCAGAGTTCATTTTTTTTGTACAGATAATAATTTATACAGCACCAAATATTGAAAAGATTATCCTTTCCCTATTGAATTGTCATGGTACCTATGCAAAACATCAACAGTATTTAAGTAGCTCTATTTCTAGACTATTCTGTTCCATTTATTGATTTGTCTATCTTATGCTAATACCAAGCTCTCTTTTTTATTTTAATAATATACTTTAACCCAATACATCCAAAATATTATCATTTCAACATACAAGCAGTACAAAAATAATGAGATATGTTTTTGTTCATACTAAGGCTTTGAACTTTGATATGTATTTGACACTGCGCATCTCGATTTGGATTAATCACTTTGCACGCATTCAGTAGCCACTCTGGTGAACGTACTGGACAGTGCAGGCATTGATTATAAGTGAAGAGAGTTGCAGAATAAGTTATATGAGAATCTGGGATTTCAAAGCTGAGCATTTCTGCTTTTAGGACAATGAGTTTTAAGCCTAAACTCAAAGGATCTTGTTGACCTTCATCTGTCATTTTTCCATAAATTAAGGGTTATGCTGTACCTGCCTGATAATGCGAGTGTGAGACTTTAACAAGATAATATCCCTAAAGCACCTGCCATGCCATAGGTTGTCAAAAAACAATGGTTCTCTCACTGGCTGCTCCCCAGCTCTCAAACATCCACGAGCAGTTAGCAACCTTAGCCAGGACTGAGGCTCATAATGTTTGAAAGCAATACCGAAAACATCTGTATAGAGAGTTGTATTTGTGAGCCTTTTACAAAATCTTGACCAATTTTCCAATCCAAATCCGGAAAGGAATTGTTCAGAGAAAGGTATAATGCTATGTGTTCCTTTAAAGAGTAAAACACTTAATTAGATGCCAAGGATTGAAAACCTTTGATTCAGAGCCCAAAAAGGCTCTAAGGGTTTTTTCCCCCAGTTCTACTGAGATATAATTGACTTATATTTGTAAGTGTAAGGTCCAAATTCTCTTGATTACTATAGCTTTTTTTCCCTAGTAAGTCTTAAAACCAGATAATTTAAGTTCTTCAATTTTTTTCTTCTTTTCTGAAAATTGTTTTGGCTGCTTTTGGTCCTTTGCATATGCATATCTATGTAAATTTCAGAATTAGTGCAGCAATTTCTACAGAGGAGAAAGGAGGGAGAGGGGAGGAGAGGGGGTGAGAATCCTGCTGAGATATTGATTGTAACTGCATTGACTCTAAATCAATTTTAGAGAATTGACATCTTGAGTCCTCAAGGTCCATCTATGTTGTTGCAAATGGTGGAATGTCCTTTCTCATTATATATATATATACACACGTATATATATCTCACATCTTCTTTATCCATGCATCCGTTGACGGGCACTTAGATTGTTTCCATATCTTAGCTATTGCGAATAATGTTGCAGTAAATGTGGGAGTAACTATATCTCTTCGATGTCTTGCTTTAATTTCCTTTGGGTAAATACCCAGAGGTGGAATTGCTGGATATTGGAAGATCTATTTTTACTTTTTTGAGGAACCTCCATATTATTTTCCATAGTGGTTGAACCAATTTACATTTCCACCAACAGTGTACAAGGACTCCTTTCTCTCCACATCCTTGCCAATGCTTGTTATCTCTTGTCTTCTTGATGATAGTCATTCTAACAGGTGTAAGGTGATATCGCATTGTGGTTTTGATCGTGTACTTCCCTGATCATTAGTGATGTTGAGTATCTTTCCATGTACCTGTTGATCATTCGGATGTCCTCTTTGGAAACATGTCTATTTAGTTCCTCTGCCCATTTTTTAATCTGATTGTTTGTTTGGTAGGTTTTTGTTGTTGCTGTTGTTGTTATTGAGTTGAGTTCTTTATATATATATATATATATATTTTTTTTTTTTTTTTGCGGTACGCCTCTCACTGTTGTGGCCTTTCCCACCGCAGAACACAGGCTCCGGATGTGCAGGCTTAGTGGCCATGGCTCACGGGCCCAGCCGCTCTGCGGCATGCGGGATCCTCCCAGACCGGGGCACGAACCCGTGTCCCCTGCATCGGCAGGCGGACTCTCAACCACTGCGCCACCTGGGAAGCCCCGATTTCTTTATATATTTTGAATATCAACCCTTTATCTAATATATGGTTTGCAAAATTTTTTTCCCACTCTGAAGTTTGCCTTTTTATTTTGCTACTTGTTCTTTTGCTGTGCAGAATCTTTTAAGTTTGATGTAGTCCCATTTGTTGGTTTTTGCTTTTGTTGTTTGTGTTTTAGGTGTCATATCCAAAAAATCGTTGCTGGGACCAATGTCAAGGAGCTTCCTCCCCATGTTTTCTTCTAGGAGCTTTACACTTTCAGATCTTATGTTTTAGACTTTGATCCATTTCTAGTTAATTTTTGTGAGTGGTGTGAGATGGGGACCAATTTCATTCTTCTGCAAACATTTGTTCAGTTTTCCCAGCATTACTTGTTGAAGAGTATATCCTTTCCCCTTTGGATGATCTGGGATCCTTAGGCAAATATTCATTGACCATTTATGCAGAGGTTTAATTCTGGGCTCTCTACTCTGTTCCATTGTTCTATGTGTCTATTTCTATACCAGTACCATACTGTTTTTATTTCTATAGATTTATAGTATAGTTTGGAACCAGGAGGTGTGACACCTGCAGATTTGTTCTTCTTCCTCAGAATTGCTTTTGGTATTCAGGGTCTTCTATGGTTCCTTACAAATTTTAGGAATTTTTTGCTTGTTTATGTGAAGAATGTCATTGGTATTTTGATGGGGATTCTACTACATCTATAGATGACTTTGGCTAATATGGAGATTTTAACAATATTAATTCTTCCAATCCATGAACATGAGATGCCTTTCCATTTGTTTGTGTCTTCTTCAATATCTTTCAGCAAAGTCTTACAGTTCTTGTTTTACAGATGTTTTTACTTTCTTGGCTAAATTTATTCCTATGTATTTTATTGGTTTTATGCTACTGTGAATGGGATAGTTTTTTATTTCTTTCTCAGATGTTTCATTATTACTGTATGGAAATGCAACTGATTTCTGTATGTTGATTTTATAGCCTATAACCTTACTGAAATTGATTAGTTCCAACAGTTTCTTGGTTGAGTCTTCAGAATTTTCCATATACCAAATCATATCATCTGTAAATAGTGACAGATTACATCTTCCTTTCTGATTTGGATGCCTTTTATTTCTTCCCTGGGACTGATTTCTCCAGCTAGGACTGCCAGTACTATATTGAATAAGAGTGGTGACAGTGAGCATCTTTGTCTTATTTCTGATCTTAGAGGTGAAGCTTCGAATTTTTCTTCATTGAGTATATATTAGTTGTGGGTTTGTAGTACATGGACTTTGTTATGTTGAGGTATTTTTTTCTTCTTGAAAAAGCTTTGGAAGTTTGCATTTTTCCAAAAAAATGTCCATTTCATCTACTTTATTGAATTTATTGCCATGAAGTTGTTTGTTGCATGTCATTATTATTTTAATATTTGTATGGTCTACAGGAATGCTCTTTCTTTTTTTCTGGTATTTGTAATTTGCATCTTTTTATTTTTTTCTTAGTTCATATGACTAGAGGTTTATCAATTTTATTGATTTTTTTAACATTCTGATTTTTATTTAATTGATTTTCTGTATTGTTTTTTGTCTGTTCACAATTTCATTAATTTCCTCTTATTATTATTATTCCTGCCTTCTACTTGCTTTGAGCTTAATTTGCTCTTTTTTCTAACTTCTTATGGTAGAATTTAGATCATTGATTTAATACCTTTCTTTTTTTCTAATAAAGGTATTTAATTCTGTAAATCTTCTTCTCAATATTGTTTTAGCCATATTGCACACATTTTGATATGTGGCTTTTAATTTTCTTTCAAGTTAAAATCTTTTCTAATCTCCTTTGTAATTTCCACTTTGATAGGTTATTTAAAAGCCTTTTCTTTAAATTCCAACTATTTAGGGATTTTCCAAATATTTTTCTTCTACTGATTGCTGGTTTAATTCCCTCATGGTCCAAGAAAGTATAAACACTATATAATTTCAATACTTTAAAATTTTTAAGATTTGTTTTATGGCCCAGAATATGGACTATCTTGGGAAGTATTCCACATCTACTTGAAAAAAAATGGATAGTCATTGCTGTTGTTGGGTGGGGTGTTCTATAAATGAATCTTAGTCAAGTTAGTTGACAATATTGTTGAGATATTCTATAGTCTTACTGGCATTCTGTTTTATTTTTCTAACAAATACTGAGAAACAAGTATAAAATCTCCAACTATAAATTTGGATTTTTCTATTTGTCCTTTCATTTCTGTCAGACTTTGTCTCATGTGTTTTGAAGCTCTGTTGTTAGGTGCACACACACTTAGAATTCTTAGGTCTTTCTGGGGAAATAAATGCTTTATCAATAAGTGATGTCCGTTTTTATCATGCATAATGTTCCTGTCTCAGACATTGACTTTGCCTAGAATTGACTTTGCCTAGTATTGACATAATTATTCCAGCTTTCTTTCGATTTTGTTTCCAAGGTATATATTTACCCTCTTTTTAAGTTTAATGTAGCTATGTCTTTATATTTAAATTGGGTTACTTGTAGACAGATTATAGTTTGATAATGCCATCTTTATTCAACCTAATCATATCTGTCATTTAATATATGTTTATATTAATTACATTTAACAAAATTATTAATATGGTTGGATTATTTTTGCTGGATATTTTCTATTAATTCTATTAGATATTTGCTCATGTTTTATTCTTTTCCTGCCTTCTTTTGGATTAGCAGTTGCCCTAGGATTTACTATATATAAATATAAAATCTACCTTCAAATTCTAATGCAAGGAATTTAGATCAGTATACTCCAAATTCCTCTCTTCCATTTTTTGTGCAATTATTGTCATATTCTTCACTTTTTCATATTCCATAAACACACAATACTTTGCTACTATTTTTGCTTCAGAGAATCTGTCACCTTATAGAGCAGTGATTCCCCAAGTGACATTTGGCAACATCTGGAGATACTTTTTGTTGTCCCAACTGGGAAGGATGTTACTGGAACCTCTTGGGTAGAGGGCAGGGATGATGCTAAACATTGTGCAATGCACGTGAAAGCCCCCTTCAAAAAAGAATTATCCAAATCATTGCACCAAAAGGTACAAACTCCCAATTACAGAATAAATAAGTCACGGGATGTAATGTACAGCGTGGTGACTATAGTTAATAATTTACTGATTAGTTATCAATGGTAAACTAATTAGTATCAATAGTTAACTATTATATGATATTAAGATATCAATAGTACCAGTAGTTAACTATTAATAGTTAACTAGTAATTGATTGATTGATTGATTAATACTGTATTGTATATTTGAAAGTTGCTAACGGAGTGGATCTTTTTCTCACCACAAGAAAAAATTTGTAACTGTGTGGTTATGTATGTTAACTAGACTAATTTCAGTGATCATTCCACAATATATACAAATATCAAATCATCCTGTTGTACGCCTGAAACTAATATAATGTTACACATCAATTATATCTCAGTAAAATAAAATTTAAAAAAAAAGAATTATGCAGCTCAAAATGTCAATAGTTCTAAGGTTGAGCAACTTCTTTTTTTTTTTTTTTTTAAAGAGGAGTTTGGTTCAAGATGGCGGAGTAGAAGGATGTGCGTTCACTCCCTCTTGCGAGAGCATTGAAATCACAACTAATTGCTGAACAATCATTGACAGGAAGACACTGGAACTCACCAAAAACGATACTCCACATCCAAAGACAAAAGAGAAGCCACAATGAGATGGTAGGAGAGGCCCAATCACAATAAAATCAAATCCCATATCTACTGGGTGGGATTCCTAGAGAATCAGACTTTGAAGGCTAGTGGGACTTGATTGTAGGACTTCGGCAGGATTGGGGGGAACAGAGACTCCACTCTTGGAGGGCACACACCAAGTAGTGTGCACATCAGGACCAAGGAGAAGGAGCAGTGACCCCATAGGAGACTGAACCAGACCTACCTGCTAGTGTTGGAGGGTCTCCTGCAGATGCAGGGGGTGGCTGTGTCTCACCGTGAGGACAAAGACACTGGAAGCAGAAGTTCTGGGAAGTACTCCTTGGCATGAGCCCTCCCAGAGTCCATCATTTGCCCCACCAAAGAGCCCGGGTAGGCTCCAGTGTCGGGTCGCCTCAAGCCAAACAGCCAACAGGGAGGAAACCCAGCCCCACCCATCAGCAGACAAGCAGATTAAAATGGAACCTAGAAAAATGGTACAGATGAACCGGTTTGCAGGGCAGAAGTTGAGACACAGATGTAGAGAGCAAACGTATGGACACCAAGGGGGGAAAGCCACGGGGGCGGGGGGGTGATGTGATGAATTGGGCAATTGAGATTGAGATGTATACACTCGTGTATAAAATTGATGACTAATAAGAACCTGCTGTATAAAAAAATAAATAAAATAAAAATTTTTAAAAAACCAATTATTAGTTCAAATCTCCTTTGAGAAAGCTGTGCTGTGCTTTCAATGGGGATAAAGTAAAATTTAGTAGGTGCGTGGGAGGGATTGAGTCCATATATGGAAGCACTCCAACTCTTACATTTAAAGCTCATTTATATATACCCAAAAGCCAGAGGACATTTACGGTAAATTGCAAAAATAGCTACGGATTCTTTGCAGCTCATCCTATCAAGAAATGCAATCTGTTAACCTACCTCTTAATTTGAGCCAGTGCTCTGACTTGCATTGGCTAGTAGAATGTAAATTTAGGTAGAAGAAGCCCTGCCATTTCTCTCTTGAGCTAGGGAGCCTTCCAGCACCTGGTGCGGAAGCCTCAGCCAGCCTACTGGATGGTGAGCCCAAATGGAGAGAACCTCAGTAATCCCAGCTGAACAAACTGATGCCACAGATGGGTGAACACCTGAAAACATCTGAGCTGGCACAGACACAACTGCCCAAAAGGACCTAGCACAATTTACTGTCTTACAGAATCATAAGAAAATACTAAAACATTGTTTAAAGTTATTAATTATGTTTTGGAGTAGTTAGCTACATTTAAAATATCTGACTGATACAACACTCCTCAAAGTGTCTTATTTCCTAGTGACCAATTAGTGCTTCTGTGACTCGCATGCTCCCACATACCTAGACTGCCACAGGGAGAAGATTGGCTGAATAAGAAAAAAGCTATAGGCTGCCCCTGGCCTAGGCACAGTTAGTATTTGTCATTATATAGTTGCTCTCATTTGGAAATAATTGCTATGTGTCAGACACTGGACTGTATTTAAACCTTATAATTTGTACTTAGTTACCATTTTATTTTATTATATTAACTATCATGTAGCAGTTTTTATCCCATTTTATAGTAAAGTATGCTAAAGCTCATGTATTTTGAGTGACTTGCCCAAGATGATGCAGCTCATAAAATCATTATTGAACACTTATTCATTTGATTACAAAGTCCATCTTCTTTTTACTTTACTACTCTGGACTCTGTTGTTGTGAAGCATCTTTCATTACTGCAAGATGGTAGAGGTTTGGCGTTTTCAGTAAAACCTCACCAATGCATAATAGCTAGGGTTGTGTCAGGAGAAAACAGTTGAAAGTCAGAACCAAAGAATTTGAAAATACACAGCTTCTTAGAGAATGATATAAATGTTAATTAGAAGTAACATGAGTTCTATCTAAATAATTTCTTAGAGGATGCCCAAAGATGTAAGCTATAATGACACATTCCATTTACATTGACAGTTTTAGGTACTAAATCAATGGCAGGAAATTAAAGATTTTTAAGAAAATTATTGGTGGGGGGACCTTCAAGATGGCAGAGGAGTAAGACATGGAGATCACCTTCCTCCGCACAAAGACATCAAAAATACATCTACATGTGGAACAACTCCTACAGAACACCTACTGAACACTGGCAGAAGACCTCAGACTTCCCAAAAGCCAAGAAACTCCCCACGTACCTGGGTAGGGCAAAAGAAAAAAGAAAAAACACAGACAAAAGAATAGGGATGGGACCTGCACCTCTGGGAAGAAGCTGTGAAGGAGGAAAACTTTCCACACACCAGGAAACCTCTTCACTGGCGGAGACAGGGGATGGGTGGGGATGAAGCTTCGGAGCCGTGGAGGAGAGCGCAGCAATAGGGGTGCAGAGGGCAAAGCGGAGAGATTCCTGAACAGAGGATTGGTGCCAACCAGCACTCACCAGCCTGAGACACTTGTCTGCTCACCCACTGGGGCGGGTGGGAGCTGGGAGCTGAGGTGCGGGCTTCAGAGATCAGACCCTAGGGAAAGGACTGGGGTCGGTGTGTGCAGACAGTCTGAGGAGGCTAGTGCACCACAGCTAGCCCGGAGGGAGTACGGGAAAATGTCTGCACCTGCCAAAGAGGCAAGAGACCATTGTTCTGGGGTGCACGAGGAGAGGGGATTCCTTCCCTGTGTACCCACAGAAGGCAGAACACAGACTAAGCAAGCTCTAGAGAAGGGTGCAAGTTGTGGCTATCAGTCCAGACCCCAGAGACAGGCATGAAACACTAACGCTGCTGCTGCTGCCACCAAGAATCTTGTGTGCAAGCACAGGTCACTATCCACACCTGCCCCCTGGGGATCCTGTGCAGCCCGCCACTGCCAGGGTCCCAAGATCCAGGGACAACTTCCCCAGGAGAACACATGGCGTGCCTCAGGCTGTTGCAATGTCACGTTGGTCTCTGCCACTGCAGGCTCGCCCTACATTCCAATTATGACTATACTACCCCTCCCTCCCCCTGGCCTGAGAGAGCAAGAGCCCCCAATCAGCCTCTGCATTAACCCCCTCCTGTCTGGATGGGAAACAGATGCCTGAGGGTGACCTACATGCAGAAGTGGGGCCGAAACCAAAGCTGAACCCCAGGACCTGTACAAACAAAGAAGAGAAAGGGAAATTTCTCCCTGCAACCTCAGGAGCAGCAGATTAAATCCCCACAATCAATTTGATGTACGCTGCATCTGTGGAATACCTGAATGGACAATGAATCGTCCCAAAATTGAGGCGGTAGACTTTGGAAGCAATGGTAGACTTGGGGTTTGCTGTCTGCGACTGATTGTTTCTGAATTTTATGTTTATCATAGTTTAGTTTTTAGCTCCTATTATCATTTCTGGATTTGTTTATTGGTTTTGTTGCTCTCTTTTTTTTAATTTTCATAATTTTCCCTTTTTTTCTCCTTTTTCTTCTGAGTTGTGTGGCTGACAGGGTATTGGTGCTCCAGCCTGGTGTCAGGTCTGAGTCTCTGAGGTGGGAGAGCCGAGTTCAGGTCATTGGACCACCAGAGACCCCCCCAGCCCCACATAATATCAATTGGCAAGAGCTCTCCCAGAGATCTCCATCTCAATGCTAAGATCCAGCTCCACCTAATGGCCAGCAAGCTTCAGTGCTGGACGCCCCATGCCAAACAACTAGCAAGACAGGAACACAACCCAACTCATTAGAAGAGAGGCTGCCTAACATCATACTAAGTTCACAGACACCCCAAAACACACCACCAGACATGGCCCTGCCCACCAGAAAGACAAGATCCAGCTCCACAAACCAGAACACAGGCACCAGTCTCCTCCACCAGGAAGCCTACACAAGCCACTAAACCAACCTCACCCACTGGAGGCAGACACCAAAAACAACAGGAACTATGAATCTGCAGACTGAGAAAAGCAGACCCCAAACACAGTAAGTTTAACAAAATGAGAAGACCGAGAAATATGCAGCAGATGAAATAACAAGGTAAAAACCCACCAGACCAAACAAATGAGGAAATAGGCAGTCTACCTGAAAAAGAATTCTGAGTAATGATAGTAAAGATGATCCAAAATCTTGGAAATAGAATGGAGAAAATACAAGAAATGTTAAACAAGGACCTAGAAGAACTAAAAAGCAAACAAACAATGATGAACAACATAATAAATGAAATTAAAAATTCTCTAGAAGGAATCAATAGCAGAATAACTGAGACAGAAGAACGGATAAGGGACCTGGAAGATAAAATAGTGGAAATAACTACCATAGAGCAGAGTAAAGAAAAAAGAATGAAAAGAATTGAGGACAGTCTCAGAAACATCTGGGACAACATTAAATGCACCAACATTCGAATTATAGGGGTCCCAGAAGAAGAAGAGAAAAAGAAAGGGTCTGAGAAAATATTGGAAGAGATTATAGTTGAAACTTCCCTAACAGGGGAAAGGAAATGGTCGATCAAGTCCAGGAAGTGCAGAGAGTCCCATACAGGATAAATCCAAAGAGAAACATGCCAAGACACATATTAATCAAACTATCAAAAATTAAATACAAAGAAAAAATATAAAAAGCAGCAAGGGAAGAGCAACAAATAACATACAAGGGAATCCCCATAAGGTTAACAGCTGACTTTTTCAGCAGAAACTCTGCAAGCCAGAAGGGAGTGGCAAGATATATTTAA
Source organism: Hyperoodon ampullatus (assembly GCF_949752795.1). NCBI lineage: Eukaryota > Metazoa > Chordata > Mammalia > Artiodactyla > Ziphiidae > Hyperoodon > Hyperoodon ampullatus. The sequence goes on along the minus strand of NC_136923.1, from coordinate 81,732,568 downwards.
AGTGATGAAAGGGAAAAACCTACAACCACGATTACTCTACCCAGTAAGGATCTCATTCAGATTCAATGGAGAAATTAAACTTTTACAGACAAGGAAAAGTTAAGAGAATTCAGCATCACCAAACGAGCTTTACAACAAATGCTAAAGGAACTTCTCTAGGCAGGAAACACAAGAGAAGAAAAAGACCTACAAAAACCAACCCAAAACAATTAAGAAAATGGTATTAGGAACATACATATTGATAACTACCTTAAATGTAAATGGACTAAATGCTCCAACCAAAAGACATAGACTGTCATACAGAGTGAAATAAGTCAGAAAGAGAAAAATAAATACTGTATACTAACACACACACATATATATATGGAATTTAAAAAAATGGTTCTAAAGAACCTAGGGGCAGGACAGGAATAGAGACGTAGACGTAGAGAATGGACTTGAGGACATGCGGAGGGGGAAGGGTAAGCTGGGATGAAGTGAGAGAGTGACATGGATTTATATATACTACCAAATGTAAAATACATAGCTAGTGGGAATAACTAGTTGCATAGCACAGGGAGATCAGCTCAGTGCTTTGTGACCACCTAGAGGGGTGGGATAGGGAAGGTGGGAGGGAGACACAAGAGAGAGGAGATATGAGGATATATGTATATATATAGCTGGTTCACTTTGCTATGAAGCAGAAACAAACACACCATTGTAAAGCAATTATACTCCAATAAAGATGTTAAAAATATATATTTGTAAAAAAAAAGACATAGACTGGCTAAATGGATACAAAAACAAGACCCATATATATGCTGTCTACAAGAGACTCACTTCAGACCTAGGGACACATACAGACTGAAAGTGAGGAGATGGAAAAAAGATATTCCATGCAAATGGATATCAAAAAAAAGCTGGAGTAGCAATTCTCATATCAGACAAAATAGACTTTAGAATAAAGACTATTACAAGAGACAAAGAAGGACACTACATAATGATCAATGGATCAATCCAAAAGAAGATATAACAGTTGTAAATATTTATGCATCTAACATAGGAGAACCTCAGTACATAAGACAAATGTTAAAGCCATAAAAGGGGAAATTGACAGTAACACAATAAGAGTAGTGGACTTTATCACCCCACTTTCACCAATGGACAGATCAACCAAAATGAAAATAACTAAGGAAACACAAGCTTTAAATTACACATTAAACAAGGTGGACTTGATATTTATAGGACATTCCATCCAAAAACAACAGAATACATTTTCTTCGCGAGTGCTCATGGAACATTCTCCAGGATAGATCATATCTTGGGTCACAAATCAAGCCTTGGTAAATTTAAGAAAACTGAAATCGTATCAAGTATCTTTTCTGACCACAGTGCTATGAGACTAGATATCAATTACAGGGAAAAAAACTGTAAAAAATACGAACATGTGGTGGCTAATCAATACACTACCAAATAACCAAGAGATCACTGAAGAAATCAAAGAGGAAATCAAAAAATACCTAGAAACAAATGACAATGAAAACACGATGACCCAAAACCTAGGGGATGCAGCAAAAGCAGTTCTAAGACAGAAGCTTATAGCAATACAATCCAACCTCAAGAAACAAGAAAAATCTCAAATAAGCAACCTAACATTACAACTAAAGCAATTAGAGAAAGAAGAATAAAATAACCCCAAAGTTAGCAGAAGAAAAGAAATCATAAAAATCAGATCAGAAATAAATGAAAAAGAAATGAAGTAAACACTAGCGAAGATCAATAAATCTAAAAGCTGGTTCTCTGAGAAGATAAACAAAATTGATAAACCATTAGCCAGACTCATCAAGAAAAAAAGGGAGAAGACTCAAATCAATAGAATTAGAAATGAAAAAGGAGAAGTAATAACTGACACTGCAGAAATACAAAGGATCATGAGAGATTACTACAAGCAACTAAATGCCAATGGACAACCTGGAAGAAATGTACAAATTCTTAGAAAAGCACAACCTTCCAAGACTGAGCAAGGAAGAAATAGGAAATATAAACAGACCAATCACAAGCACTGAAATTGAAACTGTGATAAAAAATCTTCCAACAAACAAAAGCCCAGGACCAGATGTCTTCACAGGTGAATCTACCAAACATTTTGAGAAAAACTAACACCTATCCTTCTCAAACTCTACCAAAATACAGCAGAGGGAGGAACACTCCCAAACTCATTCTACAAGGCTACCATCACCCTGATACCAAAACCAGACAAAGATGTCACAAAAAAAGAAAACTACAGGCCAATATCTCTGGTGAAAAAAATAGATGCAAAAATCCTCAGCAAAATACTAGCAAACAGAATCTAACAGCACATTAAAAGGATCATAGACCATGATCATGTGGGGTTTATCCCAGGAATGCAAGAATTCTTCAATATATGCAAATCAATTAATGTGATACACCATATTAACAAACTGAAGGATAAAAACTATATGATAATCTCAATAGATGCAGAAAAAGCTTTTGATAAAATTCAACACACACTTATGATAAAAACTCTCCCGAAGGTCGGCATAGAGGGAACCTACCTCAACATGATAAAGGTCATATATGACAAACCCACAGCCAACATCATGGTCAATGGTGAAAAACTGAAACCATTTCAATACAGTTTTGGAAGTTTTAGCCAGAGCAATCAGAGAATAAAAAGAACTAAAAGGAACCCAAATCGGAAAAGAAGTAGTAAAACTGTCATTGTTTTCAGATGACATGATACTATACATAGAGAATCCTAAAGATGCCACCAGAAAACTACTAGAGCTAATCAATGAACTTGGTAAAGTAGCAGGATACAAAATTAATGCACAGAAATTGTTTGCATTCCTATACACTAATGACGAAAAATCTGAAAGAGAAATTAAGGAAACAGTCCCATTCATCACTGCAACAAAAAGAATAAAATACCTAGGAATAAACCTACCTAAGGAGACAAAAGACCTGTATGCAGAAAATTATAAGACACTGAAGAAAGAAATTAAAGATGATACAAATAGATGGAGAGAGATACCATGTTCTTGGATTGGAAGAATCAACATTGTGAAAATGACTATACTACCCAAAGCAATCTACAGATTCAATGCAATCCCTATCAAACTACCAATGGCATTTTTCACAGAACTAGAACAAAAAATTTCACAATTTGTATAGAAACACAAAAGACCCCGAATAGCCAAAGCAATCTTGAGAAAGAAAAACGGAGCTGGAGGAATCAGGCTCCCTGACTTCAGACTGTACTACAAAGTTAGAGTAATCAAGACAGTATGGTACTGGCACAAACACAGAAATATAGATCAATGGAACAGGATAGAAAGTCCAGAGATAAACCCACGCACATGTGGTCACCTAATTTTTGATAAAGGAGGCAAGAATATGCAACGGAGAAAAGACAACCTCTTCAATAAGTGGTAACGGGAAAACTGGATAGCTACATGTAAAAGAATGAAATTAGAACACTCCCTAACAACATACACAAAAATAAACTCAAAATGGACTAAAGTCCTAAATGTAAGGCCAGACACTGTAAAACTCTTAGAGGAAAACATAGGCAGAACACACAGTGACATAAATCACAGAAAGATCCCTTTTGACCCACCTCCTAGAGAAATGGAAATAAAAACAAAAATAAACAAATGGGACCTAATGAAACTTCAACTCTTTTGCACAGCAAAGGAGACCATAAATAAGACGAAAAGACAATCCTCAGAATGGGAGAAAATATTTTCAAATGAAGCAACTGACAAAGGATTAATCTCCAAAATTTACAAGCAGTTCATGTAGCTCAATATTAAAAAAACAAACAAACACATGAAAGGATGCTCAACATCACTAATCATTAGAGAAATGTAAATCAAAACTACAATAAGGTATCACCTCACATTGGTCAGAATGGACATCATCAAAAAAATCTACAAACAATAGAAAAGGTGTGGAGAAAAGGGAACCCTCTTGCACTGTTGGTGGGAATGTAAATTGATACAGCCACTATGGAGAACAGTATGGAGTTTCCTTAAAAATCTAAAAATAGAACTACCATACGACCCAGCAATCCCACTACTGGGCATATACCCTGAGAAAAGCATAATTCAAAAAGAGACATGTACCACAATGTTCATTGCAGCACCATTTACAAGAGCCAGGACATGGAAGCAACCTATGTGTCCATCATCAGATGAATGTATAAAGAAGATGTGGCACATATATACAATGGAATATTGCTCAGCCATAAAAAGAAACGAAACTGAGTTATTTGCAGTGAGGTGGATGGACCTAGAATCTGTCATACAGAGTGAAGTAAGTCACAAAGAGAAAACAAATATTGTATGCTAACACATATATATGGAATCTAAAAAAAAAAGGTTCTGATGAACCCAGGGGCAGGACAGGAATGAAGACACAGATGCAGAGAATGGACTTGAGGACACGGGGAGGGGGAAGGGTAAGCTAGGATGAAGTGAGAGAGTAGCACTTACATATATACACTACCAAATGTAAAATAGATAGCTAGTGGTAAGCAGCTACACAGCAGAGGGAGATCAGCTCGGTGTTTTGTGACCACCTAGAGGGGTGGGATAGAGAGGGTGGGAGGGAGACACAAGATGGAGGGGATATGGGGATATATGTATACATATAGCTGTTTCACTTTGTTGTACAGAAGAAACTAACATAACATTGCAAAGCAATTACACTCCAATAAAGATGTTAAAAAAATAGAAAATTTTTGGTCTAAATTAATATTTTAAACTGCAAATTTCATTTCCACCATTAATTTATGAAAAGGGTCTTTTATTTTCCTTTTAGACAAAGGTAACAAATTGGTTTTTGTCAAATTGGTACACCATTCCTCTGAGTTTAATTCACTAATAATTTTACTTTATGTTAAAATTAGGACCTGAAGACAGAAGCAACTAGAACAAGGTTCATTGCGTGATTGCAGGAAAAGGAGGGACACAAAATCAAGTTAAAGACAGAAAGCTCATCTTCTATCTCTTAGCTAGTAACATTGCCTGCTTGGACTTGCCCTGCATCCCACTGGATGTGAAATCTAAAACTGGTCTTCAACTTCCCATCCAAGATACAATCCTGATCCTGAGTGTTTAACATCCTAACTTCCTAATTTGAGTTGAATTCTTTTAACTGTAATATTAGTAGATGAAATTCTAAAGCACCATCAAGAAAAGTTTTGACCATTTGCCAAACTGTAAGTGATTTATTTAAGATATAAAACAGGTGAGTCTGGATCCAGAAAAAAAGCATAGAAACATGTTATTTCTGCATAGAAAGGAGGATGCTGCATGGTAAAAGGAGCACATCTCAAGTAGAACCTCAAAATTTCTCTTGGTCCATAATGGGAGAGACTAGCAAGAATGATAAGGCCACCTGTAGGGTCAAATATTTATCCTAATTATATCAGGACACTGTATTCTGAATCCACGCAGGAGACCCCCTCCCTCCCTCACAGGGATTTGTGGCTTGCCCTTGTCACATTTCAGCTCTGCACTCACCAGTTTGTGACTTTGGGCAAATTCTTTCACCTTTCTGAAATTTGATGTCCTCCTTGTAAAATGGGGATGATATTAATTTATTACAAGTATAAAGAGCCGTGGGAATTTTTCATTCCAGGTGCAGTATGTCTATGTTCCTCACAATAATCTAACGGAGTGCTGTTAACGTCTTCAGCCAAGGATCATCAGAAGCACATCCATGGATGAACAAGTTGGTTTTATTGTTCATAAACTCACCATGGGGAATCATGGGCATCTCAATATGAAGATGTTGGAACCAAAGAAGCAGAACCTGTTGGAGAGATCTTTTTTTTTTTTTTTTTTTCTGCGATATGCGGACCTCTCACTGTTGTGGCCTCTCCCGTTGCGGAGCACAGGCTCCGGACGCACAGGCTCAGTGGCCATGGCTCACGGGCCCAGCCGCTCCACGGCATGGGGGATCCTCCCGGACCAGGGCACGAACCCATGTCCCCTGCATCAGCAAGCAGACTCTCAACCACTGCGCCACCAGGGAAGCCCGGAGAGATTTTTTAAGAGATTCACTGCAAAGAATTAGTTTACACAGTTGTGGGGTGGACTAGGCAAGTCCAAGACCCATAGAGAGGGTTATTGTCAGGAAAGGCAGGCTGGAAATTTCAGCACAGGCTGAAGCTGCAGCCCACGGTGAAATTTCTTCCCCTCAGGGAAACCTCAGGTCTGCTCTTGAGACTTTTCACCTGATTCGTCCAGCCTCACCTAGATTATCTAGAATAATCTCTCTTACATAGTGTCAACTGATTTTGGACCTTAATCACATCTATAAGATAACTTCAGAGCAACACCTAGGTTAATGTTTGAGTGAATAACTGAGGACCATAGCCTAGGCAACACATGAAACAGACCCTCAAACTCTTATAGGATTTGGGCTTGTGTTAGGTGATCTTGAGGAGGATTTAAGAAACAGAGACTTTGTTCTTAATTGGATTCTGTCAAGAAGTGGGTGGTGAGGTGGGGTAATTCTGTAATCGGGCATCTTCATAAATCTTCCCTAGGAGGAAGGAAGATTATACTGAGGCTAAATCTGTAATTAGGAAAGAGGCAGAGGTCATTCATATTATCTAGGGGAGAAGTAGGCTTGGTCATTTTTGTGATTTGGACACAGTTCATGTTTTGTCTGTGTTGAGACATGATTACTGAGTGGCCTTGTTTTCTGCTTTGATGGTCAAAGCAGAAAGGCTGATGGTCACAGAATGGCTGTCTGATGCTGTTGCTATACGACGCTGCTTATGTTCAGCAAGAAAACACCAAAACCTAGTTGTGAGTTGCAGGCCAGCTCCTGGCAACACCAAGGCCTAATTAATAGTCCCAGGCAGCTCCCAGATGCCAGGGCTTTTTCTGTCTCACTCTTCTTTATAGTCTTTGTCACTGTGAGATAAGACAGTGCTGAAAAACTGGGGGTCATCTAACAGGGACAGGGTGATTGATTCTAAATAGAACCCCCATTAACCTGTGGCTTCCATAGCACACAGAAAATCAGTTCTTCTGAAAAAATAAGTTCCCCTCTAAAAACCGTCTTTGACTTTAGCTCAATCCTTAGTCCCTCACAAATACCTGGGGTTTTAATGTGGCAGGATAAAGAATATTAAAATATCCAGAAGATTAAAAGAAGAAAATTTTCTAAGTCAGAACAATTCCCTGAATTCTACCCTCAATATTTGACTTGACATTCTTAAGTTTAAAAAAATTATACAGCATGCTAGCCAGAGCTTTCTTTAATGTAATCAATGCTCCCCAAATTCCTTTAAAAGTAGTTAGGTTCACCAAAATATAGAGCATAAAGAATACTCAAGACAGGGAAAAAATTCAAATGAAAGATCATGCAGTTACTTTAGGCAGCATTACACGACATTACAAGTACTTTTATTGCCCTGGGTAATAAAAGCTTTTGAGAGTACGAAAAGAATAATTTACTCAACTGGATTCCTATAAGTAGAAAAGGCAAAAGTATTCCTTGACTATCACCAGCAGAAATCACTTGGTTCAACTGAATATTTAGAGAATTCCGTATGCACTATGGAAACAAAGAGAAAGACAGTTAACCCACGTAAGGAGGCAAGAGAAATGGGAGGAGGTGGGGCCTGCCACGGAGGGGGACGAACTCAGGGGAGAGACCCTGGAAGTTATAGCCCAGAATATCCTGTCGGACACCATATTATTGATGACCTCATCTGTCCACGAGGCTGCTCAGAAATTCCCAGCCCTCTTGTCACTAGCAGGCATACACATGTGTGAGAAGACTCTGATTTAATACCCTCCCTCTTTTCATAGAAAATTCCCTCAGGTCCACTCTGAGTGGAGGCCACCTCAGAACCAGATTTCCCAGTTCCTTCGAGGCCTCTTAGTACAAAGTCTTCATCTGGCAACTGAGGTGTCATCATAGGGGATTTTTCTGATTGGCCAAATCCTGACCTGGCAGAGTGTGGTTTGGGTGTCTACAGAGTTCCTTCTCAGCTCAGCCCTCGTCATTGCTCTGCAACTCAGGACGGCCACTGCTGAGACCACCTTAAAAGAGGATGGTCCTGAACAGAGCTCTGATTCTGGGGGCCCTCACCCTGACCACCATGATGAGCCCCTGTGGAGGTGAAGACATTGAGGGTGAGTGCACGGTTGAGGAATGTGGGGACTAGAGTTGGGGAACAGGGAATTGGAGGGAAAAAAAGATAGAGTTTGGCCTAGAAATAATAGCGACTCCTCAAAGCATTCTCAATATTAAGCAAATCTAAAACTTATAGTCATTCCTCCTGCAGGAAACCAGAGTCCAGACCCACTCTCTTTGCTTCTTGTGCTGTTGCAGAGTTCACCAAGGACATTATTCTGTTTCTGATATTGGATGCAGTGAATATGTCCTGGAGGGCTCTAGGGCATTCATTCATTATTGCCTCAAAGATTAGAAATGTTTCCATAAGTGGATATTTTGTTACTAAAATTTTATGAACGATGGCTCCCAAATTTCTCTGAGCAAATTTTGAAGCTTTTTGTATATTTCTCCTAAAGTGTATCTTGGGGTAAATAGTTCCAAGAATTCTGTATACTGTGTAGATACAAAGAAGGGTGACCTTTTCAGTCTCAGATCTATATACATGTCCATGCTGTCATCTGGCACAGGTGGGGAGAGGGTAAGCGAGCCCAGCAGAATGCCTTTACACAAGGCGTTTTACCACAGGGTCCTCACTTAATCTCAGTTACCTCATACGTGTCACCTCACAAATAACCAAGTAAAAGAGGTGTGTAGAAATGTTTTGTGTAGAAATGCTTTTTAAGTGATTAAGACACACATATGTCAAAGATTATTCTTATTTTTTTTAGCTTTACCATTACAAGTGTAGCTTTGCTTTATTTTCTTTAACAAAGTAAGAAATTTCCTTATTTTTATTTTAAAATTGAGAACTTTATTATAAGAAATTTGATGAATCAAATTATATTGTTTTCAAATTGTTGGCCCAAATTACCAGTTCTTCGCCCCATCTAAGGAAGTCCTTCAAGAAGAATGGGCAAGCACAGATTATTTATTTGGTCCCTTAGGTCCCTCTGCCTTTGCTGTCCCCCTCCTTCCACCCTCTTTTCTTACATTCCTTCGTCTTCCTTCCCTTCCAGGATCCATCCCTGGCCCACATCTTTATTTTATAGACATTGAGTGAGTTTGTAAAAACCAAAGTAGAAAGGCCAGATAGTTCAAAAGGGAAGTGAAATGGAGGGTACTCTAATCTTCAGCAACTTTGCTAACCATGGCTGCTCCCATTCTAATTGTGTGTGGTAGTGGAAGTTTCACATATTTCTCCAGAGCACTTCTAAATGTTGTTTCTTCAGCGTCACACTAGAGTGTCCTGGTCAGGCTCGACTTCCCCATTAGGCACAGGGGACACAGGCCAAGGGCCTGCAGTGCTTATAGGGCTCCATGAAAATATTTTATTATTTTAATTAGAAAAAAAATGAACTTTTAAGGTAGAAGAAAATGTTTTAATTTTTAATTTAGCCTAGATTACATTTGTCTTTATACCAGTATGGCCATAAAATATGACTTTTAATATTTTTGTGGAGGAAAACTTGCTTAAGCAACAGTGCTTAGGGATCACAATCATACTGCAGCCCTGGTCACTGCTGATTCTGATTGTCATATAATTCTGCTACCTCTGTGCTTGTCAGTCTTCCCCGAAGTCTCTGTGATCCTCAAGAAGAGTAATTGACATTTTGTACACATTTTGAACACGCAGCAAGCTAAGTTTGGGGGATGCAAAAATGAAAAGACATGCTATCTGCCCCATAGAGTGTACTAAGATTAGTAATGCTAAGAAAATGGTGCAGAAAAACAGAAGGAGTATTGCTGAGCAGGGCAATGGACACAGCTGAGGCTGAAGCTGTAAAAGTGAATTGGTTCCAGTTGGCATAGCAGTGCGATGTTCTTCAGTGCTGGCAACTCAGGACAAGTAGCCGATGAAGAGAATAATTGCATATATTCATGATTGAAAAGGAGTCAAGAATATTCACTACAGGGATAAGGAGGCTATGTTGGAAGGCCTTTTAAGTGATCAACCAAGGGGTCATGCTGGGTAATGATGAGGAATAGACTGACTTGAAAGCAGGACACTGGGATGGAGAGGTTGGAGGTTATAATGTGAGCAAAAACATGTGTAATGAGAGAACTTAGCTAAAAAGTTGGTAACTAAGCAGAAACTTCAAGAATGAACTGGGGCTTCCCTGGTGGCACAGTGGTTAAGAATCCACCTGCCAATGCAGGGGACACAGGTTCAACCCCTGGTCCGGAAAGATCCCACATGCCGTGGAGCAACTAAGCCCGTGTGCCACAACTACTGAGCCTGCACTCTAGAGCCCACGAGCCACAACTACTGAAGCCTGCACACCTAGAGCACGTGCTCCACAACAAGAGAAGCCACCACAATGAGAAGCCTGCTCACCTCAACGAAGAGTAGCCCCCACTGGATACAACTAGAGAAAGCCCGTGCGCAGCAACAAAGACCCAGCACAGCCAAAAATAAATAAATTAATTAAATAAATAAATTTTTAAAAAATAATGAACTGGAGGTGTCCAGGAAATCCTAACATATAGTTTCATTTCAGGGGGGAAAAAAAAAACAGACCCCTACAAAGACCAAGGAACATGAAAGGATAATGTCATTTGGTTTGATTAATAGATAAGGTCAGATGAGGATGTTGGATACATCCATCCCAGAACTCAGCACAGTACACTGTACTTGCTCCTTTACTCACCTGACTCTCCCATTAATCAATAGTCTCCTTGTCGGCAGAGACCATGCCTGATTGATGTTTTACTCTTTGCCTCCCACAATGTCTGAAACCCTGTTGATGCTCAGTAATTGAGGAAGGAAGGAAAGAGAAAATGATAAAAGGCTTGTATGTGTCTGGACAAAATTGTCCAGTCAGGCTTACTTGAGTAGAGTCAAACTGAACTGGTTGCCATTCTGCTTTGGCATCCTCAGAAAAGTATATTGTCCATTTGAAGAAAACAGCAGAACAGTACCTTGAGTCCTCAACAAATACGTGTTGAGTCAGAAAAAGAAGTTTAGTAACCTCCTTAAAGAAAAAAATAGGGGTGGGAAATAACAGAAATCCAAAATAAAACTCCATTTCTTACTTCAGAAGCAATCAAGCACTCTCCTTTAAGGATCACTACTGTTAACAAAACAGAAAACTTAAAACCATTGTTTATTCTTTATATGTTTTGTAATACTGTCACTGTCCTTGTCATACTCGTTCTTACACCCTGTAACAGTTAGAGGAAACTTTTAAAATAATAAGATTCCGTGTGCTTTTCCTTGGTTTAAAAAAAATAAGATGGGGCTTCCCCGGTGGCGCAGTGGTTGAGAGTCCGCCTGCCGATGCAGGGGACACGGGTTCGTGCCCTGGTCCGGGAAGATCCCACATGCCGCGGAGCAACTGGTCCCGTGAGCCATGGCCGCTGAGCCTGTGCGTCCGGAGCCTGTGCTCCGCGGTGGGAGAGGCCACAACAGTGAAAGGCCCGCGTACCGCAAAATAAATAAATAAATAAATAAAATAAGAAATGAATCTTGTATAGAAAACGTTCTGCTCTGAGCCAGTCCTGAGGGGAGAGGAACCATAATGAATGTGTTATTAACTGTTGAAAGAAGTAAGTGAGAAAGAAAACTTATGAAGCAAAGGGAAGTAAACTAACACCATGATCATTCATTCCCTTCTTTCTTCTTTCTTTCCATTATGATATTTATCACAAGCCTACAATGTGCCAGGCACTGAGCTGGACATGCAGGAAATAGCAGTAAACTAGGCCAGTAAATTCTGCCTTTCTGAGCATATGTTATAGTGGAAAGACAGATTGGATTCTAACAGGACAGCTACCAGCACTGAGGGCAAAGGAAACAGGTGCTGGGAATTTTGCTTCCAGACTGTGCCAGAGGTGAAGACTACAATGTTTGAGAGTTAAGTTTCTTCTGTTACTTCGTTTAACATGGTTCTTTCCTCTCCCTCTGTTTTCCACCTTCCTGCCCCTCACCTTCATTTATCAGCTGACCACGTTGCCTCCTATGGCACAACTGTCTACCAGTCTTATGGTCCCTCTGGCCAGTACACCCAAGAATTTGATGGAGATGAGCTGTTTTATGTGGACCTGGAGAAGAAGGAGACTGTCTGGCGGCTGCCTGTGTTTAGCAAATTCGCAGGTTTTGACCCACAGGGTGCCCTGAGAAACATAGCTGTGGGGAAACATAACTTGGATATCTTGACTAAACGCTCCAACTTTACCCGTGTTCCCAATGGTAGGTGTCCACCATTCTGCCTCTCTTGACTGAAACTATTGTTTCATACCAGGCCTCACTCTCTTGTCCCCTAAGGAGAGATACCCTTCACCACTCTATAAAACTCTCTCCTTTCCAAGGAGTCTCCAGACCTTCTCATAGTAATTACTGAACCCTCATCCTCCCTCTTCTCAAAGATCACATATTTCCATGTAATATAAGGATCCCTACTCCCATAACATATTCCTTGAATCCCTCAAGGAGGAGTCCCACAACCTCCCTCCTTAGCAAGCATGCCCACAGAGAACATGGGGATAAAGCAGAGGCAGTGAATAGCATCTCCCAAGCAAAAGGGAAACAAGAGCTCTTCCACTGTCAGACCAGAAAATGTTGGTGGGAGGGCTCCCCCAGGATGCAATGCAGAACCTCAGAGCAGAGCTATCCTCATTTCACATCAGTGCTGTTTTCTCACCACAGAGGTTCCTGAGGTGACTGTGTTTTCTAAGTTCCCTGTGTTGCTGCATCAACCCAACACCCTCCTCTGTCTTGTGGACAACATCTATCCTCCTGTGATCAATATCACATGGTTGAGGAACGGACACTCAGTCACAGAGGGTGTTTCTGAGATCAGCTTCCTCCCGAAGAATGATTTTTCCTTCCTCAAGATCAGTTATCTCACCTTTCTCCCTTCTGATGACGATGTTTATGACTGCAAAGTGGAGCACTGGGGCCTGGATAAGCCACTGCTGAAACACTGGGGTATGTACGAGCTCCACCTCTTTGATATTTTCTCTTCTCTATCAAGTACAGAATGTCCTGCCTTTTAGCCCCTAAATCACATGGTCCAGAGCTTGTTTTCCACACTTCAAGTGTTTCTAAAGATATACTTCCCTCTCTTCCCTAAGCCTGGTGCCCTGAGTCTTTGTAGAATGAACACCACACCTCCTGCCCCATCCCAAACACATGCACATGAACCAACACTCTGTATTCTGAGTTTTACAACTTCACTTTTGCAGAACCTGAGATTCCAACCCCTATGTCAGAGATGACAGAGACTGTGGTCTGCGCCCTGGGGTTGACTGTGGGCCTCGTAGGCATCGTGGTGGGCACTGTCTTCATCATCCAAGGCCTGCGCTCAGGTGGTCCCTCCAGACACCAAGGGCCCTTGTGAGTTGCACCCTAGAAGGGAAGGTAAGGATTCAGATTTGTCAGCATTGGAGACAGTATAGGAGGGAAGAAAGTGGGAAGAGGTTTGTGGACTCAAATGTGGTGAAAAGTTGAGGAGAACTGGGAAAGGTCATGATGATTGCACAGAAGCCCCCTAGGACTCATCAATCTCATGTCTGTCCTGTTGCAGGTGCACTGCCCGTCTACCAGAGCAGAAGAGTGGACACGCTAGATGACCTAGAACTATCTCCATATAGCTTCTCTCCTCTTACACTCCTCCTCTCACCTCTTCTCTGGGACTTAAGATGCTTATCCCTTAAAGCTCACATATACCTCGGAATTCTCCCCCTGACTACCTGATGATTTTTTTCTGTTCTCAATAGTTACATACCATGGGATCACTGGCATATTCCAATCAGTTACCTAATCCCTAGTGACCCTGATCCAGTATCATCATGGAAGCAATAAATCCTCCTTTTATTGAAACTTTTCCTGTCTTTCATCTCGAGGCTGACTAGGACCTTGTTCCCTTATGGTTTAGGCCCCTTAATTTCGTTTCTCAGATCATGTTTCATGCCCAGTAACACAGGAGCAACCTGTGTAGACTAATAATATGTTGTTATCTTAGCTGAGATTATTATTTCTCTCTTCCTTCTGTTCCCACTCTTGGCACTGTCACCCACCCCCCTAATTCAGGCATCATTGAAGATAATATATACTCTTCTCCCATGGTGTAGATTTGTTATAGCAGAAATGCAAAAACCAAGAAATAAGTCTGTACTCATCTGAATATAGCTTTTAAAAGTTATGACAGAGGCTTCCCTGGTGGCGCAGTGGTTGAGAGTCTGCCTGCCGTTGCAGGGGACACGAGTTCGTGCCCCGGTCCGGGAAGATCCCACATGCCACAGAGCAGCTGGGCCCAGTGAGCCATGGCCGCTGAGCCTGCGTGTCCAGAGCCTGTGCTCCGCAATGGGAGAGGCCACAACAGTGAGAGGCCCACGTACTGCAAAATAAATAAATAAAAATAAAAATTATGACAGAGAAATAGGAGAAAGGAATTTTGAATCTTAAAAGTACCAAAAGCCAAATTTTTGGTACCAAAAGTCAAAATTTGTTCCCAGAACTTTAAATTTGTGAAGAATGAATGAGGATAGTAAAAGCATTCCTCTCTCCTCCCCACCCTTAAGGAGCTAAGGATTCCCTAGGCAGAGAAAGAAATGAAAGTCAGTTAGGAGAGGATCAGAATACAACATAATGCAGGTATCTGAGAAGGACCAAAAACTTTGTCCTTACTTAGGGTTAGTAACAATGGGAAAAGGGATGGGGTAGAAACCACAGGCATATTTGGGGTCCCTAGAGCACAGGTGTCGTTTGCCTCACCTCCTGCATGAACTCTTGCTAGATAATCACGCACTTTCCTGACATGGCATGTCAGGGACAGTAGAGTGAATATAGCTGCAGAATGTTTCTAGGCAGATAAATCTAAGTCATTTTTTTTTTGGTGTTTTTCATGTTTTTAATCTTTAGTAAAGCACTATATATAAAAACAGTCCTTTAAAAAATACACTGGCCTACTGAACATGAGATTCTTTACAGTGTGTGACTTTTAACATGAGCAGTAATCTTTGAAGGTTTTACTACTTCTAATTACCCTGAAGATGATTATTGTGGTTTACCAGCATGTCATCCTGACAGTACACTTTTTAAGTTTTCCTCTTTGTGACTTGAGCTGGCAGTGTCACCGTTTGAAACCAGCGCGTCCCAGCCAGTGCTGCAGGACAGACGGCCTTGGTCGTCCTCAGAAAGTTCTCCATGTTCATTCATCACCGAGGGCACTTCTGCGACACATAAAGGTTATTAAGCTCATTTGTGTTTAAAAGCGACAAGTGACGTTGCTCTTTTAGTCCTAGTAGGTAGGTAACTTCATTGAGAGTTAACTCGCTGTTAAATAAGACACATTTTAATAGAAAAACAAACGACTGATATTTTATATATTGCGTTTCTTCAGAAAATCTAGAGCAAAGGATCGCTCATATTTCCAAAATAGTTCAACACCACCGCAGATTGAAAACAGAACTATTGAGAAAACAGCTGAACTTGCACATGAAGTCTACTTCCCCTTGATTGAAGAATTCAGGGTTTCTCAGATGTCAATACAGAGTCAAATGCAGTGGATAAAACTTTGCAGATTGCTTGTGCCTGTTCCAGGCTGTGGCACTGGTAAACCCACAGGTTGTATTCTTCATTGCTCGCATCTGTGGTCTTCAGAGCCAATAAGCTTTTTCCTGCCCCCAGACCATCATCGTAACACACCATCTGGATGATTAAATATAGAGCATGCCGATGCAAAACATCATACTGATCTGACGTGGATACTTTTATACCATACTTGGAAACTCCCATAATAAATTCTTCCTCCAGAGGAACAAAAGGCAACTTTCCATCTTGCTGGGCAACATCTATATAATTTATCAGGTCTAGTGGCCCTTCGAGACTTTTTCCCACGGAGAGTTTCAGTTTCTCAATGGCACCAACATATTTTATTCGAAATTCTGCACAGGTATCTGAATTACTGTTGCTTTGACCTGAGCTCTTGGTGGAATCGGTATCGAGGCTCGCCACGGTGCTGGATCGAGAAAGCCCCCCAAGGCTGGAGTCTACAGACTTGCTCTTAGTACTGATTTCACTACTCTGGGAGCTGCTACTGCTGTGTCGCTTTTTCCCTTTCCGAAACATCTTCCACCATAGCTCGATCCAGAGGCACGCCCCCTCAACGCCGACTGCGGTCGGGGTCAGACACCCACAGCCTGGGTAGCCCGAGCCGCGGCAGCCACACCAAATCTAAGTCATTTTACTGAATCCCTGTGCATCCTTGTTTGCCATGAGGCACAGCAGAACATTTCAGTACCCCCAGCCCCTGCCCCTCACCCTCCTAGCTAAGGAAACCATGAGCCTATGAGAGAGAAATCCCAGGAAGGACAACATCACTGAGATAATGTAGCAGCAGCTATGAGTGCTATATTCTCCTCCAGATTCACTGTCTCCAGTGGAAATCTTTGTGGAGGAAATGGATTAACAGATGGATTCTCTGGCTTTCCTGAGTGTGTCTAAAGCCTCACTCTTGAGAGTGCATGTGACTTGACTTGGAGTCATTTTGCCCTTTGAAAATGTTTTAGGCACATTGTCTCAGTCTTTCCATTCTTCAGTTACCAAGTCCATACTTGCATCTCGGGTGGTATTATGGAACAACTACGAAATTTTTGAGACTGTCCCTGTCCATGCCATCTGCATCAGTGAGCTTAAAATGTAATTGAGAAAAAAGACACAATATTAACACAGCATGATATAGCTTGGTTTGGTGCAAAGAAACCTAAATCCAAATCCAGAACTCAGCACTTTATAGCTAGTAGTTAAAATTTGTAACACTGGGGAAAATATCTAACATTTCTGAGCTGTATTTTTCTCATCCATTATGTGGGGTGATGATACTTTCCTTGCAGAACTATTGACAGCATTTGAATAAGCTTGCTATATAGGAAGTGCCTTATGCATACTATACAAATACATAAGAAAACATTGCTAGTTACATTCACAATTAATTTATTTTTAAAAAGTAGATCATATCATAAGAAAGCACCTTTGTTTTCCTGAGACTTTTAATGATTTAGGAGATTCAAACATGGAGCTATGGATAAATTCTTTTCATATGTTAATTGGAGGATTTTGTTTTCCTGAACAAGAAAAGCTGAGATTGGGTTAGGCTGAGAGAATAAATAGGGTACAGTTGCCAGTGATGTATCATTGGTGAAAGGGTTGCTAAGAGAACTCTTAAGGAAAGAAGTTGCAATATTTGATTTTAGATTTTTTTACTCTCTAATAAAAAATATGTCCCCCCTACAGCTCATAATTTTTAGTCAAGGTATGTTATATGCAAATGGATATTTATGCACGTTTACTTTGAGGAAGAGGTAGGGAAGATTCAAGGAGAAAAAGCTAGCTGTGAGGTAGAAGTAAGAGGATAATTAAAAATGCAGAGTAGGAATTAGTCAATACAGGGAACCTGAACCAGAGGTGATCATAAAAATGTAGGTAACCAAGCACAGATGATTTTTAGGGTATTGACACTACTCTGATACTATAATGGTAGATACATGTCATTATACTTTTGTCCAAGCCCATAGAATATAAACCAGGAGTGAGCCCTAGTGTAAGCTATGAACTTTCGGTGATACTCATGTGTCAATGTAAATTCATCAGTTGTAACAAATGTAGGGGATGTTGATGGTAGCAGAGGATATGTTTGGTGGAGGCAAGGATATGTAGGAAATCTCTGTGCCTTCTGCTTAATTTTGCTGTGAACCTAAAACTGCTCTAAAACAAAGTGTATTTTTTAAAAATTAAAGAAAATGTCAGCAATTATGATCCCAAATGTATAAAATAAAAATTTCAGTATAACAAAAATATAGGTCCCTCACTATGCACAAATGTGCTGAGAAGACCTTTTGGCAATAGGATTTTTTTTTCCTTTGAATAGGAAATTTTAAGTAAATTTCAGTGATTCATAAAGTAAGAATTCAACAATTTGGAGGGTGTGTGTATGCCTGTGTGTCTGTGTGTCTGTGTGTTTGCAATATAGGGTTATACTGAATGGCATTATGACCAGTGGCTCAGAAATATACAAATGCTGACCTACTCAGGCTCCTTCCTCATCAAGTATTCAGGAAAGCAAATTCAATGTTAGTTGCATTTTGTTAAAGCATTCATTCATAAAGTCTTCACATAATTTTTTTTTTTTTTTTTTGCGGTACGCGGGCCTCTCACTGATGTGGCCTCTTCCGTTGCGGAGCACAGGCTCCGGACGCGCAGGCTCAGCAGCCATGGCTCACGGGCCCAGCCGCTCCGCGGCATGTGGGATCCTCCCGGACCGGGGCATGAACCCGTGTCCCCCACATCGGCAGGAGGACCCCCAACCACTGCGCCACCAGGGAAGCCCCAAGTCTTCACATAATTTTAAATAGCAGGACTAAAATTAATTCTAGAGTATACCCCATTTAAAGTTGTTGTAAAATATTGGTCACATTCTCTGTGCTGTACATTACATCCTTGTATCTTATTTATTTTATACTTGGTAGTTTGTGACTCTTAATTCCCTTCCCTTATCTTGCCTCTCCCCACACGTCTCTCCCCACTGGTAACCACTAGTTTGTTCTCTGTATCTATGAGTCTGTTTCAGTTTTGTTGCATTCAGTTGTTTATTTTTTAAATTCAACATATAAGTGAAAACATACAGTATTTGTCTTTATCTGATTTATTTCACTATGCATAATACCCTCCAGGTCCATCCATGTTGTTGTAAGTGGCAAAATTTCATAATTTTTATGGTTGAGTACCATATCTTCTTTAGCCATTCATCTGTTGATGAACACTTAGGTTGCTCCCATATCTTGGCTATTATAAATAATGTTGCTATGAACATTGGGTGCATATTTTTTGAATTAGTTTTCTTTTTTTCTTCAGATATATACCCTAGAGTGGAGTTACTGAATACTTTAAATGAAGTATAATATATAAAAATATCAAATCACTATGTTGTACACCTGAAACTAATATAGCATTGTAAATCAACTATACTTCCATTTTTAAAAATAAATAAAAATTTTAAAATAAAAAATAAATAAAATAAGTGTTATATAACAAATAGTTTAAGGGGCTGGAAATAATATACAATAGAAAACTAAAATTAACTAATTGGAATTTATTTTGCTCTGAATGACTGATGAATGTATAATAAAATTAACTGTAAACTAATAAGCTTACACTATTTAAAAACATGTTCCTTATATTAAAAAATCAGAAATAATAAAAAATTAATACAAACTTTAAAAATTTAACTCTAAAAAATAAGAGCAATCATTTCATCAACTAAAAGTAAGAAGTAGGATCACCACATGACATTACTGGAAACAAAGTTGGCTATCAGACAACATGATTTTTTAATTATGTGATTCTTTAAAAATTATTTGAGTTATTTGAATTAATTCAGATTGTATGCATAAAGTAAGACTTTATTAATACCTAATATAATACTATTTAAAAGTTACATAACTGAAAAATCACATTTCTTCAACAAATAATTTGCAAGGAAAAATAGAGAATAGAGAAACTATACATTTTAAAAAACCAAAGAGGGGCTTCCTTGGTGGCGCAGTGGTTGAGAGTCCGCCTGCCGATGCAGGGGACGCGGGTTCGTGCCCCGGTCCGGGAAGATCCCACATGCCACGGAGCGGCTGGGCCCGTGAGCCATGGCCACTGAGCCTGCGTGTCTGGAGCCTGGGCTCCGCAAGGGGAGAGGCCACAGCGGTGAGAGGCCCGCGTACCGCAAAAAAAAAAAAAAAAAAAAACCGAAGAAACATATCAATCAAATGCTAGGCTTTATTTGGATTCATATTCAAACAAAATAACTGTTAAAAAATTATTGTGAGACAATCAGAAATAATTTTAGGTGTGGTAATGGCATTGCTGTTATATTTCTAAAAAGTTGTTATATCTTAGATTTTCATAGTAAAATATTTATCAATGAAATTATATATTGTCTAAGATTATCTTTAA
Source organism: Hyperoodon ampullatus (assembly GCF_949752795.1). Lineage (NCBI taxonomy): Eukaryota > Metazoa > Chordata > Mammalia > Artiodactyla > Ziphiidae > Hyperoodon > Hyperoodon ampullatus. Next base: position 81,712,479 of record NC_136923.1, on the reverse strand, counting down.
AATAATCCAGTATGCATATAATATTAAATGGGTGGATTTACAAAATTGTCCATGAACTGATCATTTTTAAAACTGGACTGTTGATACATGGTACTATTCTCCCTACTACTGTATATAGTTGAAATGTTCCATAATACAAAGTTTTTTTTAGATATTCCAGGAAAGCCAAAAGAAAAAATAAGCAGAGAAGCATTCTGTTTGAAGTTATTTTGGTTTTTAAGGTTTTCCTTATATTTATTGCAGTTAAGAAACACTGAGTATCCATATCCTGTTCTACACCATAGAACCTCTCAGAAATGTAACCCTAAAGAATGTGTATATAACAAAGAATAATAGCAAAAGAAAGCAAAGTAATGCTCACTTTATTACTGGTTGGGCTAAACCCCAAACTTTATTAAATATAATTACTAGTTCAATCTATAATGTAAAAATGGTCACTTAGAAGTGATGCTGTGATACATACCATACTACATTCTGAGTGTATTAAAGTAATGTGAAAACAGATACATTTATTGTCTTTGAAGAATTTACATTCCAATAGGAGGAAGCATACATACATGAAATAATTTCACAAACATACAAGTACAAACTCTGAAGAATTTATAAAGGAAAAGAACAAGGTAATGTGAGAGAGTATTGCACAGGAACCAAGTATAATTTGGTGTTTAGAGAAGGCTTGTATAAATGTCTGAGATGAAACAAGATGGTTTACAGTAAATGAAGGACAAGGTTAAAGAGGGCAGAGCAAATGTTTGAGAAATCTAACAATATGAAAGAGAGTATGAGGAACTTCCCTGGTGATCCAGTGGTTAAGAATCTGCCTTCCAATGCAGGGGACGTGGGTTCGATCCCTGGTCGGGGAACTAAGATCCCACATGCCGCAGGGCACGCCACAACTACTGAGCCCATGTGCCACAACTAGAGAAACCTGCACGCTGCAATGAAGAGCCCACACACCACAATGAAAGATCCCACATGCCACAACTAAGACCTGATGCAGCCTAATTAATTAATTAATTACTTTTTTAAAAGAGAGTATGACAATAAAATAAAACGAAAATTATTACAGTTTAGTAGAGAAAGTTTATGTAAGAGCAAGCAAGCTATTTAAATTCTTTCTAATTAGAATCCTTAGTGAAAAGATACTTCCTCTCTAAAAGTAATAATGAGGGGCTAAAAAGTTGGAAAATGTAATAGAAAGATTAAAAAATAATAGAATAATATAAAAATTATAATAGTAGAATTATTATTATGTAATAGAAAAATTAAATCAAGAAAACCTCCTTGAAATTTTCTCCCTGAAAAAGAAGACAAAGAAATGTAATATATGGTAGAAAAGATAAGACACAGAGAATAGACCTGGCAACATCAAGTAACAGAGCTAGAGAGGGAAACAGAAAAATGAAGGGGGAAATTTATGAAAACAAGTAAAGGAAAATTTTCCAGATATAAAAGACCTAATTCTTTACATGGAATGGGGACTTTCAGATATTTAGCAAAATTAATGAAAAAAGACTCATTCTTAGATACATTAAAATTTTTTTAAATCATTTTTAAAATTTCAGAATCTCAAGTGTTAAAAGAAGATCATAAAATATCCCAACGAGGGAAACAAAACATACAACAGACACTGTTAAACCGTCAAATACTTATATCATAAAGATAATGAGAAAGGCCTGGAAGTTCTAAAGGAAAATTATTTTCTATTAATAAATGTATACCTTTTCAAAATCACAATTAGGCATGAAGAAAGGATAAAATACTGTTAGACATAAAAGAATATAAAATGTACCTAGCACACATAGCTTAATTGGAAGTTGATTAAGAATATGACTTTGTTAAGTGAGGTTGTTAATCAGGAAACAGGAACGTACTTGGGGAGTGACATCAGCAACATGGTCGAACAAGATGTCTCTCGTTCATATCCCCCTTTTAATAACAATTTGTTATCCATTCCTGGATAAAGATACCTTTGTGGGAGCTATGGGATCCAACACCATACGCTAAGGAATCCAGGAGGAGTCTTGCCCACCATGCATCAGATAACAAGCATACAGACCTCAGTCATGTCTAGGGACCCTGCAATGGCCCATGAACTGGCTCAGCCCCTCTTAGCTATTATCTGGGAGCCCCCAGAGAACAGTCTTAGACAATTACTCATAGGTGAGAGAGCCTTTGTGGAAGTCCAGGTTTCCAGCGGAGAACTTCCAGCACACCACTGGAGCAAAGAAATACAAGTTGGACACACTGGAGAGGGTAGGAGGAACAGCATCACTCCTCCCCAAGGCAGCATAGCTTGGTGCCAAGGGAGACCTTCTCAACTCATGAATTATCCTGTAAGGGAAAGTGAGAGCATGTGAGTGAGCACCTGTCTTCCTCAGCTGTGCGGGAAACTGCCAAAGAGGCCCATTTCTCTCTCACCCCATCCAGAGTAGTGAGTCATAACTTACATTACTAGGGGTGGGTAGAGGCCAGCAAAGTGGCAGATAGAACTCTTGGAAGATATGAAAGAGGCACGGATCCCTCAAGAAATCCACCAACAAGCCACTGGGGATGCCTCACCATTGAATCCCATCAACTTGCCCACAAGCACTCCCAACACTCCATGCACCTCAACCACACACACCCCACACTGTGGCCAGCTCCCTGTGTGCACTCCTGACAGCAGCAAGAGTGAGCTTTGGCAGACAACTAATGAGTAGCACAGAAAGCCAGCCCAAATCTGTAGGCCAGGGAGAGAACATGAACCTGAGCTTCAGCTCCATTCTTGGGAAAACAAAAGGGAAGCTGTCAGCAGCCAGCCTGGTACATTGCAGAATCAAGAGAAGGCATACAAGTTTAAGCATTCTGCCATGAGAGAGCAAGAAGTGTGGTACAGGCATATCCATAAAAGGTCTGAGAGAGTCTCAGAATCCCTAGCAAGACTGACAGAAAGTGTTTCTCTCCCAAAATCAGTTAGTAAAGACTGGAGAAGGTGATTGCTACTTCAATTGCAAAGACAGAAATGAAAGACTTCAAGAAACATGAAAAATCAAGGAAACATGATACACCAAAGAATCAAAATAATCTTCCAGTAACTGACACCAGGATGTGGATATCTATAATTTACCCAAAAATGCTCTTTTAAGGAAGCTCAGTGAGCTACAAGAAAACACAGAAAGACAACTCAATGAAATCAGGGAAACAGTACATGAACAAAATTAGAAGTTTAATAGAGAAATAGAAATCTTTAAAAAAAAAAACAAATAGAAATTCTGGATACGAAAAATACAACAAAAAATGCTCTTTCTGCTTAATGGAAAGAAGAGGAAGATTCTTTGCTCTTCTTTCCATCAAGTAGAGGAAAGAATCTGTGAACTAGAAGACAGGAACTTTGAAATTATCCACTCAGAACAAAACAAAGAAAAAAGAATGAAAAAGAGTGAATAAACCTAGAAGATCTGTGGAATACAATCAAATGTAACCCTCTGTCAATTATTGGAGTCCCAGAAGGAAAAGAGAGGGAGAAGGGAACATAAAGCTTATTTAAAGAAACAGTGGCAGAATCTAAAAAAGAGTGTATATATGTATATGTACAACTGATTCACTTTGCTGTACAGCAGAAAGTAACACAACACTGTAAATCAAGTATACTCCAATAAAAATTTTTAATGCAAAAAAACAAGTAAATAAATAATAAAATAGCCCTGCCAGTATCACTCTCTTTAAAAAAAGAAAAGAAAAAGAAAGAAAGAAAAAGAAATAAAAAAGAAAGAAAAGAAACAATGGCTGCGAGTTTCCCATATCTGAGGTGAGATTTGGATATCTAAGTTCACGAAGCTCATAGTTAAGAAACAAATTCAACTTAAAGGGCTTCCCTGGTGGTGCACTGGTTGAGAATCTGCCTGCTAATGCAGGGGACATGGGTTCGAGCCCTGGTCTGGGAGGATCCCACATGCCACGGAGCAACTAGGCCCGTGAGCCACAACTACTGAGCCTGCGCGTCTGGAGCCTGTGCTCCACAACAAGAGAGGCCGTGACAGTGAGAGGCCCGTGCACCGCGATGAAGAGTGGCCCCCGCTTGCCACAACTAGAGAAAGTCCTCGCACAGAAACGAAGACCCAACACAGCAAAAATAAATAAAATAAATTAATAAACTCCTACCCCCAATATCTTCTTAAAAAAAATTCAACTTAAAGAGATTTTCTCAAAGATGTATTATGATAAAGTTTTAAAAAATCAAAGACAGAGATAATCTTAAAAGCAGCAAGAGAAAAGAAGCTTGTAACTTATGATGAAAACTATAATGCTATCAGATTCCTCAAAAGAAATCTTACATTTAAGGACAGAAGGTGATGGTATATTCAAAATTGCTGAAAGAGTTTGGTACAAGAGGTTGATGAAGGAAGATCATGAACTCACCTCCTCCAATGGACACACCCAGTCTACAGCTATAAATGGAACAATTTCCTCTGGAAAAAAAATAACTAAACTAAAAACTGGCTTAACAACACCTGCACATCAGGCAAATGAGAGGGAAACCACATCAAGGCAAGAGAGGCTGAGTCATTATCTTTCCATAAACCCTACTCCAGGTACAGCAACCCACAATTGGGAAGGAACTCAAAATCCAGAGCTTCTCCCTGAGGAGCAAGGGGTTTGAACACCACAATATAGACACCTTAACTTTTAAGACCTGCACCTGAGAGATGAGTCCCCAAAACTTCTAGCTTTGCAAGCCAATGGCTCTCATGTCCATGAGACAATATTGTAGTGAACCGAGAAATGGCTCTTAAAGGGCTCACACACAGACTCACTCGACCCAGGTCCCAGCACAGAAGCCATTTGAAAAGTGCCCAGACTTTATGGGAATGAGGCTCATTTGATGACCTTAAAGTGTCAGCCTAAGGAGCAGGGATACTCCCCAGGGACGGAGGCTGGCAGCTACCATCTTTGCACTCTCCTTCTGCTGTGCTAAAGTGGGCAAACACCTTTTTATTTTTTTATTCTACGCCTTTTTTTTTCAGGGATTCCATCTTTACACTCCCACTTTGTATCGCGCTAGCCAGCAGGTGCTATCTTCACACTATTCCTGTGCCACACTCCAGTGCACCAGTATTTCCTACAGGGGAGCTTTTACATGGGTCTGGTGTCCTGGTTTTTGTGTCTGGTGTCCCAGTTTTTGTGGCTGCAACCCAGTGGGATGTCTTTGGATCACCTGGTTCTGGAGGGCAGGGAGATTCACACTCCTAGGTCCAATAGGACTGTAACAATCAGATACGGTTCTTGGCAGACTACCACCCTAAGGGTACTGCACAAATAGCAAACTGAAACACATTCCCAGTCTTTCTGGGAAAGAGGCTTATTTTTTGTCCAGGAGTTTTGGCCTGAGGGGCAGGTTTCTTGTTTGGCACAATTCTAAGGGGCTATAGAGGTACTTTCATGCAACAGAAGCCAGTGGACAAAATCTTTGCACTCTCCCCCTGCCTTGCTCCAGCCCACTGGTGCCCTCCAAAGAAGCTTATACCTTTGGTGCCCTGATTTTTCCAGCTGGTGCTAGGAGATGCCTCTACATTGTCTGGCTTTGGTGACTAGTAGGGTGACACTAGGCTCATGGGTGACAAAGAACTATAACAAATGTAGAAAAGTTCTTAAACAGCTACCAACCCAGGGCACAGTAAGAGGCAACAGACCCGGGAGATCAGTATTTCTGTGAAAGAGGCCTATTAGCTTACCATCATAGCTATAGCCTGAGGGGGAAGCTTCTAATTAAACACAAATCTAAGGGCTGACTGTAATCCTTTCCAGAGACCTTGGAGGGTGGGCACTATCATTTCACTCTCCCCTGTCACGCTCCACAGTGCCAGTAGCTCTCAGAAGGGAGCTCTTACACTCTTCTGGTGCCCTGGCTTTTATAGCTCCAAGGTTCAACATCTGCAAATCAATCTATGTGATATACCACATTAAAAAATAGAAGAATAAAAAACATATGATCATCTCAATACATGCAGAAAAAGCTTTTGGCAAAATTCGACACCTATTTATGATAAAAACTCTCAACAAAGTGGGTATAGAGGGTTCATGCCTCAACATAATAAAGGCCATGTATGACAAACCCATAGCCAACACCCTACTCAACATTGAAAGGCCAAAAGCATTTCCTCTAAGTTCAGAATGAAAACAAGGATGACCACTCTAGCCACTTTTATTCAACATAGTATTAGAAGTCCTAAAATCAGATTAAAATAAATAAATTAATTAAAGGAGTCCAAGTTGGAAGGGAAGAAGCACCGTTTGCAAACGACATGACAGTATATATAGAAAATCCTGAAGGCACCACCAAAAAACTATTAGAGCAATAAATTAATTCAGTAAAGTTTAGTATACAAAATTAGTACATAGAAATCTGTTGTGTTTCTATACACTAACAACAAACTATCAGAAAGAGAAATTAAGAAAACAACCTTATTTACAACTGCATCAAAAAGAATAAAATACCTAGAAATAAATCTCACCAAGGAGGTAAAAGACTTGTACTCTACAAACTATAAGACACTGATGAAAGAAACTGAAGATGACACAAACAGATGGAAAAATATAACATGGTCATGGAATGGAAGAATTTAATATTGTTAAAATGACCAAAGCAGATTCAATGCAATCCCTATCAAAATACCAATAGCAGTTTTTCACAGAATTAGAACAAATAATTCTAAAATGCATATGGAACCACAAATGATCCAGAATAGCCAAAGAAATTTTGAGAAAGAACAAAGCTGGAGATATCAAGCTCCCTGATTTCAAATATATTGTAAAACTATAGTAATCAAAACTATAATAGTATTGGCATAAAAACAGACAGATAGATCAATGGAACAGAATAGAGATCCCAAATATTAACCCATACACATACTTTCGATAAAAGGGCCAAGAATACACAGTGGGAAAAGAAAAGTCTCTTCAATTAATGGTGTTGGGAAAAGTAGACAGCTACATGAGAAAGAAAGAATATGAACCACTATCTTACACCATACACAAAAATTAACTCAAAATAGATTAAAGATTTTAATGTAAGACCTGAAACCTTGAAACTCCTAGAAGAAACATAGATGGTAAGCTCCTTGACATTGGCCTTTGCGATGACTTTTTGACACCAAAAGTAAAGGCAACAAAAGCAAAAATAAACTAGTCAGCCTACATCAAACTAAAAAGCTTCTGCACAGCAAAGGAAACTATCAACCAAACGAAAAGAAAATTTACTGAATGGGAAAAAAATTTGAAAATTATATATCTGCTAAGGAGTTAATATCCAAAATATATAAAAATATCATACAATTCAAAAGCAAAAAAAAGTCTGATTAAAAAATGGGCAGAGAATCTGAATAGACATTTTTCCAAAGAAGACATACAGACGGCCAACAGGTACATGAAAAGATGCTCAACATCACTAATCAACAGGCAAATGCAAATCAAAGCCACAATAAGGTATCACCACAAAAATAAATAAATAAATGAATAAATAAATTAATTAATTTTAAGGTTAAATAAATATCTTTTTAAAAAAAGATATCACCTCACACATGTTAGAATGGCTATCATCAGGAAGACAAGAAATAACAAATGCTGGCAAGGATGTAGAGAAAAATAAATCCTTGTATACTGTTGGTGGTAATGTAAATTGGTTCAGCACTATTGAAAGCAGCATGGAGTTTCCTCAAAACATTAAAAATAAAACTGTCATATGATCCAGCAATTTCTCTTCTGGGAATTTATCCACAGGAAACAAAAACACTAACTTGAAAAAGATCTATGCATCCCATGTTCCTTGAAGCATTAATTACAATAGCCATGATATGAAAGCAACGTAAGTGGCCATTGGTGAATGTATGGATAAAGAAACTGTGGTGTGTATATATACATAATGGAATATTATTCAGCCATAAAGAGAATGAAGTCTTGCCATTTGCAACAGCATGGATGGACCTTGAGGGCATTATGCTAAGTGAAATAAGTTAGACAGAGAAAGACAAATACCATAAAATCTCATTTAACTCATGTGGAATCTTTAATAAAAAAGAACTCATAGATAAAGAGAATGAATTGGTGGTTGCCAGAGGTGGGCAAAAGTCATGAAGGTGGTGAAAAGGCACAAACTTCCCATTATACATAAGTCCTGGGGATGTGATGTACAGCGTGGTGAATCTAGTTAATAATACTGTTTTGTATATTTGAAAGTTGCTAAAAGAGTAGTTTTTTTTTTTAATTTGACTGTGCTTCAATTGTTTAGACCCAGGATAACCCACAAACCTCTCTGTGACACAAAAGATTATCATGGTTATTCCCCATTTCATTCAAAATATTGTAAAGATTCTACCATTTGCAATTCTGTTATTAAAAAATAAAATAAAATAAAATAATATAGTCTGTAAGTTTCTTTAAGAGGGCATAGTAAACTACAATACATGGAAACATGCTAATGTGAGTGAACAAATGAAGATACAGCTGCAGCTTTCAGTGATGGAGTACTCCTGCTCTACCTACAGTATTCTATGTGACATCTCTGTTGTGACACGAGACTGTCTGATTCACTGGACCTCAAATATTAGTAAGCTTACTTCCTTTTTTTAAGTTTTTTTTTTGTTTTTTTTTGTTTGTTTGTTTGTTTTTGCGGTACACGGGCCTCTCACTGCTGTGGCCTCTCTCGTTGCAGAGCACAGGCTCCGGACGCACAGGCCCAGCGGCCATGGCTCACGGGCCCAGCCGCTCCGCGGCATGTGGGATCTTCCCGGACCGGGGCACGAACCCGCGTCCCCTGCATCGGCAGGCAGACTCTCAACCACTGCGCCACCAGACAAGCCCCCTTTTTTTAACTTTTAGATAAAACGTAAATATGAAGGAGATGTCCTTTTCATTCTTCCCACCACTGTAGAATCCACTGATCTGCTCCAGTGGTTTCCCAGCAGAGTTTCTCTGGATTCTACCCAGAGCTGCTGAATCAGACTCCTGGGTACAGCCTTCTTCTCAACCAGCTCCCAGCCTGTGTGTTGGTCTGACAGCTGGATAACTATCTAACCTCCCCACAAGGGAGGCTTCCTTCCTGTAACCCTGACAGGTGGTCATTGAAAGAGTAGATCTAAAAAGTTCTCATCACAAGAAAAAAATTGTAACAATCTATAGTGATGATGTTAACGAGACTTACTGTAGTGATCATTTTGCAATATTTACAAATACTGAATCATCACGCTGTACAGCTAAAACTAATATAATGTTGTATATCAATTATACTCAATAAAAAATATATGATTAGCATAGGGACTTCCCTATGGTCCAGTGGCCCAGTGGTTAAGACTCCGCGCTCCCAATGCAGGGGGCTAGGGTTCAATCCCTGGTCAGGGAACTAGATCCCGCATGCCGCAACTAAAGACCCTGCATGCAGCAACGAAGATCCCATGTGCCACAACTAAAACCCGGCGCAAGTCTTAATAAATATTAAAAAAATATATGATTAGCATAAACTTAATAAGAAAGAAGGCTCAGGGTATAGATAACTCATATTCATGTTTAATTATGATATACCCTATAGCCAGGTAATGGTTTCAGTGTGCTTCTCTTGAGCAGTCTTCAGAGGGAGAATGCAAACAGAAAAATCCCTTGGGGTCTGAGTAGACGCTCAGTAGACGCTGTTGGCAGTACACGGGCAGAGGCTCCGGGGTCAGTGCAGGAAGCAGCATCACAGTCAAATCCTTGGAGCAGGGCAAGGGGTAACCTGGTGACTGTGTCAGAGTTAATGGAGGAACCTGATCTCAGAGGAACAGGCTGACAGGCAACTGGGAATTCTGGGCAAGAACAGGCAGCTATTACAGAAGAGCAAAAACCAATCCCCGTCAAAGCATCCTCAGGAGTCAGTGCCCTGGAGAAGAGAGAGAGTGATCAACACATGGCACCCTGAGGGACGTGCCCCCTCACCTCTTCCCGGCCTGCAGCATCTGACAGAGAAAGCTGAGGTCTGGGGCATATCACCATCACCTCCCCTAACATCTGTGTAGAGGTGGATCAGCTAAAGAGGACACAAGACTTCAGCCTGATGCAGATGTGTGAAAGGCTGGGGAGCAGCTGTTATCCTTCTGGGGGACACGAAGACATCAAACTTTTAATAAATTAGATAATAACTCACCTTCTTTCTACCACTCATAGCCTCTTTCAGTCACTATAAGTGCCCACAGGCAGTGGCCACCAACATGTGGCCCAAAGTGGGTATCATCCTGGTGTCTAGCACTAACACCACAGTTCTGGCTCCAAGTTTCACAGAAAGATGCCACCAAAGTTATGGCCTGATTCTGGAGAACAACCTCAGGAGCTTCCTACAGAAACTGGGTGAACTTCTCCCCTAACTCTTGATCCCATAGCAGAAAATAGGCCACGGATGAGACCATTGTGCCCAGGTATACTCACCTCACACCCTTCCCTCTTTTATCTGTCCCCATAACCCCCAGTGAAACAGAGCAAAAACAGTACCTGCTGGTGGAGGCCCAGGAGGTCCCACAAAAGGTCTCATGACACAAACAGCAAGTGTCTCACCCACCCCAAAGGGAAATGAGATAAGCAACTTAATTAGAAATATATTTCTTCCCTACCCATCCTCTCTACCCACAATGCCTTAACTGCCCTAAAATAAAATCTCCCCCAAATGAATGGAACTGTCACTAGAAGGAAGCCCTAGAATAAATCCCACCTGTCACCTCTGTGAAAGGGCTACTTCTCAACCAGTAAAATCAGACTCCAATGTCTCCCTAGGTCATTCCATTTTCACCCACCACCAGCCTAGTCTCCTTCCTTTCAGGGTCAGGAGGAAAGAGCTACATCTAGAGGCACAGGCCTCCCTGAACAGAGGGTCTCAGTCACAGTCCATCTTCCCCTTTTCCCCAGAGTTCCTTACCCTTCTGGCTCCTGTGACGGATGATGAGGCCCAGCCCGAGGAAGATCAGCCCCAGCACAAAGCCCCCAACACCACTCAGCATCTTGCTCTGGGCAGATCCAGACTGTGCCCCTAGGGATCAGAGCCTGAGTGTCAGCGTTTGTCCCCACACCAAAGGGGGGGTGTCCCTTTGAGAAGCCTGAAGTCTAGTCTGAGATACAGGAGATGGAGGTGCCAGGGGAACCAAGTTCTCCATTCTGACTACCCCTAGGGGAGGGACCCGCCAACTGATCCTTGGACAGAGTGGACGGGTGGGAGAAGGGGAAAGTGGATCCCTGCTCCTCAGGGATACATCCATAACCTTACGCCCTAAGACTCTGGTCACCAGTCAATCCTTCAGAGCTACCACGGCTGGGCTCTGGGGCTCTGGTGTGTAGAGTGAGCTCCCTGTATCTGGAAAGACAATGAGATCAGGATTCTTCTGATGCCCTTACTATGAGGCAAGAGGCACTCTTGTGTCCTGTAATTTCCAGCTCAGTAGGGATTCTGGGGACAAGGGATGAGGTGGGATGCACCAAGGAAGCTCTATCTGCCCCTGTCCTGTGGGGCCCACGGTGAAAGGAAACCAAGCGCCCCTTACACCACTCCACCGTGATGGGGCTCTGGAGGCTGGGGTGCTCCACATGGCAGGTGTAGACATCTCCTTGCTGGGGAGTCATTTCCAGCATCACAAGCATCTGGAAGGTCCAGTCCCCATTTCTAATAAGAGGGGTGGACACAACACCAGCTCTCTCCTCCTGGTCATTCCGGAACCACCGAACTTTGATCTGGCCTGGATAGAAATCTGCCACCGAGCAGACCAGCAGGTTGTGATGGTTTAGAGCCTCTGTCCTGGATGGGGAGATGGTCACTGTAGGTTCCACTGAGGGAGTAACAGACAGGAAAAGACACAGTGAGATGTGAGACCACACAGCAAGTCTTCCCACTGGGAAGAGTCCTTCCCTGGTACCAGGGTGGAAAGATCCTTGGATTCCAAATCTTGGATTTGGATCTAACCTGGACCACTTTAATAGCTTGAATAAAAACATTAGTCAGTTTACTTTTCAGAGTCTCAAGAGACAGTTTTAATCATTCTATGGGAGTTACTCTGTTGACACTAATTGATAAAAATGAAACACTTTAAAATTATAAATTGCTATATTATACAGGCCACTATTTATAACATTTTTTAAATAAAATAATAAACATGGACTTGTCCCCCCTCGCTCTCCCACCTAGAAGTGACCATCAGGATCAGCTCTAGTGACTTGTGCTAGGTCAGTGACACTGTTTTCTGTTAGTCTCTGTGCTCCCCACAGTAGAGAAGATCCAGCAACTTTGACTCCCACCTGCTGGCCATGAGATGATCAACAGTAGTCATGGCCCCATGGACTGAGAATTAAGAAAGTACAGACATTTCTATGTCCAGTAAAATGGGACAACAGTGACCATCACGTCCTTCCTACAAAGCAGTGCTTCTCAAACAGGCTACATCTATAATCCTCAGCCCTGTAATACAGAATTTGAGAGCGAGAGCACTTCTTACCGGTCAACAAAGCATCTCTCTCAGTTTTTAGCCTCATCTTAGCTCAAATGCCATTCTGTGGTGAACTCCCCACAAAAATTTATATAATTAAATACCTACACTTCCATCTCTAGTTAATTTATGCCACATATACTTTATTTCATTCATTCATTCATTCATTCATTCAACAAATATAAATTTGACAAGCACTGGGGACCCAAAGATAAACAACAAACTGTGGCCCCTGTCTTTACAGAACTTGCAATCTAGTAACAAAGACAAAACAAAAATTAAAAACAAAAAAGAACCACAAGTGTTATGTCAAAAGTTTGTAATTTTTGAAGGAAAAGAAAGGAAACCTTGAAAACAAGTAACACTGATAAAACGTCATGTTTGCCCATGCCTTGATTCCTTTATCGTCTCAGATTGTTACTCATGGTCAAATATGACACACCTACCAACCTGTTTTACACGTATTATCCTTTATCTCTGCAGCCATTTTATTGCATCTCCCTCATTCTCTTAGTGCAAAACTATAGTAAATGTTTTATGTAGTGTTTTATCTATTTGATAATACATTATGTACTCTCATTTACTTTTTTCTCCTAATTTTCTTTTAACATTCAAGTGAGCTGCCCACCCTATTCCATCCCTTTGCTATTAAGAATAACTGCCTTGTTCTGAAATCAGACATAATTATCATGTGTGTTCTCTATAGAAAATATTCTGAGATTCTTGCAGAAGTTGGCCTGGGTTAGTGAGCATGTCACATGAACATACAATATAACTGGGACTTGCTGAGGTCGGCAGGCAGTCTCATCACCCCAATAACATGGTACTCGTGAGCCATCATCTGGAAAGAATCATGTTTCCAGTTTGGACTTTTTTTTTTTTTTTTTTTTTTTTTTTTTTTTTTTGCGGTACGCGGGCCTCTCACTGCTGTGGCCTCTCCCGTTGCGGAGCACAGGCTCCGGACCGTGCAGGCCCAGCGGCCATGGCTCACGGGCCCAGCCGCTCCGCGGCATGTGGGATCTTCCCGGGCCGGGGCACGAACCTGTGTCCCCTGCATCGGCAGGCGGACTCTCAACCACTGCGCCACCAGGGAAGCCCCCTCCAGTTTGGACTTTAACTCTTTCTTTTTTTTTTTGCGGTACGCCTCTCACTGTTGTGGCCTCTCCCGCAGCGGAGCACAGGCTCCGGACGCACAGGCTCAGCGGCCATGGCTCACGGGCCCAGCCGCTCCGCGGCATGTGGGATCTTCCCGGACCGGGGCACGAACCCGTGTCCCCTGCATCGGCAGGCGGACTCTCAACCACTGCGCCACCAGGGAAGCCCCTGGACTTTAACTCTTGATCAGGTTCTTCTTCTTGGGCTCTGACTAAAGTCATGGTCAGCTAGGTGGACTTATAAAATCTGTTCATCTTAAACAGATTGGGAGTAAAAAACGGAGGTCACAAGTTCAAGAGAGAAATGTTAGAATAATTTTTATGAAAAAGAACTGAAATAGCAAAAATATAAGTATGTACTTGGTGGCATCAGGATGAAGGAGAAGGCAAGATAGGGTAAAGTAAGCTAAAAGTTATGTGAACATACACAGATAACACCGGGGTCAGACTAGGGATTAATCAGTGAGTTTTCAATTCCTTGAATGTATCATTTTGTCCCACTAACACTGAAAATAGGCAGGAACAGATTCATTGCTGCTTCTGGTCATAACTGGCTTGAACGAGGCTTTGCTTCCAGTAGACTCTATATACATGTAGTAAAGAACATGATGACTATTGTGTATTTGGGGGAGGCTTCAAGACAGTGAATAACTGTGTGTAATTACTTAAACTGTTTATTATATACCAATATTAGCATATATAAAGTGGTGATGCTGATTGCTAACACCAAGGAAATTAAGTGGCATAATATAGGTAGTGTTTGGTAAGACAATTGTCTAGCAATAGGTGCTCATGAAACTGGTATAATTAACTTTCAGAATGTCTACCCCTGCAGTGGATGTTGGGGGAGCTGGCAGGGAGAGAGAGGATAGGCAGGCCAACGGAACATGAAACAATTTTTATTCTGTAATTAAATGGCATCAACTTATTTACCCCAAAACTTCAGCTCTGTTATCAGCCATTTGTTGAGCTTTTCTAAGAAATTAAAACTTTGCCTTATAACAACTGGATAGGAACAGTTGTTATAAAATATATATAAATTTATAATATAAAAATAGGAACAAGTACTGCTCCTATTTTTACTAAATACTTTTTTTCCTCAGGCTTTGCATTCACGAATTCTAAATTGTTAAGATCCAAGTCAATAAGAGTTTACTTTAAAGCATTAAGCAAAATCGTAAATAATAATACGGTCAGTTTTTAAGACCCTATTTACCTTTATGCTTTCTCTTGAGCCTAAGTGGCTGGGCAACAGAGAACATTTATTCACTAATTTAAGCAAGGTTTATGGAGCTCATACTACCTGCCAATGTGTCAGGTACTAGGCACACAAGGATAATTAAGACAGTCCCTTGCCAGAAAGAGGGCCGGGACAAGTGATATAGTGACATCCATTTAAGAAACCAGGATTAAGATGAATAATGATTTGAAACCAAAAAGTGAAAATGTATTCTTTCCTGGCTGTAATATATCACCACGTGTGTAAGGTGCCCTGAGAGCAGCCGTGGAGCAGCCCTAACTCCACCAGGCTGAGCTCCTGAGCTTCGGGAAGCAAACAAGCCAAGGGCACGAGGCGGGAACGTGCAGTATTAGTGGAAAGAACTGCACAGGACGGGGCTCTCGAGAACTGGGGCCATACTGAGCAGTCCCGGGCCTGTCTCCCTGCTGTGCCCTCGGTCCCCGGCCCTCCGCGCGGGACGCCGGGCCTCGCTGTCCCCGCCGCGGGCCTGGGGATCCCACCCCCACGGCCCTGCGCGGAGTCTCGGCAGGTTGGGGTGGGCCCCGCGGAGGGCGGCCTTCACTCACCTCGCCGCTGCACCGTGAAGCTCTCCACAGCCCCGTAGTTGTGTCTGCACACCGTGTCCAGCTCGGCCCGTGTCTGCTCCAGGAGGTCCTTCTGGCTGTTAAGGTACTCGGCGTCCCGCCGGCCCAGCTCGGTCACCGCCCGGTACTCGCCCACGTCGCTGTCGAAGCGCACAAACTCCTCCCGGTTATAGATGTAACTGGTCACTAACCGCACCCGCTCCGTGCCGTTGGTGAAGTAACACACGCCCATGTGCTGGATCACGAAATCCTCTGCGGGAGACACCGCCGCTCAGCCAGGCGGCAGCCGCTTGGCAGGCGGGGCGATGTCGGCCCGTGGCCAGCTGGGTCGGAAAAACCTGAAACCCGCCGCTCAACCCCGGGTTCCCGGCCCAGCCCAGCCCTGCGCCTCCTGCTGCGAACCCGGAGTCTCCAGGCGGCTTTCCGAGGCCTCCCGGCCCCGTCTGAGGGCTTCCAGAATGACCTTCGTGCGAGGAGGCCTGTCTCTGAGGGGAGCCCTGGGACCTGTGATCCCTGCCTGAGCCTGAGAACCGAGTAAACAGGGCTGTCGGGTTGGTTTTACATCCATCTCTGTACTTAGAGGGATCAGGACGTTCTCACATGAAATGTCATTTTCCCTCGAAATCCTGGGAACCTCACAGGCAAACAAGTGTCTACATAAGCACAAGACTTCAAGGGAATAACAAAGGAGGTGTAGGTAGCATGGAGCTTGTCCTCGTCCTGACAGGAACATTCTCTTGGTCCCTGGCAAAGTGCCTTCCTTCCCATGCGTGGGTTTCCTCTGCGTTTCTGCCACCCCGACCCGACTCCTGTGTGGTTAGAAGGGACTGACACCGCCCCAGTCCTAAAAAGGATAGTTTATTCACGGAAAGAGCACAGACGTTCAAATTAGATAAATTGGATTCCAATTAAACTGAGACAGTTACCAGCTTGGGTGAGTTACTTAACAGAGTATCTGTATCTTAAGTATAATTGTGAAAAAAAGTCATTACATCTACACATAGGGGTGTTAGGAAGATTGAGAGAGAATTTCTATGAAGATGCTAATCCTGTGTCTGAAATGAATGCTTTCTCAATATACATATTTCTCTTCTTACGTTCTCCTTTCTCCTAAATCCCGTCCATCCTCAACTCAAGTCTCTGAATACCACTCAAGTCACTATTTGACCGTAAATCAGTGAAACTTGAGGTTAAGACTCTGTCGGTGGCCACCCAGTCGGCTCCACTCAAATACCAGGAGTTTGCTTCCAGGAACCCTCCACTCAAGAGTCAGGAATGTAGAGTCCTTTTCCTCAAATTCTGAGACTACAGAGACCACTGCTGCCCTACATTTCCCCAACCCAGGATGCCATAGTATTAAGTCCAGACAAGGTCTTGGGGGACCCTGAAATGACAAGTCCTGCTGTGTCTTCTTTGGAAAAATTATTTAAAACAAAATACCCATGCTTACTTTGTCCCAGCACTTGTAGTAGATACACACTTTGTCTCCTCCTCCCTGTTATAATGTCCCCAGGCTTAAGCCGGTGGGAGGGGGACTGTCCTCACTTTGTCATTAGAAGGTGGAAATGAGAATGTAACATAGCTCTCATCCCCGAAGAGAGGAAATATTCTGAGATCACACCCCAGGCCAAGTGTCCCTCAGAGCCTGGTCCCCAGAGTGGTGGCTCTGGGGAGAAGCTGCCCTGCACTTACGTGGAGAGTCTCTGCCCTCAGCCCCTGGGGTGCTCAGCACCATCAGCATCACCATCACAGCTGTTGTCCAAAGGCCTCTGGGGATCTGCAGAGCCACCGTCCTAGACATAATTGAGGACAAAGGAAGAAGTAATGGTAGTGAACACAGCTCACACCCGGTAGATCTGGTGTGCCTACTTTAGAGAATAAAAGCCTATGAAAGCTTCCATGTATGGCAGGATTGGAGAGTCCCAAGGAAAGGAACCAATCAGCACTGGAGCTAAAGTACCTCATGTATCTCTGGGCAGACATTTGTTTTGAAGGTTCTCAGTCTAATGCCTGGCACTCTGTCTTCATCAAATTACACTGGATGAACATTTCGGGTGAAGAATCCTTTCAGTTTTGAATGACCTGAAGATTAAATGCCTTCGGAGTTTAAAGAACAAAAAGAAAAAAAATGATTCAAGAGTAGACATCTCTGTGATATTTATTTAAAACCTATTGTTCTTGGGATTTTGGGTAAGGGAAAATAAGTGGGGATCATATTTCAGGGAGAGAAAATCATTGTCGCAAACAAGTTCACTTTTATCATCTTAGACACTCTGAGGAGCCTTAAGTTGTGGTGGAAAGAGCAGAGTTCTTGAAGGAGATGGTTTTGAGCTGCACTGATGCAGCAAGTGCCTGCTTGCCACCCCAGGTATCTTGCTATGCCTGGCATTGTTGTTGTCCATTGCTGTCAACAATAAAGGCATGGAAGAACAACAACAACAAAAAAAAGTTTTTTGTTGTTGTTGTTGGTTTTAAATTTATTTATTTTAAATTTCTTTATTTATGTTTTGGCCGCGTTGGGTCTTCGTTGCTACACACAGGCTTTCTCTAGTTGCAGCGAGTGGGGACTTCTCTTCGTTGCAGTGCGCAGGCTCCCCATTGCGGTGGCTTCTCTTGTTGCAGAGCACGGGTTCTAGGCACGCGGGCTTCAGTAGTTGTGGCTCGCAGCCGCTAGAGAGCAGGCTCAGTAGTTGTGGTGCACGAGCTTACTTGTTCTGCAGCATGTGGGATCTTCCCGGACCAGGGCTCGAACCCATGCCCTCTGTATTGGCAGGTGGATTCTTTACCACTGCACTACCAGGGACGTTGTCTACCACTGATGTGCTTTATGAGAGCCAACAAAATACTGAACCTTTTTGCCTCAGACTTCTCTTTGTAAAATGTGAGTCATGCTTCGTGCATTTTATATCTAGGCCTTCATATGTACAAGCTTAAGAGTAATATGACTTGCTTAATATCGCAAAATGTTCCTCAGCTGCCAGGTGTAACTGTTGGCAGTATCAGGTTTATACGTGGAGCAAGAAAACAAACAAAATTTGACAACCAGTCCTGCTGGCAAGTGATATTTTCATTACACAACAATCTATTGCATTTATGCTTTTTTTTTTTTTTTCTTTGTGGTACGCGGGCCTCTCACCGTTGTGGCCTCTCCCGTTGCGGAGCACAGGCTGGGGACGCGCAGGCTCAGCAGCCATGGCTCACGGGCCCAGCCGCTCCGCGGCATGTGGGATCCTCCCGGATCGGGGCACGAACCCGTGTCCCCTGCATCGGCAGGCAGACTCTCAACCACTGCGCCACCAGGGAAGCCCCCACGTGTGCTCTTTGAATGAAAGTATTTGAAAAATCAAGTTGACTTTTCTCTTAAAATCTCTTCAGCTGCTCAAATCCTCCCTGAACCATCTGATGTCAGCAAAAACACAATCCACAAACATTAACAGCATTCAGACACAGTCACCTTTATTTCTGAGGACAGAGAGCAAAAGATGTGGAGAAGCATTTCCTGCAGCTTGAATAGTGTTAATGAGGGAGCAGATACTTATAGTTACAGATTGTACTACAGTACAATACTATTGTATTGTACAGATTGTGCCAGCCCTAAGCATCAAATCCCCAATGGCAGAAGTATCAACGTGTTTTTTTTAATAAATGTATTATTTATCAGGCTCCTCTTGCCCATGACTAGGGGCAGTATTAAATGGTTATAGAGCAGTTAGAACAGTGCCTGGAAAACATTAATAAACAAGACAATAAGTGTTTCTCCCTCTATTCTTTCTCTTCCTGAATTTTAGGTTCTTCTTTCAAAATAGAGGAAAGGATCTACAAGCAGGACATAAAGAGTTTACCAGGTAAAAAGAAATAGGGAAGAGGCAATGACAAGAAGTTTCCATTAGTGGCACATGAAGACAATGAGTTAGTTCAATATTCTGAATTAGGTGCATAGTCCCAGAGCACCTGAGACTGGGAAATCTGTCACTGGGCTTCCACCAGCAGTGGTACACGCAGGATCAGGGTAATTTCAGAGCAGGGAGGGCTTCCATGGTGGGATGAAAACATAAAGGAGGAACATCAAACTCAGACCGGTAATAGGGTTGGGAGGCAACAAAGAACAGTCAGAGAGTGATTTTGAAGGTGCCTTAGGTCCCTCAGACCTTACCTCAGGGTCCCTTGGAATAAACAGAGGCTTCTGGCCCATGTCCTCCCTCCTGTCCTAAGGGAAATTCCCTCCGTTCTGCTCTGGGGCTGTGCAGTGGATGCTGCCTCAGACCTGGGGATTGCCTGGTCTTACAGGCCTCTTCACACAGACTTTTCAACTAGCAGCAGCAAGAGTGTCAGCTTAAAATCCTTTTTCTGATTGGCTAAATCCTCATCTGCAAGGCTCTGGTTTGAGCTTCTGCCTGCTGTTTCTCCCAAGCCAGGCAGCATTCTCTACATTTTCTAGAGTTCTCTGTACTGTCCATATCCCTGCTGTGCTACTCAGGGCAGTCACTGCTGGTCTGGCCTGAGAGAAGGCGACACGCACAGACCTTCTGATTCCAGGTGTCTACCTGAATCACCCTGTGGAGGCGGAGCACCTAGGATGAGGCCAGTGTATACCCCATGAGGGTAGACAGTGGCATCAAGAAACAGTCGTTGATATGGGTCAGGGCTCCTGTAGGATGACTCTCGTGGTTCATCCTCTGTTCCCTCAGGATGAGAGAGAAAAGCTGTGGACTGTTTCCTTGTGGAAATTCAGAGAGAAATCATCTTCCCTGGTCAACATCCCTCGGAATCTGTACTTGGTCAGTTAACTGTGAAGGTACTAATCATCTTGTCACTAGAAGGGCCATCCAGGACCCTATTTTACATTCAATTCAGGAAACAAAATACATTGTACATTCTGAAAGGTTCCATGACCTTCTTAATGCCAGTAATAATATAATTAGTAATACTACCCCTAGAATATATTCCCTTCAATAAAAATTTGTAACACCACTATCCCTAAGTTTTTCCACATCTTTGTGAAGCTACTCACACATGTCCCCTATATGAACACTTAAGTAACCAGTTATATGAATTTTCCATGACATATATAAAGTAGGTCCTTTCTCTTTGCACAGTTATCTCTTTAAAATCACATTTTACAGAATCTGAAGAAAGAGTCAAATTAGTCACAGAGTGACCATGTATAAGCCATTTCAGTTCTGAAAGCCTTAGTTCTGCCTCATCTGCAGAAAGAATGCACATATCACAGGACCACTTCATGAACATAGATACAATTTGCAAAAGTCCACTGCAATCTATGGTGAGTTACATACACACTAGTTTTTAATATAATAGTAGTGAGTTCATCTTTCTTGATGTCATTAAAGAAAAGTCTTGCTATTTGCCATTTCTACTCAGATGACAGAATCGTCATGGTTTCAAATCCTCATTATGGAGAAAAAGAGAGGGGAAAGCACATTAGGTATATTTGATCATGAATCCACTGCATTTTCCCTCTCCGAAGCTCATGACTACCCTTGCACAGAACTGCCTTTTTTTTTTTTTTTTTTTTTTTTTTGTGGTACACGGGCCTCTCACCGTTGTGGCCTCTCCCGTTGCAGAGCACAGGCTCCGGATGCGCAGGCTCAGTGGCCATGGCTCACGGGCCCAGCCGCTCCGCGGCATGTGGGATCTTCCCGGTCCGGGGCACGAACCTGTGTCCCCTGCATCGGCAGGCGGACTCTCAACCACTGCGCCACCAGGGAAGCCCAGAACTGCCATTTTAACTATAATTTCAGATCTCAGAAACTGGTCCTCTTCTCAGTGGGCTCACAAATGTGGAAACTTGAGTGCAAAACAGAGTTTGATACAAATTGATGAAAGAAGAAGAAGGTGAATGCAGCTTTGTGAGCTTCATAGACTGCTATGGCAGAGAGTCCAGGGTCATATTTCACACATCTTGATTTGATTTAGAGGAAGAGGGACTGGCCACTCCTCGTTGTAGCTTCTGCCAAATATCTAAAAGACCCGTCCTATGCCACATGCCTGAGTGCCCTGCTTTCCTCACCCTCATTATCAGGGGTCCCCCCGTGTCTGAGCTCTGACACATCTATATGGTTTGGTTTCCAGGAGTTTTGTCCCCCTTCCCAAAAACCCAGCACACCTTAGATGGTGGTTTCTGTCAGTTACCAATATTTTTATACAGCTCCAGAGTTAAGGTCCTGGGTTCCAAAGATGAAAATACATGGATCCTGCCTTCCAGGAGTCCACACATTGGAGGAGAGACATATATGGGGAAAAATAAAAGAGACAAAAGTTTGCAACAGCTACTAAGGGGAATGTCAAATACTATTGACTAAAGACAAGACTGGGCAGTGTTCAAGGTTCAGGGTACATTTAAAACTCTAAATTGATAATGATGCCCATTTGTTCAGTTATTTTCTTTTCTCTTGGAAAGGGTTGGCAACACAGGACTAGGAGGTGATGATTATTTGTGGATTAATTCATAAATAATAATTTTTCAAGATGGTGAGGGTGGGGAGTTAATGGCGTAGAAGTCATGACAGGATTGAAAGAAAGGTTTTTCAGGTGCACTTCTCAGGGGAAGTGATGGCTCAACAGATAAAGGGCTATGATGATTCCAGGCAAAGAGACATACCTGAATGCAGACCCAGAGGTTTGGCAAGACTGGGGGTGGGGAGACAGGGATCATTCACAACTTGTGGTTTGGTATGATTAGAGGGTGGGATTCAAGTATCCTAGTCTTTGTGAGATTTGATGATAGTACCGTTGGAAGTTGCCTGCATTTTCTTCAGCTTAATGAGAAAGAATAGAGGGAATTTAAGCAGCAGAGTTCCACGACATGCTTTTCCGTTCATAAAACCACCTTGGAAGCAGTGTGAGGGAGACTTTTCAAAGGGACTGTAGATTACTTTCTGTGATCCAAAAGGGATCAAGGTTAATTTGATGAACCCAATCCAACAAAAGCCAGTTTAGAAAGGAACCAATGTACCAATGACCAGTTTGCTAAATTTACCAAGCTGCAGTGCTTGCCCCCTAAACTCATTTCTTTTTTTTTTTTTTCTATTCCTAAGGTTTGTGTAAATTCATATTTGATGGTTTGGAAGTGTATTAGAGCGCTGAGAATCATAGACTTCCAAGTGTCTGGGGCCCTCCTGCTCTCCCATGGGCCCTGTTCCCTTGCTTCCTGGGACTCTATTCTGCATTTCTGCCAACAAACAGCTCCTGTTTCCATGAAGCTTTATAACAAATGCATTTGTAAAGACAAAATTAAAGCAGGTCAACTACTCTTCACAGGCAATTTCATAGGTTGTTTTAAATGTTTTTAATATAAGTTGGAATAAACATTTTAAATAGTTTAAAATGTTTTGATTTAATTTGGTAAATTGATACTTTGGTATAATTAATAAGGATTAATTATAAATTAATCCTTCAGAGATATTAGCAAAAGAGCCCTTAAAATGCTAAAATCTTTTTTTTTTTTAATGTTGGGGGTAGGAGTTTTAATTAATTTATTTATTTTTGCTGTGTTGGGTCTTCGTTTCTGTGCGAGGGCTTTCTCTAGTTGCGGCAAGCGGGGGCCACTCTTCATCGCGGTGCGCGGGCCTCTCACTGTCACGGCCTCTCCTGTTGCGGAACACAGGCTCCAGACGCGCAGGCTCAGTAGTTGTGGCTCACGGGCCTAGTTGCTCCGCGGCATGTGGGATCCTCCCAGACCAGGGCTCGAACCTGTGTCCCCTGCATTAGCAGGCAGATTCTCAACCACTGCGCCACCAGGGAAGCCCTCTTTAAAATGTTATACATTTCAAATGAGAAGGTTGGCTGGATGTACCTAAGGAGCCCTTCAGTCTTTCTACAGTTGTGTTTACCAAGCAAATCACCCTAGACTGAGAGGTCAGAGGCTATGGACTGGCCCTGCAGGAGAGGCCCACCCTCACGTGGAAAGGACACACAAGGACGAGAATGGACTGTATGATTGGGGGCAGGCCCAGTAGTGGGGAAAAGATTGAAGCGGAAATCAAGCGTGCAGGCAGGGAACAGTTGGCGGCAAAGGAAAACTACTGGGACCAAACACAGGGGCCAACCTCAGAGCGATTCAGCAAGAGGTAAAGAGAGGAGGAGTATAATAATACAACCACTCTCATTAATGTGAGCCTTCCATATGCTAGGAAGGAACACTGCATCTCTTACTTAATGCCTGGGACAACACTGAGTGGTAGAAGTCAGGATCTGCATTTTGTATGAATGGGGGTAGTCATTACGGAAATGATTTTAGATAACTGTAGTTCAGAGAAATAAGTATTGTGCCAATAAGGATTGTGGTGATGAGACAGGCTGGGACCTGGGACCTGGGACCTTGGGACCCTTTGCTGCAGAGCTTGCCCCCGGACAAATGTCTCCTCAAGCAACAGAATACAAAGAAACTATAAGGGACTAAAAATAACTGCTTGCACGCACAGTTGAGGTAAATTATGAACAGTAAGATACAAGAAGGCCAAAACCCAACTGCCACTCCTGAGGTGCCAAGCAAAAGCAGGGTACCATGCGTGATCCCTGCACACAGCACCACCAAGTGGGCCAGCCACCTAAGCCAACCCTCCAGCCCAACCCACTGATCTGCCCCGCCCCTCACCCCGTTTAAGGAACCAGCTCGCCCCCTTGTGGGGAGCGAGCAAAGGCACCTGTTACTTGTTCTCACTCCCTCGTGCTGCAGCGCGAGTCCCGGTAAAGCCTTGCCTGAATTCCTCGTCTGGCCTCCGCTCAATTTCTATTGATTAAAGAGTCCAAGGATCCGGGTCAGGAGGAGTGATAGAGGCACCGAGGAAATGTTGACCTTAGGTCTCAAGACGGAGCCCACCCAAAGGCCTTAGTGCCCTGCAGGACTTAATAATAGAAAGACAGACTCCCAGTTTTATACAGAGTGGGCTATGAGAACGATGGTGGGTAGAAGTAATCCAGCCTTGGGAAGAAAAGGATTGAAGGGCAGGGAACCTGGCATGTCACCACAAAGAGGTGACATCTTCCAGGCTTTGAAAAAATCATTTATCACTATGGAAATTCTCCAAGAGATTACTATAACTGGCCACGTGTAGGACTCATCTCTCCAGCATTTCTTGGTTGTCTCTAGGATCAATACCGAACTTATCGGGCAGGGTGTACAAAACATACATACACCAACATACTACGATGCATCAAAAGGTCATGTGACCAGTGCCCTTGTTCCCATTCAGTGATGAGCCAGGCTGGAATTTGGGATAAGAAGGAAACTGAAGAGGTTAAGCAGAAGAAGAATTGGGAATGAAGTCAGGTGAAGTTCCTCCAATCTGCATCTTTTGAGGGGGTTCAAAGAAGAAAGTTATTTTCCATGTGCATGAATGTTCAGTGCAGCACTATACACAACAGCCAAAAAGTAGAAGCAACCCAATGTCCATCAGTGGTTGAATGGACACACAAAATGTGGCCTAACCATGCAATGGAATATTATTCAGCCACAAAAGGAAATGAAGTACTGATAGACGCGACCACATGGGTGAACCTTGAGAACATTATGCCACAGGAAAGAAGCCAGACACAAAGTGTCGCATATTGCCTGATTCCATTTATATGAAATATCCAGAGTAGGTAAACAGAAAACAGAATGGTGGTTTCCAGGGGCTGGGAGGAAGAAGCAATAGGAAGTCAAGCCATGGCTTGGACAGGTACAGGGGCTTCTTTTGGAGCGAGGAAGATGTTTTAGAACTAAATAGATTTATTGATTGTACAACGTTGTGAATGAACTAAGGCCCCTAAGTTATTCACCTTAAAATGGTGAACTTTATTTTACATGAATTTCATCTTGATAAAAAAAAATTAAGTTATTTGCCATGAAAATTGCAGGAGAGGCCAAGTGCCTCTACTTCCCCCCAGTTATTTCTTTACTTCTGAACCCACGTTGGTAGGGCCAGTGCCTTTTTAAACTGCATTCACTTGGCCATACGGACTGAAGGACCACTTACTCAGAAGAGGAAACCAAGGCACATGGCCCAATGACATTTCCTTTCTGATTTGTAAATTTTTTTCCTATGAGATAAAAAAAAAAATGAAACCATGTTTACTCATACTTTAAAAGACTGATTTTTTTTTAAAAAAATGAAAAAAGTACATGAAATCAGAATCATCCTGGGAATTCTGGGACCTACATAATATGTCCTTAATAAGACATTTATAATCCCCATTACACAAAGGTCTCTACTTGTACACTGATGGTAACCCCATTCAGGTGCAAGTAACCAAGGTCCAGCACCTGCAGTCCTTTCTCAGCCGGCCTAGTAGAAGCCCCATCTATCGGTACGAGCCCGGAATCAGTGTTGTTTTCCCATGACTGGGGATTTCATATGCACTCTCCAGGTACACACGTGCCTAGATTTCACTGAACTACCTAGGTTTTCTTTATTCCCTATTAATTTAGAATAGTTATAGATGCCCTAACTCTATATAAATTTGAAATTATATGAAAAATATCATGAATATGTATACATTTTTCTGATAAAAGTGTCCATTCATTGTATTAAATCAGTGGTTTTCAAGTTTAACTTGTGTCAAAATCAGCTGGGGGACTTACTAAAGCACCCATTGCTGGGCTCCACACCTGCAGTTTCTGATTCAGTAAGCCTGGGGTGGGGCACATTTTGTATTTCTAACAAGTTCCCGGGTGATGCTGCTGCTGCCGACTGGGGACCACGCTTTGTAAACCACAGCATTAGATTCTCAAAGGGGTCTGTGGTCTAGGATCCAAGGGCTTCAGCCTGGGCTCTGATTTGCACTATAATTCCCTCCTAGAGTTAGAGTCCTGTCCTCCATCACAGCACAATTAGAATCTACCTAGCCCTTGACAGCTCCCTTATCCTTGTAGGTTGGTTTTTGTTAGAAATAATTTAGTTGCATGAACTTGGAACCACTGTGGAAAATCTTGGACCCATCTCAGTCCCCTAAGCAGGCGTCTAGGGTGCTGTCCCAAAGCAGATGCATCTCCCCTGGTTAGACAAAATGGAGGCAGCTGGACCCCTCTGTCCACATATACCACCAGCTGCACCTGACTGAGCAGTTTGCCCTGGCTTTTCAGACAGATACATTGTGGTTGCAGCCAACCTTGGGATGACCTGCCCCACGGCCAAGAGAGTGTCTTTGACCTCAACACCCTCTCCATTAGAGTTACCCAATCCAAGTTCATACCTCTCACTTCACGACAGGCAAACAAGTAGAGAGACAAGGTGTTGGGACAAGGAATAGCGATTTTATTGAGAAAGGCAGCATACCGAGAAGATGGCAGACTAGTGTCCCAAAGAACCATCTTAACTTGGAGTAGAATTCAGGCTTCTTTTTTTTTTTTTTTTTTTTTTTGCGGTACGCGGGCCTCTCACTGTTGTGGCCTCTCCCATTGCAGAGCACAGGCTCCGGACGCGCAGGGTCAGCAGCCATGGTTCACGGGCCCAGCTGCTCCGTGGCATGTGGGATCCTCCCAGACCGGGACACGAACCTGTGTCCCCTGCATCGGCAGGCGGACTCTCAACCACTGCGCCACCAGGGAAGCCCCCAGGCTTCTTTTATGCTGAGGGAAAAGGGAAGCGGGAGGGTTCAAGCAGGTTGCAGACCTTTTGGAGCCACCTGACCTTCAAGGGAAGCGTAACATTTCTTTGTTTTTCTGCTTGCTCATGTGGGCTAGATCACAAGGCTCCTGAAAAATTTCAAGTTGCTAGCAGTTACTTTTACTTTACCATTCTTATCTCTGCTTATTTGAAAGGTTTCTAAGCTGAAAGTGAACTTACCTACAAGTAATAGCCATAACCAACCCGGGACCTTTGGATGGGAACTTTCTTCAGGGCACTTAATGAGCTATTTGGGCACAAGGAACATTTCTCTAATGTTTAACTCTTGGTGTGCAGGGCTAATGTAATAGAATACATAGACTATAGAATGAGGGAGGCAGTTTCAACATGGTGTTAGTTCTGTTCTTCCTCTGTTACATTGCCAGATTCCAAATGGCAAATTATGACCCATTAGTCAAGCAATTCAGTGTATTGAAAATAATTGTAATTTTAATGCAATAGAACAAAGAAGAGAAAATATCCCAGTACATTATTCCTAAAGAGTATTGCTTCTAAAACTTTTATTTCGTGTGTGTGTGTCAGTTTCAGGGAGCAAATATACTGACCATGGTGTAAAATGTACTTCTCACTGTGCATCACAGTCAAAAAATGTTTGAAAGCCTATGCTCTATCTCCTAGCTTGCCTTGAAGGGCAAGCACAGCAGTAGGTTTTAATGTCATTCTCCTTAGATAAAATCATTTGCCTGGTGTTTTGTCCTATGTCCCAAGATCTTCTTATTATTCTTCATAGGGTAATACGCATTTTTGTATGTGCCACAGAGTGGATAATGTAAAAAAAAAACGTTTTAACTGTTTCTTGACTATCTATTGACCTATGTACTCATAATTCCACTTCTTTCCATATCCAAAGAATAATAAGATCCCATCCTAATCCGAGCTTCTGGAAATTATTAGCATGTTCTTTGAGACTCACCCTTCTAAGTGCCCATATGTGTAAAGAAAAATTCAGCTAATGAGCTACTTAAGTCTATGAAGCAAATGGATGCAGCTGCCTGCCTTACCTAGCAAGGCATCTCTGCTTGGACTACAAAGACTTATTCGAAGCTGCAAGAAAGCTAGTTAACAATTCACAATTTTTGGCTGAGCTTCCATATTATGTGCTTCAAAGAAACATAGGGGGAGGCAAAAATTTTAATGTATTTTCCTCTTGTAGGCACTCCTAATGGCTGTTACTAAAGCTGATTTTCATCTCTCCACCGAAGAGGTTTGAACAAGGCTCAAAGTTTCACTACTATGAAGACAGATGCTGGATTAAGACACTGAGGCCTATGATTTATCGAAAAGAAAACTGGCTTCTGAGTTCTGAGCACTCGGAAGACCTGAGAGCTGTTTTCATCCTTAACTATATTTGGAAGTTGAGAGATTGGGGGTCAGAGATGACCTGTTTTATATTTCTGTGGTCCCAAGACACTGCGCCGTGCAAAGCTGATCATTGGGCATTCCCTTCTTAGGGCCTGCTATAAAGCCCAGAAGTAAAATTTAACTTTTACTAGATGGTTAAATAGTCCACCAAACACAAGTAACCCAGAAATCCTTTAAAAATATGTACCCAAGAGGACAACTACATGCTTTCATTGCAAGAGCACATTGGTACTAGACAAAATCACTGCATTGTAATTAAGCTGCAGTGGCCATGTTAAGTTTAAGGGTGAGGCTCTAAGACTTTAAAGAAGAATCTATAACCAAAGTGGTGTTTACTTGGTGAGCCTCAGGCTCCAAAAGGGGAATGTCCCAGGGACACGTTCCAAGAGAGACCAAGAAAGAATTTTCCTGATTTGTGAATGTATTTGTATAAAAAGTTTTTGAAAGGTTTAAGTTAAATCACGTTTATTTGAAATTGACATCATCAGAGAGAAATTATGCTGTTTGATCACTGCGCCAATAGAATCTAACATTTTATTTTTGTGTATATCTCTCCATGAAAAAGGAAATTGGGGTTAACACAGATATTTCTCTGATTTAGAATAGAAACACATACTCTGTATTCTTCCCGATTAAGGGGCTTGCTTTTATTTCTAAACCCATAGGCATATAAATATAAAAATAATATTTAACCCAGGAAACTGTGAGTCACATTGAATTGGTGGGAGAATGGCCACATAACCCTTAAACTTTTGACTCTCCAACCCCACCTCGACCTCTCACCACAGGACATTCTTTTGTAGGTCTCCACTGAAGTAAGTCCAGTTCCAAGGAAAACAAAAGCCTCATCTATTCTTAGTCTCTTAACAAGACAGCCTTGCTGACACTCAGAGACCTTCCTGCACCACTGTGCGTGTCCTTGGAGGTCTGAGGAAGCAGCTGCTTCACGTTTATGGGAGCGTGCAAGCAGAGGGCCAGCCCAGGAGTCCTGAGTCTTTTCTGCAGGCCAAGCCTTGAGCAGCCATATCGCTTTAAGAATGTAGTGAGGTGGATGGACCTAGAGTCTGTCATACAGAGTGAAGTAAGTCAGAAAGAGAAAAATAAATACTGTATGCTAACACATATATATGGAATCTAAGAAAAAAAAAAAAAGGTCATGAAGAACCTAGGGGTAAGACAGGAATAAAGACACAGACCTACTAGGGCATGGACTTGAGGATATGGGGAGGGGGAAGGGGAAGCTGTGACAAAGTGAGAGAGTGACATGGACATATATACACTACCAAACGTAAAATAGATAGCTAGTGGGAAGCAGCCGCATAGCACAGGGAGATCAGCTCAGTGCTTTGTGACCACCTAGGGGGGTGGGATAGGGAGGGTGGGAGGGAGGGAGACGCAAGAGGGAAGAGATATGGGAACATATGTATATGTATAACTGATTCACTTTGTTATAAAGCAGAAACTAACACACCATTGTAAAGCAATTATACTCCAATAAAGATGTTAAAAATAAATAAATAAAAATTAAAAAAAAAGAATGGTTGAGTTGCAAATGAAATAATGCCATTTGCAGCAACATGGATGGACCCAGAGATGATCATACTAAGTGAAGTGAGCCAGACAGAGAAAGCCAAATATCACATGATGTCACATCTATGTGGAATCTAAAAAAAAGATACAAATGAACTTATTTACAAAACAGAAACAGACTCACAGACACAGAAAACAAATTTATGGTTACCAAAGGGGAAGGGGGGAGGGCAGATAAATTAGGAATTTGGGAGTAACATATACACACTATTATATATAAAACAGGTAAACAACAAGGACCTACTGTATAGCACAGGGAACTCTACTCAGTATTTTGTAATAGCTTATGTGGGAAAAGAATCTGGAAAAGAAGATAGATAGATAGATTTTTTTTTTTTTTTTTGCTGTACACCTGAAACTAGCACAACATTGTAAATCAACTATACTTCAATTTAAAAAAAAATAAGAATGGTTGAGCTACTGAGCAAGATAAAGGTACTCCCTTGATAAAAGAACGTTCACATATTCAGGTGTGGGTAAGTCATTTGGGCATATCCATGAGTTATCTTGAATTTTATGCTGACCAGAACAGCCTGGTTGTGGCCTATCAATTATACATTGTACATCTGCTTTAATTATTAAAGAAAAAGGCACACTGACCAGAAGTAAAGAATGTCCAGTTAACAATAAAGATTAAATGCCTCCCTTCCTGGGACGCCAGTGCTGGCCCTTCTTTGACGAAAAGACTCCCTTCCCAGGTGCCAAGGCCATGCTGACTCTCTGTGTATGTGCTGATTTGGTTTTTTTGAAACCCTGAAGGAAAGCATCCCTGATTTGTTTGATGTTCTTTGTTCTGAAAAGACATAAAACTGCACTGAAAATCCCGCTTCTCCAGAGCAGTTCCTCAGAGTTATCTGAGAGGCTGTCTTCTAGGCTATAGTCCCCAGTTTGGCTTAAATAAAACTCTTTTCTATTCCTATCACAGATTGTTTATTGATTATTTTTGTCGACACCCTCACTGATTTTTTTGAGGCTTACTTAGTAGTAAGAGTACTAGAATACATAAGACATATATAATCTGAAGGAAAACTCACAGTTACCATAAAGCAGGAGGCAGGGACAATAAAAAGACACTGAAATGCTCAAAGCGATGGTAGACCTAAATGTAAAATGAAAAAGGATAAAACTTCTAGAAGATAGGTCTACATATATTTATTTTTATCTAGATAAATATTGATGTATTTAATCTAGACAGAACTAACAGACCTTCAGTTTAACAATAATTTTTTAGATACAGCACCTAAAGCACAATCCATGGGAGAAAAAAATTAGGTTGGACTTCATTAAAATTAAAATAACTGCTCTGCGAAAGAATGAAAAGGCAAGCCATGGCCTGGGAGACTTACCTGATGTCTTGCAAAACATATCTGATAAAAGACTTGGATCTAAAATACACAAAGAGCTATTAAACTCAGCAATAAGAAAACAAACAACCCAATTTAAAAGTAGGCGAAAGGTCTGAACAGACTCCATATCGAAGGAGATACACAGATGGCAAATAAGCATATGAAATCCACTTTGCATCATATGTCATCAGGGAAATGCAAATTAGAACAACAATTAGACATCACTACACACCTATTAGAATGGCAAAAATCCAAAACACTGACAACAGCAAATGCTGTAAAGGATGTGGAACAACAAGAACTCTCATTCACTGCTGGTGGGAATGCAAAATGTCACAGCCACTTTGGAAGATTATTTTGGCAGTTTCTTACAAAACTAAACATACTCTTCCCATATGATTCAGCAATTTCCCTCCTTGGTATTTACCCAAAGGAGCTGAAAATTTACATCCCCACAAAAATCTGCGCTGGCATGTTTATAGAAGCTTTATTCAAAATTGTCGAAACTTGGAAGCAACCAAGTTGTCTCTCAACAGGTGAATGCATAAAGTGTGGTACATGCAAACAATGGAATATTGTTCAGCAGTGAAAAGAAATAAACTTGCAAGCTACAAAAAACATTGAGGAAACTTAAGTGCATTCTGCTAAGTGAAAGAAGCCAATCTGAAAAGGCCCCATACCATATGATTCCAACTACATGGCATTCTGGAAACGGCAAAACTATGGAGACAATAGAAAGATCAGTGGTTGCCAAGAATTCAGGGGAATGGGGAGCGGGATGAATAGGTGGAATAGGGACACTTTCAGGACAATGAAACTATTCTGTGTGTTAAGGTAAAGGTGGATACAAGACATGATGCGTTTATCAAAACCCATAGAACTATAAAACAGAAAGAGTGAACCCTAACGTAAATTATGGACTTTCATTATTAATAATGAATCAATACTGGTTCATCAATTGTACCAAACATACCAGACTAATGCAAGACGTCAATAATAGAGGAAACTGTGAAGAGGGGTCAAGAAGAGGGCATATATGGAAACTCTTTGTACTTTCTACATTTTTTCTGTAAACCAAAAACTACTCTAAAAAATGAAGGTAGTCAAAAGCTACAAATTTCCAGTGATAAGGTAAATAAGTACTAGGGATGTAACATACAACATGATAAATATAATTCCCACTGCTGTATGTTATATATGAAAGTTGGTAAGAGAGTAAATCCTGAGAGTTCTGATCAAAAGGAAAAAATTTTTTTTTCTATTTCTTTAAGTATCTATATGAGATGATGTATTTTCACTAAATTTACTGTGGTAATTATTTCATGATGGACGTGAGTCAAATCATTATGCTGTACACATATACAGTGCTGTGTCAATTATATCTCAATAAAACTGGAAGAAAAAATCTATTAAAAGTAATAATGAAGTCTATTTTTTTAACAAAACGATAGTGAGGGGGTGTGTTCGGGACGTTATGGGAGCAGAGAAGAGCTGAACTAAATATGGCACAGCGGAAGTGAGGAAGCAAACTCTGAGTCAAAGAGAAGGTGGAAACAGACAAAAGGGTACCATAGGCAGCCAGGATAATACGTGTAGTAAGGTGAATGGTGGCCACCGAAAGATGTCAAGCCCTGATTCCTGGAACCTGCAAATGTTATAAGGAAAAGGGGTCTTGGCAGATGTGATTAAGAATCTTGCCGGGGGGACTTCCCTGGTGGCACAATGGTTAAGAATCCCCCTGCCAATGCAGGAGACACGGGTTCGAGCCCTGGTCCGGGAGGATCCCACATGCCGCGGAGCAACTAAGCCCGTGTGCCACAACTACTGAGCCTGTGCTCTGGAGCCCACGAGCCACAACTACTGAGCCTGTACGCCAGAACTACGGAAGCGCGCGTGCCTAGAGCCCGTGTTCCGCAACAAGAGAAGCCACTGCAATGAGAAGCCTGCGCACCGCAACAAAGAGTAGCCCCCGGTCACCGCAACTAGAGAAAAGCCCGTGCGCAGCAGCAAAGACCTAATGCAGCCAAAAATAAATATAAAATAATAAATAAATTTTTTAAAAAAGAATCTTGCCGGGGAGATTATCCTGGATTATCTGAGTGGGCTCTAAACCCAATCACAAGTGTCTTTAGGGGAGAAGCAGAGAGAGATTACACACAGAGAAGAGGAAAAGGCAATGTGAAAATTCAGGCAGAGATTAGCATGACATGACCACAAGCAGAGCAATCAAGCTGCTAACCGAAGCTGAAAGAGACAAGGGATGTATTCTCCCCTCGAGCCTCTAGAGGGCGTGCTGACCTACCGACACAACAAGCAAATGCAGGTCTTCCTTGACTTATGATGGCGTTTTGTCCCAATAAACCCATCATTAATTTGAAAATATCAAAAGTCAAAAATGCATTTAATACACCTAACCTACCCAACATCATAGCTTAGCCCAGGCTGCCTTCAATGTGCTCAGAACATTTACATGAGCCTACGGTTGGGTAAGATCAGCTAACAAAGCCTATTTCATCATAAAGTGTTGAATATCTCACGTAATTTACTGAATACTCTCCTAAAAGTGAAAAAAAAAAAAAACCAGAAAGGTTGTCTGGGCACAGACGGCTGTAAGTGTGTCAGTTGTTCACCCTCGTGACTGCGTGGCTGACTGGGAGCTGGGCTCACTGCCCAGCGTCACCAGGGAGCATCTTACCCCATATCACTAGGCCCAGAAAAGATCAAAATTCAAAATTCTAAGTACAGTTTCCACTGAAAGCACATCACCTGCACATCATCGTAAAGTCAAAGAAAAAATCGTGAGTCAAGCCATCATAAGTCAGTCGCATCCTAAGCTTGGTACCATGATGTATTTGTAGAGTAACTACTGTGTTCCGGTCACTATTCTAAGTGTCCATGTGTAGTGATACATTTAATCCTCACAACAATAAATGAAGTAGATACTGTTATTACCTTCATCCCCATGTTATAGGTGGGAAAACTAAGACTCAGATAGGTTCAGTTGTTTGACCGAGGTTACACTACTACTATGACATAGGTGGCATTCAAGGCCAGGCAGTCTGGCTGCAAAATCCTTGTGCTTAACCACCAGGTGACACTGTCCTTGGACAGGAAGCAGCTGTAGTATATTTAGTGGATACAAATGCACTTTGAGAAATGAAGCCGTGAGCAGCGAGATAAGGCTAGAGAGGTAACCCTTACCACACAGGGGTCTCGAATGTCATGCAAAGATCAGGCTTGAGCATGCAACATAAGAGGCACCCAGAGGGCTTGTCTGTACCCAGATTTCTGAGCTTCACCCTCAGTTTCTGATTAAGTCGGTCTGAGGTGGGGTCTGAGAATTTGCATTTCTGGCAATTCCCAGGGGATGATGATGCTGCTGATCTGGGGACCACACTTTGAGAACCACTGCTCTAGGTGATGAGAAGCTATTCAAGGGTTTCAAGCTGAGAGGAACTCTGTTAGAGTTGCATTTTAGTTACCTAAAGGTACTAAAAGCATTCAACAGTATCAGAAACAAATCTCAATATTTAAAATCGATAAAAATGCAGCTGCTCTGTTTTAATAAGAAAGTGGTAGAGTACTTTCTGGTTCTTCAACTTGTAGGTTCTAGCACCTGTGAGACCCTGGGTAAGTTACTGAACCCCTCCCAGCCTCAGCTCTCTCATCTGTAGAGTGGGAGTAGAATCTTGAGGGCGAAATAAGCTGAATAAAGTATAACAACTGACATATAGTAACACTCATTACATAGAAGACATTTTTATATTTAGTATATTGTTGAGGGGGGTAGGGCAAAGCTCCCTCCCCCAGGATGGATTCTAGGTGAGCTGGGACTTTCTTTTTTAAATATAGTTTATTTTAACTTAAATATACTTACAGGAATACACTCATATTTGTTAGTATAGTGTAATTTAGTTCAACTTAATGAACACAATTTGGACCAAAGTTGTAAATGGTTTAAATATTTAAAAGAAAAAACCAAACCAGGACTTGCTATCTGTATTATTTTTCACCTATTTTAAGTGTGCAGAAGATCCTCCCTCAAATACTACGAAAAAAGGCAGCATGAACCCTAAGAAACTGGATTTTAGTTTACTTCAGAAAAATAATGTGTTACACTGTAAAAGCTTAAAAACTGGAGCAGCAAAGCATTTTTATAATGTTTCAGTGCCAGCTTACACAAATGCAATAACCACAGTGTAGCCCCCGGGTGGGGAAAGGGTACTTCACGTGTGAGGCAAGTACAGTAGCTGTGTGCATTTAGTTGATGTTGTACGTGGCTTCTAAATCTATACCCTCTGAGAGTCAACCAATTCCTTAGGTCTGAGTTAACACTCTCAGCCTGAGGAACATTTTGAAAAATACTGAGTTAGATCAGTTTTAAACACTACGTTCTGAAATTGTAAGGTTTTTAAGTGAGCATTTTTCCCAAATTAAGTAATTAGACTGATTTTTGCCAGATTTATAGATTCAGGTGCTGAATGATGTGCCTGGTCTTTCAGGGTGCTGGAGATATTTTCTATGTTAGGCCATTAATCTTGATCACATTTCAGTGATACATGGAAAAAGTAGGTCTCATCCTCCTTAAGTTTTAGAAGGAGAATACAGCACTGAAAGTCTACACATAAGGTCACTGAAGAAATCTGTTTCAGAGCTGCCACTAGGTTCTGGCCCTCCTGAGATCTCTTCCGGAGGACTGTGTTAGATTTCACTGATGACCTTAAATAGGAGAATGCACATGGATTTTCAATCAGGAACCATGTGGTCAACCAAAGTATCAAAAACCTTTGCAAACACTATGTTAAAACATAAAACATGCCAGAGGATTATCAACCTTTTTCTTGTTTGCCAATATACTGAGAACTGTTTTACTCTGTAGTTCCTTAAGAGATCTTGAGCATCTTTTCATATAGGTATGGACCGTTTTATTAGCCTCTATGAATTGCCTTTTCCAATCCTTTGCTTTTTTTCTACTGTTATGTCTTTTTCTTATTAAGGACATTATTTCACTGTCATATATTTTTAAAAGGCTTTCTTTCTACTCTATTGCTGATATAAAGGGATCACAATCTTTGATGCATGCAGAGAATGTAGATTCTTTATTTTGTCCATTATCCATCACCCTGAATGAGCCCCACTTGCTAAAGAGAAGGGAAAATTAACAAAATGTTAAACCAATGTACGCCTTATTCTGATTTAACAATTTAAACAGTTCTTTTACGTAATGTTTACTTTCAGGAGTTAATTGTTTAGTCGGTCTCATTGTTTGCGCCCCACCAACACTACTTCCACCTTTGCTCCTACTTCTTCCAAGATGGGACTTGGTATATAAGAGGAGATGGGCTAATGTGAGCTAGGAAGAGAGTGCAGGGTCCCAGGGAATATGCACAGGGCTCCAGAGTCTCCCCAGGGCCATCTGCAGAATGGCTGGCTTGGTACCCATTGGGTTACAGTTTGTTCCATCCAAGCCACATGCATTTTGTAAGCATCTCCTGCAGCTGGTGATACCAAGGTTGATTTATTCCCAACTTGGTGAGAGCCATAGCAGTGACCCCTCCTCACCCCCCACCGCCACTGCCTTGGCCCGCTCCAGTCCTTGCTGAGTGGCAGACTCCACTGAGCATCTGCCTCATGTTTTATTCTGCCCTCTGGCTCAGGGTTTGGTGTAGGGCCAACTCACGCTCTTTATAGTGGCCCCACGGTTCTCAACTCAGTGTGTCCATTTGAAGAACCATAGGAACTCAGAAATGCACTACCCTCCACCCTCCTCTCTCCCTCTCCTAAACTTACTGGACACGACTAAGTTAACACAAGACTTCTGCACAGCTGTCTCCTCCAAGACTCATATGGACGGTGAAGCCAGCCCTTCTGCCCCTGGTGTTTCCCGCAAATGATCTGGCATTACCTCCTCTTAGGACATGTGTCTAATTATCTACTCTCCTGGCACGTTATCCAGTTCCTTTTCCCCAAAATCCCTCAGGACTGGATAGGGTGAGCTTTCCCTGATTCTGCTCCTGAGAGCTTTCCCTGATTCTGCTCCTGAGACCTCTCCA
The DNA here is from genome assembly GCF_949752795.1 of Hyperoodon ampullatus. Classification (NCBI taxonomy): domain Eukaryota; kingdom Metazoa; phylum Chordata; class Mammalia; order Artiodactyla; family Ziphiidae; genus Hyperoodon; species Hyperoodon ampullatus. Next base: position 81,675,053 of record NC_136923.1, on the reverse strand, counting down.
AGGTGAAAATGCTCTATCTGTCTCTAGTTCCCTTCTCTTGATATGCGTATTTCTTTTTTTTTTTTGCGGTACGCGGGCCTCTCACTGTTGTGGCCTCTCCCGTTGCGGAGCACAGGCTCCGGACGCGCAGGCTCAGCAGCCATGGCTCACGGGCCCAGCCGCTCCGCGGCATGTGGGATCTTCCCGGACCGGGGCACGAACCCGTGTCCCCTGCATCGGCAGGCGGACTCTCAACCACTGCGCCACCAGGAAAGCCCCTCAATCTGCATCTTAATCCAGTTTCTCCTAAAGCCTTCTTTTATTGAGAAGCAACCCCTCAAAACCCGTATTTCCATGAGTATATTTTAGCGACTGTCAGTCTACAATACACATTCTTTGTTAGCCTCAGACTGGATTTCATTGCCAGCATGTTCTGGAACTGACCAAGTATTGGAAGAAGACTCTCTGGCCCTTCTGACCTCCCTGGAATCATTTAACTCACAATCAGTCACTACAAGCTCCTGGTAGATTTGGGAGTATACAGTATGAATACCCACATGTGCTGGAGATGGCACATATTCTCATATTCTTCTATATATACTATTAAGAATCAAACATATTTTTCTCATTGAGAAAACTAATACACACTCATTGCTGAGAAATTGGATAATATAAAAATGAAAAAAAAGCAAAAATATTACTTCCAATCTCATTTCCCAAAGAGAATAGTTGTTAATTCTTTATTTTCTTTCGATATTTTTCTATGCATTTTTAAACAAAATTAGGGTCGTTTTATACACATACATTTGTAAAATATTACACTCTGCTTTTAAAATATCTTAATGTCATGAATATTTTTAAATGTCATTAAGTATATTTGGAAAATATTAAGTTAAAAAAATTTTGATATTGACTGGAATTAAAGAACTCAAAACAAAATAAATTTATGTGCATATTAAGAAGTCTCACTCCATATTGATTCCACCACTGTCACCACCATCACCACCATCACCATCACCCTCTCTACACTAAAGTAACCACTTTCATTAATTTATTATTTATCTTTCCAGTTGAAAACACTATTTTTAATGGCTGCATAATAATCCATCCCAAAGAGATATAAGATTTACACATTCTCCTAATTTGGGGCATTTGGAATGTTTCCAATTTTTCACTATTATAAATAATATTTACAAAAAATTTTAAAGTATTTCTATAACTTGGCAGAGCTTCCTGACTTTCTACTCATTATATTTTATTTTTCTGTCTGGCACCAAAGGAGAAATAAAAGTTCATTAAATTGTACTTCTGGCTTTTACCAAAACCTTGAAGCTAAAGGGTCCCTTAGAGTTAGACTGGTTTAGTATCAACCCCTCATTTAATAGAAGTAGGAAAGTAAAGCAGAGAATGAGTGACTCGCCCAGGGCCACAAGCGAGTTAGCAGGAGGAAAGTGATGGAACACAGGAGTCTGGCTGCAACATCTGCCTCACCACTGCCCTCCCCAGGCTGGTAGGGATGACTGGAGTAGTAGACCCCCTGGCCCACCAGTCAGTCCCATAGTCCCTCTCAAATCCACATGCTTGGTTGAAAGAGGAAAAAAAGAGGAGTTTTTAAAGTCAAAGTGACCGCATATCTCTGCTAGAACATTTTGGTTGAACCATCTTTAGGCTGAACATCAGGTATATAAGTAAGAAAAGAGATGAAAACAGAGAAAATAAGAAAAGGGACAATTCTAAATCTCCCGTATTGTTTCTAAATCATGCAGCAGAATCCAGCCAACTGCCAAGGTGAGAGGCATACTGTGAAACTAGATTCCCCCCAAGCTCCCTGGACAACCTGCCTTTCCTTGTTCATTTCTCTTAAGGGAATGTGGAAAATTCCCTGGGATTTAGAAGCCTTTGACTCATCAACACATATGTCTGAGAATTTATTCTAAGATAATACACAGACAAGTACACAAGATTCATATAAAATGATTTTCATTGCAGCCTTAGATATTACAACGAAAACTGGAGAATTCTATTTCTTCAGGATATATTTTATTTGCCTCTGCAGCTTCTCTCAGCCTCACCTGGCTCTGAGACCCTTTGCTTTGCCTTGGCTATTGCTATGGCCGGCCCACTCTTCGAAGACGCATAGTAGCCCACCTCCTATGGCCAACCAGCCACACACTCACAGTCTCTGACTCTCCCGGTTACTTGCAAATTCCAATGGAGAAGTTCACTGTAGAACTTGAAATCTTGTTCAGTCAGTGGCTGCTAAAGATGCTGAGTGATGAGAGGGAGTGTGAGGGAGTCAACTTCCTGGTAAGGAAAACCGGGACCAGTGGAAGAGAGAAGAGAGGGGCTAGCAGGGAAAGGCCTCTCCCTTCCTCCCTCCAAAACACTGTTCTGAGGCTTGACTTCTCCACATGGTCCTCCTGGGTACATTCTGCAGGACCAAGCAGATGTACCTACCAAGGAACAGGTGCCTCTTAGGGTCTCCTTGTGAAGCAAAGGCTTCCCACTTTCACTACTTCACGCATCTTTTCCTTCACTCTGGCTCCCCTGGGATTGCACCTTTCTTGTCTTGGGTTCTGTTTCATAGGGAACCTGGGTTAAGACAGATTGGTTTTGAACTTTGGTTTTAAAAATTGATGTTGTGAACAGTTGCAGTTAAAAATGATGACGCATACCTACATTCACTAGCTTGGAAAGAGCTCTGACTGATATTTCTGGAGGGAAGTTAACCCTGTTTGTTTCTAGATAGTCAGATTTTGGACATTTTCTTTTTTTTAAACTATTATGGATTTATTGTTGCACTTGCTACAAGTATGTATTAAATTTATAAACAGAATAGTTTGGGGGAGTCCAATTTTTACACTAAAATGTTGCCAAATTTTTCATCACCATAAAATTTGCTCTAATGAATACATTTTAAAGATAAATACCTTATCAATGTCACATGTATATAGAAGTGATGTTTACATGTGTAAATAGATATATACATAGTGTATCAGTACCTAAACCATTTTTGAATGGAACTTTTTTATTAGGCTGTCCACTGACAAACTGCTTTACTCAGCTTCCAGTTTCAGAAATGCCACTGAATAATTGCCTATTCACAAAGAACAACAGTCTCTTTGTGAAACAAAGATTTTTGGCTTGCAGCCTTACAGAGTTCACAGCACTATTATAACTGTTCATACACACTTGTCAAAAAAGGATGGTATCTGGGGTTAGTTCAATCAGTTCCCTACAGAATTCAATAATAAACTTCTAGCTAAACTTAGAAATGGTATTTTATTATTTACATGTGAAGTGAGTTTTTTGGGTGTTTTTTTTTTTTCCATTTAGGGTTTGTCAGCTGATTTAAATAAGCAACTTATACTGAGGAAAGCTTTTATCCAAGTGAGCAAGCCAAATGGAAAAATGCAAAACCAAATAAAAAATGCTAAAAAATAAAGATGTTGCCCAATTCTGGACCCAAATGAATTAGGAAATAGATTATCCAATGGTTCATGATTCTAAATTCAAATATGGTGCCAATGTACAGAAATAGTATGGGAAAGATGTTACAGAGGAGTCCGAATCAACTCTGAAATATCATTTTCTGTGGGGAAGAGAGGATGAAGAAATCATTAAAAGCAATGGCTAAGTTAAAAGACATCTTCTAACACACATGTCCCACACCTGGTAAGATATGTAATTAAAAGGGGTATGTGGATAACAACATGAAATACAGAGTAAAGAGAAGAGTCATTATTTCAAGCCTATCCCCTGAAGTCACTAGTGCCCCCTCATTCTCCTTCTAACTGGATTCTGGAGTTTCGTACACATTCTTCTTGCAGTACCTAAAGTTCTCTGAAGCTCAGGGCATCCAACTCACTTGGTCTGTTCTCTCCTGTCCGGTCTTCCAGGCTCCATCTGTGGCCCAACAGTGACGATGCTAAGGAAACTCCCTCATCCAGGTCTCACTTCTCATGTTCACGGTGGAAGTTGAACTTCCTTAACTTTGTGATATATTCTTCCTGTTGCCATTTCTGGCATCAGTCTGGTCACTTCTAAAGGTAGTTTACTGCCTCCTGAGAAAAAGAAAGCTTTTTCCTCAAGCATTTCAACACTGCTGTAGGCCCCAGGAAAATCACGTTCCCATTCTGCTTAGCTGCACCTGGAGCCCCGAAGTAGCACTCTCCCGACTCCTTCTGTTCCCAGTCTACCATCTTCACCCTTTTATAGGATGCTCAGTCACACACCCAGCCATTCATTCGACAAGCCTTTTCAGAGCACACTGGAGTCACTGTGCTCAGTTCTAGAAATTTCATGGTGAGCAAAACCAGAAGCAACAACCTCAGGCCTCCTGGAGCACCCCTTCTAGTGAGAGAGGAGACATGGACTGAATCATCCCCAAATGCAGAATTATATAAACTCTAGTAAGGGTTGTGAAGGTAAGTTCCCAAAAGCTAATAGAGCATGTAATGAGGATACTGGTTTATTCTGGCAGGATCAAGAGGCATGTCCAAGGAAGTCATCTAAGCAAGTATACTCACACTGATATCCAAAGAAGTTTTCTCGGCAAAAAGAAGGAAGGTGCCAAGCAGAAGGAAGAGTTTTTGTCAAGTTTGTGACATCCTCAGTGAATGAAAGAATTTTGGTATTTTGGAGCTAAGAAAGCTTGAAAGGTTAGGAGGTACATACACTCTACAAATTCTGGCCAAGACGTTAACGGTGAAAAGTGTTTATCGCCCTCCCCACTCCCTCAAGCGCCTCAGTCCCGGAGCTGTCCACTGCAACATGCTCCAGCTCTTTTCTTTCAAGAGGCCCTACCAGGAGGCTTTACATAAGCACAGGCTCCAGGGTCCCAGCCAGACAATATTATGACCACAGAATGAACCTCTTTCTGGTATAGTACCTTGTACGCAACTTTATAGATGGCAAAGTGTAATCAGTAAGGATCCTAGCAGTAAGGGATGGGGCAGTGTGACTGGCAAGAGCGGAGAACTGTTACCATTCCCAGGCCAGAGGGAGCTGGGAAAAGACTGGTTTCTAGAATGTGAACAGATGGAGAGGCTACCTGACCAGAGACAGTACCTTTGAGAATGGGATGCAGCCCACCTGTGGTTACACCTCAGGCAGGCACCTAGGGGGAGGAAGAGTCCAACCTCTCTCCCCTCCCACCCTCTGAGCTCTTGTCCTTGCTGGAACTCAATGAGAGCCGGAAGGCAAGGACACCCACATGGATCATCCCCCCAGGACACAGAGCAGAATGGAGAACGGGGGATAGGCAAACCAGGTGACCTAGTCAGGAGGGTTCAAACATAGTGCCCCAGTTTCAAATATTTGAGGTGCCACTAATAAAGTCCATTCATCTCTAGATGCCTCAATTTCCTCATCTTTAAAATGGAAATGATGACAATAATACATTGGTTTGCTTTAAGCATTCATAAAATGTTTAGTGCCTGACACCTGGTCAGTGCTTATAAATGTTCTTACAGAAGAATGTTTATATATGTTTTTATAGAAGAAACTGAAGTTCACACAAGTGACTTACTCAAGCTCCTGCTGTCAGAAGGGGCACAATCAAAACCAGAATCCAGACCTTATTGTTCTTGTCTGAACACTCTTATATCTCCTTTAAGCTGTGTCTTCCACTCTCTTCTTCAGAATCAACAGAATAATTACTAAATTGACTAATAGTTAATTCTGTAAGCACATGCTGAATCTTAGTGCTGTTTGTTAATTTGGGGGGTATTTGCATTTTCTCCCAACTTTATTGAGATACAATTGACATATGACATTGTGTAAGTTTAAAGTATACAACCTATTGATCTGATACACTTAGGCATTGCAATAGTGTTAACTCACATCTCCATCTCATAGCACAATTACCATTTCTTTTTTGTGGTATGAACATTTAAGATCTACTCTCTTAGCAACGGTTGATCATACTTTTCAAAAATTTATTCACAGAGGACAGGAAAATGTTTCTCCTATTCTCTGTAACTTAATGCAAATAGGAACCTGTACCTTCACAACTGCATAGAGAAGAGGAAGAGAGAACAGCTCTGTCTTCCTCTCTGTCCACCATGTGAGGACATAATGAGAAGGCAGCTGTCTGCAAGCTAGGGAAAAGGCCCTCATCAGGAACTGAATCTGCCAGCACCTTGATCTTGGACTTCCCAGCCTCCAGAAATGTGGGGAATAAATGTTTGTTGTTTAAGCTATCCAGCTATTTTGTTATGGCAGCCTAAGATAACTAATACAAGATCTTCTGTCCATTTTAAATTGGAATATTTATCTTTTTATTATTGAGTTGTAAGAGTTCTTTACATAGTCTAGATACAAGTCCCTTTGCAAACTGTCACTTTCATCTAAGATGCCACCATCTCTCGTTTGGACTAATTACCCCATCTTCCTGCTTCTACTCTAAATCTCTGTATTGCATTCCCCACACAGCAGTCAGAGTAATTAATTTTAAATATACATCAGACTGTGTCATTCCTCTGCTCAAAATCCCTTACAGCTTCTCTTCTGATCCAGAATAAAATCCAAAGTCTTTACCATTGCGGACAAGCCCCAACCGATGTTGCCTCTGACCCCTGCTCAGTCTTTATTTCTCCCTTCTCCCCATGGCTTACCCTGCTCCAGGCACAGTGGTCACTCTGCTCTTTCCTAAGCAGGCCAAGAGAGCTACCACCTCTGAGCCTCAGTACTTGCTATTACAATAAGAAGCCAGTCAAGAGAAACTCAAGAGAAAGTATTGTAGGCAGAGGGAAGGTCTAGAACAGTTAGGCTCAAAGTGAGACTGACATGTCCAAAGAACAAAAAGATGTCTAGTGTGGATACAGCAAGTGGAGAAGAGGCAGTAGGTGACACAGATGGAAAGTTCAGTAAGGATTTGTAAGGCAGGGTAAGGACTCGGGATTTCACCACAATACAATGATGGGAAACCACTGGAGGTTTTTAAGCAGGAGAGTAACGTCTGACTTCAGTTGTAAAAGCATTGTTCAGGATGGGTAGACAGTGGCCACAAGCTTGGAGGCAGGAAGAAAATTAGGATGCCTTACTCTTACCCACTCAAACGTCTCCACCCTACTCCCACCTAGTCTTCTTCTACTTACGCAGATTCTCTGCCCTACATACTCTTCATTTTCCCCAGATGCAAGCTCTTCCATGAATGAACGAGTTTGCATCTTAACATAAATATACCAAAGGAGCTTATTCACATTCAAGAAGCACTTAGTGAGCATTCAAAAAATTTTGAAAGGCACAGTACTCTGCTGTGGTTAGTATACACGTGACCAAGGCACTCTCCTTGCCTTCAAGAAGCTTTTTTAGTTCATTGAGGAGGACACTACACCTGTATCTAAAACACCAGCAAGAAGGGTTACAAGTAAAAGAGTTACAGGTAAAGTTCTATAGAGAGTTCAAAGGATTGGATGATCACTTCCAAGTAGAAAAATCACAGAAAATGTCCTATTTGAATAGAGTTAAGACTTGAATAGGTGAAAATGGTTAAAAAGTGCATTTTAGGTCAATGAAAAGAAACTGATGTAGAATCTGGGAGCAGAATAATATTAAAGATCATTTAGTCCAAAACTGATTTTCCATGAGTGTATCAAATTATTTTATGGTCAATCACAAATATAGAGAACAGACTTGGTTGCCGGGGGAGGGGAGTGGGGGAGGGAAGGATTGGGAGTTTGGGATTAGCAGATGCAAACTATTATATATAAGGTGGATAAACAACAAGGTCCTACTGTATAGCACAGGGAACTATATTCAATATCCTGTGATAAACCATAATGGAAACGAATATGAAAAAGAATATATATGTATAACTGAATCACTTTGCTGTACAGCAGAAATTAACACAACATTGTAAATCAACTATACTTCAATAAATTTTTTTTAATGATTTTACGGTCAAACAAGTACTCTTTCAACGTCACGCTTTCCCGTAAAACCGTATATGCAGTTTGGTAATGAGACTGCTACATTGAAGAGCCACAAAACTGTGGTGTAAACCTCCAGGCTATGGCTGGACCAGTGATAAAAATACATATAACAGTCAGGCGTGGAAGAGAAAACGTCTGGACTATTTGTGAAAGTCTGCTCCATCTACCCCATAATATTTTTGGTGCTCTTCTATCTGTTCTTCTCTCTACGGAATCTACTTTCATGCTTGTATAAAGAGAGCTGATGAAATTTAACTTCTGCTTGTCTTGGAAGCTGAGCTAAGTCAATAATAAACATGTACTTTGGAATTTTGTCTATTTGAACATTCACAACCTGCTGCTAGACTTTTAAAAAATCTCAGACGTTTTAGGCTAGTATAAAGGAAAATCATTATATTCACCAGAGAGAAAAAAAATCATTGATTTTTAAACTATGAGTTGACAAAGTTAATAGAGTATGTTCAAAGAAAAATCAGTGAGTTGCTACAGTCGTGGCTCAGTAACACTGGACTTGATCATGGACTGATAATGAGTATTTATCTTTAACATTCACATGAAGATCGTGTCTGCAAACCTCAGCAGTTTCAGGATACTGCCAGATAAAGATGTTTTCATTTACGTTTCAATTTTCACTGCTTAATCGCATCCCTTACGGATCAAGGATGCATACATTTTCAGGGCTAGAAGATTAGGCAGAAAAGTCATTACAATTCTTTCTGTGTCCAGTCTGGGTTGACAAGAAGTCCTCGGCGTTTTTTTCTGACAGGGTTGCTTTGGAGACAACAAAAAGTTAAATCAGAGATATGGGGATATATGTTTATGTATAGCTGATTCACTTTGTTATACAGCAGAAACTAACACACCATTGTAAAGCAATTATACTCCAATAAAGGTGTTTAAAAAAAAGTTAAATCAATAAGTATTCCAAAGTCAATCCTTTATACCTAGCATATCAGTAAGTATGGGTATTAGGGAAAAAGTAAAAGAGGTAGTTTCTGCCTTCAGGAAATGTACACAATTGTTGGAAAGTTTATGTGTGTATCTATATACTATGAGAAAGAGCCAGAATGAGAGAAAGAGAGACATGGAAGCAAAATATAGACAAATATTTAACAAAATAGAGCATTTGTACTACAGACATTAGGAAGGGAGAAGAAATTGTGAGCAGGAGTTAATCAGAGAAGGCTTCATAGAGGAGAGGGTAGGATTCAAGTAGTTACAGTAGAGAAGAGAAAGTATTCCACATAAAGAGAATGGCACAAGCAAAGACACTAAGACATTCCCTCCTTTTTTATTAATCCACTCAACATTTATTAAGCACTTCGCACCAGGACTGCTAACCAGTAGTTTCAAAGATGAGCTGAAAGATGAAACTATGCTCTCTCCCTTCACAGGAGTGGCTTAGGAGCCATTCAATCTTCTAACCCAGTATCTGCTCTGCAATCAGATTTTTTGAACGTTTATCAAAAGGTTGAAGCTTCTGCTACTTCCTCAATGCATCTTCTTTTTTTTAAAACCCTCTATCCAGTCCACCTGTATTCTCATATCTTTCATGAGATTATTTTCCACCTGCTGCTCTCACAGTCCACAGCATTAGCAGTTCTGGGAGCAAACACTAGAAACCCAGCCGAGATGTGTGGGTTGATGAAGCTCAGCAATGAAATGACCCATAACCAGAGCCACCCAAGTTCAGTTAAAGGATGATTGTGATTTGGAGCAGCCAAGGACCACTGCCATCTGACAGTGGGGAAACTGACTCCTTGGAGAAAATCAGGATAATGACCTGCCAGCCCCTGCCAACTGGAACTAAGTGTGGGCAGATAGAATCAGACTCCTCTCCCTGCCCTGAACCCTGAACAGTTAGGCTCACATCCATTCCAAGAGCAAGGGCAGCTCCAGAGAACACTGTGAAATGGGTCTTTGGTCATCGGTGCCCTATTACTCTCTTATTTGATTCTCCTTTAGAGGCTCCTTCTCTGTCCAATTCTCTGTTTCTTCAGGCCAGCCACAGGCTTCCCAGAGCCTCCTCCCCAAAGTGGGTGGACTTTTCCTTTGCCCACATAGAGGCATGTGAGCATGGCTGGAGATAATCAAGTAACTGGACAGGTCAGTTTCTGTATATTCATCATAACCTTCTACTTCAATAGGAAAATAGAAGTCATCTCCCCTTCCCACCATGAAATTCCCCACCCACCTGCATATACATGTTCATCATCTCCTCTCCTACCATTTCAACACAGAGTTGTTAAGAGTATGGAGTTAGACTACAAAGGTTCAAGGCCTGGCTCTACCACTTAGTAGCAATGTGATCTTGGATAAATTGTTTAGCCTCTCTGAGCCTCAGATTCCTTGAGAGTAAAATAGGGGGAATTTTAGAACCACCTCATCAGGTTATTGTGAACTTATAAGGGAAAGCCAATGACCATTACAGTGATCCATAAAGCAAACTCTAAGTTTATTTATTTGCCAGGCAAGGGAACATGCACCAGTGAAGAAGTTCACTGAGGTGGGGAGGGAGGTGTATATATAAATAAATAAAGGGGCAGGTGGGGCTCACAGTGGTTATACTAATTAAGAATAATAAGTAGGAATGTACTCTTATTCAGAGGATTAAATTGTTTAATCCATGGTAAAGCATTTGAAACATTGCCCGGCATATAAGAAACCCTCAAAAATGCTACCTTTCATTATTTATTACTAAACTGTTCCGAATCTTGTTCTCTCACCATCTCAGGGATTTTACTCTTGAATTTTCAGTTCTCTCCGTCTCTAGTGGATCATTCCCGTTAGCATTCAAATATATTCTACAACCTCCATACATAAGCCTTCTTTCTTACTTAGTAAAGATGAAGATGGAATCTTAAATTCAATGGTGAAAAGATAGATTTATATTATAAATGATTTGGAGAAAACAGGGAGCCATCTAAAAATAAAACCAAAGTTGTATCTGTACTTCCCACTTTACACGAGGAAAATCTTCTACTGGATCAAAGATCTCAGTTTAAATAATGAAACTATAAATACACTGTAAGAAATCATGAGAGAATTCTTTAATAAACTCAGAGTGGGAAAAGCCTTCTTAACTATGACACGAAACTCAAGGGCCATAAACAAAAAGATTTATAAATTTTTTTTTTTTTTGCCGCACCACATGGCATGTGGGATCTTAGTTCCCTGACCAGGAATCAAACCTGCACCCCCTGCAGTGGAAGCGTGGAGTCAACCACTGGACCACCAGGGAAGTCCCAAGATTCATAAATCTGACAATATAAAAATCAAACATTTCTGCAAGGCAAAAGCCACCATAAACAAATTCAAAAGACAAACAACAAACTGGGAAAATAAATTCCAAAGATAAACAACAAACTGGGAAAACACATTTACATCGTTATATTGCAAACAAAGGGCTACTTTTCCTATAGCATGTATAAAGTGCTAAGAAAAAAAAAAATAACTTGGGGCTTCCCTGGTGGCGCAGTGGTTGAGCATCCGCCTGCCAATGCAGAGGACACGGGTTCGTGCCCCGGTCCGGGAAAATCCCACATGCCGCCGAGCGGCTGGGGCCGTGAGCCCTGGCCGCGGGGCCTGCGTGGCCGGAGCCTGTGCTCCGCAACGGGAAAGGCCACAACAGTGAGAGGCGGCCCGCGTACCGCAAAAAAACCCCAAAAAAACAATTACTCACTTTTTTGAATGGACAACAATCCCCAAAAAAGGTAATACAAATATCTTTTAAACATAAAAAGATGTTCAATCTCACTCATAATGAAAGAATACAAATTAAAATTATCCAGAGCTACCATTTTTCACTTACCAGATTAGCAAAGGTCAAAAGCTAGATAATACTCTGTGTTAATGAGGTTATGGGGAAAGAAAATCCCGCGAGAGCTGCTCGCCCCTTACCCACGGGCTGCCGGTTCCAGCATGGTCCACGACGTGGGCTCCACCGAGGCTCTGGGGGACGGCCTGCTGGGGTTCCCACTTCCGCCGCCATGGATTCGCTCCCGGCCGTGGTGGTTTCCTGTGCAGTAGCTGAGGAATCCGCTGGTGTTTTCTTTGGAGGCGTGGCTGGCCGACTCGATCTTCGGCCCAGTCCGAGCCTTGGTTCCGGAAATAGGTGGATGAGCCAGGCCCTGCTGACGGTGGACGCAGTTCACGCCGGGAAGTTGGTGGAAATCACCGTCTTCGGGCGGCCGACTGTCCAGCGCCAGGTGAAGAGTGTGCTCCTGATCCTGGCCCCGAGTCACCGGGAGCAGCGCGCCCGAGCTGAGAAGATGGAACAACTCGAGGAGTTCTTGAAGGGCTAGGCACCAGGCCCCCAGGTCCCCCAGCGTCCTGTTGCGTAAGTGTTGTCAGGAGCATGAGAACAGTTCTCCTTCTGCTACTAAAGTTCAAGAGAAGCAAATATCCTTAAATCTATGCATTTATTTTTTTCCTGTATCTTGACGGATAGTGGTTTGATTATTTTGCTGCTGATTAATTTACATTCCTATGAGCAATGGTTATTGCTCATAGGAATGTAAATTCGTGCAACTATGAAGGAGAGTTTAGCACTATCATCCAGAATCATAACTGTTCATCCCTTTGATCCAGCAAATTCTTTCATTTATTTATTTGAATTTTATTTTTTTATACAGCAGGTTCTTATTAGTTATCTATTTTAAACATATTAGTGTATATACGTCAGCGAATTCTACTTAGAGAAATTTATCCTGCAAATTACACACACACACACACACACACACACACTTCCAAAACAACACATATATAAGGTTATTCATTGCAACATTGTTTGTAAGTTAAAAGCATTAGAAATAAGTGTGTCCTCCATCAAAAAGAGTTAAATAAACTTTGGTGCATTTGCACAAATAAATAAGATACCAGCTTCTCCTCTGCCCAGCCTGTGAATGTCAGCTTTCCTCTACACTCAGTCCCAGGTCTTCTTCATTCTCACTCTCAGTAGTGTCTCCCATGCCATGGCTTTAAATGTCTTCATAGAAAATAGCTCATTTCAGAAACCTAATCGTCATCTTTGTTGTTTCACTCTCCCACATTCCCTTCACCAAATACCACTAACCCAGCTCAAAAATAGTTTAAGAGTTTTTTAAACAGCTTTATTGATGTATAACTGACATGAAATAAACTGCCCATAATTAAGATAAAACAGGTGTATTATTTAATTAGTTTTGACACAGGTACACTCCGAAAACTATCACCACAATCAAGATAATAAACAAATCCATTACCCCCAAAAGTTTCCTAATGCTCCCTTGGAATCCTGCCAGCCCACCCCCGCAATCACCCCATACTCCCATCCCCAAGCAGTAACTGATATGCTTGCTGTCACTATAGCTCATTTTGCACTTTCTTGAATTTTAAATACATAGAATCATACAGTATGAACTCTTTGTCAGACTTCTTTCATGCATCATAATTATTTTACAATTCATCTACATTGTTGTATGCATTAATAGCTCATTCCTTTTTTTGCTGAGTAGTGTTCCACTGTATGGAAATATCACAATTGTTTAAACTCACCTATTGATGAACATTTTTGATCCTTTCCACATTTAGCTATTACATATCAAGTTGTTATGGATGCAAAAATATATTTAATCCATCCAGTTCCCTTCATTTAAAAAAAAGTAATATGTTTCTTCTTTCTATTTTTTTTAAAATATTTATTTATTTATTTATTTGTTGCGCTGGGTCTTAGTTGCAGCGTGTGGGATCTTTAGTTGTGGCATGCGAACTCTTAGTTGCAGCATATGCGATCTAGTTCCCTGACCAGGGGTCAAACCCTGGCCCCCTGCACTGGGAGTCTTATCCACTGGACTGCCAGGGAAGTCCCTCGTCTTTCTATTTTTAATGCCTCACTTAGTCTGCAATTATCTCTAATGAGTAGATGTAAGGTTCCTTAACTGATCTTTTATCTTGTACCTTTCATCCTACCCAATTCATTCTCCATCCTACAACTACAGTTATCTTCAAAACATATGAGTGCACAGTCCTTTCTTATTTAAAGTCCTTCAATGACCACCACTCTCCACTCTCCTCCCACCCACCCAATATACTAAGAATAAAACCCAAACTCCATAGCCTAAAGACAATCCAACCTGCCTTCCCCAACCTATCCTCTTTAACTTCATATAGTACCACCATCTCTCATGGTTATGCTTCTTGACCTACATGATCTTTCCCTCATTTCCTCAGAATAAAACTAAGGATTATAAAACAACTACCTAAATTTCCTCCTGCTCTTGAAGAGGTTACAGTGAGATGGATTGACCCATTTAAGAAGTGAAGCAAGGAGTCTTTGATCTAGGGAAGAAGGAAAATGAACAAGGCCAAAAACTGTGCAAGTCCCTGATGCTGATGGTCAAGGTACTAAAAGGCAAGTCCAGGTGGGTCACCAAGTCTTTTCATAGATAAAGGCCACAGAGAAGCATCCCAAAATAAAATATGTACAACTGAAAACAGCGGTATGAAATATGAAATTTAAAAAGATGAAAATTATTAGTGATGATTACTGATATGGAATACAGACAAGGGAAATCTAATATAAAAATAATTGATATTCCTAAAGAAAAGAGCAAATGGTAAGACAAAAAGTTCTGAAAGATTTAATGACAAAAAGAGAAGACTTAAACCCCAGAAAATTTTTCCCAGGAAAATCAAAGTGTAATTTTGTGTCCAATCAATTGTACTTGAAACATAAAGGTAAGAAACAGACTTTCTCAAATAAGCAACGGTTCATGAAATTTAGTGCTCTCAAGCTCTTTGAGAGTCATCCAACATCAAAATACAGCAAGCCGAAAGACAAATGAAAATAAAGAAACTAGAAATGGAGGTTCCATGGCCAATGAATGGTGGGTCATTAAACTCATTCAATGGTTTAAAGAAAAAGCAGTGCTGTGAGAATTATGTTTACAGGAGAGAGCAAATTTATGAATCTTGATAAGGTAAAAGTAAAAACAGGCTTACCAGAAATGTGGGCTTGAAGGGATGAGGTAAGGATAGTGTCAGGTTTCTCATCTTCAGAGCAGGAAGTCCATAGATACTGTTCAAATGGAAGTCTTTTGGGTTTTTTGTTTTATAAATTTATTTTATTATTTATTTATTTATTTTTGGCTGTGTTGGGTCTTTGTTGCTGTGTGCAGGCTTTCTCTAGTTGTGGTGAGCGGGGGCTACTCTTCGTTGTGGTGCGCGGGCTTCTCGTTGCAGTGGTTTCACTTGTTGCAGAGCACAGGCTCTATGCGCATGGGCTTCAGTAGTTGTGGCACGTGGGCTCATTAGTTGTGGCTCGCAGGCTCTAGAGCACAGTAGTTGTGGCGCACGGGCTTAGTTGCTCCGCCGCCTGTGGGATCTTCCTGGACCAGGGCTCGAACCCATGTCCCCTGCATTGGCAGGCAGATTCTTAACCACTGCGCCACCAGGGAAGCCCTCTGAGATCCTATTTTTATAGAATTATATCTATGCACACATAAGGATACATATAAAGAGAGATGATGACAAAGATCTTGTCTGCCAAAAGTTAATGATGATTATTTCTGGGTAGTTGATAGTGGGTTTTGTTTTGCTTGTTTTTTTGTTTTTTACTTTCTTCTTTAACTTTTCTGTAGTACTTAATTTTTTGTGGTAAGCATGAATCAGTTTACAAAACCCATACTTTTTAATAAGGTGTCTGCCTTCTGAGCTATCACAGGGTATGGCTGGAAAGAGGGAAGTTGACCAGAAGGCCCACTGATCATGGGTCTCACACTTTACAAAGACAAGAAACTCAGATTTTTCAATGTTCTCTCCAAAATGAAGATGCACATATTGTAACTGAGATACACTGACAAAATTAAATGTTTAAAACATAGCACATTTTCTTCTTTTTAAAATTATACCTGGAGCTTCAAGATGTCCATGCCTCTTTCACACCCTGAGAAGCCCTGCATACATTATTCAAAGTTAAGAAATGCTAATTTAACACAATGGGAAGGATAGGACCCAGAGGAGGAATCCTGGTTCTCCCTTCTACATCCTAGATTATGCCCAGTTTTGAGCTTTCTACCAGGCGAATACTATGCAATCCTGATACTGTCATCTACAGAGCTGCAAACATTGAACAAAACTAGTCCTGGTTAGGTAATGCACAGATCTCTTTGTGTTATGATGCTCATAGCTGATTACTTGCTTAGATTTGGCTTGACTTTGGTCTGCCTTTGATCTGATCACTCGATTCCTAATTTTACTACTTGACTTCAGCAAAACTCACTGCTTTTCTTACTAGATCTATGATTAAATTATCCACATTTTTTTAACTTACATCACATCTATGGGTATCAGTTCCTACTTATTCCTTGCCTCACTGTTTCTTAACCCCTGGCTGGCTGTAGTAGTGTGATATTGGACAAAATGGACCAAGAAAGCAGCGCAACTCACTTGCTTATTAAAGTTTCTATAGCAGTGAAAAGTGAAAAGGATTCATGAGAGTATTGAGAAATTCTGGCCAGATCAACATCCAGGTTGATGAAACTGAGTACCTCATGGGAAGCTGGTCCTGGGACTCATGGGTTCTCCCTGCCCATAAGGTGTGATAGAAATAGTTTTAGAAATAGAAGTAGAATCAAGTGATCAGATCAAAGGCAGACTTACCCTACAAGGAATCCTAAAGAGACTCCTTCAAATGAATGAGGTAAAAAGACCTTAGACAGTAACTCTAATTCTCACAAAGAAACAAAGAGCACCAGTAAAGGTAGCTACATAGTTAAATATATATACAAGACAGCATAAGTTTATCCTTGTTAGTAACTTTTTCCTTCTATATGATTTAAAAGACAGATGCAAAAAGCAATAATTATAAAACTGTTGATGGGCTTATAATTCATAAAGATGTATAGTTGTAGGACAATAGTAACATAAAGAAAAGAAGAGAAAAGGAGTGATACTGAAGTAGAAAAAAAATTGGAGAAAATAAATAAAATACAATAAATCCTAACTCTGCTAGTTGTATAATCTTGAGCAATTTTTTTACCCCATCCTGAGTCTCAGTATTCTCCATACAGAGTGTAATATTTACCTTATCCTTAAGTAAAATAATGTTTATTTTACAACCTTGTTGAATGGATTAGTGAAAACAATTTTCTGGAAACATTTTGCACAGTGATTTGCACAGGTGCTCAATAAATGCTAGAACTGCTTCTTCTGAGTAATGGGTACTTGGCAGTTTATTATACTACTTTCTCGACTTTTCTGTATCTTGAAATTTTTTTACAGTAAGAAAAAAATTTTAGTGCCAGCTTCATTCCTTTTATGGTCTTTTCTTTACTTCTTTCTGATTTAACCTATAATTTGATGAATGAGCCTAGAGAAAGAGGAGGTTAACTCTAAATGACTAAGCTATCTCCACAAGGATTTTCTTAGGGGATGCAAGCAGATGAAACATGAATTAGGAAGTTCTCAACTCCACTTTGCACAGAGGTATGTCACATAAATTTAAAATGCAAAAATCCAGATTAACGAAGACAATTGTTTGTCTTTGTCCCCGTCCTCTGGAACAGCCACCAGTGATACACACTTCGTGGTCTCCATGTCTTTGTGTAATCCCCAACCTGGAAGTGTGGGCTTGATCTAACAAGTCACGTCTGATAAATAGAATGCAATAAAGGTGATGGGGTGTCACTTCTGAGATTAAGTTATAAACAACTGTGACTCTGCCTTGATGGTTTTCTTTCTCTCTCTGGCTCTGCTCACTTGCTTGCTCTGGTGAAGCAAATGTACATATTGTGAGCTGCCCTATGGAGTGACCCACAAGCAAGGAACTGTAGGCAGCCTCTGGCCAAAATCCACGTGTGTGAACTTGGAAATGAATCCATTTCCAGTTGACCTGGAGATGACAAGCTCTGCTGACACCTTGATAGTAGAAAGCCTAAACCACAGGACCCAGATAAGCAGCACCAGATGCCTGACCCAGAGACTGAGAGATAATAAATGTTGTTGCTTTAAGCTGCTAAATGTTGGGGTAATTTTTTATACAACAACACACAACTAAGACACCTGTTTCTTGACAAAAGGAATCACCGTAGAATGTCTGTAAAGATCTTCTATGGATTCAAAATATGATAAGCCTTTCCGGAAATCAACTTACACAAAATTTTTTGGAACACTTCTTTTGCAGAAAGCATATTTATATATGCTTTATAGGAGTTATATAAGAGTAAATAGGAGTCACACTGACCACCCAGAACACTCTTATAAAAATTTAAACTTAAAATTTAAGGTTACCTTAAGATTCTCCTTGTCTATTTGTTTTTCCCAATCACTGTTATTGTCCCAGTTCCTCTACACAAAATTAATTTGTTAAAAAGAAGGAGGAGCAAGAAGAGGAGAAGGAGGAGGAAGAGGAAGAGGAGAAAAAAAAGAAGAATAAACAACCAGAGAGGTCATCAAGTTTTCACGGGCCAGAAGAGATTTACAAACCAGACTTTTAAAAATACTTTGCCTGCCAAGAAGATTCACTGAGAAAAGTAATTTCCTACACTGATGGCTATTCTCTACCTGAATCATGAAGACACCTCCTGCATTTTCTGGAACAGTCCCAATTTCAAATCTTCCACTCCACTTTCCCCTAAGTCAACTTGTCCTTGACAAAATCCCATGTGCTGATTTGGGTTTGGAAATAATGGGTCCCTAAAATCCTGAATTGGTCTTGAACTAGGCTTGTGTCATTGGTGAGCACAGTATATCAACTCATCTACTAATTATTCACTGAGATCCTTCGATAGCTTCAGTGCTCTGCTATGACAGTCAAAAGAAGGAGCGGAATGTTACAGAAGCCTATAGCATATTTGGGGAGACTGAACAGCATATATGAAGGTACAGAGCAATCAATGAAATGGCTTCTGGATGTAAGAGGTAACTCAGTAGTTCAGAAAAGGAAGGGATCCTTGAGAACTAAAGAAATCTTAGGAGTTGTCATGGAGGAGGAGGAGGACTTGAGATGGAACAAAGGAAGAGTTGACTTCATTTTTGCTGTTCAGAAGTACAAGGTGGGACACAATGAAATCACAGAACAGTTAAGGAAAGTGAACACATATGGAGGCGTACCTCAAAGGTAGGTTGAATATGAAGAATGTTCCTAGTCCAGTGCTTTGTGTCTGATCATTATAATAATGTTAATCACTCCTATAACGCCTATTACTTGCCAAGCACTATGTTAAGCACTACACACTTACTATCTCATTTATTCTTTTCTTTTTTTTTAGTTTTTATCGGAGTATAGTTGCTTTACAGTATTGTGTTAGTTTCTACTGTACAGCAAAGTGAATCATCATTTACTCTTTATAAATAAGACTTATTATTCTTTACAGACAAGAACACTGAGGGGCCCAGAGAAGTTAAATAACTCACCTGAGGTCACAAGCTAATATGTGGCAGAGCCAAGATTTGTAATAGGGAAGAACAGATCTCACTCCATATTGGATCTGTTTCTTTTACTTTAAACTTTGTTGTCTATTGCTTTTGCTACAAGTTAAGAATGTTGCCTGTAGCCTGAAATATACAGGACAGCCCATTCTCAAAGCTCTTACCTTTAAAAGTGTAACACTTTTCCATTGATATAGAGATTAAAAAGTTGCACAACAGCACATTTGTCTTATTGGAGGTTTACAGGAACATCATGATCTGACCTACATGGACAGCTGCTAGAACAAAGGATTCTGACACCAAGAAGTTTGCAACAACTAACCATGCCCCTCCCCTTTAGTATAAAAGAAGCCTGAGGGCTTCCCTGGTGGCGCAGTGGTTGAGAGTCCGCCTGCTGATGCCGGGGACATGGGTTCGAGCCCTGGCCTGGGAGGATCCCACATGCCGCGGAGCAACTGGGCCCATGAGCCACAACTACTGAGCCTGTGCGTCTGGAGCCGTGCTCCGCAACGAAAGGCTGCAACAGTGAGAGGCCCGCGCACTGCGATGAAGAGTGGCCCCTGCTCGCCACAACTGGAGAAAGCCCTCACACAGAAACGAAGACCCGACACAGCCAAAAATAAATACATAAATTTATTAAAAAATAAATAAATAAAATTTAAAAATAAAAGAAGCCTGAATTCTAACTTGGGTAAGATAGTTCTTTAGGACACTAGTTCATCATCTTCTCTGATGCCTGGCTTTCCAGATAAAGTCACTATTCCTTGCTCCAACAACTTGTCTCTCAACTTATTGGCCTGTTGTGTGGTGAGCAGTACAAGCTTGGACTGATTCAATTCCAGGTATGACTGACACCAAAGCTCAAGCTCCTAGCCATGATGCTATCCTAAAATTGAGTACAGAAAACTGCCCAAGAAACATTAGTTCTGAAACTCTTCTGCAAACTCTTCATAGGTAAGTGGCCCACCTGAGAGTTCCGTCTAATGGGTAGTGAGGACAGATCAGGTGCAGGGGTGCTGCACAGTGTAGGAAGCACATACCCTTCCAGTCTTGGCCACACTACTCTCCAGCTCTGGAACTCCTGCAAAGCCACTGATTCTTATTTTCCCTGTGTGGTCTTTAAGGTCACGGTCACCTCTAAACTCTATGTGCAGTATTTGTTTTGCATGCAAATGGCTTCTCATGACTACACCAAAAATATCCTAACACAATGGTGGGATGTATTGATTTCAAACATCCTTTTTTTGTAGCTCGAGCTACTAACCTACCACCTAATAAACATGCCTTTGTTCTCCTTGGATGTAACAACAAATGCACATAAGTAATTGCACTAAAACTTACGTGTCATCAATTACTACTCCTCGCTTTGGGCTCAAGAAGTGCAAAGCCTCAAGGCAAAATGGAAGCTCTAACTTATTTTGCAAAGAAGGTAAAAGACAAAAGACGTGAATTCTTAAGAAGCTAGAAGGAGGCTTGTTTCTATCACTCCTAACTCAACTCTCAAACCTCACCTGGTGGTGTTCAAAACATTTCTATGAAGGGAAAATATCTCACCATCTACAGAGACTTCAGTATTCTTTTATCCCGAGGAAACTAAAATATTTCCTATTTTTATTAATTGGACATATCTTCACATTAGGTTATTGCTTTTTTCTGTTTTGCTTTGTGTTTCCCTGATTGGCTTATTGAGCTCAGTTTCACATAATCCTTTGAGCAATATCCCCAAAACGGCAGTGTTGTGTTTAACCTAGTTCTATGACAAAGTAAACTGCTTTCCTTCATACTTTAATTGGAAATGTTTTCTTATTGTTCTAATCCCCCATATTCATTTCTGGGATGTTATTCCTCATAAAAGCTCTTTCTCATTACAGAAAATGAGAAGCATAAACAGCGTGGAGCTCCTAATGTAGAGTGATGAGAATGTTCTAGAGTAAATGTGGCTAGATCGCAGCTATGTCTTCTACGTGTCAACATGCATATTGGGAGAAACTGGAATGGGGCTTGAATTTTATTCTCTTCCAGAATTTGGGATCTCATTCACTGCATTCTTCTATTTCAGAATTTGGAATACTGAGGGATACTATTAAGTCAGAAACTGAAGGGTTAGAGATTTTACCCTACTTGCAAGCTAACAAGTAAGGCTGCTATATACAGTTGTATATACATGACAGTGACAGAAGAATACACACCGTTTGGACATAGACAAAACTGTTTATTAATCACAACAAAATCAGCATCCAAAGCAATATCTTGCATCAGTTCCCAAAACCCCCATCCCCACAGAGTGACACAGTGGGGACCAGATGTCACCTAGGCAGTCACTGGGGTGCATCACAAGAGAGAAATCCCCAAATTAGGAAAAACTGATTTATATAGGGCTACTGCTGGCTTGCCCATTCTCCCCTCCAGAGAAATAAAGAGGTTTTATTTTTCCTCTGTAGTGTAAGCAAATCTCTTCAGGGAGAGGAAGAAGATTTTTACTCACCTGGAATGTGTCTAGGGAGGGAGACATTTCCAAGCTTTATTAACTCTAGCTTCCAAGGTCATTTGCTTTGCAAACATCCTTGAACCAATGGTCCAAAAAGTATAGGAAATGCCATAAAAAACTGCCTTCCAAAGCATTTAGGACTGGGGACGGAAAGTGAGTGCTGTCTCCAGAAAGCAGTTTACCCCAGCAAAGCCCACGAGTCTTGGGCCTCCCTCCCAGACCAGCCCCGACCTGCGTGCTCTGGACTCCAGGCTGCCGGTTCACATCCCAACCCTAAATCAGGGAGAAGCTGAATCCCAAAACCTAGTGGACTCTCAGCTGAAAACCAGAAAAGACCCGGCAGAGGGGGGAAAAAAATCCGTAAGACAGAAATCAGAATAATCAAATAATAGGTGGTATTTGGGAGAGAATAGTTTTAGAGAATTTTCTAAGCTGATCTGAATGCCTCATTGCTTTCTTATATGGTATGCATAGGCTTGGACAAGGCAGGGAAGAAACAGATTAAAGTGCCTGTCAGTTTAGACAATATCCCTGGAGTATAGAGATTGCTCAAAGAGCCCTCAGGTTAAGCCAAAGGAGAAATGATATTACCCAAGATGGGTTCAGGGTGGAAGAGAATTTATCCTGTAATGTCCATGTCCACAGACCATGCAGTCTGACTCTTTATTATGTAGACAGACCTGCCAGGAGGAGCTCGCATCAGCAGCCCCCATGATTATAACCAATTAAGACGCTTCATTAGTATATTTCCATTTCTCAGAGTGAAAACCTGGTCTGAAATGGGACAAGCTATCGTTGACAACCCAAGGTACCAATCAGTGTACTGCGTGGAAATATCGTAGTGGTTCTTTGGCGAGAATAGCTCTGAAACTGGGTTATGCTCTCAGCAGCAAATCACCGAGTGTTCCTGAAAAATTGAAAGCATCTTGTCTGGGGAAGAGGCATTACTTCTATTTTCTAGCTAAGGTATTTTCTGGCGTTCTGGGGAGGCAAACAGCCAAGATACAGTCTCTTCAGGCTTTCATTTGCTGAGAAAAATGGCCCTTCCAAATCTGTGATATTTTGGGCACACTAAGCTGAGTGAAATTTGGGGTCATCTAACAGGTTAATGATCCAAATCATTAAACGGGCTACACTAATCTTCCTTCCCACAAGAACAATGTCAGTCATTTGACTTCTAAAAATGAGGACACTAGGAAACAAGTTGAGATGGGAAAAATTGTGGGCAGCTTGTATGCTCTTTAAACAAGTTCAGGTTCAAATTCAAGAGGAAGAAAGTTTACAGGGGTCTTCTCTCTGCACACAAATTATATCTTTAAATATATATACAAATTGTTTTTTTCCTTTGCTTGTGGAATGCTAGTGCTATAAATTGTTAATTGCTTGGTTTATTGTCCACCTCTCTTGTAGTTAAAATATGCTTTATATACTATGATTAAATTAACCTCTCTTTGGAACTTCCCTGGCAGTCCAGTGGTTAAGAATCCATGCTTCCACTGCAGGGGCCATGGGTTCAATCCCTGGTTGGGGAACTAGGATCCTGCTTGCCAAGCAGTGCAGCCAAAAAAAAAATAAAAAATAAATTAAGCTCTCTTTGTAAACCAGCCATTATGCCTTCATTTGTGTATCTTTGCTCCCTAAAATACTGTATTCACAATCTCCTCAAGCTTCTAAACTTTAAGAGTATTTACTTAGCCATTACGTCATTCAAACTCAGATTTTTCCATTTTTAATCTCAAGGATTATTCAATCCTTGAGATCTGGGACAACGTTAAAAGTGCTAGAAACAATGTTTCCAAGTCCTTACCTCTCCCTATTTCCTATGTGTGTTCAAACCAGTAAGTCTGTCTTTTTTTTTAAATAAATTTATTTATTATTGATTTATTATTGGCTGCGTTGTGTCTTCGTGGCTGCATGAGGGCTTCCTCTAGTTGCGGCAAGCTGGGGCTACTCTTTGTTGTGGTGCACAGGCGTCTCATTGCAGTGCTTCTCTTCTTGTGGAGCGTGGGCTCTAGGCGTGCGGGCTTCACTAGATGTGGCACGCGGGCTAAATAGTTGTGGCTCACAGGCTTTGTTGCTCTGCAACATGTGGGATCTTCCTGGACCAGAGCTTGAATCCATGTCCCCTGCATTGGCAGGCGGATTCTTAACCCCTGCGCCGCCAGGAAAGCCCCAAACCATTAACTCTTAAGAAAATACTTCGGGGCTTCCCTGGTGGCGCAGTGGTTGAGAGTCCACCTGCCGATGCAGGGGACACGGGTTCGTGTCCCAGTCCGGGAGGATCCCACATGCCGTGGAGTGGCTGGGCCCGTGAGCCATGGCCGCTGAGCCTGCGCGTCCGGAGCCTGTGCTCCGCAACGGGAGAGGCCACAGCAGTGAGAGGCATGCGTACCGCAAAAAAAAAAAAAACAAAAAAACAAAGAAAATATTTCTTCACGAAAACTAAGGTTTTCCCAGACAAGCTTTGATGGTCGTCTGAGGTGGACAAACCCAGAGGTGCCACAAGCAGGTCAAAGCCCATGTGCCACAACTACTGAGCCCACATGCCACAACTACTGAAGCCCTCGCACCCTAGAGCCCATGCTCCACAGCAAGAAAACCACTGCAATGAGAAACCCGCACGCCACAACAAAGACCCAATGCAGCCAAAAATTAAATAATTAAATAAATAAGTAAAATATATGCATACTTTTTTTTTTTTTTTTTTTTTTTTTTTTTTGCGGTACGCGGGCCTCGCACTGTTGTGGCCTCTCCTGTTGCGGAGCACAGGCTCGGGACGCGCAGGCTCAGCGGCCATGGCTCACGGGCCCAGCCGCTCCGCGGCATGTGGGATCCTCCCAGACCGGGGCAGAAACCCACGTCCCCTGCATCAGCAGGCGGACTCTCAACCACTGCGCCACCAGGGAAGCCCTATCCATACTTTTAAAAATATATATTATTAAAAAAAAAAAAAACCTCATTCCTGTAGTATTTTGGTCTTTGGGGGTTTTATTTTGATTGACTGCTGAAGTGAATCCCCTGGGTTCCAAATAGAGTCCCCCTCGCCTCCATTGTGTAGTAGCAACCAGCTCTCCAACCAGTAGAATCACCTCTTAATCTGCCTCTCTGAAATCAAGACAAAGCCAAGTTTGACTTTCAAGTATCCCCGTTTTGATGATAAATAGGCGCAGGGAATACATGTGACTAATACTAAGTAGAAATCAAAGAAATCAAGCCTAAACTTTGAACAAAAATCTGTATATTCATTGGAAATTCTAGTTGTAACCATTGAGTTGTCTTATTTATTTGATGTTTGGCAAATTCCAGTAACTATCTCTGCAATGAATATGGATACTACATAGGACTTTAGTACTTTGGTGTTATATGGTTTTCTTTTTCTTTTCTTTTTTACATTTGTGAAGTTTATATTTTAGTGTGAAATTCTTGATTTTTTTTTTTTACCCTGAATAACAGAAGAAAGAATGTTAATCTCGGTGGCTTTTGTGATTTGCCATGGAGGTAAGATCTTATAAGAAACCCAATTTTTAAAACAATGTACAACAACAAGGGAATGGATAAACAACAAGGTCCTACTGTATAGCACAAGGACCTATATTCAATACCCTGTGATAAACCATAATGGACAAGAATATGAAAAAGAATATATATATGTATAACTGAGTCACTTTGCCGTACAGCAGAAATTAACACAACATTGTAAATCAACTATTCTTCAATAAAATAAAAAAAAACCAAAGAAACAAAAAACTAAAAACAATGTACAATTTTCATGGAAAAGTGGAAAAAATATGTACAGTTTTCATGATCAAACAAGATTTATCTCAGGAACCCACAGTAGATTTAGCACTCAAACGTTAAGCATTATAACTAGCATTTCATGGTGTTATCTGTTTTTAAAAAATCAAGTCTTGGGAATTCCCTGGTGATCCAATGGTTAGGATCCTCACTCTCACTGCCAAGGGCCTGGGTTCAATCCCTGGTCAGGGAACTAAAATCCCACAAGCTGCGTGGCCTCAAAAAAAAAAAAAAAAAAAGGAGCCAAAAATGACCAGAGAGAGGTCTCAATTTCCAGTTTAACAAGACTGTCTGACTATGTTACCTAGAAAAGCATTTCCTCGTTGGGTACCTGGGCCTCCAAACCCACTGAATCTAAGGTTATGGAGATAGAAAGAGAAAATTCTGAAAGTGAGTTCTAAGGAATAATGAGAGAGGCCATTCTTATGTCTACCCTTTGGTTCTTGGACCCCTGGATTCTGAATATAAGGCAGACACCACCATAGCATGGTCCCTGGGTTAAGGTGTGTACTATTAATACATACAGCACCTCAACTTTCAGTAGAACTTCCCACCATTCTTTCAAGCTAGATGCTGTGGATGGTAAGATGTTCGGGATGTAAGGCCCGAAGATTCTGAGAGCATGAGCCCAGCGTAGCACATCTTTACCATAAACTGTGGTCAGGGTCAATGCTGAATTGGGTACCATGATAACTGATAAAATCTCCTTTCAGTCAACAAATGCTGGGAGAGGCAGTGTGAAAAGGGAAAGTAAATCCATAACTTGAATATGTGTTTATCCATTAGGACCAGATTGCTGCCCCCTCCATGATGAAAGGGGTCTCACGAAATCAGCCTGCACCAGGTACCTGGCTGACCCCTTTGGAATGGACCATGTTAGGAGATCACCCTTGGTGTCTGCCATTGATAGGTTAAGCACTCAAGCCGTGGTGACAGCCAGACCACCTGGGTGGGTGAAGTCCTTGCTGCCATGGTGGTGGTGTACTTTGTCCCACTGAGCAAGCACAGGAGTGACTGGGGAGAGAGGTTGACCGACATGCAGAGTAAGGATCATCTTGTCCCCAGATTATTGAGAAACTCTTCTGCAATGCATGACCTTTGGAGAGCTGCCGTTCGGGTCAAAAATATTTTCATGCTCTGTGCCCACTCAATCAACATGCCTCTCCCCCCAGATTTCTTTGTCCCCAGTCTTTCAGTCTTGTTCCTTGCCAGACAAGCAGACCCGTGCATTGGTTACTGCCTGTAAATTAGGATTGACCCATACCTCAGACTGTTTCTCCTTTCGGGCAAAGTAGACAAGCAAACTTTGTCCATGTGATGTCCTGTCCACTGGGAAAATTTCTCCTCTGCACACTTTCAGGGCCACCTGTAACTGAGGCTGAAAGCAGCGCCGTCTGCATCTGCTGGTAGGCCCAAATGTGAAGCAGTCCTGTGCCTTTTCCTCCTCTGTTAACCATTGCTAGGGAATCCCCATGTGGCCCAAGGTATAAGTTGAGTGAGAGGTAGCAATGTACTAGCCCCAGGCACCACGGGGGTCTGAGCTGCCTTCCAGACCTCCTCCACCTGGTCTTGGATATTCCACTCCCATTTAACATTGGAAGGCTGCTGTACACGTCCAGTTTCATGATTCTGTGGCTCAGATAATATCCAATTCATGATGGATAATTTGGGACACAGAGTTGATCAGAATGCCACAATCAGATAGCCATCCCATCTTTACCAAGACCCAGGAATAAGCCAGGAGCTGCTTCTCAAAGAGGGAACAGTTGTCCAAAGAGACCATGGCTCTACTCTGACACCCTAGGGGCCTGGGCTGTGATGCTTTCCCTGGTCCTACCAGGGGCTCACTGCAACATCCCTGTCTGCCACAGACACTTCCAAAGCCACCAGGTCTGCTGGGTCATAAGGCCCAAGTGACAGGGCATTTTGTACCATAGCCTCGACTTGCTAAAGACTTTTCACTGGGCACCACTCAAAACTGACCCAGCGGACTTCCCTGGTGGTCCAGTGGCTAAGACTCCGAGCTCCCAATGCAGGGGGCCCGGGTTTGATCCCTGGTCAGGGAACTAGATCCCACATGCCGCAGCTAAGAGTTCACATGCCACAACTAAGACCTGGAGCAGCCAAATAAATAAATATTAAAAAAAAAAAAAAACCTGACCCAGCATGTGGGTCAGAGCATCACGCCCAAATGTAATAGATGTTGCCTCCAAAATCAAAAGAGGCCCACAAATCATGGTGCAAAGTTCAAAGTGAAGCAACTTTTCTCCCTCTTTAAGGGGGCTATCTGAACATGCCTCAGTCCCCTGAATGTCCACAAGAACATCCCACTGTCACCAAGCCCCTTGCTGCCTTTAATTCCGATCCTCTGGCATGCGTGTTCTTTACGGTGGCGACCAGGGTCCTGGCTACTGCCCACTCACCAGGTCCAGTTAATATAACTTTATCAATACAGCCGACCAACAAGATGATCAAGTTCCACCTGCACCTTGTTGTGACAGAAACAGAGTGGACATAGCCCTTAGGTAAAACTGTAAAGGCACTAATCTCTCTGCTCCAGGAAGGCTAACTGCTTTGGTGACAGCAATGTACAAAATGTCTGTGATAAATCAATAGTAGAATAATCGTACTGGGTAGTAAGGATGCTAACTTGTGCCAGGAAGATGCCATATCCAGAACCTCACCTGAGATTGACACTACTCCTGAATAAATAACCTACATTCTCCAAGACTCTCTGGCTTTTGTACTGTTTAGATAGGTGAGTTATGTGGAGATATGGTAGAAATGATCCATTCTGTGTTTTTTGAGTTTTTGATTGAGCTAATCATCCCTCCTCCAGGGATGTGGTGTTGCTTTTGATTTACTATCTTGGATTGGAGGTCAGGATGTGGAAGTTCCAGGGGCTTCTATTTGACCCCTTTCTACCTGACAGCACTCACTCCATGGGTCAGGGAGCCAGTATGGGGGTCCTTCAATTTGCCAAGTATATCTGTTATCACTCTACTACCTGGGACAAGGGAAATAAGCACAGGATGGGTCCAGGATCCCACTGGACCCACTTTGCAATGAGTTTGGAACAAGATTTCATCGATCACTGAACCTCTGTAAGTCTCTTCTCAACAGAGGGACCAAAATGACATTTTCAGGCTCCAGAAATTAGCTTCACGTTAGAGGCAGTTATCTGGTAACTCCAGGAAGGTCTGGGCATAAACTTTTTCTACTGTATAATCACCTGCTGAATGACTGCAAGTTTCTCCAAGGAAGGTTTGTGGCCACACTTCTGAGCCCTTCTGCAGTAGGTCTTACATCTTTCTCAATCAAGGGGCTCCAAGCCTTTGGTGTCTTAGATCCGGAAACTGAACAAGAACCAGGTCAGATCTCTGCCCACCTTTTCAAGAATGTTTTTTCTGTTCATCAGGTCAAGCAGTACCTTAGAAGTCCGTCCATCTATTTCACTCCTAAGGATGCCACGATCAATTAGCCACCGTCACAGATCCTTACAGATCAAAACTCCTTATTTCTGGTAAAGAACCCTCGTGGCTTGCTGTATTAATGCACACTCCTTGTCTGTTGCTGCCACTTGGCCTCCACCACTCCCAGATTCCATTATCCCCACTGAAACTCCATTCCTCTACCACTGGGCCTGGGTGGAGGGCAATGTTGCCAGAACCCTACCCAGTAGGAGCTGTGGTCTTTGGGAGAGGAACACTGCCACTGGCAACCACAGTCCCAGGGTAGAGAGAGCCAAGGAACTAACTCCTGCTGGTACTTCCCCCTCACCCAGCCTCAACAATGGAAGTCAAAGGGCAAATGGACCCCAATAGATTCATTCTAGAAAGGGCAGCCTTGTAGGACCAAAACAAGGCAGAGAGGGTAAATAGTGAATTTGGAGAGGAAAACAGACAATATCCAGTACACATGTCAATGTATAAAGAACTTCCTTTTTAACAGCTGCATAGTATTTCATTGTATGACTATACCAGTGAGCTACATGTGTCCAGTCCTCTGCTGATGGATGTTTAGGTTGTTTCCAATCTTGTTATTATAGACAATATGGTTATAGATACTGTACTGTAATGTAATGTAACATATGTAATGAATAATATAACAAGTAACCTTGCACATAGGATTTTTTTTTTTGTGGTAGAATATAGCTGACATAAATTTACGTTTTAAGCGTACAATTCATTGACATTAAGTACACTGACATTATTGTGCAATCATCACCACCATCCATCTCCAGACTGCTTCATTATCCCAAACTGAAACTCTATACATATTAAACAATAACTCCTCATTCCTCCCTCCCCCCCAGGCCCTAGTAACCATTATTCTACTTTCTGTCTCTATGTATTTGACTACCCTAGGTACTTCATATAAGTGGGAGCATATAATATTTGTCCTTTTGTGTCTGGGTCATTTCACTTAGCCATTTATTTATAAGCTACTTATGTCTTATATCACTTATTCCACTGGGCCAAGATTCATCCATGTTATAGCATATATCAGAGTTTCATTCCTTTTTAAGGCTAAACCACATTCCATTGTATGTGTGCACATGTGATATTTTGCATATGTGTTAACATACATGTGATAGAAATGAAATTACTGGATCTAGGGATACATATCATTGTAATTTTTATGTTTATTGCTGAATTGCACCCTCCCCACAACCCACTGAAGAATTTGTACCAATTTGTACTCCCATCAGCAATGTGTAAGAGTATCTAATTCGCATGTCTTTGCCAACACAGTATGTTGACTTTTGGATATTTGCTAATTGGATAGATAAAAGAAACAGAAAAGATAAAAAATGGCATCACTGGGGGCTTCCCTGGTGGCGCAGTGGTTGAGAGTAGATGCAGGGGACACGGGTTCGTGCTCCAGACCAGGAGGATCCCACATACCGCGGAGCGGCTGGGCCCGTGAGCCATGGCCGCTGAGCCTGCGCGTCCAGAGCCTGTGCTCCGCAACGGGAGAGGCCACAGCAGTGAGAGGCCCGCGTACCGCAAAAAAAAAAAAAAAAAAAAGGCATCATTATTATTAGTGTCTCTTATTATCAGTGAAGCTGTGGATTGTATGCTTTAGGTGGGCAGTGGGGGGAACTTTCAAGCACTAAATATTTACTAAATATTAAATAACACCTAAAGGAAATTAGAAGAGAGCAATAAATATTTTAAAAATTCATCTTAGAGAGTAAAGATTTTATATGTTCCATAGCCACCCAGCACTCATTTGCAGGTGGTCTTATAGTTCTATACTCCATCCCAAAAGGACTGGCATGACTCACAGGGTTTTCATGTTGGTCCCTGACGTTCTATCTGGGGGCCTGTCAATGGGGGCAAGTGCCTTCTTGGTGGCCCCCACCAGGGATCCCTCTTTTAGACATCTGACCTTTCTAAGGAAGAGAGAGTCTGCTGCTCCTACCTAAGGCCCTCTGTCTTGATTTCGGTTTCTGGTCTGAAAAGCACACCACAACCAGGTAACTGATGCCAGAACTGACATCAGCCTTCAGGTGAGAGAAGGGGAGTGACTGGCAGCGGCATCTGTCACCCCACTGATCACCAGGGTGATCCTGCTGATCTAGCTGATAAGATGCTATCATCTTTCTCATGGCTGCTCACGAATCCTTCCAAAGCTGTGCACAAACCTAGATGCAAGGGCTTAACAGGGTAACCATGTCTTAGCTGGAATCACAGATAACCCTGGTAGAGCAGTAATTTCATATCTTGTGTTTCCCAAACTTGCTTGATAATAAGAATCACTTGGGACATTTGTTAAAAATCCAGCTCACCAGGCCCCTTCCCTGAAGATTCTGTTTTAGTCGGTCAGAAAGGGTGAGCAGCGTGCCCAGGTCATGTGACTGGTTTAGTGGCAGGGCCAGGATGCCATGATTCCACTCTTCCACACAATTACTAACTATCTACATTTGGGCAAGTCACTTAATAAAAATAATTGCCATTTACAGAGAGCTTTATAGTTTATGAAATGATTTCACACCGTTATTATTTAATTCTTACAACCCTATAAAATTGATAAAATTACTCTCATTTTATAGAGGCTCAAAAAAGTCACGTGATTGGCTGAGGCAGGGGTCACACATTCAAATGCCTCTAGAGACCAGGCAGTTTCATCCGTTTTCTCAATCATTGATTCTTTCTTCAGCCCTCTAGCAAGGAAGCACTCACTTGTTCATCCATTTAAAAAGTATTTACTGAGTACTGATGACTGGTGACACAGGGGTGAACTGTTTAAAATCCCTGCCCTCATGACGCTTGCATTTTAGGAGGGAAAACAAATAGTAAGCACATAAAGAACAAATAAATAAGATCATTTTAGATTATAATAAGTGCTATGAAAGCAATAAAACAGGCCTTTTGAGCAGGGGTGGGGGCAGGGGAGGGTTGCCTAGGGTTTTCCAGTACCGTTGCCATTAGCCTGCATGTGTCTATTGAGCATTTGAAATATGGCTCATCCACATTGAGATGAGTCATAAGTGGAAAATAAACACTGGATTTTGAAGACTTAGTACCAAAAAAAGAATGTAAAATATCTCAATAGTAATTTTTATATTGATTATATGTTGAAAGGATATTTTAGACATATTAGATGAAATAAAATAGATTTTATTAAAATCAAATCAACAAATCAACTTCACCTGTGTCTTTTGACTTTTTTTTTTTTTTTTTTTTTTGGTACACGGGCCTCTCACTGTTGCGGCCTCTCCCATTGCAGAGCACAGGCTCCGGACGCGCAGGCTCAGCGGCCATGGCTCAGGGGCCCAGCCGCTCCGCGGCACGTGGAATCTTCCCGGACCGGGGCACGAACCCGCGTCCCCTGCATCGGCAGGCGGACTCTCAACCACTGTGCCACCAGGGAAGCCTCCATCGTAGGTCTTTTGAATGGTGCTAATATAGATTAAGCAAGGGAAGCCTCTCAGAAGAAGTGATTTTTTTTGGTTTTTTGGGGGTTTTTTAAATAAATTTATTTATTTTATTTATTTTTGGTTGTGTTGGGTCTCCGTTGCTGCGCGTGGGCTTTCTCTAGTTGCTACGAGCGGGAGCTACTCTTTGTTGCTGTGCGCAGGCTTCTTCTCATTGCAGTGGCTTCTCTTATTGCGAAGCACGGGCTCTAAGTGCTCGCGCTTCAGTAGTTGTGGCATGTGGGCTCGGTAGTTGTGGCTCATGGGCTCTAGAGCACAGGCTCAGTAGTTGTGGCGCATGGGCTTAGTTGCTCCGTGGCATGTGGGATTTTCCCAGACCAGGGCCCAACCCCTGTCCCCTGCATTGGCAGGTGGATTCTTAACCACTGCACCTCCAGGGAAGCCCAAGAAGTGATGTTTGAGCTGAGACTTCCGTGACTAGGAGGCATCTGTGAGATCTGAGAGAGGAGTCTCCACAGGGGAAACTGGCAAAGTCCAGATGTGAATCTCTAACAACAGGGCGTGATGGAGTGTAGACAGAAGGAGAGAGTGTGTCCACCACAACCCTTCCAATTCAAAGTGTGAGACACTGTGAAGGACACAAAGGGAGTGGCTGAGTTGTTTTCTACCTGGGTCAGCCTGGTTTAGGTCACACCGTTCCCCACCCTTAAGAGGAGGGAATGCCAGATCAGCCGGACCAACTCAGTCCACTTGCTGAGCAACCAGGCAGCAGCTAGCCACCAAGTCTCCCTCAATCCCATCACGCAGCCAGAAAAGACTTAGTTGATTTTCTTTTGATTCCAGGTCCCACATTCTTTCCACTTAGCCTGTTTTGGGCAGTAGATCCTTTTGAGAATCTAATGAAACCATGGGCCACGTCACCCACCATGACCACTACCACCGCATTGTGCCCACATTAATATTACATATAATTGAAGGGGTCCAGAGGTCCTCCCGACGCCCACCCATGAACACAGATTAAGAAGCTCTGCATTATAGTCAACTCCCTTCTCTACACCAAAACTGTAACATGGAGATGATAACATCAGCTTCCTTAGGTCACTGAAACACTGGGAGGATCAGACAAGGTGATGTTAGTGGAATTGCTGTCCAAATGTAGGACATTACTACTACCTTCAGCCAGGAAGGATTTAAGGGCCTCTAACGGCAGTGCTGATGACTTGAAGGAATTTTTTTTTAACTGAAGACCTAAAAGAGAGAGAGAGAGAGAGATACCAAGAAACGGAAGAGCACAAATATTATAATTTTCAAGTGACATAAGAAATTTTTGGAAATCTATTCTAGACCAGTGGTTCTCAATACTGCCTGCCCATTAGAATTGCTTAGAGAATGTTTAAAAAATTCTGATGAAGTAGCACAACCCCTAAAGAAGGGAATAAGTAATATCTAAAAAATCTACACATGGCTTTTGACCCAGCAATTCCATGTCCAGGACTCTGTCTCAAAGATAAGAGGGTAAATTTCCAAAAGGCGTTTAGCACAAGGCTATTCGTCACTGCACTATTTCCAATAACAAAAGCCTGGAAACAACCCAAATATCCAGAGATGAAAGGATTAGGTACCCAGGACTGATCCCCAGCAGGCTAGTCTCCCAGAAAAGGAGTGGGCCTCCTGTGAGGCTCCCTGCAAGCTGCTGTGGCCCTGTGATCAATTCTGATTGGGTTAGATCCTTGCATCCCCCTCATCCTGATGATGCCAGGGCTGAGGCTGGGACTGGAACTTCCTCAATCCTGAACACTCACAGGGAAAATCCTGCCAAAAGCATGCCATCTCCAAGAGCTGTCACTGCGCAGCTTGGACCCCAGTCCCTGATCACACTGTGCAAGGGCTGGTGATTCTCCCAACCTGATCATCTGGCAGGATCAGACCAGAAACAGGGTGATGCCATACAATATTGCTATGGGCCCATCCTGATGACAGGGGAGGGGCCTATGCTTCCTCCATCTTTTAGCTTAAATGTCCCACAGCACAAGGAAGAGGGAGTCTGGGGCTCAGCTCCACCTGGGATGGATAAGGGGAGACCAATCCTGTGTCCATGAGCTTTCCCTAGTGAATACTGTGCTAATGGGCCTGATATACACGCTACTTGGCCATTTGTCCATTTTTACATTCAACTGGTGCAGTGAGCAGGGCAACTGGCCAGGCGGTCACCATAACTTTCTGGAAGATAATCAACAGATCAGGGATCCACTGGAAGGTAGGATGGACCCTCTTGGGGTAGCATGGCCAGCTTTGGGGATGGTTAATCACTAATTGCTCATGGGAATCCCATGAAGACCTCAGCATGGAGACACAGGGAGTAAGCCTCCTGAAATAGAATTCTTTGTTGTTGTTAACGACCTGGCAGGAGAGTTTCCCAGGTAAGGGTGGCTCCATTGAAAGAAGGCTAAACCAGCACTCTTGATGCTAGTTCAGCCTCCCTGTGATCACTGAAGAATATACACTGTCGGCCTGACCATTTAGTACTCACGATGGAGGGGTGTTAGAGCAAGGCACAGATCACCCTAACGACTGGAACAAGGAGGACCCCCAAATTATACTTGATACCGAGCAGAGCCTTGTGGGGCTCCTGGGCATAAAGCCTTTCTGTGTCCCCCATTTCTTTGATTACAGGAAATAGCCTTCATTCAGCCTCCTTGACCTTCCCTGAGTTCCAACGGGCAGATTCAAGCAGTTGTTAATTGAGGAAGGGAGGGGATGAGAGACCAGGGAGAAACAGTCAAGACAAACAGTATTGCAGCCTTGGGGCAAGGTCCTGGTTCCCCATCAACTGATACACACAACAGTAACTTTGAGTTGTTTTGCAGATATTGAAACCTCCTCCAGGTGGGAGAAGTTAACAATTAAGGACGGTATGCTGCCCACAAGCATGTAGACCCCAGACCAGTTGGAAACTGAAGGTTGAGGATGCTGACTCCTACTTACCTCACCACCAACCCATCAGAAGAATGTCCACGAACTGATCACGCCCTCGAACCATTACTATAAAACTTCTTGCTGTCCTCTCCAAGTTGGGACACATAGTTTTTTGAGGCAGGATCCCGCTGTGTCCCCCTTTGCCTGGCAAAGTAATAAAGCTATCCCTTTCTAATTCACCCAAAACTCTGTCTCCAAGATTCAGTTTGGTACCGGTGTACAGAGAAGCTGTGCTTTCGGCATCATACTCCCTCTCTCTTAGAATAAAATAGTAAACTGGGCAAGCTGAAACAAAATAATCTAACTTTGTACTTTGCCTAGGTCCATTATTTCATTGAGAGTTGCAAGGTAGTGAAAGTCTAATTCTTTTATTCCTTTTTCATTTATTAGAATCTTTCCGTAAAGAACTTTATTTACTCCTTGTGAAATGGAGCAGGACCCTGTGGGGCCCTCCCGGGCTTCATTCAGCCTCCTTGACATTCCCTGAGTTCCAAAGGGCAGATTGAAACAGTTGCTAATCAGGGAAGAGAAGGAATGCAGAAACAAGGGAGGAGCAGCCAAGAAACAACAGTGCAGGCTTGGGTCAGCATCCTGGTTCCTCCCAAGGAATATACATAGCAATACCTTTGAGTTCTTCTGCAGGAACTAGAGCCCCCACCCAGGCGGAGGATGGTAACTTCAGGCTGAGCACAAGATTCCTGGAGCACCACCCTTCTACTTCAGCACCAGCCAATCAGAAGAAAGTCACACACCCTGTAGCCTTCACCCCAAATTTTGCCTTTAAAAACTCTTCCCCAAAAACCATGGGGGAATTTGGGGTTTGAGGGCACAAGCCACTCATTTTCATTGCTTGGTCCTGCAATAAACCTTTCTCTGTCCCAAACTCTGACATTGCAGTTTGTTTGGCCTCACTGTGTGTCGGGCACATGAACGTGTGTTCGGTAACACTTGTATATCTTGAGTTATACACAGGAAAGGCAAGAAAATTCCAGACTTATTCCATATATTTCCTGCTCCAGACCTGGCCCATGCATTTCTCCAAGGAGTTTTGGGTACCTTTTAGTGAGAAATGATGTTTAGAGACTATAATATGGACTTAAGTGTGCCCATTGTTCCTGAGATGGTTTTTTAATAGGCATTTTCCATGAACAGAGTTAAGAAATCTGTATATTTTTAAAAGAGAAAATATAATTTCATTCTGACCGTCCAATCAAATTTAGGGTTAAAGGGGTTTTATTTACCTATCTTGATTTTATGTTTATATCTCTTTTTCTTCTGCTGAAATCTTAGTTCTTTATGATATTAGCATCATCATCAATCTGCTCTATCTTATCTATCCATCAGGATATATCCACTGATCACAAAGAGAGAGGCAACCAGACTTGGTGCCTTCTGATGTGATATAATAGGAAACACATCATCACCTAAGAAATATCCTTGCTAAATATTCCAACCTTAATATGAAGTAGATTAAATTATTGGTTTTCATGAAATACAGGAAACAAGGGAAAAGGAAAGGCCATGTAGATGCAGTCAGCAAAACACAAAATGCTGGAGACTCTCCAGGACAAATGACCAGATTTCTTTAAAAATAAGCTACAAAGAAGAGAAAAAAGAGTGAGGAGGAAACTATAGATTAAAATAAATGTAAGAGGTATATTAACCAAATCCTAATTCAAACAAACTGACTATAAAAGTTGTTTGTTAATAAGACAACTGGGGAAATTTGATAACTGACTGGATATTTGATGACATTAAGGAACTTTATTTATTGTTTTAGATATGATAAAGATATTGTGTTTTACAAATAATTTTAGAGATATATATCAAAATAATCAAGGATGAGTTGATATACTTTGGGGCATTTTCTATAAAACAATCCAATAGTGAGGAGAAGTGGGCCCAAAACAATAAAATCAGAAATGAAAGAGAAGATGTTTCAACTGACACCATAGAAATACAAAGGATCATAACAGATTACTATAAATAATTATACACCAATAAAATGGACAACCTAGAATAAATGAACAAATTCCTAGAAATAGTACAATCTCCAAAGACTGAATCAGGAAGAAATAGAAAATATGAATGGACCATATACCAATAATGAACTTGAATTAGTAATTAAAAAAAAAACAAACTCCCAACAAACAATAGTCCAGGACCAGATGGCTTCATAGGTGAATTCTACCAAACATTTAAAGAAGTGTTAACACCCATCCTTCTCAAACTATTCCAAAAAATTGAAGAGGAATAGTACCTCTGAATTCATTCTATGAGGCCAGCCTCATTCTGATACCAAATCAGATAAAGACAAAAGAAAGAAAGAAAGAAAGAAAACTGCAGGCCAATATCACTGATAAATATAGATGCAAAAATACTCAACAGAATATTAGCAAACCAAATTCAACAGTACATTAAAAGTATCATACATAAAATTCAACATCCATTTATGATACAAACTCTCAACAAAGTGGGTTGAGAGGGAACATACTTTAACATAGTAAAGGCCATATATGACAAGCCTACAGCTAACAGAATACTCAACAGTGAAAAGCTGAAAACATTTCCTCTAGGATCAGGAACAAGACAAGGATGCCCACTCTTGCCACTTTTATTCAACATAGTATTGGAGTCCTAGCCACCACAATCAAACAAGAAAAAGAAATAAAAGGAATCCAAATTGGAAAGGAAGAAGTAAAACTGTCACTGTTTGCAGATGACATGATACCACATATAGAAAATCCTAAGGATGCCACCAAAAAATTGTTAGAACTAATAAATGAATTCAGTAAAGTTGTATGATACAAAATTATCTCAGAAATCTGTTGCACTAACAATGAACTACCAAGAAGAGAAATTAACATAATCCCATTTACAGTTACTTTAAAAAGAATAAAATACCTAAAAATAAATCTAACCAAGCAGTTAAAAGACCTGTACTTCATACTTATAAGACATTGATGAAAGAAAATGAAGACCACACACACAAATGGAAAGATACACTGTGCTCATGGATTAGAAATAATTTTGTTTAAATGACCATACTACCCAAGGCAATCTACAGATTCAACGTAATCCCTATCAAAATACCAATGGCATTTTTCACAGAACTAGAACAAATAATTTTAAAATTTATATGGAAACACAAAAGACTCCAAGTAGCCAAAACAATCTTGAGAAAGAAGAACAGAGCTGGAGGAATACTGCTCCCTGACTGCTCCCTGACTTCAGACTATATTACAAAGTTACAGTAATCAAAACATTATGGTACTGGCACAAAAAACAGACACATAGATCAATAGAACAGGATAGAGAGCCCAGAAATAAAACCACACTTATATCGTTAATTAATCTATGACAATGTACAATGGGAAAAAAGACAACCTCTTCAATAAATGGTGCTGGGAAAACTGGACAGCTACATGCAAAAGAATCAAATTGGAC
Source organism: Hyperoodon ampullatus (assembly GCF_949752795.1). Classification (NCBI taxonomy): domain Eukaryota; kingdom Metazoa; phylum Chordata; class Mammalia; order Artiodactyla; family Ziphiidae; genus Hyperoodon; species Hyperoodon ampullatus. The sequence continues at coordinate 81,636,139 of NC_136923.1, read as the reverse complement.
TACTTTCTCACACCATATATAAAAATTAAACTCAAAGTGGATTAAAAACTTAAATACAAGACCTGAAACCATAAAATTTCTGGAAGAAAACTTAGGCAGTATGCATTTCATATTGATCTTAGCAATATTTTTTGGATCTGTCTCAGGCATGGGGAAAAAGCAAAAGTAAACAAATGGGACTATATCAATGTAAAAAGCTTCTGCAGAGTAAAGGAAACTATCAAAAAAATGAAAAGGCAGCCTACTGAATGAAAGAAGATATTCGCAAACTATATATCTGATAAGGGGTTAATATCCAAAATATACAGAGAACTCACAACTCAACATCAAAATACAGACAACCCCGTTAAAAAATAGGCAGAGGACCTGAATAGACATTTTTCCAAAGAAGACATACAGATGATCAACGGGCACATGAAAAGATGCTCAATATCACCAATCATCAGCAAAATGCAAATAAAAACCCACGAGATATCCCTTCACACCTGTCAGAATGGTCATTATCAAAAAAAACAACAAATAACAAGTTGTTAACAACGATATGATCCAACAATTCCACTTCTGGGTATTTATCCAAAGAAATCAAAAACATTAATTCAGAATGATATGTGCACCCCTATGTTCATTGCAGCACTATTTACAATAACCAAGATATGGAAACAACCTAAGTGTCCATCAATAGATGAATGGATAAGAAAGACATGGTATACACACACACACACACACACGTGGAATATTACTCTGCCATAAAAAAATAATTAAATCTTGCCATTTGTGGCAACATGGATGAACCTTGAGAGTGCTATGCTAACTGAAATAAGTCAGACAGAGAAGGACAAATACTGTATGATTTCACTTATATATAGAATCTAAAGAACAAAACAAGCAAATGAAACAAAACAAAACAGAAACAGACTCATAGAGAACAAACAGGTTGTTGTCAGAGGGAGGGGCATGGGGGGATGAGTGAAATAGTTGAGGAAGATTAAGAGATACAAACTTCTAGTTACAAAATAAATACAGTAAGTCATGGGGATGTAATGTACTGCAGAGGGAATATAGTCAATAATATTGTAATAACTTCATATGGTGACAGATGGTAAGTAGACTTATCATGGTGATCATTTTGTAATGTATAAAAATATCAAGTCACTGTGTTGCACACCTAAACTAATATAATATTGTAAGTCAATTACACTTCAATAAAAAAATAAATTAAATAAATTAAATTAAATAATAAAATTAATTTTATTTATTTATTTATTTTATTTATTATTACAGCGGGCTTGTGCCCTTCACAAACTGTATCCCAACCTGGGGGAAATTTGATGAGGAGTTTTATAGCAATGGTTCAAGGGCAGGATTGCTGATAAGGATCAGGGTGTGTGCAGGGACTGCATTCCTTTAATCTGGCCTCAGGTGATCTCCTGATGAGCTTCTGTGTTTCCTTCAATCTGGCCTCAGACGATCTCCTGATATTCTCTGAAGAATGCTTCATCAAGTAGTCAACATCTTCCATTTGTTGGGAGTTTTAGTTCTGCAGAAGAGCTCAAAGATATTGTTATGTGTATCCCTTAAGGTGGAACTAAGGTCCTGCCCCAAGACTGCACTCTTGTTTCTTGGCTGCCTCCCTCCTTGTCTCTGCATCCCCCCCTTCCCTGATTAGCCACTGTTTGAACCTGCCCTTTGGAGCTCAGAGAAGTTCATGGGGGCTAAAGCCTATTCCCTACAAACAAGAGACGGGGGACACAGACAGGCTTCCGTGCCCGGGAGCCCCACAGGGTCCTGCTTGGTTTCACTAGGAGCCAGTTAGCAAACCCAGATGGGTTTCACATGGACCAACCCTTTTTTCCCCTCGTATTTTTATAAGTTTTCACCTCCCTGATTCTACGGAGCCCCCAGTCACCCTCCCCTGTATCCTCTCATTCTCTCTTTAAAATGCCCAGTCACCTCTGTTTAAGTCAAAGTTGAGTTCAGTTGACACTAGACCCTTTTCCTTATTGTCATAGTAGATTCCTAACTAAAATCTGCCCTGACCACTTTAGCTAGTGTCCAGCTTTGTCTATTAGCTGTCACCAAAAACGGGTTGAGCAGAGAAGAGCCTACAAGGGGCTGACAATCAAATAACAGACAGGGCCCACATACAATAAATACAAACACAGCTTCCAGAGTGACAAAAAAGGAGGTCAGAGATTTGCAGCAGAATTATAGTATTTGATCAAGGAAGTCTTTTGGAAAGGAGAAATTTTGAGAAAGCAGTGAAAGGGTATTTACAGTTTAGAAAAGAGCCAAAGGTCACATCTGCCTGAAGTAGTCTTGTTAGGGTTGGAAATCAACAGTGGGGTGTGGACATTGTTTGAGGGACAAGTGTAGTGAGAGTGGAGGGGTGAGGATCACAAAGGAACAAGGGAGCATCGGGAGTAATCTAGATGGTTAGAGAGTCTGTAACCCAGGGAAACACCTGCTTTGGGTTGTCACAGAGCATATCACAGTGGCCGCCATCTTTAGCTGCAATGGCCTCTTCTCCGACTTGGCTGAAGAAAGGCTCTCTCCAGCACAACAGGGTGACTGTGTGCAAACCAGAAAAGGCTTTTCTGCCTCAGGCAGAGACACTTACACGGAGTGAGGGGAAGGGAGGAGTTTAAAAATACTGAATTAGCATAACAGGGCTCATCCACATGCAGCCTCTGTGCTGAGACCCTTGGAACACAAAGGACCTTAGTCACTTTGAGGGTTGGGGTGGAGGTAGAGATTCACTTTGTTTTCTTTTAGCTTTCAGGGGGTTTTGTTATCTTTGCTTTGGATTTGGGGTGTTGTTGTTGTTGTTGTTGTTTGCTCCTCTCCTAATTTGTCTGGCTAAGGCCACAGCCTGAAAACCTTGAGTTTCTCCCAGACGTGATAGCACAGGCTGCACTTATCTACAAACACTCCTCCAAGCGCTTTCATAAGTCCCTGAGTCCTTCCGATCAATTTACTTCTGAAGTATCTCTAAACGCATTAAGAGGGTTACTTCATTTCTAGAGATTTCCTAATTCAAATCTCCAACAACTCTCACTGTAACCACCAACTGCAGAAGTTTCTTCATTGTTTCTAGCTCTCCTCTCCAGCTCAATCCAATATGTCGTGGACCTTTCATCAGAATCACCTAAGACAGATCTGATCTTATCACATTCCCACGGAAAAACCCTCAGGGTCTCCCCATTTCTTAACTGATAAAGTCCAAACCCTCAGCACAGAGGCACAGTCTGTCCCAAGATCTTCTGCCTCCTTCCCTCTCTGGCCAGAATCCCTCTCCTGGCTTTGAGATACCAGAGAGTTGCCATTTTTCAATGGTGCCCAGCATTTTCGTTTCTCCATGCCTTTGTTTGTATGGTTCCCTCTGCTCTAATGCCTTCATCCTTATACCCCCATGTCTGACCAGCACTCTTTATATACCTTCAACTCCAGCTTAACTGTCCCTTCCTCTGGGAACCACAGCAACGTTTACAGGCAAAATGAATCCTTCCCATCTGAATCCATCTGCTCCCCAAACCCAATCCCCCTACTGTAAATTCTCATTGCTTTGGTCTTTACTGAACACTGTAAAAATATCATTTGCTTAAATAGTCTTTTATGAGATTATAAAATCCTCAAAGGTAGAAATGAAGTTACACACATAATTTGACACATAATGATGTACTGCCTCAAACTGTTCCCCTTTTTCTCATGTCTTCTTCCATATTAGAATGTAAATTTCTTGAGGAGTTAAATCCGTCTCTTCCTCCTTCACTTTTCGAACCCTTACTCTTGTGATGAACCTAATTTATCCTTTTATCTGTAAAAGGATAGATTAGATCACCTACTGGGTTGTATCTTGATGTAACATTTGGTAATTCTGAGAGCAAACAGGAGGAACCCAAGAAATACATCATACTGATTACACAAGGGCTGCTTAGGTGGTATTTATACTTAGGAATTGAATAGTAATTACCTTTTTTAAGTAGGAAAGAGGCATAGAATCAATGAAGATCCTCCTCCTGCATGCTCCTGGTTATTGATGATTTACTACGTGCCCGACACTAATCTAGACACTGGGGATACAGCAGAAAATGAAACAAAACCACACAAAGGCCTTGCCGTCTGTGGAGCTTGCAATCCAGGTGGGGAGACAGAAAACAAAGACGTACATGGTACCGTCAAGGGGCAACGATTCTATGAACAAAAATACCACACTCCCACTGTTAACAGTAACAACGATGATATAAACCTGGTGACGAGCTACAGAGCGGTGTAAGGCAGTGATGTTTAGGAATGACAATCAGAGAAGGCTCTCAAAGGGGCTGCTAACGTGTGCAGGAAACACTGCTGTGGGTCCCCAAGACTATCCTCACCGCTGTCTTAGGAGGAAGACACTACAGTATGGTTACAGCCCAGAGCTTTGCCAAGAATGGGGCAGACAGGATTGTTTACCTGATAAAGGGAAAACACTTAAGAAGGTCAGTGGAGAAACACATAAATGCGTAAACAAATTATGGTATAGTCATCATCTGTTCCAAAAGAGAACCTCTTATTTTATCTCTCATCATAAATGGTGGTTTGAAGATGTTTTTTAAACCTGGAGAATCTCTGACTCAGTAAAATATGAGCCACAAACTATACATACGTATGATCTCATCTGAATTAAAGTTATAATTACGTACGTGTGTGCACAGAAAGTATACTAGAAGGAACATCACAAAATAGTAATAGTGTCTCCAGCTGGTAGAATTACAGGTGGATTTTATTTTCCTCCTTATCCTTTTTAATATTTTTAACAGTTTCTACCTCAAGCATGTCTCACTTATACTTTTTCATTTTACTTTTTTTTTAACTTGTGCTAAGACGCTTGAGATACAACATTTTAACAAATAAGTGTACAATGCAATATTGTTAACTACAGGCACAATGTTTCATTTTACTTTTAATTTTCATTTTAAAAATGATATGTGTGCATTAAAAATACTTCAAATAAACCAAAAAAATAAAAATAAAATAGCAGAGATGTGCAGAAGGTAAAAAATAAACATCTGCCCTGCCCTTACCCGCTGGTTTCTCTCCTCAGAGCTTTCACACTAACAGTATCTTTCAACAGCCTTTTCCGTAGCCTTAGAAAATATTTTATGCAGGTCCAAACGTATACATATATTCTTTTTCCCCCACAACTGGAATTATAATATATATACCATTATATAAGCTATTCTTTTGTTATTGATTTAGAAAGCCTTAAATACATTCCTATGTCACAACATAAAGAGATGCCTCATTCTTTTTTCAACCACTGAGTAGAATTCTTTTTTTTGGTGTCCTATATTTTACCTAAATGGATTGTTGCCAGTGCTTTGCTATTGCAAATAGAGCTGCAAACAGCAACTGCCTGCGGTTCAAGGGTGTCTCCAGCCAGCAGGGTTATCTGATGTTCGGGGCATCCGAAGACAGACCAGCTCAGGGGTGGCCCACTGACCTGGCTTTGCAGAGGCTGAAGTGTCTTCTGCACTCATTTCTAGGTTAAGAGATTATTTCTCAGAGCCCTTCAGCTCTAGAGTCATTTCTGAGATGGGCTGGAGGGTCTGCTGCCGTCAGGAGCAACACACACACACACACACACACACACACACACACCCCTGGCAGTACTCTCTCCTGGTTTGCCCTGGGCACAGGCCCTGTCTTCTCTGAGTCCCCTGTTTGCCTCCTTTCTTCCCATCTTTAGGCTGAAACCACCCACCAGGTTGGCCTTCACTTTCAGACTCGAAGACCCACACTCTGGGGTTTGGGGTCTGGCTTTTCGGGCAGCCATGGAGGAGCCAGATCACCCAACGCAGATGCATGGGGAGTCCCGATGGGGTGAACCCTAAGCAGTAAGAAAAGAGAGATGAGTAGATGGGAAAAAAAACTCCCCCAACTTTGTCTCTTCTGCAGACAACTAGGAGGCCCAGTTCTTCCCTCAGCTCCTCCTGAGACGTCCTACCTGAACTGCCCACCCAGCCAGCCACCAGCTGAGTCCTTTTGTACTTTGTTGGGAAACAGCAGCCAGTGAGGAACCACTGTGTTGCTTCACAATTTTCCTGGCCTTGCCTTCTCTTTATTCCTCACCCGCAAGTCCTGGGACCTGCCAAATAAAGTGTCAGCACTTTATTTTTGCCTCAGGCTGCTTTCTAGAGGACCTAGGCTAAGATATACATTAAAAGAAAAAACAAGCCTTTTTTTTTTTTTTTTAAATAAAACCACTGCCCTATAAGGTGGTTTTAGGAAGAATTCTCAGAAATAGATAAGGTCCCGTGTGTGTGTGTGTGCGTGTATGTGTGTGTTTGTGTGAGCGTGCACATGTGCGCCCATACACACATATGAGTGTAAGACAAACTTTAATACCTCTTTTTCATTAAAAAGTAATAAATTCTAGTCATCACTGTTTAAGCAATAAAAGAATCAAGGCTGCAAAAAAAAAATCCACAAACATATCTTTTCTTATGCAGACATATGTGTTATTATATACATATTTAATTTGGTGCATGTTGTGAATTACCCAGAGGATAAATTTCTAAAAGTGAAAATACTGGGTCAAGAGATATATGCATTTTTTTATTGTGATAGGTGTTATTAAATTGCTCTTTAAAATTTTTACATAATTAGGGCTTCCCTGGTGGCACAGTGGTTAAGAATCCACCTGCCAATGCAGGGGACACGGGTTCGAACCTTGGTCCGGGAAGATCCCACATGCCTCAGAGCAACGAAGCCTGTGCACCACAACTACTGTGCCTGCACTCTAGAGCCCGCGAGCCACAACTACTGAGCCCACGCGCTGCAACTACTGAAGCCTGCACGCCTAGAGCCCGTGCTCCGCAACAAGAGAAGCCACCACAATGAGAAGCCTGCACACCGCAGGGAAGAGTAGCCCCCACTCACCACAACTAGAGAAAGCCTGCATGCAGCAACAAAGACCCAACGCAGCCAAAAATAAATGATAATAAAATAAATATTTTTAAAAATCTTAAAAGAGAAAAATTTTCACATAATTAGCTCTTCACCGTAGTGGATTACTCTTTCCCCAAATCCCTCGCCTATATTGAGTCTTATCAAAATTTTAATCAATTGGGTGGTTTTGACAATTCCTACTGGCATTTTTATTAGGTCTCTATTACCGTGTAGATTAATTTAGGATTGACGCTGTGATAATTGCTATCTAAGAGCAGAGTATGTACATTTTTAATATCTTCAGTAGAATTGTAAGGTTGTCTTCATATAGGATAGGTATTTTCTGTTATGGTAGTTAGGTCTGTTAGACTACAGGGGATCATTCCTTCCATTACACTTTCTAAATATTTTCTATTTGTACATATTAATTTGGAAACCAGCTACTATTCTGAATGTTCCTATTGCTTCTAGAAATGTTTCAGTTGATTCTCTTGGAATAAAGCTATATTATCTACTAATAATGATAATTTTGCCTCCTCTATTCCAAAACAGAACCTTATTTTATCAGTCATTAATTAACTAATTCAACAAATAATGGAGTTTCTATTGTATGCCCAGTGCTGGACTAGGCTATGAATCTAAAATGTTTGGATACTATTTTCAGAACTGTGTTCACTATAGCGTGCAATAATACACTTTCTGGTCTTTTTCATTTAATTTTCATAGAATAAGTAGTGTTTTTGTGCTTCACTATTAAATGTGAAATGGTATTTGCTTTGAAATATACACATTTTTATCAAGTGGAGGATATATTAATATATACCTATCTATTATGAGAATTTTTATTAAAAATACATGTTGAATTTTGTCAAATGCCTTTTTAGCATTTATTAGAATGATCACAATATGTTTCTTAACCAACTAGTATGGCTGATTATATAATATTAATCCCATTTTACAATTATTTTTGCATTTCTTCTCTGTTGAAATGTGCTGCTAGATTCTACTTACCAATATTTCAAGTCCCGTTGTAATTTTAATGTAGTAATTTATTCTATGTGCTAATATTTTGTGCAGGATCTTAGCATAAGTGAGATCTGTCTGTAGTTTTTAAAATGACTTAAATGATAAGAAAAGCATGCACTCCCTGGGAGTAAAAAACACATCAGTTTCGTATTCTTGTGTCTGCAGAATCCCAATGTGAGAAGGAAACAAGAACAGCAGGAGAAGGTTCACACCCTCTACCTGAAGTCTTGGCTTGGTGTTGCTCTATGAGATTATCCATGAACCTGAATGCAGTAAAATAGCCTCACCTTTGATTTGCCAAGATGTAAGGGCTAATCACCAAGCAGTAATGCACACAGCGTAAAGCTTGACAGCTTATGTTTGTAGTCAACCAGACCTGGGTTCAAGTCCTGACTTTGTCATTTCAGGCTCTGTGACCTTGGAAAAGCCCTTAACGTTTCTTGTTCTACAAAATGGGAACTATCACTCCAGCCAATTTATAGGGCTGTGATGAAGATGAAATATGGTAAAGCACATACAGTGGTTAACATAGCACTCGGTGTGTTGATATGCTTGACTAATTTAGCTATTAATAACGATTAATAAATGGTTATTGCTATTCTTCTACATAATCATCTAAAGGAAGTTTAAAGAGTTCTGAAATCCACATGCTATAGGTACCCTGACACCGAAACACTTATGCCCTCATCCTCTGACCCACCTTGGTTAACCGTATCTCAAGGAGCAGGTCACAAATTCAGTACTAAGGCATTCTGACTCAGAAAGTTTCCAAATTTATAGAACATTGTCCTTTGCTATGCTCTACGATAACATCTTTCTCTGTCAGAAATTGAAGCGCTTTTGACACAACACTACACAGAAAAACAAGGTGATTAAATCAATAAATGTTTGAAACACACACACAGCTTTTCTGCCTAAATTAACTATGAGATTACTTCATGCCTACAAGTGGCAATTGAGTTGACATGGGGTATGGATTTGGCAATGGTCATAGCTGACATCATAGTCAGTTTCAGCTAATCAGGCTGTTCTTCAAGGGACTAAAACAAAAATGGAGTCCTTTCTGAATCTTCAGATACTTGTCTTTAATCACTGACACACCTTGCTTAGTGAATTCCACAGATGTCAGTAAAGCTTAGAAATGTTATTTCTCTCTTCCTAGCTGACCCTGAAAAGAACCTATCAGAGTGGCCACTTACATATGGTTTTCTAGAAACACAATTGAAGTTCTAGGTCTGGGCTCCACTGAAGTGGCCAAAAGCAAGGTTTCAAAAAAGAAAGGAGGTGGAGGAGATGGGGGTGCGGCGGGTGATTCACACTCTTAATTTCCTACTCCCTGAATGCACTAGTCTCTACCTGTAGCTGCAGCCAGTCTTGAACCATAGAGACCATCAGGTTTATATAAATACAGCTGCAGAAACTAGGGATTCTGAGCATCTGACCAAATGATGATAAATTCTCTGAAAATAATTTTTAAGGCCTGCATAGACCATTGCATTGGGTATGTTTAATGGGATGGCCCCAGGTCAATCCAAGTCTTTTATGAAACAGCTCCTGGCACGACTTAGGACTGCTCATTTCTATCCTGTCTTGCATTAGAATAATCAAATTATATATAAGCTACTGAAATGAATGCATATGCACTAGGATACTCTAAACAGAATTGGTAAAGTGGCAAAATTCTCCCTCCTTATATTCATCTGCTGTGCTAAGAATGTAGCCAAAGGTCCCATGCTGACCAGACACAAGGGTTCTTGTATCAAGTAAATGTGTAACAGAGGGAAACAAAGACAGCTCCAAAGTACAAAGGATTTCTTGTTTAAACATAAAAAAACACAAAATTTTCTAAGCAAAATTACAGTGAAAAATTAAGTATGCTGTATATATATGTATATATATATACATATATACACTAAAGTATATTTGTATAAATGGTGTTTTTATAAACAAAAGACAGGAAGGCAATAAAATAAAACATTAATAGTGAATTGTGATATGATGGGTAGTTTGGGTTATTTTCTTCAAACTTTAGCATTCTACAATTCAAGTTTTCTACAAGGAATCTGTATTACTTTTATAAACAGAAACATATACAAAAAGAAAGTACGAATTTTTTTAAACTTAGATTTGTAATGCAAACAGCTGGAACCAGCACATATTTAAAAGGAAACTCTTATACACTGTTGGTGGGAATGTAAATTGGTGCAGCCACTATGGAAGATGGTCTGGAGCTTCCTCAAAAAATCAAAAATAGAACTACCATATGATCCAGCAATCCCACTTCTGGGTATTTATCCAAAGAATACAAAAATACTAATTTGAAAAGATATATGCACCCCTATATTCATAGCAGCATTATTTACAATAGCTAAGATAGGGAAACAACCTAAGTGTCATTGACAGATGAATGGATAAAGAAGCTGGTATATATGTATAATGGAATATTACTCAGACAATAAAAAGATGAAATCTTGCCATTTGCACACAACATGGATGAAACCACAGGGCGTTATGCTAAGTGAAATAAGTCAGATAGAGAAAGACAAATACTGTATGATTTCACCCATATGTGGAATATAAACAAACAAACAAAAAACAAAATAAATGAACAAACCAAACAAACACGTAGATACAGGAATAGAGTAGCGGTTACAAGATGGGAAGGGGTACAGTGGGGAGGAGCGGGGGAGGGCCAAGTGGGTAAAGTTGACCAGTGGTATGGTGACAGATGGAAACTAAATTTTTGGTGGTAAGCATGCCAGAGGGTATACAGAAGTGGAACTACAATGTTGTACACATGAAACTTATGTAATGTTATAAACCAATGTTACTGCAATAAAAATTTTAAAAATAAATAAAATTTTAAAATAAACACAGACTTAAAATTAACACTCCCTGCTGAGCAGATCTGACCCTGATCCTAGGCCATCTCTGCATCCTGTCTGGGATGGGGCAGAGGCTTTTGCTGAGAGATACTGGGAAGTCTGCTGTAGCTGGTGGTTCCAGTCACCCTCCTAGTCCTGGGACAAAATACAGGAGAATACAGGTGTTCCTGTTTGGTGGTCAGAGAACACTCAAGTTGAAAGCGATGACATGTCAGCTCTATTGAAAGAACACAGAGTCACACCTCCTGAGCTGTCTCATTCTGCAATTAATGATGATGTGCCATTAGAAGCCAGCCTCACAATTATGAAATAAAGCAAAGATGCTGAAAACAAAACAAAGTTTATCATCTACAACAAAGAAAAAGAGCTGATAGAATCATGGACCACACTCCTAACTCTTCTGATACTAGAGATATGAAAAAATACTGCTCAGCTGGAAGACAGGAAGCAGCCTGTTACTATGCAAAGAAAAGGGGAAACTGCAAAAAAAGGATGAGAGAAGAAGGCACATGGATGAAAACTTATATTCGTGGTCAGAAAGAGCAGGAACTGGTGTAATACTTGACATTCAGGGAAGCGTTTGCCTCCTCTGAGGCAATGGTTGGATATTTTGAGGAAATATGAAAAACGCATTTTTTCATATTTGTAACTGGACCAACGAAGGAAGGAATATTTGCATGTGGAAGGAGATGGACACTGACCAGTCTGCAGCATAGCCTGGCTCTCACGTACTGCCTACCAGAGAACTCACCACTGACAGTTGGGAAGAAAAGGCATATTCGTTTTTATCAATGAACTCAGAAAAATAGTACTGAAAAATCTAGGAGTTGCAAAAGAGGTTTGTCCAAGTGCTCATAGTGTCCACTGTAGTACTTAAAGAAGCTGCCCTCAACAGCCAAGTTGCCTGGGAACTGACCACCCCAGAGAAAGCCTACTGACTTGGTATTTCAGTCAAATCATCCGGGAGCAGAAACAAGAGATCACCAAAGTGTGCACATCTCCAGTCTATAAGTATAGTCTACAGTATGTCAAAATATCCCAAATTGTCTTTGCCAGTCTCTTTTTCTTAGCTGTTCTTAGGCATGAATTTTCACCCACACAGCTCATGCCATTCCCTTGGAAGGAATTCACTAAGATTTTCATTGTATATTCATTATACTTGGGTGCACACTGAGTCAACATTTATTAGATGTCTCTGCATTTGATGATTTCAATAGATTTTTTTAGCATTTAAGAAACAAATGTCTTTTTTTATGAATTTTTTTTTTTTTTTTTGTCTGTGCTCGGTCTTCGTTGCTGCGCATGGGCTTTCTCTAGTTGTGGCGAGCGGGGGCTACTCTTCGTTGCGGTGCGCGGCCTTCTCATTGCAGTGGCTTCTCTTGTTGCAGGGCACAGGCTCTAGGTGTGCAGGCTCCAGTAGTTGCAGCACGCGGGCTCAGTAGTTGTGGTGCACAGGCTTAGTTGCTCCACGGCACGTGGGATCTTCCCGGACCAGGGCTCAAACCCGTGTCCCCTGCAGATTCTTAACCACTGCGCCACCAGGGAAGTCCCAACAAATGTCTTTAAATTAAAAACTTATTTTCCTAGTCTGTCCTATTCTAGCCATTAAAGCTTGCCCCTAAAGGATTATAGTCTTTTCCTTCTTCGGGTTTTGATGGCTTCTGTACCCCTCTTATGAAATATTGTATTTTACCTTTTATTATTGTTTGTAGTTATTTCCTTCATCTGGGTGAAAGCCATTTAAGGCAAGATTTGTCTTATTTGTCTTTGTATGATCTCTAACACTTAACAAGTGGTAGGAACGCTGGAAATATGTGTTGAGCTGAATTAAATATAATTACTTGGCATAAATGACAGGAGTTGTACTGTCCTAGATAATTGGTACAAAATATCCAAAATTGCATTCATTATATCGCTCAAATCCATCACTCAAAAGCCTGCTTATTGCCCTGAATTTCAGATAATGAATGTCACCAACCATGTCTCAGATGCCCATCACCTCATGAATTCTCCCCTTTTGCAGTCTCTCCCCTCTCTTCTCTGTCTGACTATAGGTCCATTATTTCATAACAGTCTCTGTTTAAGCCGCTCCTGATTTCTCTTATTCCCATCTGGCAAATCCTTCTCACCACTGCCAAGGTAACCTTCCTAACCCAGGTAAAATCTTATTTTTCTTCCTCAAAAACCTCAAAGCACTCTCAGGTACCCAAAACCTAAATGGCTTCTCCCGACGCCCTCTACTCTGATCTCAAGCCAGGCCTAAATTTCCAGCTTTCAGCTCCACAAGGCCCACACTCTGGCCACCTGGGTCAGTGACCTGCTCCCAAAATTTTACACACTTTCTTCACTCTCTGTTGCCTAATTATTTCCCTAAAATTTCAAAAATTCTTATGAAGCTCAGATTTATGCAGACTCAAGTTTAACAGAAACAGGTAAAAGGGAGGTACCTGAAACTTCTTTAGCTATTAGAGGTCACGCATTTCTTTTGCAATAAGAGGGCAGAAGAACTGAAGCTATAAGCAGAGACACTCAACATCATCCCTACAACATATACCCTATGGGTGTCAAACTCCTGGAAAGCAAAAAGGTGATGATACATTTTGACTCTGGAAGGGAAGGGCTTTTTGTCTGTTTTGTTCCCTGATCTCCCAAGAGCCTCAAGCAGTGCCTACCACATAGTAGAAACTAAATAAATACCTGTTGAATGAGGAAATATATCAGGAGGCATATTCAGTATGGAAGAAATTGAGGACAAAGAGGCATTTCGTGTGCTCCCAGTCTGTACCTGGCAGTGCACGGACAATGGGGATGGAAATGGGCAAAGGAAGCCAGGCCCTGCCCACGAAGAGCTTATAGCCCAGAGAAGGCGACCAGCACAGGGGGACTATTCAGAATAACTCAGGTGGGGAGTTTTAATGTTAGACTGTGGTCTCCCCAACCATCAGAGAAGAAAGTTGACTAAACCCTCTCCAGTCCCTGGGCCCTTCTTGTCTGAAATATGCCGTTGACATTTCCCACATGAAAGTTCCAAGAGGCGCAGGGCTGTGGCCTCTCACCTTTGTATTCCTTGCAGTAGCCAGTACCATTCCTTGCAACTAATTGTTGCTTATTATCTTTTTTTAAATTGAACTGATTGCAATTGTCTAATTTTAAAAACAGAAATAAAATTAGAGATAAAGAAGAAAACCTCTCTGCACGTTATAGTAAAAATATATAAATTGGGAGATCGGGATTGACATATACACACTACTATATATAAAATAGACAACTAATAAGGACCTACTGTATAGCACAGGGAACTCTACTCAATACTCTGTAATCGCCTATATGGGAAAAGAATCTAAAAAAGAGTGGATATATGTATATGTATAACTGATTCACTTTGCTGAACACCTGAAACTAACACAACATTGTAAATCAACTATACTCCAATAAAAATTTTTTTAAAAATCATCACACACACACACAAAAGAATAGGATGTCACCAATAAATAGATCTCAATGTATGATGTGAGGCAACACAGAACAGAAAAGGCAGAAAACCTTGCACATTCAGAAAATGAATAGCTTCTTTGGGGAAATTGCTTAGCAACTTTGTCTTGACCTCCTCAAAAATAATGAGAATAATCGAACTAATTCACAGGGTTGAGAGAAACTAATCAGATAATGGACGTGAACTTGCTCTCTAAGTATGAAAACGTTCACAAACATTAGTTAATACTATTACCACTGATCAGTTCCCCGTGTGTGGCTGCAGATCCCTCGCACCTCTGCTGCCTTCTTCCCTAAACTAGTTAGTCAACTGGGTAGAGTATGGAAGAATTTTGTCTTATATCCACTAACCTCCTTAGATTTAAACTATTGGCTGTCTCACATTTAGAATTCAACAGGTAGCTAAAATCTGGTTTACTGCTGTTGGAAATGTTTATTGATTAATGAATGTGGGGAAAGAATATAAGAAAGTCAGGAGAGATTAAAAAAAAGTATGCATACTTTTGGTTCAATATGATATACCAAAAATAAGAGACTCATTCAAAGAAGGAAAAAATATGTTCACAAAGATATTTATTGCAACATTAACTTACAACAGTGGAAAAGAATGACTTTCGTCTCCAGCTGTAGCAGAGCTCTAAAGGCCCTGCTGTCCTCTAACCTCAGGATGACTGCTTTTGGTAAAGCAAACTGTATAATGAGGTTCTTGAGCTCACCCCCCAGTGCAGTTGACCCTCAAACAACACAGGTTTGAACTGCATGGGTCCACTTATATGCAGATTTTTTTCAATAGTAAATACTATAGTACTACCGATCCAAGGTTGGTTGAATCCGAGGATGAAGAGGAAGCTCGGATACAGAGGGCTCACTGTAAAGTTACACTCGGATTTTGGACTACGGGGCATCAGTGCCCCTAACATGCTCATTGTTCAAGGGTCAACTGTATTTTGAATTCAGTAGGTTTGGTTCAATGCCTAGAAATTTGCATTGAGCACCAATGGTGTAGGCAATGGCTGTGGTACCATCATTTAATGGACATTTTATAAAAGATAATGTAGCAATAGAAAAACATTATAATAAACTAGGAGGTTAAGGAAAAGCAGAATCAGGGACTTCTCTGGTGGTCCAGTGGATAAGACTCCACGCTCCCAATGCCGAAGGCCCGGGTTCGATTCTTGGTCAGGGAATTAGATCTCGCATGCATGCTGCAACTAAGAGTCCGTGTGCTGCAACTAAGAGTCCGCGTGCCGCAACTAAGCCCTGGCGCAGCCTAAATAAATAAATATTAAAAAAAGAAAAAGCAGAATCAAAATTGTACAACTGTGTAAAAGTTGTATGTTCAAGTTGACGAGGTACAGGATCAATTTTAAAGAACAATTTGATTTGTTAATCTAGAATACTGAGAGTGAATTATTGTCTTCCTTTTATTTTGAGAGCTGTTGCTTAGCTGATTTTAAAATCTGTACTCGTTAAAACCAATATGTGGATTTGGGAATTTATGAACACTTTAGAAAACAGAAACAGCCAAAAACGATGGCTTCTGCCTTTCCCATTAACGTTCTAATTAATGTTAATATGTAAATACTTACATGACTTTAGGAAGATAGCTTAGACTTGTCAACAAAGGCACAAGAAACACACAGAACCATAACCATTAACCTCTCTCATAAAAATCAACAACTAAGGTAACTTCTACCACAAATTTAGAAACCAGAAATGTCCACACCAGGACAATTTAGTGTGCAGACACTATAATCACATTACATATACCACTGGGGCTTTCTCAGAACCATCCAAAAGATTAAAGAACCTTGACATTTATATGACATAGTTATTGCTAGAATAAAAGGTTTAGATGATCTCTTAATCCCTTAGCATCTGTAGTTGAAATGCATTCTCTGGCATTACAGATAAGAAGAAATGAGTCAAGAAACTTGTTAATTTATAAAATAGTGATTTTTCATAGTCTCCTGTTTGGAGCCATATCTGTATAGTTAATCTCAGACAATCGAAGCATTTAATAGATGAGTACTTCTTCCCCATGCCTCTTCATTTCCCTGGGAAGGTGTGTTATGCTCACATTTCCCATTGAAGTGGGAATTGATGGATGCTAGAATCGTTACCAAGTTAAGTTAAACCAATTGTTACTTAAGAGATTAAGGCCAAAGCAGATCCTCCTTTATTTTCAGATAACTACCTCTAATTCTTACTTGGTCAAGAGCAAACATAGCCATGGAATGTCTTAAATATAGTGGAGGACAGAAATAGAGCTTTCTTTTCAGAACTGACAAAAAGGAATAATTCACACTAAAAACTCAATTACTTATGATATCTAAAAACATAATGCGAAGTCCTAGCCATGATCTGGCCATTATAATAGGAGTTAAGGGTAAAGTCCCATCAAAGATACTATTTTCACTGGGGTTAGGATATGGGAATTTGGATGGTATTAAAAATATACTCCTTCACCCCGTACCAGCAACAATGCTGGAGACAGTTGGTCCAAGGACTGACTTTTGATAACTATTGGAATGGTCAGACCAGGATATAATCTTAGGTCTCACAGAGATCTTTAAAAAGAACTAAACTACACTAATCGGAAAACAGCAATAAATATAGATACATAGGTTTTTCAGCAGTTCTATTATGCTTCTGATTTCATTTGGGCAGAGAATGATCCTGCATTGTTTTATAAAGTACTGAATTCATATTCTAGGTGTATAGATTTTTTTTCCCCAGTGAGCTTGGGTTGTCCCCCCTTATATTCCCAGGGTCAGAGTCAGCTTCAGCCCAACCCAGGTGAAATTTTACTTCTGGAAATGCCTACCAGGCTGGACCTGGTGTCCAGCCTCAGTGATGGCCATTCTTAATCTGCGGCAAACCCAAAGAGCTGGGCTGTTTCCTAAACTGTGTGGAAGGCTGTAAGGATGTATTGGGGCCAGGCTCAAATCCCTGAGGATCCACGAGATCAGCCCTGCATCAGTTCTGGATCTTGTATCTCCCACTGGCTTCTCTGAGCGTTAGAAAACGTGGAACAGTTGAATTTGTCTCCGACCGCTGTCTTGCCACCTTCTCCCATACCTTTTGTCCTTGGGCCCAGTGCACATTCTAAGTTTGGGTCAGTACTTGCCTGTCTTCCGGGTGGTTGAAAACCTCACAAATAGGACAGTGTTGGACACATGAAGACAACCATTCTCCAAGAACAACATTCTTCAACTGGTGACCGTGCAATTTTGGAAGAGTGGGTTTCTATACTTGAGGTATCAGGGAGTCAAAACAAATGAAACTTCTCACAGTTTTATATAAAAGATCAAATATGTGGCACTGGTAGAAATAGCCCCAAAGCTCGAGCTTCTCTGCAGAAGCCAGAGCAGATGGAAAGCATCACCCTGATCACAATGGAAAAAATTTCATACCTGTGATTAACTTTACCTGCGCCTCACCTGTGCCTCTCACCCCACTCTCGCCTCAGATTAGAAAGCTCTTCACACACAGTACCCATGTGATACCACAACAATTAAGGAACACCATGCTGGGCTTACCGCCAACTTATCCCATTACAGTGGAGATAACATCTCTAGAAGGTTCTCACTTCAGCCACAAAGAAAGCCCTTCCCAGATTAAATCTTACTGTGCATTCCTCCCCACTCCCCAGGCTTTTCCTCATATGCCTTTTTATACAGAACGTATTCCACCAAATCCTAAATTCTTGGGTTCATCATTATCTGCTACCCTCTTACCCTCCTTGTAAAGCAGACTTCCTGGTGCCACGGACATTAGTGAAACCTTCATCTCAGAAATTTACTCATCCATCCCCAGGGTTCCCAATTGTTTAACCCAGTGCCATCCAAAAGAACATAATGAGAAAGCCACTTATGCAATTTTAAATTTTCTAGTAGCCACATTTTTTAAAAATTCTATTTATTTTTTGGCTGCGCAGGGTCTTCGTTGCTGTGCGCAGGCTTTCTCTAGTTGCTGCAAGCGGGGGCTACTCTTTGTTGCAGTGCACGGGCTTCTTGTCGTGGTGGCTCCTCTTTGCTGCAGAGCACGGGCTCTAGGCATGCGGGCCCAGTAGTTGTGGCATGCGGGTTCAGTAGTTGTGGCACGTGGGCTCAGTAGTTGTGGCTCACGGGCTTAGTTGCTCCGTGGCATGTGGGATCTTCCAGGACCAGGGATCAAACCCATGTCCCCTGCATTGGCAGGCGGATTCTTAACCACTGTGCCACCAGGGAAGTCCTGGTAGCTACATTTTTTAAAAGTAAAAAGGAATAAGTGAAATCAATTTTTAAAAGTGTATTGTGGTAAAAATTCACCATTTTAACCATTTTTAACTGTACAATTCAGTGGCGTTAAAGTTCTTACACAATGCTGTGCAACCATCATCACTATCCATTTCCAGAACTTTTGCATCATCCCAAACAGAAATTCTGTATTCATTAAACACTAACTCCCCACCCCCACTTCCCCTAGCACCCCGGTAATCTCTATTATACTTTCTGTCTCTATAAATTTGACTATTCATATAAGTGGAATCGTATAATATTTGTCCTTTTGTGGCTGGCTTGTTTCACTTAGCATAATGTTTTCAAGGTTCATCTCTGTAGTGGTGTGTGTCAGAATTTCATTCCTCTTTAAGGCTGAATAATATTTCATTATATATATCGCATTTTGGTTATTGATTCCTCTGTTGATGGAAATTTGGGTGTGACCATCTTTGGTCTATTATGAATAATGCTGCTATGAACACTGGTATACAAGTATCTGTCTGAGTCACCATTTTCAGTTCTTTGGGCATATCCCAGAATTAGTGAAACTAATTCTAAAATTATATTTTACTTAACCTAATATATCGAAAATATTACAATTTCAACATGTAATCAGTAGGAAAAAATGAGATACTTTACATTATTTTTACATTATTTTTTTGTATGGGGTTTTCAAAATCCAGTGTATTTCTTCTCAATTCAGATGATAAATTTTCAACAAAAAATTGATCTCTGTTTAGATTTCATAAAATATATATTTGAAAAAGTAGATTCACATGCCCACATTGTTCCAAATGTACTTTAGAATATGTAAATTAATTAAAATTAAATAGAATTTAAAATTCAGTTCCTTAGTCACATTTCAAGTGCTAAATACCCATGTGTGGCCAGTGGCTCCCAAACTGAAGAGTGCAGGTCTAACCAACTGAGTAGAAACGCCTCTTTTTGGTACTATACAATCCACTCCATCCTACCTTACTCAGCCTGCCTCCCACTATTTCCCAACAACTGATCCTGATCATTAACTCGAGAAATATTTGTTGAGCACTGACAATGTGCTAACCACTTGATATAACGGGAAACAAACCTATGTCTGCATGGAGCCCAAAACCAGGTGGGGCCAGCAGACATTAAAAACAAGTAATTGCATAAATACATAGTTATAAACCTTATGGGAAAAAAGGGTGTGATGACAGGACAAGCAGATGTCAAACAGAATCACATGAATAACAATATCTTAAAATTTTTCATAAGTACCTGGACAAAAAACAGATCTGATGGGAGTTATAATAGTGGGCCTTATGTAGAAGAGAAACTTCTCAGAGGAAGCAACTCGAAGCTGAGAAGGAAGGACAGATGAGCTGGGGAACTGGGTATAGAAGAGAGGCAGGGTAGTAAAGTGACAGGCAGAGGGTCAGCATGTGTGAAAGGCCTGGGGTGAGAAGAAGTTTCGTCTCTGAGAAACAGAGATGAGGAGAATGGTGCAAGTGTAGACAGCGGGGCCCCAAATGGGTACATAAGCAGGACTCAGTGTAGACAGTGAGGAGGATGGGCAGGTAAGCAGGACCGAGCTTATGCAGGTTTTTATATCATAGTAAGGATTTGGGATTTTGTACCAAACGCAACGGGAAAGCTATTAAAGAACATTTAAGAAAGTTGGGCTGGCATGTCTTTTAAAGGCCACTTTGACTGGTGAAGACAAGTCCTGACTCTGCAGCTTGGCTCTTAAAAGGGCCCTTCTTTCCTTCTTCAGCCTTTTGACCTACGTTGCTTGGTCAAAGCTGAACCATAATTCTTAGCTTGTATTTATCTACTGTCATTGTATGTACTGCCTTCCTTTACTGTTATTCATACACTCAGGTCACTAATGCACCTCACCCTAACTGTAATCTTTTCCAGCAGGTGGAAAAGCTTCTCATCCATCTTTGTGTGTCCACAGCCTGGAGTATGGAGCAGACAGACCCAGTCAATCTGTTAAATTGGATTGCGGTCAAAGTCTAATCATAGTTTGCTACTTTCTCCCTCCAAAAAGCATTCTGTGACCTAATTAACTCTTTGATCCAACTTTTCTGTACTCTGCTTGCCACAAAGAATGAAGTCCCTGAACAAGACCTGGGCAGCCCTCCAGCATCCCGGCAGGCAATACTTAATTACAAAAAGGGGTTTTGTTTCAGGTCAGGCTAGGGTTACAAAAGACATCAACCCATATGTGACCTAGCATTTCAGAGCTTCAAGGAACTCTCCTTCTACCCTTCAAAGTTCTGGCATGAAAACTGTGTACTTGACAGAGTTCTCAAGAAATGCAAACCCATCTCCAAGAAGTGCTTGCACACTGGGCTAGATGCACCATCCTTAGCTAAGGGTGACAAAACCATTAGATTCCTTTCTACCTTCCATTTATTGTGGATTCCATGATCCGGGGGTAAGAAGTGTGGAAAGGGCCCAAACTCTGAGATACACAAACTGTGATCTTGGCCAGATTAATCTCTGAACCTGTTTTTTTTTTTTTTTTTTTTTTTTTTTTTTTTTTTTTTTTTTTTTTTTGCGGTTCGCGGGCCTCTCACTGCTGTGGCTTCTCCCGTTGCGGAGCACAGGCTCCGGACGCGCAGGCTCAGTGGCCATGGCTCACGGGCCCAGCCGCTCCGCGGCATGTGGGATCTTCCCGGACCGGGGCACGAACCCGCGTCCCCTGCATCGGCAGGCGTACTCTCAACCACTGCGCCACCAGGGAAGCCCTCTGAACCTGTTTTGACATCTAAAACAGGTGATAATACCTATTACTACAGACTGGTTAGGCGGACGAGGTGAGAAGTGAAAATATCTAGCAGCAGTTTGCGGTCAAACTGTTTTCTGTGCCTTAAGGTTTGGGGAGACGGCAGAAGGGAGGGGTAGGAAGAAGGGAGTGACCTCTGCCACCAACAGAGAAGCCACCAGGTTTCCTCTTAATCCTTCCTGACGAATAAGACATTACGGTAGATAGCTCAGAAGAAAAAACAAAAGCCCATTTATGAAACATAGTAGGACAGATATTTTCAATATCACACAATTTTTGAAGATACAAAGAGTAAATATAATTTTACCTCTACAGAAGCAGCCTTTTGTTTTATCCCCACCCTCGGCAGCCTGGACGAGCATTAACAAAGTCTACCACTGCGGGCTAATTCCCGGATTATAAAAGATAACTGTGAGAGATGAGTAAGGACGTCAGGCTTCTCTCCACAGCCCTCCCCTAGCACCGCACTTGGGCTGAGCTGTCCAGAGCCACATTTTCCTGCTGCTTCATCTTCCCCTTTTCTCCTGCCCCACCCAGTTCCACCCAGGGGCGCGGCTCGGGACTGGGAGCTTCCTACACGCCAATCTGGATGCTCTGGGCTCTAGGTCCGAGGGGCGTGGGACCACTGCAGTCAAGACCACTTTCCATTCTTCCCAACCACCCTCAGATCCCAGGACTCCTCCGTCCGGCCCGCACAGCTCTCCGCCCCCTCGCCCGGCGTCTCCCCACCCTCACCCAAGTGCCCGCCGGGTCAGCGCGAGGCCGAGGCAGGTCATTGCCCGGGACTGACCCAGGCCGGGCCCGAGCCCAGGGCCGGGAAAGGATGAGCGTGTGCCCGGCGTGGCCCCGCCCCATCGCCAGATGCGGAGCTGTGGGTGCGCGGTGATTGGCGGGCACGGCCGCTGGATGAATGGGGTGACCGCAGCGGGGGAGCGGGGCGGGGCCGCGGAGGGCGCCGAGCGGTGGAGCGCGGCCGGGCGCGGGGCCGGGGTGGCACCGCCCTGCGCCGCAGGCGGTTAACGGTCCCCACGCCCTGAGAGTGGAGGAGGGGTCCTGGGGGCGGGCTGTGGTCCCAGGGCCCGGCGTGGCTGTAGGGCCCGGAAGTGATGGGGGCCCCGGAGGTGTTGCGGTCCAGACTCGGGCGCTGGAGGTTGGAGTGGGGGAGGAAAAGCCCCGCCCGCCCCTCCGGCCGGCGCTAAGGGCGTCCCCACCCCCTTAGGATCCCTCCTGGGCTCTCGGAGCCTGTTGGTGCAAAGATGGCCCGGAGCTCTTCAGAGGAAGAGCTATGACAGGAATCCATGTCCGGACACGCAGCTTTTTTCCATCCCTCGACCAGCACCCTTTTTTGACTTCGCATTTTACATTGGGTCATCCAGCAAATATCTATTGAGCGCATACTTTATGCCTGGCACACCCCAGTGAACAAGGCGGACTTGTTTCTGCCATCACGAAGTCTAAAGCCTAATTGGGAAGGTAGGGATAAAAATAGCAAGCATAACAGTCGCAGATTGTGTGAAGTGCTGTGAATTGAGCGTAAACTAGTGGCTGAGGGAAAGGAGGTGAGGAACTGATTTTAGCCGGGGTAATAGGAGAGACCTATCTGAAAAGGTGACTTTTAAGTTGAGACCTGGAAAAGGGGAGGTGGGCAGTTTTAAGTGGAGGGTATAGCCTTTGCAAAGGCCCTGCTGCCTCAAAACCCTTTTCTCATCCTCTCCGATACCTGAATTCCTGTGGCACCTTTTTCTGCACTTCTTAAGGTACATCACTTTTTTACCAAGTATTGTAGTTTTATTATCTCAATTCCTGGCACACACCAGGTCCCCAAAGAACATTCAGTAAATATCAACTTAGCATTAACTGAGTTGCAGATACCCTGCTAGGTGCCCAGGTTAATTTAAGAAGTGAATAGACTATTCATGAATGTTTCCTGAATATTCATTTTGTCTTTTTTGTGCTTGTCCTATACACTCACTGTAGCATCCTGTATCCCTAGTCTTTGGGAATTTTTCTTAATTTATTTAACCAGAACGCAACTTCCCAGGCTTTGTCACTTTCAGATCTTAGTGACTTCTTTTTTTTAATTAAGTTATTTATTTTTTGCTGCGTTGGGTCTTTGTTGCTGTGCGCGGGATTTTTCTCTAGTTGCGGCTGGCAGGGGCTACTCTTCATTGCGGTGTACGGGCTTCTCATTGCGGTGGCTTCTCTTGTTGTGGAGCACAGGCTCTAGAGTGCAGGCTCAGTAGTTGTGGCGCACGGGCTTAGTTACTCCACGGCATGTGGGATCTTCCTGGACCAGGGCTCGAACCCGTGTTCCCTGCATTGGCAGGCGGATTCTTAACCACTGCACCACCAGGGAAGTCCCCCACAACATTTTTAACTCAAAGCTTCTGTAGGTGAGGAATCGGGGCATCACTTACTTAGGTGGGTTCTCTGCTCCAGGGTTTCTCATGGACTACAGCCAAGATGCCCACTGGGCCTGTAGTCATTTCAAGGCTGCACTGGGTAAGGATCCACTTTGTTGGCAGGATTCTGTTTCTTGTAGGCTGTCATACTGAGGACCTCAGTTCCTAGCAGTCTATTGGCTAGAGGCCACCCTTAGTTTCTTGTTATGTGAGCACCTCCAACATGGCACCTTGCTTCATCAAAGCATGCAAGTCAAGAAGCTATATGGAGAGAGCCAATAAGATAGAACTCACTTCTTTTCTACCTAATCTTGTAAATGTCATTCCATCATTTTTTTCCCATCATTTTTGCCATGTTCTTTCTATCTATTAGGAGCAAGTTACTAGGTCTAATCCATGGACATGAATATCAGGTGCCAGAGATCATTGGTGGCACTTTCAGAAGCTGCCTACTGCATTATTAAAGAACATTAAACTGTTGAAATAAACTTGGGGCTCCAAAAGTCTTTCATGCATATCCTGAAACAGCCTACTACGTTTTATTTGCCGACTTTATCATGAAGAAAGTAAATGGTCTTTGAAAATCTGATTCAATAAACATTCATTGAATGCCTACTACGTATCTGGTATAGCATAATGCTAGAGGAACAAAGATAAATGACACATCTTCCAGCCTTGAGTTGGGGAAGAGAAGTAAAAGCAAATAATTACAATATTAATATCATAAGTGATAAAACAAAGGCCTGTACAGAGTGCTCTGGTTACAGGGAGAATAGGAAAGAAACATTCTGTTCTAGGTTACATTCAGAAAGTAAAAAGGGTGGGAGGAGGTGGAGAGAAAAATGAAAAGACAACATATAGGTTAAGACTATGTAGAGGGCTTCCCTGGTGGCGCAGTGGTTGAGAATCTGCCTGCTAATGCAGGGGACACGGGTTTGAGCCCTGGTCTGGGAGGATCCCACATGCCGCGGAGTAACTAGGCCCGTGAGCCACAACTACTGAGCCTGTGCGTCTGGAGCCTGTGCTCCGCAACAAGAGAGGCAGCGATAGTGAGAGGCCTGCGCACCGCCATGAAGAGTGGCCCCCGCTTGCCACAACTAGAGAAAGCCCTCGCACAGAAACAAAGACGCAACACAGCAATAATAAATAAATTAATTAATAAACTCCTACCCCCAACATCTTAAAAAAAAAAAAGACTGTGTAGAAGTTAATCTTCCTGATTAGCAAAATGCACAAGTAATAACATACGATTGTACTTTTTTTTTTTTTTCCCCAGTACTTGGGCCTCTCACTGTTGTGGCCTCTCCCATCGCAGAGCACAGGCTCCGGACGCGCAGGCTCAACGGCCACGGCTCACGGGCCCAGCCGCTCCGCAGCACGCGGGAGCCTCCCGGACCGGGGCACAAACCCGTGTCCCCTGCATCGGCAGGCGGACTCTCAACCACTGCGCCACCAGGGAAGCCCCATACGATTCTACTTTTAACTTGCTAGACTTTAAACAATTTTATATGTATAGGGTATCTGACAGTTTTTTTTGTTTTGTTTTGTTTTGTTTTTCTGGCCGCACATGCATCATGTGGGATCCTAGTTCCTGGACCAGGGATCGAACCCGTGCCCCCTGCAGTGGAAGCGTGGGGTATCTGACAGCTTTTTAAGTTGTATACCTGCGTCCATTCTGTTGAAATACATCTGATGGAGGGCAGTGCATCATTTAATCATTCAGATTAGAAGACAATACTATAAAGCTCTTAAACCTGAAAGAGAATTGACTGAGTGAACCTGACATCAGGGAATATATGAATTTCAAAAAAAAAAAAGTGCTTCACCAACAGATGCCAAGCAATAGTTTGCAGAAATAACAGAACTGCAACATACATTGTAGATTTCATTTGACACTTAAGATGCCACATTTACTCTCAGCAAAAAGGGAATTTGAGATTGTGAAAAGAAATGGCACCAACAGTTTTCGACATGTAAGAACATGTCTAATATTGCAG
Organism: Hyperoodon ampullatus; assembly: GCF_949752795.1. Lineage (NCBI taxonomy): Eukaryota > Metazoa > Chordata > Mammalia > Artiodactyla > Ziphiidae > Hyperoodon > Hyperoodon ampullatus. The sequence goes on along the minus strand of NC_136923.1, from coordinate 81,610,372 downwards.
GTGTACAGGGCTTCCCTGGTGGCTCAGTGGTTAAGAATCCGCCTGCCAATGCAAGGGACACGGGTTCAAGCCCTAGTCTGGGAAGATTCCACATGCCGTGGAGCAACTAAGCCTGTGCACCACAACTACTGAGCCTCCGCTCTAGAGCCCGTGAGCCACAAGTACTGAAGCCCATGCACCTCGAGCCTGTGCTCCACAACAAGAGAAGCCACCACAATGAGAGGCCTGTGCACTGCAACAAGAGGAGTCACTGCTCGCCTCTACTGGAGAAAGCCTGTGCACAGCAATGAAGACCCAACACAGCCAAACATAACTAAAATAAAATAAATTGCAGGTGTACAAAAGAAAGGCGTTTTATGACACGTTATGCATATAACTAATACATCACATAACGTAGAATAATTAAACCAATTATGGCTAATGTTTGGAAAACTTGTTTCATAAATAACAGAATTAGGGCAAAGCATATTCTGTACTATATCACCAACTCCAAAATCATCTAGAGCACTTGTAGAACACACTGCTCAACCAGGACATAGTCCACACAAGCATGTTCTTAACAACAGAACCATGTCACTACTCTTTGCCAGTTGCACATAGTTTTTAGCCAGAAGTTTGGTTACCATCTGCTTTTGTCTACTTCCTAGAATTCTTTAGCTCCTTCGTATGTTATAGAATGAAATATATCAATTGAGAAATTTCTCTTTCGATAACCAGCAAAGTAAAAGACACATTGAGAAGCTCTCCTGATTTAAGATCTTATCTTTGACAAAGCTCAGCCTGTAAAGAGGTTGAGGACTGAGACCTGAATTCAATCTTCATTCTTCACTAACTGGCTTTGCAGCCTTGCGATGTCACTTAACCCTTCTGTGGCTCAATTTTCTCATCTCATTATGGTGCTGAAAGGATAAAAGGAGAGTGTATTGGGAAAGGCTTTAGAAATTTATAAGTAGTAAAAAGAAAAAGAACTGGTGCCAAATTTGACTTATCATCTAAATAAATATCATAACAGTCTCTATTTCAAGAGAAAGTGCTTGATATTCAAGATAACTGATGCAGGACTTCCCAGGTGGCGCAGTGGTTAAGAATCCACCTGCCAGTGCAGGGGACATGGTTTCGAGCCCTGGTCCGGGAAGATCCCACATGCTGCAGAGCAACTAAGCCCGTGTGCCACAACTACTGAGCCTGTGCTCTAGAGCCCGTGTGCCACAACTACTGAAGCCCATGCACCTAGAGCCCGTGCTCCGCAACGAGAAGCCACCGCAATGAGAAGCCCGAGAACCACAATAAAGAGTAGCCCCCACTCAACTAGAGAAAGCCCGCTCGCAGCAACGAAGACCCAACACAGCCAAGAACAAATTAATTTTTTAAAAAGGTAACTGATGCATTTATAGAAGAGTAAAACATCCCGAATTCATACCAATTTAAGACAATGGTATGTCTTTTTCATCGTAACCATAGTTATAGTCTTTCTTCTTTTATAGCACTTTAAAAAGGTTAAGTATTCTCTTGGAGTGTGTTAACTTTTCAGATTTTAACATTTCAGAAAGGTGGCAGGAAAAACTATCATTAATGGGGAACAGAAAAATATTACCCATTGACAGTAATTTTTTAAATTATTGTAGTTGCTATTTTCTTTCTCTTAGACTTAAATTTTGGCCAAGGGTTTCCTAGTAAAAGCATATCTTACTGACCTGCATTTCAATTTTCCATTCATTTGTTCATTAATTTATCCATTGAGTAAGTACTGACTGAGCTCCTACCAGGTGCCAGGCAATGTTCCAGGTGCTGGGGTTTCAAGTAGTGGTGAACAGGACAGTCTGTGCCCTCAGTGAGTTAACAAGGGGATGAGAATAAACAAATATTAAAAGTGAACCTATAGGGACTTCCCTGGTGGTACAGTGGCTAAGACTCCATGCTCCCAAAGCAGGGGGCCTGGGTTTGATCCCTGGTCGGGGAACTGGATCCCGCATGCATGCCGCAACTAAGAGCCCTCATGCCCCAACTAAAGATCCTGCACATGGCAACAAAGATCCCACGTGCCACAACTAAGACCCAGAACAGCCAAATAAATAAATAAATAAATTTAAAGTGAACCTCTAGTATGTCTGACAGTGATAAGTGCTAAGAAGAAAAATAAAGCAGAGTAAAAGGGAGGCAAGGAGGGAGATGTTACAAATTTAGATAGTGATCAAGGAGAACTCTCCAAAAGTTGACATTTATAGAGATCAGAGTGAAGCAAGGGTATAAGCCTTGGAGATTTCTGGGTTAGATTATTCTAGGCATGGGGGAGAGTAAGTGCAAAGGCCCTGAGGCAATTCTAGTGCTTAGTGTGCTCAAGGAATAAGGAGGAGGCCGTTGCAGGTGGAAGACACAGTAGCTTTAGAAGGTCCAAGAAATGACAAAGGTCTTATATGTTGTTTTAAGGGTTTTGACTTTTACTGAGTTAAGAGTTTGATAGATTGTTTTAAGTGACTTAATCTGGCATTGGTTTTAAGAGGATTGCTCAGGCTGCTGGGTTGTGAATAGACTGTAGGAGGAAAACACAGAAGTAGAGGTCAAGTTGGAGACTATTGCAAAATTCTGGGAAACAGCTGATAGTGACTTAAACCAGTGGCTGTCATAAGGAGGGTGAAAAGTAAACAGATTCTAGATATGTTCTGACGATGGACTAGGCAGGATTTTGCTGATGCATGAAGATAGGATGTGAAAGAAAGAGGAGTTAAACATAACTCTAATGTGTTTGTCTTGAGAACACCACAGAGGGAGCAGGTCTGGGGAAAAATCAAGAGTTCACTTTTTAGTATTCTCAGTTTGAGATGCCTTTTAGACACTCAAGAGGAGGAGTCATTAACAGGCAGTTAAGTATATAAGTCTGGAATTCAGGGGAAAGGTTTGGGCTGGAGAAATACATTTGGGAGTCAGCAGATTGTAGATGGAATCCAAAGCCATAAAAGGGGGATGATAATACACCTAGGAAGTAATATAGATAGAGGGAAGTGAGGACACAGATGCCTTTCATTGCCCAGTTGCTCCCAGATAGAGTACTAAAGACTATAAAAGGAAGTGGAGAAGAAAAGACCAGAGAATCCAGAAACAGGTCAAATTGTTCACTCATTCAGCAGATATTTATGAGCATCCGCTATTTATCGGAGGTTCTGCTAGCCATTGGGAAAACAACATGGTAGACAGGCATGGGCAGTGCCTTTCAGTAGCTCACATCCATTAGGATGAACACTCAAGGACAGGAATAGAGATAAACCTGGTTACATGTTGACCAGCAACAAGGAAGAGTAGCATCAAGTAACAGAGGAAGCATGGAACAAACCCCAAGGTCTGAGGAGGAAAGAAAACTGCCTTTTAATCTCTAGGCCAATGGGAGCCCCTGGTAACAAGATAACAGAAAACACAAATTAGAAAAGAAGAAAAAAGTAAGATCATGGGGAGAAAAAACAAAAGGCAGAGACTGAATAGTGTTACCCTTAGCATAAACTAGCTTATACTTGGTTTATATTTTCATCAACATTCAAATGTCCAGAGGCAAACATAGGCTTGTATTTTATCTCAAAAGAGAGGTTTCATTGGGTTGTGCAAATACCTCCTAAGCACATGTAGTATTTCATCTTTAAATCAAACAACACTCATTAGAACAGCATTCTAATGAAACTTTCAATCATATGTCTTAATTCAACTTCAGATGCTACAACAATAGAACAAATCTCCCAATATTTCTCAATACTGAAGCAACCTTCTGATACACTTGGAAGTGTATGGTTGGAGGAGATCTGGGATCACAGAAGGGAAAATGCTGCCAGAATGTAAAAATAAAGAAAGAAAAGCAGGAGGAGGGAGAGGAGAAGGAATAAAATAGTTAACTATTACGTGAAGATAATTCAACAATCACTTCTCAGGGGACTACCATGGATGCTATAGGGCAGGGGTCCCCAACCCCCGGGCCACAGACTGGTATCAGTCCGTGGCCTGTTAGGAACTGGGCCACACAGAAGGAGGTGAGCGGTGGGTGAGCGAGAGAAGTTTCATCTGCATTTACAGCCGCTCCCCATCGCTCGCATTACCGCCTGAGCTCCACCTCCTGTCAGATCAGCAGTGGCATTAGATTGTCATAGGAGTGCAAATCCTACAGTGAACTGCACATGTGAAGGATCTAGGTTGCGCGCTCCTTATGAGAATCTAGTGTCTGATGATCTGACGTGGAGCTGAGGTGGTGATGCTAGCACTGGGGTGCAGCTGCAAATACAGAGTATCATTAGCAGAGAGGTTTGACTGCACAGAGACCATAATCAATCAATTGCTTGCAGACTCATAGCAAAACCCTATCAGTGAGTGGCAAGTGAAAACAAGCTCAGGGCTCCCACTGATTCTGCATCATGGTGAGTTGTATAATTATTTCATTATATATCGCAATGTAATAATAACAGAAATAAAGTGCACAATAAATGTAACGTGCTTGAATCATCCCAAAACCATCATGCCCCCACCCCCTACCCCGGTCTGTGGAAAAATTGTCTTCCATGAAACCGGTCCCTGGTGCCAAAAAGTTGGGGACCACTGCTATAGGGAAACAAGCAAGAGTTACAGGGCTTTGTACTGCACCCACTTGGGTTCATTTTTGACAGGCTGGTTATAAGGATAGGGATGGCTCCAGCACAGGGTCTAGAACCCAACTGGCCAGGAATTTGATTCTGACACTCAGGAACACACTTTCCTTGAACCCTGGCATGGAATCCTAGGCACTCTCTTGATCTATTTTGAAAAAAATACCCACAGTTAAGTTGAAGAGTCATTTCTTGCAACTTTATCCATGAATGTAATGGTGTTGCCATATGGAGTAACTCATACTGAAGTCATGGTAGTCAGTTTACACTGCAGGGTTAAGATGAGTTGTCTGGGGGGCAGAAATTTCTCCCTAAATCATATATGTATTGGGAACCCTAAGTCTCTGGATGGGTAAAGAATGAGAACATGACCTTACTAACTTAGGTTTGAGAGGAGTCAATAGTCCTGGGACATAACTATGTGACAGAGGGTTGGAGTTCTGGAGCAGAAAATGGAAGCACCAGTGTGATGATGGTGAGGGGGAGTAAGAGCTCACACACTTATTCAAAACATATTTACTAAACTCTTATTATATACCAGGGACTGTAGTAAGATCTGGGGATAAATAATGAGCAAAATTCAACATGGTTCCCCCTCCAATGGAGTTTACAATCTAACGCAGGGCTCTTTAAAGTGAAGGTACAGGGCTTCCCTGGTGGCGCAGTGGTTGAGAGTCCGCCTGCCGATGCAGGGGACACGGGTTCGTGCCCCGGTCCGGGAAGATCCCACATGCCGCGGAGCGGCTGGGCCCGTGAGCCATGGTCGCTGGGCCTGCGCGTCCGGAGCCTGTGCTCCGCAACGGGAGAGGCCACAACAGTGAGAGGCCCACGTACCGAAAAAAAAAAAAAAAAAAGTGAAGGTACAAGCACCCCCATGGATTGAAGAAGATGGGACAGTCAGGAAACTACAATGCAGAGTGAAAAATGCTCTAATGGAAACCAAGATACACAGACAATAACTAAGGCATATGAAAAGGCATCCTTTGAAGGCTAGGAATAAAATAAGAGAAATTTGTGTTTACTTTTCTCTTAAAATATGAAAAATTATTTAATATTTAATGTATGACTTGACAGTTATATAAGTCCATAATTAAAAATAAATACAGATATTTTGGTAGTATGGCCGAAACATTTTACTGATAGGTGAACACAACAAAAACAATTGTGTGTGGTGTAAAACTGGAGATTTTTGGAATATCAAGTTAAATTTGGAACTTTTAAAACCTGGAAAGATAGAACTTGTTAGCGTGATGAAGAGCTGAACCAGCTCTGGCCTTTAACTGCGGGCAGAAGAGTGAAGAATAAAGAAGATACATTTGCCCAACTCTTCTATGCCTCTGGCATATGCTTTTCACATGCTGCTTGACAGAAAGTTCTTCATTAATCTGCTTATCTTGGTTTCCATCGTAGTGTTTACCATTCTGCATGGTAGTTGTTTCCTGACTATATCATTTCACAGGGGGAGGGGATCCTTGCCGTTTTTTATTTCTAACACCTAGCATAGTATCTGTCAAACTGAAGTCAGTGTTTGTGGAGTTGAATGGCAATCGACTGTTAAAAATCTTGTTATTTGTTTATGTTTACATTATGTCATTTGTATATAGTTTGTACACCTGTATTCTTAAGGCAATGGGCAATGGCCGAGGGCCTGGAACGGCTGGCACATGATAAACATTGTAAATACGTAAAAGAATAAACTTGCCTACATTAAACAGTTGACTATGTTGGGTCCATGGGCATGGGGTAACAGAAATACAGCCAGTGGGCACTGGGAGAAAGGCTTAATTTCTGGGGCTTGATATGGGGAAAGCATAGGATACTAAGATGATGAAGGCCTTAAGTTATCCAAATATCAATGAAAAACAGCAAGGATCTTCCACTTGTGCCCTGAGCACAAAGCACTTTGTCTTATGCGCTTAAACCTGTCTAGCTGAAAAGATGTCACTTACTCCACCACATTTTCTCCTTCTACAAAAATTCTTGAGGAGAAATGGAGTTGGTAGTTATCACTAAGGGAAAATCAGAATCCCTAAGAAAAATCACGGTAAATCTACCCACTGGGAGTTAAGCTATAGCATCAGTTTCGAGCGCTTTTTTGTTGTTGCCTTATCTTGTTCGCGCCGGTGATCTCCGCAGGCATTTAACCCTTTCATCCAAAACCAAGAAGAACTGGCTCCCTTCCAGAACCCGCGAGGAGACGGCACCAGAGTGGGCTTCTGCTGTCCAAACGCGGCCACACAACCTCGCCACGCCTGGCACTAAGAGAATCAGAGTTCAGGGCATCGGGAACTTCACTGGTGCTATTGCGCAGGCTCTGCGTTCCACGCAGGCTTATTAGGAAGAAAGGGGATAAAATTGCCCAGAGACACGTGAACCGGAGGGGACCAACCCAGACCACGGTTCCCCACTGCGTCGGATTCTGGAATTTACAATCACGAAAGTTCTATTGTCTCGCGATTGGCTCCGGGGCCGCATGACATCATAGCGCTTGATTCGGCCTCCCGGCGGCGATTGGCTGGCCGCGCCATTGTGATGTCACTGTCAGCCCACGTTCAGATTGTAGATACCCGGAGCCTTCCTCTTCCCATCCCGGCGGCTGCTGCTGGCCCGGCACTCCCTCCCGCCTCCTCCTGGCTCGGCTGGCCCCGGGCGCTGCCGTCGCCGCCGCCTCGCCGCTTCTCGGAGCCGCAGCCACCCTCGGCCTAAGAGGTAAGCGGACGGCTCCAGGAAACTTCGCCCGGCCGCCGCTCGGCCATGACACCCGCGCCGGCGCGCGGCCGGGACCGAGGGTTGCGACCCACCATTGGGTCCTGAGCCCGGTGCGCACGGGCGACTGCCGGCGCGGCCCGCGCTGCGCCCGCGTGGCGGAGGAGTTCGGCGGCTCCGGGGGCGCCGGCCCGCTCCCGGGCGCGATGGCGGGCTGGGGGAGAGCTGTGCGGGCTGTCTCACCTGTTCGGCGGTGGAAGCCGCCGGCGGGCGGTGTGCATGCTGACGGGCGCGGCGGGAACGCACCCGGCGCGCCGACGGGAAGCAGGGCGGGTGGGCTCTTGCGCTCGGGTCTGCCCGCCCGGGCGGGATGAACGCGCGGCCGGAGGTCCGGGGAAGAGCCCCGAGAGCGATCGCGCTTCCTCAGGGGAGAACAAAACCCGAGGGAGCTGGGAGAGCTGCCACGGGGTCGCAACGCGGGTCGGTGCGCGGCGCCTCCGGCCTTTCCTTTTCTCTCTTACCCTCCCGCCTCTGCCCCTCGGATTGGGAGCCCGCTAGCCCGGGAACGCTTCGGGTTTTATTAAAACCAGATAACTGTAGCCCGCGGATCCTCGGGGAGGCCGGTGGGGAAGCGCGGGGGAGGGGACTGGAGAGCCACCTGGGCGACCCTAGCGGGAGTCTGAGCGCGGGGGCGGCCGGGGAAGCCCTGGGGTTGCGTCTGCTGCGAGTGGCAAGGAAAAGACTCTTTTACAGTTTACACGCAATAAGACTCGGCCCCCACCCCACCCCCGCGTCCGCACGCCCGCCTCGGGGTGGAGGGAGTCGTGCCTGGAGCAAGGCTTGTTCTTTTAAACTGTGTCTTGCAACCGTTCCGTGCCCTTGCACTTTTAGGTTGATGGTTTCCCCTGCTCACGATGGTAGTTCAGCTCAGCTCCTGGCTTCTTGATTGCAAATTGTATAATGCATTTGGCCCACTTTGGGGCGAGGGGTGAGGAGTCCCGTATGGAAGAATCCAGTGCATGACTTGTGAGCTGGGCTGCGGAACCTAGGCATGCGGCGGGAGAATAGTGGGGAGCGAGCAGCCTTAATTCTTTAATAGCGGGCCCCGTGGCAGGAAGTGCTTTCTTTATAGGGTAGGACGGAAGAGCTAACGTTGCTTGTTAGGTTTTGTAACTTGTCCGCCTAACCACTCCGTAGATAACCTGTTGGTGTGCACTTGTTTTGCTTGCACCACCTCGCAGCCAGCAGCGTTCGGTGCATAATCTCAGATAGGGACACAGCCGGTTTGGCTGTGGACGAACACTAACTTTCCATCTGCAGTTAGGGGACAAGCGGATCACTTTTTTAGTTCGTTCGGAAGCTGCCTGGGATTCTCCAAGGAAAGCTCCGTACTTGAAAGAGAAATGTCACTCATGTCCCTTTTAGATTCTTACCCCAGATTATAACTTCTCGTTGCCAGGATTTTTTTCTGTACAGTTCCTCTTTTTTGTATTTCTTTTCTGTTTCTAACTGAAGACAAAAGGGAGAGTGTTATTGATGGTTGCAGAAGGTTAATTTTACAGAATATAGAACAGAACTGGGCTGAAAAGTGAAAGTAGAAAGTGTATTAAGATTTGATGGCCAGATTTTTTTCAAGAAAAGTACATCATAACTTCAGACACTGTCCTCACCCTCTTGACTCAATTTCCTTGTCTGTCCACAGGTTTCACGTTGCAGAATTGTTAGGGATTCCAAGAGATGACACAGTTGAAAGTGCCCAGCATGGGGCTTGCCAAATAGTAGTTTGATATATGTTTCTTCTTCACTTATTTTTCTTCTTGGGGAAGGGGAAGTGAGGTTTAGGGGATGTGGCCAAGGATAAAGCTGGAGAATCTCAAGTAACTGGGAAAATATGCAAAAACTAGGTTTTCACAGACACTAATGCCAGTATTCCTGCAAAGTCACTTTTGAAAATGAGGTGAGTTATCTCCTTCCCTGGGATCGACTGAGCTTCCTTTTTCTTTTTTGTGCAGGAGGGGTGTCAGAATTCTTAATTTTTGCATGTTTGCAAGGATCTTTTTTCCACTGCCTCCTCTTTTCCTCTTAGCATAACGATTGATTGCCCTCCTGTTTGTAGGAGTGAGTATCGGTACTTGGGTGTCTTATTTTCAACTTGAATTATACAAATCAAGGCAAAACTGTTTACTTTCCTTTAGGGTGACTTTCATGCCTAAGTAGATAGTAGAGAGTGTGAGTGATGGTTTTACTTCTTTCTTACTCGGGGCCATATCCTTCCCCTAAGAAAATTTGTAATTATGTTTAATACCTCCTTTGTGCCTACCAACTCTTCTGTTACTGATGGGATAATCTTTCCGTTGGTTACCCAAAATAGGTCTGTCTTTGCATGCATTCAGTTTCAGGTATTACTGATGTGAGCACCTTCCTATTAATTAATTTATGTATTTTTGCTGTGTTGGGTCTTCGTTTCTGTGTGAGAGCTTTCTCTAGTTGTGGCAAGCGGGGGCCACTCTTCATCACAGTGCGCGGGCCTCTCACTATCGCGGCCTCTCTTGTTACGGAGCACAGGCTCCAGACGCGCAGGCTCAGTAGTTGTGGCTCACAGGCCTAGTTGCTCCGCGGCATATGGGATCCTCCCAGACCAGGGCTCGAACCCTTGTCCCCTGCATTAGCAGGCAGATTCTCAACCACTGCACCACCAGGGAAGCCCCACCTTCCTATTAATAGTTGCTTTCCGTACATAATTCTTACAGCCTCCCTGTAAGAAGTGCTATCCCCTACCTCTTTTATAAAGAATTGAGAACTGGGACTTCCCTAGTGGCGCAGTGGTTAAGAATCCGACTGCCAGTGCAGGGGAAATGGGTTTGAGCCCTGGTCCGGGAAGATCCCGCATGCTGCGGAGCAACTAAGCCCGCGCGCCACAACTACTGAGCCCGTGTGCCACAACTACTGAAGCCCGCATGCCTAGAGCCCGTGCTCCACAACGAGAGAAGCCACTGCAGTGAGAATCCTGTGCACCACAGTGAAGACCCAACGGATAAATAAATAAATTAATTAATTAATTTTTTTAAAAAAAGAATTGAGAACTAAGGCCTAGAGATGCCAAGTGACTTGTCCAAATCACATAGCTCTGTCTCCTGTAACATACCTGCTCCTTCCTCTGTCCTTGCTGCTGGGAGGATTTGGTCAGTGGGCTCTGCCCTTTATGTAACTCTGTTACTCTGTAACTTAAAAATCTAACCTCATGATTAAAGGTCCATCTTCGAGCCATCCAAGATTAACAATTTGCCATTTTTAAATCTGTGTCAAGTCTGTTCCTTCCTTTTAGCCCACATTTGATTTACTCTCTTTATTAATTTATTGACTTGTCAGTTACTGAGTGTGTACTGTGTGTGTGTGTCTTGGGGGAAGAGGTTGTATACAAAGCTGAACGACAGTTTCTGACTCCAAAGGGCTTCCTGAATGAGTTTACACTTTAATCCTTTTATACCCATACTTAATCTGCACCTAGGACTAGAAGGGTATCAGAAGCAGATTTCCAGGGGGCTTGTCTCACTGTTTCTGGGAAAGCTTTATGGTAGAGCTCACCATGTTCGATGTATCAGTGCCTGGCACTGATGGGCCTGTTTTTCGTGCAAGAGACAGAAAACCCAACGCAGATGGGCTTAAATGACCATCTGACCTGAAAAGTCCCATAGGCAGAACTTTTGCTCTGTGTCTCTGAAGTCTCCTCAGATGTTGGTTATGTCCATAGGCTGATTTTGCAAGATGACTGCCAGCTAGTCTGGACCCCTTGTTACCATATTCTCATGTGGGAACTTCCCTTCCCACCACCTTCCAAAGAGGGTCCTTGGCCTTGAGGTGATTGATTTTGGCCTTGGTTACTTGAAGTAATAACTAGAACAATGAAATCTGATAACCTGGGGCCCATCCCTAACTGAGGAAGTGGATTTAAATCTCATCTCACCTACCTGGCTGCTAACTACACTTTCAGGAAGGGCCTCTGTGGACATGGGGGTGTGTCGGCTATAAGGACCTCCAAGGATGTCAGGCCCCATCAAAGAGATGATTGGATTAAATGAAACAGAACTGAATCAATATTTGAATTTCACTTTACCGTCATAGAGGAATCTTACGGGCGCACAGAGGTCAGAGGATGGACATTCTAGGAGAGGGAGTTCGGAGAGCAAACATGTGAATCATTGGGCATTAAAGCAAGTAGCCCAGTTGCCTGAAGCTAATAGGGCAGAAGTGGAAAGAAAGGTTAGAAAGGCAAGTTGTTGATAATAATAAGGGCTAGCTTTTTTTTTTTTTTTTTTTGTGGTACGAGGGCCTCTCACTGTTGTGGCTCCGGACGCACAGGCTCAGCGGCCATGGCTCACGGGCCCAGCTGCTCCGCGGCATGTGGGATCTTCCCGGACCGGGGCACAAACCGTGTCCCCTGCATCGGCAGGGGGACTATCAACCACTGCGCCACCAGGGAAGCCCAAGGGCTAACTTTTATTAAACTTATTACGTATCAAACTCTGCATTGAGCCCTTTTATGTGGATTTATCTCAAGTACTATTAATTGGTACTGTGAGCATTCCCACTTTACAGATGAGGAAATGGAGGCTCAGAAGATTTAGACTTGCCCAAGGTCACAAAGCATTCCAGCCTGGGTGGTCTTGACCCACTAGCCTGCTGTCTTTCCTGAGATGTTGGGTAACAGGACTGCTGAAGCTTTTGAACCAGAAGGAGTGTGTTGTGAATCCTGTGTTCCAAGAATATGAGTGTGGTCAGAGTACGTGGCGGGGACTGGCAAGGACGGACACCGGGGCTGTATAGGGTGGACTGGGAGGCTGTTGGAGGCCAGGGCAGTGGTGAGGCCTCACCTGGAGCCACAGCCATGAGCACAGACTGCAGTGAGCTAATCACATGAGGTTGTTTCTAGGACAAGATCTACACAACTTGGAGACCAGCTGGATTGAGGGCCAGCAAGAGGAAGGGCGCTCTCAGGCCTGGGAGTTAGAAGAAATGCGGTGTCATGGGGGAAGAGGGAGGAGGCTTTGTCCTCAGGTGGAAGCATCTTAAGGGCCCACGTTCCATCCAGACAGGCCCTTTCTCCCCCTCTCGCGTCCCCGGTCCTCTTTGCAGCCGGTGTTTGTCTGCCACTTTACAGGTGTGTGTTTCCACCACATTTCATCCGTTTTCAGGCAGTTTTTCACATTTTAACATATCTGGGTAGAGATGCAGCTTACTGTCAGTGGCATGGTAAAATCACACAAGCCCTCTTTCGCATTTTAATATTACTGAAATCAGGATGCTTCCCAGCTTTTAATGAAGTATTGTTGGTGAGAAAAGTAAAGTCTCAGTATTGCTGAAGCTCATGGAGCCAGTTGCCGGCAGAGCCAGGAGTGAGAACCAAGGCCTCTGGGTTCCTCTCACCCACTGAGTTACCTCAGCTCACGTAAGAGATATTAAAATAAACATTGCCTCCTAATACAGGATTATGGTAAAGCACACGCATATTTCTTTGTTATTAAAACGGAAGTCATCTGAGAGGTTTGGAAGGCACCGTGGTTCAGGTAGAGCGCCTCATCCTTGTATAGAGCCCGGCGGCCCTGGTTCCCTATCCTGAACTTGCCATCAGCCTTAAGAAAATCAACTCCGGGCATTGGTCCCTTTCTTTAAAAATAAACAGTTACACCAAGGTGATTTTCAAGTCCGTCTCAGAACGAAAATTTTTTATTTTCACTTTTGCCGAGAGCAAATCCTTTGTTTCTGTTTGGCCAGGGATAGAGAATGAAAGTTGAAGTCATTTAATGGGTCTCAGTAAGGGAGATGTCAGAATCAGTGATGGAAATTACAGTTTTCTCCTTAAGAGGTTAAACGTAACCGCTGGAGATGTTCCGGCCTAGCAAAGTGAGCTGTTCAGGAAGGTAGACTGACCTCATTTTGAGTTTCTGTCATAGAATCCCTCCTCCCACCCGATCCCGATTTCAACCCATAAATGTTATCATTACCAAGTTCTTTGATTCCCACTGGCACGTTTCCTCTACGGGGACACTTTTATTTGACTTAACGCATTTGCTTTTAGAATTGTGTGGGCCCTGGATTGAAAATATTCATACTTGGTGAGTTTTTAGGAAGACTGAATCCGTATGCTTCCTATTTAAGCACAGTTGTGTGCTATGTCTCAGTATTCCTTGCATCTTAAGTTAGACTTTGGTACCTTTTGTTTGATGTATGTTTTCTTGCTGACTGGGATTTAGGAAATAGTTTTTCACTTAAGATTTTTAGTGCTGGGACTCTCATGCTTTCTGCAGTTAGAATAACCATTTTCTTGAAACACCTGCAGTTTCGAATGACAGTCCTGACACTAGGTTCACGTCCTCCTGCTAGCACACGCCCTCTGCCCTTTTCTTTCCCCATTGTCAACAGTTTTACTGTGTCAGAGCTAATCTCTGATAAGTGCATACTAAACAGACCTAATTAAAGCCACACTGGAGAATTGGCCACTCTGGTCCTTATTTTATCTGAGTTGTTTTGAACCCCAGAGTACCTGTTCCTTCCGTCTTGGGATAGCACACACTCCTACAGAGTAATTGTGAATTTCTCCTTCCCCAAAGAAGAGTTCTTATGACACCGAATTCAATAATTATTCATTTGCTTCCCTGGGAAGTTTGGCCGTGCGCTGTACGTCCCTTGAGGGTAGCGTTCAGGGTACCTCTGCTTCAGGTTTTGGCAGAAGAAATACATTACCTTAATATCTACAGGAGTTGTTGACACCTCTATCTGCCCTGTTTGTGAGCTGATACGTACCTCTGTGAAAATTTGAGTTTACTTCTTACAAAACTTCCGAATGTTTAGCTCTACTGTGGATCTGAGGTGCATTTATTAAGAGCATCTACTGTGCTTTTTTTAAAGTTAGCAAAGCTATAGGAAGGGGATTGGCGAAGAGGCCTTTCAGGTTAGCACCTGCACAGGATAGGGACCCAGCTCTACCCCCCAAGGCTGGGCAGGCTCCGGCAGGCCAGTCACTGCACCTCTGAGACTTCTGTGTAGAACTTGCAGGTGATGATACCCGTGCCTCCTTTGGAGGGTGTCCAGACTATCGGTATTATACATAAAAGTTAAGTAGGGGACTGACTTAATTTGATGAGCGTAGTTAAAAAACAGTCCCTCTATTGGATAAGATGTTCACTGAAGCATTGTTTACTCAGCTGACTCAATCTTCTGTTATAACGTTCTTCAGAAGAATAAATGACACTGCAGTTGGCAGTGTTTGCAACTTATGAAGAGAATAAGGCTGTCCTGTGCGTGCTAAATACACTACATGCCAGGCGCTTTTCTAAGGTGCTCTACGGCTGTCAATTCATTTTGGCCTCACCAAGTCCTCCCATGAGGTAGGTACCCGAGTATTACAGATGAGAAACTAAGGCACAGAAAGGTTAAGTGACTTGTTCAAGGCCCCCCAGCTAGCAGGTGACAGAGGCCGGGTTCAAACCCAGACTGGTTGAGGGCATCCAACGTCAGTTTCCTTGTCTGACCCCAGCGCCACCTGGGTTTGATCTACAAGGTGTTTAAGACCTGAGGGGTGTGGGTTGGGAGGAAAGGGCACCCACATCCCCCAGGGAGCCTCCATCTACGGATTGTCTGGTCTCCCTTGAGTAGAGGTGTACATCCTGTGTGTTTTGAGAACATCTGGGTCATTCTGACACAGGCCTGGTTAAAGGCTGCTTGTTCGGGCTGTTCAGAATAACATCTTCCCCAGCCCTTCAGTTCTCTTGGGATTCTTACTCTTTTAGGACTTCCTCGTTTTCTTTGTGGGTGTGGGTCACTAGGTCTGACAACATTATGATGCCTGTTAAGTACCGTAATTCCTAAAATACGAGGATCACAAAATTCACAGAATGGTTTATATATTAACATGGAATGTTACCAGGTGATAAAATAACTGTTGGCTTTAGACAGTCTGTAGGGGACATGATAGATTGATTGCTGGGTTGTGTTTGCTTTTAAAAATGCCACATCGTACCAGGCTTTTTTCTTTTGGAAACACATTTTAACTCTGCCTGTTCCTCCCATTCCCACCCCACCCCCCCACCCCCCCACACACACCTGAACAACAGTTATAAAATATGGAGGTTTAGATTGAGGGGTTTTTTTGTTTTTGTTTTTTTTTGGTTTAAACATTATTAGGTTGCTTTCTTTTTATTTGGTAAAGTGACACTTTCCCATTCAAAATGTTGGAAATTTGAGTGCCAAGAGTCAATAGATTGAGTTTTTAAAAAGAAATGTGTTTTCGTGTCACACCCTTATTTATGTTACACAGGTTTGAATTAAAATCTAAGACATTTTCTCTCCAGGGTGGTACATAACTTATCTTTGTTAATTATGTTTCTCCACCCTCTTTTAATTTCAACCAAGGCTGTAACGCTGCCTTTGTATATTTTGTATGAATTAGCTTGGAGAACATGACAATTTATTTTGAATATTCAAGTAATCACGTCAGTTAATCAAGTAATCACATCAGGCTACAGTCAGATTTAGAATTATAAGTAGCTGCCCATAGCACAAAATGTTGCTTAAAAGCCTCTTAAATGTTTGTCTCCCAGCTATTTGCTGCAATTGCAGTCTGATTTGTATGTTAGAAATGGGGTTGAAGTAGAGCTCGGCCTCTTTAAGCTGGGTCTTTAAGGGACCAGTTGGAGGCTTGCAGAGGATCTCATATCCAGATCTGTACGGCCTTCCATTGTCTGCAAGTTTGTTTCAGCCAAGAAGGCGGTTGTCCTGTGAAACAGGTCGGAGCTTCTCCAAATACCCCCTTAAAGACAGTATTTCAGGACTTCTTGAACCCAGGAGAATGCTGTATGTACTGGGCTTGTTATGGCAGATCCTTTTTGTTTTCTTTGCAAGGCGGGGTAGGTTTGGAAGAGGCTCGGCGACCCAGAGGAAGGTGGCCGCGAGTGCAGAGTGAGGTGGATGCTCTGCACTGAGCCCTGGTACAGAGCTCCATGCTTGAGTTTACCATCTTTTAGGAAATGGGACTGGCATATTTTAAAGTGCTTCCCGAAATTCAAGATGTAGGTGAATAGTTGCAAAGTACTGTTGGAAAACCAGTCTCAGTGGGTGATTTACTTAACCCATGGATTCAAGTATTCACCCACCCACCCAACCCATTGTCCATCTCAGACATTTCTTTTTTTTTTCCTGAATTTTATTTAAGAATTCATATAAAATACTCCAGATAACTGAGTTTCAGCCCTCATCTTCCTCCTTCTATTCATCTTGATTAATCTAGAAGTAATGTTAACTCGTAACTTTGCATAACCAATCACGTAGATGATGATTCTTCAAATATTTTTTGGTGAGATATTTCAAATACTTTTTGGAAAAAGGCACCTCGGAAGTTACAGTGATTTTGCTTTTGCTTCTTTCGATTGTTATAACACCTCCTCCGAGATTCCCAGCTTTTCCATGCACTTTCATTCCTTCCTGAAGGAACTGCTCAAAATTGGCAGCATCCATGATTCCATCTTTTACAGGACAGGTACAGTCAAGAGTAAACTTCTGGACCTGCTTTTTCTTGCCACCCTTCGCCACAAGCTTTTTCCATGCTTGCACTTTATTTATTGATTGATTTTAAAATTTATTTATTTAGGGCTTCCCTGGTGGCTCAGTGGTTGAGAGTCCACCTGCCGATGCAGGGGACATGGGTTCGTGCCCCGGTCCGGGAAGATCCCACATGCTGCGGAGCGGCTGGGCCCGTGAGCTATGGCCGCTGAGCCTGTGCGTCCGGGGTCTGTGCTCCGCAAAGGGAGAGGCCGCAACAGTGAGAGGCCCGCGTACCGCAAAAAAAAAAAAAAAAAAAAAAAGTAAATTTATTTATTTATTTATTTATCTTTGGCTGCGTTGGGTCTTCGTTGCTGCACGTGGGCTTTCTCAAGTTGTGGCGAGCAGGGACTACTCTTTGTTGCGGTGGCTTCTCTTGTTGCGGAGCACAGGCTCTAGGCACACGGGCTTCAGTAGTTGTGGCATGTGGGCTCAGTAGTTGTGGCTCGTGGGCTTTAGCGCGCAGGCTCAGTAGTTGTGGTGCACGGGCTTAGTTGCTCCGCGGCATGTGGGATCTCGCGGACCAGGGCTTGAACCCATGTCCCCTGCACTGGTAGGCGGATTCTTAACCACTGCGCCACCAGGGAAACCCCAACACTTGTACTTTGAAAAGCCTTTCAGAATCTGAAAAGACCTTTCCAAGAACACATCCTACCTCCCTTCATGTCTCAAAGAACTTCACCTAAAACTTGTATTAATTGGGTCAATTTTTCAAACATTTAGCTTTCGACAAAAGTCACTCTTTTTTTTTTTTTCTTTCCCTAACATGTCTTCCTAGTAACAACCAAAAGGACTGCTTTAAAATCTAGCCCCGGAAATATATAATCAGCAAGTAAAAGACCTGCCAGCACTGGGCTCCATACCTCCCCCCATGGTTTTAAACCAAAAGCATACAAACGCCTAGAAGCCTTAAAAACCCACCCAGGCAGAAAGATACAGGTGAGCCGAAAATATTAACAAGGGCATCCCAACAAAGGAGGAGGGTAGGAAAACTTTCTCCCAGTGACCTGGGAGGTGGACCATCTGCAGCCAGAGTGACATGAGGGCGCCGCACGGCCCAGGCCCAGCCTGGCTGAGAGCGGATGGAGCTGGGCCCTCCCCCGACACCCAAAGGGGTCTGTAGAGCTGCACCCTGAAGATCTAACTTTCTCCACAGTGGCTAAAGGGTCCTCTAACCTGGGCCTCCCTCTGAAAACAGGCTGACCAGGTCCAACTTCCATGGACCTTCCCACTGGTCCCCGGGGGTGGCGGGTCCCCACTTTCCCCGCCCCCCGCCCAGGTAACCAGGCCCAGGCCTTGGCTGCCTCACGCCGGCCGGGCTCCAAAGGCCGCTGACCGACCCAGGCTGCAGTCGCTGCCCTCCGCTGGCCGCAGGCAGGGCCCCGAGCGCCAGCCGCGGCCTCCGAGAGTCCCGGGTCTCCCCCTCACGTGGGGGCCCCGGTGGCCGCCCCAGCCCGGCCCCGGCAGGATGCTGCAGAGCGCCATGTGCTGCAAGCTGCCAGCCACGCAGGGGCTGGGCGGACGAGGCCCTCGTGCCTCCCCCAGAGCCGTGCTCCCCCCTCACGCGGAGTCATACTCCCCACCCCAGACTTTTATTTCTAATCCACGTCTTTCTTTTGAGCTCCAGGTTCAGAACTTTTTATCAGCTGATTCACCTGGTTGCCCTCCAAACCTGTCTCCTGTTGGCCAGCATGGCCAGGAGCACCGCCATCGCCTGTGTGCCCAGGCCGTCAGGCTGGGGCACTGCCTGGGTCCTTCTCCTGTCAGCTGCCTCCTTCCCCCGCTCCCTCCAACCGTCAGTCACCAGGTGTCCATTCGGGCTCTGCCCTGTCCGCCACCCCCCAGCCTTCACAGCCCCCCTGTCCTTCCCAGGTGCCTGGTTTCCCCCTCCTCCTTCCTGCCTCCCTGTGTTCTGCTCCCAGCTGTGCTGTCACAGAGGTCTTCTGACAGGTTAATGGGATCATGCGCTCCACCCTAAAACCTTCCTTTACTCCCTGTTAGGGCCATCCTTGGTCCAGCGTCGTTTCCTGCCTGCACTTTTCACTCTGCACACACCACAGACTCACATCTCCCCAGATGTGCCTTGTAGGCTGTATTTGGATGCTTCTTCAATTGCTCCCCACCGACAGAAACACAAAAGCAAAGCAAACTAAATAACAGAAAAGGCCCTGATCTTTGTAAGTCAAACTCATACAGCCTAGAACCTTTGATGCTTTTGACTCAATTAGATGTTCCCACCCCTTCCGGTTTGTGTAACCTTGGTTATACATAACTAACTAACCAACCTCTGTGTGCCTCAGTCTCCTCATTCGTCAAGTGAGGATGACTAGTGCTTTCCTTCTCTCTCTGCTCAGTGTCTGGCATGCTCCCTGCGTATCCTTGGTACCTGTGTACTGTCTGGCATGTAGTAGGTATCTGGCAATTATTTGTGCGAACGTCTCTAAATATGTACCTTTCAAGTATGATCAGTTCTGTAACCTGGGCTTATGGCTGTGTGAAGGTGAGTATGCCTCAATAGCCTGAGAAGCCTGAGACTTCGTAACACTGCACAGATGAGGGGCCCACCTGGGGAAGCGGGCTCTGGGGCACTGGTTGCCCTGCTTAGGGTTGCTGTTCCCCCAACCAGGCTGAGGGCGTAGAGCAAATTGCTAGGCATCCCACCTGCCCAGGAGCAGAGGCTGTTCTTTTAATGTCCGTGTTAAAGGACCTTGCTTATTTGCATATTACCTTGTAGAGCTTTCAGGTGGAGTAAGCCAGTGATCGAGTACACTGGTGACCCTGGGCCCGAGGAAGGAAGAGAATGAACTCTGTTGTCTAGGCTCTGAAGTATTCCCTGATCAAATAACGGTAGGAACTGACACTTTTTTTTTTCTTCTTTTTAATTGGAGTATAGTTGCTTTACACTGCTGCGTCAGTTTCTGCTGTACAGCAAAGTGAATCAGCCATACGTATACATATATCCCCTCTTTTTTGGATTTCCTTTCCATTTAGGTCACCACAGAGCTCCGAGTAGAGTTCCCTGTGCTCTACAAGAGGTCCTCATTAGTTATCTATTTTATACATAGTAGTGTAGACACTCTTTTTTTAACTTTATTTTGGTTGGCTGCAGCAGTGAGCCAAAGTTAAGGTAGCCCGTGTAGCTTGGACTGAGTCTGTCTGCATCAGTAGCCACGTGGTCATCAATTCATTGACCATCCACACTTATTCCCCGTTGAGGAGTTCTGTGTGCTGCCCTCTGCTTGTGTGCATGGATCCCGCAGAGACACATGACAATACACCTACTGACAAATAGATTATAATCCAGTAGAAGAGGTGAGGTATGTGCTGGTTGCAACAGATAATTATTGGTGCTGTGGATATGGCTGTGTGTGTTGCAATTAAATTTGAGTGCAGTGACAGAGATTCCAAAATAATCATGGTTCCAATAATGGCATCTCAAAACAAGGTATTGTATTTCCCATAAAGGGCTGGAGAAAGAGGTACAGGTATGACCCAACTGTAGGCTCCTAGCTCACTGTGTGTGAGGCTTAGAGGCAGCAGGATGGAGGAAGAGACAGGCAGAAAGGACAGAGGATTCATTCGTGCTTTTTCTTAGGGAAGTTCCCAGAAACTGCCCCTGGACAATTTTGCTTATGTCTGCTTGGCCAGAACTTTAAACATGCAGCCACATGAAGCTGCAAGACAGACCGGGAAATCTCATCTTGATTCGGGGTGGCTGTGAGCAGCTAAAAGTCCTGCTGCTCTATCCAGAATTTCGGTGAGCACCCCCAGTCTGTACCTAGGGTGGTGAATGAGGTTGACTGACGGTGCTGCCCGTGTGGAAGTTGCAGTCTGGAGGATACTGACGGGGAACAGATACCAGTACCACGGTGATGAGAACGGAGAGCGTCATGTGGGGTGCTATGGGCGCAGACAGGAAGGACCTGTAAATCAGACCGGGAGGGCCAGGGCATGGTGCCTGGAGAACGAGCAGACATCTGCCTGGTGGAAAGAGGAAGTAGGCATTCAGGCAAAGGCTCTGAGGTGAGGAAGCAGGTAGCATATGAGGAACTGATAGTGAGGAAAATCGAAGGAGGAAGCAGGGGTCTGGGGCCACACTCAGGGGTTTGGACATTTTCCTAAGAGCCTTTAACTGGTTTTGAGGTGAGTAACCTAGAAAGATGCTTTTTGGGGAGTGGGGAGCAATGCAAGACTGGAGGCAGGGACCCTCTATTGGGAGGGAGTGCACTGATCCAGTTGACGTGATGGTGACCTTGATTGGACAGTGACTTTGGGGGTTGAGAGAAATAGATACAAACCCCCCCAGTTCGTAGAACTGGGAACGGATTTAGAATAATTTGGGCTGCTTTTCACTTGACAGATGATGAAAGCAAGGCTGTCAAGTGGCATGCCCGGGCCACACAGCCGGCTCAGAGCAGCACTGGGTCATCCCTCTGCCTGAACCCTTTGTGTCACTGCTGAATGGCTAACTGGCGCAACAGGGCTTTGTGAGCATTCAGAGAAGGCAGAGAGAGGGCAGGTGGCGTGTGAACTGGAACGCGGTGTGCGTGTGGCTGTGGAGCAGAAGCCGGTGTGTTGGGTCCTCCCGGTTCTGCAGGTTGAGGACAGCGCTAGGGTACTTCAGGGAAGTAGTGTGAGATAATCCTGCAGGAGTGTTTCGAAATCATGGAAGGCTTTAATAGAAGATTAAGTGGTTTAGGCTCAATTCTTTTTTTTGTTTGTTTTTTGTTTTTTGTTTTGCGGTACGCGGGCCTCTCACTGTTGCGGCCTCTCCCATTGCAGAGCACAGGTTCGGGACACGCAGGCTCAGGGGCCCAGCCGCTCCGCGGCATGTGAGATCTTCCCGGACCGGGGCACAAACCCGTGTCCCCTGCATCGGCAGGCGGACTCTCAACCAGTGCGCCACCAGGGAAGCCCCTTCTGGCGTTTTTTGTATGTCTGATCATGTAGATTTCTGCTCTGGGGACTCGTCAACCCGGCATCTGCCTCCCCTTTCCTTTACTCTAGGGACTTCTTTCAGGATGTTTATAACCTCACGTTCTGTGATGTCTGAATGAGGTGCCAGTGCACATTGAGCTGCTCGCTTCCAGATGCTGAGGTGTTTCTCTGGGATATATTTTGCACTGTCCAGTATAGTAGTTACCAGTCACAGAGCACTTGCAGTGTGGCTAATGCAAGTGAGGAACTGAGTTTTTTCATTTACTTTTAATTAATTTACATTTAAATAGCCATGTGTGGCCCAGGTCTCTCTAGACCCTGCACCTCCCAGGGTGTCTGACAGCTTCCTTTTACTGACTCATGCCCGGCTCAGTCTTGACCTCAGAGTCTCTTGCAGGTTCGTCTATTCATTTTTATGTTTTGTGTATATTTTATCTGTCAATTTTAGAAGTAGCACATAGGTTTCAGCATCTGTAGACTGCCTTAACTGCCGGAAGCAGAACTAAAGGGAATATTGGAGCTAAAAAAGTAAAGGCTGTTTGATGTTGGCTGCTTTTTATGAGATCTTGAGGTGGTTCTAGGTGAGATTCAAGGGTAAATAGGGTTAAGGGGAAAGACTTTAGGTTGGGGAGACATGAACAGATTTGTCAGCTGATAAAAGGATCCTACAGAGAGAGGAAATTGAAGGTAAAGGGGGAAGTGGAGTTGAATAGTCAATTCTTGAAGGAGGCAGGAAAGTAGGAGATGCTAAGCTCCCTTTTATGAATTGGGAGGGGAAAGAGTAGGTTGTTTTTTGGGTTTTTTTTTAAGTATTTGAATTTTTTTTTTTTTAAGCAAAAGTCTACGAAATCAACCTTTTTTTTTTTTTTTTTGTGGCCGTGCAGCATGCGGCATCTTAGTTCCCCAACCAGGGATCAAACCCATGCCTGCTGCAGTAGAAGCAGGGAAGTCCCTGAAATTAACCATTTTGAAGCGGACAGTTCAGTGGCATGTAGTTCATCCACAGTGTGGTGCTCCAGCCACCTGTGTCTAATCTTGAAACATTTTCATCCCCCACAGGAGACCCTGTGCCCATCAGCCGTTCTCTGCCTGCCCTTTCCCTGCATCCTCTGGGCAACACTGATCTTTCTATCTTTATGGATTTGTTTATTCTGCATATTTCATATAAACAAT
Source organism: Hyperoodon ampullatus (assembly GCF_949752795.1). NCBI lineage: Eukaryota > Metazoa > Chordata > Mammalia > Artiodactyla > Ziphiidae > Hyperoodon > Hyperoodon ampullatus. Next base: position 81,587,345 of record NC_136923.1, on the reverse strand, counting down.
CATACAGTATGTCACCTTTTGTGTCTCGCTTCTTGGCATAATGTTTGGAGTTTCATCCACTTGTAGCATGTAACAAGCGCCTTGACATTTGAAGGCGAGGGAGTTTCCGGGAATTCATATTGACAGCCTGAATCTCAGCAAAACGAGTCAGTTCGGCCAGTTGGATTTATCGAGGATTAAGGCTCCACAGGGGCAGATGTGGCATCAAGAGTATTTGTGGGATGACAGACTGAAGTCCAGGCTGAGGGGAAACACACCCCAGGAGCCAGTGCTGGGGGCGGGGGGATGGGCATCGAAGTTCTAGATCAGGCGATGGTAATCACCACAGCGAATTGGCTGCCAGTGGGGACAGGCGGGGGAGGACCCTCCTTTAAGAGGGGGAGGAATGTCCTATTTCCGAGTGGGGTAAATTTGGGGCCCTGAGTTAGAGCCTATCTGTAGCGGAGGGAGCCTCTTCTGCCTGCAGATCAGGGGGCACTGTGCCGCCTGCTGCATGAACCGACCGACTGCACATCTGAGGCAGGTGAGGTGGAAGCCGTGTCCTCCTGCCCCACTGGGTGGCAAGGCAGCCCTGCTGCTCTGGGGACTTCCTCAGAAGCGGGGGGTGGTGTGGGGTGGGGCGTGGGAAGCAGCCCCAGCCTTTCTTGCTGCTTCCTTTGATGAAGGTCATAAAGGGAGTCAGCCCCCCTGGTTGGTGCCGGGAGCAGTGATGGAGGCAGCGGCGTTGCTGGCGAGGCTGCCTGGTGCCCCGGCTGTTTTCACCGACTGCCTATGGAATAAAGGTCAGAGGACTTTCAGGGTCTTCCCCATCTTGTCCCCAGTCTGCTCTCCAGACTCTTGACCCTGCAGCACTCATCCCCCAGATATGCAGTGGGCACCCCTGTGTGCCCAGCACCGAGCTGATGGTCCATGTGAAGCAGACACACACAGCTCTTGTCCTCGAGGACTTAGGTCCTCAGTGTTTGTTCATATCTGGGCTGTGATTAGAGTGTAAACAGAGGGACCTCACCAAACCTGGGGCTTTGGGGAAGAGGAGTCAGGGAGGGTTTGTCTGAGTGAAGGACCGCTATGCAGAGGTGAGGTCAGAGGGACCTTTATGCAGGAGGCTGAGGGAGCTTTCCCCACACAGGACGTGCCTGCAGAAAGGAGAAGGTGGAGGGAGGTGGGTGTGGTCGGGGCAGTGGGCACGAGGGGAGGGCAGTCTTGGGCTGGAAGCAGGTGTGAGCCAGTGATGGAGGGGCTCTAAGCAAATGAGGGATTGTAGGTCATATCCAAAGAACAAGGGACACCATTGTTGAAAGGCTTCAGGCAGGTGTGGGCCTGTAAATTTTGGTGGCTCTGATGCAGTGTGTGGGGATGGATGGGAGGGGACACGGCTGGATGCCCGGGACTCACCAGCTGGGAGTCCACATGGAAGAACACGGCCTGGGATAGTGGTGCGGATGGGAGAGGTGGATGTATATAAGGTACTAGGGGAGAGCATCAGCATTCTTAGAGATGATGTTGTTGCCCAGGTGTGCTGCCCCCTACCTGCCGTATCCTTCCACGCTTCCACGCCTCCTTTCATGCTGTGCTTCAGCTTGAAACACCCATCAGCATTCTGCCTCCTAGGCCTTCCACCTTGTAAAAACCCTTAATAACCTGGCCCCATGCCACTTGTGTGAAGTCTGCCCTGATCCACTGCTCGGTTATTAAATTCATTTAACATTTATGGAGCATTCACATGTTTTAATGTGTTTTAAGTCATTGCCGACACTTCTCTGGTGAAGGCGGAATCGTATCACATGCCAGTCAATCATGTGACCGCTTCATTCTTCCCAAAGGGTGGCGGCCCCCTTCCCCCTCTGCTCCTTGGATGATGTCCTTCATTTGGAAAACCCTTCCCAAATCCCTTGGCCTACCCACACCTACTGCTCTTTGAAGGGCTGGTCCAGGCCCCCCTCCTCTGGGGAGCCTCTCTGGGCATCCCAGCCCCAGATCTCTCCCTCCTCCCCACAGTGCTCAGTGCTTTGGTGCTCCTTCTCTTTTACTGGGTGCTCTTGTGGTATTAACTTTCTCTGTGTGTGTGATTCCAGATAAGTTAGACAGTTGTGGACTGTTTCCTGTCCACTCCATCAAGAAGAGTGCTTGTACATAGTTGGCACACGTACGTATCCGTAGCGGGCTCATAACCACCCTAAATTCCTGTAAGTGATAGGTAAGATATGGGTACTGAAATAGATAGATGTGACACTTGGATGTAAGTATCATATGCTGGTTTATGACACAGTAATGGGTATCTTAACCTAGAATTTGTTTTGGATTGAAGAGTAATACCCACATGATTCTCCTCTGCTGTAGCTTTCCATATTGTTTTGTTCTTGAACAGGACATCCAACCCCGAGGAGGTTGGTCGGTGGTAAATAGAGTGTGAAGCAAATGGCATTTTGGAGGATGAGCTGAGCACTGACCTTCCTGATGGAACTTAACCCCAGGATGGGATCCTCACGTTGGAACTGGGCCTAGGGGCGGGGCAGAGTCAGGAGACCCAGCGACCTTTGGCACAGTGCCTTTCTACCTTTTTCAGGCTGTGTGGGAACGGGGTTATCAGCGTCCAAAAAAAGTCCTTGGCCTCAGGTTAATCTGTACTCCCAGCTGTTGGGTGGGGGGAGGTGCTTATTTATGCAATATCCCCACAGACCCTCTCTGGTGTTTGTACTCTCTGAAAGTTCTATGTCAAACCTCAAGCTAATGCTTCTCCTTCTTGATACTCTTTGGAGTTGGAGACATTCTGATTTTATGATAGCCCATTCCTCAGCTTTCTGTCTTGGTTTAAGACTAGATCGTTATCCCAAACTCATTGCCATGGGTCTCTTTATTTTTTAAATCTTTTAACTATATATCCATGTTCTAAAACAAATTACGTATTTTTAATTACATCAGTTGATGTAATATCTAGAGATAGAGATAGATCCATACTGATTTAATTATATGCTGCATATCCATATTTTAAAGGGATTTGGGAACTCATTTCATTACTCATCCTGGCTCTAGAAACTGACCAGTGCTTCACGTGATGGACACATTTCTTGTTCCGTATCATGTTATCCACCAGGGCATTTAAACCAGAAGTTTCCACTTGAGATTTTTTTCAGCTTATAGCCTCACTGAAATTACATTATCACCATTATTTGCTTTTCTGTCATTTCTAAGCAGGCTTGCCACCTGAGATTTAATATGACCTCATTGATGCTGTGAGCAGGACACCAACCTTTCTGACTCATTTGAATGGGGAAGAAAAACCAAATCAAGTGTACGTCCCATAAACATTGTAACCAGTAGTAACCATGGGTCCAGTGACATTCTGTTTTGTACACCATTGTCTTGGTGTTAGGATGCCTTGGGCATAAATCATTCCTTACAAAACCTTAGATTGTTACTTAGAACCCAGTAGTGTGTTATAGGTATTTGTAGGCGGCCAGTTGGATGTACTTTCATTTTTCCTAACAGAGTTAAACTTAGTCAGATTTTAGCATGAGAGGCAGCTAAGAGCTTAGTTTGTGTGAACCCCCTGAACCAAGTACAGCCTCTGTCATCGTGTGCAGTACCTTCTAGTATGCGAGTCTCCATTTCTTTCTCTGTAAAGTAGGGAAAAGACCCTTTACAAGGTTACTGAGAAGATTGAATTAAGTGGTGCACGTGAGGGTGCCTGGAGTGATGCTTAGCACACACTGAGCATTCAGTGTTAGTTACTATTCAGATAATCATCATTGTGTTTTCTATTTTTAATGATCTTACCACCCTGAAGCCAGGGATTCTCTAAAGGAAGAATATTATGATTTCATAACGAAGCCTTCTTAACTCGTTAATGAGGCATTACAGTCTGTGATGATCTGAGATTTGTTTGATGCTGGGATAAATTGGACCAGAGTTAATGCCATTTCATCCTGTTAGACCTTGTATAGCTTATCTCATTGCCTGCCTGACATTTTGCTGATCAAAATCTCCTTTCCCCCGATGGTGGACCACTTGTCGTTATGAGGATTTTTATGATCCAAGTAGCAGTTGGTTGATTCTAAATTGCAGCTTTGGGTTCAACCTTTTTTGTTCTGGATGCAGGTGACTGAGCTGAAAAGTGCAGGCAAGAGGACACCTTGGGGTTTCTCATTTGTATCCTGTGAAATGCATATGAACTTTCTCTGTGAACAAGTCAAAATATTTTTCTAACTGCTCCCTCAGTGCCTCCACATGGGATTGGAAAAATCAAGCTGTTTTATGATGCTTTATTGATAGTAATACTAATGACATGAACTGGATTTGGCTGACTTGGCTGCTGATGAGCAAACAATGCCCTGTCTTCTGCAAAATGTTACATACACAGTTAAAAACCACCTGGAAGCATCATCTTAATTCAAGTTCTTAAATACAGAAAAACATTTGGCTTTTTTTTTTTCCCCCCCGGTACGCAGGCCTGTCACTGTTGTGGCCTCTCCCGTTGCGGAGCACAGGCTCCGGACGTGCAGGCTCAGCGGCCATGGCTCACGGGCCCAGCTGCTCCGCGGCATGTGGGATCTTCCCGGACCGGGGCTTGAACCCGTGTCCCCTGCATCGGAAGGCGGAGTCTCAACCACTACGCCACCAGGGAAGCCCCAACATTTGGCTTTTTAAAAGCTAGTTTTATGAGCCTCTGTTACTAGAACCGGATTTACTGTTGCTTTGTGGGGCTCCTTTGTGGTTGGGTTTGTAGAGTCCACTTTTTAAAAAACAGTCCATGTCCCTAGACAAAGTAGATACTTAACAAATGCTTGGACTGTGATTTTTAAATGCATGCCGTCTTCAAGGATCACTATTGTGTATGTAAGACGAATGCTTCTCTTAGAGGTTTAAAAATTGGTAACTAGACTGAGTTCCTGGGTTTGAGGGGGGATCTTTGTGGAATGCAGACAGTTCCATTTACTGATAACCTGAGAGAAGGAAAAACTCTTAACATAAGTGACCAATTAAATTCCAGCGTATATTCACAAATCAATTCTTAAGTAGAGGATACACAGAATTTATTATTCATTTTTCTCTTATGACCATTAGCCAGAAATGACTCTTTATACATTTATTCAATGTTTATTCAGCTGTTGGGCTTTCTGTATGATTTATGTTTCTAATATACACATAGAGTATTTTGTATTAGACTAAAAAAAAAAAACTCTTTTTCCTTCATGACATTACCCAGTCCTGGCCAGGGTGCAGCTTATATATAGGCTGTTCACATAGTCCCTGCTGGTAGGAATGTTAATAGGTGAAAATGTTTTGGAAAGAAATTTTGCCATATATATTATGTGAAGACCCTTAGACATGATTGGCCAATTTCTGGGAATCTCATTCAAAGAAGTAATTTAATATACAGCTAAAGTTTTACGTGCAGAGATGGCCATCACAATATTATTTAAGAGTAGTAAAAACTTGGACGTCCCTGGTGACGCAGTGGTTAACAATCTGCCTGCCAGTGCAGGTGACACAGGTTCAAGCCCTGGTCCGGGAAGATCCCACATGCCGCGGAGCAACTAAGCCCGTGTGCCACAACTACTAAACCTGCACTCTAGAACCCGCAAGCCACAACTACTGAGCCTGCGTGCTGCAGCTACTGAAGCCCGCAGACCTAGAGCCCGTGCTCTGCAACAAGAGAAGCCACCACAGTGAGAAGCCCGCGCACCGCAACAAAGAGTAGCCCCCACTCGCCGCAACTAGAGAAAGCCCGTGTGCAACAACGATGCCCCAGCGTGTCCAAAAATAAATAAGTAAATTTATTAAAAAGGATAGTAAAAACTTGGAAACAGACTAAATGACTAATAATGGGGGAATAATTAAAGCATTTATATAAATATTGCTCCAAAACTCAGATTAGGTTCATGAAGATAGTAATTGCTGCAGTGTTGAAATGCAAGATTATACAAGTATATGCTTTTTTAAAGCATACAGAATAGTGGAATATATTTATATTTTATTTATATATTTATTATATAATACTAGCATAGCTCTGTGCTAAATGCTGTACACGAACCATTTCATCTGAGTACATAGGTATTATTTTTACTCCCATTTGAAGGGAATATTTCAGGTGAGGCAACTGAGGCTTTCAGAGGTTCACTTGCCCAAGATCACTCTGCTTGTAAATGACAGAAGGAGGGACATGGATTCTACCACACTCTCAGAGGCTTTTTGTTTTTACCTTAAAATGACCCCCCCCCCAAAAAAACCTCTTCTATTTTTTCAAGTTCCTGCAATAAACATCCCTTTTTTATTTTCAGTGTAACATAGGAACTAGAGTGCAGTGGTTAAAAGAGCAGGCTGTGGAGTCACTCTGCCTGCTCTTGGCATGACCTTGGATAAAGGACTTAGCTGCTCTCTGCCTCAGTGTGCTCACCTGTGAAAAGGGGCTGTGTGAAAGGGCTGGTGTGAGGGTCAAGTGAGATCATCCTTGTAAATTTATAGCAGAAAGACGGACACATAGTAGGACTGAGTGTTAGTTGCTCTTGCTATCATCATGATGTTCTTCAAAGAAAAGGACTTGAAAATAAGAGAAATCATTTGAAATGGTGGCCTGTGCTGTCCTAAGTGGTTTTCAGATTCTCACAGAGAGATGTGATGGGAGAGTGACTTTGGAAAGCTTTTTTGTGGCAGTCATTAGCAGACCATTTAGTGAAGGGAAATAGCAATTTGCTAAATAATTCAACCCCCTGAAGTGTGTAATTCATGTTGGAGTGTAGCTGGCTTAGTGTTTTCTTAGGACAAGAAGAACATAAACCCCTAAACAAATGCGTGGCTTAGGTCCTAGCTTAAGCTTGAACTTCTTATACTTAACATTACTCAGTCAGTGCACAGTTCATCTTGCAGATTTTTCCCTATAAGGGAACACATCACTACAGTGAATGTTCACTAATTTGCACTCCAGTAATTCACAACACACGGCCTGCCTGTTGACTCAGCAGGCACGATGCGTCTATGATGAACAGAATCAGTGGCCGGGCGGTACATTTCTAGATGGTCAGAACCTTCCCTATTCCCTTCCTCCCTCCTACTTGTCCCTGTGCTCCCTGACTCATTAGGATAGCACTGCGTGCAGGGTGCAGAGGCAGAACCAGAATTGGGGCTTCCTCCTCTTGCTCCCCTCGCCTTCCTGCCACCCCTCCTGTGGCCCCTGGTTCCCTCCCCTGCTGTGGCCTCACGGTGTCCCCATCTCCTGTGTGGACTATTGTGGCAGTCTTCTGACTTGACCTTGATATCACTCTCTTTCCAGCCTCCCGCCAACCCTCACTTTCACCCCCTGCTGCCCCCAATTTAAAATCAACCAGTAGAGCCCTTAGCTGCTTCTCCAACATGGGTTTTCACTTTTCTCTCCCCTCCCCTTTGTCCCGTCCCCCACTGGCAAGCCTTAGACGTGACTGTGACCCACCAGTCCCTACGTAGAATCGGTACGTCCTTTGTCAAGGCATCTCCCTCAGCTTGCTAATTATCATTTCTCCCTAGCGAGACTGACTTCTCCGGAGGCAGGTGTGTGTCCTGTGGCTCTGTGTCCCAGTGCCTCCCACGGTGCAGTGACTGTGCTCCAGGATCATAAAAGCAGCTGCCGCGAATTGAAGTGCCCCTGCCTTGCCCCAAGCGTTTCATATCATCCCACAACAACCCCGTGGGGTGTAGGCATCATTACACACGTGTTTAAAGTCCAGGGAACCGGTGTCTGTACAGCTTACCAAAGATCATATTACAGTGTTAATTGTCAGAGCCCAGAGGGTAGTAGCCTCACATTATACATATTACATGAAATTATTTTCCTGTAGAAATAGTGAGAGTCTGTACTCATAGGCACCATTTCATTATGAGTTAAGTAGTTTAGGGCCCATCTGAAGATTTGTCATCTACTTATAGCTAGGGTTCTTAATTTGGGGATTGAGGGTCCCTAGGATTTTGGGGAGTTTGTCAATTTTACCCAAATTCTCTGTCATCTGGGGATAGAAAGAGGGTCATCTTCACTTTTTTTTTAACCTTTGCTTTAATCATATTTTTACAATTGGAGTGGGATCCCCAAAAGGTCCAGAACTGCTAATTTCACATTATTTCTATGGAAAGTAGAATACAGAAAATAGAATTTTCCAAAGGCCAGATGACTAGTTTACAAAGTAACATCTGGAACACAACCCTTTTGTAAAGTAGAGATTATATGTTTTGATAACTTGAGGGAGTAAATGAATGAAAATGATTCACCTTAGAGACTAGGTTTTCTAAAAGTAGCAATTACGGTCATTCCCTTTCCCTCTCAAAACCACCCTTCTGTTATACACTGAACGTTTGTGTGCCCTCAACCCCCATTTCATATGCTGAAGCCTTAACTCTCTGTGTGATGATGTTTGGAGGTGAGGCCTTTGGGAACGGTTAGGTGAACCTTGACCTTGGTCTTGCCAGCCCCCAGAACTGTGAGAAATAAATGTCTGTTGTTTAAACCACCTGTCTGTAGTATTCTGTTACAGCAGCCCAAGCTGACCAAGACACTCTTCCTTTCCTTCTCCAACCTGAGGGCATATATTAAATTGTTCATGTATATGAAGAAAATTATTGGGGAAAACCATAATACATTTTAAACATGTCACTGCTTCTGTAGTCCTGTTAGTTTTCTTCAAGTTAAGTGTGTTTATTTGGTTCTGCCTAGGAATATGTGATAACTTTTCCAAATCAAAGTAGGATATTGTGTATTCTTTTATATCTATCCCCCCCCCAATTAAATGTTCTTGTCTTGGAATATTTGTGGGTTTTTTGGGGGGGGGGCTATTTATTTTTATCGAGTATAATTGCTTTACAGTGTTGTTAGTTTCTGTTGTATAGCAAAGTGAATCAGCTATATACGTATATCCCCTCTTTTTAGGATGTCCTTCCCATTTAGGTCACCACAGAGTATTAAGTGGAGTTCCCTGTGCTATACAGTAGGTTCTCACTGGTTATCTATTTTATACGTAGTTTTAGTTTCGGAACATTTGTGTTTTTAAATGAGCTAAGAACGTGGGTTCCAGCTGGGTGATAGATTTCTGAGTTTAGGGGGAAGGACCACATTCCCTACTCTGCCACCTACCATGATGCCTTAAACACATTTGATGCTCACGAAAGGCATGTTGTTAAACAGTATATGCTGGTTTATATGCCTCAATTCTTTTCCTAAAATTTTCACCTGATTGACTTCTTCAGGAAAGATACCTTACAAGTTCTTTTTTTTTTTCACACACACACACTGTATTTTATTTTTACAAGAGATAAATAGACTGACACCAAGCATTGTAAATGGATGACCACAACAAAAGCAACAATGATTGCAATTACCAAACACGAAACACACTCACACTATGTCATAATATTGACAGTCAGTCCAGGAATCCTCCACGGTAACAGCTCCTTTACTTTGCAGTGCCTTACAAGTTCTAGACGTAAATATTTTTGCCCCTCCTAACTGTGTCCTTAATTTTCATTTTCAGATCTGTTAGTGTCTCTCCCTCAGTGTTCCAGCTGTAGGTGGGCACCTAATTTTCATGCTAATTTGATCACTGGCTTGCCTTTCTTCGTTTTGTTTTGTTACGGCAAAATGGCTTTTATGACAGCTTCTAGTTGGATATTGGTACTTGGGGAGAATTGAAATGAAGGGAAAATCTTGTTATTAGCCAGTCAGAATATTCATTTACATTAATGTGACTTGCTAAACTACTTGGAGTTCCACTAAAATGTAATCACTTTAGGGCCTAATTCTCAGTTATTTCACCTTTAATGGTTGTCAAGGGGGTTTTAAACACAGTGGCACAGTTGTTGAAAGTAGCACTAGGTGAAAAGGAGAAAAGCTTTGCTAGGAAGAGATCTAATCTTACTGGAGAATTTTGAGAGAGGGTTACAGAAGTCTCCGCAGCCCTTGCTAGACAGTGTCTGTGCTCTGGGCAGCTGTGGGCGTGGAAGGTTCCTTCCCATCCTGAGGGCAGCAAGGCCCCCTGCAGGGCACAACTTGTGCCCACACTGCACACACCCAGGAAACCGGAATCACAGAATGGCAGGACTCCTCCACTTTATAAAAGTGCTTCTTCGCCACTTTCTGTTTTTCATTGGATTGACAAGAAAGTGACCCAAAAGATAGAAGAAAGCAGTTTTTATTTTTCATAATGAAGTAAGTTTTTCTTCATATTTTTCATTTATCAAAAAACGTCTAGAATCTGACAACTCAAAACTATTGATGATGCCTAAAGTTTTCTATGTTCTGTGTAGAATAGAAAGCGACACGGAGATAACGGATGGCAGGAACTTCTTATTTAAACCAGAGAGGCGTAATAGATTTACAGATTTATCCCAATTAGCTATGCCTGCTCATCCATGGTTCTGTAAAATGGGATTGGGCGTTCATAGTTCAGACTCTGGAACACTTCAAGATCACAGAATGCCCCCGAATCAGCAAAGCTTTGATTTTATTCAGGAAGATTTTATTTGATACGTTTAATGATTTTCTTACTCTCTGAAAACTGGCCTGTGTGAGAGGTATGGGCCCTTGAAGTCAATCAGAACATTAGGCTGGTCAAACAGTATTCCTGTCGCCTGAGTAGTCTGGGTAATTAAGCGTTTACTGGGAAGCTAAATCAGACAGCTCTGAAAATTAAAGTAGTGAAAACTCTAGCATTTAGGTGAAGGGTTAAGTTTTCATGAATGAGGTTATAGTTCACACTATTCCTTTCCAGCAGAACTCATTAAGAGATGCCAAAAAGTCACAACTGTATGTCAGTGGGAGGTGCAAGGGGAGGCGTGAGGGGGTTGAATTTTTTAAAAAGTCAAATGCTTAGTCTTGTTTATTGGTTTTCCACTTTTGTGGATTTTTTTTTAATGTAACTTGTTATTTTGAGGTAATTTCAGGTTCATAACTAAGAAATAACACAGAGATCCCAGATCCCAAGTACCCTTTACCCAGTTCCCCCTCCCTGGTAACATGGTGCAGAGCTGTAGTTTTGTACCACAATGAGGTTGCTGACGTTGTTACAGAAAAGATACAGGACGTTTCCATCAGCACATGTTGCCCTTTTATAGCCACATCTGCTTCCCTCCTGCCTTCACTCCATCTCTAACCCCTGGTAACGGCTCATCTCTTCTCCATCTCTATAATTTTGTCATTTTAAAAGTGTTATATAAAGGGATTGGCTTTTTTCCACTAAGTCTCTAGAGATTCATCCAGGTTGTTACATGTATCAGAAGTGTGTTCCTTTTGTTGCGGAGAAGTATTGCATGGTGTGGATGTACCACTATTTGTTTAATAATTCACCTGTTGAAGAGTATCTTGGTTGTTTCCAGTTTGGGGCTATAATAGATAAAGGTGCTGTGAATATTCACATATGGGTTTTTGTGTGCATATCAGTCTTTTCTCTGGAATAAATGCCCAGTAACTTTATTTTAAGGATGGCATGCTGTTTGTATGCCTGTACCATAATTTATTTAGCAAGCTACTTTTAGATGGGTATTTTTCTGCTGCTTATGTCACTGATGACAATCTTATAATTAAATCTTAATGCACATCTGCTTTTATTTCCTTAGTAGAAGGATTTCTACAAGTGAGCTTGAGTGTGCAGAATTTTAAAGCTTTTTTTCTTAAGTATCTCTCATTTTTTAATACTTATTTTTAATTTAAGTGCATCTGATTCCAGAGCATTTTCATTACGTCAAAAACCCCATACACGTCAGCAATTACTTCCCATCCTCTGGCAACCACTAATGTACTTTGTGTCTGTATGGATTTGCCTATTCTGGACATTTCCTATAAAATAGAATCGTGTAATATGTGACCTTTTGTGTCTGACTTCTTTTAACGTAGCATAATGTTTCCAAGGTTCATCTATGTTGTAACATGTATCAGTACTTCATTCCTTTTTATGGCTGAAGAGCATTCCATTGTGTGGATGTACTGCCTTTTATTTATTCATCAGTCGGTGGATATTTGGGTTTTTACCCCCCCCCTTTTTGGCTAATATAAATAGTGCTGCTCTGAATACTTGTGTACAGGCTTTTATTTCTTCTGGGCATATACCTAGGAGTAGAATTGCTGGGTCATATGATAGCTCTGCGTTTCACTTTTTTAAGACCTACCAAACGATTTTCCACAGCAGATGTACCATTTGACAATCCCAAATGATGTATGAGTGTTCCAATTTCTCCATATTCTCACCAACAATTGTGTCTGTCTTTATGATGATAGCATTCCTAGTGGGTGTCACATGGATCTTTCTAAAAGAGAAAGGGCCAGAGCTGTAGAGGTGGCCACCTGACCAACCAGCTACGGAAAGCCCTCGGGCACTGCTAATATGGAGGTTCCCAGTGGTGTCAACGGGCTGTCTCTGGGCTTCTGTAGAGGAGGAGGAGATTGTAGCCCTGCCTGAGCCTCATGCCAGAGCCCCTGACTTGGGTGCAGTCCTGTGAGGGCCCAGGAGGCTGGGTGAGGTGGGGGGTTACCTACTCATCCTTTGGGGACCTGATTGCAGAAACTCTGAGGCTGAAAATTTTCCTTGCTAGCTTTTATCATAACAGCAATTGTTTTACTCATTCTGGGGCAGGGGTGGAAAAACACCCTTTCTTGGATACTGTGGATAAAGGCTAGAAAGGCTTCTGGTTTCCATTTTCATAGGTGACATTTCAAAAGTCATTGCAGATCACAAGCTGCCAAAATGATAGCTTTAAAATGTACTTAAAAAAATAAAAACCTACTGTGTAGTAGTTTGCAAAGAGCGCAAGATTTGTACATAGTAGGGTAACTAACTCTTCCCAGTGTGCCTGGGACTTTCCTGACTTTTTTTTTTTTCCTGATATTGAATCCCAGGGAACCAAGTTCCAATAAATCAGGACACTTGGCCCCCCTAAGTCATATAAACCTGCAGATAATTAAATGGGTCTGCTTGTTGTTTGACCAGGTTACTTAAAGTCTCTGAACTTTAGTTTCCTCATCCGGAAAATTGGGATAATTCCTTACTGAGTCTTTGAAAATCTGGTATGTAATAGATGCTCAATAAATTTTAGCTCCCTTGTCTTAAGCTTCAGACTAGCAATAAAAGTTATATTCTTTTTAAAACCAAGTTCTATATTTTCAATTACAAGCCTTTTCATTTCCTTCCCCGTTCCAATTCAATCAAGGGGTGGGGACGTGTGTTTATTTTTTAGGGCCGTGCTTCTAATTGGTGCCTTGGTTGAGCGTAGTAACCAGCAGAAAAGCCAGCAAGGGAAAGGGGAGTTGGCTTTGAAGAACCCCCTCTAACCGCCCCCAACCTGTTAATTTAGGCTATTGCTAAGTAACAGATTACTGCAAAATTCAGCAGCTTTAAACAGCAAACATGTATTATCGCACACAGTCCCTGAGGGTCAGGAGGCCCAGAGAGGCTTAGCTGGGTGGTCCTGCCTCAGGGTCTGTGCTGAGGTGCCAGTGGGCCTGCAGTCCGCTTCCTCACTCACTCGGGCGTTGGCAGAGGCCTTGGTTTCTTTCTGCCTTGGCCCCCCCATAGGATGGCTCACGACAGGGCAGCTGGCGTCCCCCGAAGCTAGTCATGTGAGAAGCATACTGACCATGATGGAAGTCGCAGTGTCTTTTATAACCTCATCCCAGAAGTGACACACCATCCCTTTTGCTGTGTTCTATTGGCCCTACACACAGCCCTGGTCCAGTGCAGGAGAGGATCCCTGGGGACCACGTTAGAGGCGGCCTTCCACAGATGACAAGTTCACATGAAGACACCTCTCTCCTCTAATCCAGGGAATGAAGCCGATAGGAAGTGGCTCAGTGTAGGACTGATAATAACGGGACCTGAGCCAGAGCCCACCTCTTGGCCAGTGTCCGGATGCTTCCTGTTGTCCACCTTGCCTCCTTCCAAGGAGTACGTCCAGTTGGCTGTGGGCAGGTCTGTGCTGTGAGCTCTGGCGTTGGCAGCCACTTGGTGGCACCTCACACGTCCCCAGCTCGGTGTGACCAAGCCCGTGGTTACTAAATCCCTCCTGTGTCCCGAGAACAGCTGCTGGGGGTGACAGGGAGCAGGATAGACCCTCCCTCACTGCGCTTTACAGGCCTGGCCTCCAATGACACCTGTCAGCCTGGGAAGTGCTGACAGAGGGTAAGGGGTCCCTCCTCCTGCCCGGGGTATTCCTTCTAACAACATTCCAGAGTGGAGGAAGGGCTTATACTACTTAATGCCTGCTGGCTATATGTTATATGTGCTATGTAACACTGTGTCTAAGAGGTAGGAGAACTGATCTCTGACTTAATGAGGTTTATTTCAGCTTAAGAGATGATCCCCGCCATCTCCCACCCGGGCTGGTGGAGTTAGAGCAAACAGGGAATTGTAACCTAATTTGTAGGAATCAGAAACATTTTGTCCTTGACCCCTGTCCTAGTCTAGACTCTGTCATTGTAATATAATACATGGATACTGTCTGCAACAGATTTCATTAGTCCCAAAGCCCAGTTTATATACACAGCAGTAGTCCCCAAAGAAGCCTGGCTGCTCATCAAAATTACCTGAGGAACTTTTCAAAAAACAAATTTCTCAGCCTCTTGACTACTGAATCAGTTTATAGGAGTGGGTCCCAGAAATCTGTTTTTTAAAGCTTCTAGGTGACTGTGAGATGCAGACAGATTGGCAAACCCGTTGATGTGAAACTGAAAGATGTGAAGGCATTCATTCATTCATTCATAGTTTCAGCCAGTAATCGGCAATCTGTCAGGCACAGATCCAGGCTCTGAAGGCACAGATGGGAACATCAGAGGTTCTGCTCTTGAAGAGCTTGGAGCTTAATGGGGATTATGAACAAATGAGCAGATAATTACAGTATAACTGACAATCACAACACTTTAAACATAAGCCTATAATTTTATCACTGATTGACATAGTGGAAGTGATGATGGGCATATGAAAATGAGGCCAAGGAGGATTGCCACCCTTTTCCCACTGACTTCCCAAATAGGTCTTAATATGGAGATTTCTAAGGTCTCTCTTACCAAGCATCATGAGTGAATACAACTGGTTGTTTTTGGTTTTTGTGTTTTTTCATTTTGTTTGTTTTTGGCTGCATTGGGTCTTCGTTGCTGCGCAGGGCTTTCTCTAGTTGCAGCAAGTGGGGGCTACTCTTCATTGTGGTGCGTGGGCTTCTCATCGCGGTGGCTCCCCTTGTTGCAGAGCGTGGGCTCTAGGCACATGGGCTTCAGTAGTTGCAGCACACGGGCTCAGTAGTTGTGGTACGCAGGCCCTCGAACAAGCATGCTTCAGTAGTTGCAGCGCGTGGGCTCAGTAGTTGCAGCGCGTGGGCTTTAGGGCACGCGGGCTCAGTTGCTCCGCGGCATGTGGGATCTTCCCGGGCCAGGGATCGAATCTGTGTCCCCTGCATTGACAGGCGGATTCTTAGCCACTGTGCCACCAGGGAAGTCCCGACAACTGATCTTTTAAAATTTCAATTGAAGTATAGTTGATTTACAATATTGTATTAGTTTCAGGTATACAGCAAAGTGATTCAGTTATATATGTTCAGATTATTTGCCATTATAGGTTATTATAAGATACTGAGTATTGTCTCCTGTGCTATATAGTAAATCCTTGTTGCATATCTATTTTACATGTAGTAATTTGTATCCGTTAATCCCAAACTCCTAATTTATCCCTCCTCCGCCCCCTTTCCCCGCTGGTGACCATAAGTTTGTTTTCTACGTGAGTCTGTTTCTGTTTTGTATATAAATTAATTGGTGTTATGTTTTAGATTCCGCATATAAGCGATATCATATGATATTTGTCTTTCTCTGTCGGACTTACTTCACTTAGTATGGTAATCTCTGGATCCATCCATGTTGCTGCAAATGGCAATATTTCATTCTTTTTTATGGCTGAGTAATATCCCACTGTGAATATAACTGGTTTTGTTTTTGTTTTTTAACTTGATAGTGTTATTTAAAATTAATTCTGCATGTATTCTCATGGATAAAGCTGTGTGAACTCAAAACCACTAATACATATTGTCACCATCCTCTTTACAATGATCTTATGAAGATGCCCCTTGAAAGGCCATACTGGGTATTTTAAGAGAGGTAGGTTGTGGGATGGGAGACTTGGCTTCAAACTTCGGCTCCACCCAAAGTCTGTGACCTTTGGCATCTCAGCCCCCTCTGCAGCTGCAGTAAATGAATGAACTCACTGGGCATCTACCATGTGCTAGTTGCTAGGAGTACAAAAGGCATGTCAGGTGCAGACTGACTTCTGCTCTGTGCTGATGGTATGAACACTGATCTTCTCTGCCACTCAGAAGCCAGTGACCAGTGTCCCCTTAACATTCCAGAGACTTAACTTATCTAGAGACTCTTAAAAGTCTCCTGGATTTGCACATATTATGTCATCCCATCCAAAGTAGAGAATGCCAGAGCTGTGAGGTGTGGATGTGGGCAGGTTTCATTGCCCATGGACTTTGCAGGGGACCCCAGTCTATGGCTTAGCAAAACCTCTCATGAACATTGAATGTGAAATTGGTCAGTGCCAGAGGTCTTTGTAATGATGATAATAACACAGATACATTTGCATCTATTGTGTGCATGCATGATTGTAAATATTTTACATATATTATTAACTCATTTAGTCCCATGGAGAAGACACTGTCAATGGCCCTTCTTTTACAGGTGAGGAAATTAAGTAACTGGCCCAAGGTCACACAGCTAGTAAGTGGAGGAGCAGAGACTGGAACCCTGGCTCTCGGGCTCCTGACCAGTGCTCCCCACAGGGTCTTTGCACACTGCCAACCACTTTGTTTCAGGAGGGCAGAGTGATGTCTCTGTCACCGTCGTTTTCCTAACGAGCAGCGCTGTATACTGCTTGGCACCTAGTAGGCGCTTGTTAAATATTCAGCTGCCTTTCCGACGACTGGTAGCATGAAGGACAGTCGCTCTCAGCATCACCGGGAGCACAGAAATAAAACCAGTCATGGGAGGACCTGATCCCGGCACTCGGATCTTTCACCTTGTCTCACCGCAGCCTCCTGTGGATTGATGAGTTACTGTCAGCAAAGCTCTTTGTGGGAGCAGAACTCTCCATCCGTCCACAGCAGCCTGGCCTTCATCCACCGACAAGGGGCTTTCTGTGTCTATATTCGCTTCGTCTTCTTCCAGATGACAGTGTGCTTCAACCGAAGCCAAATGTCACTGGTTTTATTCTTCTGATTTCAAATGAGAATTGAGTCATCCAAGGGTAATTTTCTACAGTGAACCCCTCTCCAGATGCTTGTGGGGTAAGTGGGTTGGTGTGTGGGATCTTTACTGGGGAAGAACTTTGGTGATATGTTCTGTTCCTTGGCTCTGAATAAGAATTCCCCTAGAAGCTACTAGAGGCCAAGGGGGAGTCACTTGACACCTAACCTGGGACTTGGAGAAAAGGTTGAAGACAGAATGAACAGGGAGGAAGGACCACAGATGATTCACTTAAGAACAGAGTGGGTGTGACCCTCCACCGCTTTAGAAGAATAGAATGTCCTTCTCCGGCAATGGTTAGAATAATGCTTTTCAGTTAACTGGTGGCAACCAAGGAGTTGGAGGTGACGTGGGCTTCCCTTTCAACCTGTCTCATCTAACTTTTGTATAAGGGAAAACTTGAGTGTGGCAGCATTTACAGTCCCCACTCCCCCCACCCACGCCCCAGTTGTCCATTACACCAGAACGAGGGGCTCAGCCTTTAACCGCAGCGCTGACCTGTAGCAGGACTTGGTGGTGCCTGGCAGTGCCCCAGCTTTGCAGTGACTGGCCTGAAGCCCGGCTAGAGCTGTGTCCTTTCGCATGTGCTTGCTGTACAGTAGGAGAGAATGACTCCATCAGAGTATTAACGAGAGTTGGATGTGCCCTTAGAATGAGGGTAAGAAAGTATGAGAAGCCTGTGGGGGAATGAGAGTAAGCATAGATTCCTGGGTTGTCGGAATGAGGGGACCACTGTTGATGTGGCAGATAATTTCTCCCGAGCCAAGATTTAATCCGGAGTTATCTTCTTTTTAAGTGCCAGCACTCTAAGGGGATTCTCTTGTCAACTTGCTTTCATATCTGGAAGCTTGTTAGTGCTTAGATGTTTTTCTCCTTAGGGTCTCTATGACAGTTGTATATTTTAACATTTCTGGGCAGATGTGGTTATTTTCCTCCTCTCATTCCCAAGCTGATTTTCTCCAACCAAGAAAAACCTTTTTAAATTCAAGAAACAGTGTTGTGACTACCAAGTTAAAGCACCATTTAATGTTTTGTGTTATTGGCAGCAACTTGGAATGTTCCCATGCCTGCTTAACAGGAGTTGACTGTTAAGGGGATGAATGGGTCTGAGAATAGGAAAGTGGAGGGAGATTTCCTCCTGACCCCTGGGAGCTGGAAGCTCAGTTTAGCTGACTCATTTTTAGATGAACTGTGACAATTCTAAATGAATAAATAAATAACACAGGACACGATGAGGAAGCTAACGGTAGTTAAATGTCTGCAGTAAACACATTTTTAAACCAAAAGCAATGTGACTTGACTGATTTCACAGGAAAGGGGGCTTTCAAAGCAAGCTGACTGCTCCCTGCCACCATTTGCCTTGGCAGCAAGAAAAACCAGGGCTTGACCCTGAAAATCAATCGTCACTGCTAAGCTTTAGAGTCAGCAGACAGCCTGGTTGTGGGTTTAGGTAATTAACTTCCTTTACTATGATAATTTTTTTAAATCTTGCTATCCTTTAAAACAAATTTGCCTTAAGATCCCAGTACTTTTCACGTGCTCAGTAGCTTTCTCACTTTCTCCTGCTCCAGGTATAAATGGCCCAGATGCTCAGCATTTGCGTTCTTCCCAAGACCAATAACTTCATCTTGAGAATCGCAGTGGGAGCAGCTCTCCTTAACCCCAGCAGCCTTCCCTGCGGTCACCCCACCACCCCATTTGCTCACAGTTTGTTGTCTCTCTTGGGGGTCACGTGGAAAGGGGGGCCACTGGTTTGCCATAAAGCTTGTTGTGTCTTGTTTCAAGCCTCCAGCAAATTCTGTGTGATACTAGATCACAGTGAAAACGAATGCTTGTTCAGCCTCACGCAGATGACTCACCTGGGCCTGCTCCTGGGGAGAGCTAACTCATGGACAGATGGATCTTCCACAGGAGCCCGGCTCTCTTTGGGGGATTCGGGTTTTGCCCTTTGGTGCCTTGTTTTCATCAGTATTTCATCAGTATTTCCAGGTTTGTGTATTCTGAGCTGTGGTAGTTTGAACGTTTCTCTTGAATTTAGGCCTGAGGCTCACCTCAACCCTAAAATACGCAGTACACGTGCCAGGAACTTGCCGCGCGCGGGTCACAGAACTAATCCTTGATTTGGATGAAGGTGTACTGAACGCTCTCTCATCCCCTTTTAATACAGGGTAATTACTGGCCCTAGTTAATCATTTCTTTTCTTAGTGAGATACTTACAATGAGGCGCAATTGTAATACAGCTGCGTGGTTACCAGAAACACTCCAGAATTTGATAGTGGGAAGTGGCTTTCAACTAAGAGTGTCTTTTGGGAAATGTGCGTACAAGAGGAGTTCTTTAAAGTCTATTCTAATTTACCTGCCCGTGTTTTCTATCCTCATCCTCTTTTCATTGTTGTCATTTTCTGCGTGTGGCCCTTGAACTCGTGAAGAGCTTTTGGATGCTGTTGTGGTTGGAATTTTCCTTACTGTATCTGATTACTCCCTGTCGTGACCTGTCATTCTGGGAGGCCCTGTAGGTTGAGCGAGTGCCAGAGACTCCTGGTTAAAGAGGGTGGGGAGGCGATGCTTGGCTTGGTGTCAGCGTGATCTGGCCCCTGGGAGGTGCTGACTCTCCCTTTTTCCTGTCTGAGTGTGGGGAACCAGTTGCATCAAAGAATGGCTTATTCTTTTGCTGCGCTCAGGACCAGAGCTCCTCTTGCGTGGGCCCAGCGCATGGGCTTGGTCCCTGCTAGTACAATTGTCCAGAGCAGCTGTGTGCCTGCGTGGCCCAGCTCGCCCAAGCTGCCAGTAGGTTGCCTGGTTGTTAAGAAGTGACGTTCCCGGCCCACGTGCAGCTTGGATGATGGAGATCTGCCGCAGTCAGAAGGGCCACAGACCTGGCCGTGCGGTTGGACACCTTGTGCAAAGTGGGTCATGCCATTCCCGTGATCCCAGATCGCCAGGCAGAGTGTCAAGGGCTTTGCAGGGCCCCGTGCCTCTCCCGTTCCTTTAGAAAAGTACAAAAGAGTACAGCTCAGCCCACAGGCTGCTCAACAAGTGCGCAGTTCGCCCAGCAGGGCGGGCCGGGCCGGCGGGAGGAGTTCACTTGCTGGAACCTTTTGTCCTGTTCCTGCTGGGCGGGCCAGCCGGGGAGCTGCGAAGGGGACGCGGGGACCGGTGTGAGTGCAGCTAAGGAGCCGCCTCCCCTGCCAGCCGGTGGCCACGAGCTCCCCGCGCCGTGGGGTTGATTTCTGTGAACCCCAGTGGGCGGGGAGGGGAGGACAGAGGGGCGATGGCCCCAGGCCACTGCCCCCAGCTGGCCCTCAAACTGGAGTGCCCTTTCTCTCCGCTCTGTGGTCACCTTCTCCGAGTGGCGACTGCATTTTCCAAAGTCAATTTTCGCTCCGTGATCCCATCCCCTTTACCCTGCTTTATTTTTTTTGCTGACAGTCACTTAACGTAACATATTTTACGTGTGTGTTCCTGCCCAGCCTGGAATTTTGTTCCCTGCTGCACCCGTCAGGGTCGTCCTGCCTCTGCGCCTGGCACGGGTCAGGCGCTTGGTAAGCGTGTGGTGTGAATGAGAAATGAATCCATGGTATTAAGGGATCTGGACGTGTGGCCGGCTGGACAGGAACTCAGAACTGTGCTGAGATGATGAAAGCAAACCTTTGCTGGAGGAGCCTCCTGGTGACCAGTGTTAAAACAGCCCCTTCTGAGCAGGTCACGGGACGTGTCCAGTCGTGGGCGTGGCCCAGGGAGAGGATGGGGAAAGCCATGAACGTGGCCGCGTCCAGCCCACAACCACGCCTCCGATTCCCCGGCCAGCGACTCTGCTGGTTAGGGCCCCATGTTCCCCCTTTTCAACATAGACGTTTCAGGAATTATGAGCAGCTCTCTCTGAAAATTACTGCTGTTGTGACTGTTCGGCTAGCTTTTTCACGTGTTCCTAAGTTGGATGGTGAAAAGTTCTGCTGGCCTGAGAGAATCCTCAAGCTGAGAAGAAATGTGGTCTAAGAACAGCTGGGCCCTTACTGACAGAGCGTGTGGAGATGTTCCGTCTTTCGTGGAGATGTTCCGTCTTAGAATGAGCCCCTGTGCTGCCACCTCCTGCAGGGCTCAGGACGGGTTCAGATTCGGATCGTTCAGGGCAGATGGCCTGTAACAGAAGTCTTCAGTATCACCGCGTACTAGATCCCGTAGTCTCTTCTGGGGGCCTGCTGCTGGGTTCAGTGCGATGGGACTGAAATTTTACCTTTGTGTTTAGCCAGGCTGCTTTTCTGTGGCCATGATGTCAGCATTGTCATCTTTGTAATGATGGGTCATTTATACCCATTCCTGGGCCTCATTTTTTCCCTAAGTCCACGAATGTTCTCCCCCCACCTCCACCCCACAGGTCTGTTTCCTGTCATTTTTGAACATTCCTTTACTCCTGTTTCCAGCTTTTCTACATCCTCCCTATGTAGAAACCAAAACTGGTTACAGGCGCCTGTGAGAGGGCTCTTAGTTAAAAATGAGAAGGACGTTCTTACTGTTTTTGTCAGGTGTGTTCCTGATGTTAGATCCCAGAATGCTGTTACTTGCTAGGACGTTTACAGCTTGTTGTTAACGCGCATATGCATCATTTCCAACATCTGCTTGTTGGCAAGCTTGGTTGGTTTTGGTGTTCAGCACGTGCCTTCTCCCCCATCGTGAAAGTCTAGTCTGTTCTAGGCCTCCAGGCGAACTCTTTGTGTTTTTCCCTATTCAACAATCCTTTGTACACAGTAGGTTTAGTACGTTCATTTCAGCCTCATCTTTCATGCTCAGGTAATGCTTCACGCTGACAGGTGCCTCTCTCCTGAGATGTTGTCAACTCTCTCACCTTCCATTGCTGCCCCCTGGGGGTGTTAGGACTTGCTTTGGACGTTGTGGGCTCACTGATGGGAGTTTAGTGGGCAGGGCACATGGACGCTGGCGGTATCCACTGTGGAGTGGACCCTGCGGCAGACACACAGCAGGAAACCTTTAGGGGAGGGCTTGCTGCGTGCCAGGCACTGCTCTAAGGACCTTAGGTGTATTATGTATTAGATCATTTGCTCTTCTTAACAGCCTGAGGGGCAATTATTATTTCCCACATGTTACAGGTAGGAGGCTAAATAAGTTGTCCAAGGCCATATTACTAGTAGGTGGAAAAAATGGGTTTCAAACCCAAATTGTCTGATAAGG
The DNA here is from genome assembly GCF_949752795.1 of Hyperoodon ampullatus. Lineage (NCBI taxonomy): Eukaryota > Metazoa > Chordata > Mammalia > Artiodactyla > Ziphiidae > Hyperoodon > Hyperoodon ampullatus. Next base: position 81,564,925 of record NC_136923.1, on the reverse strand, counting down.
AGCCCAACGTGGAACCTCTTAATCGCCTGCCAGCCTGTCATGCTTTTCTACCTAGTTGTGTAACTGTTGAATGACAAAGGTGGCATATCTAATTGTTGGCACTTGGGTGTGTGGGAGCTGGTGGCTTCTTGGCTGAGGGAGTCCGCCGCGCCCTGCAAGTCTCCCCCCAGGGCAGGACGGATGCTGGAACGGAACCCTGGTCGCTGCTGCTTTCAAGGTGTCATTGATGGCAAATGATTAACTGCCTAGTTGATGAAACCGATTTTGCCTTTGCCCTTGGAAGCAAAAATATTTGTGGTTATTTCTATGAGAGTAATGACCAAGACAGTTAAACGTATGCCTCCTAACTTTAATATAGAAAATCTAGTCAATACACAGATGAAAAGATGCTTCGCTACCCTGTAAATGTAAATGTAAATGGGGGGGAAATAGGGGGTTTTAAAGTACCCTGTGAATGTAAATCTTAAATGGGGGGAAAATAGGGAGTTTTAAAGTCTTAAAGATGGAGGTAGGTCTGTAACCAGTGATAGGAGATCATCTCCAAGATGTTGTCAGTGAAGACAATCAGCAATATTTTTCCAAGCTTTTTTTCTTTTTGCAGTTACCACAGTAAGAATATATTTCACATCGCAGCTGAGTACATGATACTCATAAGTATGGTACAGTAACCCTGAAGATTCATGACAGTATTCATTCTCACTAAGGGCAAAGCACTCTGATTATTATGATCAGTTTATTATTTCTAATGCGAAGTTGACTTGATCATCTGTTAATGGGTTGTGACCAACAATTGTAAAAACTCCCATTTGGCATGACTTCTTTTGTGCTCAAAAGAGACAAATCTCTGGAAGTATACCCAAGAAATGGTACCAGTAGGCTCCTTGTAACAGTGGGGTGGAGGGATTGTGTTGGAGCAAAGTGATGAGATTTTTCTTACCTCCTCTTTTCATTTTAAATGTTTGAATTTTTTTTTTTTTTACTATGGACGTGAGTACGTTAAGACAGTAATTAATAAAAGTACCCAGCAGAGGAACTGTCTTCTCCCTGTGGCGGTCCTGTTTGCCCTGATGGGCGCTTCCCTGTCTGCCTCCTTTCTATCCAGTTCCATCCTTCTCCCCACTGAGATTTCAGCTTCACAGAGAGAGTTTTTACAGAGCTGAGAAAAGAAGCACAGAAAACTGGCACTTCATTTATAAAGTGGATTCACGGGATTGTGTCTTTTCTTTTGATTTTCAAATTAGAACTTAGCCCATAAGTTACTTTTGTGAGTTTAAAAAGAAATTGTTTGAATATGAGGAACTTAACCTTGTCCAGAGCATGTTCCCTGAAAAGAATTTGTTCTTGTTGTTTTATGAAAAAATGCAAAAAGCATTTTGAGTAGAGATTTAATCAATGTCTCTTTTTCTTAATAGGTTTTAAAATGGAACACTTTGATGCATCACTTAGTACCTATTTCCAGGCATTGCTCGGCCCCCGAGGTAAGGTGGTTTTGGGTTTTGCTCCCCCGCTCCTTGTTACAGGCACATGTAAATATTGCACGAAGACATTCTAGAAAACATGAGCATTTTCCAGTGATTAGACTAATGCTTTGTCCTGGATACCAGGGGCTTGGCGTCCTCTGAGGTCCCCTGGCTGCTGGGGCAGAGACACAGGTGCTGTGACCCTCTGCTGACTTTGGCTGGAGCTCAGGTTTGCTGTCAAGCTTGCAGCCTGAGAATGCCACAGATTTCACCACTACTGGTGGCATGGTTTCCTCAGTTCTTGTGAGTCTTCAGCTGAAACTGACTTCCAAAATGCACTGCTGCAATAGGAGTTTAAAACTCTTCCCCTTTTACAATTCTAAGGGCTTTTTTTTTTTTTTTTTTGCGGTACGCGGGCCTCTCACTGTTGTGGCCTCTCCCGTTGCGGAGCACAGGCTCCGGACGCGCAGGCTCAGTGGCCACGGCTCACGGGCCCAGCCGCTCCGCAGCATGTGGGATCTTCCCGGACCAGGGCACGAACCCGTGTCCCCTGCATCAGCAGGCGGACTCTCAACCACTGCGCCACCAGGGAAGCCCCTGAGGGCTTTTTAATGTCCTTTTGTGTTGTGTCACGTCAATGGCTAGATATATACACCTGAGCTCTTTTGCTCTTCATCTTTCATTACCTTTTAGGAAGTAGGTCAGCTCCATATTACACCTTCTTCTAATGTCATCTATAATGTCTTAGTTGTAAAGAAGGAACTTTGGGAGTTCCCAGGAAGATTCTTAGGAAAACTACAAGAGGCTTTTAAACAGATGAAAAGATTCTCAGTTTCACTTGTGGTTTTTAAAATACAAAAGAAAACAATAAAAGGAGCTTCATATGTTAGTAAGGCAGAGATGAAATAAGGCTGATACCATCTGTGATAACAGTGAGGATGTAGAGAAAGAGTCTAACTTGGGGTAACCTCTCTGGAGGGCAGTTGTGTTTTCTGTTGAAATTAAAATGCTCGTGTCCTTTGACTCAGCAAAGATATGTATAAGGAAGGTCCTTAACAGCATCGCTTGTCAAAACCGGAAATAATCTAGAAGCCCATCCGTAGGGGACAAGTCAAATTTGTGTGCAGCCCTTGGAAAAGAACAAGCCAGATCTATGTCTCTGTGCTGGTGTTGGGACGATGCCTTCTTTGAGTATTGCTGGATCAAAAATCCAATTTTAAATGGCTGAAACAATAATAAAGATTATTAGCTTACATTATGTGATCTGAGTCACTTCAGGGGCTCCGTGATGATACCCAAGAACCCCGTTCTTGTCATTTCCTACCTTGCATCCTCGGTATATCAGCAGCTCTCTCCTCAGGATAGGTTTCCCCACCTTTCGTGGTTGCAAGGTGGCTGCTGCTGCTCTAGGCTGCACCTCCAGGGGAGGAGGGAGAAGTCTGATCATTTGCGCGGTTTTAAGAACAAATAAATTCTTCCCCAGAGCTCTTCACAAACTGTCATCTCCTCAGAGTTCAGTGGCCACAGTTGCTCCACATGCTTATGTCTGAGCCAGTCCCCAGGGAGTGGGTTAGGTCTCCACAGTTGACCAGATCCCTAAGGATTTACCGCCTGCGGTTGGGGCCAGCCACCCAGGAAGTACTTGGATACTTGGTCATATAGAAGAATGAAGATCTGTGATAAAATTTAAAAAGCACGGTGCAAAACAGTGTTAAGTAAAAGGAAATGGGAGGTTTTTGTGGGCGCATTTATTGTATTTGTGATGATGTACACATCAACATTTGTAACAGTCTGATGTTAGTTGCTACGGAGGAACTTGCTTTCTCAGAATTGACGGCTTCCAGCCCAGAGCTGAGAACAAAAGGGGTTAAGAATCGTCTTGTTAAGTTCACTGGGGCAGCCGCTTCCCTGAAGGGCTTCTGAGAAGCACAGTTCGGCAGAAACTGGCAGCCACCACCCTAGCATCAGTAGTGGGGAGAGGGTGGAGGGCATCTCCCACTAAAGCCAAGAGAAGAAACACTGGGGGAATTTAGGGTGTCTGCAAGAAAGGAGACTGACAGTGGTTCCCCAAGTGGATGCATGCTCCACTTAACCTGTGCTTGTCCTACAAGGTCAAGGGAGAGAACACTGGAGAGAGTAGCAAGATGGTCCAGCCAGGAGCTCAAAGAAGGGGCTGAGACACTGTCCCCACCTAGCTGCTGCTGCTTAGAAGATACGGAGGTGAAACCAGCATGTGCCTCTGAGCTCCACAGTGGGGGGGCCTTGGAGGGTATGTAGAGCGAAGGGCGGGCTACAGGTTTGGGGGCTCACCGCAGCAGGATGCAGAGGGGGACGTGCTGCAGAGGTGGCTTCCTGGGAGTCAGCCAGAGGATGGAGTTGAGTCTTGCAGGGGACATATAACACCCAAGGGATCCGGCTGCCAGGGAGTTTGCTCCCAGCCATGGGAGGGCTGTCAGGTTGCCGCTGGCAGCCACTTGGAGTGAATTTTCCTTTTCCTCCTCCTTCCTGCCTAGGAGAGGGGAGGAGAGCCAGGGAGGTCCCTCCTGTGCCAGTAATTTCCTTGAATCAGTATAGGTCTTCCCTCCCAAGCTTCTGTTCTTCACTTACCTGGTCATTGCTGCTTCACCCTCACTTTTTAAAATATCACCCCCGCTGCTATTGCCCATGGCACTTGTGGCAGACGCTGCCTGTTGAATCAGACAATCTTTGAGCTGGCTGAGTGGCACGTTTTCTGAGTCTGCGCATGGTGGGCAGACTGGCTGACACTGGGCTGGGATGGAGGGCTTTGGAGCTCAAAGACTGCCATGTCTAGGGTTTCCTTGTCCCATGCATAATTCAGCAAGCCTGGTTAATCAATCCAGTTAATGGACAATTGAGCTTTCTCCTTGGTTTCTTTAAGATTCTTTGGAAAGGATTTTTTAAAATTATTTAGCAAAACCTGTGAATAATAACGCATGTCATTATTCAGAACATGAGTGTGAGCCTCACCTTGAGGCTGTATATTGAAGACTCACAGTTCCTCTTCCAGTTGCTTCGTTGGCTTGGGAAATTTTAATTTTTAATGTTTGGAAAACATTGTTACTCTTTTTGTATCTACTTTGTTAATCACTAAATGTTGTTTCTTTTAATATTTTCCAGATCCCAGAGTAAAAGGATGGTTTCTTCTGGACAGTTATATCCCGACTTTGATCTGCTCCATCCTATACTTGCTAATTGTGTGGCTGGGACCAAAATACATGAAGAATAGGCCGCCGTTCTCTTGTCGGGGGATTTTAGTGGTGTATAACCTTGGACTCACGCTGCTGTCTCTCTATATGTTCTGTGAGGTAGGTCAGAGGTTAACACAGCTTCCTGTCACTTAAATGTACTCGTGTCACCGTCCTGAATTGTGCCCCTAAGTGGAGAAAGGCAGCTGCATGGGGGGAGAGAACAGGGAGGGCAGGTACAGTAATGCGTTTCGAGGATATTATAAAATCGATGTTTCAAAACGCCAGAGTTATTTGTACAAATGTGCCTTCTGGGCACATCTATCTAAAATAGAAGGCTTTGCTATGGATTCTTTTTTGTTATTTATGTTCTGTATTATACTCAGAATTAAAATTAATATTTTCAGAAATACTCTTAACGCAAGCAGAACACAGAGTAGAAAATGAACAGAACGCAAAAAAGCAGATCTGTGAGCGTTTTATTATGAAAAATGCCTGGTTCTTGTTTGGAGGCAGCCGGGGAAGGAAGTGGGTGGAGTCTGCGTTTGGTATGTTTGTGGTTGGTCAGCCCTCTCCATCCTGATCTGATCACTGTAAACAGCTTGGAGCTTTGAGAGGTTATTTTTTTCAAAGCTAAGAAGAGTAGATAGTGAGGTCTTCGTTTAGGGTTGGAATGGTCTAAGTTCAGGCCAGATCATTTTTTCTATAAAACAGGGATGTTGAAAACCGAGTTTGATGATCTCAAAGGCTTAAGTAAGAGTGAAAGACACATCGGAATCAAAACTTAAGCCTCCTATTTTGACAGTATAGTCACTTAGCCTTTAAAGCTAGAAGGGGAGGAGAGCTCCCTCCGCGATAAGTACGATTTGTATGCATTTTTAGGGGCAGAACTACACTGTTCAGGTTTACAGCACAAAACTACTGCTGAATCTCTGGGGCTGAGACTTAAGCCATGCATAAAACAAACACTTGCAAGTACTCCTGTTTGGATTTTTAACCTTTCATTGTGGCTTTAATTCTCCAAGGAGTAGTAAAGGAGAAGAAAAGGGGAGAAATCAATACGAATCTTGCAGTGAATTCCCCAGCAGCCTCGGGCTGTGACGGGGGTCTCCCTGTGTGCGTGTGGGCGTGTGCGGGGGTGTGTGTGTGATGCAGGAGCTGGTGGGAAGCACGTGTCTGATCGTCAGAGGCACTGCCACTGGGAGAGGTCTGGGTCTGGTCCCCCCACATGTGTTTCATAAGCCAAGGTAAAGGTTTTATGACTAGGCTGGTAGATGCTACTATCATTGCTTTTATGACTGACAGTCTGTGAAATGCTCACAACTCCTTTTTCGCTTCCTTTCTGGCCTGTTCTAGAGCGAAAGCAGTTTAATTACCCTCTAAGGTGGAGATTGTGGGTCTGGAGGCAAGGGCAGTGCACAGGAGTGGGCCCAGCACTGTGCTCATCTCTGTGTTCCAGGGACAAAGCCGCAGCAAGCTGTCAGGTGTCTTTTTTTTTTTTTTTTTTTTTTTTTGTGGTATGCGGGCCTCTCACTGTTGTGGCCTCTCCCGTTGCGGAGCACAGGCTCCGGATGCGCAGGCTCAGCAGCCATGGCTCACGGGCCCAGCCGCTCCGCGGCATATGGGATCCTCCCAGACCGGGGCACGAACCCGTATCCCCTGCATCGGCAGGCGGACTCTCAACCACTGCGCCACCAGGGAGGCCCTGTCAGGTGTCTTAGAGCGAACCGTTTACTTTCCCCTACTTGATAGATGGTAGAGCCATTTCCTTAAGAAGACTCTTATAGAGTTTATTATTACGCCTAGCAATATTCTAGAGAAAAAGTATTTAAGACTATTAAATCTTACAGAACTGAAGTATCTGCCTTATATGTTTCTCAAGCCCTAGAGATATAATTACAGCTTCATAATTAACCTCTCAAACAGGTAATGTCCTGGTAAAGAGGGGAAGAAGAGTGCTGGGTAGATCACTTGCAAGTGCATGTGGCTGGATTTGGGGGGTTCTAAAAGCATTGTACCAGGAAGTACAGATTTCCCTCCAAGACAGCTTGGCGAAAACATTGGAAGATGTTGAGCAGTATCTAAGCCCTGAATAGAGAGATTCAGGAAACAGAGGAGGAAAATAACGTGCTTAACCCACAATTTAGAGTACATAGAGAAGTAATGGATACGGGGGCAATAATCTTTAAATTAAATCATGTTTATAAAAATAGGCCCAGATCAGATATTCCCGAGTTGAAAATAAACCCTAGTACCCACATTAGATGATATTTCTTTTTGATTTTGTCTGACTTTTTTTTTTTCCTGTACTTACATAAACCCCTCAGGAATACCCTTATAACATATCTTTCATCAAGTATTAAATTTCATTTTAGCTACTGGTTTTTCCTCTTTTTTTTTTTTGCTTAGCATTTATAGTCCAATGAGTACTGAAACACGGAGCAGTCATGGCATTTTACAGCAGAACAAACTGAGGGGACCATGGTGCCCAGCTGGGCCCCTCATTTCAGGGAAACATCCCAAGAGTTGGAGCCATTGCCTGTGGTCACACCATTGGCATGGTCACAACAATTAGTCTTTATTTATCCACCTGCTTATCTGCATCTTTGGGTCTGTAAAGAATCTTAAAAATAAATATGTAGGGCTTCCCTGGTGGCGCAGTGGTTGAGAGTCCGCCTGCCGATGCAGGGGACACGGGTTCGTGCCCCGGTCTGGGAAGATCCCACATGCCGCGGAGCGGCTAGGCCTGTGAGCCATGGCTGCTGGGCCTGCGCGTCCAGAGCCTGTGCTCCGCAACGGGAGAGGCCACAGCAGTGAGAAGCCCACGTAATGCAAAAAAAAAAAAAAGAAAAAAAAAAAAATATGTAGCCATTGATATTTTTGTTTGTTTAATCCTGTGGTATGAATTCTCAGCTACCTTGGCAAAGTTCTAGGTTAATATAAAGAAAATTAACTGTTGCAAGGAGAGAAGAGAAGTCTTGAAAGAGGGAGATAAAAAGGAAATGCGAGAGGAGTCACGAAGTTTTAAAATGACTAGAAGAAGAAAAGTAACCAAATGACTGTCTTATAACTGTGAAACTGAGTTTAAGGTGTAGAAAGAGCTTGGTCATAGCTTCTGCATTTGGTAGAAAGAAAATTAAAAAGAGAGACGTGGTTTTACTTCTAATTGCCTCATGAACTTGGTGTTTATTTCTGGGAAAGAGGTCATAATCCCTGAATAGAAGTATGTTTGAAAGTGGTTATGTTTTAGATTAGGAGTAAAGGACTTCACGGCAAGCATTTTTTCAGTTATTAAATTAGGTGTTGTCTAAGATAACCGTCAGTGGTAAAGCCTCGAACATAAAATGTCAAGTTATAGAAGAGAAGTTTGCATGACTCACTCAGCTTTGTAAAACGGCGTCCTCATAGCAGACATGAAACTCCTGTGTGCCCTGCTACCCTCCCCCGTCCCCCCACCTCCCAGCTCCAGGGCATGTTTCATCTGAATGGAAGCCCCACTGTGTTTTCAGACAGTGTATCCACACATCTTTCCCTTTGTCCCCAAGACTGAGAATCCCCACCCACCAGCTGCCAGATTGTGACTTTTCCCTCATTGTGCAGGGTGTACCTGGGCTGGACTCAGGTTTCCCCTGGCTCACCCAGTAGTATAACTCCTTAGTTAACATGTCAGACACTCAGGGGGCTGCTCTGTCCTGACCTGGAACTTTTCTGGTATATCCGCCCTGCTCCTGGCCGCTGGCCTCTCGTCAGCAAAGCAGGGAGGATCCAATTGCTTGGTTTGTCACGGTGCGGAGGGGAGCATCCCCGTGCAGGGATCGCGGGGCTCAGCAGTAGCAGCAGGAAGCAGGGTCAGCACGCACAGCACGTCAACCTTGAACTTGAATGGAGGGAACTGCTGGCTGCCCTCCTTAGCAGACTGCCCCAGTGCCCCATCCACTCAACCCCCCAAGACCAGGTTCTTCCTTCCTTTGGGTCTCTGCCCACCTAGAAACTCCACTTCCTTCAGACCTAAGCCTGCCTAGGTTTGACAGTCCCCGTCTCGTTACTGAGGACCCTTCTCAAGGTCAGTTCCTCTGTGACATCTTGAGAGGGCTTGGCTTTAGAGCAGTGATCCCAGCCTCTCCTGCCTCCCCGTGGTCCCAAGGAGCCTGACGCCTTCTCTCCCATCACGGCGCCCCCGGGGGTGCCCACGGTGCCTCCACCCTTGCGTCTCTCACACGCATCTCACTGGCTGTAGTTACAATGTTCCTTCCACATCTTTTCCGTCCCCTTGTTAGCATGGCTTCAGCATTAAGACATAAAAAAGCAAATGCCAGAACGACAACGTTTTACTTCATTTAACAAGATAAATCACAGATTACAAACAAGATTATTTTGATTGTTTGTTTATTCCCTTGCAGTTAGAACTGTGTTGTGAAGTAGTGTGAGAAAATCCAGTGAAATGAAGCAAACATTCAGAACATTTAAAATGTAATTTTAGAGAATGATTGATAGCTAACTCGATAGGTGATCTGAATTGGCATAGATTCAAAACTTATTTTTTCTTTACCTTTGCAATTTTTACTTAAAATTGTAAGTCTAAAACTACTTCAGAATATGGAAAATAAAATCATAGAAATATATTTATCTATGTACCTAACAAGTATTGACATTACTGGTTTGAATTTTTTGTTTAAAAAGGAAAACATGACAAAAATGCATCTAAAGCACAGCCCCTTCACAGATTTAACTTTCTTCTGAAGTTCGTTTCTTTTCTGGATATGCTTTTATACTTTTACTAGACATGTATGTATATGTGACAACTTAACAGAATATTCTGAGACAATTTTTTTAACTTACATAAATGGTGTACAGTTTATACTCTTTATCAAATAGCTTTTTTCAGTCAGCATTATATTTTGAGAATATATGTTGAATCTTATGGATTTCATTTCATTAGTTTTAACTTCTCTGTATTATTTCAGTGTTAAGAGTTTATTATGCCATTTTTCTTTGGATGGACATGTACGTTATTTCCAATGTAACAATTTTGCATTGAGATCCTTGGAGAATTCTCTCCCAACACTATCTTTCTCCTTTGCAGAAACTTCACTCGTTTTGCATTTTTTAATGTATTACAGAAACAAAATTGTATTATTTTCATAATTATTCTCCAAAGCAGCAATTCTCATGTGCCTTACTAGCTAGAAATAAATGTATATGCTGGCATTTGAGGTAAAAGGCTTTTGCAGTTAAGAAGGAATTAAAAAGTATGTTTTTTTCTTGATCAGAAACCTTCCTCCCCAAACAAACAGAAACAATGTTGCATTGAATGTTATTGGACATGTCCCTGCGTGCGAATTTTATTTATTTATTTATTTAGGCCAGGTATACACTTAGGAGTTAATGACTGAATCTTGACACTCTCTTGTCTTTTAGTGAGGAAATTTTAATCCATTTTCATTTAGTATAATCGTTATATTGGAATAATTTCTATCACCTTTGTGTGTGTGTGTGTGTGTGTGTTTGTGTGTTTGTATGTTTTCTTTGCTCTTTTTTTATTCCTTTCCTGCTTTCTGTTGCATTTTTTTTTCATTTTACTGATTAAAAGTTATTCTATTATTTAGTAATTACCTATAAGTTTTTAACATGCACCCTTGACTTAATGAAGTATAAGTGAATTACTGTTTCTACTCCTGAACAATACAAGGACCATAGAAGATCTGGGCTCTGATTCCCCCATCTTCCATGTTATTGTTGGCAGGTGTTTCATTCCACCTCTTTCTGAGGTCCTAAACAGTCATCATTACAGTCTGTGCTTACTGATTTTCTTTGCACACTGTTCATTTGTGAAATCCATTCTTTCCTTTGAGGTTCAGTTTTCTTCTGAAGTAGTTCCTTTTCTGGGAAGGGTAAACTCAGTCTCTGTTTGAGCATCATTTATGTGACTTTATGCTTGACTAGTATTTTAGCAGGGCGCAGAATTCTAAATTAGCAGTTATTTTCCCCCAGCGCTTTGCAGATTTATTTCGGAGAAGTCTGCCGCACTCCCATTTTTGTTCATTTTGTAGGTAGTCTTTTTCTTTCCAGATAGTTCTAAAATTGTTTAAGAATGAAACAGAGTGTGCCTAGATAGTAATCCACTTTTATTTATCTCACTCAGGATTGTGTGCATCCAAGCTGAGAATTTCTGTGTTTCTGAATTTGGGAAAGTCGTCAGGCATCATATCCTCGATGCTTCCTCCTCCTTCACCAGCTCTGGCTGGAGCTCCTATTAGACGTGTGTTGGACATTCTCACCCCTACGTATTCTCTCTCGTGTTTTTTGCATCTTTATGTCTCTCCCGCATTCCTCTAATTCACTCGTATTTTCAGTGGTGTCTAATTTGCTCTTTCAGCCATTTTTAGTTTCAGTTACTATACATTTTTTATTTCTAAAAATTCACTGCTTGTTCTTTTTTTCACTTCATAACATGGAAACGTTGGTTTTTTTCCTAGTTAGATACAACTATGATCTCAAACTTAACCATTTGCTGTATCGCTATTTGAAAATATCCTTTAAAAAATTTTCTTCCAACTATATCTGTGAGGTCATGCCTCTGGGAATAATTATTATATCAACGTTAATTTTTTTTGTTTCTTTTGGCCACACTGCACAGCATGTGGGATCTTAGTTTCCCGACCAGGGATCGAACCCACGTCCCCTGCATTGGAAGCACAGAGTCTTAACCACTGGACTGCCAGGGAAGACCCTATGTTAAATTTCTTTACCTTTTTTTTTTTTTTTTTAATGTTACGCGGGCCTCTCACTGTTGTGGCCTCTCCCGTTGCGGAGCACAGGCTCCGGACATGCAGGCTCAGCGGCCATGGCTCACGGGCGCAGCCGCTCCGTGGCACGTGGGATCTTCCTGGACCGGGGCATGAACCCGTGTCCCCTGCATCGGCAGACGGACTCTCAACCACTGCGCCACCAGGGAAGCCCCTCTTTACCTTTTTTAAAAACAAAAACAGGACAGTTTGTTGGGTATCCCATGTAAGCATCCCAAGCTAGTATTGCTGGGGTCATCTCAGGTAAACGTGTCTGCCCCAAATAAAAGAGATTTTTAAAAGAACTTGAATGTAAGCTCACTTCCTCTTTTCTGACTTATTTTTTTAAGGGAAGCCTCACCTTACAGTTAGGCATCAGTGGTGTTGGAGTTTTTTTGGTGTTTCGTGTAGCATTTCTGCCTTGTGTTAACGGTGGGGAGGTGGTGCAGCTTTCGCGCGGTTTGCTGCCTTGCCAGGACCAGACGTCAGTGGTTTTTTTCTTTGAATCTTCTCTTGAAAATTTCCGATGCTGCTTTATGCGGAGGATAAGAGAAGTTGAGCATTTGACGGGGAGGGTGTTTTGCTGGTGCTTTCCGCTCCCTCTGTAATTGTGGCGTCGGTGCTGTCAGCACGTCTCCCCAGGCCCCCGACAGCACTGCCTCCCCGGCTCTGGCTTTGAAGGTCCTCGATAGAGCTGCAGAGCAGTTGCTCTGGAGACATTATATTCTAAACGGTCTTGTTTTTCTTTCCCTTCAGGCTTTCTTAAAATAGATATGTTATTGTGGGAAAAAATAGGATTTGGAAAAACACTTAAGAGACCTGGCAAGTAATTACTGAATTTTATTTAGAAATGATTTTGTTTCCCAAAATACTTTGAAAAAGACATTTAGTACTATTCTGCCTTTCCCCATTGAACAGAGGTTGAAACTCTGGTGAGATTAATACTTATAGGAAAGGCCCAACTATTGCCTAAAACACTTCTCACTCACAGTTCCCTTACCACTGAAACTCCTTGCTCAGAAAGAAGCTTCTCTCAGGGAGAAGCAGTGCCTCAGTTACCTGCCTGTCCATTTACCTGGCACTGCCCTGAGGGAATGCCTGCAGTGGGAAGATGGAGAGAAGGATTCAGCCTTCTGACAGACAGCCTTCCCCTCAGCCACACTCCCAGGGGACAGGGAAGGGATGCCTTCCAGTAGAGAGGAAGCTTTGGCTTTGGTCCAGAGCCAAGCCTGACTCCTCTAAACTGACCCTACAGACCTTGGTAACTGAGCCTTACAGCTGGTGTAACAAGGAACCAGTCTACAAATCCTCAACTAAAGCAGACTCAGTTTGTAAAGCAGGAGTCAGTAGGTAAGCTGGAGGTCTCTCTTTAAATTCTGCAGCGGATGCTCTGGTGGGGCTTCTGTATACAGTAGGAGCAGCCGCAGTGCAGACCTAGTCACGAGCCTTCAAGCACTGGGGCAGAAAGAGCAGACATTTGTGTAGAGTCATAGCAAAGACTTATATATATATAGTGCCTGCCTTATGCCAGGTACTGGGTTCACTCACTGTTCATCACTGTCCCCTTTCTGCAGAGGCAAAGCCCCGGGTGGACCTGGGATTCGAGTCTGTGCTTCAGGCCATTGTGCGTCACTGCCTCAGAACACTGAGCCTCAGGTTGGGTTTTCTCTCCCAGCCGGTCCCATAAAATATAAAATGAGTGTTTCTTGTGGGGTATGTGGAAGCAACTTACCAGAAACCACCTCTCAGGAGGCTGAATAGTGAGAGAAAAGGACTGCCAGCGTAAGTGGACAGGGCCCAGGGTTGAGGGAAGAATGCCAGACATACCTGTGTCAGGCTGGGCTGAGGACAAGCTGTTTCTTTGTGCTTTGTTCTGAAGCCTTCTCTAGTGTACAGAGCCTGTCCTTATGACGTAACCAAGAGTATTGCAGTCAGCTGTAACCCAAGGGGTTCCTGGGCCTCAGTGGAAAAAAACACTTTGGGAGGTCACGGGTATGAAATTATCTTAATGGGCATCCTTCTGCTCTGGACAGGAAAGATTTGAAATTCAAAACCACATGCTTTGACTTGACCCTGTTCCATAATGGCACTGCCAATATTGGCCAGCTAAACCTTGGAGAAAGAGGTACTTTTAATTTGGGAGTAGCTGATGGTTCATTTGAAACCAAACATCTGCTGAAGATAAAGATGCAGTGAAAGGTCTGCTTTTCCATAGAATTCTTCATGAATAGAGTATCTCCATTGTGTTCTTACTAAAGACACAAAAACAGACCAAGAAGGTCAGAGGAGCTTGGAAGTGCTGTTAGAGACATTGCATTTGGACCAAGAGTCAGGATTCCTAGGGACTGGTCCCAGCAGTGCCACCGAGAAGCTGTGTGACTTTGGACCAGCCATATCACTACTCGTCTCTGTTTCCTTAATAAAAACATGAACTTGTACTGGTTCTAAAAAATACACACTTGTAGATGCCCACAGGACCAGTCAAATCTGGGAAGATGTCAGCCTCACACACTTTTGGTGGTGTTGCTTATTTTAGCAAAGTCCCTCGGGTCCTGGGATGGTTGAATTTCAGCATGGATAGTGCCTGTTCCTGTTAACTTTCATTCCATTTCTGCTTAGGGGGAAATAACCACACAGCTCATCAAACCCTCATCACTAAATCCATTAGCCCCTTTTGGAAAGCGGTCACCTTACTGCTCTGACATCTTGGGTTTTGGGGGTGAGTGACTGATAAGGGCCACACAGGATGACATTTTTCTGCTTAAAGTGTTTCAAATGATCTTGTTTCTTGAGATGCTTTGGTGGCATTACAGAAAGTGCCGTGGAAGTGGTTATCATGCTGTAGGGTATACATTTGTGGTTAAATTGTGGTGTTAGATGAGAAAAGTCAACTCTCACCTAGACAATCAACTAGAGATGAATCACTCCGTGAACTGCATCGTCCAGACCCAGCTGTGATATTCACCTCAGTTTTCTTCTTTAAGTGAAAAGATGCATGAAACCACTTTTGTTATTGAATTTGTCTCATAAGGAGAGAAGAAAGCTTCTAGCGAGGCTTTAATTATAGCTCTGCACACGCCCATGGCCTAATTGAAGTTTGCTTTACTCCAGAGAAGGAGTGGTGGTTCACAGCGGTGCTGTGTGTGTCTTGGTTACTGGGGAAAAGCCAGGTGTAGGGTACTTAGTGCTCCCTCGGTTGCTCTTGGAGTGGCCGGTGGGATCCGGAGCTGGGGAGGTGGTGGCCAGCTGCTCGCTCTGGCCTGCTTTTCCGCTGGAGCACGGACCTGCCCTCTCGGGGTGACTTGCAGAAGTCAAGGTAGAGCCCTGCCCTCACTTCCAGTGCCTCCCCTTTGGTCCCACCTCCTGGGCCCTCCCTGGGGCTGCAGTGTTGAGCTGCCCAGAGCAGCTCTTGGAGGGAAGCCAGGCCTGGCGAGAGCACTGTCTCCTCTGAGGCGCTCCTCTCAGGCTGGAGGGAAGGCCAGGCCTTGGCTGAGAGCCTCCGGGGTCTGTTACTCAGACATGCTGTTTTTTTTCTGATGGGAATGGAGAGAGCAGGACCCTGATACTGGCCACTTGTACGGAGGGTGGCTGAGAAGCTTAGGTGAATAAACTTGAACTCGGGTGCTTGATCCTCATGTGTTACATATCCTATGCCTTTGAAGCCAAGGATATTTAAGAATTAAACTCCACGTCACCAGTATGACATTTGATGAGGACTGGTTTTCATCTTGTGAACAGAAACTTTTTTTTTCCCCTGCAAATAAAACATTGGGCCTAGATTTAAGGGGCAAGAAGCAGCACCTTGAACACTTCGTTTGTTGTCATTGAGCAAATATTTGTTCAGCATCTCTTATGTACGAGTCCCCGTTCCATCTCCCCCCACCCCCGTGATGGATTCTGTGGTTGCAGATATGCAGCCACAACCTCTGAGAGCTTACAGAGGAGCTTCAGACAGAGCCGGTGACGGGTCTTACACCTATGTGAGCAAATAGGTGTAAGTCACGGCACCTAGGGTCAGAGGCAGGAGACTGGCTTCAGCTGGAGTGCTCAAGGGGTCAATCATGAAAAACAATAAAATTTTAGCTGACCTTTGAAGGATGAATAAGATTTTGAGAGCTGGAGATGGGGGTCCATGGGTGCAGAGAGCATTGCAGTTGAAAAGTATAAAGTAATGGTCATTTCTAACAGTTGCTGTGCTTATCCTCTATACCAGGTTGGGTGAGGTAAGCATTACACACATCTTGTTAACGTCTCACGGCAGCCTGAACAGGCCAGAGTATTATTTTTATCCTGTTTGAAGAGTGAGGAAAATGAGGCCTAAAGAGCTGCCATCTGTTTTTATAAATAAAGGAACAGGCATGGTTTGCTGTTTCATAGTATTTTTTGTGCTCCCTCCCTCCCACTGGTGATGTAAAAGAACTACAAGTTTTTGTTTTTAAGGAAAGGCTTCTGTGAACAAAGATTTTACATTCTCTTCTGGCATTTTTGAAAGTTGTTTCCCCTTTTTTTACTGCCAAGGGGCAAAAGCAGATGTGCTTAGAGGGGATGCCCAGAAGTGGTGACGAGTTTGCTTTGAAGTCTTCACGCTGTCTCTCCTAGTTGCTTCTGTGACCAGAAACACGGAATCATGAAACAGCCAGCTGGGCCCAAGGGGTGGGACTTTCTACAAGGGAAACAGAGTTTGCACTTGGAACATGTATGTCACCTGGGAGAGGCTCACACCTGTGATCTAGGCTTCTTTATCTCCATCCTTTAACCCAGTGGAGTTCCAGAAAGTTCTTTCCCTGTACCCTCCAGCCACAGAAGAAAATTTATCAGCACCCTCATGGCGTAGAAGGAAGGGTAGCAAAGAACATTGTGCCAAGATGACACCTCTCTTCCCTCAGGTTTCCACCCCAGCACAGGCACACACGCACACGCACGCAGTCCACTTTAGACTCAGGCTTTGTATCTTGATTGTTGGGACTTATGATAGGTCTGCATGCGGTGTGCTTAACTGGCATGACTTGAGAAAGGGGACGACCAGAAAGATAATACACCTTCCAATAAATTACCTATGGGTCTGGTTTTTCAAAGATAGTATAGTGTAGTTTATGTGTGGTCTGTTTTCAAAAAAATCTTAACTTAGTAACTGTAGAAAATTAAAACAGAACCTTTGGAAATAATTTAATCCAGCCTCTTCTGCTTACAGTAAAGAATGACCAAGGCCTAAGGGAATTAGCTGGCATGTCCCAGGTTGCTAACTAGCCCTGTTACTTCTGCTCCCTAATCCTGGGTTCTTTTCATCATAAAACGATGGGCTGGTCTTTGGCCGCAAAAACCATGTTAGCTCTTAAAGAAGTTGGTAGAAGGAAAACCAGATTGAAGCAGGGTGTTGAGTGTGCTGACTTTTGTCTCTGAGGGTGGAACTTTGTTTGTCTTCAGACCCTTGTGATCAGTTGATGTTCCCTGAGGGCATCTGTGTGCCGCCACCCTCCCCCCAGCCAAACTCTGTTGGAGGACAGTGTAGGGGAAGGTGGTCAGTGCGAGGTTCTAAAGTCCTGTGTCTCGGTTACATCTTTCGTGCAGCGCTGGTAGGTGAACCGTTTCTTACGTGAATCAGGTAGCATGAAACCAGTGGTTCCCACTCCTAGTTTCACACTGGAATTGCCTTGCAAGCTTCTGGTTTAATGGTCTGGGGGACACCAGGCATTAGCAATTTTTAAAAGTTCCCCCGGTGAGCCTGTCCTACAGCTGGAATGGGAACCACAGCTTAACAGTTCTCAAACATCAGCGGCATAAAAAATCACCTGTGAAACAACCTGTTTTCACACCCAGAAATTTCTGATTCAGTGGATCTGGGGTTGGGCCTGAGATTTTATATTTCTAGCTAACTCCTGGGTGGTGCTGCTGCTGCATCGGGACCACAGGATTGGATTCTCTAGGGTTTTGGCTCTGAAGCTCCAGGCAGGGCTCAGGTATTTGCATGTCTTTTGAGTTCCCACGTGATGCTGGCGCAGCTGGACTGGGGAACACGTTGAGAACCACGCTTGGGGCCCAGTGGCCGGCTCCTTGTGTTGGCTCCCCAGATGAGCTCAAGCACGACAAGACAGACCACCTGACGTTTCTCCTCCCATGGCCCCACTTGACCACCAGAGGGAGAGCCACCGGGAACAGTTGAGGATGCCGAGGCTTCAGGAGGAGGTGGTGAGCTGCGGTCTCCATGGAGAAAGGCGCATCTCGTGGGTGTCTGGCTGGAACATAGTGGGCACGCACAGGGTGGTCAAATCACACCTTCCCTCTGGACCATTGGAGCAGGTCCTTAGGTCTCCCCGTAGCCGGGCGTCATCCTCACGTGTGGGTGAGGCAGCTGAGGCCCTCATGGAGAACTGGCAACCCTGCAGCTCTGCACCCCAAGTCCAGGGTCCTTGCTGTGCCACCACAGTGCCTCCTCTGCTGCAGGTGAGTTCTGAGGCATGGGCACAGTTCCTCAGCTCGCAGAGGTCTCACTCATGGATCCGGAGATGACACAGCAGCGGAAAACAGTGAAGAGGCTCAGGCTGGACTCGGTTGCCCCAGGCTTGCAGCAGGGGGGTTCCAGACCGGCATCAGGATCCCCTGGGAACCTGCTAGAAGTAGGAATTCTTGGGCCCCACCCCAGACCTGCCAGACCAGAAACACTCCCCAGCAATCTGCCTTTCACTGTGCCCTTGAGGTGATTCTGGTCCTACACAGTCAGGTTTGAGAAAAGCCTGTGGTTTCCCCTGAGGCCGTGGCAGGGCAGGACCCAAGCCCATGATTGGAAAACTTGGGCCTCGGAATTGGCGAGGTGCCTGTGACGGGCCCAGGGGAACTGAGGGTTCTGGAGAGAGGCAGCCTGGCAAAGCAGGGCCTGCCCCTTGTGACATTGAGTCCCTAGTCATTTAAAGCCCCCTTGGTTCACACTCCCTTGTCATTATGGTTTTTTGCCTGGAGCAAACTTGCCTCAGCACAGCCCAAGGTCAGTCTGCACAGATTCCCAAATTAATGAACTTTAATTGAATAGGGCTTCTCCTGGTTCTTATTTTGTTGGTGATTCGCTTTTTTCCTTTTTCTTTTTTTTCCAGTTAGTGACGGGAGTATGGGAAGGCCAGTACAACTTCTTCTGTCAGGGCACACGCAGTGGAGGAGAAGCAGACATGAAGGTATTGTCTTTTTTTTTTTTTTAATAACTAAATTGTTCAAAAGACAAGATGGCTGTCCAGGTAATCCCTGTGCACATTTTTTAAAGAACTTTAAAAGCATTATGTGCACATGGTATGAGAACTTAAGCAGCATGAAAAGTATAGATTGGAAACTAAAATCTCCCTCTCTGCAAAAAGTAAGTCCTGTTAACAGCTTCCAGAGAAAAAAATGTGCATGCATTTATCAGTATTTGTGCTCTATTTATATAAACAGGATCGGAAGGATGTCTTAAGTGTTCTAATCATTCCTCTAAGTGGCCTCTGGGTGTGGTCTGCCGATTCCAGCTTCCACTCTGGCGAGTTTTTTGGGTTTTGTTTTTAACAAAACGCTGCAGTCTACCCTCAGCGTGGCAGTCATTTCCTTAGAGACCCCGTGTGACACGCTTAATTGGGCAGAACCTGGCACTGGATACCCTGATTCCTTTCTTCCTCTGCCTCATGTCTGTCACCTGCCCCACGGCAGCCCCTGAAAGCAGAAGTTCCTTTCATGTGGTTTTCTTCCTGCGATGGCTCTGTAGGCTCCTTCCAGAGGGAAGAGGAGGCCAGCAGGGATCTGTTAGAGTCTTGAAAGGGGTTGGTGGACCTTTGAGAGCTTTCCCTGCCTTCACTCCACCCAGCCCCCCACCCAGCCCCCGGTGTTCTGGTTGAAGGCACTTCAGAGAGACTGGCTTTGGCGGGGCCAGTCGGTGGGGGGCAGTGGGGGGCGGTGGGATCCTGGGGTTGAGCGCAGAACCCGGAAGACGCTGACGGCCTCTTCCTCCTAGATCATCCGCGTGCTCTGGTGGTACTACTTCTCCAAGCTCATTGAGTTCATGGACACCTTCTTCTTCATCCTGCGCAAGAACAACCACCAGGTCACAGTCCTGCATGTGTACCACCACGCCTCCATGCTCAACATCTGGTGGTTCGTGATGAACTGGGTCCCCTGTGGCCACTGTGAGTCTGGCATCTCTGGGGACAGGTGTGAGCGGGAAGGCTGAGTTGAAACTAAGGCTTTGAGAAAAGGTGTTGTTTCTGTAGATATCTAGGTCAAGCCTTTGAACGTGGTGTCCAGGTTGCCTTTAACGATAGTCTGCGTGGCCTGTGCTCTCAGCAAGCTGACAGAACCTTTTTCTAGTTTGGTGCACATCCTGTGCTGACTTGGCAAGATGAGGGAAAGACCAGATTCCCAGCCTGGGGCACATGAAGAAATCAGGACAGAGTTCTCTATTCCAGATTGTTCCTGATCCTTGTTCCCCTATAATTTGGAAGATGTTTGACTGACAGGGACAGACCAGGAAGATGGAATCGCACCATGGAGTGGGCACCGGAGAACAAGCTTTAGCTGTAGTACCTCAGGGAGTCTGCACATACTCTGATATAGTGACCCTCGCCTTCCTGAAGCATGTTTAGCTGAGCAGCTTCTGTGACAAGCACCAACATTTGAAGTAAATTCTCTAAGAAGGATGTGGACCGCTTGTAGTCTGAAGTGTCCTATAATTTCCAGAGATTTAAGTTGTCCCTGTCAGTTTCAGCCCAGGAGTTCTAACATGTCCCAGTCAAAATTCCTGTCATCCATCACCAACAGATTTTGACTGTGACCCCTTGAGTCAACTCACATATGTTTTTCCCCAGGATAGCACCACCCTTGATTAACTTGGCCCACCAGGATTCACACAGAGGATTTTAGAACCAGAAAGGACTTTCCAAGTACAGCTCCTTCCAGTTTGGGAGAACCCTGAGACAAAAGAAGGGTTGGTAGAGCTCACACCTCATGGCCGTGGGTTACCTGACTTAACTTTCTAATAGAAGCGGCACCTCCCCACATTAGAAGAGGACTTTAAATGTTAAAGATCCCACAGGATGACAGATCATCACCAGCCCCACCTGGCCCATGAGAAACAGCCAGAGAATGGACGTGACTTGTCCAAGGTCACGTGGCCAGTTACTGTCATAGCCCAGCCTGGTGTGTCTGGCCGCACAAGGGGGAAAGCTGGTAGCTTTGCTTGATTGCTTACTGTGGGGGCAGAGGGCGGAGAGTCTGAAAAAAGACCTGCTGGTCCTACTGGAAATTATAAATTAAGACATAAATAATGGGTCTCTCATCGCTAAGGAACGAGGCTCTGGACTCTATTATTGATAAGAATATATGGCCTCCGCACTGCAGTCCTGGGGAATAATTAGGAGGTGATTTCAAAGACCTCTCCAGACCTCAGCAAATGTGTAGAGACGGCCAGCTTTGAACGTACCGCCCGTCGGCTGTCTTCCCCACGTCTTCAACGCAGCAATCAGAGGCACTTGGGCAGCTGCCTCTGGGAGTCACTGGGGGCCTGGCAGCAAAACCTTTAGGTGCCAGAGTGGGGCAGGTGGTCTCCTGACTCCTGTGCTGGATGCCCACCTGGTAGCTGCAACAGACCCTGGGCTTAAAGCATCATGACGACTGCCTTCCCTGGGTGGAAATTGAATTCTGATTGCATGCCCGTGCAGTGCCAGATTGCTGCCGTGGTGTCTGCTAGCCCCTGTTCAAAAACACTTTTTTTTTTTTTTTGATTTAAAAGGAATCTTGGATTTTATTTGTGACCTATTACATATGAAACATTGAGGCATCCTCCTCCCCAATTCCCTCTGTTCCTGCAGCTTATTTTGGTGCCACACTTAACAGCTTCATCCACGTCCTCATGTACTCGTACTACGGTCTGTCGTCCGTCCCTTCCATGAGGCCGTACCTCTGGTGGAAGAAGTACATCACGCAGGGGCAGCTGGTGAGTGACGTGGCCTCTTTCCCCCACGACTTGCCACCTGGGGAACGCCAAGCTCTTCCTGGGGTGCTCTTGCTGCCCTCCTGGCTTCATTGTTGTTTACTAGTACCTAAGATGTGGCTTTCCCATCCTCTCTCTCTCGGTCCAGTTAAACTCCTTGAAGTGGGCAGAGCAGGGAATCGTGTTCATTTCAGTCGATGGAGAGACCGTGCCTCTGAGCGTGCAGCTAGTTGGATTGCGGAACAAGGATTAAATCTAACTCTCTGACTTCAGGTTCAGCCATTTGTTCTGAGTTTGTGCACAGAGCCTATGTGTGTGCACATGTCTTCTAATTAGAACCCAAATCCAAGGTGAAATCTGTGTATCTGTGTTTCCAGGATTTGCTGGGAGGATCGTGAGCCCGGGGTGCTAGCTTATTAGGCAGCAAGGGTGCAGGTGCCGGACGACCTCTCAGCCTGTGTGGTGGTGAGGATGGCACTGCTGTGCCTCAGGTGACGGCCCCCTTCCTGGGCCCACGTGCCAGGGCCACCCAGCAGCTGTTTGCACTTGGTGGTTATTTCCCACTGTCCTTCTTGAAGCTTTCCTCAGCTGTCAGTATATTATACACCCTATTTCTCTCCCTTCCTGATTTCTTTCGTAAACTAATTATTAACACTATTACTACTCACAGTAAAATCCTGACGTGCCAGGCTCTCATGTCAAGTAAGCAGTTTTACATGGATTGTCCCAGTAGCCTGATTTCGTGTTGTTACCCCTATTTTTTTATAGATGAGGACATGGGGGCAATAGGCCAGAGCTAGCTAACCTGTCGATATTAGATATTAAGCTCTTGGCCCTGGCCTTGCCTTATTGGTACATTTTTTTCTAAGGAAACCAAGCTGATTCATATCCCTCCAAGCCAATTGCGATTTCTCAATATTGAAAGATAACCTGGGGAAAAAAAAAATCTAAGGAGACCTCCTGAGCTGCTTATGTGTTTGGCATTTCGTTATCATCTCTTTGCCAGCGGCTGGACAGTCCTTGTTAATTTTCTCCTTACCCACCTGTGAGGAAGGATAATTGTTCCTCAGCCTCCTTGTTACACTTGAGAAGTGACACAGAGATCGATGTGCTCCACGCAGCGTGGCTCTGCAGAAGCAGAATTTAGAGCCGCCTGGAGAATAGGTCTCCCATTAGGCTCTGCCCTTTGAGGTAGAAGATCGCACCCAGTTCGCCTAGATTTATTCTACACACCACTTACAGTTTCTTCTCAGTCTAGAATACTTAACCTTAAAAAAGGAAACAAACAAAACCAAAAAACAGTTTCCTACATGGAGGCACTGAAAGGTGGGCCCGAAATCCAGTGGGCAGAGCCCTGCCCTCCGCTGTTACTCCTTAAAGGAAGCAGCAGCCACGCCTTATCTTAGCCCCTTCTCCCCATTTCCCCAGGCCCTTCCCCTGCTTCTCAAGATTGACTTGTCAGAAATAATCTAGGGAATTAACATTATATGCCAATCAGAGTATAAGTCTGTCTGCCAGCCTCAGCCTTCACCAAACCAGAAGGTCCACGGGTAAGGATGGGGAAGGTGTCCCGTGGGATTGCACGTCCTGTAGTGAGGTCCCTGGTCCCTCTAAACATACACCCCACACCCATCCTTCCTCTACAAAGAAAATAAAAACCAAAACTCTTGCATCTCCTATACTGTATTCCTGAAGTGTGTGTGTGTGTGTGTGTGTGTGTATTAGGTTTTTTAAACACGTTTTCCATTTTTCCCTCCAGCTTCATTGAGATATAATTCACATGTAGTATTGTGTAAGTTTAAGGTGTACAACGTAATGATTTGATATATGTATCTGTTGTGAAATCTACCCTCAGCAACTTCCAAATATACAGCGCAGTGTTGCTGGCTATTCCCCAAGCTTTAGAGAAGATGGTTTCAGTAGTTGGAAGGGGAGGAGTGTATACATAGGACCCATTCAGATGTATAACGAGTTCGGGTACGTTTAGCATATGCACCGTGTTTTTGAAATGACCTCTGTACCTACAGAAAAGTTAATCAGTGTTCCTTCCCAAACTTGGGGGTGCGGGGTAGAGCGCCCATCTGGCGGATGCCTTGACCCTGGGCCATGGCTGCATGCTCAGCTGTGTCTCCTCCCCCACCAGCTACAGTTTGTGCTGACCATCATCCAGACCAGCTGCGGGGTCATCTGGCCGTGCGCCTTCCCTCTTGGTTGGTTGTATTTCCAGATTGGATACATGATTTCTCTGATTACCCTCTTCACAAACTTCTATATTCAGGTAAATCTCACTCTTCTGTGGCGGTTGAGATTTGGGGTCCTTGAAGCCAAGGCCCTCATTCGTTCCTTTAATGGGGAGCCCCTGCCTTGGTGGGGCTGGGGTGGGGGTCACTGCCAATGCAGGAGGAGGTACTGAAGTCTGTCCAGGCTTCTGGAGTTCCAGGTCTTCGATGAGGGAGGCTTGGGGTCCCTGTGGGAAAGCAGAGCCGTCCAGCAGGCCCCGTACCGCTTCCCTCGTGGCCACTGCAGACCCGCCATAGGTGAGTCTCAACCCCATGTCCCTCAGCCCCACTGCCCTAAACTTTGGGGCTTCATTAAATGTCTGAAGAAATTTCCATCACAGACCCCAGCTATAGACAGAAATCAGCCTTTCATCCTGGTTTTCTTACACTTTCTCTCCCCGCTGCTCAGGTTTGGGGGTGCGGGTCGTTCCCAAGTGCATGATGTGATGTAGGTTTTTGCTCATGGAAGGGTCTGTTTAGGGCAGATTACCTACAGGGGAGCCTGACCTTTTGTGGCCACTGTTGACTCCCCTGTGTCCCGTCACCCCTGGGGCTCGTGTGTTCGTGCTCCATGGGCAGGGCCTGGATCTGGGCAGGCATATAGGGGGTGGTCAGGAGCAAGGACAGAGGGAGTAAAGCCGGGTCACATTGAGCATCCCTCCCCCCCCCAGGGGTGGGGAGGGGGCAGAGCAGCATGTTAGCCCTCCCTGCGCCCCACGCAGACAGACACCTGTCCCCAGACACACCTGGGGTGGCGGCTTTGAGTTGCATTCACATCTTGCTGGGCTGGTGGTTCATGCTACACTTTGGGGCAGTCACCAGGTATGAGGGAGGTTAAAAGATAAGGCCCAGGCTTCCCTGGTGGCGCAGTGGTTGAGAGTCCGCCTGCCGATGCAGGGGACACTGGTTCGTGTCCCGTGCCACATGCTGCGGAGCGGCTGGGCCCGTGAGCCATGGCCGCTGAGCCTGCGCGTCCAGAGCCTGTGCTCCGCAATGGGAGAGGCCACGACAGTGAGAGGCCCACGTACCTCAAAAAAAAAAAAAAGGATAGGGCCCGACGAAGCTGAAGCCACACCTGTTTTGACTGCCCTCGTGGCAGAGCGCTTTGTACACAAAGGGCCGAAATAGTTGCTGAAGTCATGAGGCAGTTTTGAAGGCAGAGGATGTGAGTGACAGAAGGTACTGCAGTGGGAGCGTGGAAGGGCAGAGCTGAGTGAAGTGTAAATTGTGTTTTCTGTCTAACTCTCAAATAACATTGATACAGTGAGCCTGTGACTCACTGAACTTACCCAGGCTGAGCCTCAAAAAATGGAAGAGTGATTGAAACCAGTGGCAAAAAAACATTTTCCTGGTCGCTTGACCACAACAGACGTTGCTTCTTGATATGATAGCACTGGTCCCCAAAGGCTCTAACGTTAGGGACGCAGCTGGGCCCCCACCGTGGTTCCCATCTGCCCTTATGCCTTGCAGACCTACAACAAGAAAGGGGCCTCCCGGAGGAGAGAACACCAGAAGGACCACCAGAACGGCTCCGTGACGGCCGTGAACGGCCACACCAGCAGCTTTTCTTCTCTGGAAAACAATGTGAAGCCGAGGAAGCAGCGTAAGGACTGAGGCCCGAGGGTTGACAGCCTCTGAACCACGTCGTCTGATTGTAAGCACAAATGAATTGTGCCCAATGCTCGTTAACAGCTGCTGTAACTAGTCGGCCTACAATAGTGTGACTCACGTAGGACCTCTTCCATCAGTTCCAAACCCCTAGAAAATGTAGACAGATTACCCAAGTAGGCATAAGATTTTTAACATTTCTGGGCTCTCACCGACCCCTGCGCTAGACTGTGGAGGGCGTGTTGTTGTAGTACACGACACTGCTGTTGCCTTATTAGTTATAACATGATAGGTGCTGAATTGTGATTCACAATTTAATAACACTGTAATCCACACTTTTTTTTTAACTGTAGATCATGCATGTGATTGTAAATTTGTATAATGGTGTTACAGTAGAGAAACACACATGCCTTAAAAGTTAAAAAACAGGGCCCAAAGCGTTATTAGTTTAAATTAGGGTATGTTTCAAGTTTTTATTCATTTCTAATAGCTCTGTTCAGAAAAATCAAAGACCATGATTTATGAAACTATCGTGTGACACATAGTTTCAAGTGACTTGTACATGTGAAATCGGCACCTTCAGTTTTGTAATATCGGCTTTAAATCAGGCAGGTTCAAATCTAGTGGAACAGTCAGTTTAACTTTTTAACAGATCTTATTTTTTTATTTTGAGTGCCACTATTAATAATGTAAAAAGGGAGGGGGGGTTCTAAAGCAGTCTTGATGAAACTTAAAATATATATTCTTTGTCTTCAGGATTTTAGGACGTGTGTAGGATGAGCAGGCCGTTTTAAATTTCAGAATTGCTAAGTGTTTTTATACAGGAAACAAAGCCCATTTTGCTTTCCAGTTGTGAGAGAAGATTTATACTTTTCAAGAGAGATGATTAAATGTTTACCATTTGACAGAGTCCCATAGATGAGCAGTGGGGAACTGGTTGCCAGGGTCCAAATTTGGGTTGATTTCTGTACTATTTGTTTTGACACAAACTTCCTTTGAAAATGTGCCTAGCTTACCAAAATGAATTAAAGGTGGGGAAAGGACCTTAGAAAAATGTAAGGTAAAATTAAACAGATAGCTGCAGCGTGAGAGAACTGGGGGACTGGATAGAGATGGTTTGTTTAATGTAAATCTAATAGCACCTGTACTTTTTTTATCCTGCTTCAAATCTAAAGATTTGTTTAGAAACACTTGTTTAAAAATAAGACTGCTTATCATAAAATCATGTCTCATACCCTAGAGGCAGTGGTCAAACAGATAAGGACTGTTGTGTGTGTCATTTTAAAGTGTTGGAATTTAGCCTCTGAATACCTTCTCCGTTGGAGGAAAAAAACATTCACTGAACCACTCTTGACACATCTGAGAAGGTCACTGACAATGTATGAACGAATTGTTGGTTTGATATTTATGTAAATATCAGTTTATCATGCTTTAATTTTGCACATTCATATTATAGGGAGCCAGTTGGTTCTCTTAATTAGTCTTGTGGGATTTCTGTTTGGAAGGAGTCACAGCATCTGTTTACATTTACCTTATCAAATCTAGAATGTGTGTATTTGTAAATGTATGTCTTCCTAGGTACTAGTTTGCAAATGTCTTTACATATTTCAATACAGAAAGTATAACATTCAATAGTGTGCTGTCAAAGTGTGCTTTAGCTCATCCGGATATACCCACAATGTTAAATAATGTCTAAACATTAATCATTAAAATGTTTTTGATTACCTGTGCTTAGTTTTACATTGTTTATATGCTGCTAATTCTGAATGACTGGAGAAAAATCCGCTTTCTTCACCATCTAGGAACTCACCCAAATAGATGTAACTAATTCAGTTTGGAAGGTTATATTGTGGCTCAGCTCACAGGAGGAGGGATCCCCACATCGTAAGACATGGTGATGGCTGAACCCCAATTCCTTCCTCTAAGCCTTTCCCAGTTTCCCCAGTAAAAGCCCCAGCTGGAAGACCACTCCTTTTTCCTTCCTCCCTCCCTGCCCCAGGCTATTAGAGTTACTTTCCTAGATCTAGACCAGAGGTCTGCACATTCTTTCTGTAAAGAGCCAGATAGTACATGTTTTAGGCTTTGTAGTCCACACTGTCTCTGTCTACACTGTTCAGCTGCCTTTCGTATAGAGCTCCAAAGCAGTCACGGGTAATATGTTAAGTGGGTGGGCGTGGCTGTGTTCCAGTAGAACTTTTATTTGCAAAACGGAAGGCCTGTGGCCATAGTTCCCTGACCCCTACTGTAGAGTAATGAGGGCCCACCTGTGTCACATTCTTTGCCAAAGACCATTTCACGTCCCAGGCCCTGGCCCCCCAAGCCTCCCCCATTCTGACTCACCAGGTCCGTCCACATCCACTATGGAAATGAGGACACGGACAGCCCCTCTTCCTTTCCCTCCACTTCATACCACAGAGTCCCCAGTGCAGGCATGACCCTGGCTTTGAGTGTGTTCTGGTTTGTCAATATCACCTTAAAAATATCATCAGAAACAATTTAGTATTAGGGATATCATCTGAAACATGCAGAGGACTTTGGGGTTTGGTGGTGATGATTACTTATATCCTTGTCCTTCCCCTCTGGGTCCAGAACGAATTGAAAAGACGTCAAAAAACCAGACTGGTGGAAATCAGAATAGCTCATCTGTCACTGGGAAGACTGGTTGGTGATACGAAGACCACAGTAGGGCTCTGTGAATACCCTGGTTGCTGACCCTGTTGACGTACCACGGTCGGCACTGACACACCAGTGGTTTGTGGCTGCCCCCGGTCTGTTGGTGTGGTGATGAACTGATTATTAAAATATTTTGAATATCAGTCCTGGAATTTACCCACCTTCGACTACAAGCTCCCTTGCAGTGTCAGGTTCTGCCCTGATGACCTTACCTGCTCAGTAGTATCTCCCAATCCTGGCAACCAAAAAGATGCCCTCCTCCCCTCAGAGAAGTGAGTGGGTAAGAGGGCTGAGCAAGGCCCGACGTGTTCCCACCCTTTGCTCTCCTGTACGGAAGTGGAAGGGCAAGTCCACACACCCGTATGGAAAAGGGAGGATTCCCACTTCCCCTCTTGAGCAGCCTTGCCATTTATAGGAAAGGCAGTGTAGCCTAACGTGGGAAGTGCAGCTTGGGGGCCACACTGCCTGGTTAGAATCCTATCTGTATGATCTTTAGGCAAATTGCTTTAACTTCACCTCAGTGTTCCCATCTGTCAACTTGCAATAATGTTAGTACCTACATTACAGGGTCATTATGAGGATTAAATAGATTAATGTATACAAAGCTCTTGGAACCACATCCAGCACAGAGTGAACTCGGTGTTAGCTGCTACCTCAGTCCACCTAGCTGGTCTCTTTAAAGGAGCAGCTGTTGTTTTACTGTTACTTCCTTGATTAGTTGCTCTAACAATCCTATCAAAAAGGAGAGGAAGTTACTTGGGTTAAATCAAGAGTTGAAAAGAAGGGGCTTCCCTGGTGGCGCAGTGGTTAAGAATCCACCTGCCAATGCAGGGGACACAGGTTCGAGCCCTGGTCTGGGAAGATCCCACATGCTGTGGAGCAGCTAAGCCCGTGCGCCACAACTACAGAGCCTGCGCTCTAAAGCCCGCGAGCCACAACTACTGAGCCCACGTGCCACAACTACTGAAGCCCGTGCGCCTAGAGCCCGTGCTCCGCAACAAGAGAAGCCACCGCAATGAGAAGCCCCTGCTTGCCGCAACTAGAGAAAGCCCGCACGCAGCAACGAAGACCCAACGCAGCCTAAATAAATGAATGCATGAGTTGAAAAGAAACCAGCAATTGCTGGGAGTCAAAACATGTATGACTGGGCTTCCTGGTGCCGCAGTGGTTGAGGGTCCGCCTGCTGATGCAGGGGACATGGGTTCGTGCCCCGGTCCAGGAGGATCCCACATGCCGTGGAGCGGCTAGACCCGTGAGCCATGGCCGCTGGGCCTGCACATCCGGAGCCTGTGCTCTGCAGCGGGAGAGGCCACAACAGTGAGAGGCCCGCGTACCGCAAAAAAAAAAAAAAAAAAAGTGTATGACTATGTTATTCCAGATTTTGTCAGTTTCAGAATTTCTGGAATCTGCTTTATTTCCTCTTGGGAAAACAGGACAGGTTCATCAGTCTCTGGTCTGGTGCATTATTCCTCCAGATGCCTGACAGCAGTTCTGCGATTCCATCCGCAGACACAGTGTATTTCATGTGAGCTGATTTTAAACAGGTGTCTCCCACTATCTCGACGTCAGTCGGAGATTTCAATACTAAGCAGCTTCTCCTCTTCAATATTAATTTGGAGAATCTTGTCTTCGACGGGGAAGGAAGATGGCAGCAAAAGAGTGGTTGCCTTAGTTTGCTTTCTGCTTTCATAGCATTGCATCACCAGCCTCTACATCTCATTCCAGACATAGATTTAAAACTCATCTTTGTCGTCCTTGACATTTTTGTAAGCTTCATTTTCTCTCCTTTCCAACATATTTATGGCACTCACCCAAAGTGAGAAAGTTCCCAGGCTGACGTTTGCTATAGTTTGCACCCAGCTTGTGGAAGACAGCTTGGGCTCCGGGGCAGAAGTTGTAGGAACAGGCAGAGTAGGACCCAGTAACTGGTGATGTAGTGGTGGCAGAGAGCCAGCCAATCATGGTGGTCAGTGGCTGTCCCCTTTCTCAGGTCATTCAGACTCTCCTGAAGGGTGCTCACCATCCCTCGGTTGCCCGTGTATGTTTTTTGCGTTGACCACCTGGGTCACTGGGAGAGCGCCTGGTGCAGAGGACTGAGTGAGGTGTATTGGGCAAACAGGGATCCATGAGAAAAGACTTCAGTCCCCAAAGGGGCCTTTGTTAGACTGGGATCAAACATACACACAGATGACTCCCACACAGGGTGGTTTGTGGTGAGAGCATGAGATTGACACAAATCATAAAGAGGCTAGGGAGAGAGAATTCTTCTAGCAAGGTGATAAAGGAGAGCTCCTGCAATCTGAGCCTTCAAAGATGACTTGGATTTCTATAAGTGGTGGCTGAAGGTTGCCAGGGAGACAGCATTCCAAGTTCAGAAAACAAGTACAGCAAACCAGTAGAAGGCTGGGACAGTGAGACACAACACATTTCACTGAACTATTGGATGTGTGGGAGAAACTGCTTATTTTTAAAATAAGAGGTAAAGTGGAAAGGGAGTAATTCGGGTGTTCCTATTGATCAAGTGTGTAGAATGTTGCTCCGAGTTCCCAGGGCTCTTTCTCTGGAATTACGCCTGCCTTCCTTCCTTGCTTCCTAGTAATTAGCCTTGAAAGAATCATCTGTAGCTATGCCTCCTGCCCAGATGACCTCCTCGTCTTCTCCAAGGGTGACTGCAGCCAGAATTGGCACTCGTGTCTTAGTTATAAACTGGTGGGAGTCATTTATCAGATGGGGCAGACTCAAAGGGGCCTCAGCCCTTCTGAAAATTCCTCCGAACCCAACTTGGGGCACCCAAGGGTATGGATCGGGGGTAGGAGTCCATGTTGGCGTGTAAACAAAAAATTCTTAAGTGATTATATCAATACCTATTACTACTGGCATTCTTTATTCAAATAATGGGTATAGATTTGGATTTCCCTTGATGGTTGAATTTCACAATGTTTCAACCAAGCTAGCACTTTTTAGCAAGTTGTGTGCCTTCCCCTTGACCATCTTCCCCATGAAACAGCTACCTATTTGTAGCAAACCATCAACACCAGGCTCCAGCAACCTCGTGTCTCCTGTGCCCCCTCGTGAAGTGCCGAGGTGGTCCGTCCTTTGTAAGGCCACGTGACTTGGGGTGACCAAACCCCGCCTGCCTGCTCACCCTGCAGTGCCACTCACGCAGAGCCAGCCCCCCTGGTAAAATATATTTTAAGACCAAGGCCCAAAGTCGGGCCATGCCCACACAAGGGAGCAGAGGGCATCCAAGTCTAGCTTTCCTCAGGACTCCAGAAGAGGAAAGGGATGGCCCCAAGCTAGGTCCTGAACCCCATCCTTATTTCAGAACTGGGTGTGATGGGATACGGGCACAGTGTCTTAGGCCACAAGCAGTGCCCCTGTCTGCTGGAAGTGGTCCAGCACCGAGTACATGTTAGAATACAGGCTTTGCTGTTGACTGTGGGACCGCAAACAAGTCACCTCACTTTCCGGAACCTCAGTTTCCTCAACTGTGAAGAGCGCTGTGGGTGTGTGACAGATGGCTGAGGTTAAAGGCAGAGATGTGATTCGGAGTGTTTGGCACAGGGCTTTACAGTAACAGCCACCTATTTATTATCAAGGATGAAAGACCAAATAGGTAAGGAAATGTTGCACATTCATCAATTTTTCATCAGATTTTAAATGCTGTTGCTCAACACAAATTATTTCCACTAGGTTATCCTTGGTTGAAGCTCGGTTAATACTAGCTTTTGGTAAGGGAACTCAAATTTCTTTTTTTGATTTTTTATACAATTTTTAAAGGTAAATTTCCATTTACACTTTTTACAGAATACTGGCTATATTCCCCGTGTTGTAGCTTATTTTATACCTAATAGTTTGTACCTCTTAGTCCCCCTACTCCTATATTGCCCCCCCCACTGAGAACAACTAGTTCTCTGTATCTGTGAATCTGCTTCTTTTTTCATTATATTCTCTAGTTTGTTGTACTTTTTCCACTTTTTAAATCAAAGTATAGTTGATTTACTGTATTTTTTAATCAGATTTCAAAAGAAGTAAATTGGATGTCTTAAATTTAGTTGTCTCACCAAATGATTTTAAGTAGGAGAATTTGTCTAATCATAAGTGGTCACTTAAAAACAAAAATTATCCTTTATAGCACTAACTGCATGTAATTCTGGTAGGACACATAAGTCTCTGGGTCTCATCTATAAATGAGAGGGTTGTAGGAGTGTTCTAGGCCCTTCCATGGAACATTCTGTGATTCCAAAACAGAACTCAGACAGAGCCCCTTGCCTCTCCAGGACACTGACATGCTTCCTATGCATCTCTAAGGCGAGACTTTGAACACAGTGTACAATGCAGAGAATCCTGCACACAGTCAACTGCTCTGGCTCTGTGGGACCCTGGGCTGCTTGGAAAATACAGCCCTGAAGAGGAATAGTCAGTGTGAAATTGAGACCTTCTTGTCTGGATTTAATGTAGCATAATTTTATTTGGCCTGTTTTAGATTCATCCCTAATGTTTGGGGAATATATTTGAGAAAGAACTTTATGTTTTTTACAGTATGTTTTAAATGTATCTCAATACAGAAAAGAATGGGTGGGAGGTGATTGAAATAAGGCCCTTTATGGAAGGAGGTCAAGGGATTCAAGAACCTCTCAAGTGTCCACACTGGACCAAGATCCAAGCGCACACGGCCTGTGTCCCAGGACCTGTGGTGGGATTTGTGATGAAGTTTCTGAAGAAGCAGGGGCAGGAAAAGAGGGAAGTACCACGTCCAGATAAAAGGAAGAAGACAGGAACACTGATGGAATAAAAGCACCAGAGAAGGAGCGCTGTTCTAGAGGCTTCTCTTTTCCTTTCTATCTTACTGGAGTCTAGTTGATCTACAGTGTTGTGTTAGTTTCTGCTGTACAGCAAAGTGACTCAGTTATACAATTACATACATTTTTAAAGTATTCTTTTCCGTTATGGTTTAGAATAGGCTATTGAATATAGTTCTCTGTGCTATACAGCAGGATGTTGTTTATCCTTTCTATATATAATAGCTTACATCTGGCAGCAGCTTCTCTTATGATCTGAGCTGAACAGCTGCGGTGCCCTCACCAGCCTCACAAATCGCTAAAAGGACTCAGCTTGGTTCAGGTGTTCCAGAAGGGAGTCAGGTGTGGAGCGCTGCCGTGGTCTGCATGTTTGTGTCCCTGTTAAGTTCATCTGTTGATACATAATGCCCAAGGCGATGGGATTTGGAGGTGGGGCCTTTGGGAGGTGATGAGATCATGAGGGTGGAGCCCTTGTGATTGAGATTAGCGCCTTTAATAAAGTAAAGAGGCCCCAGAGAGCTAGCCCATCCCTTCTGCCAGGTGAGGTTATAGGGCGAAGATGACCGTCTGTGAGGAAGCCAGGACTCACCAGTCACCGAATCTGCACCTTGATTTTGGACCTGCCAGCTTCCAGAACTGTGAGCAAGAAATGTTTGTTGTTTATAAGCCTCCTGGTCTGTGGTGTTCTATCACAGTAGCCCCAACCGACTGAGACGTGTGCCTTGTACCAAGCGCCCACTGAGCACAAGACACAGGTGCTTTCCTCCCCGTGTCAGGTGTTAGCGTCTGTCATCTCCACGCTACAGATGAGGAAGCTGAGACCCAGAGAGCATCCGAGACCTGCCCAGGTGAGTGTGACACCACAGTTCAAATGGGCCCACCTGTTCCAATCTGATGAGCTCACCCTGCAGGGAGCTGCCCAGAAGGCAGTCCCTCAGACCAGCTCCTAAAGCACAGGATTACAGCTCCATTATTCCCATGCTGGCTGCTTCCCTTCCAACCAGGGTGATAATTTACCTCCATGCTTACATCAGTGTGATTTTAAATTATTTGGGAAGTACACATTATCTAATGAGGGGTTTCAGTTAATGGATTAGAGATGCTGGGAGAATTGTACAGAGATCCCCAAATATTAAATTATCTGATTTAATGCTTTGTCATATTTAAAAGACTTTCACACTTATGTACTATCTCTTCCTTCTGTGATGCCACTGAGTAAAAGAAACTGCCAAGTCATACAAGGTAACGCCAAATCATATCTGTAAATTTAATAAAAATTTTTGTCAGGGGACTTCCCTGGTGGTCCAGTGGTTAAGACTCCTCCCTTCCAATGCAGGAGGTGCAGGTATGATCCCTGGTCAGGGAACTAAGTTCCCACATGCCGTGCGACGCAGCCAAAAAAAAAAAAAAAAATTGGTCAGAAAAATAATCACATTTTGCATTCATTATTCGGTTTTTAAGGAACTGACAATAGCATATATTTACTTAGATATCAATATAGCACTTATTGCATCTGCATTACAATAAAACTTTTGAGTCAGTTTCTCTCAGACACTGAAGACAGTTCCAAATTGCTTTGGTCACTGGTAAGTATATGGCGTCTCAGAAACGTGCTGTTTCCCCAACTCCTGCTGATGCTCCTGCTCTGCTCTGGGCATTTTGCCAGTTGCTGGGGAAACAGCAATGAAAAGATAACCTCATTCTGGAAGAAAGACAAAAACAAGCAAACCAAATAATTACAAATTATGATAACTGTTCTGAAGGACATAAGCAGGATACTGACATTGAGAATAATCTCAGGCACTGTTATACTTGAGATAGTTTTGAGGCATATGGAAGGATGTTGGAGTGTCTGTGTATGTGTTTAAATCGGTACTTATTTTCTTGAGCCAAATAAGATATCACTGGAAGTTTCCCACCTTCTCTAGGAAGCCGTCAGGAAGGTCTTGATAGAGTTGTCTGTTCTCCACCTGAATGGTCGCCCTTCACCAAGCATGAGTGAGCCCCATGCTGGGCTCTGACAGTTCTGTGAGTATCTGGGATTCCTGCTGCTCTCCACGTGACGGGCAGGCTTGTACACTGATATCTTGTCATTTCAGCCCTGCACCATAGGGTGATCTCTTTGAAGATTTTTTTAAGCAACAATTAAGGATTCAAATATAAGCAAAATCCAACTGTGAACGGTAGTACCAATGTCATCCAAGGACACAATGGGTCAACCACTGCTTTTCATGCCTGGCCATGGCTCATCCTGCCTGGCAGTTGCCAAGGTCCTTTAATGAGAAGAATAAGACAGATCTCCATTTCAGAAAGACTAAAACTGTGTGGGTGGGTGGGTGGTGGAGGCTGTGTGTTATAATGTCACTCCATTCTGGAAGATGCCAGTATGGATTATAAACAGCCCATTCAATTCTAAGACACTTGAGGGCAGGAACTGTCACTTATTTGTGTCTAATCCCTAGTGTGTGCCCAGCACAGAACCTGACACAGCAGATGTTCAGTAAATGTTTTGATGAATGGATGGAGTGATCAGGAAGGGCTGGACAACACGATGTACAGTAAGAAAAACAGGCTTTCCAGCCAATCAGAACCAAGTTTAAATCTCACCATGTGTCATGGACTGAATGTTTGTGCACCCGCAAGATTCATATATTGAAACCCTACCCCTCAGTGTCATGGTGTTAGGAGATGGGCTTTGGGAGGTGATTAGGATTAGATGAGGTCATGAGGGTGGAGTCCTCGTGAATGGGATTAGCGCCCTTCTAAGAGTGGCAGGAGAGCTTGCTTCTCTCTCTCCATCATATGAGGATGCAAGAAGTCGGCAGTCTGCAGCCCGAAGGAGGGTCTCACCAGAACCTGACTATGCTGGCATCTAATCTCAGACTTCCAGCTTCCAGAACTGTGAGAAATACATTTGTTTATAAGCCACCTAGTCTATGGTGCTGTTATAGCAGCCTGAACTAAGACACAATGTGACCTTGTCAAATTTCCCAACTTCCTATAACTCAGTGTGGCTGTCCAGGATTGGAGAAGACACACATAGATCACAGGGTCTGCAGGGGGGACTCTGATACAAATGCACTTCTTTACAAAACAGAAACAGACTCATAGACCTAGAAAACAAACTTATGGTTACCAGGGGGAAAGGGTATAGGGGAAAGATAAATTAGGAGTTTGGGATTAGCAGATAAACACTACTATATATAAAGGAGAACACCCACAAGGACCTACTGTATAGCACAGGGAACTACATTCAATACCTTGTAATAACCTATAATGGAAAAGAATCTGAAAATGAATAGATATATACATGTATAACTGGATCACTTTGCTGTACACCAGAAACCAACACAACATTGTAAATCAACTATACCTCAATTGAAAAAAAAAATCCCTAAATGTTCCCAGCTTGTTGGGACCCCCTAAGGTGGGAACCCCTGTGTTCAGGGA
This sequence comes from Hyperoodon ampullatus, assembly GCF_949752795.1. Lineage (NCBI taxonomy): Eukaryota > Metazoa > Chordata > Mammalia > Artiodactyla > Ziphiidae > Hyperoodon > Hyperoodon ampullatus. The sequence continues at coordinate 81,528,722 of NC_136923.1, read as the reverse complement.
CTCGAGAGTCAGCTGTGAATTGGCATTTAGAATAGCGCATGGTAGAGCTGACCCAAGGTCCCCTCGGGGTCACCAGCTTCCCCCACCTCAGGGCCACCTCCAGACAATTGCTCAGCAGCAAATAAAATCCTAGATCTGTCCATGGCCTGCAGGCTCTTCCGGAGCTGTCTCGGCCCCCTCAGACCTCCCCGCCCACCCCCGGCTCATGGCTTCAGCCACAGTCCTCTTCGCTGGTTCCCTGTAGCCGAGCCCTGCCCATCTTGAGGCCTCATCCGTGTGGCTCCTCCCCAGATAAGTTATTTTTGTGACTTGTTCTGCACTTAAATGCCACCTCCCTAAATTTAGAGGCCTCCCTAAGTAGCAGGTCTAAAATACCTCCCTACACCCTCCTCACACACTCCTTTCTCTTACTTGGCTTTAGTTTCCTGTGTAAGAGTTTCATTCTCTTATGTATTTATTTGTTTGTCTCCCGCCTAGAAGACAAGGGCCTTTTCTCTTGCCTGGCACATAGAAGAGTCTCAAATTTTTTTTTGTTTTTGTTTTTTGCGGTACGCGGGCCTCTCACTGTTGTGGCCTCTCCCGTTGCGGACCACAGGCTCCGGACGCGCAGGCTCAGTGGCCATGGCTCACGGGCCCAGCCGCTCCGCGGCATGTGGGATCTTCCCGGACCGGGGCACGAACCTGTGTCCCCTGCATCGGCAGGTAGACTCTCAACCACTGCGCCACCAGGGAAGCCCTCAAATGTTTGAAAAAATGAATTTGTGAATGAATGGACAGGAGATGATTATCGTGGAGGTCGCTCACACCCTCTGGTAGGGGAGGGTGGGGGGGAGGAGAGCTGTGACCTTGTCTCTCATAAGAAGGGCACCCTGGTAGAAGAGAATGTAAAAAAAGAATGTATATATTTATATTGATACGTATATGTATAACTGAATCGCTTTACTGTATACCTGAAAGTAACACAACATTTTAAATCAACTATATTTCAATAAAAATTTAAAAAAAAAGAAGGGCACCATGGTTATCAATAAGATATCTTAGTCATGTCAGCAAAGCGGGCCCAGATATATTTCGGAATGGAGCATATGATGGTGAAGAGTCATATCCCACGAATGTTAAGAATTAACGAGCTGTCTGTTCTCTTATGAACTTAATGTATAAATTCTGCTGCTCTGTGCCCTTCAGATATAGAAATGAAGACAAAAATAATTGTGAAGGTGAGGGATGGGGCTGGGAACTATTTTTAGAAGCCTGCAACCAACGAGATTTTATTTAAAGGCGCCTCAGTTGGGCCTTATTTGATTTTACGACCTCTCTTCATCTGTTTTCTTGAATTACAGCTTGGAAATAATGATCATCCCAATTGTTCTACTTGTTATTAGAACTAACAAACTCATGGTGCCTGATGAGAAGAGAATGGAAGGATGTTAGCCGGGTCCAGTGAGGGACCGAGAGAAACCCAGAGGTGGCCCCGTTGTTAATTACTCCTGAGCTTCCCGCCACTTGCCGGGGCAGCTCTAGCTGGCCGTGGGCTGCAACCACAGGAGAACCATGCAGTGATTTGCCAAAGAGCTTTGTGGGCATGACTTGTGACAAGGATCCCTCAAGGACGTGCTGCCCTTAGAAATAACTTTTTGGGCACTGAGTCGAGACATAGAAAACATTCATCAACAGCAAGGGAGACCAGAGGGGCTGTGATGAGAGCACACCCACAAGGCGGGGACAGGAGGAGAGCAGAGGATGACAGCTGAAAGCAGTGGCAGCTGCAGTGGAGGCCGAGATGATACATAGTGTGAAAGCCACGTTAGAGGAGCAGAATTGAGAGCACAGGGGAAGGAGGGGACCTTTATAGAGGAGACACCTTTATAGAGGAGAACCGGTGGCCTCACTTCTCTCCCTTCTCCAACTGACAAAAATCATAGCCTATTAACTATCTCTATGTCTGCCCTCATTTTAAATTTTTTGCAAGCCAACACCCAGACAAGATCACTGGGTGACTTTACATTGGGAAATTTTTAAAAGACCAAGGATGGGCTTCCCTGGTGGCGCAGTGGTTGAGAGTCCGCCTGTCGATGCAGGGGACATGGGTTCGTGCCCCAGTCTGGGAATATCCCACATGCTGCAGAGCGGCTGGGCCCGTGAGCCATGGCCGCTGAGCCTTCACGCCTGCAGCCTGTGCTCCGCAACGGGAGAGGCCACAACAGTGAGACACCCGTGTACCGCAAAAAAAAAAAAAAAAAATTAAAAGACCAAGGATGCCCATTGTGGTGGTGTTTATAATTAAAAAAAAAAAAAAAAAAGTTTGTGGGGCTTCCCTGGCAGTCCAGTGGTTAAGACTCCATGCTTCCAATGCAGGGGGCAAGGGTTCAATCCTTGGTTGGGGAACTAAGATCCCACATGCCTTGCAGTGAGGCCAAAAAAAAAAAAAGGTAACAACCTAAAGGTGCGCATGGGTTAAGTAAATTACGTACATCATTCATAGGATAGTATGCAGTGGATCAAACATGCTTTGAAGGGCATCCCTGGTGGCACAGTGGTTAAGAATCCACCTGTTAATGCAGGGGACACGGGTTCGAGCCCTGGTCTGGGAAGATCCCACATGCCGTGCAGCAACAAAGCCCGTGCGCCACAACTACTGAGCCTGCGCTCTTGAGCCCGCGTTCCACACTACTGAAGCCCGTGTGCCTAGAGCCCGTGCTCCGCAACAAGAGAAGCCACCGCAGTGAGAAGCCCGCACACCACAACAAAGAGTAGCCCCACTCTCAGCAGCTAGAGAAAACCTGCGTGCAGCAGCGAAGACCCAAAGCAGCCAAAAATTAAATAAATGAATAAATGAATAAATTTATATTTAAAAAAAACATGCTTTGAAAAAACTTGAATCATGTGAGAAAAATGGTCATGGAAATATTAAATGAAAAAGTGAGTTATTAGTCAGTTTATACCTCATTTTTTCCAATTTGTTAAAATATGGTTCTATGTGTATGTAAAAAGACAGGAAGGATACATATCAAAATGTCAACAGTGATTGTATCTGAGTGGGAAGATTACAGGTGATTTTTATTTTCTCCTTTGTGTTTTTCTAAAATTTCCAAAATTTCTGCAATAAATACTTATTATTTGTATAATGGGAGAGTCATTAAATTTTTTTTGAGAGAATCAGTCAGTCCATCACCCAGAGATTCCACCTATCTGAAATGAGTGCTTTGCAAAAAATTGAAGACACCCTCTTTCCCCTTGAGGATACTGCTCTTGATGTCTAAATCGTCGTTTAATAGAAAAATAACATTTTGTTTTAGAGGCAGCAAGAAGCTATGTGATCTTTTTTTTTTTTTTTTTGCAGTACACGGGCCTCTCACTGTTGTGGCCTCTCCCGGTGCAGAGCACAGGCTCCGGATGTGCAGGCTCAGCGGCCACGGCTCACGGGCCCAGCCGCTCCACGGCACGTGGGATCCTCCCGGACTGGGACACGAACCCGTGTCCCCTGCATCAGCAGGTGGACTCTCAACCACTGCACCACCAGGGAAGCCCAAAGCTATGCGATCTTGCATGAGTCTTTAGATAATTTCCAGGCTAATTGACAGCCCCTACTGTGTTAGAAAAGACCCAAGTCCAAGGTCCAAGTTCCTGCTCGTCCCCTTGAAACCTGGGGCAAGACGGTCCGTTTGTAGTCAGTTTCCCCATGTATAAATGGAGAGAATGCTTGCTTTTCTGTTCACCTCACAAGATTATTTTTGAGTCCTAAACCCCTACATTACATGGAAAGTAAGGCAGGGCCATTCTCACAGAAATGCTGTCAGGACTCCTTTCAACCCAGGGCATCTTTTACTGGAAGGCCAGAGGGGAGGCTGGTTCAGATCGATAAATCCCTGCGGAGATGAGCCATGATTCACTTGGTGAGTCACGGAAGCCAATGGCAGAGGAGGCAGGAGACCGCCAAGGTCTGTGGCAGGAATGCAAGTTCAGCCTTTTCCCAAACAGTGTGGGCTTCACAGTAAATATTTTGACTGCTCTGCCATCTGGCAGTATCAGTTCACAGCCAGCCTCATTCTTCCAAGAGATTCTTGGGCACCTTAACAGAGATGGGGGGGCGAATTGCTTTGTAGTTCTACTCAGCCAACACTCGGCTTCAGGGTCACAGCTAGGTGAACTTGTCAAGCCACCGGCGCTTGACATCAGCACCCTCAAATTTCCCTTCTTTATTCTTTCCCCATCTTCCCTTGACCTACATGCTCTCTCCGTCCACACTTTCAAAACACTTTCTAGTAGTCATTTACACACTAGTAAGAATTTGAATCCCCAAATCTCTTCTCCCAATAGCATTTTAAGCTCATTTCTTATGGTATAATAAAAGACTATCCAGTGCTAGGAAAACTGAAGACAGTAGTGAATGGGTGGAAGGAGATGGGGGAGGTCAAGTGAATTTAGGGGAGATATTGTTCACTTTCCCTCAGGCCAGGATCACCTACATTACTGAACCCAACTTAAGTCCTCTTGCCTGATGTGCAGTAAAGCCAATCTACTGACACCGGGTTGTGATGAAGGAAAGTACTGTGTTTATTGCAAGGCACCCAATGTGGGACCAAGAAAGGAGGACTGGCAGCTCATGCTAAAAAGACCTGAACACCCACATGGCTTTTGGAGGACTGGCAGCTCATGCTAAAAAGACCTGAACACCCACGTGGCTTTTGGAGGACTGGCAGCTCATGCTAAAAAGACCTGAACACCCACATGGCTTTTGGAGGACTGGCAACTCATGCTAGAAAGACCTGAACACCCACATGGCTTTTGGAGAAGGGGTTTTTTTGGTTGTTGTTGTTTTAATTTTTTTATTTTTGGCCACACCACATGGCATGTGGGATCTTAATTCTCTGACCAGGGATCGAACCCATGCCCCCTGCAGAAGAAGAGTGGAGTCTTAACCACTGGACTGCCAGGGAATTCCCTGGGGAAGAGTTTTTAAAGGTAACATTAGGGGTAAAGGTTGCCGGATCCCTATCAGCTCGTGGGCATCCTTCTGACTGGTTGGTAGTCAGGTAACGGTGGTATTTCAGGAGTTAACATTATCAACCTTCTGGTTCCAACTGGTCTGGGGTCTACATGCTGGTGGTCAGCAATTGATTTCTTCCACCTGGTGAGGGTTTTAGTATCTGTAAAACAACTCAAGGATATGGCTCAAGATATTATCTATAACCCTTGAGGAAGAACTGAATGTCCTTGACTTTGTTTTATGACTCAACTATTTTTTTTTTGTCTTGCTTCATCGTTTTCTTTTGTTTCTGTGTTTTCTCATTTCTCTGATTAAATTTGCTCTTTGGAACTCAGGGAAGGACAAGGAGGCTAAAGCTTTTCTACAAACAAGAGGCAGGGGACATGGGGGGTCTGTCCCCAAGAAGACTCTGCAGAATCCTGCTCAGTTTCAACTACTCTCCAGTCCTAAAATCTGGTCTTAGAGCGAAGTGAGTGGCACCTGTTTTGGAAAACACAATACTAAATTGGAGTATTCATGAAAATACATAATTGCAGTGCTGAGAGCTTTCCTCAAACTTGGCACAGATCAGAATAAAATGCAAACTTTTCACACTGGCCTGGGGCCCACGTGATCTGGCCCCTGCTCCCCTGCGTGAGGTCATCTCTACCACGGTCCTCCCTGCTCCCTCGAATCTGACCACGGAGGGCTTCCTGAGCAAGCCAAGCTCATTCCTGCCTGGGAATCTTTGCACTCCTTGTTTTCTAACCTGGAACACTCCTCCATGGGGGTCCCAGAAGGGGAGAGGTATTACAGGATAAAATGCAGGATGCTCAGTTACAACTGAATTTCAGAATAATGACAAATACTTTTGTAGTACATGTATGCCCCCAAATATTGCATGGGACATACTTATACTGGAAAAGTTTTCATCATCTATCTGAAACTCAGACTTAGCTGTCTGTCTTGTATTTTTATTCGCTAAATCCGGCCACCCTAAATAGAAGTCTCTCCTTACCCCTCATCTAGATACCCCTCCCCCGGGCAACTACCCTTCAGCTCCAACACCCTTGCATCTCGTTACCTGTTTTATTTTGTTCAAAGCACTTACAACCACATGAAATTATGTTTATTGTTAACCTCACCCACTAGTCAGAGAGAATGTTCCTTGGTTCCATGTGTAGAGAGACCTCAAGTATCTTGTTTCTGGCTGCCTCTGATACATGGAACATAGTAAATACAATTGCATTTGGATGAGTGAATGGATAAAAGAGTAAATGAGTTGAGTTTTACATACACACTTGCTTTTCTTGAATGTTTTATTTGAAGGGAAAAGCAGATAACTTCCAACATGAGTTTTCAGTTCAAGGTGTTTGAGGCTCACATCTCAGCTCCCATCACCTCTTTTATCTGCTGCTAGACCCCTTCTCCTGACTTCGCCTTCCTTTCTGAAAATGACGTCCTGCTTTCCCACTCATTTTCCTGCCCACCTTCCCCTGCTGCACTGCCTGCCCCTAAGCAGGTCCCTCCCCTCTTACCTAATTTCTTTGACCCTGACATTGCACAAAGACCCATCACTTTTGCTTTAAGTCTTCACAATGCAAATGCACCCCAGAAGATAACATTTGTCCATTCTTCTTGATGCAAATGAATTTATCAAGTTGTTTTCCTGGAAGCAGGTTTTGATTTAGAGAAATGAAAGAGGAGGGAAGCTCCCGGAGCCGGGGAGCCGGTGATTGTGTACAGGAGCCTCGAACAGAAAAAAGTGGTTCAGAAAGGTGAGATCAGGGGTAAGTTTTCATTTTATTAAAGCAGAGCCCTCTGTCTGCACTAACGCTTCTCAGCTCCCGGCTGCCTTAAGGATTGTGGGCAGTCCCGGCTCTGTCCTTCCCTTTCACTATCAGCCCCCCGAAGGGGTCAAGAGGACATTTTGGTACTGGTTTCAAACCTCTATCAGCTGCTGTTGGTAGACACAGGAGAGGTTAGAGGAGCATCTCTTTATGGCTCTGGGTATCTGGCAGAGATAATGACCCAGGGTCAGTCCCGGGGCCTGGCACTGGACTGGGGTCTCCTCTGCCCTGTCCCCCAGGCAGGACCCTAACTGGATGCCACGTGAATCCCAAGGGATGGAGCCTTGCAGAGGCTGAGACACAAGGCTCGCATTCCTGTAATCAACCAAACTGCTCCTGTGGGGCCTCCAGACTGATTGTAGTTTCCTTTGTGTGCAACTTAGAATCCGTGCTTCATATTTGGGTCAGAGCAACGGGAGGGGCACATGACTTGCTTTAAAATTAGCCTCAAAACTCATTGTATAACAGCTCCCGTTGTCACTAAATGGAAGGCTTCCTGGGAAGATAAGCCAGCATTTGTAATTAAGTCTGTCTGGAGGAGTTACCTCGGAGAAAACTCTTTCAGTGTACCAGGACTCAACGTTTCCACCTGTAAAATGGGGTAGCTTTGTGTGAAAGAAAAGAAAGGGCAACAAGAGTAACCACTTCATCCAGACCCCCTTCCCCCAACCACCACCACCACATACACACACACACATATATATACACACACACTCACACACAAACTCACACTCACACACATACACATACACACTCACACACAAACTCACACTCATACACATACACACACTCACACACAAACTCACATTCACATACACACACATACCCTCACACACAAACTCAACATATACACATACACATATACACACTCACACACAAATTCACACATACACACTCACACATATACACACACACAAATTCACACTCACACATATACACACACACAAATTCACACTCACACATACACTTACACACATACACATACTCACACACAAACTCACACTCACATATACACTCACACACATACACACACTCACACACAAACTCACACATATACACTCACACACACATACACATATACACTCACACATATACACACACACACTCTCACACTCACATATACACTCACACACACATACACATATACACACATGGTTATTAGGGTCATCAGCAGATAGAGAAAAACATCCCATCTAGTCCCCAAAAGATAAGACAAAAGCAGAGCAGGAAAGAAATGCTTACTTCCTAGATCATGCCATCAGCAGAGTCCAGTGATGATGTTCTGATAGTTCAGTGAGCTTGGAGAATATAGTTTAAGTCCTAAGAAAATAAACTTTTCTAACTATTTCTCCCGGGACACAGGGATAGTCTTCACACAAATTCAAAATCAGCAAAAAGAAACTAACAGAAAAACATCCTGACGGCTCTCTTTCTCCAAGGACATATAGTTTCCCCAGATCTCTGATTCATCTTGGCAACATCTGCAAATAAACTCCAATGACCTAGAGGCTAAAGAGGTACAAAGAACTATGTGTGATTGTGTGTGCCTAAAATGTTTCTTTATAACAGGAAAGGGTGTTCCCATGATCCGCTGAGTTAGAAGAACAGGCAGTTGTAATTTACACCTCACTTCTGAGGTGGTGATGAGGAGGGCTGGGGGAGAGGGCGCTGAAAGAATTGGGCCTCTTTTTAAGAATGGGGGCAAAGAGCACGTGACCCTCAGCCAGAAGCCACCCAGCTGGATGAATCAGGCAGGGAGGCTTCCATGAGTGCTTAAAGGAGGTCTTTGTAGTCAGAAAGACCTGGGTCCAACCCCAGCTTACAAGACATGCAAGCTACTTTGCCTGTTTTAACCTCGCTTTGCTCATCTGTAATATGGGGATAATAAAAGCACATATCTTATGAGGCTGTTGTGAGGCTTAAATGAGATAATACTGGAAAAAAAAAGTGGGGGGAGTTTAGCAGAGTGCCTGGCACATAATCAGGCCTAATAAATGCTCAACATATTAGTAATCATTGTAATGAGCCCTAATTTCCTAGGGCTGCCATAACCAATTACCACAAATGTGGTGACTAAAGACAATGGAAATTATTCTCTCACAGTTCTGGGGGCCAGAAGTCTGAAATCAGATGTTGGCAGGGCAGTGCTGCCTCCGAAGGCTCCAGGGGAGACTCCTTTCTTTCTCCTCCAGCTCCGGATGGCTGCCAGCACTCCTTGGCTTGGGGCTGCATCACTCCAACCTCTGCTGCCTGGTCACATGGCCTCCCCTTCTCCTCCCTCTGTCTCTCCTCTGTTTGTCTTATAAGTATACTTATCCTCTCTCACCCCAGGCCCTGCAAGTGTCAGCAGCTTGCCTGACTGTGCTTCTGGGTCTCCATCTATAACACAGGGAGACCTCTGCGCTTAATGAGAGTTTTCTTGATTTAGAATGTCTTTTTTGGGACCTCCCTGGTTGCACAGTGACTCTGAGCTCACAAAGGAGGGAGCCTGGGTTCAATCCCTGGTCAGGGAACTAGGTCCCACGTGCATACCACAACTAAGAGTTCGCATGCCACAACTAAGGAGCCCGCTTGCCGCAGCTAAGACCCAGCGCAACCAAATAAATAAATCAAAATTTTCTTTAAGTTTATAGAATGTCTTTCTCTGTCCCTTTGGTAGGATGACACCTTGCCCAACCAGGAAGAGGATTAGCACTGTTGGTCTTCCAGGGTCATCGAAGGAAGTTCACAGAAATGCACGCAGCAGACCATGGGTAGCTTTGGGGAACGGCATCTCCTAAACTAGTGGCCTTGGGCCATTTGGTGCTTGAAACTCAGGAGAGCCCTCAGAGGTCCGCCCTCACTCGTAAAAGCGCACAGCTTTTGTTCACCTCTGCGGCCCCCTCATCATCTAGGTCCTAAAGTTATAAATGAACAGGCTCGTCCAGCAAGATGCACAGAGGCAGCTGGTACAGCCTCTTCTAACTGCCCGTTTTACTCTTTCCTTTCCTCACTTAGAATATTTCTAAACTACCTTTCACTCATTCCTACAGAATCATTGCCTTTGTTTTCGACCATGTGTTGTATGAAATTCTGATTCTGCTGGTAAAAAGTTTAGGATCTCTTGGGACTCCCCTGGTGGTCCAGTGGCTAAGACTCCACGCTTCCAATGCAGGGGGCCCGGGTTTGATCCCTGGTCAGGGAACTAGATCCCACATACCACAATGAAGATCCTGCACACAGCAGCGAAGATCCCGCATGCCTCAACTAAGACCTGGCCCAGTCAAATAAATAAATAAATATTTTTTAAAAAATAAGAAAGTTTAGGATCTCTCATAGTTAGGGACTCCCCAGTGCCTCATCTGAGTCCCAAGGTTTTCACATGTGAACGTCTGTCTCCTGGAATACATGGGATGCAGAGTGGGAGGTGGAGATTGGCCTCCCTGGGCTGGGCAGCTGCTTGCTGGGCTCCCTGCTGAGTGGGCCCAGGGCTGCAGATCACATGCCATCTGCTCTCCCAGCCCTGCCCCTGACCCGCCCAGAGGTACTCGCTATTCTAATTCACCCACCAAAGATGCACTCTTTCCGATCTAAACAAACTAATCTGTGCTGGCTTGACGTGGCCCTGCTTGGGTCCCAGAATCTCCACCATCCTCCTTTTCTCCCTCCTTTACAAACCAGGGGTCAGAAGAGCTGGCAGTTAACTTAGATGAAGTGAAATAAGATAATAGATCCTAAGCTGTTTATACTGCAAACAAGCCTGTCACCTGCCCAGGTGAATTGCCTTTTGAAGCCTGTGCTTGCAACCCCTGAACAAATGGACAATAGCCAGAGTGCAACCCCTGAACAAATGATCCTGAGCTCTCCTGACCTGGAGGCCAAGTTAGAGACCAACATGCAAACCAGCTGGACTCTCCTGGTGGCTCCTTGATAGCCCGAAAGCTCCAGCCAAAGGACCTGGCAAAGGCTCCCTCACTGAGGGTCCTGGCAGGCTGAGAAACTCTGCAGGTTCTTGGACTTCACCTACTGGCTCGCCGCTTCTCCTCGCTGGTTTCCAGTCTACACCAGTGGTTCTCAACTAGGGATGTTGCCCCTCAAGGGACATTTGGCAATGCCTGGGGACATTTTTGGTTGTGACAACCTGAGGAAGGGTGCTCCCAGCATCAGATGGGTAGAATGCAGGGATGCAGCTAATCTTCCTACAACACACAGGACAGCCGCAGCATAACAAAGAGTTATCTGGTCACAAACGCCAACAGTGCTGAGGCTGAGAGAGACTCCGTGTATACCTGCACTTGGATCTATTTACTGGAATTTGGTTCTTCCCGTCTTATTGAAACCGAGCAGGACCCTGTGGGGCTCCTGGGCCTTTCTGTTCTCCATTTTCTTGTTTGTACGGAACAGAATCCAGCCTCCACGACCTTCCCAGACTTCCAAAGGGCAGATTCGAACAGTTGCTTATCAAGTGGGGGGAGCAGCCAAGAAACCACCTGAGGCCAGGCACCAGAGAAGCTCATCAAGAAGATTACCTGTGACCAGATTAGAGGAGTGCAGGCCCTGCACACACCCTAATCTTGTCAGCAATCCCACCCTTGAACTATTGCTATAAAACTCATCAAATCTTCCCACAGGAGCCCGCTATGGCCCCCTTTGCCTGGAAAAGCAGTAAAGCTATTCTTTTCTACTTCACCCAAAACTCTGTCTCTGAGATTCCATTCGGCACTGGCGCACAGAGGTCGAGTTTTTGGCATCATTACTGACCCTTGGACTGATGCTTCGGCCACCCTTGGTCCCAAGCCCACTCTCACCTTGGATGTAAATACCAAGTACCTTTCCATTCCACAGCCCGAAACCACTAAACAAAGGCAAGGCTGCCCTCACCTCACCAGGTTCCTGTAAATTCTTCCAAATGCTGTCTGGGGCTCTGTGATGATTTCAGACCATGCTTGGGGCTCCCGCTACAGCCTTCCACCCCTGAAAGCCAAGCAAGGCCCTGCAGCACTGACTTAGTTCATGCTAATAAAGTCTTGCTTTTTTTTTTTTTTCTGTGGTGCATGGGCCTCTCACTGTTGTTGCCTCTCCCGTTGCAGAGCACAGGCACCAGACGCACAGGCTCAGCGGCCATGGCTCATGGGCCTAGCCGCTCCGCAGCATGCGGGATCTTCCCGGACTGGGGCACGAACCCGTGTCCCCTGCATCGGCAGGCGGACTCTCTACCACTGCGCCACCAGGGAAGCCCAAGTCTTGCTTTTTAAATGATGCGAGTTTTAGATGTTTAGTTCTGTTTTGTGAAGGGATGATACTTAACAGAAAAAAGCAATCCCACACTGAGCCTCCATTCTGCTCAGTGCTTCTAACACGGTTAACTAGTGTTGTCCTATTTTTGTTCATGTTGTCACTTATCTCCTTTCTTGGATTTTTTTTCATATCAACTCTCCCTACCTCTTTGTACCCCGCAAATTATTAAGCCTAATTTCAATTTTTCGTAACATCCTTTAGTTTCTCAACCCCTGCACTACTTTAAACAATAGATTTCATCCATATGGTAGGCAGAATACTGCCCACCCCGACTCCCAAAGATGTCCACACCCTAATCCCCAGAACTTGTGATGTGTTACCTTACATGGCAAAGCAGCAGATGTGGTTAAGTTAGGGACCTTGAGGGGGGCTAATCCTGGATTATCTGGGTGGGCCAAACCCAATCACATGGTTCCTTAAACAGGGAGACCTTCTCCCAGTTGTGATCAGAGAGGCAGATGTGACAGGGGAGGGTGGTCACTGAGATGCAGTGTTGTTGGTTTTGAAGATGGGCCAGTGGAGGGTGGGGGGAGCCACGAGCCAAGGAATGTGGGCAGCCCTTTAGAAACTGGAAGATGCACGGAAGTGGACTCTCTCCCAGGGCCTCCAGAAAGGGATACAGCCTTGCTGACACCTTGGTTGAGCCCAGTAAGACCCAAGTCGGAGCTCTGATCTCCAGGACTCAATCTGTTATTGTTTTAAGCCACCAAGTTTGTGGCAATTGTTAGGCAGCCATAGGAAACTAAGGCAATCCCACATTTTCCATCCTTCCTATTCATTAAGGTATTCCTTTCCTCTTAAAACTATTCTTGACTTCTAAAAGACTTTTCTATCTTAAGCTTTTTTATTTCTTGTCTCCCATTAGCAAAGAGTTATCCAGACATTCCTTCCTGATGTTTCTAAGAGCTGTGAAGTTGCAGATTTTTAGTTTGTTGGGATGCAGCCTGGTGATAGCCTACAGATTTCATTTTGCAAATAAGAGCAGGAACTTCAGAGAGGGCAAGCCCTTGTCAAGTTCACTCTGTTATCAGACAGCAGATCAGAACCACACCCCATGTCCTGACTCACCAACTCCTCCTCTTGTCCTTTCCTTCCCCATAGAAAAAATTGGACTATCTCATTGATTCGAGAAGAGCATACTTACTTTTTCTGACTCTGGGGGCTCTGAAAACATATTCCTAATTGATACTGTATGGATCAGGGTTTCCTGGCAAAAGTCCCATGGAAATTAGTTCAGGGAGATACTCCAGGAAAATTGTTTTAAAGTTTCTGCTGTCAAATAACTTGGGAAACACAGCATGTTTAAACTTGTCTTGGAAAGTCATTATATACGTAAGCATAATAAAACTTCACAGAAGTCCCATAAAAAGAAACAAGTTCTGGGCCTTCCCTGGTGGCACAGTGGTTGAGAGTCCGCCTGCCGATGCAGGGGACACGGGTTCGTGCCCCGGTCCGGGAAGATCCCACATGCCACGGAGCAGCTGGGCCCGTGAACCATGGCCACTGAGCCTGCAGGTCTGGAGCCTGTGCTCTGCAACGGGAGAGGCCCGTGTACCGCAAAAAAAAAAGGAACAAGTTCTAACCCAGAGTTTACCCTTTTCATATTATACCCGTTTGCCTGCAACAAGAAACGCTGGTGTGGAAAGTCTCTCCATGTGCTTCCTTTGGCCCTTCAGCTATTGTGTAGTTGGTTTAGTTCAGGATGTGGACTTGGCCTGAGTACACAGTGTGGGATCTTTGGGAGTTGAGCAGGTGAATGCTGAGACAGACTGCTGGTTACCACCCATTCTTCCATTTTCCTTATTAACTGAACCCCATTTTATTTGGGTCAACAAGCATTGAGCTAAAACTATGATTTCTCTCAGACTCCTTTGAAGTTAAGTGTGGCCATAGACATAGTTCTGGCCAATGAGATGGGAACAGAAGTCTATAGAGGAACTGCCAGAAAAGCTCCCACATGCATATCTTCTTCATCTTTCATCTTCTTCCTGCCTAGAGTACAGAGGCAATACCTGGAGGTGCAGCAACCATCTTGTGACTGTGAGGTCAATAGCCATTTACGTAGGGTGGCAGAGAAGAAAGCTAGCAAGAGCCTGAGCCCCTGGTCGTGTGGAATCATCTCACCAGCTTTGGGCAGCTTCTGGTCTACTGGAGAATGTATGAAAATAATAAACTGCTATCGGGTTAAGCTTCTGTGGTCAAGTTTCTGTTTCGTGCCATCGAACATCCTTCTAACTGAATCGTGGTTCAATATTTACTTCTGAGTCTCATAGAATTTTGCTCTATGAATATAGTCTTGGCTTTCTTTATGAAAGGCAATTACTGGGGAGAGTATAAGACATTTGCAGAGCAGTCTGGCACCAGCGTAAAGTCACCCAAGTCAGTGGTTCTCTAAGTTTGGCCCCAGACTAGCAGCATCAGCCCAACTTGGCATCTTCCTAGAAATGCATATTCTTGGGACTTCCCTGGTGGTCCAGTGGTTAGGACTCCACGCTCCCAATGCAGGGGGCTCGGGTTCAATCCCTGGTCAGGGAACTAGATCCCACGTACTGCAACTAGAGCCCACAAGTCTCAGCTAAATATCCCGCACGCGGCAATGAAGATCCCGCGTGCCGCAACTAAGACCCAGTGCAGCCAAATAAATAAATAAATAATTTTAAAAAAAAGAAAAGAAAGAAATTCACATTCTCAGGCCCCACCCCAGATCTGCTGAATCTGAGACTCTGGGGGTGGAGTCCAGCAATCTGTGTTTTAGCAAGCCATCTTGGTGATTCTCAGGTACACTGAAGTCTGAGAATCACTGACAAGTTAAATATGTTACCTTCAGTGAGTTCAAACCCAAGGCAGGAAACACTTTGAACAAAACAATTGCATCTGAACAGTAAGACCCATGCCAACAGCTAACAAATCACAGGCTCTCTGGGAAGAGGTGTCCTGCTGTGCCCTGACAACTCAAACTGAGATAGAAGTAAAGGTAACGACACAAAGAAGCACCACCACTTGACAGCAACGTTAATCGTGGCTCATGTCAGGGTACAAAGGGGCCACGGTTGCAATTTTGACAGGAAACCTTCACTTTTCTTTTTTCTTAAATTTTTATTGGAGTATAGTTGATTTACAATGTTGGGTTAGTTTCAGGTGTACAGCAAAGTGCTTCAGTTATACATATATATCTCCACTCTTTTTTTCTTTTTTAGATTCTTTTTCCATATAGGTCATTACAGATTATTGAGTAGAGTTCCCTGTGCTATACAGTAGGTTCTTGTTAGTTATCTGTTTTATATACAGTAGTGTGTATATGTCAGTCCCAATCTCCCAATTTATCCCTCCCCCGTTCACTCTACTTTTCTTTGGTTACAGATTATTCTCTTGCCTCCAACTCTGATTGCAACCAGATCAGAGCAGAGATAGGATTTACATAAAGCTCAGTAATTTAAAAAAAAATTTTTTTTTTTTTTTTTGCCACACGACGCTGCATGTGGAATCCTAGTTCCCCGACCAAGGATGGAGCCCTCATGCCCTGCCGTGGAGGCATGGAGTCTTAACCACTGGACCGCCCGGGAATTCCCTAAAATGTGTATATGCATTTAAGAGCAGGGTTGGGATGAGTGTGTGATTGGAAATGATCAGTGTGTCTGGAAATGTTATGAGGATGCTTCAGGGTCTAAGTGAGATCACTTTCAACTTGAGATCTCTAAACCCACTCTGTGCCGTTCCAAGGTGCCTCCTTTCCTCCTTCAGTTAAACAACCAACAATACTGATCACTCTCAGTTTTCCAAAGACTTACACTCTTGTTTAACGAGAGTCCCAGGAGGCTGGTCTTTGTAGTGGACATTTGTTGAATTCTTGGAAGCAGAGGGGACAGGAGGTCCCTGTGCTGTGGAACTTTCAGGGCACAGAAGCAGTTGAGAGTTACTCAGAGCGACAGCGCGGTGCTGAGAATTCAGCTCTGGTAACAATACCCAGTGTCCAGTGGACGTGATGTCAATACCAGTCTCCCAACCAAACCCATCCTGAGGCTTCAACCTCACGTGACCTTTCTTGCTCCCAGGCCTCCCTTGATTCCTGCGCATCTTATGAGCCTCGGTATATGGCCCTCCTTTCTATTATGTGAGTTGCCCCAAATTCATCCAATAAGTTCCCCTTTTGCCTAAGTAAGACAGAGTCATTTTCTATTGCTTGCAACCAAGAAGTGTGACTAACGCAGTATTATTACCATCTTTTTCAGATGAAGAAACCAAGACCTGGAGGTTAAACAACTTCTGAAACATGTGGTAACCAGCCTCCAAGATGGTCCCCGATGATCCTCTCCTCCTGGGTGTTCACACCTTTGTGTAGTCTCCTCCCACACTGAACCTGTGTAGAGTATGACACAGGTAAGCCTGTCACCCCACCTGCCTGTTCCTTCCTGTGGAAACCACAATAAAGACTCTTGCCCACATGTTTCCCTTATAACCTCTGCCTCCTGACTGACCCAGTGCTTTCCCATGTAGTGGAAGTACCCCTTCTCAGAATCTGTAAGTATAACAAGCTATCTTTTCATTGGCAGTCATCTCCTGATCTGTTGGCCTTGCCATACCTAAGTAATAATAAAACCTTTATTTAAAACCAAGGCCGGGAGGGAGATGCATGAGGGAGGGGATGTGGGAACAGATGTATATGTATGACTGATTCACTTTGTTATAAAGCAGAAACTAATAAATAAATAAATAAATAAAAGAAAAAAAAAGAAATAATAAAAATATAATAAATAAATAAATAAATAAATAAATAAAAAATAAAAATTAAAAAAACCAAGGCCGCTCAAGAAGCCCTGGGAAGTAGCCCAGGTGAGAGGGGCTGAGGGTTCCCTCCAGCCCCAGGTGAGCCTTCAGATGAACAGCAGCCCTGGTCAACGCCTGTTTACAGTCTCATGAGAGGAAGAAATCTAAGCCAGAGCTGCCCATCCAAACCAATCACAAATTTGCAGCCCACAGAAACTGAGAGATAATACATGCTTGGTGTTTTTAAGTCACTAAGTTTTTGGGTTTTGTTTTCTTAAATATCTTTTTTTTAAATTAATTTATTTATTTTTGCCTGCATTGGGTCTTCATTGCTGTACGGCTTTCTCTAGTTGCAATGAGCAGGGGCTACACTTCGTTGCAGTGCTTGGGCTTCTCATTGCAGTGGCTTCTCTTATTGTGGAGCACAGTCTCCAGATGCATGGGCTTCAGTAGTTGTGGCACATGGGCTCAGTAGTTGTGGCTCACGGGCTCTAGAGCGCAAGCTCAGTAGTTGTGGTGCACGGGCTTAGTTGCTCCACAGCATGTGGGATCTTCCTGGATCAGGGCTCGAACCCATGTCCCCTGCATTGGCAGGCAGATTCTTAACCACTGCTCCACCAGGGAAGCCCTAAGAAGCCACTAAGGTTTTTTTGTTTGTTTGTTTGTTTTGTTTTGTTTGTTTGTTTTGCAGTGCACGGGCCTCTCACTGTTGTGGCCTCTCCCGTGTGGTGCGCAGGCTCCAGACGTGCGGGCTCAGCGGCCATGGTTCACGGGCCCAGCCGCTCTGCAGCATGTGGGATCTTCCCGTACCGGGGCACGAACCTGTGTGCCCTGCATCGGCAGGTGGACTCTCAACCACTGCGCCACCAGGGAAGCCCCCAGTCTCGAGGTAATTTATTCCTCAGCAACAACTTACAGATAAAGGAAGTAAGACTGGAAACCAGGTCCATGTGACTCTAAAGCCCTGGCTTTCCTCCTTGCCTCTCCAGTGGCCCGGCATGAGCTGCAGTAAGATGCTCTTGGTTTCTGATTCAAACCATAAGGAAAAAGTTACTACTTCACACAGCAAGAATTCGAGAGGTAGAGGGGCTCCGAGGTTGATTAAGCAACTCAGCTATTAATACATCACCAAGGACCCAAGTGACTCTCTCTAGTTATCTACACAGCCACTCCACCCATCAGTTTATCTTTCTCATCTTCGAAAGATGTCACGGTGGGACTTCCCTGGCAGTCCAGCGGTTGAGACTGCATGCTTCCACTGTAGAGGGCACAGTTTCGATCCCTGATCAGGGAACTAAGATCCCGCATGCCACGTTGTTCAGAGAAAACAAACAAACAGTAAGCTGTGACAAAGCGAGAGAGAGGCATGGACATATATACAGTACCAAACGTAAGGTAGATATATAGTGGGAAGCAGCCGCAGAGCACAGGGAGATCAGCTCGGTGCTTTGTGACCGCCTGGAGGGGTGGGATGGGGAGGGTGGGAGGGAGGGAGATGCATGAGGGAAGGGATGTGGGAACAGATGTATATGTATGACTGATTCACTTTGTTATAAAGCAGAAACTAATAAAAAAAAAAAAGAAAATGGACTTGAGGACATGGGGAGGGGGAAGGGTAAGCTGAGACGAAGTGAGAGTGGCATGGACATATATACACTACCAAATGTAAAATAGCTAGCTAGTGGGAAGTAGCTGCATAGCACAGGGAGATCAGCTCTGTGCTTTGTGACCATCTAGAGGGGTGGGATAGGGAGGGTGGGAGGGAGATGCAAGACAGAGGGGATATGGGGATATATGTATACGTATAGATGATTCACTTTGTTATACAGTAGCAAATAACACAACAATGTAAAGCAATTATACTCCAATAAAGATGTTAAAAACAAACAAAAAACAGACCAAAAACAACAACAACAAAAAAGATACCACAGCATCCAGGGCATTGCATGCAGACATGACAGCACGTGCTTTCCCAGAAGTCCTTGGCAGACCACTTCCACTGGTCAGAGCTGCAGTACCTGCCTGCACCTGAACCAATCACCAGTGAGGATAGTAGCAGATGGGAGAAATGATTGGCTGTCACCAGTCAGCGTTTCCCCCTGGGGCTGAGGCTTTGGAGACCTGGGGCCAGGGACACCCTTGAACAAAATCAGGGTTCTGTCAACAAGGAAGACGTTGTAGAAAGGTTGAGGTGGTGGTGAATGACTTGGGGACATTATCTTCTATAACGAGCCAAAAAGGAGCCAGCTGCACAGAGAGAGGGGAAATAAAGACCCCGAGAAGGTGTGTGGGAAGCAGAGGGAAGAGGTAGCTGGGCCGAGGCCAGTTGAAGGGCCCTGGGCTCTACACACAGAACAGACAACCTGAACGGAGGTTGCCCTGGAACCACGTGCACTTGCCCCGTTGTCCCTCCTGAAGATGGGTTACCTGACTGCTGGCACGTCTGACTGCTCTCCCACTTTGCCAGTTTGGCAAAGCTGGTGGCTGCTAACTGGGATTCGTCTGCATTCCCCAGGGTGAAAGGCAGCAAGGCATGTTTATAACCTCCTCCTCCATGAAGATGAGAGAGGGTCATTTGTTTAAACGGTAGTTGGTATGACCAGAAACATTTGGCCTCCTTTATCTGTATATGGAATATCCAACACAGATCGTCAGAGATGTAAGGAGACTAAAAGCCCAAGTTGAAGTGACTTGGCCAGGCAAAACTAAAACTGAGTCTTAAGTCTCTTGGTTTAATGCTCTTTCTTATTATACCTTGTGGAAAAATTTTCTATGCCGAATTCTGTGCCATATCTATAACCTCATTTTCTGAAACACAGAATTGTTGGCTAAAATGTTCTAATAGTCCTTCATGTCCATTTGGAAATATGAACTATACTTGATATTGAGACATTAATTAATTTATTTATTTATTTATTTATTTATGCAGTTCGCAGGCCTCTCACTGTTGTGGCCTCTCCCGTTGCGGAGCACAGGCTCCGGACGCACAGGCTCAGCGGCCATGGCTCACGGGCCCAGCCGCTCCGCGGCATGTGGGATCTTCCCAGACCAGGACGCGAACCCGTGTCCCCTGCATCGGCAGGAGGACTCTCAACCACTGCGCCACCAGGGAAGCCTGAGACATTTATTTTTAATGTTGTTTAATTAGGCTTTCAAGCTCTATCCTTAAAACGTTTTATCTGGTATTTAACCAAACAGGCCAAAAGTCCAGCTAATAATATTGTCAGCCACTGTTGTTGCTCTCCAATAAATTACATAGAAAATTATGGAGAGTAATTCTCAATTTTCCAAGTGACCGGAACTATTAGGGACTTCAAGTCTCCAGTTCAAGAGTTCATTGGACTCATTACTTCAAAGAGAGTAGAAATAAGCTTCCTGGGATTATCTTTCTAAAATAACTCTTCTAACAGCTGACTTGCAGAACTGACTTTGTACTCAGATCCACATGACTGGGTGAGATGGACTTAATGGTCCTGGGAGAATATTCCAAGTTTTGCCTTCTTAGAGGATTTTTCATTCTTGGTTTCTCGGTTTGTTTGAAGGGGTCAAAGGGGAGCCTCATATGCCAACTGAATGGGTCTCTTTATCATCATTTTCTGTAGCTTTCCTTTACAAGATTCATTATGACTTTGGAAATGTGCTAACATCTGTCTTAAGGGACTCTATTTAATAAAGATGAAACCTGGTAAGGTGGCTCTAGGGGACTCTGTGTGTGTGTGTATGTGTGTGTGTGTGTGTGTGTGTGGTGTGTTGGGGGTGGACAGAGTGGGGGAAGAAGATAAATTTTGGAGTTGCAATTGTAGCCCTTGGAACAAAAAAGGATGTTTAGCATATACCCGTAATAAATGTGGTCTTCATTATTTTAAGTTATTATTATCCCAAGAAAAATAATTTAAAGCATTCAATTCACAGGTTAAATAAATGATCCACAGAAGATAAACAAAGGCAGTCTGTTCGGTAACTATCATTACTTCCCCCACTAATTTTCAGGTTGCCAAATGACTATCAGGAAAATATTTTTAAGGACTTCCCTGGCAGTCCAGTGGTTAAGACTCCGTGCTTCCACTGCAGGGGTCAGGGTTCAATCCCTGGTCAGGGAACTAAGATCTCACATGCCACGCAGAGTGAACAAAAAACATATATATATATATATTTTTTTATTCAAGCAAACTATTTAAGATTTATTTGTCCTCACCCATTTAGGCACACGAGTAAGCTAAAGTGGGCTAGAAACAAGATGAACAACAAACTCTGATTAAACAATTCATTCATCAAATGTGGACACTTGCTATGGGACAGGAACTTGTGCTACTATAAAAGAAACAGGAAAAGGAAGAGTCTTGATCCAGTGTCACACTGTAGTAGAGCGTGCATGGGAACACACCTGTGAGGTACCAGTCCTGATTTGAGCAAGGAGATAGTCCAGGAATGTTCTCAGGAGGAGGTGACATTGAGCTAAAAGTGGAGGGACGGGTCAGTGTTAGGCAGACATGAAGGTAGAGGGAGCAGGAAGAATAAAGGTTTGGAGGTGCAGGGGTGGGGCAGGTTCCAGGACCTCAGAGTCAATATGAGGCATCAGGAGGGAGGGAGGAGATGGATGGATGCAGGGGTCCGAGGGCTGGCTCCTGCGGGGCTGCACCTGCCTCGCCAGACCAGACTAAATCCCGAGAGAAGTGGGAGCTATTGAAGAAAGCATTTCAAGCAGATAAGATTTATTTTGGGTTTACTGGCAGAGTGGGGAGGTTGATGTTTGTGTGTGTGTGTGTGTGTGTGTGTGTGTGTGTGTGTGAGATTAACCTTGCACAATCTTCTTAAGCTTAGTAAATACAGATACAATACAAGGTACTTAAGATGGAAAGCACCAACACACTGTGTCACACACTATTGCAACATTCTCTTCATTTACATAGCACATGAGGATGAATGTATTCTCACCAAGTATTTCCTTCTCTAACATGTGAGCAGAGTCGTTGTTTGGTGGGAGAGAGAGAAAATAAAAGTGATGCCAAGCTTCAATGACCTTCTTTTTTTAAATTTCATTTTATTTTATATTTCAAGTTTTCACATTTTGCTTTTTTATTTTTTTAATTGAAGTCTAGTCAACATACAATATTATATTAGTTTCAGGTGTACAACATAGTTTTTCAACATCTATATGCATTAGGAATTGGTCACCAGGATAAGTTTAGTAATCATCTGTCACCACACAAAGTTATTGCAATGTTACTGTGTTCCGCATGCTGTGCATTACATCCCCATGACTTATTTCTTTATTTTCCAAATGGAGGTTTGTACCTCTTCATCCTAGTTTGCTCCTCCCCCACCCACCTCCCCTCTGGCAGCCACTAGTTTGTTCTCTGTATCTGAGTCTGGTTCTGTTTTGTTATGTTTGTACTTTTGATTTTTCAGATTCCACATATAAGGGAAATCATACAGTATTTATCTTTCTCTGTTCAGTGACCTTTATTTGTCTCAAATGTGGTTTCACCACTGATGTTTCATCCCAGCATTTCACACTGGCCTCCTCAAACTTTTTTTTTATCAAAGTCTTAACAACCATCATGTCGAAGTGACCTTAAAAACTGTACAGAAGGCGCCTTTTGGGGACAATATATTCATGGGAAAAAAATCTCTTTGTCCCCCTTCTCCCCACCCATCTGTGCTTCTGCCTAAAGGCATTTGTATTTCAGAGCTTAACACTCTGTTCTTTAGAGCTTAGGTGCCAATTTTCATTTTCAGAAGCCATACCAGAGAAACTGAGAAATCCCTTTTTTGACTTGACTCCTTGGAACTTTGTAAAGAATGAATGTCAGATTCGGGCTTTATTTAAACCCTGCTTTAGTTCATTAAAGGACAAATTCTGTCTATTTAAAATTTTAATCATTACATGTCAAGAGCCACCATAACCAGACTCAGTACAACTTTAGAATACATCAGCTGATTTGGGCAGGGTCACCAAATGCATCCATTTTTCATTGCATTTAATCTCAAACATCTTTTAGATTTTGCATTTAATCTCAAACACCATTTTCAGCTTTCTTTTTTTTTTAATTTATTTATTTTATTTATTTATTTTTGGCTGCATTGGGTCTTCATTGTTGCACTCGGGCTTTCTCTGGTTGCAGCAAGCGGGGGCTACTCTTCGTTGCGGTGCACGGGCTTCTCATTGCGCTGGCTTCTCTTGTTGTGGAGCACAGATTCGAGGCGCGTGGGCTTCAGTAGTTGTGGCACGTGGGCTCAGTAGTTGTGGCTTGCGGGCTCTAGAGTGCAGGCTCAGTAGTTGTGGCGCACGGGCTTAGTTGCTCCTCAGCATGTGGGATCTTCCTGGACCAGGGCTCGAACCCATGTCCCCTGCATTGGCAGGTGGATTCTTAACCACTGCGCCACAAGGGAAGCCCCATTTCTGGCTTTCTTACTGGTCACCACAGTCACATCTTTAAAAAAAAAAAAAAAAGAAACAATACATTTAATCAGTTAAGTCAATATTAGGAACTATTCACTACTCACATAGAGCATGTTTTTATGTTGTAGGCACAAATATTCCCCAAATGTAACTACCTGTGTGTAGTTTTCTCTTAAGAAAATTTACCTGAAAGATGATCATAGATTTTGAACTCCATGAAAGAAAATTCTAATTTTCCCTCTGAGATTTTTTTTTAAGGTTAGTAAAGAATATTTTAACAAAAATGAACCACAGAATGAAGTTATGTTTTTAAAGTATTTTAAAGATCTGTAAGTAAACAATGACTTCACCTGCCTACTCTATGAAAGACCGTGGAAGTTTTAAATGAACCCTCCAATGCTGAGCTGTGTGTCTCTTTATCCCTTTACCCCAGCCTCTGCATTTTAATGACATAAGTCAAGTAATGCTATCCTCTGTTTGAAGATCCAATGAAGTCACTTTTTCTAAATAATGGACGAGTTAGACTGGACTTTAAACATTACTAAAGGTTTATCTCACAAGGTGCTCCCAACCTAATGGTTCTGGAGACCTAATGGAGCTGATTTTAATAGGAGGGGTGGAGGTGGAGGCAGAAGATGGAGAGTTGGGGTTTGGGGAAGGAGGCAGATTGAAAAGGATTAAAAAAAAACAAAGACATCTGGCCTCTGTCTGGGTTGAAAGTGCACTCGCTTCTTGCCTCCCCAGAAACAACTGGAGAGGAAACATGGGTTAACGTTAGGGAGACACTAGGAGTTAATCATTCAGGATACAGAGGAAAGCAAGAAGGAATTCTAAAAATTGTGCCCTCCCTTTCAAAACTGAAGCCGTTTGCAAGAAGCAGAATGGGAGCGCTTATTAGCTTGACTCCTTTGCCCCCGGCAGCAGGTGCTCCCAGGTGAAATCCTGGCACTTCGTAAAATGAGAGTTCGCTCTGCAAAATCAGAATTGAGGGCACCAAAGAAGAGCCATCAGGTGAGTTTGGCACAAAACTAAGTCGAAATTCCATGTTTGTGTCGGGGGCTCCTTGACCTCCCCCCTGCCATTGCCTTCCACAGAGGTAACTGAAAAGAAGTCAGACAGACAGAGCTGCCACTGACGGAGCTGCCATCCTCATGGGCCACTGCTCTGTCATCCTGCAGCATCAGTAGCTTTGGGAGGAGCAAGGGAGGGTTGCCAAGGCATTCGACTGTATGTCCACTTCCATTCTATTTTCAGTGCCCTTTATGCAAAAGAGGCCCTGCTGCAGCCCCACTTCCTCTTAAGAAGCTTGCCACCCAGATCCACCCCGTGCCTTTCCACAAACCCTGAGAATTGTTTTACTCCCCATGGCCGACCGACCCCATGGCTGGTGCTATGAGGTGGATCCCTTCCTCCTTTCTTCTCCTCCTTCCTATGTCTTCCTGCCCTCAAACAATTTCAGCCCTGTACTTGATGCTAGAGATACAAGGAAGACCAGAACGTTCCCTGCCCTCGAATCCTTCTCAGTCCAGTGAAGGAGACATAAACTGAGGTCTGAAAACTCTGGCTAATAAAGCAGCATGTCGCAGAGTTCCAGCTCATATGGAAAGTAGAACTGACGTCTTCTGACTCATAGCAAAACCTCCGTCACAGCGCCACATACGAAACAAGCTATTTATACATGGATGAGTTCCATTAACAAATAGATTTATCATTTCAGGAAAGGCCATTGGTGCCAGGATAGCAGCATTTCAGCTACTACCTTATCTTCCTCCCACTCGCTATAGGAAGACTTTATCTGAAAGAATATGTTCCCCCACAGCTAAAGAGGCTGCCCAAAGGACACAGGCTTTTCTTACCGACAGGTGTGCAGCACATGTGGGTAAGGCCCTTCCCTCAGCATAGAGACCACACCCCACACTGTCACTCATGAGCTCCTGAGGCAGATGGAGAGGCAAGGCCTGGCCAGCCAGTGCCCCCTTCTGGAGGGACGAGGACCTTGCAGGTGTTGTGGTTGGTGGCGCAGTAGAGGCAGATGTCAGGCCTTCCAGGAAATTCTTCCCTTTGTATACAACAGAGTGTCCTAATGCAGCTGGGCTTTTAGCGGTTGGGCACATTAGCAGCATCAGGAAATTCAATTCGGGGATGGATGCCAGAGACCAGGAGAGGTACCAGAAAGACCGAGAAGCTTACAAGTTTACAGATAGCCTGGTGACACAAAATCAGAGAAAACATTAGGGACCTTTATTTAGTCCCTTATGAGCAACTCTCAAATCTTTCTGATTTCAGATGTTACAAATTCATCCCACCAACATTGGACCTGTGAGTCTCAGAGAAAACAAGTCTCCATTGCTTGAGGAACGACTACTTCATTTACTGTCTTTCAACCCTACCCTGCTGCAAACTGTCAGGTCCCTACCCCTTTCTCTTCCTTACAGATCCAAAAATGGTTCTATAAAGCACAGTTTGAAAACCACTGCCATGGTACATTACTGGGAAACTTGTTCATGTGTTAAAACTCAAACATCACTTCTATTTCAAAGATCACCTCCTCAATGTTTTGGTTAGCTATAGCTGTGTAACAAACTAGCCAAAACATAGTGGTTCAAAACAACATGGATTTTATTTGCTCCCAGCATTGTCACTTATTAGCAATGTCAATGTGTATGATTCCATGAGGCAGGAATTCAGGACAGCTCAGTGGAATAGTTCTCCTCTATGTGGGGTCAGCTGGGGTCATCAGGTGGCTGGGCTGTGCTGGTTGGGCTGGGCTGGAAGGTCCAAGAGGTCTTCACTCTTATGGCTGGTGCCTGGGTGCTCCTCCAAGTGGCCTCTCTCTATCCGCATGCCTAATGAGCTTCCTTACAACATAGTGGTCTTTGGGTAGTCAGTCCTAAGTCCATGATGGCTGGCTTTCAGGGGAAACCATTCCAAGCAACAAAGGCAGGAACTGCAGATCCCCTGCCTTGGAAGTTAGTGTCCTGCCTCAGAAGTTACATGGGCTCACGTCTGCTGCACTCTGTTAGTCAGAACTAGTCGCAAGGGCTTCCCTGGTGGCGCAGTGGTTGAGAGTCCGCCTGCCGATTCAGGGGACATGGGTTCGTGCCCCGGTCCGGGAAGATCCCACATGCCGCGGAGCAGCTGGGCCCGTGAGCCATGGCCGCTGAGCCTGCGCGTCCGGAGCCTGTGCTCCGCAACGGGAGAGGCCACAGCAGTGAGAGGCCCCGCGTACCGCAAAAAAAAAAAAACAAAAAAAAAAAAAACTAGTCGCAAGACCAGCCTAGATTCAGAGGGAAGGTAGGTAAACCTGCCTCTCTGTGGGGGAAGGGCAAAAGAATTTGCAGCGACCTTTAATCTACCACAGTGAGGGCAGCTTTTCCAGAACTCCAGTTGAAGCCTCAGACTCTATTATGGTCTCTCCTTGCCTCTTGAATTTCTGTTTCATGACATTTATCATAAGTTAGTTATGTGATGAACTGTCTTCCTCATCAGGAACCTTATGGCCAATAAGGGCAGGGAATGAGGTGACTCTGTTAGACTCACCATCACATACCCACTGCCTGGGGCAGTGCCGATGCATCGTAGGCTTTTGGAAAATGTTTGTTTAGAGAATAGGATAAACTGTTACCAGGAAAATAGAAAAACACACTTAGGGAAAGTCAGAACAACATAATGTAGTTCATGTGGTATAGTTATATTGGAGGAAAAAAGATAAAATAGTGCTCTGAGTCTTTGAAATCCATCTTTTTGGGTAACGAACTTCTCATTAACCACTAGAAATCTCATACTCCCTATCTTTTCCACCACGGAGGAAAAATCTGATATGTTCCATTTAAGCACATCTGTATATGAATTTTCCAGAGTATCTATATATTTAAAAAAAATTTTTTAATTGTGGAAAATTACACACACAGAAAGTTTACCATCTTAACCATTTCTAAGTGTATATTTCAGTGGTGTTAAGTATCTTCACATTGTTGTGTAACCATCACCACCATCCATCTCCAGAACGCTTTTAATCTTGCAAAACTGAAACTCTACCTATTAAACAACTCCCCATTTCCCCACCTCCCCAGCCCCCATTTTATTTTCTGTCCCTATACCTCTACTCTATAGATACTCCATGTAAGTGAACTCATACAGTATTTGTCTTTTTGTGTCTGGCTTATTTCACTGAGCATAATGTCCTCAAGTTTCAGCCATTTTGCAGCACGTGTTAGAATTTCCTCCTTTTTGAAGGCTGAATAATATTCAGAATCACCTATATTTTTAAACCAGGTTTTTTCTTGTAATTGTGAAATTAATTATATCTATTCTGAGAAGGTGTAAGAGAACGGCAGTGCCTTGAAACACTAAGCTTACCTACCCATGCACACCGTATAGCCTTATTCTTTTTTTTTAGAGTTGCTTTACAATATTGTGTTAGTTTCTGGTGTACAGCAAAGTGATTCGGTTACATATATGTATTCTTTTTCAGATTCTTTTCCACTATAGGTTATTACAAGATACTGAGTATATCAATAGATCCTATGCATTTTAGTTATTCCTCATTTTCTCCGGAAGATGTCGCTAGTCCTTGAAAGTGGAAGGTCACATCTGGCCATTAGGCAATTAGGTGATAGATTTTCCTTCACATAAATTCTACTTGGCCACCCAGACAAAGCTGTGCTGAGCATACCCAGGGAATCGTGCCCCTGACATCCTCCCGTCTGCCTTTTCAATCTCTTTTCTTCTTGTTACAACCTCCCTACCCCATGCCCTCCCCCTCTTCCCATCTTTTAATACTGACCTGTTCCAGGAGTCTCTCTCCTGGGCAGTCACCTTGGAGTTTAGTAATCCCCTTCTCATCCTGCCAGACTCACCTGCCATGTCTCTTGTATCCCAGAGACGCTTCCCAGTAAACACCCAAGTGTGAATAAGATCACAGATGATATTTCTGAGTGAAAGGTTCATAGCTGGGTTTTTTTTTTCCTTTATTTCCCAAGCTTTCTTTGAATTGGTTACACATTTTATAATTTAAAATTGATTTTAGGGACTTCCCTGGTGGCACAGTGGTTAAGAATCCGCCTGCCAATGCAGGGGACACAGGTTTGCGCCCTGGTCCAGGAAGATCACACAGGCCATGGAGCAACTAAGCCCGTGCGCCACAATTACTGAGCCTGTGCTCTAGAGTCCGCGAGCCACAACTACTGAGCACACGTGCCACAACTACTGAAGCACACACGCCCTAGAGCCCTTGCTTCACAAAAAGAGAAGCCACCACACTGAGAAGTCGGTGCACCGCAACGAAGAGTAGCCCCCGCTCGCAAGAGTAGCCCCCGCTCGCCATAGCTGGAGAAAGCCCACACACAGCAACAAAGACCCAACACAGCCATAAATAAATTAGTTAATTAAATTAAAAGATAAATTAAATTAATTTTAAAAAGTTAAGTCAAGTTTTTATTAGGTCAGCAGTGGCATAATTCTACTCTGTCTTTTACACCCAATCTTCCCGATTTTTGCCATTACTGAGCACATCTGTGTTATTATTTGCTTAATAACTTAAAAAAATTATTTTTATTTATTTTTTTGTTTTTCATTGACGTATAGTTGATTTACAATGTTGTGTTAGTTTCTGCTGTACAGCAAAATGATTATATATGTATATATGTATTCTTTTTCACATTCTTTTCCATTATAGGTGTTATTACAACATATTGAATATAGTTCCCTGTGCTATACAATAGGACCTTCTTGTTTATATATTTTATATATAGTGGTTTGTATCTGTTAATCCCAAACTCCTACTTTATCCCTCCCACACCCCCTATCCCCTTTGGTAACCATAAAGTTTGTTTTCTGTGTCTGTTTCTGTTTTATAAATAAGTTCACTTGTGTCATATTTTAGATTCCACATATAAGTGATGTCATATGTTTGCCTTTGTCTGACTTACTTCACTCAGTATGATAATCTCTAAGTCCACCCATGTTGCTGTAAATGGCATTATTTCATTCTTTTTTATAGCTGAGTAATATTCCATTGTATATTTATAACACATCTCTTTATTCATTCATCTGTTAATACACACTTAGATTGTTTCCATGTCTTGGCTATCGTGAATAGTGCTGCTATGAACACAGGGGTGAGTGTATCTTTCTGAATTATAGTTTTGTCCGGATATATGCCCAGGAGTGGAATTGCTGGATCATGTGGCAACTCTATTTTTAGTTTTTTTAAGGAAACTCCATACTGTTTTCCATAGTTATTTGCCTAATAACTTTTATTAAACTTATTCACTTTTCTACAAAGTTAAATAAGTATATCTTAAAAGATAATTTTATGTGACATTTTAAAATGGAAAACGCATTTGCCACAAATATAAAGTAACCATAAAAATAAATACAACAGAAATAAAACAATATTCTCAAATCAACTTTAAACCATTGCCTGCAGGAAGCTGGGATCCTTCGTTAAAAGGGTGATTAGCAAGTGTTCGGGGTCTTCTCCCAGGGGTCATCAGATTGATTGCAGGAGCACTGAGTCATTGTTAATTAGTACAATGGGCCTCATATCTCTTTAGGGTTCATTTGCACTTTAATGAAGTAATCTTGAAGACTACACCTTGGCTGGAGGGAAAGACTTTCTCAAAGTTGTATTTCAGATGTAGGGGCTGGTGGGCGTGGAAGAGGTGTGTGTGCACCCATTAGGGTTAGGTGGCCTTGTCCCGAAGGTGATACCCCCTGGGGTGCACTAAATTGTTGGGCCTGCACCCAGGCCCCACAAGCAGGGATTAAGGTATGAAGATGATAGAGTCATCTACCAGGGCCTGACCATAGCTCCTGTACTCATACAGATATTCAAGCAGGCGAAAACACGCTTTTCTTGTTTTTTCGACCATGAGCATTAATCACAGACAGGCAGAAGGAAAAAAATGCAACAAAGCTGAGAGCAAAGTGCTGCAGAAATAGACTTCCTGCAAAATTGTCTTTGCAGCTTTTTCCCTCTTCAATTTAGTCTTTGCTCATTGCTACAGTTATTGTCAAGTCACTAATTACAAGTGAAGACCCAAACACTAGATAAATCTATGAATATTAGGCTGTAGTAGAAAGAGCTCTAGAGCTGGAAGTAGGAAACCTGAAATCCAGTCTTCTTCCAGCACTTCTTCGCTGTATCATCACCAAGACCCACTTATCCCATCGCTCATCACGTCTCATCTGCCATTAAATCTTCAATTCCCTCCCCCTTATTTGAATGAATTAGGATCTGAGGGCTCCAACAAGAACCTCTGTAAGATGAGAGCAACATCTTATCCCCACCCTGGAAGGCTGGGGACTGGACCAGATAATCTCTTGTACCCACCAGTTTGGAGGTCATAGAATCCTATGAACTAGCAAAAATCAACTGTACACCTGTGCCTAATTCTTGAGCATGAAGCAAATACAAGATATACCAGTATCTGAGATGTCAACAGAGACAGTTATGTATAGATAACCAACAATGCACAGTAAGGATGATGAAGATATGTAATTTTTATTGAATACTCACAACAGCCCCATGAATTAGTTTCTATTACTATCCCCATGTTAAAGGGGTAGAAACCAAGGCACAGAGAGTCCAAGTCATTTGTCCATAGTGCACAATCAATACGCAGGAGAGAGGCTTTCGAACAGAGGTGGTCTCCCGCGGGGCGGAAGTTGTGCTCTAAGTGCTAACATCATACCACTTAGGCAAATAGGAGGAAAAAGATATACAAACCACTGCCTCGCCCTCAAAGCCTTGCACCTTAAAGGGGGCGGGCACAAATGCAAGCACTAAGCCAGGTAGAATGCAGTCAGGGGCCAATACAGCTTTTAGGAGAAAGTGTTCCTTCTGGATGGGCGTGTAGGCAAGAGTGAGGGGCGGTGGGCCTGGTGATTCCCTGGGAGGGAACACAGAGGATCATGCAAATAGAATAGCACAACTTTCAAAAGATGGCCTGGGGGCTTCCCTGGTGGCGCAGTGGTTGAGAGTCCGCCTGCCGATGCAGGGGACACGGGTTCATACCCCAGTCTGGGAGGATCCCACATGCCGCGGAGTGGCTGGGCCCGTGAGCCATGGCCGCTGAGCCTGCGCGTCCGGAGCCTGTGCTCCACAATGGGAGAGGTCACAACAGTGAGAGGCCCGCGTACCGCAAAAAAAAAAAAAAAAAAAAGATGGCCTGATGGTCCCCTTCACACCTGGCCTGCCACCTGTGTTCTGACATCAATCAAACTTAACATCACTAATAGGGACAGCAGGCAAGGGTCCCCGATGGGATGGACAGGAAGCCCACTGCCCCTCTGAGGAAGGAGTCTTGCTCCTGTTAAATCAGTTAAACAAGGAGGCTATAGACCCGAGGTGGCTTTAATGCCATGGCGACCTGAATAAGCAAAGCAAAACCTAAGCCTGTAAATGCCTCAAGGTTATGAAATTGAAACCTAAGGACAACCAATCACAAACAGACAACTAGGCTTTAAGCTACAACCAATCAATAATTTCCATGCTCTGTTTCTGCCTTTTCTCTCTAAAAGTCTCTCCCAGTACTGCTAGTGGAGGACTCCTAACCAGCCCTGGTTTGATGCTGCCCAATGTGGAATCAATTTTTGCTCAGATAGACTTAAAAATTTTAATATGCCTCAGTTTATCTTTTAATACTCCCAACAACCTAATGATGTCCTCAGAGCTAACTTACATGAAATGCAGGAAATAGAGGAGAAAGTTAAATGATACCACAAGGAAGCAAGGCAACAAATCCAGAATATGGAAACATTCTGTAGGAAAACAGACCTGTTTTCTGTAAGTCAATGACATGGGAGGTCAAAGGAGAGGGGACTAGTCTGGATGAAAACACTAAAGAGCAATAACAACGTCATGTAATATGGACCCTAACTCCAAGAAACCAACTGTAAAAAGACATTTTTGAGATAATCAAGGAAGTCTGATTATGGTTGACGTAGTGGATAATACCAAGAAAAAGTCAGTTAGGAGTAAATGTGGCATTGTGGTTGTATAAGAAAATGTCATGCTTTAGAGATCTGTCATGCTTTTAGGGATTTGATATGATTTCCAGCATCTTCTTTAAAATATTTTAGCAAGAAAGAAAAAAAGGGAGAGATATAGAAGACATGGCACAATTTTTATACTATTGAGTTTCACCAATGGGAGGGGTCACTCCACTGGTTTCTCTCCAATTTTATGTATGTTTGAATATTTGTAACAAACTACGAGTACACAGCCCCAAGCTGGAAACAAACTAACTGTCTGTCCATCAACAGGTGAATGGATAAACCAATAGCCATACAATGGAATACTACTCAGAAGTGAAAAGGAATAGACAGCTGATACACAAAACAACATGGATGAATCACAAAAGCATTGTGCTGAGTGGAAGAAGCCATATTCGAAAGGCTGTATGTTCTATGATTCCATTTATAGGACATTCTGAAAAAGACTAAAGGGACAGAAAATTGATCAGTGGTTGACAGGGCCTAGGGTAGGAGGATGGGATTGAGTTCAAAGAGGCAAGGGGAATTTGGGGGGTGGGGATGGAAATGTTCCATATCCTGGTAGAAATGGTCTATATCTTGGTGGTTATGTAACTGTATACATTTGTCAAAATTTATAGAACTATGCACCAAAAAAGGTGCATTTTACTCTAAGTAATTATACTTTAATTACTTTAATATACTACTCTAAGTAGTATACTTTAACTAATCTGAGCTTAAAAACAAATAGAATGAGACCAAGAGTTAAGGAAGAAAGGGAGGAAAAGAGAGGATGGAGGATCCTCTGCATAGCAGGCTTGGAGCCTGGAGACGGAGCAAAACTCTTTGCAAACACTGACCAGTGCAAGGTCAGAGACATCTTGAGAACCACTGCTTCCCTGTGGCTCTTTCCACAGTCTCAGGAAGCAAAACAAAAATATATAAATTCTGCTTCTCTTTTCCCTTCGTGTTTGTTGGGCTGTGCTTCTTTTCCTCTGCTGTGGCCCCTTCTCCTTACCTTATTCATACTCTCTTAGGAAGACAGTCTCTGCATAGACTCAAGTGCTGGCTGATGAAAGCAGGACTGAAACATTTGATCTCACCTTGATTTAACTAGAACAGCCTGTTCCGGGGATGGAACAAGCAGTGACCCAGAGGTTTTTGTTAAAGAATCTGACTGTATTGATCCAAGTAAATGAAAGATAAGTATTTTTACTGCAGCGTCTGGCTAAGAATTGATGGGAAAATATTCATGAAGAGTTAAATAGAAAACAGTGGTGTTCTCTTGCCAGCATCCTTTTCAGGTAGTGGAGAATTCATTTCATTTTTTAAAATTTAAGTAATGAATTTATTTATTTATTTTTGGCTGTGCTGGGTCTTCGTTGCTGCACGCGGGCTTTCTCTGGTTGCAGCAAGTGGAGGCTACTCTTCGTTGGAGTGCGCGGGCTTCTCATTGCAGTGGCTTCTCTTGCTGTGGAGCACGGGCTCTAGGCACACGGGCTTCAGTAGTTGTGGTTCATGTGCTCAGTAGTTGTGGCTCGCGGGCTCTAGAGTGCAGGCTCAGTAGTTGTGCACAGGCTTAGTTGCTCCGCAGCAGGCATGTGGGATCTTCCCAGACCAGGGCTCGAACCCATGTCCCCTGCATTGGCAGGAGGATTCTTAACCACTGCGCCACCAGGGAAGCCCCAAGAACTCATTTCAGATTTCCATTTTTAGCAAATATGTCCCATATCTCCCTAGGCTGGAGCCCCTGACCCTCCTCGGGACACCTCTCAGACAGAAGAGTTGCCTAATCACAACTTGTTTATTTCACCCTAAATTTTACAGTCCTAAGTCCTTTGCCGAGCTGTCATTTTCATGAGATCAAAGTACATTTGCTTTAAGAGGTACAAACTACTATGTAGAAAATAAATAAGCTACAAGGATAGGGAATATGGCCAACATTTTATAATAACTATAAATGGAGTATAACCTTTTTTTTTTTTTTTTTTTTGCCTCTGCACACTGCTTGTGGGATCTTAGTTCCCCAACCAGGGATCGAACCCGGGGCCTTGGCAGTAAGAGCAAGGAGCCCTAACCACTGGACTGCCAGGGAGTATAAGATTTAAAAATTGTGAATCACTATGTTGTACACCTGAAACTTACATAATATTGTAAATCAAATACACCTCAAGAAAAAATAATAAAAATAAATTCTACTGCTAAAAATAAGTACGTTTTCGAAAGACTGAAAGTTGATTGATTAGCAAAATAATAAACTTGTTGACGAAGTATTGTCTCTTGTAACAAGAATTTTGGTGACCATCAAGAAATCAAACTATTAGAATTTTTAAAAAGTGTTATTTTCATTTCATATCTCAACCTTTTATTTTTATTTTAAAGTTTATTCTTTAAGTGTTAGAATGGGTAATCCATTCCAATGGTTGAAAAAATAAGGAAAAAGTAGAGTGGAAAGTTTCCTTCCCTCAGTTGTCCCCATTTGCCCACTACTCCCCTCCCTAAAAGTTTCTTTTGTATTCTTCTAGGGATTTTAATGCATATGAATGTGAATATTTACTTACTTTTAAAACCTAAACTTTCTATTAAAGTATATATGTCTGGAGGAAAAAGTACACAAATCATAAGTGATCAGCTCAATATTTTTTCTCAAAGTAAACATACTCATGTCCTCCTAGATCAAGAAAGAAAACTTTCTCAGATTCTCATGGGCCATGATACCTAAAGAGCTTCCCTATTTTATTTCTTGAAAGCAGAATAGTATTCTAAAGAAGAATAAGCCATAAGTTATTTTATCAGCCCCTACTGATGGACAATTAGGT
The DNA here is from genome assembly GCF_949752795.1 of Hyperoodon ampullatus. NCBI lineage: Eukaryota > Metazoa > Chordata > Mammalia > Artiodactyla > Ziphiidae > Hyperoodon > Hyperoodon ampullatus. The sequence continues at coordinate 81,493,664 of NC_136923.1, read as the reverse complement.
TGATTCCAATCTTTTTTTATCATTCATATGTCTAATGAAGACATTAAGACTTTACACAAATTGTTTTCTTTGGGGGTCATAAGTGGAAGTTGTAAGACATTTGTAAGTTGTTCTTATTGTTCATATACTGGGAATATATAAAATATAACAATATAGCATATGATCGAAAAGTCATATAGAGGGATTAGGGAGACCTCTATATGGCTTTTGGCCAATATTGGCCATTTTAGCAATTATAGTAGCTGATACCAAAAATAACTAACATTTTTGCAGAGCTCTCATATCATAGAGTCACTCAATAGTTATCGCACACACATTCATCTCACCAGTGAGGCAAGGATGTATTATCATTTTCACTTTACAGATGAAATGCCAAGAGGTTAAATGACTTGTCCAAGGTCTATAAGGAGAAATGAGGTGGAGTAGCCAGTTGCCTGACTTGATGTCTAGCATAAAGGCAGCCAAGCAATTATTTCATTTAGCCCTAGGGGGAATTAGAGCTCACTCCACCGTGCAAGCTCCATGCCATAATCGTTTAGATTAATTGCTCAAAACTAAAGCCAAGCTTTCCAGTGGTAATGACTTAACTTGTTAAATATAACCATGACCCTCGGGAAAGTAATATTTTAGATCTAATTATCTTCTTAACTTGGATTAGGTAAGAAACCTTAAACAGGTTTGAAGCAAAAATATTCTATTGATCCACTGTGGGTCAATAAAAAGACATTTGCTAAGGATCTGATTCAACTGATTTCTTCCACATCAGGTACAAGATGGGCCAGAACCTAGTTCTTAGATTACCACCCACTCATTTTACTAAGTGAATGATTAATTACATCTTTGAATATTTTGCTTAACTGTGTTTACTAGGTGGAGCCATAGGGGATGTGGCTCTAGCATCTGGAGATTTGTATTTAAAAAACAGATCGGGGACTTCCCTGGTGGTCCAGTGGTTAAGACTCTGCGCTCCCAATGCAGGGGACCCAGGTTCAATCCCTGGTCAGGGAACTAGATCTCACATGCTGCAACTAAAGATCCCACATGTCTCAGCGAAGATCCTGCAAGCGGCAGCGAAGATCCCACATGCCGCAACTAAGACCCGGTGCAGCCAAATAAATAAATATTAAAAAAAAAAAACAGATCGAACAGACCAGGACCCCAGCTCTTGGTGTTATGATGGAGCTTCACATTGGTAGAAAGGGTTGCACAGGCTTCTCCTCCACAACCGATTCATGAGCTGGGACTAGTTTTGAGTTAGGGGTCGTCGGGAGTCGTCCCAGGCTCATTCCCTTGTATAAGGGTGCGTGGAAAGCCAACCTGGGACCCACACTGGAAACCGGTTAACTTCTTTTTCAAAAATTGGAGCCCTGAAGCCAATCCTCTTGGGCAAGAAGGGTAGTTTAAGCTAAATGGCTCTGACCCCACATCCTCTGATTCCATTCAGTTTTGTGGCCATCTGCCTATTGTTGTTTCTGTCTAAAATAAGTAAGCTTGGGAAGAAAGAGGAAGAAAGATGGCTAGGAAGAAAGATGGTTAGGGCTCTCCACTAAAGGGTCCTATCTATTCTTTTTACATCGCATTATTAATGCAATGACAAGGCTTACTTAGTTATGGGCAGCATAAGGTTTTTTAAAATGAATAATACTAACATGGTTAGATGGACGCTTTTTGCGTTTAATTATTAACTGGTAGAGATTCTGCAGTTTTAATACTTATCTTAAGTGAGACTTTATGGTGACATAGAAAACTGTCTCCCTCCCGACTCCCTACAAATCTTAGGGCCAATTCCAGCCCTATCCACACGTTGGAGTGATGAGTGTACTCTTAGGCACAGCTCGTTGCCAGTTTCCCAGGTTTCCCAGCCTCCTCCTCCAAAACTTCTAATGCAAGTCTGAGGGCTTCCCAGGGTGGAAGTGGGAGGAGCTTAAGTTTGGGGATGAGAAGGTAGTAGGTAGTAGCTTTTCTACTGGTTTTATCTTGGTTTTCTCTTCTAGGTAAAATAATCTTGATCTGGACTATAGTGGTTGGTTCTTCTGAGTACAAAAGACAGTGCATGCTAAATAGTCTTTAGATTTTTTAAAACAAAGACAAGTTCTCTGAGATCCTCATCCTCTAAAGGTCTAGGAAACATCATCTGTCCAAATTATTTAGGTAACATTTTTTTCTCTATTTTTCCCATCTTCCTTCACTCTTCTTATTCTCCATCACTTCCTCTTGTCCAAAACCTCCAGGCAGGCGTCAGGTCAACTTGATTCTCTTCAACTGCAACTTCATCAAGGAAACCTTTAAATCCCATAAAAGTAAGTGATTTGTTATATGTTTACTTCTTCGTGTATTTTTAAAATATTCCTACCTATTTAAATAATTTAAGTTTATGTTATTTAAGTGTGTGAATTATTTTAGGAACGAATGGAATTATAATCACAAGCAAGTGTCCACTCCTAATTTTTCCTTTGCTGTTATTTTGGGAAGTTCTGCTTTGATTTACTGAAATTTGCTTTCCTTATGGTCTCCAAGACTGCATACATGACGCGAGTGCCCTTGTCATGCCTTGGATCCTCACGACAGGAACACAAGGTAGCCTTTAGCAAGCTGGAAACAACACAATTTGTGGAGTGAAAAAAGACTGAGGTCCTCAATTTCACTTTTCAAGCTAATAACCTGTAATCTGTGCAAGTGACTTAAACTTTTTAAACATTGCTATCCTTATAGGTTATTAAAATAGAAACTGAGGCATATTAAAAATTTGAAGAGTTCATTTGAGCAAAAACTCATTCAAATCAGGTGGCACCAAACTGGACATGGTTAGGAGAGCTCTGCTGACAGAAAAAACATACAGAGGGAAAATACATACAGAGAAGGTGCAAAGCACAGAAAGGAAATTGTGGGATTGGCTGTAGCTTAAAGCCCCATTGGCTGTTTGTGATGGATTGCCTTTAGGTTTTGATTTTTCTACTTAGACATTTCAGCCTTAAGTTTTGGTTTGCTTATGTAGCCGCCAAAGCTTTCGGGCCACTTCACTCCACTGTCCTCCTTGTTTAATGAATTTTATGGGTAAAATGGAGATAACACATAACTCACAATGTCATTGAAAAATTAAGTACAAAACGAAGGCAAAATCATCTAGCAAGTAGACATTCAGTTCATTCATTTGACAAATATTCATTGAGAGGATTTATTGTCAAGCACCTGGAACTAAATAATTGAAGTGGACAAAACAGACAAAAATATATTGCCCTGTGGAGTTAATATTGTAGGCATAATAAGTACGTGGTATAATATGTTAGAAGTTACAGGGCAAGGTCATACTGGAGAGCAGGGCTGAAGGATCAGGAGGTCAGGTAGGTCACACTGCAAAGGTGACATTCAAGCAGATTTGAAGGTGACAGAAGTTCCCCATGCTGCTGTCTAAGGAAAAGCATTCAAGGTAGAGGGAACAGCCAGTGCAAAGGCCCCAAGCGGGAGCAGCCCTGTCTTGTTGCTGAAGCAGCAAGCAAGCCATGCGTTGTGCTGAGTGGGTGAGTGGGGAGATGACCGGAGGTGGAGTCAGAGAGGTGAGGGATAAGGAGGCAAGGTCAACTGAGTTTTGTAGGCCGTTCAGGGACTCTGGCTTTTCCCTCTCTTTCTTCCTTCTGAAGTATACTTGATGGGTGATACTATGTGTTACAGGTGTACAATATGGTGATTCACAGTTCCTGAAGGTTATACTGCATCAATAGTTATTATAGGGGCTTCCCTGGTGGCACAGTGGTTGAGAGTCCGCCTGCCGATGCAGGGGAAACGGGTTCGTGCCCCGGTCTGGGAAGATCCCACATGCCGCGGAGCGGCTGGGCCCGTGAGCCATGGCCGCTGAGCCTGCGCGTCCGGAGCCTGTGCTCCGCAACGGGAGAGGCCACAGCAGTGAGAGGCCCGCGTACCACAAAAAAAAAAAAAAAAAAAAAAAAAAAAAAAGTTATTATAAAATCTCTGGTTTTTGCTCTGAGTGAAACGGGGAGTCAATGCAGGGGTTTGATATGACTTCCATTTAATAGGATTTTTCTGGAGGCTGGGTGGAGACAATATCAGACAATAGTGGAAGCAGGGAGAACTGTTAGGAGGGTATTGCCGTAATCTAGGTGAGATGATGAGGTGATGATATCCGTGAGATGTGGTCAGAGATGCTGGATAAATTGTAAGTGGAGAGCCAGCAGAATCTCCTGACCGATTCTAGGTGGAGAGAAAGAGGGTGATCAAAAGGGCATCAGGGATTTGGGCCTGAAAGGAAGGATGGGGTGCCAGTAACTGAGGGAGGGTTGGGATGCTGGGGAAGGTGAGGGACCTGGAGTTCACTCTGGACTGATGCTTGGACTGGGATGTCGACTCTGTGGGGTCTCTTAGATGCTCCCGTGGCGATGCCAGGCCGGCAGTGGGTGACGAAGCACAGCAGGGGAGAGGCCTGGGTCGGGGTATTTATTTGGGAGTCATAAGCCTGAGAGATGGGCTTTAAAACTGTGAGTCAGGAGCAGCCTAGAAAGGTAAGGGCAGGAACAGAGCGAGGAGGTCCTGGGGCCCCAGCGATAAGAAGGGAAAAGAGGAACCAGGGGAGGAGGCTATGAGGAAGCATCCAGTAGGCAGGAGAAAAATCCAGAGGGTGTGGTGTCTTGGAAGCCAAGTGAAAGGAGAGCTTTGAGGCCGAGAGCAATCCCGGTGTCACAGCTGCGCAGCGACCAGGTAAGATAAGCCGGGAACGGCCGCTGGCTTTAGCCTCACAGGGGCCGTTGGTTACTAATGCGAGCAGTTTCGGTGGAGTGATGGGGATGGTTTAAGAGAGATTTGGGGGGGTTCCCTGGTGGCGCAGTGGTTGAGAATCCGCCTGCCGATGCAGGGGACATGGGTTCGTGCCCCGGTCCGGGAAGACCCCACATGCCGCGGAGCGGCTGGGCCCGTGAGTCATGGCCGCTGAGCCTGCGTGTCCGGAGCCTGTGCTCCGCATCGGGAGAGGCCACAACAGTGAGAGACCCGTGTACCGCAAAAAAATAAATAAATAAAATAAAATAAAAAAGAGAGATTTGGGGAAGAATCGTGGCCTTCAAGTGCAGATAATTCTTTGGGGATTTTGGCTGCGGAGGAGAGCAGTAGCTGGTGGGAGCAGAAGGAAGGCCGGGAAGAGGTTTTCTTTCTTTCTTTTTATTTTTTTAAGATTGGAAAAATTACAGCTTTTTGGTGTGCAAATAAGAGTGATTTAGTAGACAGAAAACCTGATAATGCAGAACTGGGTAAAATTAATGGGGCAAGCATCTTGAGTACAGGAGAAAGGATGGGATTAAGTGGCTTTGAATTGGAGCACAGAAGGTGGGGGGTCAGCAAACGCTTTCTAGAAAGGACAAGATAGTAAATTTTTTAGTATTTGCAGGTCCCACGGTCTCTGTCACAACTGTTCTGCTGCGGCTCTAAAGCCGCTGTGGACGATACATAAATGAATGGGCATGGCCATGTTCCAATAAAACTTCATTTCAGTTCATTGAAATTTTAATTTCATATAATTTTCACATGTCACAACCTATATTCTTCTTTTGATTTCCCCGCCTTCGACCATTCCAAAAGTCAATGGCAGGCTGTACAGAAATGGGCAGTGAGCTGGATTTGGCCCCCAGGCCAAAGTCTGCCAACATCCAATCTATGTACCTGAAAAGAGTAACCCAGACAGGTACAAAGAAATTGGAGAGAAGTGGTGAGGGGAATCTGAACTCTCCGGAGTGCTTCAATTTTCTCAGTGAAGTAGGACCCTGAGAATGAGGATGAGTGAGAAAGTATAGAAGATTTGAGGAGAGAAGCAAAGACATAAAATACAGAGCATGGATTGACCGGGAACATCTAAGTAGAACGAGTCTCCCTGCAGCCTTAAGTCCCCTTTTGAGGACTTGAGTCTGAAGTCAGATCAGATTTGAGGACTTGCGGTCTTGAGTCTGAAGTCAGATCTCTTCAGGGGAGGCTGTGTTTTTCTGCAGCCACGATACAGAGTTGTCACAAAGTTGGGCTTGAGAAGCTGTGGTTCTGCCAAAGGAGTTTCAAGTAGGAGGAAGCGAAGTTAAGAGTTTTCATCCAAGAGATTATAGATGATCGTAGGCTTATGAGAGATTTAACAAAAAATAATACAGGACGCCCAGTTAGATCTGAATTTCAGATAAACAACAAATATGTTTTTAGTGTAAGCCTGTCCATGATTAGGAGGAAGAGAGAAGATAAAGCAGTCCGAGGAGATGTGCAAATTGGGACATCAATGGATTGGAGGTCTTGTCGGGGAACGGGTGTTGGGGAGGACCACCAGCAAGGACAAGGTAGAGTCGAACTCCTGACCTTGAGATGCTGAGCAGTGGCAGCTACCGGTCATGACAAATGTTAGGCTTCAGCCACTGGAGGAATGAGTGGCATTGGGTGGGGAAGATCATTGGAGGTAAGGAATTCAAGGAACTGTGCAGGGGGATCCTGTACATTGATAGCGTATGGATAGCACCACGGATGACTAACAGTTCACACTCACCGTGTGTCCAGCTCTATGTGGGGACATGAATTAAAGATTAATCAGGATCCCAGTCCAGCGTGACCTAGAAAGGGCATTTAGAGCTAGATCTTGGGCCCTTGGATGTGATGCTAAGAACTTCAGACCACTGGTTTAACATCCCTCCCCTTCTGTGTGAAGGAAAGTAACAAATCAACGAAATCAGTACACCTCACCCGATTTGACATACCTGAATATGAAAGTGTTTAAAATACTTGCAACACATTATGTTATGATATATATATATGGGGGTTGGGTTAGCTGCAGTTAGGTTTTTTGTAAGCTTTCATGATCTTCTGATTACTTTTAAATGAAAGTGATTTAGAAAATACTTGAAGGACGTTCTTTTTAATTTGCCCGGAACAAGTGAGTAAAATTAGACTGAATAAAAAGAGGAAGGTTGAACCCTAAAATATGCCTGTGGTTGATGCTGCAGGGTGGGCTTAAGGAGGACTTAGGGAGGAGCCAGCAAGGGGGGTTGTGACCCAAACCAGGTGTAAGTTCTGACCTTCCAGAAGAGGGAAGAGGCAGGCAAACATTTTCTGCTAACTCATGTCCCTGGTCCACTTCAGCGTGAGCTCACCACTCCCCTTCCCCTTCGCACACCCAGGTGGTCACTGGGATTTGGAAACAAAAGCTCCAAGGAGACACACGGGGGCTTTAGAGTTTTCAAAGTACAGTCCACTCGGCAAGATGTTGGCTAAGATGTGTGGCCACCTCTCCAGAAGGTGAGCTCTTGTTATCCAGTCAGAAATGAAAAATGATTCGGTTTTTATTATTATGATAGAATAAGCTCAGGAAGAAAGTACAAACTCAGTAGAGAAGTGGCAAACCCACAGCAGCTACAGAGATCCTCACTCGGCTCTGGAAGGGATGGAAGAACGGTACGGGAGAGGGACTGGGTGATGGTTAAAACCCCTCTAACCTACCTCTGGAGACTAAGTTTCAGGGAGCAGAGAAGGGGTTTGTGCACAGCTGTACCCTCAATTCCTAGAGCAGCTCCTTGACAGAGAGGAGGAATAATACTTGTCGAGTGAATAAATGAGTACAGAACAGTGAAAGAAAACCTGGGGAATCTCCTCGGCTACCTTTGGCCACTTAACCAGATGTGTGGCCTTGGGCGAGTTAATTAGCATCTCTGAGCCTCAGTTTCCTACACCTCCACACCTTTGCAAAGCAGAAATGAGATAGCGCTTAACTTTTAAGAATAGTGGTTGCTGTGGGTTACTGATAGGAAAAGAGATGGGGCGTGATCTTTGCGTGGTGGGAGCGTTTTTTTTAGAACTAGCTTGAGAATTTTAAAAGGGGGCGGTACTTTAAAATTTTGGGAAATCCTGGAACTTAGAAGAAAATTTTTCAAGTAAAGTTAAAAAATTATGTACTTTCTATTATATGTCAACTCATATGGAAGACAGTAATATACATTATCTGCAGAAAATCCTTGGGGATAGGCAACATCCTAGGAAAAAACATAACAAGTATGTAAATGGCTAAAGAGCAGCATGTAAACAGGGGGGATAGGGCTTCAAACCAAAATTCAGGTTTAAGTATCTTGGAATGTTAAAAGCAAATTTAGAGGGTTAGTCCCATCTCCCACACAGAGCCCAAATCTTCTCTGCAATAGTGAAATCTAGATTTGGAGCCAGAGTTAGACCTCTTAAGACAGTCCAATTCATTTTGAATTAGTTGAAGGTTTTTCCTTCCAAAAAATTAAAGCTAGTCTCGAGCAATTTCCCCTCTCTGGCCCTGGCTCTGACCTCTGAAGCTGCCCGGAGGAAATACAGACCAGCCAGAAGGACAGGGGGTTGTGTCCTTCTCACCATCGTTACTGCTTCCCACAGCCGTGCACGCAGGGGACACTCAGGAAATGCTTGCTGCATCAAACCTGGCCTTGCCTTTTCTCGCAATGACGCCTAAGAGACGAAATAGCCCCAGTCTCCAGCCCTCCAAGATCAGTGCTGCTGTTGCCCTCTGAGATCCTGGCTCCAAGCCTTGACCTGAAAACCCCCTGGGAAGATAGGTTTATGCTCTCATTAACTCAGTCGGTCAAGAAGCAGCCACCGAGCGCCTACTACGTACCAGGTGCTGTTGTAAGTGCTGGGAACCTATCTTCTAACAAAACAGACAGATTACCCTTGTATCTTCTGTGTGAGAATACACAACGAATATAAGATGTTCCAGAAAGTGATAAGTGGTAGGGGAAAAAAAATGGAAGCAGGTAAGAGGAATTGAGAGTGTCAGTGGTGCTTTCAATGTAAGTGGGATGGCCATGTCAGCCAAGAAGAGGAGGTGATGAAAAGGTATCCATGAGATCATTGTGAGGGGGAGTGGCAAGGGAACAGGCTGTATAAAGTGCTGAAGTGCCAGCCTGCATGGTAGGGGGGAGCAGAGTGAGCTCGGGGCAGCAGGGGACCCATCACAGAGATGCTGTCAGACAGATGCAGGCTCGGGCTGCACTGTCCCCAGCAGGAGCCTCCAGCCACGTGGGGCTACCCAGCTCTTGAAATGTGGCTATGACCCACTACATTTCAAAGACTTTGAATGAAAACAAGAATGTGACATTTCTCAATTTTTACGTGGATTCCATGTTAAAACGGTAACAACTTAGAGATACTGTGTTAAATAAAATATACTATTACAATCATGTCACTCGTTTCTTTTTACTTTTTTATTATGGTTACCAGGAAATTTAAAACGCCACGTGTGGCTCCTAATCTGTTTCTATTGGATGGTATTGGTCTAGGGTCTTGCACACCCTTCTGAGGACTTTGGCTTTTATTCCAATTGAAATGGGGATCCCTTGGAGAGCTTAGGGCAGAGGAGTGACAGGATCTGGCTTTTTACAAAAGGATCACTCTGGCTGCTGTATTGAGATTAAATTGCAGGAGGTCACTCATGGAAGCGGGAGCCCCTTCAGGAGGCCATGGCAGTGATGCAGGGGAGATAATGGTGGCTTAGTCTAGGGGGGTAGCGGTGGAGGCGGTGAGATGTTGTTGGAGTGAGATGTTGTTGGAATCGGATGTATTTTGAAGGTAGTGCCTACAGGAGCGCCTGCAGGATTAGACGTGGGATGTGAGAGAACGGAAGGAACCAAAGGTGCATGCAGTGATTTGGGCCTGAGGAGCTGGCCATTGCCTGAGGGAGGAAGACTGTGGGCAGAGCAGTGGACTGTCAGGAGGTCAATTTGGGTGTCAATTACAGTCATGTGCAGATGCTGAGCCAACAGCTGGGTGTTAGAGGACAGTGCCCAGGGGAGAATTTTGGGAACTGTAATATCTAAGTGGTCTTTAAAGTCAGGAGACTGGAGGAGCTCACCACAGGAGTGCAATAATATTGGGAAGAAGGCTAAGGACTGAATTTAAGAATATGAGGTTGGGGAGAAAAGGTGGAATCAGCAAAGGACTAAGAACGGAGGAGGCAGATGGTGGTGACCTGGAGCCAAGGAAGAATGTGTTTCCAGGAGAAGCAAGAAGTCAGCATGTCCAGTGCTTCTATGGACAGAGTTAGGATGAGGATGGAGAGCTGACAATTGGGTTCAGATTATGTGGAGGTCAGGAGTTTTTTGGAATAGTCTGAGCAAAAGCCTGATAGCAGTGGGTTTGCCCAAGAATGGCAGGAAAGACTTTGAAGACAGCGAGCATGGAAAACCAGGAATTTTACTGGAAAAGGGAGGAGAGAGGTGAGGCCATAGATGACAGGTACTTGGGGCCAGAGAGGGATTCTAATTAATGATGGGGTAGATAACAGCAGGTTTGGGTGCTCGTGAGAATAGCACAATAGAGAGAGGAAAACTGATGACGTGGGGTAAAGGTGGACCATTGCTGGAGTCAGGTTCCCATGGAGATGAGAGGGGATTCTATCCAGGGCACGGGCAGCCTTGCCTGTAGGAGCCACGGCAGTTCCCCTTCACTAACAAGTAGGAAAGCCAACTGTAAGGGTGTGGATGCAGGTGGGGACGTCACGGAGGGTCTCTTCCAGCTGCTTCATTTGCTCAGAGAAGTGGGAGGCAAACCCACCAGCTGGGAGAGGCTTTGGAGGTCTTGCAGAGTGAATTCAAAGTGTAAAATAGGTGTCCAGGAGAGAGTGAGAGAGAAAGCACTGGGGAAATAGGGGCTGATTAACGTCCCCCCCGCCCACCGACACCTTGGTACTTTTCGGAAGTGGGTTTAAAGTGAGAGCAGTGGGCATGGTGGTGTGTTTTCTCTAGCCACTTTTCACAGCAAAGGGCCAGGAGTACAGTAAGCCCGGGGCTGTGGCACCTGCCAAGGTGTGAGCGTGCCCTCAAGGGAGCGAGCCTAATGACTGACCACAGACTTGACTCGTTCAAACAAATATTTGCCGAATGGCCGCTGTCATCACATCAGTAAGGTAATAAAACTGCTTTTGCGCTCAGCTTACGTTGTGGTCCTGTCGCCATATCAACCGCCTCTCTGGTGACGCTGCGTGCTCTTGCACTGCGTCCCCGTGGCCGTGGCAGGAACTGCGGCTACTGAGGCACCAGATGAGACAGGCCTGCCGCCTCCTGGCCAGTTTCTGCTACTGCAGATACGCCAGGACCACATCTACAGCTAGCTTCTCACTGCCTTGGGCTGGTGAGCGGTAAAAACAAGGACCCGACCAAAGGCTAGTGCTGGGCACCCAGGACCTCTGCTTTTCCCCACCCCTCCGTCTTCCATTCTCATTCTCAGTAAGGAGCAACGAAATCCCTACTAAAGGACGCTCCTCTCCTGGGAAGGTTTCCACCTTAGCAGACAACTTTAAGCATCCAAAAGCCCTCAAGAGCTATGGAAATGAAACAGTCATTGAATTTCAAGCATCTGTGGAAAATCAATGCAGGAAATATATGAGATGCAAAAGTCTGCCTTGTGGCTACTCATCCACATACTACCATATAGATGGCATATTAGCATTTTTGTTCTCTTTGACTTTGGTTTCACTCTCTGGTTAGTAGGTTTTGCTGATTTCACTTTCCTACTTGTTATTAATTTTTCATTTCACTGTTATAGTTACAATTTCTCAACTATACTTCAATAAGAAATAAAATAAAAGAAAGATAAAAAAGAGTTCACTGTCATGGAAAACCATCACATAAAATATTAAGATTAGAAGGACCTTAAGATGTTGTCTAGCTTATATTTCTGTGCCTCACAGTGAAATTGTACTCAGGAAGTGACTTCTAATGCTCATCACAGCTATGGACAGGCAGTGTGGACAAAGGGACAGGGTTGAAGCTGGTGTTGTTAGACCGCTGGTGGGGTCCCTGGTACCCCACCTGGTGATGAGCTAATGGCTGAAGTTCTCACCTTCTTCATCTATAAAATTGCACAAATAATCACCCTGCCCATCTTGTAAGATGGTTGTAAAATCACATGTTGTAATTCAGATCGAAATAGTTCATTAATGGCGTACTGCATTTGTATTCAAAGATAAGTTTATGGAATTTGCCAGGAATTTTGCTACACGTTATGTGGAATGTGCAGTACCTTCAGTCCTTCTCTAAATTCAGAACATTCCCTGATCTTATGAAACTTACAATTCAGTAATATCTCTTTAGAGAAGAGGGGAAAACAACAAAGACAAAAATCTTACTTTTTTTTTTTTGAACACTGGAATTTGCTTCTCGAATTTGAAATAACTCAGTGCATACTTCTCTGATCCACGTCTACTGCCATTAGCTCTATTTTGCTTTTTTCTTGGCTGATGCATTTTCTCTACCCTTTAAATGAAGGCTTGAAAAGCTTAAATGCGGTGGAAACATCCCAAATGTCCATCAGCGGATGGATAAGCAAAATGCGGTATGTACATACAATAGACTATTATTCAGCTTTAAAAAGAAATAAAATTCTGAAACATGCTACAACATAGATGAACCTTGAGGATTTTATTCTAAGTGAAATAAGCCAGAGAGAAAAAGACAAATACTGTATGATTTCACTCATATGAGGTACCCAGTCAAATTCATAGAGATGGAAGGTAGAATGGTGTTTGCCAGGACCTGGAGGGAAAGGGAAGTTATTATTTAATTGGTATAGACTGTCAGTTTTGCATAAATGAAAAGAGGTTTGGAGATGGATGGTGGCGATGGATGCGCAACAGTGTGAATGTACTTAATGCCACTGAACTGCACATTTAAAAATGGTTAAAATGGTAAATGTTATGCTGTGTATATTTTACAACAATTTTTTTAATGGGAAAAATAAAGCAGCCTAAGTGCATTGTAACTGTGTAAATCCAGTAGCATGCCCAGAATTAAAAACAGCTGCGCATACTTTTCTAGTCTTACACGTCTGTCACAAACAATAAGCATTCCATACACCTGTGGGGCTTGTTGAATTGCCCTGGATTTCTGCATATCAACTTTCAAGTGACTTCAATGAATTTTTCTCAAGGTTGAGCTTTCTGGATGAAGTTCGAAGGCATTTTAAGAAAGATGACTGAAATAGCTTTCAATAAATACTAAGTTTCAAGTATTACATTAGAGAAAAAGGAAGAATTACAGGGAGTCACTTTCAAAATGAGTCCATTTCAGCCGAATAGTGTTTCCAGCCCTCTAAATGACTGGGATTGCTGGTAAATGTCAGCCCTTCCATTAGCAGGGACCTTGGGCAATCATCTGGTCCAGCCCGTGCCTTCCGGCAGGTAAGATATCATCATCCCATTTTGCAGATGTGGCAATCCTTGTGCCCAGAGAGGCAAAGAAACTTGTGTCAAGTCACACAGAAAGCGGAGGAGTGGTGTCCAGAACTCGGGGCTCTCGCCTCCCAGAACCTGTGCTTATTTCTGCTGCATCATGCTCTGGTTTACGTAACTTCTCTGAGTCTCTGTTTTCCCACCACATTCTAGAGTGAAAATGTATCCGTTCTAATTATTGTGTAAAAATTCTTTAGGTGTCCCAGGCTGTTGCTTATCTGGGAAAAGGTGGGTGGTTATCTGGAATCAAGTTCTGGATTCAGAGTCTAAAGACAAGAATCAGCCTGTGATCTTGGTTGAATTGGTTAACCTCTATGAATCTGACTATCTGTTTAAAAATATGTCAATTCAAAGTGTTTTTGAAAGAGTCAAGTGAGGCTTGTTAGTGCATGTATTCTGTATAGTATAAAGAAAAGTTTTCAAAGAGTAGTCCATGAAGACTTGGGGGTTCCCCAGACCCTTTCAGAAGGGTTCCAAGAGCAAAACTATTTTCATGATAATACTAAGCTGTTACTTGCCTATCTTCACTGCAAATTTCTCACAGGTATGCAGTGGGGTTCCCAGAGGTTACATGGCAGGTGGTTTTGTAACAGATTGAATGCAGGAGCAGAAATGAGGTGTCCAGCGGTCTTCTATTAGGTTAGATAGTAAAAAAAAATAGGCAGAAATGTTAAACAATGTGACTTCTCAATTTTTTGTTTTGAATATAGTTATTTTCATTAAAATGTTATTTATGTTAAAATGTAATGGGTTATTACTATTATTTTAGATGAATTAATAAACATTTCAAAATTTTTTCAGTTCTAATTTCTAATATGGTAATATTGACAGATATAACCACATACACAAAAGCTCTTTTAGGGTCTCAATTTTTCAGAGTGAAAACTGTCCTGAGAGCCAAAAGTCTGAGAACTCCTGCTATAAAGTACTGTACAAATAGTAGATATTTTTACTTTATATCATTGACCTTTAAAGAAAAAAAGTATCACATGATTAAAAAAAAAAAGGATGCATGCTTCTTATGGAAAAGTTAGAGAATTATAGATAAATAGAAAGAAGGAAATAAACAGTATCAATAATCCTATAACACAAAGAACAACTGTTACCATTTTTGTTGCACTTTTCTCACTATTCTCTCATTGTAAATATCTAGCCTGTGATCTTTACAGGCTTCGTCAGTCTTCAGAGTTTAAATAGGGGTGGCACGGGGAGTTTGGGGCGGTTATTCGCTGGTCCTCGGACCACCAGCAGGATCTCGGCTCCGCCCCAGTCATCTCTGGTTGTTTCATCGGGTGGTGTCTCGTGTTCGCTCATCACTGAGTCTTTCGTTACAACACGTCCATCTTTTCCTTCCTCTTCTGCTTTGCCGCTTCGGAGCTGGGACTGCTAAGGTCTGCACAGCCCGCCGCCTCCTGCGGGTCAAGCATCTCCATCTCCGCGGGGCGTACCCCCACTCCCCCATCCCCCCCATCCCCCCACCACCCCAGTGCAATGGGCGGGAGCTCCGGGGCTACGGAAGTGGTGGGTGCTGGGTCTGCTGGAATCGGTCCTGGGTGCCGAAAAGCCTGGCTGTGGGCAGGGCCTCCCTCCTTGAGCGGTATTTTGCCCGACGGGCGCTGATGTTGTGCAGTTTTACCGAAAGCTTCTTCTTCCTCATCATCTCCCTTCGATTCTTGCCCACTTTCTAGTCCTGAGCTAGGAGCCCCGTGGAGGGCTAGACACGGGGCAGTTTGCACACTGAGCTCAGAAGAATATCGCCAGAAAGAGCCTCCCCCTGACGGCCAAGTTGCAGAACTTTAGGACTTGGTACTTTACAGCAGCAGTTCTCAAACTTATGGGTCTCAGGACCAATTTTCACTCTTAAAAATTGAGGCCCTCAAAGAGTTTATGTGTATGTGGTTATATTTGTCAATATTTACCATATTAGAAATTGGAGTTGAAAAATATTTTTAATATTTATTCATTAATCTAAAATAACAGTAACAACTTATTACATTTTAACAAATAATATTATTATGAAAAATAACCATAACACCATATTTTTATGAACTATAAAAAATTTTTATGAAAAAAATTGGGTACCTCCCTCTTTCATAGAGATGGTGGGATCATATTCCTGCTCCATTTGATCTGTGGTTCTTAAGTTTTTCTTTTAAAATGTTGGTGTTGATTTTCTAATTTGCAAAAATGTTTATGAAACAGCATAGTTTTCTCAGTCCTGCCAGTGCCCACATTGTTATCAACCTGTAGGACATCCCATTTCTTGCCTTTGAGCACAAAACAAAAGGACAGCAAAATATTTGCTAGGAATTGGAGACAATCTACCACTATGAATTTGAGAACTTGTTTTTGATTTTTTTCCATTTTTGGGGGGTTGACACTTGGGTTTGTGCTTGTGATTTTGATATTACATACACGTATGTTAGTCATCATTTCTATTGGCAAAACAGTTCTCAAGTTTTAATATTTTAAAATTTTACAATATTTTCCAAAAAGCACCATGACAGCCAGGGGCTTTCCCACCTGACCCACCGACAATGGATCTCAACAGCAGACCATGTTTGTCTTGTCTGCCCAGAGATTTGGAAAGAGAATGCTAAGTCAGCCTCTTCTTTCTCAGAACAGATACAGCTCAGAATCCACTTTAAAATGACGCAGGTTCTCTACAGAACTGAGATATTTAGACAAAACTTGGAGACGCTCCATGTGAGAATCACAAATGGCTTAAAATTTGAGAAACCCTAAAGGAAAAATCCAAAGTTCTCTTTTACATAGCACAGAAAAGCGATCTCTGAGAGTCCCTTGGTTACTTGCTTTAAAGCTGCCTGTGCTACCTAAATGTCTCATTGGGTGAATGGTGGCTGTTCCCTGGGTCCTGCACATTGACTCAGGTGAGACATTAACAAGTATTTTCTGATTTTAAGGGGTATCAGACAAGTGCCTTAGGGTGCCCACCTTTAGAAGCATAAATAAAAGGGACAGTGCTTTATTTTGAAGTCTGGGCTAATTTCAGGCTTACTTAGACGGGAGATGTGTTAGTATATCTCTAACAGGTGCAAGCTGAAGCTGCTCACCTTTAAGGGGTGAGAGTGTAGATGGTCTTTGGGGATCACGTGATTGGGAAGGAGAGGTTAGGGCTGGCCTCGGGCTTGCCTGCATCCAGGTTTCTCTCCTTCCTCTCCCTTTGTCTGTCTCTCCCCTCTGCTTTTCGCTCCCTTGTTGGTTTCATCTCTCAGATCTGTCATGTGGCCGCAGAGGTGACCACAGCAGCTCTGAGGTCAGGCTTACAATTTGGCATCTGAAATGAAAGAGCAATACCTCCACCTCTGATTTGGAAAATTCCAGGGAAGAACTGTGTAGGTCAGACTGGGTCCCATGCCAGAAGGGACAGAAAATTCTGATAAACAGCCTTGGGGGAGGAAAGAAATATTCTGGAAAATGGTGAGGTAAGGAAGCAAGAGAATCTTGATGCCAGAAGGGACTGGTATGTCAGACAGACTTACTCTATCAGGAAGGGAATGCCTTTTAACGTCATTCTTCTCTAGTTGATATTTCTTCTTTGACCAAGGTCAGTTTGCTGATGCCAAGAGATTGGTTATTTCACAATCTTATAAAGATCAAGTTACTTAACCTTCCTGTGCCTGTTTCCTCATACTAATATGGCTTAATAATACTATATCTCATGAGGTAGTTGTGAGGATTAGAGAATAGCATCTACCTCACAGGGATGCTCTAAGGACCAAGTGCTTAGCGTGGCACCTGACACATAGTAAGTGTTTGGTCAAGGAAAGTTTTCGTAATTACCATTGTTATTAATAACAATGACAGAGATCCAATTAGGAGAATTTGGGCAAGAATGTAGGGCGTGGCCTTAAGAGAGCAGAAGTGCCATCACCTGTCTGGGACATACGGTCAGAGCTCAACCAGAGTGTGAAGACGGAGCACCTTAGATCCCCCCGTGTCAGGGTGGGGTTTGTTCTTGGGACAAGGATGGATCTGCTGCTGAGGCTGGGATTCCAGCAGATTCTTCTGTAAAGAGAAGAAGAGTGGAAGATACCAACCTCACCTTGAAGGAAATAGCAGCTTAGCAGGGAACTAGGACTAACGGGCATGCACAGTTAAAGCAACAGTACGTACAGTCGTATTACAATCATGCAAAGTAAGACCTGCATTTGGTGAGGTATGTAGGAAAACAAGAGCCTGAAAGGAGTGACCGAAATGTTACCTGTGGGAATCTCTAGGAGATGGAAACATGCGTTGTTGTTGTTGTTTAAGATTATGAATTTAGGGCTTCCCTGGTGGCGCAGTGGTTGAGAGTCTGCCTGCCGATGCAGGGGACACGGGTTCATGCCCCGGTCCGGGAAGATCCCACATGCCGTGGAGCGGCTGGGCCCATGAGCCATGGCCGCTAAGCCTGCACGTCCGGAGCCTGTGCTCCACAACAGGAGAGGCCACAACAGTGAGAGGCCCGCGTACTGCAAAAAAAAAAAAAAAAAAAAAAGTTATGAATTTATTTTGTAATTAAGAAAAAAAGTGCTAGTTTTAAGTGATGTAAGACAGCTTATAACTCAGTTAAGAGTTCTGGAACACCACTGAAGTGAGAAATCCTGTGCTCTAGACTAACATGGGAAGACGTCATAAGGGGTGACATTTTGGGGACTCCTGAAAGATGGAGGGGGTATAAATGTATGGAGGGGAGAAGACACCTCTGGCGAGGAGCCCTGAGCAAGTGGATAATCATGGCAGGTTCAATTATCACCTTATTGCCTCTCAGCTCCACGTCCACTCTTTGCCCTGCTTCCTGATTCTGGAGCTGGACCCTATGGACATTTCTCTTTGGCCAGCTGGCACAACGTCAGGCTCTGTCCTGCTACCATTGTTCAGGGTGTGGAGAAAGATCCTGACCAAGGAGGGCCTACAAAGAGCAGACCGAGATTAGCCAGGAAAAGCACGAGAAAATCATTCAGGGTCTTCACCTCCAGATGGAGGAGGAGTTCACTCGTGAACTGAAAGCCTAGTGGGACATCTTCCCAACATTGCCAAGGTCTCCCAGGGCCTAACACAGCCGGTGAGGCTTCCCCAGCATCTTGTCTCCCGGCGTGCTCATTCCTCCTTCTGATGGTCTGGACCTTCCTACAGGTACCGACTTCTCATCAGGCTGAGCACACACTTGTCATACCACTTTACCTTTGCCCATGGTGTTGCCACTACCTACAGCAACCTCTTTTACTCCTTGATGCCTTGACTATTTGTCCTTCAAAAGGCTGATCAGGCATCCTATTGGTGTAAAAAGTTTCCCCTGAGTCTCCTCCCTCCAGCTTAAAACCTTCCCCCTGTACATCCTTCTAGACTACCTCTATGCCATGCATCACGTTATCTTAGGCTGATTCAGTGTCTGCTCATCTTTTCCACCACTGAACTTCATGGCTTTAATGATCCCCTGTGTCTCCAGAGACTAGCAGACTGCCTGGAACATGGCAGGTGAACTGAACCAATGTGGGCTGTGCCCCGACTGCTGAGAATGTCTTTTGAAGGCAGGATTATATTATTCTGGCAGATTAGAACACTCAGAATTAGTGGGGCATCATTGTTAGGGGCAGAACAGCATTTTAGTGCTTCTGGTTTGGGAGATCTTGGTTAACCAATATCTATTCCAATAAATTCCATCACTGTCACGTTTCTCTCTGTCTGTCTTCTCTCTCTAGTACACATGCAGAGGTAGATGGTGGAGGAATTATAATCTACCGTTAATCAGTCTGCCTTGGGCTCAAACTTTGAAATTACAAGAAGGAAAACATCTGGACTTCCTCATGAGAATCTTTGCAATGTCCATTTCTGTTAAAATGCCTTTTTGACATAAACAAGGGGAAAGTTCATAGGCGTACTATAGAATATTCATCACATTGCTGGCATTCTGCAAAGAATTGGGCTGGTTAAGTGGCTCCCAGGTCACTCTTACCTATCCCAAGCTGAGAGCATCTAGATTTTGATTGGATTATTGCCAGAGCTCATTAGCATAGTGTACCTTGACCTGGATTAGGGAACAGCAGCTTCTGCATAGAAAATGACCAGAGCTTGCTGGGACCTGAAACAGAGATGAGATTTTTATGACACAGTTTTGTCTACATCTCCATAAGAAGTCAGAGGTAAGGAAACCATTACAAAGTTTCAGTTGTAAGATTAAAAAAAAAATGGGGAAGTAATATACAGCATAGGGAATATAGTCAATAATATTGTAATAACTTCATATGGTGACAGATGGTAGCTTATGATGATCACTTTGGGATGTCTACAAATATCGAATCACTACGTTGTACACCTGAAAGTAAGATTGTAAATCAATCATACATCAATTTAAAAAAAAAAGGTAAAGAAGCCGGAAATCCTGAGGAGAGACAAATGTAAGGGATGTGATAATGGCCACCTCATTTCTACAGGGTTTCATTTGTTCTGGTCGGTTTTCTGTAGAGATAATGAAACTTGAACCAGTTTCAAGCTTGGCCCAAGTTGCTTTGAAAAAAGAAAGTCTTGACAAATGGAGTTTTTTAATCCTAGAGGAAAACTGAATTGGCTTGTTTATGTTTTAAAGGCTGCAAACCATCTTTTCTTCTCTCCTGTGTTTTGGTCTTAACTTTCAGAGAGATATTAAGTTCATGTTCATTCATTTGTCAAGAATTTATATCAGAAAAAAATCGAAAAAGCAATGTAGTTTTTCTGCAGCAGGATTTTTGATTCCCCTTCCCTTAATTTAAAAACAAAAGAATTATATCTATTTACATTGCCTAGGCTTAAAACAACGTCTTTGATTTTTTGAAATGTGAATCTTGTTATTCAAGGTTTTGTAAAAAGGTCAACCTGTTCCAGTTAGCTGTAACAAAGCTTAGACCATCCAAGTTACTGTTGTTAATGTTAAAAAGTACATAAAACCGTTGCTATCACATTTATCCTTGACGTTTGCATCTAATATACTTGTTTAAGTCTGAATTAAAGTCAGTCTATGGCATCATTTCTTCAGTAACTTAGTGTTTATTTGCCAAACATAGAATTTGATTTAAAACTCAATGGGGATTTAATCTTGCACATCAGTGTTTGAACTGGGGGGCAGGGGTTTCATCTTTTTGAATCTTGGACCACTAAGTTGTAGGTGAGTGTGGGTAGGTGCATTAGGGAAGGAAGAGACTCCTATTAGATTGTTATTTAGTGGCCAAGAACTTCATTTACATGTTCAGGTCAACAGTCTTCTATATCCATACACTTGCCCTCAGTACATCTCAGTGAGTGACAAGTATTAATTAGGGTTACATAAAGCTAAGTAACTGAGGAACAGAGTGCATGGGACTTCCTAAGGTTGAGACTATTAAACTAACTTGTGGTTTGAGTGACTGTTAAGTAGTTCTATGTAACATCATTATGGCCCTTGTTTTTTACTACTTTATTTATTTATTTATTTATTTTTGCGGTACGCGGGCCTCTCACTGTTGTGGCCTCTCCCGTTGTGGAGCGCAGGCTCTGGATGCGCAGGCTCAGCGGCCATGGCTCACGGGCCCAGCCGCTCCGTGGCATGTGGGATCTTCCCGGACCGGGGCACGAACCCGTGTCCCCTGCATCGGCAGGCGGACTCTCAACCACTGCGCCACCAGGGAAGCCCATGGCCCTTGTTTTTACTAGCGCACCAGCGAATGGAAATGTCACACATGTAAACGCGTTTTATTCATATTCTGCTAACAAGCACATTTCATCTCAAAATGATTGTCTTTTTTTCCCTCAGAGTTGAACACTTTAAATTTCTTTCCTTCTTTTTTTCTTTTGTTTTTTTTTCCTTTTCTTTTCTTTCTTTCTTTCTTTTTTTTTTTTTTTTTTTTTTTTTTTTTTTTTTTTTGGTTGGGGTATATCCCCTTTAACCAATTATAACTAGAAACTAGTATTTCTCATGGGGGAAAAAAACACAGTTTGCACAAACATTTTTGAACATCTATTGTTTATACAATACAATTTAATCAGAGTAAAGTCAGACAGAATTTTCTTGTAGGGGGCAGGGAAGAGTGAGATTGCTAAAGATAAAGCCAGAAAGTCTTGAAGGGTGCTTTGAATTAAACAAAGTTGAGAAACACTATTTTAGAGCAATAGTTCTCAAACAGTTTTGACCCCCAGGGGAAATTTGGCAATGTCGGGAGATATTTTTTAACAAGGAGGGGTGGGTTGCTACTGACACCTAATGGGCAGAGACCAAGGATGCTGCTGAATATCCTACAATGCACAAGGTAACCTCCACAACAAAGCGTTACCAGGTTTGAAATGTCAATATCGCCAAGGTTTTAGAGGAGTCTAATTATCATTTGATAATACTTGAAGATATAAAATACATACTGGATTGTTCATCTCTATGGAAATTTAGATTTTAAAAAAGACTTCTAGACACATCTGGTTGTGATGTGCCCCTCTTGTAACACACCCCAGGTTAGCTAATTTATGAAGGTGTATCCATGGAAACAACTCTAAACCAGCTATCCCTCCTGCCCCAACAAAGGTACATGGAGGATAAGGTTTTAACCATTGGCTACAGGTGACAACAGTCCTTACTAAGGCCTTCCTGCTTGGGGCTAGCAATGAGGAAGGAAGCCTAAATCTGAGAGTGAATGTGATGATCTTCTTTTGATCTCCCATGGTCAAGCTTTATTTCAGCAAGGTCACTAATGGCTCCTACATTTTGTTTTTGTTTGTATGTTGGTGCTTGCCAAAATATCAATGAAACAGGCTTTTCTGGCAGATGAGCACTGATTTTTATCACTTTAATGGTCAGTGTTACTGTCATTTATTTTTTAGTGTCAGAAGACAGTCTACTGGTCTAAAAACTGCCTGGGTGGACTAATCCAACTGTGTTAAGAGCCTTTGAGAACAAAATTCTCAAGCACTCCTGAGGGCAGTTGGATAGACGGAAACCTGTGGGCGACCCGACTTTATCATGGAACTTGAGAACGTTGATTCTGAGGACAAAGAGACGTTAAGCTGGGATATTAATGATATGAAACTGCCACAGGTATGTACTTGCTTTAACACCGCCTTCAGCATTTGGCTGTGAAGTCTTGACCGGTAACTTGCTAAGACCTGAAAGGAACTTGATGAGGGTCCCAGCTGGGTAAACACCTCTCCTCCAGAGCTTCAGCTGGACATCTGACTGAGGACTTTTAAGAGGAGGTGCTAAGATCTATGAATTGATCAACACCTTACCAACCAGACTCACCTGGTTACAGACTGAAGCAAAGAAAATGTTACTTCCCTTCTCTTTCAAAGTTGGCTTGGGGGCTTCCCTGGTGGCGCGGTGGTTGAGAGTCCTCCTGCCAATGCAGGACACACGGGTTCAAGCACTGGTCTGGGAGGATCCCACATGCCACGGAGCAGCTGGCCCCATGAGCCACAATTACTGAGCCTGTGCGTCTGGAGCCTGTGCTCTGCAACAAGAGAGGCCGCGATAGTGAGAGGCCCGCGTACCGCGATGAGGAGTGGCCCCCACTTGCCACAACTAGAGAAAGCCCTCGCACAGAAACAAAGACCCAACACAGCCATAAATAAATAAAATTTAAAAAAAAAAGTTGGCTTGGCTCAGATGGCACCCGCCTGCCAGCTAGTAAAATAAAATCCACGCTAATGTGTTTGTCCATAGATCGACTCTCTGTAATGCACAAGCTCCCATACTACCTTATTTGCTATAGTCATGGGTTTAACCTAAATCTGTCACTGGAATGTCCCAGTGAGAGTGCTCTTCTAGAACTTTTGTAACTAGTACACAGTCCACAGACATGGGGCTCCTCTCCAACTACAGAGTGACTTTCATTTCATGTTTTCTTTGCTTTATCTTTGGCAACTGACTTTTTTTTTTTGGCTGCCTCGGATCTTAGGTGCGGCGCATGGGCTTTTCGTTGTGGTGCGAGGGCTTCTCTCTAGTTGTGGCATGTGGGTTTTATCTAAGTTGTGGTGTGAGGGCTCCAGAGCATGTGGGCTCTGTAGTTTGCGGTACGCAGGCTCTCTAGTTGAGGCTCGCGAGCTCAGTAGTTGTGGTGCGCGGGCTTAGTTGCCCCAAGACATGTGGGATCTTAGTTCCCTGACCAAGGATTGAACCCACAATCCCTGCATTGGAAGGCGGATTCCTTACCACTGGACCACCTGGGAAGTCCCAGCAATTGACATTTTAAACTCTTAATTTGGTGGAAAACATTAGTTGTTTTAATTTTTTTTTTTTTTTTTTTTGCCACGCCACATGGTATGTGGGGTCTTAGTTCTCTGACCAGGGATTGAACCTGTGCCCCCTGCCATGGAAGCTCAGTCTTAACTGTTGGACCACCAGGGAAGTCCCCGAAGTGTTTCTTTTGTTTCTTTTTATGTTTACCCTTAAATCTCCTCCCGTATTATCTCCAGGTAGGTCTTAGAAAAGCTGGGAAGCACCAAGTATGCCCTACTTTCCATCCATTTAAGGATGGTTCAATACACCACAGCTAAATCATGCAAATATCTATTTTAAGGATTTATCTTTGTAGTTGCTTGTAATTGGTTTACAATAGTTGTAGCTGTTTTAGAGGAAACTTTAAGGTTAATTTTAATTACTCCTGGCTCAGGGACCCATATTCCTAATTCATGATTGCAGCTCTCAAATAGAGAAGATGGGCATCCTCAAAAACAAGAGTTGAAGGAAGCAGGTACATAGATGATTTTGCAAAGTCACATCGTAGAGCAGGAGCTTTAATGGGGTCTACGAATCCTCTGAAATGGCGGGCAACACTGTACTAATGTTTATTTTTTCTGGGACAGAGGATTCGTATCATTCATCAAATCTGTAGACAAAAGGAAGAAACACTTCCCTGGAGGGGATCTCAGGGCTCATAAAAGTTCATGTTCCAACATGAATTTTCCAAAACTCAAGCATTCTCAGCTACCCAAGACATTAAAATGAGACATTTACAGTAAAAATACACATTCAATTTTGGAAGTGTATCATTTTTAGTTCATAGAAAAAGTTTGATTGTTCGTGGAAATAGGTAAGTGCCCTTCAATTTGTTAAATATGCCCAGGAAATGATTAAAAGAGCAAAATAGGGGGCTGCCCTGGTGGCGCAGTGGTTGAGAGTTCGCCTACCGATGCAGGGGACGCGGGTTCGTGCCCCGGTCCGGGAGGATCCCACATGCTGTGGAGCGGCTGGGCCCGTGAGCCATGGCCGCTGGGCCGGCGTGTCCGGAGCCTGTGCTCCACAACGGGAGGGGCCACAGCAGTGGGAGGCCCGCGTAGTGCAAAAAAAAAAAAAAAAAAAGAGCAAAATATTCCTTAGTATTTTCTGAGCAGAGTCAACACCATCCTCGTCTGGGTTTATGCTGGCTCTGGAATTGTATCAAGACGTAGTTGAGGTGAAAAATAAAAGGTCTTGGAAGGATTTCCAAGCACAGTAGATTTTATACTTCAAGAGTGTTTCTGAAGGCAGAGTGGTGTATGGTGAGAAGAACAGGGCTAGGAGACCAAGTCCTGGCTTTGAATTCCAGTCCTGCCTCTTTTTATTTGTAGAATTTCACAGGGTGGTTTAGCTTTTCTGAGGCTCCCTTTCCTCTTCTGATGATGAAGTGCTTGCACTAAATAGTCTCTTACGGACCCTTTTAGTTCTAAGAGTCTAGGATTCGGTGAACTGAGATTTGGAAGACGGCCTGCACCCTAGAATGGGGGCCGGGTGCCAACCACAGGGCCTGGCACGTGTTAAACACAAACGACAAATACGAAATTCATGAATGATTGGCTCTATGGCTTATCTGTGTGACTCTAAACAAATCTATTTTCTTAAGTCTTCATTACTTTCTCTGTAAAATGAAAATAGTAATTCCTTAGATACCCTTCTTAAATGTCTAAGCTGTTTAGAACAAATGTGTTCCCAAAATGTGTTCTGTAGTGTGTAAGTTACAAGGAATTTTAATGGATGCTGTGAAGGAAGAAAAGGACTAAGTTCAATGAAGTTAAGCCAATTTTTTTTTTTTTTTTTTTTTTGCCACACTGTGCATCACGCAGGATCTTAGTTCTGACCAGGGATTGAACCCGTGCCCCCTGCAGTGCAAGCGCGGAGTCCTAATCACTGGACCGCCAGGGAAGTCCCTAAGCCAATTTCTCTACTGCAGACATGGTGCCTTTCTTACTGCACTGGTGGCTCTCCCAAGAGGAAGCTGTTGGCATTGTTGCCCTAACACAGTCTTGACTACAGAGCTCTTTTTTCATGGAGCCCCTTGGGTGATGAATGTGCCTCAGACCATCTGTTTGAGCATTAAAACATATGTTTTAAAGGATTACATCTATAATAACATGCACTGGCTTATTACTATTATACATTTCCCCAATTTCATTCTCTTTCCCACCCACACAAAGAATTTACAGTTTATTGTTCATATTTTTATATTCTTGCCAGGATTCCTGCAAATTCCTGTAGCTTGTGGACAAATTCCTTTCTTAGTAATCCACCCACCTGCTTCAAGTTTTGAGATGGTTACCCGAGTGCTCACTGCATCTTTTGGTCCTGGGAACTCCATAGCCCTTTATACATCCCAGATAGATCAAGATCTATGGGTTAATTTTTGGCAACAGTGAACAATGACATCCTTATCAGGATAGCAGAGGTTTTTGAGTGACGGGGATGTGCAAGACACCATAGCAGGCTCAGGGATACAGGGGCCGTTAAGCTATGTTAACTTTCACAGAAGGGCTCATGATCTTCTGGACCAGTGGAGCAAGATCAGTGTCCAAACAGAGAATCGATGCCGTGTAGAAAAATGCCAGAGGCGCTGAAAGAGGACGTACTTAATTCAGCATGACTCAGGCATGGGGAGCAAGGCAGAACATCTGGCAAAAGGCTCTCTGGACAAATACATTGTAAAAGGTGAGAGGATTAGGGCAGGTGAAGATAAGAAAATCCAGGCAGGGTAGAGCACTTTGAAGACTGTTCAAAGGCTGCATATGGGGAAGCTGTGCACAGGCATTCAGCAAGGGGATCTGGGAGGTTACCGGCGTGAAAGGTGGTTTGGACGCAGGCTATCCTAAGATGATTCAGTTATTTTATTTTATTTTATTTTATTAAAAAAAATTTTTTTTAAGCATTCTTTTTTTTTTTTTTTTTTTTTTTTTTTGTGGCACGTGGGCCTCTCACCGCCGCGGCCCCTCCCGTCGCGGAGCACAGGCTCCGGACGCGCAGGCCCAGCGGCCACAGCCCACGGGCCCAGCTGCTCCACAGCATGTGGGATCTTCCCGGACCGGGGCATGAACCCGTGTCCCCTGCATCGGCAGGCGGGCTCTCAACCACTGCGCCACCAGGGAAGCCCAATAAGCTATTCTTATTAAAGAAAACCTGGCAGATCATTGCTTTACATTAGAATAGATTATATTCCAAGGGAAAAATCAAATTTAATATAATAACATGATAATGTAAATATTTTTGATACCTTATTTCAGAATTTTGATTTTAATTCATTAGTTTTATGTAATAGTGTATATTTAATTCTTAAGTTACCCTATTAAAACTTCAAGTAGTTAAATAAATTAGAATGAAGGGAAGATGAAGGGTGCTCTGATTGCACAGGGCAGCGGTCCCCAACCCTTTTGGCACCAGGGGCCGGTTTTGTGGAAGACAATTTTTCCATGGACAGGGGTGGGGGATGGGGTGCAGGTGGGAGTGTGGGCATATGGTTCAGTTAGTAATGTAAGCGCTGGCGAGTGATGGGGAGTGGCAGATGCAGCTTTGCTCACTCGCCGGCCTCTCACCTCGTCCTGTGCGGCCCGGTTCCTAACAGGCCAAGGACCAGTACCGGTTCACAACCTGGGGGTTGGGGACCCCTAGCATCGAGTTTCAAAGATTTTGAGTGAGTTAGAGGATTAAGTCTCTTAGGGAAAGAAACTACATACATAAGGCCCAGAAATATTCATTAAACCCCCAATGACATTACCCATGAGATTATAAAATATAAATTTGTTATATTTACATGTTGGAGACCTTAAGAATATTCCCTTTAAATTATAAACTTCTTAACCAAGAGGAAAAACAAAGAGTTACTCATGAAAAGTTAGAAATTAAAATAAACAGAAGATCTGAAAAGAAAAAAATGTTTTGTGGGGATTTGCTAAACAAGATTAAGAAATAATTATTCTTCCTTTGAAAATTTTATTCTCTAGTGCCTTAAATTTGGGAGCTTTTCAGAGTTCCTTATCATTCATTGACACCTGGGTTCCTTTGCATCACTGGAATCTGGGTTTTCTCATAACTGCAATGTCAAAAAATGTCAAAAATCTCACTAAGTATCCAGGTCAAAAGACTGGTCATAAATAAATAGCCAAGAGAATATCTTGATGTAAATACACTTACTCCTAAGTAATTTTCTTGAGGTCATACTTTGTCAATCTTATTACTGCATTATTAATGGAACTGGAAAACTAAGGTACCAGTGGAGGAGCTGCTGAAAAAAAAAAGCTAACAGACCTTGGAATGTAGAATGTTTTGTGGGCTTTAAAACAAACCGCAACAATGCTAAAATAATCAAAAACACAGACTGTGTTCTCCCACTACAATGGATGCAAACTAGAAATTAATAGCAAAAGGCAACAGGAAAATCTGTAGATACATGGAAACTAAACAATATATTTCTAAATAATCCATCAAAGAGGAAACCTCAGAGGGAGATCAAAATATACATTAACCTGAGAGAGAGAAAAAAGACAGTGGAGCTCATTTCTTCCTCCACAGGCAGGGAGTACTTGCTTTAACTGGAGTGGTTGAGCCGCTCTCACAGACACTGTCATTCCTCCAGGTTGGTGGAATTTATGCCACTGACCAGCCTGAAGGGACCCCTCACCTTTAAAACATGAAAACCTCAGCTTTCCTTCAAGTCCACCTCACCCTTTTCTCTGCTGCCCTGACAACTGTGTTTTGTATTGGAAGAATTCAAATCCCCAGTCCAAATTGCTAAAGGTCCATATTTTAATGTTTTAACCTACATTCTTATTATTTCAGAAGATAAAATATTATGTTTTCTGTGGCATTTCTGTGGCAGAAGACAAGAGAGCACTATTTAGAGCTTTAGGTCAGAAGGAAGAGAAGAGAAGGGGGTGGAGGAAGGAGACAGGGCTGCCTGCGGGGTTGCCTGAGGTCTTCTCACCCCGGGCATTGAGTCTTGTCCAGCTCAGAATTACCAGGGAAGTCGGGGAGAGAGGGAAACAACTGGAAAAAACAGCTCATTCAGCATCTTGGCCTGGCCAGGCCTCTTTCCTAGACACTCGACTGTAATTGCCCAATGGACCAGAGGGGACTCCTCCGGACGCCATCTCCCTTCTTCCTGCCCTTTTCGAGCAGCATTCCCTTCCCAAGCCACAGGGCAGCACCGGAGGGGCATTGTCACTGCTCTGAGAAAGAAGGTCACTAACAAGATCTGCACCAATTAAGCTTTTGTTTTATAGGGGTTTGGACTCCTGTCTTGCATTTGGCTTAACAAGGTTTAGAGCATGAAGTGACCTCTCTGGGGGTCATCTCTGTCCTAAAAGCTGGTGGCCCTCACAATCATACTGGCTGGTGTGTGTGGCCCCAGATCTGACAGAGTAACAGCTAACACTGATGTGGAACTTGCTGTGTGCCAGGCACTGGTTTTATTTTATTTTGTTTTTAAAAATTGAAGTATAGTTGATTTACAATGTTGTGTCTGGTATGCAGCAAAGTGATTCATATATATACATATATATGTGTATATATATTCTTTTTCATATTCTTTTCCATTATGGTTTATTACAGGATATTGAATACAGGTCCCTATGCCAGACACTGTTTTTTTTTTAATATTTATTTATTTTATTTATTTATTTTTTTGCGGTACGCGGGCCTCTCACTGTTGTGGCCTCTCCCGCTGCGGAGCACAGGCGCCAGACGCGCAGGCTCAGCAGCCATGGCTCACAGGCCCAGCCGCTCCGCGGCATGTGGGATCCTCCTGGACCGGGGCATGAACCCGTGTCCCCTGCATCGGCAGGCGGACTCCCAACCACTGCGCCACCAGGGAAGCCCTATTTATTTATTTTATTTATTTTTTTGGCTGCGTCGGGTCTTAGTTGTGGCACGTGGGATCTTCGTTGAGGCACGTGGGATCTTTCGTTGCAGCGCGAGGGCTTCTCTCTAGTTGTAGCATGTGGGTTTTCTCTCTCTAGTTGTGGCGTGCAGGCTCCAGGGTATGTGGGCTCTGTACTGCAGCAC
Organism: Hyperoodon ampullatus; assembly: GCF_949752795.1. Taxonomy (NCBI): domain Eukaryota; kingdom Metazoa; phylum Chordata; class Mammalia; order Artiodactyla; family Ziphiidae; genus Hyperoodon; species Hyperoodon ampullatus. The sequence continues at coordinate 81,464,193 of NC_136923.1, read as the reverse complement.
ATGGGCTCTCTCACTGAGGCACACGAGCTCAGTAGTTGTGGCGCGTGGGCTTAGTTGCCCCGCGGCATGTGAGATCGTAATTCCCCGACCAGGGATCTAACCCACGTCCCCTACATTGGAAGACGGATTCTTTACCACTGGACCACCAGGGAAGTCCCTGTTTTTGTTTTTGTTTTCTTTTCCACTATAGTTTATTACAAGATATTGAATATAGTCCCCTGTGATATACAGTAGGATCTTGCTGTTTATTATATATATGGTAGTTTATACCTGCTAATCCCAAACTCCTAGTTTATCCACCCACCCCCCCTTTGGTAACCATAAGTTTGTTTTCTATGTCTGTAAGTCTATTTCTGTTTTGTAAATAAGTTCATTTGTATCTTTTTTTTTTTTTAGATTCCACATATAGGTGATATCATATGGTATTTGCCTTTCTCTGACTTTCTTCACTTAGTATGATAATCTCTAGGTCCATCCATCTTGCTGCAAATGACATTATTTCATTCTTTTTTATGGCTGAGTAATATTCCATTGTATAGATATACTACATCTTCTTCATCCATTCATCTGTCGATGGACACTTAGGTTGCTTCCACGTCTTGGCAGTTGTGAATAGCAGGCACTGTTTTGAATGCTCTGTGTGTGCTAACTTGTTCAGTCTTTCTTCACAACATCCCTGCCAGGCAGGTAATCCTGTGACCTCCATCTCACAGAGCAGGAAGTGGAGCCCTGAGAGGGAAGGAACTATTGTAAGGCCCTCACCCAGGGCCTTCACAGGCTGTGCTCTTACCAGGGGCTGGTAAGCTCTCTGTGAAGGGCCAGATAGGAAATATTTTAGGCTTTGTGGACCATACAGTCTCGGCTGCGACTACTGGACTCTGCCATGGTGTGTAAATGTATCCACAGACAACACTTGAATGAACATGGCTGGGTTCCAATAAAACTTGATTTATGAAAACAGGCATTGGGCTGGATTAGACCCATGGCCCTAGTTTTCAGACCACAACTCTTTGCTATTAACTAGAACTACCTCTCGTGTACGTAAAACCTCTCATTTCTATTTCCTCAGACCCACCTCAGTTCCCATGGAGTTCCGTACAAATGACAACTATCATTAATTATATAAAATTTACAGTTCACAACACATCTGCTCTCCACAGTACTTTTGTGAAGCATGTTTTATCAATGTCCCCATTTTAGAGAAGAGCAAAATTCGGCTTCAGAGACAGTCACCTGCCCTGAGTCTCATGTTACAAAGTTCTTTGGCATGTTCTAAACTTGAAATCTAACTGAAGAGACACCTACTCCCCTGAGTTGCTTTTCCATCCTAATGATGTTTGCTTTTTTTCCTTCTCAAACGTCTTGTCTTTCCTTTCTCATATCCTATGCTGTGTCTTCTTGTTGGGGAAGCAAAGCAGAGGCACCCTGATCTCTCTTCCTGGAGCTTCTAGAATCTTCTACCATAACCTTCTATAATCTTCTTGCTGAAAATGTTCTTATACCAAGGCTCTGGAAGCTACGGGGGTGGGCACAGCCTAAGTTTGACTACTGAGACCCCTTAATGATTCTCACCCTAAGAATCTGTCAAACGCCACATCCTTTTGAGCCACAACTTCAGTGACTAACATTTATTCTGAGCTCCCTCCAGGCTAGGTGCTGTGCTAAGTAATTTTTATATATTATCCTATTTAATTCTCAGACCCACTTGAGGTTGGCAGGTCTAGCTAGTTAGCCCTATTATGCAGGTAAAGAAACTGAGACACAGAAAGCTAAATAACTTATGCTGTAAGGACTGACTATCCTGTGTCTCTGCCCACTCAAAGGAGAGTTTAGTTAGGTATTCATGGGCAGGGAATTGTGCCCGTCCTGGCAAGAACACAGACGTTTCCAGTCAAAGTAAACTCTTCCTCACCCCTCTGCCCTGTTTGAGGCGCATGAACATGAGTGTAGAGCAAAGGGGAGAAAATCTCCACGGGGGAGAAAGCGGCTCTCCAGCCTTCCACCGCGTATCTCAGGTGGCTTTGTATAAACCCTCCGCTTTCCCAACAAGGTAACCACCGCCCGGCGAGAGACATTATCTCACTGCCCCACCCCAGTGCCGTCCACTGTCATTGTGCAAGAACACAATCATGTTACTTCACCTCCAACATTCTCAGTGAGACGGTCCTCACTCTTATCACCAAAGGCTAGAGAAACATCAATCGGGGTAGAGGGGCGGCATCACAACTCACTCTGGTCCAGGGAGCAGCTGTTGGGTGGACCCAGGAATCACATGCTCGCGGCTGCGCTGTGCGTGCTCAGACCCTCACGGCGGAGTGAAATCCAGCTTGGTCTTTGCTAGAGGTCTCGCGCCCAGCTCTCAAGCGTCAAAAGCAGCTTTAAGCACAGTAGTGTTTTCCAGCTGAAACTATAATAATAGTCTTTGTGTTTTCATCAGAATGTGAAAAAGACGGACTGGTTCCAGGAATGGCCAGATGCCTACGAGAAGCACATCTACAGCTCGGAGGACAGGAATGCGCAGCGGCACATGAGCAGCTGGGCCATGCGCAACACCAACAATCACAACTCCCGCATCCTCAAGAAGTCCTGCCTGGGCGTGGTGGTCTGCAGCCGCGACTGCCTAGTCGCTGAGGGCCGCAAGGTCTACCTGAGGCCTGCCATCTGCGACAAGGCCCGGCAGAAGCAGCAGAGTGAGTGGGGCTCCTGCCCCGAGGGGCCACGACGTCCCCGCACCCCCCAAGGGCCCATCCTTCGCCCTGGAGGGTGGTGGAGACCAAGGCCTGTCCTTTAGGTTATCTTAAGGAGAGCCAGCCAGCTCCCTGGGCTCCGATATCCGTCCCAAAGATCTGCCACGCCCAGGGCACCCAGCATTAACCTCCCTCGGGTTAAGACGCCTGACTCGGGCCTCTGTTAAAAGGAAGACACATCACTTAGGGAACGAACAGTAATTCACCAACACACCCACCTAACGTTTAAGAGAAAGTTGTGTATCACGCTTGCCACCTCACATCTTGGGGAATGGGGTCCCCAAAATGATCTCAGTGAGTGCTTTGATCTGGAGTGGGAGCCGGGACTGACTCTGAGGTTAGACTCAATTCCATGCCATTTAGGGTCATGCCATAATCACATGCTGAGATAATTCTTCATTTTGTTTTTTTATCATATTCATCAGATTGTGAAATAGATGCGTTTGGCATTCCCTGTGCCTTGCCCACTTCAGACCTCAAGTTACTTCATGTTCTTTCCTTGTAATTTGTTTTCAAAACTTGCTCTCAGGGCAGGATTTGGTATCAGTCATTTACACTTTAGTGAAACTTTAGTAGTTGCGTTCTCTCCGTCATGTGATTTTGCTCCTTGACCCTTAGTTCTAATTGTGAAGTGAAAGAATTTTTTTCTGCTTCTCTACGAAGAATTTCAAGTATCAGTAAATAAGGAGGGAGGGATTTTTTTTTTTTTTTTTTTTTTTGCTCAAAGGAGCTCTCCCCTGTCCTGTAATATATCCCACTCTGTAGGCAACTGCTTCCTCTACCACGTGTGAGAGTGACCTGCGCTGCTTTGGTGGTCTGGCCTCCTAGGCTCAGGGGTCATGCCCAGTTTACGAAAGCCTATAAAGCTGTGCTCAGGTGGAATCTTTGCCACCCAGGAACCTGAAATCGGCAGGGCCGCACAGACGCAGGTCACCTTCCTGAGTCACCTTCCTCTGCTCCTTTGTAGGGAAACACTGTCCCAACTGCGATGGGCCCCTGAAGCTCATTCCCTGCCGAGGCCACGGGGGCTTTCCTGTCACTAACTTCTGGAGGCACGACGGACGCTTCATATTTTTCCAGGTTGGATTTGAGTTAGAGATTCCATTTCTCTTTAATTCAGGAACTCTTCACAGAGCACCGGCAGGAGTTTCCTCCAGGAAATGCACAGGTGGAGGGGAGCCTGCACCCTCCCTGGGGGACCCTCTGGGCGAGCAAACGTCTATACCCCAAACCTTGAGAGAGGAGTCAGGGGCTGGAGCCCAGGACGGGCGGCTGCCCCTGCCTCAGGCTCCGAAGGGGATGCTGCGGTCAGTAATCTGCTTAGGCAAGCACTGGCCTTCCACAGACCCAGCTCTGTAAACATGGACACATTGCTTTACTCCCCTAAGCCCCAGTTTTCTGTAAAACGTGGTGTTAAGAAGTCCTCATGGGGGAGGTGGTAGAAACAGTGGCTTCTGACAGTTGGACTGCCTGGGTTTGAGTCCGTGCTAAACCTGTCTCTGAAAAGTTCTGATGTGTAGGGTTTGCCAGTTTCTGGGATATAACTATTCCCATCATGGCTGATATCAAGCCGTTTTTTTTGTTTGTTTGCTTGTTTGTTTGAAAAAGCTAATTATTTTACTATATATTCTTTCTTACTACTTATACGATCATATGATTGAACATGGAGTTTCATGGCAAAGCACATGGCAAAACTTGACAGAGGTTCTCTGGAAAGCTGTCTTTGGTAGAAGTGTGCAAGATGAGCTGAAGTTTTCTCTCCCTCCTTTCCTCTTTGTGAATTCGGTTTCTTCATCAACTATATATTTTTTATTTTAATTTTATTGGAGTATAGTTGGTTTACAATGTTGTGTTAGTTTCAGGTGTACAGCAAAGTGTCAAGCTGTTTTTACAACCAGCTCACAAATTCCTGAATGGCCAACAGTTGGCTTTCGGCCTGGCTGGCTCTGGCACACTTTGAATCCTAGCTCCCACACGGACTAGGGGAGGTTTCCCAGGTGGTATAAACCCTCCATGCCTCCTGGGAAGGATGATAATGGTATAGCCCTCACAGCCTTGTGCTGAAGGTTCAGGGAGAATTATGTAATCAGCATTACTTGTCATCACTGTGAATGTGACTTGGCCAGGCTGGGGAGAGACAGCATACGAGGAAGGAGCATCGTCAGCAAAGGCAGATGGGCACGTGGGAGAGGGCATGGGGGGCTTGGGAGGATCTTAAAAGGATGCTCCACCAAGGGGGAAAAGGCGGGTGGTGGGATGAATTGGGAGATATGTATATCTCCATATACATATCTCCCATATATATTGACATATATACACTATTTTTTTATACTATTGATACTATGTATAAAGTAGATAACTAATAAGAACCTATTGTATAGCACAGGGAACTCTACTCAATGCACTGTGGTGACCTAAATGGGAAGGAAATCCAGAAAAGTGGGGATATATATATACATATAGCTGATTCACTTTGCTGTACAGTAGAAACTAACACAACATTGTAAAGCCGCTATACTCCAATAAAAATTAATTAAAACCAAAAAAAAGGTTGCTCCAATCTTGTCTTAGTAGTCAACTGCAGCAATACCCAGTCCGATGGCAGGGCACAGGATAAAGCTTTACACACCGTGAAGTGCATCTAGTTATTTATTTCACTGCTTCGTCTCCTCTAAGTCAAAGGGAGAGCATGACCATCCAAAGCCAGAAACCAAATTGGAAGCCGAGGCCAGAAGAGCAATGAAGAAAACGCACTCTGTGTCTTCCTCTGTCTCCTCGAAGATGAAACAGGGCCCACAGATAAAGGTAACCTTGCCCCATGCAGCTTCAAAACGTACGACGACTTGCCATCCCTGTGGTGGAGGCAGTAGATTTCCCTGTCCCTTACCTACAAATGAAGCCGAAAATCACATACCTTCAGGTTCACCCGTGAGTCAGCCTCTGCCAAAGAAACTGAATCTGTGGGTTTCCTCTTAATTTCTACCATCTTTGTAGCATGCCCTCAACTGTAAAGTCCATAGAATTTCAGAATCGTCTTCCCTACTACAATTAAAAAGAGACTCGAGGGCCTCCCTGGTGGCGCAGTGGTTGAGAGTCCGCCTGCCGATGCAGGGGATACGGGTTCGTGCCCCGGTCTGGGAGGATCCCATATGCCACGGAGCGGCTGGGCCCGTGAGCCATGGCCGCTGAGCCTGCGCATCCGGAGCCTGTGCTCCGCAACGGGAGAGACCACAACAGTGAGAGGCCCGCGTACCGCAAAAAAAAAAAAAAAAAAAAAAAAAGAGACTCGAATCAGCACTTAACCTATGTCTGGCACTCTGTATTTCTGATAGAACCAAAATGAAATGATCTGCACAAAATATGAGCCTCGTGCTTTTTCATTCTTCCCTAAAGCAGATGATTTCCTTAACACACTCCACCAAGATGAAATAACCAGGCAGTTTCTGAGAACAGTGCTCATCCAGGGATGTGGGGATAGAGGCTTCTTCCCGCAGTCAAACTGTGATGTGAAGTTCATGGCTTTATGGGTGTCATACTGTAGGTTTGTGGGTTTGTCTGCTTAATAGTGTTACTAATTCCTCTACTTTTTCTACTGTCCAATGTTCCACATTTCAGGAGTACAGAAATGAAGCCAGTCCATCCCTGGAGGCTCTAAAGTACCTTAAGAAGAAAAATTGTAATTTGAGTCTCTTGTAGGGAAATAGGAACCCCTGAATCCCAATGACCAGTCTTATCCCATCTCCCAGCCCTGGGAGAAGTTGAAGGGTATTTCCTCCCACTCACCCTACCTGGTCACAGTCTCTCCAACCCCATCAGTCGATAGTTTTACCTAAATAAGAGGATAACTTAATTCTCAACCAGATTCTTTTCTTGCGATTAACTGGAGGACAATATACTTTCTCCACTGATAAAAATAAATTGACCACCTCGTATTCCAGAGATCTACAATTTAACAAAATGAGTTCAAAGTCTCTTGAGAAAAAAAATAAGCCCTGGTCTTATGGAATCCAGACAGCACTAAAAAATAGAAAGAAGTCAAGGAGGGAAATGAGGTTCCCCTGAGAGTTATACTGAGGATAAAGTAAAACTTTGAAGATAAAGTTTGATTTTTCTCAAATAGCCCCTTACAAGTTTCTCACAGAGTCAGTTAGGATATCAGACTTGGGTTTAAGGAGAAACATTTTAAACACACTCCTGTCTGAGTAAAGGGCAATTCGGCCCTTCCTGGTTGGTCAGATTTCAAACGGAAATGGCAGCAGCCTTTAGTTCTTCCAGGCCTTGGGTGCTTGTGCAAAGCCCTGTGTGTGTTTGTGCTTCAGGTATGCAAGGAATGAAGAAAATCTGAAGAGCACTTATTTGTGCAGGATCACTCGTGAGTGTCTGGGGTAGTTAGGTCAGTTTAATTTATTAACATGAGTTTTCTGTTTCCAGCCTCTTCCAGGTGCAACACAAAGTTGGGAAAGTTTAACTTGGTCTTTCCAGGAAGGTGTCCAATTGCCTAGTAGTTACAGTGGACATTTAATAGGTAACGCTCCCCAGCAGAAGGCCCTGAATGATGGCTCATCCTTCTCTGAGAGTTATGCTTTGGGGAGAACCTCTGACCCCAGAGACTCCACTCCCACCTTGGGCCCCACTCAGCTCTACGAGAAACGCGATTTGTCCAATAGTCGGGTCTCCAGCAGCCAGGACCTGCTTCAGCCTCCTGTCTCTGGAGTCTTCTCTGATTACAGTGATCTGCAAACATGGAATAAGAATGTTGCTTTGGGGAGAAATCCTTCCAATGACAACAGTTGTCCCAGTTACCCTTTTCCTCTGACCAGCTGGCCTTACGACTTCTCCCCTTCCCAGAGCTCTTCAGAACCCTTTCTCCAGCAGATTCCCATGGAATCACCAGCAGCCAAAACTAGCTGTCACCCCTTCTGGCCAAATCAAGGGGGTGAACTTTATGAAGAGAAGGTGCATGTGGATTTTAACAGCTACCACCCTTCCACCACTTGCCATTCACCTCAGGAAGACCCCTTACTCCTCACCTACACCTCTCAGCCCCATCATCAATATTCTCTGACTGGCAAGAGCAGCAAATGGGATTTTGATGAAGAAATGAGGTACATGGGTTTGGATCACTGCAACAACGAAATGCTTCTAAACCTCTGTCCTTTAAGATGATCCAAATCCGGAGACTTGTGCACTGCCGGTGGAAATGTCATTTCGTGCAGCCTCTGTGGAAAACAGTATGGAGGTTCCTCAAAACATTAAAAGTAGAACTACCATATGATCCAGCAATCCCACTTCTAGGTATATATCTGAAGGAAATGAAATCACTATCCCGAAGAGTTATCTGCACCACCATGTTCATTGCAGCATTATTTACAATAGCCAAGACATGGAAACAACCTAAGACAGATGAATGGATAAAGACAATGTGGTGTGTATATATATCTACACGATGAAATACTATTGAGCCATAAAAAAACAGGAATCACATCATTTACAACAACACGGATAGATCTTGAGGGCATTATGCTAAATGAAATAAATCAGAGAAGGAAAGACAAATACTGTATGAACTCGCTTACATGTGGATAATTCAAAAACCCAAACTCATAGAAATAGAGATCAGATTTGTGGTTGCCAGAGGCAGAGGGTGATGGGTGGGAGAACTGGGTGAAAGTGATCAAAAGGTAGAAACATCCAGTTTTAGATAAATAAGTTCTGGAGATGTAATGTACAGCATGGTGACTATGGTTAACAACACCATATTGTATATTTGAAAGTTAAGAAGAGAATGGATCTTAAAAGTTCTCATTACAAGGAAAAAAAATATAACTGTGTGGCATTGGATATTAACCACTCTTATTGTGGTAAACATTTTGCACTATATACATATATCAGGGCATTATGTTGTACACCTTAAACTTATACAAGGTTATATGTCAGTGATATCTCAATAAAATTATATCTCAGTAAAACTGGGGGAGAAAAAATGACCGAAATCTTTTATAGCCACTTAAAAAGCTGCTTTGGGAAATGACTGAAAGAATTTCTTTAGGAAATGGTTTTCAGAAGGTAACCACAGATAAATCAGAATCATGACGATGAGCAGAAGGCAAGACTTCTCTCTTCACACAAGTGATCTGTTGGCCTGTTCTCCTCCTCTCTAGTACTATAGGGGTACTAGAAGTACTAGAGTACTCCTCAGGAGTACTAGACTATTGGAATACTCCTCAGGAGTACTAGAGTACTCCTCAGGAGTGCTAGAGTACTAGGACCGTTTTCAGGAGTGATAGAGTACTCCTCAGGGAGAATTGAAAACTTGTCCCATCTGTGGCAGGAAATGTCCTCTGCTATTTTTTTTCTCCACAATATTTGGGGTTCTCAGCACCTCAACTGCATTATCTGTTGCATTTTCCATGTCCTTGGAATCATCTCAAACAGAGCAGACATGAAAGGCCCAGGATCTCACCTACGCCTTCTTGGAAACAGAATGAAGGAAGGGAGAGAGTGAAAGAGTTTCAGAGGAGCAGAAAGACGAAGATGCTACCACTGAAGTAATAGTACTTTGTCTAGTATGAAACTTGTGGGGTTGGTTTATAAAACATGTGTCCTCTAGTTGATTTCTAAGACTCGTCAAGACAAGGGCTATGACCCAACCACATTTCCTGAACACAAAGAGCAGCAGAATTGAAGAACTGCATGAAGAGACTTTTCAGTGGCACCAAATGGTCTCCTTTCCTTCTTCTTCCTCCTCACCGTCTTCGATGAGAGCTCCAGTTTTGTCCCATTTACCTTTATTTTTCAGTGCCTAACAGCACCAGGTTCAAAATATGTGCTTGAGAAATGTTTGCTTAGAAGAGTCCTTGTGTAATGAACATGGCCATGGTCAGGCAGCTGTATTTGAATGACAGTACCTCTTTTTTGCTGAAGTACTTTACAAAAAGGTGAGCCTAGACACAAAATCTGGAAAGAACCATACAATCAGCAAACATTTTCAAAATAAATGCTCTTTTCTATTTGAATGGTGACAAATGCACATGATAAAAAATTGCTTCCTAGTCTCCTTCTTAAGGCATCATTGACTAGTTTCTTGTCTGTTTTCCAAAGACTAGAGATATTTTCTGCATACAGTAGTCCCCCACTTATCCGTTGGGGGGTTGCGTTCCAAGACCAGTGGATGCCTGAAACCATGGATAGTTTCAGGCTATGCTATGCTATGTTTTTTCCTATATATACATACATACTGATGGCAAAGTTTAATTTGTAAATTACGTTCAGAAAGAATATCTGAATTGCCAGCATCATTACTCTTGCACTTTGGGACCATTATCAAGTAAAATAAGGGTTACTTGAACACAGGACTGTGATACTGCAACAGTTGATCTGATAACTGAGATGGCCATCAAGTGACTAACTGTTGGGGAGCATATACAGCGTTGAGGCCTTGGACAGAGGGATGATTCTTGTACTGGGTGGGAAGGAGCCAGACAGAGTGAGAGTTCATCTCACGACTCAGTGAGCAATTTAAACTTATGAATTGCTTATTTCTGGAATTTTCCATTTAATATTTCAGACTGCAGTTGACCACAGGTAATTGAAAGCACAGAAAGCAAAACCATGGATAAGAGGGGGACTGCTATATATGTAAGTGGTATCATACTAGATTCATTTCTAACATGACTTTTGTCATTTTTGGACACAATTTGGACATCAGATCCTTATAAGGATAAAGGACCACAGCTACCTCATTTATAATGGTTCGTAATACATTAAATGACTATATTATAATTAATTTAGTCCCCTACTCATAAAAATTTAGATTGGTTTGAATCTAGTAAATTATTTTGTCTCAGTATATAAATTTATATATTCAGTTTAGCAGAGTTATAAAGCAAATGCTTGTATAAGCACCATCCAGGCCAAGATATAGAACTTACTGGCATTTCAGAAGGTCCCCAGTATCACCTCACATGGGTCAGAATGTCCATCATGAAAAAGTCTACAAACAATAAATGCTGGAGAGGGTGTGGAGAAAAGGGAACCCTCCTACACTGTTGGTGGGAATGTAAACTGGTACAGTCACTGTGGAAAACAGTATGGAGGTTCCTCAGAAAACTAAAAATAGAATTACCATATGATCCAGCAATGCCACTCCTGGGAATATACCAGGACAAAACTGTAATTCAAAAAGATACATTCACCCCTATGTTCATTGCAGCATTGTTCGCAATAGCCGAAACATGGAAACAACCTGAATGTCCATCAACAGATGAATGGATACAGAAGATGTGGTAAAGAAGGTCCCCTAACTGCGGCCCTCAATCCCACCCACTCCTGATCACAAGCCCCTTCCTGCATCCCGAAGGTGATTGCTAAGGTGGCTCTTTATATTTTTACTACCTTTATATGTATTACTCAACAATAGTTTGATTTTGGCTTTTTGGGGAGAACCTAACAAATAGAGTCACATGGTGTACTGTTAAAAACGTATTGAACTATAATGTACACACAAAAGAGTGCACGGTCATAGCCTAAGCTCAATAAATTGTCACAAGAACACAGCAGTCTGGCCACCACCAAGTGCAAATTCTCTCATATCTGCTTTTTCTGCTCAACATTGTGTCCAGAAGAATCATATTGTTGTGTATAGCTGTATTTGTTATTTTCATTGCTGCATTAAATTTATTTATTTGCACCTAAAATGCCTTTCCTCCATGCTCTAAGACAGGTGTCTCTGCTTGCTAAACATTTTGGCTTAAAATTCTAGGAATTTTGTCTGATAAAAAGTGTCTGATGTAATTCACCTCCCCTCAGAGAGCCCCAGGAGTTTGCATCTCCCCACCCTGCATGGTCCTTGAGTATAAACAACCAATCAGAGAGCTATAACCATTGGATCCGGGGGTTTGAATAAAGTTTAAAGGTCACTTGTGCAAATATCTGAACAGACATGAATCTCCTTTACAGCTTCCCAAACAAAAGCTTATCCAGCATGTGTTTGTATCTTTGCAGAGAAGAGAAATTCTTTCCTTCAGAACATAATCAGCATAGTAATTTCATCAAGTGCTTTGAATTCAGGTCATTTCAAGGATGCCTTACTGTTCCCTGAGGACAAGGAAAAAATATTAGGTCTTCAGTTGAAAAATATTAAAAGCCTTATATACACCCAGGCATCCAAGTCTGTGTGAGTCAGAAAGCCAAGCAAAGGACCCTGAAAATGCTAGTCCTTACTCTTAAGATGCAGTTGTCAAAACAACCTAACATTTGCACTGACCACAATACATGGAATTTCAAACTTTTGGACAGAATCCAAAGTACTTTTTAGATTAGGGACCGGCTGGCAGCCACAGCATTACAAAGAAAGGCCTTTAAATTAGGCTCTGTTGAATATTCAAAAGGCCAGAAAAGGAAAGGACAGGCTTAGGGTGGAGCAGGCTGTGGGATGAAGCCATGGGCGTGGAGCAGTCTCCTGGGTCTGCGAGGCTCCCCCTGCACCTCAAGAAAGTGTCAAGGAACAGCCACTGCGTGGGTGGGAACTTTAGTTTCTATTTGGTCCAAGGCTTTCTGGATGTTTCAAACATTTCACATCTACTAAACTAGGCACTCTGCCCTCCCAAACCTTTTTTCTAGAAAATGACAGTCATGATATTTTTCAAAGCAAGAACATTGTACATAGCTTGAAACATCAGATGGCACCACCAAACTTTTGACGAATAACAGCCATCTCTACCCATCCCTCCCCACTCCCAAGTCCTTTCCCCACACTCCACTTTTTAATTCTTTTAGCTGATGGCATTTTGTTTAGGTGTTGCCAGCCTCTAAGTGGCCTTGACTCCAGATGTTGCCTTAACAGCCATCGCTGTCTCTTGTCAACCAGCCCTACCAGTTAGGGGTCAAAGTTAAACTGGACCTGCACATTAGGGCTTGGTTGGAAGCTGACTGTCTTGGTGGCCAGCTGGGTGCCTCCAAGCTCACAGCGTGAGTGAGATGGGGAGACTTCAGGAGTAGGTGAGGGAGATGTAGAGATGAGACTGGTGGTTGTCAAGGGGGATGGGGGCAGGGAGAGGAATTTGGGTGTGGTAGATGCAAACGATTACATTTAGAATGGATAAACAACAAGGTCTTACTGTATAGCACAGGGAACTACATCTAATCTCCTGGAATAAACCATAATGGAAAAGAATGTTTAAAAAAGAATATATATGTGTGTATGGCTGTCACTTTGCTGTACAGCAGTGACTGATACAACATTGTAAGCCAACTATACTTCAATTTAAAAAAAAAAGAGTGAGTGAGGGGAGGGTTGGGGGAGATGGAATGGAGGATAAATAATTGCACGTGGTGACTGAGGAAAAGAAGATGGAATGAATTTTAAAACCAGAACCAACTCCCAAATTCTCATTCTGTTGTTCAAAATAGAAAGAATCATTGTCCATTTTCTGACCAGAATCCCTCCCTTAAAATGGAAGTATTGTCCTATGAGAACAGGAGGCTTTTGGCCCAGGGTGATTTCAGTAATTTATCCTCTCATCCTGCAAATATCTGGAGGATTCCTCCAGAGCAGTTTTTTGTTTCTTCATCAGGAGAGAAGAAACATACCTGACTTGTTTCTTTTTCTAGCTTCCTTTGCCTTGCTAAGAAAAAAATTATTTTGGAAATCTAAGCATCCTCTGCTAAGCCTTGGGGTTGTTTATCTAACTGTCACAGAGAATTTGTGTTCCTTTTGGTACAAAATAAAATACAAGAATCGGCAGTAACCAGGAGACATAGGGTTCTTTGGGCTGACGCAGGCTGAGATGTACAGCCTGGGAACTGTCATTCCTTCAAGTTCCTTTTGTGTGACCTCATACCAGCAATTTATCCTTGTGCAAACAATGGAACAGATCACTGTCCTCTTTACCCTGAGAGAGTAAAGAGCTCGTGTCTAGTTCCCTGTCTGTTCAGGCTCTTCATATGTCCTCAACAGACCTTCCATGGACTGGCCTTTTCCCACCTCTTGGAACCATTTGGTTTTGCTCTGGTTATAAGGCAAATGGAAAACATCCTTTGAGGAACTCAAGTCTATGAGCTGTTGAGACTCCATCCTGAGATGCTGAAAGCTTTCATGAAGGCTGGGACAGAAGGTTAAATAGTCTGAGACTTTAAAAAATAATTTTTATTTTTTTATACAATTTTAAATGTTACACTCCATTCATAGTTATTACAAAATATCGGCTGCATTCTCCATGTTGATACATCCTTCAGTCTGTCTTACACCCAATAGTTTGTACCTCCCACTCCCTCACCCCTGTGGTTCCCCTCCCCCTCCACTGGTAACTACTAGTTTGTTCTCTAGATCTATGAGGCTGCTTCTTTTTTGTTGTATTCACTGGTTTGTTGTATTTTTTAGAGTCCACGTATAAGTGATGTCATACAGTATTTGTCTTTCTCTGACTTATTTCACTTAGCATGATGCCCTCCAACTCCATCCAGGTTGCTGCCAATGGCAAAATTTCCTTCTTTTTTATGGCTGAGTAGTATCCCATTGTGTGTGTGTGTGTGTGTGTGTGTGTTATCTCTCACATCACCTTTATCTATTCTTCTGTTGATGGAACTACCCTGAGACTTTCTATTGAGAGCATAGAATGTGCCAGAAGTTGTGCCAATCTATACACTACCTTATTTAATCCTCAAAACAATGATGTAGAAAGTGTGATTGTCTGCGTTCCACAAACAAGAAAACTGAACTCCGAGATGTTAAGTAACCCAGAAGGACACCCAGGAGACAGTGCAGAGTAAGGGTTAGTTAAGAGAATGAGCCTTCAAGGGGGTGGGGAACTGGGAGATGTTGGTCAAAGTGTACAAATAAGTTCTGGGGATGTGGCACACAGCAGGCAAGGTAGACTTCAGGGCAAGCTGCTAGTATGATTGACCGTCCCTGACACCCAAGCAGGTGAGCTTAAGTCACATCTGGGTTACACCTGTCACTCGGTGCTGAGAGGACTCAGGGCTGCAGCTGGGCACCCACAACATCCAGTGACATTCAGTGAGCTGCCACCATGAGGGCCTGGCAAAGCCACGCCACCTCCACAGTACTCCATGGCGTCCCCAAGGTTCCCACACAAACACACGCGCCTTTGTGCATCAGTTGCCATGCTATCTCCAGCAGCCCGCTTCATCAGAGTCACCGTGGCTTCTCCTGCTGCATTTTATTGGTGCTGTGGTAGCAAAAGCTGCCAGGGCTTAACCATAGGATGGAGACACAGCACTCTGGGCTAATGTGAAGAATTCTTGGCGGGGATGTGGAAACTTGCTTTGGATGAATAGAGATCAAAAGGCTGACTTTAATGATAGCTTCCTTAGAAATGCTCGGCATTTCGCAGAAGCCATCAAAGCCTGGCATAGTCTGCATGGCTAAGTAATTGTCCTATAAGCAAAAATCTGAAGCTGTCTCTCTCTTTGGCTTCCGGTTTCTTGGGCCAAGCCCATCATGAGGACATAGATAAGATGTGGGCTGGGCAGCTTGCTTTGGGCTTTTAGTGACCCTGCAAGATGCTGCTGAGAAACCCACAAAGTGCTGGCCATGGAGATCGAGATCTCCATCTTCCCTTATGGGAAGCATGTTTTAGGGAAGCAGTGGGGGTGATGACAAGATCAGGTTTCGGCGAAAGGAGCCGATAAAAATTGAGGATTAAGTAACCAACCTGGGCAGTCCCGTTCACCCGACTCAGGAGTGTGGTGTCAGTACCTTGGAGAAGTAGAAGGGGCTTGGAACTGGGTGTCAGAAGATTTTGTAGGGGAGGGAAACTTTCCTGTACCCTCTCAGGTCTTAGGCTGGGACCCTGGAGATTAAACTGCTGAAGACAGATTAACCGGATAAAGAGATTTATTTCAAATGAGTATTGAGGGTCTCACAGAATTCAAGGAAAACCCCAAAGAGGTGGTCAGACCCAGAGGCTAATACAAAGGACAATACATTTGTGGAGAAGTGTCACAACAGAGGAGAAGGGCTCTGAGCATCTAGGGGCAGTGCATTGTGGGATGGTAGACGTACAGGGAAACTAACGGAAGATGAGGTTTGTTTTAGGAAGCTTTGGGATGTGGATTCCTCTCCCTGCCGCCTCTGGACTGATGAGAGTCTGTGGTCCTCTCCAGTGAAGAAGAGTCATTCTGCCCTTCCTGGTACTAGAGGGGAGGGAGGCACCTTCTCATGGGAAATTTATGCCCAGCTTTTAGGCAAACAGGGGGAAAGGCAGAGAGCTTTGCTTGCAGTCTACTGTTTCTCGGCTGCATTCAGCTCAAAGCAATCCTTATGCCAAAGTGGCATTATTTGGAGAGGCACAGTCTGCTTCCTTTCAGCTTCATATAACTTACCGACAATCTCTTTCCTGTGAGACTGGAAGCAATTTGAGGGCAGGACCTCGTCTGTTTGTTCACCATTGTATCTCCACCATTGTATCTCCAGAATGTAGCACAGTGCCTGGCCCATTTGTTTGACTGCAAATTAATGGGTTTTGAGCTGCTCTGAGCCTCTGTTTCCTTGTCTGTAAAGTGAAGATAATGGTCTTGTCTTAGCATCTGAAGATCCCTTTCTACATTGACTTACTCTGCAGCGGAGGTTCCCAGGTTGGTCATAAGAAGGAAACAGTCTAATCTTCCTTCTTGATTTAAATGGAAGCTCCTCCTTATTTGAATGTTCCCAGAGAAACATGACAAGAGGTGACGGAGAGCACAACCAGACCCATTGCTGCAGATTACCTGTGAGCGTGTTCTCATTTTGTCCACTCCCGTGATGAAGGTTTGGCTCAGAGTTTGAAATATGTGGATGCAGACACGACCCACACATCTCCCTTCTGCCAAGGAAATGGCACCGAGGTGGGGATGGTTAGAGCAGCCAATGTTACCCTCCAAATGCTACATTCATAAAGGCTGAAAGGACAAGACCAATCAAGGCCCGTTCTTGTACAGCTGCAAAATGGAGTCTTTGGAAAATGCAGCCTTGTGATAGCTCACTTGTGTTTTTATCAGAACATTTCAAACATTGGTGGCAAATCTCTGGCTTAATGGAAAACAGTCCTCAAAGTTAGAGTTAGCTGTCCTGGATCCTACCGAAGGCATTCTCTGCCTTGTCCTCGGGTGAGCCATATTTCTCGGGGCCTCAGTTTCCTCCGTTGATTTTAGCGTCTAAAAGGGACCCCTAGAGTCTAACTTTTTTTTGGGGGGGTCGTTTTTTGTTTTTGCGGTACGCGGGCCTCTCACTGTTGCAGTCTCTCCCGTTGCGGAGCACAGGCTCCGGACTCGCAGGCTCAGCGGCCATGGCTCACGGGCCAAGCCGCTCTGCGGCATGTGGGATCTTCCCGGACTGGGGCACGAACCCATGTCCCCTGAATCGGCAGGCGGACTCTCAACTACTGCGCCACCAGGGAAGCCCTGTGTGTGTCTTTTTAATTTGATCCAAATTTTAAAAATATGGACATTTCACACACAAACCAGCTTCTCTTTAAACATGGGAAGATCTGGCTTCAAGGAGACAGTCAACAGGAGACTAGTAGCTGATTCCCTTTCAGGCAAGCCACACAAGGACCCGCTAGCAACTGTCTACCTGCCTGGCCCACTGTGACTCATTCGTGGCCCCCCGCGGACCCTACCACAGAGAGGAGGGCCGTGCAGCGTTGCGTGATGCCAGCTGGTATAGTCATGGGCGCTAAACTTGTAATTTTCTCTTGACTCTCTCAGGTAATTTCTCAGGCTCTTCTGGCTACCCCTTTTGGGCTGCTCCTGGTTAGAATTAGGAAATCATTGAAATTTGTCCAACATATTGTCCACCTTTCCTTTTGTATCAGCCTTTGGAGCATCACTGCCTTCCATTTATTTCCCCTGAGCTACCCAAAGCCTGACCGCTGCTCTAGACGTCCAGACCCTTGCCTGTGTTAAGAGCAGTCTTATGCATTGGTCAGTGAGGAACAGAGGGTAATTATGTGCCACCCCAGTCCTGCACCCAGGGCAGGCATCATTAATCAATCAATTCTGGCATGCTTCCCTGAGTTCAGACTCAGCATCAGAATCTTTCTCAACTGCACTTCAGGCAATCCCTACCAATCGATCAAGTCCAGTCATAGATTTGACATAATCTGACTTGCCCCAGGATTAGAGGATTTCTGATATAAACTGCCCAGTTGAGATAGGTCACAATGCATCAGGCTCTGTGTATAGTCTTAGGGCTTTTTTCTCTTTCAAGATTTATGATTTTAGGATCTTCTTTCTGGGGGCTCCCAGTCATAGAGCTATTTCCCCCACCCATCTGAGTGTTACTGTTCTTTTAGATAATCCTAGGCAATAATAGTTTCCATTTATAAAAGCCTATTTTGTGCCAGGGCTTAAGATGTGTAGTATTTTGCTGTCATGGCAACCCTGCAGCTAGTTACCATTATGCCTAGTTTACAAATAAGGCTCCAGGTGTTTAAGTGAATTTGACTACGATAATAAGTGCTGGTAAGGGTGGATGTTCAAACCCACAGCTATCCAGCTCCAAAGTCCAGCGTGTTTCTACCATTTTACGCAATTTCCTTACTTCTCCCTTCAAGTTCTGAGTTAGGGGGAAACCTTACTCCTTCACGTCTGGAGGAATAAGATCCTTTCCTTCCTACTCAGATTCCAGGGGCTCAAAGGAATCATGCTTCCGTCTGAAGGATGCTTAGCCAAAAGACCCTTAATCTAGAGAAGCCCCAATGTTTGTAGCTACCACTTGCTCCGAACGGTACAAGTATCTATTACTGGAGGCTTGACTTGGGAGCCCCAGGCAAGGATCTCCTCCTCTGACACGTTGCTGGTCGAGAAGGCCACAGAGGCTGCCCCTCCACTGCTCCCCGGCCCTGCATTGATGAGGATGGTCTGACTGGGAGTTGGCTCACATTTACCGAGCACCTACGATGCATCAGGCTCTGTGCTAGGCGCTCTGAGTGCAGGTCCTTTGATCCAGTTGGTGGTCTTTGAACCACACCATGTCACAGTGCTCCAAATAAACCCGCTCCTCCAGATGATCACACAGAGTAGGTGTCCACAGATGAGAACAAAGAAGAAACAAGGCAGGAAACTTGGCTTCTAGCCAGACACTTGGAGGGAATGAAAGTCATAAGGCAAAAAGAAGACGTCTCTCGGCAACTGTCCTCAGTTACCTGGGATTCTGAACAGAATCCCAGCACAGATGTGAGAACGAATCAAGAACAGACATGAGAAAAGTAGAACCTAACAAAGAGTAGAAATCAGCACTTTTTCATGCTGTCGGTGATGCCTCACACCCAAGTCTCCATCAGCCAAGTGCAGACTTGGTGACATTCTGAGGGAAATTAGCAGGGCCCAAAGCAGTCACTTCACACACTAGGAAACCAAAGGTGTTTTCTTCTTTTCTGTCAAGAGGAAGAAAAATAGATTGGAACAAATAACCTCATTCAAGTGAAACCTGATGAAAAGCAGGTTGTAGGGCCTTGGCAATGCCTGGTATGTAGAGTGGCCATCCATCCCCACTTGCCCAGGACAGTCCCGTGTTATACTGGTTGTCTCAGTGTAATTACAAAACACACTCCTCTTTCCCCTAAAAAGTGTCCTGATTTTGACAATAACCTGACTATACAGTCACTTTGCTTCCACAGCAGGTTTCAACTTACTGCCCCTTTGGCCTGCGCACAGTATATCGGGTTGAATGTATTTCCAGTGTTCAAGGAAGAGTTAGTCTGCACAGAAACCCATGTTGTCAGAAAGAAGCCTGTGCTGCTGATGGAATTTCCACACTCTTCCCCCTCAATCTGCTGCGCGCGCACACACACGCAGCATCTGCTGTCAGTCAAATCTTGGATCAGTCTTGCAAGCTTTTATGAATCTCAATTCCACGACTAAATGTCTATTGGAGTCACAGGCAGAAGGTGCAGATATGGAAGCTTCGAGTGGATTTAGGGGTGATGCAGCAAATATCTGCACTGGGCAGAAGACTGGGAAGTAGGGCTTGGGGCCTCCCAAAGTATGCAATAGTTATAATAAATCAGGCCGCGTGTGTGTCAAAAGGGGAAAGGCCGGTCTCTCTTGTGCCCCTTTTCACCTTGTCTACCTCCTAACCCGACCCCAGATGCCTCATCCCAGGAGCCCTTTTCTGTTCATTCCAAACAGGATATTCAGTTTCCTCCTGCAGCCAAGATAAACCGGCCAGATTAACACTGGCCAAGAAGACCGGGCTTCCTTGGCTGGCTATTGAGGAGTTCAGCAGGCGGGTGTCAGGGCTCTGTGGTCAGGGTGGCATCTCATTTTGGATACACACCTTGTCTTAGTTCCTATCACGTGCAGCTTTGAAGGCCAATCGGAAGGCCGTGGGACGCCCCATTTTCCTGTGTGAAAACCAGCTCCCTCCCTCACACTGACGAGAAAAAGAAGCAAACTTTAAAGGAGTGGGACAAGAGCGTCACCTAGTGGCAAAAGCATAGTTCATTCATTTGAAAGAAGAAACGTAGTGTTGACTACTATATATAAAAGATAAAATGAGAACCTACTGCATAGCACAGGAGCACTATTCCAGGAGCACTATTCGGTGCTCTGTGATGACCTATATGGGAATGAAGTCTAGAAGAGAGTGCATATATGTATATATATGGCCGATTCACTTTGCTGTACGGCAGAAACGAACAACATTGTAAATCAACTATACTCTAATTTTAAAAATAAAAAATAAATAAAAAATGAAAAAGGCAGTGTTGAAAGCCCCGTGGAATGTCTGCTGCTTCCTAGGGGTTAATGTTCACAGCACAGAGGTGCTTTGGGATCAGGAATTTAAGAGAAAGAGCCCCTGTCCTAAAAGAACCCAGACTTTTATCAAGGGACACTGACATGTACAAAAATTAGAATAGTGTGATACCTGCTGGGATAGAGGGAATGTGGGGTATTTTGAAAACGCAGAAAAGGGACACTTGCTGGTGGAATCAAGGAATGTGTCACAGAGGCGCTGAGCCTAAGATGAAGTGGGAGTTAACTAGCTCCGGTCTCGGCTCACCCATCCCAGCGAGTTTGAGCATGGCACACAGCATCCACCAGCTTACACTTTCCTGTGACGTGCCCACATTTCTCATTTCTCAGACTGCTGCAAAAAGCCAAACTAAATGGAGCTTTTTTTCCTAAACACACCGGACGGGGGGTTTTCATCTTTTTTGGCTGCACCACACATCATGTAGGATCTTAGTTCCCTGACCAGGGTTTGAACCTGCACCCCCTGCATTAGAAGCGTGAAGTCTTAACCACTGGACCGCCAGGGGAGTCCGGTTTTCATCTTTAACATAACATATATTAACTTTTTTAAAGGCCTGACCCACATTGAATTGTGGGAAATTACAAAGCATCTTTTTTTTCTCGGCTGCGTCGGGTCTTCGGTGCTGCACGCGGGCTTTCTCTAGTTGTGGTGAGCGGGGGCTACTCTTCGTTGCAGTGTGTGTGCTTCTCACCACGGTGGCTTCTCGTTGCAGAGCACGGGCTCTAGGCACACCAACTTCAGTAGTTGTGGCGCACGGGCTTAGTTGCTCCGGGGCATGTGGGATCTTCCTGGAGCAGGGATCAAACCCGTGTCCCCCGCACTGGCAGGCGGATTTTTAACCACTGTGCCACCAGCTGAGTCCCCAAAGCATCTTTTAATGTCACTATGAACTTGAAAGCAATCCTGGCTGCAGCTGTTGACTTCTGAAAGTACACAGGTACTCGACTCTAGCTGTATTTGAATCACCAAAACCAAACCTGAATCTGGTAGAGATGTGCCAAACGCAAACTCTGAAATTACTCATAGCGTTGTTCCCAGGGCAGTAACGTACAGTTCACTTGGTGGCTGGCTCTCTCCCAACTTTAGTTCTGGAGAGAGTTAGGCCTGGGTTTATATGATCCGCTCCCGCTCTTTTAGGAACAAAGATGATTGGCTAAGCTTGTTGAAGAGTTCTGGCCCCGAGGGAGTCACCCTTTCTCACCTAATGTCACGTATCTGTAGGGGGCCTGGGTGGGGTCAGAGTACAGATACTATAGTCTGTGGCTGTGTATGAAGACCAAGACGAAAGAGGCGCTCATTCATTCGTAAGCCTTCACTGGCTACCTTAGGGTTGTTTATCATTCTGACATTTTAAAAAGGCTGTCCAGATACATTTTCTTGAAAGAAACATTTATTTATGATCTTTATTGGTCAAAGTTTCAAACAAATCCAGAACAGGTGTTCACATTTTGAGCCTTTAGTGAAAGACACTATGTCACGCGTGAAATAAATGCTGATCCCGTGGGGTGCTCCCCTGACGCATTTAAATACTGGGCTGATCAGTCAGAAGACGACCTATGTGACAGAATCTGCTCAGAAATCTGCTCGAAAAAGGGCATGATTTAAATCTCATGTGGTTTTTCACAACATAAATGTACTGTAACTTATAATAATTTCAAAACAAACTCCCCAAGAATCAACTCTCTCTTTACATAAAAAAAATAATCAATTTATACTCTTCTTGAAAGAACTCCAACAATGTAAAATAAGTTCCAATTCCATATATATATAATATATGTACATTTATAACTTAGGTACTCTGTTTCTCTATATACTTTTACTCATGCATCGTGGCAGGGGTGGACGTGAGGGCTACAGGGGCCTCTCGGAGAAGGCAGTGTAGCTCCTCACCCTGGCAAACAGCAGGGGCGTGTACATCTTGTCGATCTCGAAAGCTGTGACCGCAGTCTCTCCAGTTGATCTGGAAAGAAAGCACAGAATCCCTCGTTACCAGGAGATATCAACTCATTTGAAATCCTTGCCTATTTGGCGGGGGGGGGAGGAGTTTATTTTAGGCTTTAGCCTTTTTTTAATTTAATTCATCTCAGTCAATTCTAAATAATATAGTGTATTATAGAAAATTTGAAAGATTTAGAAAAATGTGAAGAAAAATCACTCATCATCCCATCACCCAGATACGGCCTCATGAAGCATTTCTTCCAGGCACTTCAACCTTGCTATCAAACTTTACTGCTGAGATCATACTCTACTTGTCATCCTGCTTTTTTAAACATTATGACATAAGCATTTCCTCATGTCATTAAATACTCTTCAGAAGCCATTTTTGTGGCTGCATAATATTTCACTGTCTGCTTATACCACATTTACTTAATTCTCCTTTTGCTGGAGATATAGGCTGTTTCAATGTTTGGCAATTAAAAATGATGTTGTGATATTTTTGAATATGAACAAAACAAAACAAATCCCTAAGAGTAGAATTTCTAAGTCAAAGACTATAGACTTTGTAAAGCTCTTGTTAAAATGTATTTTAGAAAGAATTATAATCCTAGAAGAGAATTTAATGAGTTCATATTTGCATGATCAACAGCACAATTTCAGGTTGGAGGGGAAGCAGGTGACGAGTTATACTACCACAGCTTTTAATTTTCTCCTAAAAACAAAAAAGGAGAAATAAACAAAAACATAAAATTCAAGTGACTTTATAGATATTATTACAAGGAAGTCAACGTGATCATTAGCAGTTACAAATGACATCACTTTTTTCTCTTGAGATGTGATGCTTTTCATTTGCTTGGTCCTACTTCTGGGTTTGGTTTCTTTCTTTGAAAAAAAAAAAAAAAAAAAGATTCCACTTCACAAATTACTCAGAGAAGCAAAAAGAAGATAGGAGGACCAGTAGGTAAGGATGAGAAGAGAGAAAAATGCTCTTTCTCAGCTGTCAGGACCTCCCAGATGAGTGGGAAGAGTTGTTCGTAAGATGGAAATGTGACAGAGGAAGTTTTCAACAACGTGGTTGAGGCTGTGAAGGAGGCTAATGGAAGCTGACCTCACAACCTGCCTCTCAGAATTCTGATTTCAACTGGCGTGGAGACCCTCGGGCACACACCGGTGTTCTTTCAAACCTAACATCAGCTAAGATCTGTATCCACACGAACTGACATTTCACTTTCCTAATTCCTTTTTTTTTTACTTTACTCATTTCTGCACTGTTCCTTTCTCACACATTCTCATCTGCTCATTAATTATTTCATACAAGTATATCCTAACTCATAGGACAAAGAGCTTTAAATAGGAACCAGTAATAGATTTGGCTTTGGAACACACGGGATATTTCCAGCAGACTTACTTTCCTAACTACAACTTATTTTAAATCTGGGTATAATCCCTGGAGATAAACCAAATGGAAATAAGGTGAAAAATGGTAAGACTGAAACATGGAAGAAGAAAAAAGGTCTTGGGCCTCCCTGGTGGCGCAGTGGTTGAGAGTCCGCCTGCTGATGCAGGGGATACGGGTTCGTGCCCCGGTCTGGGAGGATCCCATATGCCGCGGAGCGGCTGGGCCCGTGAGCCATGGCCGCTGAGCCTGCGCGTCCGGAGCCTGTGCTCCGCAGCGGGAGAGGCCACAACAGTGAGAGGCCCGCGTACCGCAAAAAAAAAAAAAAAAAAAAAAAAAAAAAAAAAAAAAAAAAGAAAAAAGGTCTTGGTGCTTTACAACTGCCTTGAGTAAGCCAATGAATGAAGTCACGCACAGACAGCTTAGTGACCAGGCACCATCCATGCACGGAAGCTGCTCTCAACCCCACAGGGTACGTGCCCACTCGCATTACCATGGGCAATGGGCAGGAGCTCTGAATGCTCCACTTCCTGGTCCACTTTTAGGTTTTTTCCAGTTGGCCGTTTCCTTGGTTTGAAGGATTATTATGCTGTGGTTTTGTTTTGTAATCGAACATTAACTCTGAGGAATCAAACCCTATCTGAGTCCCTCAGCTGAACAGGAAGGACACATCTAGTCTGTAACCTTGGGATTTTTACTGCATTTGCCTACTTGTAAGTAATATGACAAGAATGATGTATCCAGATGAGTTTGTTGAACCTCTGGTGGCCACTGGAACACAGCTGAAGCCCCACGTGAAAATTCTGATCGGCTTCTTGTACAGGGACACGGCGAAAATATCTGTATTTATAGTCAAGTGGTTTCTGCAAAAGAAGAGGTGCATGAGCAACAGTGAGGCCTCACTTCACTGACAGAGAGATGGATGGTGCTACATCTGTACATAAATACCTCAGAGACATGTTAAGTTACATACTATCTGCACATAGTAAACAGCTATTTTGGTTATCAACTGAGAATGTGTGTGAGTGCCTGGAAATACACGAAGGACTCTAAACGCAGAAGGCTCTTCCCTCCAACATCACCATCTCAGTCAGCCGTCACAACAACCCCAGGTGTGACGTGCGACCGCATCGTTGCCGTGTGATGGCCGACAGGATGAGGACCCAGGGCGGGCAGCCCAGGGCCAGTGTCAGAGGTGCGAACTAAAGCTCCTGTCTCCCATCTCTAAGCCTAGTATTTCCTTCTACTCGAAAACACTTGGGAATTTTTTTTTTTTCGGTACGCGGGCCTCTCACTGCTGTGGCCTCTCCCGTTGCGGAGCACAGGCTCCGGATGCGCAGGCCCAGAGGCCATGGCTCATGGGCCCAGCCGCTCCGCGGCATGTGGGATCTTCCCGGACCAGGGCACGAACCTGTGTCCCCTGCATCGGCAGGCGGACTCTCAAGCACTGCGCCACCAGGGAAGCCCCACTTGGGAATTTTTAAAGAGGGCAAGTGATAAACTGGTGAAGGCTGCAGAAAAAGCAGAGTATAACCGATCCTTTGCGATAACAGTAAAATAGCCAACGGAGAAATAGATGTGACAAGGTCCACTGGAATCACACTTCTGTAAATACTGCTAAAAACACAAGAATGTCGCCACTACGCATGGCTTCACTGAGCCATATTCTGCAGAGAAAGCTGGTCATCAGCATGGGAGTCCCTAAACTCTCTTATTAGATAAAATCTAAACAACTAGGGCCTCACGACTCCCCACCTCTGACCTCAGGAAACTCACGGCCAAGGTCACAGTGATAGCAAGCAACTCTGCCCCTCAGACTGTTGCCCCCGATTCCAGGAGCCAGAGGGAGCTGGAGAAGCCACAGCCGAGGGCCACAGGACTCACAGATGAAACCCGCCCTAACTATTCCCATACATGGTGCTGGGGGTGGGAGGGAGGCGGGTGTTTAACACAAGAGAAACTTCATTCAAGAACTATATTAATTATAAAAGCACCAGGCGAGTATTTATTCTAACTACCTCACAACTGACTTCTTGAGCACACATTAGTGTTTTCAACCAGGACTGAAAAAAGGCACATGGAGAAAAGGTGTGGAAAAAAGTAGCCCCTTAATCTGTTAAGAGAATTTAAAATACTCTGGAATGTAATAATTCAGCCACCGTATTTGCTCGGCATTTTTTTTTTTCCTTTTGCAAGAAAAGGAAGAAGGAAATTATCTCACTTCAGCTTATTTCCAGTACAAACTGAAATTCTAAAAATATCCTTGTGAAAGAATTATCTCTATGAGTCCGTTTAGGAAGAAAATCTCCTAGGATTCAAAATGAGAAAAGCAAAAACATAGTCATATATAACTCTACTAGTTATTTCACAGGAATAACTAATAGTTACTTTGGCTTTACATTTTCATGCGTAAAAAACCTGGACCAGAAAAGGAAACTTGGAGAAGAATAAGTTGATCCAATAAAAAATAACTGTATTTTAGAAACCCTCCAGCTCTCCTCAGAGATATGCTGTAAGTCAACACCCATTTTGTATAAATTATGAAACAGTATTTTTCAACCTTTCTAATCAAGAATGCTTGAATGAGCAGGGTAAGGAAATTAAAAGGAAACTGCCAATTCCACCTTGCATACTCACTTCTTCTTTTTTCTTAGTTATCACAGCAAATACTTTCGTCTGATTGTCTATATCTTGTGACAAGCGATAATGACCCAGTAGAATTGCATCAGTTCTAAAAATTAAAAAAAACCAACACTTTATATCTGTTAATCAGTAATGTGTATTTATTTAAGTAATCGAGAAAGTAATGGGTTAGTTAGAAGTGTTTATTCAATTTGCCCGAGGACAATCAGCTAGGATGTGAGTAAACCTAGTTTCCAAGGCCCCAGACCTACTGAGGGACATCTCTGGGGAGAGGCCCAGGGATCAGTTTTTTTTTTTTTCTTTTGGCCGTGCTGCACATAGCTTGTGGGATCCTAGTTCCCCAACCAGGGGTTGAACCTGGGCCCTCAGCAGTGAAACTGCCAAGTCCTAACCAATGGACTGCCAGGGAATTCCCGGGATTGGTATTTTTCACAAGTGCCCCAGATGACTGCTTCTTTAATCCAGTATTAAGTTACATAATCTGCAAGTTACCACTTAAGATGTGAACTGGATAGAAAACTACAGAAAGACACTACCTGGTATTCCTGGTTCTCAAACGCGGAACAATGGACTGGGGCTCCTCAGGGGTGGTCAGCATCATCACATGGCCATCTGGGAAGAACCTTATGTACCTGTGGAACAAGGAAAACACCGAAACACCACATGCAAATATAAAACACATCCTTATTTACTGGTACCGAAACCTATTTATTCATAGCTGTGAAACCAAAATGGAAATACCATGGACCAAAGAACTGGCAAAACATCATTGACACAAACATGACCTGTGAGGCCAGCAGAAGAGAACCAAAGTATTTGTGTGTTTTTCCCTAAAGCACTAACTAATGTCAAAAAAAAGTGAGGCCCAATGCTATTACAGAGCAGTTACCATAGCTTACGCGTTTCTCAGTGACACTAGTATCTGGTGAACAATAAGCCTGAGTAACAGCACAAGCTATCTGACAAGGCAGAAGACACGGAGGAGCTCTAAAATGACTTTATAGTAATTCTTAGGTTTAGAGCCCAGGAGGAATTAACTGATTTATCTTAACCTACTGGTTCTTTGAGTGCAGTTCCTGTTATAACACTGGATGAAAATACTGAGGGCTATTTTGTGGATAAATGCAAAAGCCACAAAGAACAGATGTCCAATAACTAACGAACCAATACTTGGAGAGAGAGAATTTTTCACTCACTCAGTTTACTACAGTTGTACCTGTAATATTCCACTTGGTGCCAGGCTCTATAGAAACCATCAAGAGACTGTTCCCCTTGACGAATATATGTGGTTTTACTGATATACACTCCTATAAAAAGAAACAGATGTTTTAAAAAGAAAATAATAAAAAACTTTTACAACCATGTAACATGTTTCCAGCTTTGTTTTTATTGCGGTTTCCTTTAAATATACTTATAGTACTCAGCTCTGTTATAGAAAATTAAGACTGTGTATTTCTCAAAATCAGCACAACAGGTCACCATTGCTCTAAAGAGTTCAACTTACCATCAAACCGAACACGCGGCCTTTCTAAAAACATCTCTCTCCAGGATGTATATGCAACAAGTTTAATACAGCTTCTGCCCCAAACTTTCAAGCAGGCCAAACGCCATATTTCAGGATCTCTAAGTAATAAAAGCACAACATCAATACATATAACAGGTGAGTCCCTATCCGCACTCAGACATGAGAAGCATTCCTGCCACCAGCCATCTTCCATTCGGCAATATTGGTTGAGTGCCGGCCAGGCACTGTCCTGGGCACTGGGGACAGACTGATGGACAGGGCAAAGGCCCTGCTCTTTTACAGGGAAAGCAAGCAAAAAAAGAAGAAAATGAGAGAAAAGTTTCAGGTAGTGTGCTCAGTACGAAAAGAAACAAAGCGGAGTAAAAGGACAAGGACGATGGTGGTGGGGAAACAGAGACTATTTTTTTCTGGGCAGGTGTCTACGGTGATGAGGAAGGGTATCCTGGCAGAAGCCACAGCATGCAAGGCCCAAGGGCTGGAGCGTGGCCAGCATGTTCAACAAGGAGCGAGAAGGATCATGTGGCTGCAGCAAAGTGACTGCGTGAAGTGCAGTCTACGTGTGTGAAGAGGCGGTCAGGGCAGGTGACGTAGTGGTCTACAGGCGAGAGTGGCCCTTTGAGTGAAGTGGAGGCCACTGGAGGGTTCTGAGCATGACTGATGCTTTTAAAAGATGACTGGTGGTCTATGGAGAACGTGCTCCCGGTGTGTAAGAGCGGAAGCCCAGAGACCACACAGGATGCCAATGCCATAAGCCAGACCAGGCCTAATGGTGGCTGAGCCAGAATGGTACTCGGAGAAACAGTGAAACGGTCAGACTGGAGATCAGTTTTGAAGACAGCACCAACCCTAACCCTAACAAGACTTTGTCATGGGATTACTGCAAAAAACGAAGCAACTGACATGGTTCTAATACAACTAAAAATAATTTTAACACCATCTTTAACGCTATCTTTAACTGAAAACATTCAGTTTTAAAGACGTAGGAATTACTTATATTGAAGCCAGATTGCAAAAAGAGATAAACCCCCCAAATTTACATTGCAACGTATTTAAATTTTTTTCTTTTAACGAATACTTTTATAACCAAATTTTATCCTACCCCTGAAAATTTATTTTCTTAATTCCCTTTTTGTTTTCTCATATGTAATTAAAAGGAAAGTTAATGGAATAACAGTGCTAGAGGCTGCAATTTCAAAAGGCTGGGTCAATCCACTAGGTGCTTGATAGGTACTTGTTAACCAGAAATGCACATAGAATCACCAAAAAAAACCCAAAGGCTTTAAAGTAATTCAAATGTTTTACCCAAAACACAAGACTCCAAATGAAATTAGGTTATTTAAAAACAGTGCATCTGGGGGCTTCCCTGGTGGCGCAGTGGTTGAGAGTCCGCCTGCCGATGCAGGAGACACGGGTTCGTGCCCCAGTCCGGGAGGATCCCACATGCTGCGGAGCGGCTGGGCCCGTGAGCCATGGCCGCTGAGCCTGCGCGTCCGGAGCCTGTTCTCCG
Source organism: Hyperoodon ampullatus (assembly GCF_949752795.1). Classification (NCBI taxonomy): domain Eukaryota; kingdom Metazoa; phylum Chordata; class Mammalia; order Artiodactyla; family Ziphiidae; genus Hyperoodon; species Hyperoodon ampullatus. The sequence continues at coordinate 81,434,679 of NC_136923.1, read as the reverse complement.
CAACGGGAGAGGCCACAACAGTGAGAGGCCCGCGTACGGCAAAAAAAAAAAAAAAAACCAGTGCATCTGAATTTTAAGAACTACATAGAGTTATTTAAAAAGTTCTAGATGCAAAGGATAAAGTATTTATTTTTATATAAGACATTCATAAAGGACTACCTATCTTAAATAAAGTTACACTAAACTATGATTATTCTTCACATAGCCAGATTTTAAAAGTATAACTCTTTTCCCAATTTTACTGAAAAATATTTGACACACATCGCTGTAAAAATTTAAGGTGTACAGCACAATGGTCTGATTTACATCTATTGTGAAATAAGCCACAATAGGTTTAGTGAACATCCATCATCTCATACAGATAAAATAAAAAGAAAAGGTCTCCTGTGATGAGAACCCCTAGGGTCTACTCTCTTAACAACTCTCTATCATATGGCGATGGTAACCATAGTCATCATGGTGTACGTTACATCCCTAGTACTTATTTGTACCTTTTGACCACCTTCCTCCCTCCCCCACCTCTGGTAACCACAAGTCTATTCTCCTTTTCTATGTAGACGCCACATGTAAGTAAGATCATACAGCATTTGTCTTTCTCTGACTTATTTCACCTAACATAATGCCTTTAGAGTCCATCCATATTGTCAGAAATGGTAGGATTTCTGCATTTTTCATGGCTCAATAATATTCCATTGTTTATATATACCACATGTTCTTTATCCATTCATCCATCCACACTTAGGTTGCTTCCATGTCTTGGCTATTGTAAATAATGCTTCTATGAACATGGGGTGCAGATATGTTTCAGAGTTAGTGTTTTTGTTTCCTTTGGATATATATTCAGAAGTGGAACTGCTGGATCATATGGTAGATCTATTGTTAATTTTTTGAAGAACCTCCATACTGTTTTCCATAGTAGCTATACCAATTCATAATCCCACCAACAGTGCGAAAGGGTTCCCTTTTCTCTACATCCACATTTATCTCGTCTTTTTGATGATGGCCATTCAAACAGGCATGAGCTAATATCTCACTGTGGTTTTGATTTGCATTTCCCTAATGACTAATGATGTTGAGCAACTTTTCATGTACCTGTTAGCCATTTGTATATCTTCTTTGGGAAAACATCTATTCAGGTCCTTTGCCCATTTTTTAATTACATTTGGGGTTTTTTGCAATTGAGTGGTATGAGTTCTTTATACATTTTGGATATCAACCTGCTATCAGATATATGGTTTGCAAATATATTTTCCCAGTCCATTGGTTGTCTTTTCACTTTGTTGATATGTTTTTCACCACTGCCAGAGTTGCTTAAAAAGAAACAGTAAGTACCTGGCACAGATATAGAATCCTCTGCACACCTGTGACAACTGCTCTAACGATCTGAGGTCCAGGTCGCTCGACACCACCCATCGGAAGATGTACATCAGGACCTCCATCGGCAGCGCTGCAAAGGAAACTGTCCTCTCAGTGACTCTCCTTCCTATACATCGCTCTGCTGTCACGTTCTCCATGCAGATATCTTTATGTATTCCTTAAATTTTATAAACCACACCTTCAGTACTGCTCAGAGCTACAGCACAAGTATATTTAACTACCCAGAAGTAATAATGGTTCCTAACATCAAGACACAAAATATCTTTGTTTCTTCAGTATTGAACAGATCCGAAGGTATTTTTATAAAGCACCCCTTTCCCTTGGAAGATCATTTCATCATCAAGATACATAAAAATAGGTATGTTAGAAAAATAGTCTAGTATGTATGTGTGTGTATGCATTTATTAACATTAAAAAGTTATTTCCATCTCCTTGGAAATTTTCAATTGTCCTCCTCTGGAAAGTCCCATAGCTAATTAAACAACATTTAACATATGAAAAGCAAAAAAAAACATCAATTTTTAAACATTCAGCCCATCTCAGGACTACCGTCCAACTTGGCTGAAGTGCCTGATGATGCCAGTGTCCCTCCAGTTTTCTGAGGGCCGCCCCAACTCACACATTCACCCTCACAGAGCATCACTGAAAAAAGAATGGCACCCTTTAACAACTGTGCTACAAACTCCACTCTACTTCGGATCTTGAAAAGCTTATCAGTATGCACAAATTAATTACAATTAGATCTCCCACCATACTTTGAACTACAGCAACTGTCTGACAAGCTATCTGACCTTGTAAGTTTGGAAAACGTAAATCTAAGGAAAAGTATTTCTCACTGAGTTATAACGACCATGAAGTCACACCTGATATGTGAGTCTGACTGCTCTCAAGTTCGGGCTGACACAGTTTGAGCACAGACTCCTGAAACGTGAGCTGCTGCTGGAAGTAGGACAGGAGGTCTGCCATCTTGCTGTCATCATCAGTATCTTCGATGCTGAGAAAAGAAGGGAGGTGAGTGAACGCAGTGCCACAGTCTACACAACACAGCTTAGAAAATGATTTTCCACACTACTTTCAAAAAGTACTTTAGAAAAAGTCATGTAAAAGCAAACTTCTTACTACTTTTTTTTTTTATATGATAAATGGTTACCTTGCCTTGCAAAGGAGTACCATACCAACTTTTTGAAGAAAAAAGCTTCAGCAATTTTAATTCCCACAAAGAATTAGAATTTTTGGATACAGGTGTTGAGATTTAATTAATTAGTTTTATGGTAAATAGAGATTTCATGAATTAGTAAAAAGATACTTTCAAATAATTTTTAAAAATCTTATGTAAATATATCCTATTAAGTGACCATAATCCATTGTAACTGGATAAAAATAAAATATACAAATGTTATCTGAGGTGCTTACTTACCAAGGATTTTCTAACGTATGTGCCTTATCACCCTACCTTTAGAGAGGAAAATACGTAATTTTAAAAAGCAGGGTCCACAAATAATTTAGCAGTATAAACAAATACATAGTTAGAGTTCTAGAAAAATATATAGCTTTCCATTTTTGCTAATAGTAACCTTAAAAGTGATCAGACTTACAAGAAGGTTGGGTGAGGATGAAGTTAGAAAACCAGGATGGGCTTAATTATAAGACAACAAAGGGCACACGTGGCTGAGGCGAGATGGACTGCAGGGCTATGCTACCAGCTTTTTACAGAAGGCAAAAAAAACCAGCAGAGGCTTTTAGGGCCTGTTAAGTCTGATAAGAAAATAAACTGTACCCCTAAAGAACTTTCATAGCATCTGGGTTTGTGTAACAGGAAGGGAGAGAAAGAAATGTTTCTTTAATGTTTTCATACAACCTTTCTTAACAGCACTTGGCGTCTATTTATAAAACTGGCTAAGAGCTGGGCCTAAAGGACTCTACCCAAATTTAAAGAAGGTTTAGAAAAAGCCCAAATGAGTCCTTTTGAGTATGAACTACCTCACGTGATTAAATCTAATTTAGTGAACAATATTATTAGCCCCAAACAGACAACAAATGCTGACTTCATCAGGATTTTTTAAATGTGGCTTAGCCAAAGCTTAAGTGTTAATACTATAAGCAGTTAAATAGCACTGGCGATCAGCGTTAAGTTCTCGATAAAGGTAACCTCTTAATTGTTTCACGGCAGAAGTAATATAATATCTCATCACCAAAATTCTATTTTTCTATGTACTGCTCATTTTAAACCTGACATCCTCTTGTGGGGACAGACTCCCTTCCCTTCTAATATGAGCTTTGGGAGAGAGAGGGGTTAAGCCAATACAATTTTATAATTGTTTTACACACAGCTTCAAAAGTATTGGCTGAAAAATATGTTCTCTTGGTCTCTGTCCATATAAACAGTCAATGCTTGACCAGTCACTCCATGACCATGGTGCCAATGGCATCTGTATGATGAAACACGGTTTCTTTGGTTTCTTTTAGGAGCGCTTATGTCCGGCCCGTGTTTTTAAACAAATGTTACAGTCTTAACAGTGTTCTATCTACAACAAAGTCTGGTTAGAGTCCAGCATTTTCCTAATAAAAAGCCTTTTAAAAATTGTATTATTTCAAACGGATACAAAAGGAGAAAGACTAGTGTAATAAAACACTATGTACCCAATTTCAACCATTAACATTTTTCAGGCTTGTCCTGATCACATTTTAATAGTTTTGACTTTATAGGTTTCAGAAAGTTGAAATGTGTCCTTTAATTTACTCCTTTCAGTAATCACTGCTTTTATTAAAAAAAAAAAAAACTCTTTCATCACCTAATTTTTGTTACACCTGTTTAAAATATGCATTTCTATACTTTACTCTTAAAATTTCCCTAATTAAAAATTTTCTACAACTTTATAAACAAGTCTTTATACTAAAGACTATATAACAACAGAATTAGCACCGTCTTCTTATCATTATCATGTTAAGAGTCGACAGGGCAAAGATACTTAACTTTAACAAACTCTATATATTACTGTCTATCAAATTATGTACGCACTAGCTGTTTCCAACGCCATCACCATCTGGAGACCGGGTATAAGTAATCTTGAACTCTATATCAGGTACAAGTTGCATAGCCCTACGATAAAACTTGATGGCTAAAAGAAAAAATAAAGCTAAATTAGCTATGACCATACATTTTTGTCATTTCCTTTGATTACCCTAACTGTGGTTTCATTTGGTAACTTTCTTTATAAACAGCCAAATTCCCTTTTTCTACATGCAACAGTAGCAGTGAGCAAACTTATTTCCAAACCCTACTAGTCAGAAATAATCTTTTTCTAAAGCTCTCTCGTTACAGAAACTTAAGATGTTGCATTTTACTCTTATCTTTTAGCCCATCTTTTCCCTCTGCCTCTCACATATTGTCAGAAATGATCTTACATATGGCTGTCTTTCTCTGTGCTTTGAAAATGCCACTGCTGCAGCCCCAACAAAAACACCTTTAAGCAAACTTCTTCCTAGGATGCAGAGTTGAGGAAAATCAAATGTTTCCTCCTGAGTAGAGTAAGGAGAAGGGTTTTTTTGAAATTTATTGGAATTTATTCTTCAAATCCAACTTCCTTTAGTCTAGCTGCCTCTTATTTAGCTAAGTAACCTATACAACCTGTTTTTAAATCAATCTGCTGGCCAGGTGGTCTAGAACTACAACACTGAGCAGTCTCTCCCACGGAGACGTCCCACAGAACTTGGGGCTGCAGAAGCCGACTAGTTCTTTCCCCACAGATGAAGTCCACTCTGCCATGTTCTGCTGCTCTGGGTGAGTGACTGTGAACTACGTGGAGACAGGAATCTCACAGGCTAATGAAGACTGGCGGGATATCACCATTTGGGCCCTTTTCATACCTCAGAGTGAAAAAACCCCTAGAAGAAACTTGCAAATAAATGCAGTAATTTTGAAAATGTTATTTGGGGGGCATTTTCAAACCACTGAAGTGTTAGCATTTCTTTCCATGTCCCAATTAACAGCTTTTCTATCAGGAAATGAAAGCCTAATTACAAACCTAATCTGGTAAACAGCCCCACCACTTGGTTTACTTACACATTTCTACTGGCCTAAGAAAAGAGACAATTAAGGCTGAAGAGTATTCCTTCTCTAAAATGTACATTAGAATTTAGAAAGCACGTACATGTTCCTCTGAAACAACGTTCACCTATAAAAGGAGTATATCCTATTTTTTCAATAGCATATCCCGCTATTTTTCGATAAGCAACAGTATTTTTAAGACTTTAATAATGAAGGATAAATACTAAACCCTAAATGTAGAAAAAGGTTATTTTACTAATCCTACCAATATGATATTGTTTCTCAGCAATATTTTTTGGAAAGAGACAGGTTATATAAAAATACAATTTTTATTTTTAAAAAATCAGTATCAAATATAGAGACTGATGTTCTGTATAAATATATTCTATTTTTTTAAAAATTGGTGAATAGCAAAGAGTTCTTATTCAAAACTGTCAAGACAAGATGATCCTGGGACCTGAGTTTTTACCTTCATAGAGAGCTCCATTTTGTTCTTCTTCTACCGCTTTTAGGAAGAGCTCTCGAGCCTATAAAAATAAACAGTGAAAAACAATTTCTGAAAATCTGTACTAAAAATGAGTGTGGGTGGTAGACGGATAGCCTTTTCAACAAATGGTGCTACAACAGTTAGACATCCACAGGCAAAACAATGAATGTCAACCTCAACTTCACAGCTTACATAAAAAGTGACTAGAAAATGGATCAAGGACTTAAAAGTGAAACTTTAAAAACTTTTAGAAAAAAAAAGAAAGAAAGAAAATCTGGGAGACTTGGGCGAGGAGTTCTTATACTTGACACCAAAAGCACAATCTATAAAAGGAAAAACTGATAAATTAAACCTCATCAAAATTAAAACTTTTGCTCTGTGAAATTCCCTGTTAAGAGGATGAAAAGACAAGCTACAGAGTGAAAGAATTTACAAGCCACATATTCAACAAAGGACTTGTATTTGGAATACATAAAGAACTCTCAAAACTCAACAGTAAAAACATGAGCAATCCAATCAGAAAAGACAAGCAGGTATTTCACAGAGGGGCGTATAAAGATGGGAAACAGCACATGGAAAGATATTCAACATCATTAGCCATTAGGGAGATACAAATTAAAATCACAGGGAGGTATCACTACACACCTATCAGAATGGCTAAAATTAAAAAGTAATGACAGGGGCTTCCCTGGTGGCGCAGTGGTTGAGAATCCGCCTGCCGATGCAGGGGACACGGGTTCGTGCCCCGGTCTGGGAAGATCCCACATGCCACGGAGCGGCTGGGCCCGTGAGCCATGGCCGCTGGGCCTGCGCGTCCGGAGCCTGTGCTCCGCAACGGGAGAGGCCACAACAGTGAGAGGCCCGCGTACAGCAAAAAAAAAAAAAAAAAAGTAATGACAACTCTAAATGGTGACGGGGATGTGGAGACACTGGATCACTCATACACTGCTGGAGGGAAAATGGTGCAGACGCTCTGGAAAACAGTTTGCAGTTTCTTTTAATCAAACATGCACTTACCACACGACTTAGCAATTGCACTCTTAGGCCAGAGGGATGAAAACTCATGTTCATGCAAAAACCTGCATGTGAATATTCATAGCAGTTCTAGTGATAATAGCCCCGAACTATTATAACAGCCCCAAACTAAATAATAGCCCCAAATGTCCCTCAACAGGTGAGTGGTCAAACAAAGTGGGGTACGTGAACACCATGCAACACGACTGAGTGGTAAAAAGCAACAAACTACTGACACACACAACAACCGGGACGGACCTCAAAGGAATTAAACAACACTTTTTGAATATCCAAATTATAGAAATGCAGGCCAGAGTAGGGGCTGCCAGTGGTTAGGAATGGCTGGGGAGGAGGTGGAGAAGAGAGCGTATAACTATCAAGGTAGCAAGAGGGAGCCCTGTGGTGACAAAACAGTTCTGTATCTTGATTGTGGTGATGGTTACATGAAGCTACACGGCTAATTGCACAGAACTATTTATACACATACACACAGTGAAGTGCTTGGAAACCTGAATAAGCTCTGTGGACTGTACCAAGGTCTACTTCCTAGAAGTCTAGCTACAGAAGGTGTCACCGTCAAGGGAGGACGGGAGGGGTGCACAGGACTCCCCTGTGCTACGAACCTGTGATTATTTCAAAATTAAAATGAAACAAAACAAATATGGAAGTTTTTAGTTATCATGGTAATGTCGATTATTAAATGGCCAATTTTTGTAAAGAAAAACTTGGGTCTGATGGTATGAAGATGACAACCCCTGTGGAGTAACAGGATACAGTCAGCCCTCCACATCCCTGCTCTCTGCATCCTCGGATTCAACCAACTGCAGATCAAAAATATTTGAAAAGAATTCCACGAAGTTCTGAAAAGCAAGACTTGAATTTGCTGCGCACTGCTAACTATTTACTTAGCATTTACACTGTACTTACAACTATTTACAGAGCATTTATATTGTACTAGGTATTACAAGTAATCTAGAGATGATTTAAAGTATGCTGGAGGATGTGCGTGGTTATACGCAAATGCTACACCATTTCATACAAGGAAGGTGAGCATCCCCGGACACCGAGGGACAAATGTTGTGAAAACTGAAATGGTGGGCTGTGTGTACTTTGTGTGAACAGGCACTAGGAAAGAGGTGAACCATTAGAAAGCATTCAAAATTTTCCAGGATAAGGAAGTAATTACTGCATCACTATAAATCTGTTCAATTCAAAATATAACAAAATATTGCATTATGACCTTTGGGAAGGTGTTAACATTTGAACCAATGTTTTCCCCTTTCGGGCTTCTGTTAACAGATTCAGAGGCATCTGTCTTTTAGACCAGGTGAATCTCAGGGGTGTATATTACCAAAGAGTTCCGGCAAGACTATACCTGTAGGAAAGAAGGAGTAATGTGTCATCCAAAGGCCTACAAAAAGTGGTGAGGGATGGACACCCTGGCACACTTGTCACCATCTTGCCAAGTACAACGCCCCTAACACTTAACTTTTCTTCTTTTGCCAGCTCCTGCTTTCCTCTGGCGTCCGCCGCTCTCAGTGAAGAGCCTCTCGTTGCTCTCCAAGGTCGAGATTCTAAATTGCTCGAGCCTCCACCTGGGGCAAGTTCAAACATCCACTGAGCTCGGAACCTCTGGAGTTGTGCCTGAGGGGAGAAGAATGTTTCAGGACCCACCGAGGAAGAGGAGCTCAACTCTGGAACATTCTGTCAGTAGGTCCAACACTGATGTCCACACATATACATATGCTAAGATGAGAAAACACTGTCTTTAAATTATGAAATGACTGAATACTACCATTAAATACCTGTTATCTTCCACGATAATTTTTTGCTTACGACTTTGAAGAAATCGTGAAATTTTGCCTAAAATAAGATTCTCCATACAGGAGAAATCTAATAGTATGAGAAAATCAAATTTTAATTGGAATCGAAAGTGTAAGCCATCACTTAGGGACTGAACTTAGATGCTTTCAAACATTTCTTCCCTTGGAATACATCACCTCAAAATCCTGTACGCGAGCCCCAAATCTTTCTTTTAATAACCTTTCTCGTTTTTAAAAGAAATTATTTTTTCTAATACATGTCATTAAAAAGAATCTAAACATAGAAAAAGTGAAACCCCCTCTGTGGCGGGCTCTGCTGTGCTGCCCAGACCCCCCCATTAGGAACAGCTGGGAGTGCCACAGAAGAACAGCCCTCAGCCCTCGCCCTGCGGTAGGGCCTCAGGGAGACCACACCCCTTCCCAGGTGCTCCCCACCCAACGACTGATCAAAGGTCACTCTCTGAAAGGTCATTCTTCCCCCGCTCTGAGGAAGTCCTCAGAACTTCCGCAGGATTAACTGAGCTGGTCCACCGAGACTGCAGAGCAGTCCAGCTCCCCCAACCCACTCCGGCTTCCCTCCCTGCCTCCCTGGCACAGGTGCTGACTCCAACAGCACTGCTTAATAAACCTCTTACATCCACCTCAGAGTCTGCTTTCTGGGAACCCAACCTGGGATGCCCTTCCCCCCAAAGAAGGACATTGGTAATTGGATTGTATATATTAGTGCTGGCTTTTTTAAAAAAGAGTACAGATTTAAAACATGAAAGCTTTTAATAATTTTTCTCTACATTCTGCACACTGCTTTGACTCCCACCTTCCTATTACGAATGTAACACATATACCTCTGACTTAAACATGTGGGATCTTAGTTCCCTGACCAGGGATCGAACGCGAGCCCCCTGCATTGGAAGCGTGGAGTCTTAACCACTAGACCGCCAGGGAAGTCCTAGCAGCACTCTTAATGCCTACTAGATGGTGCACTCCAAATGCACAAGTATTATAAAGATTACAAATTCAGTAAGAAGCACTTAACTAACTACAATGAATATTTTTCTATTTCGATGCACAAAGCTTTACCCTATCCTTTCAAACGGCTGCAGAATATTTCACTGTATGGATGCATCATTACTTAACACAAGTGATGGATATTTAGGTTGTACTCCATTTTTCCATATAAACAATGCTACAGTAAACATTTTTGTATGTGTATATTTACTCACTTCCCCTATTATTTCCTTAGGATTAATTTCCTAGAAGTAGGATTGCTGGTTCAAACGGAATGTATGTTTTTCATTTTGATCCATATTGCTAATCTTCCCTCCAAAAAAGCTGTAGCAACTTACGCTTTCATGTATACTGCGTGAGTGTTCTCAGAGCCTGGACAGCAATAGGCATTATTCACTAATTTGATCTTTTTTTAAAAAAAAAATTCTTTGCTGATTTAATTTGTATTTTTAAAAAATTATTAGTGAGGCTGATTATCTCTTCTAATGTTTCATAAATATTTATATTAATTTTTTCCATTAGTTATCCATTCCTATCTTTCTATCCTCTGTTGTTACTACTTTTATAAGGATGTTACATCTGTATCAGAGATATTAATCCTCTTCCCCTAGATGGTAAATAGTTTTTCCAGTTAATTATTTCTCTTGATTTAGGAGGTCTTTTGCTATATATAGGTTTTAAACTTTTAGGTGGTCAAATCTGTCAATCTTTTTCTTTAAGGTGATGGGTTTTAGTCATGCTTATGCCTTGGTTTGAACACTTTAAACCCACATATTGAATTACACAGCAGCAATTATTGATATTCCTTTTTACAGAAAAAGAAATCTATAACATAGTTATAACTTAAGTATTCTAAAAACCGGTATGAAGATACAGCTACATTCAATGCAAATAAGAACCTATGAATCTTCATAATTATGACCAACTCCTGCTTATGTATGGAAAGCAACAGAATAAGAAATAAATGAAGAAACATGCCTGCAAATCTGTCTCAGCAGGGCGTTCGTTTTCATCATCATCTCCTGCCCTGACAGCGTCGGAATGACAATCTTCCTCAGCTTCTGCCTGAGTGGGGGAAAGCAAACAATGCTCAGGAATAAGCAAACACGGGTTTCCCTCGGTAACCTACATCTCCTATTCAGCTACCTGCCCAGTGAAACACATAGCTGCCTCTCTCTAAATATCTTCTTCACAGGTAAGTTAAATGATTCCAGTCAGAAAAGTCTGATACTTTAATTTTTTAATACTGTAGAATAAACAACTTCACTGGGCTCCAGCTTAAAATGTTTTGGTAGGTGGTTAAAAAGAACAACTTTGCTTCAGAAAATAACAGTTGGTGGTATAGAGTTCAAATAGTTTTTGTTTCATGGATCTCTTAAGGCCATATATAGTCCATATATGGCTGTCCCTTCTTTACACAAACTGGAATGTTATTAATGTGTGAACTTTAGTCTAATAATATTTTAAATGTACTAGAAAAGCTCATTCAAATCAAAGACATGTAAGAGTGAAGGTTTTTGTAAAGAAGCTCCTTCCATTTTATTTTTTTTATAAATCCAGATTTTCATATATTGGATTGACTTAAAGTGGAATAAAGCTGGGCTGGAACTACTGCGCAAGGCTTGGGACTTAATAGAAGCCTCAGGTCAGTTTCCTTCCATTTTATCCTTTTATTCTCCATAAATGTTTGCTAAATAAAACTGGATCTTATGTTCCAGTGAAAACGAAATGTTGCCTAGGTGCGATCTATTACCTAACACACTTATTAGCAAATAAGACTTGCTCAACACTTCAAGTGTTCAGTCCTATAAAGAAATGTGGCAATCAGGGAAGTGACTTTGAAGGTTAGTTAGAAATAAAAATAATAAAACCTATTTAACTTCACTCATTCCAAACATGGTAAGTTTTACAATTGCCAATTTGGGTTGTAATTTGTTCCCAGGACTAAAATGTCTGTATTAACACCTATCTTTGAGCACAGCACCCAGATATACTTGCACTACTTCATAGCACAACACAAACAAGCCTGGCTCCCTATCTTATCTCTGGCAACCAGACTTACAACAGAGGTGCCTGTAAGACGTGAACTAGTTAGTACGTGGTAAAGTGCTTGGCACCCTGGAAAGGCTAAATCAGTGAAGAAATAAATGAGAAAGGCTGAGCTTCGGATGAATTTCCAGAAAACTGGAAAATCTGAGCATTAACGCACTGTCAAATACATTTTTTTAAGTCTCTTTAAGCTGAGAGCTTTTCCCACTCAGATCATCAGTAATGGGAAATTACACAATAAAAGGGTTTGACTTTATAGATCTAACAAGTGTATTTCTCTCTCTTCTCAAATAAGGGTCTGCTTTATTACTATAAACTCTAAGGACAGCTAATGGAAGGGGACCTTGGTCCCTGGGGTATCTCAGTAATTCAGCCTCTACCTCTAGCCCAGCAGCCCCACCAAACTGACTTCAAGAGCTCCCCCTGACCTCTCCAGCCCCGCGCTTTGGCACATGCTGCTTGCTCTCTGCATCTGGAATGCCTGCATCCTCTTCCTCCTCACTTGGCTACTGCTACTCATCCTTCAAGATTCAGCTCAGGGATTATCCCAGTAGGAAACGAATTCTGATCCTTTCACTTGCCTCTTTGGTTTTCCCATTACAATTGTGCTGGTATCACAGCACTTAAGACTTGTATTGAGATTTCGTCTCTTTCGCTAGAAATTAGTGCATTGGCATCAAGATCTGAGGTCTGGCACTATGCCAGGCTGATAATAAGTGCTCAAAAAATGAATTAACAAATAAAATGCCATGAGGATATATAATGCGTATCTCAAGGATGAGGTAAGGAGACAGGAAGCCTATAATACAAAGAGCATCTTCTCCCCTGAGCTGTGTTAATAGAGCTCTCATCCACTAAGACTTTGATTGTGACAGTATGATGACAATAACACGAACCATCAAATTTGGGGTTTTACTATGCTCTTCAACTCAAATACTACTTGAAATAAGTAGGTCTTTGGCTGTCATCCAGAAATTTTCACTTTGTTTTTCATAACTGAGTTTGACCTAACATCACCTTTCACTAGAGTAGCTCGTGTGTTCATCCTTTTACTGTTTTACACATGGGACTAATGAAATACAGAAAGTTAAGTGCTTAATCCTGGTCAGAGAACTATTTCTGAAAGTTTAAAAGCATAGTCAATTAGTGTTTTTCTATTCACCAAATTGACTTCACAAAATAAGTTCATTCAACCATTCGTGTGTTCAATAAACACTTGGGTGTCTACTATAAGCTAATGAGTTTGGTATCGTTTCACCCTCGAATCACTCAACTTTAGCCAGAGATTAGTTTCTCGGATGCACAATTTATTTGAAGCCAAAGCAAAGCAGCATGGGGCAGAGACTACATATGCCAGCACGCAATAGCCCCATGGAATCTACTTTGTCAATTTCTGGAGCTTTGCTCAGTTCCTCCATTTGGACGGCACTGACGCTGCTTGGGCCCTCACTGCCGTGAAATGAGACAAAATCCTTCCTACCCTAAGCCGCCAGGACCGCCAGCCAAAACCCTGCCCCAGGAACTGCCGCGTCCTGGGGCAGGTGCCTCCTAAATCCAGGACTCCTTAAGGGGTCAGAACGGCGGCTCCATGGGCAGGCTTTTTTTGGGGGGGCGGGGGCGGCGATCAACAAGTGTCTCCACTTGCCAAGGCTCCCTCCCGCTTTCAGATGTTGCGACGGCTCACCTCAATCTACGCTCGCTTTTATTAAAATTAAAGGGACGAGATTGGTTCAATGCCCTCAGCAGGCCGAGAGGCATTATTCTCGGCCGTCCAGCAAACCCGCTCTGCTCACCTGGAGACCCAGCTGGGGGGCTCGGCAGGAAGGAACCCCGGGAAGCGGGCAGGGCTAGCACTGTCCGCCACCCTCAGGCCAGGGCCCCAGGATGGTGGTAGCCGTGCAGCCCCCAACCCTCGCAGGTTTCCCCTCTCCACTTCCCCCGGGGCTCCCCGCAGGCCCGGGCCGTCCCGCCCGCCGCCCGCCCGAGCTCCTCGGCGCTTTACCATGCTGGCGGGCCAGCCGGCTGCGGCCGAGAGGCTCTCGTCGCCCCCTCGGCACCGCCCCCGCGAGGAGGTGCCCCGGGAGTCCGGTGTTTACTCCTGCCGTCTGGTGCAGCGGGACTTAGCAGAGTTCTCGGTCGGAGAAGCGCACCAGGCAGCGGCAGTAACTGCGGGCCCGGCGTACGGCAGCCATCTTCGCAGGGTAGAGGGCCAGATCGCGGCGCGCTGGGGCGGCGGCCGGGGACTCGCGGAGCGCAGGGACGCCTGGGGCCCGCCGAAGCCGAGGACTGTGCGCGCACCGGAGCGTCGACCCTGCTAGAGACCCCGGACGCCGCAACGCAGATGCACCCCTGCCGTGGAAACCTGCGCCGGCGCAGCGAGCATGCGCAGTGCTGACCCGCCGCCGCCCGCGTGGGCCGCCCTGCTCCGCTGCCCGCGCACTTCCCTGTGGAGGGCTAGGGGCGTGCGCTTGCTGTGTTCGCGACTGACAGCCCGGGTGAGGTCAGCCCGGGGTGCCGAAGGCCAAACTCAGGCTAGTATTCGGCTCAGTGAACTTATGCAAACTTGAACAGGACTTAACTCAAATTTAGAGTTGAGACCCTAAGGCAAGCGGCCCGAAGGCATCGAATTGGGTGCCCGGGACGGTCACTACGCGATCCTCGGCGACTGTGGTTAGAGTCCCACTCCGGGATTGCAGGGAGACAGTTAAATTCCACTATCGTCACAGGCTGTTGTAACGACTAAACTTTTTAAAGACACGGTCCTGGAGGTTGAGAAAAAGAGGCGCTCAGAAGAGTAGCGGTAGGAGAGAAAACAGCCCCCCGCAACGCCCGTCTCACTACAGATCCCATCATGCAACGCGGGAGGACGTTGCGGCTCCACGGCTCCGAACCTCGAGTCCTGCGGAGACGGCTCCCGCGGCGCACTGGGATTTGTAGTCCGCCGTTCCCCGTAGAGCGCCAGCCCTCACTTGCCGTCCGGACACCGCTTCTTACAGCCCAAACACCTGATTTCATTTCCGCAGAAGACACTCTTGTTTGTCAGGCGGTGTATTATTTTCCCACACTTTACATTGTTTTAAATACTGAATTTTGAATGCTCTCTGCTCTGTGTAAACCTAGTCTTGGGGCTTCTTACCTTCATTCAGCAAACATTTATGTAGTCTCTAAAGTTTCTACTAGGTGTGGGGTACCAATAGTCATCAGGTTTCCAAGATCCTACTCGTGGTTCCACGGGTTCACAAGAGTTTAAATCTCTTATCCATTATTTTCTTTTATTCTATTTATTTAGATCTTAGTAATGCAGCACATTTTTCTTCAGAAAATAGAGGCAAAAAAAAAAAAAAAAAAAAGGGAGGGGTTCAGAATGGTGAGCCACAATAAGGAAGCCCCAACTGCTGTCTTTTAATATTAGAATCCACCCTTCCGATGGGTGTGTTTTCATTTGCATCCTAAGTTAGCTACCTATAAAAAGTACATTCTTGTTTAACAGGGACTAAAAATTTACTAGTTTTCAGTTTTTATAAGAGACTAGGGCTTAGGTCTTTTAAGGATGATTTTCCTCCCAATGACATCTTTCAAATTGTATTTTGAAATTTAAATCAGGGGAGAAAGATTAGATGTATGGATTTATAATAGAAGAAAATGTTATTTGTGGCTCATGAATACAAAATATCAGTTTTGCAAATGAGGAATGGGGTATTGAAATATTTTCAGAACGAGTCTATTTCATTAAACTTGTTGAATGCTTAGTCAGTTAGCACAGATGATTTCTATTATTCTAGTAAATAAACAAAAAAGTTTAATAAAATAATAATTCATACTTTTAACAATAAATTGAGCACCTATTTTATTAAAACGCTGTTATGTTTCATAGCTACTAATTTTCAATTTTAGGTCAGTATCCACTGTATCCACTAGGCTTCTTTACAGGGTTGTATTATCTCATCATATTATATAATACTTACGTGGTTATAATTTTCCCGAGGCTAGGACTACTGACCTAAGCCACTTACTAGCCCAGTGGACCCTTGTTAAAGGTAGATCAAGACAGTCCATTTGCCAGTTGCTTGGACAACTGAATTTGACTAAAACTGATCATTTAAAATACTTTAAAAATCACTTTTTCTGGGAGTAGTATATGATTTTTTAGGCTGCCTCCTGTCTCCCTATCTTTTCATTGACAATGACGTTCAATTTTCATTTGCCATATGGTTTGGGTGTTATATATGTAAACATGAAGGTAGATAAATGTTATACGTTTGCCAAGTGGCCAGATGACCCTTTCCCATTTGAGACAGGAAGTCTAAGGAAGTTTGTCCTGTATCTTGTAGGTTTCTTCAATAGAAGCAAGAAGAAAGAGGGATTCGGGCCTTTTGCATAGATTCGTCTTAGAAAAAACAATCTTTTCGGTTCTTAGAATTCAAAAACAAAGATAGTGAGAGAAAATTGATATGAGCTGGGGAATTTAAACTCAGAGAAAGATCCACAATGTGTGAAAGGATTACTGCTTTATTAATTAAAACTGTTGCTTAGGGCCGTGTGGTTTCCCTGACCAGTAGCATCAGCACCAAAATTCTGGGGAGAGGGCCCAGTTATATGTTTTCACAAGCTATCCCGGTGATGCTGATGCCTCCAACTAAAGCCCCCTTGGCTTGGGGCAGTTATGTGAATTTAAATCGAGGACCTCAAAGCAATTTCTTTTTTCAAAGTGGTTCAGGGCCAATCCTTATAGGATGATTTACCTCCGCAATATAACTAACGACACAAGTGACAGTGTTTAAAAAGTGTTAAGTGTTAGACTTCACATAACTAGTCAACACACAGAGGACGATTCTGTAGACCATTATCTAGTCTGTTCCCCACCTAACAATCCAGTTTTCCAAACTAAAGTTGCTCACAGTATAAAAACTCTTGAAGTTCAAATGGATGCTAACAGGCAGTCTGGTTTTTATTTAAAATTTTTTTTATTATGGTAAAATATATATGACGCAGTTTGCCACCTTCAACCACTTTCGGTGGCACTGCAGTTAACGTTTTTTAAAGCCAGAAAAGTGTGTTCACCTCGATCACCTGTAATGAGATGTCCTCCGAACATGCATCCTCAGCCTGCACTTCTCCATCCTGATGCCCGAGGCAGCCGATCTGCAGTAAGGCGAGCTTGTGGAGCTGGAGGGCGCGTTGGCGGTCGGCGGGCCTCAGGGACCCTGGGCTCCAGCGGGCCCCGGGTGGAGAGCGGAGCGCGCGGTTCGGCGCCTCCGGCGGCCCGGCCGCGGTGCAGGGACGCGCGGGGCCAGCGAGGGGGAGCTGCAGGGTAACTTTTCCCAGGGAAAGAGGCCGGTCGTCCCCACCAGAAGCCTCCCTGCCTTTTGTTTGTTTTCCTGCCGGAGGCTGGAGAGCGGCCGGGTGCCCAGCCGCTCACCATGCGCGGCGCGGCCCGCTCCCCTCGGCGGCGCCCCCGGGCGTCCCTACGCGGACCCCTCGGCCCGTCCTAGCGGGGGTCGCCCTGCTCCTGCTCCCGCTCCCGGGCCGGTTCGGCGCCCGCCCTCCGAGAAGCCGCGCTCCCCGCAGGCGCGGGCCCCCGCCTGTGCTCGCGGCGCCGGTAAGTGGGGTGGGGATTAGGGGCTTCTGCCGGGTGACCTGTCACTCGGGGTGATGGACCGGAGCTGCGAGGGCCCCCAGTGCAGTGGCCCCGCGAAGGATCGGAGGGCGAGGGAGAGGCTCTAGGGCTGTAGTTTCTCTCCGCGGTCCTGTGGGTCTCTCCCTCTTGGCAGAAAAACTCCCGCTTCCTCGGAGTCTGGAAGATTTTGGTGGGTGTTTACCTTTTGGCGTTAAAGAAGGGAAAGATCCCGGCCCGATTTGAAGCCCCTTTGGTAGGATATGGAGGACCTGCTTTCGGAATTTTCCTGACTAGGCCTTTGACTGTCCCGCAAGAGGTCTGAGCAAGAAATCCTCACACATTTATGTGCAACCATTTTTCACTGGGTTTCTTTCTGCTCTGATTTCTTTCTTACTAATCTGAGTAGATGTTATGAGAGGGATGCTGAAGGACTTTACAGAACCACCGTTTCTTTTATAATGCACCTTTTAAAGTTTGACTTTGACACTAGCATTGAGGGCTTTTACTTTTAAATAAAAAAGTAGTTGAATGCCTTATTCTGCAGAAAAGAGTATTCGTTTCCACTTATAACTAAATAAAGAGCTGCTTTTGCTAAAGCTGAATTATACTAAGAAAATATCACCCTGAATTTTGCATCCAGAGCTAGACTTCTCTAAGGTATTGGCACTTGCTTTCTATTTTTGCCTGGAGCACTCTTTGTAGCAGTTTGATAAGTACAGTTTTCGTTTCTCACATTTTCCAGTGAGTGGGCTTTCAGGATGTGCCCCCAAAATGAACTGTACTATTGCTGAATATAAAATTAAAATGAACTTTAAATTTGTGTAGCTAACATATAAATTATTAAGAAGAATTTGTGCCTCAACCATATGTTAGCTGTGCTAAGAGTTAATGTATTCATAAATATGCACATTTGAAATAGTTTCTGAACAAAGCACTGCAATTTGGTAAAGAATTTGGCCTTCCTATTTGAGGACCAGTAATTGTGGGTGTAGAAATAAGAGCAGTGGTGTGATTCTTTATTTAAAATGATACCCTGTACCACTGCTTGCTTCCCTAAGGTCCAGCCCTTATAGTGACCCTGCCTGTCCACTTTACCTTGTCCCCTTCTCCAGAGTCAAAACTAGTGGCAGGGCAAAAGCGGGCAACCACATTTCTAAGTGAGACCAGTTTAGTTTCAGATGATGGAAGGATGGTTGGAGGGTTGATGGAGCTTGTTTGAGTGGGCAGAGGTCTGTCCTAGCCAAGGGAACTCAGCATTTAGTCACAAAGAAATGCTTTTTTCTCACTGAAGTTTCTTACCTACAGACTGTGTGTAAACAGGCTACCAGGATAAAGAAGCCAGGCTTTGGGGGTTTTATGTGTTGACTGTTTCACATCATCAAAGCTCTTTTTCTACTTTCATTGTTTTCTTCTCATTGTTTTTTGAGGTTCCCAGTAATGGTGGAAATCCTGTCAGTCTTGAACCTTTTGGAATTCTCTTTAACAGTCTTTTCCTTCATTTCCTTCATCCTTGCTATCAATGAGTCATGAAGACCTTTGACATGTGATTTATACAGCACCCTCCCTCCATATTCTAATCCAGAGGCTCACCCTTCCGCTCCTGCAGACTGGGGCAGCCTCTGAGCTAGCCCCCCAAGCTGGCTCTTCTTAGTAAGTCCTCACTGAATGTTTGCTGAATGAGTGGATGGATGGATGGAATGCATGAATGAATGAATGAGACACACACCTTCTGGTTTCTTCATCTTTTTGTCCATCTAGTCTTTTAAAACTATCAGTTCCTCACTTCTCTCCTTGCCTTGCAGCTCTCAGGTCCTCTCCCTTCTCAACTATCTCAAGTCTAAAATAATTTGCCTGATTTTTAAGGCCTTTCATAATCAGGCCTCACGCCTCCTATCTAAATTCTATTTTCAGTTCAGCATACATCTTTGCACTCTATGGGTGTGGTCTTCTTTCGAGCCTGGTCTACTAAGGGGGCCAGGATGGTTCCTGCTCAGATCGCTGTCCTAGAAACCCTCACCCCTCTCCCCCAACTCCTGTGCACATCTTACCCTTCCTCAGAGGAGGAAGCTAAGTCCTCACTTCTTCTATAACATCTTCTGTAACTATTCATTTCTCTTCTCTCTCTTGCAAGTCTCCAGATACTTGTTTCTTTTGTAATACACCTTTTAAAGTTTGACTTTGACACTAGCATTGAGGGCTTGTATTTTTATTTATTTATTTATTTATTTTGGCTGCGTTGGGTCTTTGTTGCTGCGTGCGGCTTTCTCTAGTTGCGGACAAGCCGGGGCTACTCTTCGTTGTGGTGCGCGGGCTTCTCATTGCGGTGGCTTCTCTTGTTGTGGAGCACGGGCTCTAGGCGCATGGGCTTCAGTAGTTGTGGCTCGCGGGCTCTAGAGCACAGGCTCAGTAGTTGTGGCGCACTGACTTAGCTGTGCCACCACAGAAGCCCGAGGGCTTATATTGATCTCTCATTGGTTTAGGTTATTTTAAGCCTCTTTAGGGCAGGAGCCATATTTTCTACATGGTAATGTGGGGTTGTGGGCTTTGAAGTCAGGCAGAATTGAGGTCAGGACCTCACTCCTCAGTACTCATGTGGCCTTATGGATTCTCCAAGCATTAGTCCTTGCGTGTAAAATAGGGGAAATGCCTCCCCACCTGGCTGCAGTGTGGAGATGGTCTTGGTGCCTGAACAGCACCTGGAACACACCTGACAAAAATCTGCTCAACCCTCCAGTGACTGGGAGAGCCCTGAACATGTAGCAAATATTTGGTAGATGTTTGTCAGCTAACTTGGAGTCAAGTCATGGCTGGGTCTGGAGGCCCAGGGGATGGCAACCATGCAGAATCCTTAGTAAGTGTTATCCTGCCCTTACTTAAAACAGCTTGAGCTTAGGTTATTCCTGGTGACAGCTCTGCTTCTGGGATCTGTTGCTGTTTTTCCGTCTGAACCTTGCCAGGAACACGACTGCCTTTAAATTTTTTTTTCACTGCTTCTTTGCGGCAAGCTCCTCCATTTCATTTTGCAGGATCTTGCTGAGTTGGAGTTGTACATAGCACTTCTGTTTTTCTGCTTGTGAGGGTATGTGTGAGTGTATGTATTTATGGTAGGACGTGTTGCCTAGCGATTTCTTGGCAGAATTCTGGGTACAGTGACCTTTCTGTGTATGTTGATCTGTCAGCCTGTGAATAGTGTCTTAACTGTAAATTGTCTCATCAGCTCTCTTGCTTGACCGTGGCCTTCTGAGAAAGGCCTGTAACTAGAGCATCAGAAACCTCCTATCTGTGGGCCTCAGTGTTTGTGGTTGCTGTAGGTGACCCGGAGAACGTGCAGAGGTGTGCGCCAGATGACTTACACACATATCTACAGTGTAACCATGTCCTAGGTTGTGGCTGTGCTTTCCTTGAAACAGTTTTAACTTCCTTATTAGTACACCTGTGTGTTCAAGAAAATTACCTGGTAAAAGCAATTTGCTGAAGTAAATCAATACCTGGGGCAGATTGCATTAAAATGCTAAGTTATGGAAGGAAGAAATCAGAGGCATCTTTACTTGTAGCCAAAGAAGTAGAAGCAGTGGAGGGTCCCCTCGAGATGGTAACCAAGGTTGATGTAGAATTCACACTCACTCTCTCTGCTTCTCGTGAGGTGCTGTCTGATGCTCGGAAAATTCTACTGCTCAACAGATCCTAGGGAAATACTCAGTCCAAGCGGAGAGCTTCCTTTCTTGATTCCTTCCAAGGAAACGGAAGCATCCTTGCACTTTAAGTGCCTGGCTCACTGTGCTTTGAAAGTCGAAACCTTCGTAGAAAGAAGTGCCTGGGTTTGGACTCACCTGTGCAGCTGGCTTCAAATCCTGGGAGCGCTGACTTTTGAAGCTGTCTCAGAGTTTGAAGAAAGGACGTCTCTGGAGAGCTGCCACTTTTGTTTTCTATGTAGTTTCAGGATTAGCAATACCTTCATGTACTTTTTGCAGAAGGGGAAGTGGGAGCATTTGTTACCTCTTTCATCGACTATGAAAACATTTCTTATATTCACACATTTAAAACTCTGCTGCCCTGAAGGTAACAAGAATTCTGTCCGTTGGGCTGCAGCATCTCCGCTGTAAAGTGAGGGTGTGTAGGGCAGTGATCATTCAGGTCCCTTATAGGGAAAAAAGGTCTGATTCTATAGCCAGGTTTCCTCAATATTATACTATGCCTGTGTTCAACTTAGGTCCTTTTAAACTGAGCATTCAATCTATGCTAATTAGCATTAGGTTATATATTACCTTACTTTCAAGTTTTCCTAGATTTTGTTTGTCATCCTCAGTTTTTTTTTATTTAAAAAATACTGTTTTTAAAATAAAATAACACAACAGTGTTATTTCCACCATGCTCTTAGTAGCCACTTGATAAGTGTACAGTGATGGCTGAGGGCTTGTGAGAGCCACATATTTGTGAGGATAGATCAATGTGAGTCATTTTTTATCTTTCTGTAGGTGTAGTGTGGTCTGTGATAAAGTGCTGATAACATGTGACTGCTCTCGTGGTTAATATAAAAGATAATGGCCCAGAACCAAGAAGATAAAGGAGTAGTGGTGTAATGTCCAACTACATATTTCACAATACCATGAAAGTTAATCTGCATGAGTTTGTAGTTCCAAGAAGACAATAGTTAATGGTTCTGTCCTCTTGGACACTGCCTGTGCTTTGAAAATGAATGTACTGATGATTGATTTAACTCAGGCAGAACCGAGTGAGAAAAACGTAGGTTATATATGCCTGCCTGTCATCTTAGCTGTTAAAAAGCAAATGTTTTCCTAAATTGTTATAAAAGCTTTTAGAAGGATTCATAATTTTTGTGCCCTAGTCTCCATAGAGCTGTTCAGTTTTGCAAAGAATCCATGAGGGATGGCAGTAGGAGTGGGGTTGATGGTATAGGAAAATTAACAAAGTGACCCTTTATAAACCCATAAGTTACCATTCATTACTTTATTCATTCAACACATCTTTATTTTGAGCACTTGTTTGGGCCACCCGGGTGCCAGGTACTTGTCTGGTTGCTGGGAATACAGTTGTGAACATAACAAAATTTCTGCCCACAGGAAGCTTATATTCTCGGGATACACACAGTCTGTATATGTAACCCTGTGACCCACGGGTAAAGGAGGATTATGTGGAAAGGGCTAAAGTACTCTGCCTCCATGCAGGGTTTCCTGTGTTTCAGGGGTCCACACATCATGCCCTGCAGGCATGTCCTGCTGGCTGCCTGTGTTTGTAAATAGACTTGTACCGGGATGCAGCCGTGCCCATTTGTTTCCGTGTCGTCTGTGGCTGCTTTTGTGCTACAGCAGAGGATTTGAATAGTTGTGCCAGAACCCTGCCACCCTCACAGCCTAACGTATTTACCGGCCCTTCACAGAAAACATTTGCTGACACCTGCTCTATTTTATTTTTATGTTAAGCCTTTACGTCCTCGATATGTTTTATTGATTTGTTTGTTGTTACACATGGTGGTGAAGCATCTTACGCTGCGTGAGATCAGCCCTGAGTTAAACATGCTGTGATATTTGAGGAGCGCTTGAATGTGTCACATGTTCTGATTCACTCCCTCATCTTCACCTCGCCCTCCCTTGCCCACCCTTAGAACAGAGGGTGGCAATCAGGTGAGCAACTGGGGCTGGGACCACGGCCACCGCCTGCGTGAAGCTGGGGGACTGTCACCCCAACTCAT
Source organism: Hyperoodon ampullatus (assembly GCF_949752795.1). NCBI lineage: Eukaryota > Metazoa > Chordata > Mammalia > Artiodactyla > Ziphiidae > Hyperoodon > Hyperoodon ampullatus. Next base: position 81,411,549 of record NC_136923.1, on the reverse strand, counting down.
CCGCAGTCTCCCACAAGTCAGAGGAAAGTTATTCTTCCTCTGGGTCTTCAACATTTCCTTTCCCTTTGGTTCTTCACAGCCCACAGACCACATAGAATGATGGGTCCTAGTTTAGAACTAATCTACAAGCAACGGAAGACTTTACTTTAGGTTTGGGGCACAGCGCCCATTGTGGGAGAAGTGATGGGAAGCGGTAGACCCTTCTCCTGGGATTTAGGACTTGGTGCATGAATTCTCCTTTCAGAAGCTGGAGTTGAAGGATGTGAGGGAGGTCAGGGCATGAAACAGTCTCTGGGGAATAGAAGAGGGCAGCCCAGGTAATGGACCCTCTTCTCCCATCCTTCCAATTAAGTCAGGAGCCAGAAGCATCCTTAATGTGCTCCTTGTCACAGGAAAGGCAAAGCACGTTCCACAATAAAGGAGGCTCTTTTGGCATTGTAGCTGCTGTCTCCAGTGCAGAAAAAAGCACTGGTCCAAGAGGCAAAATATTTAAAGGACATTCTTGCTAAAATGTATGTGGGCAGAAGAATTAGGTCCCAGAGAGAAAAATTAGAAATACAGATGTACTATTTTTAGTACCTTTTTAAAAGAAATGTAACAATATTAACTTTACTCTTGTAAAGTTATGAAATGTTCAAACCTAGAATTCATGCCAGTTAAGGTAAAATGGAACTCAGAAGTGCCAGGAGAAGGGCCATTGAGTGATTTTGCACGTGATCTAGTTTTCCGATGAGGACAGGTGGAAGCAATGGCATCTTTTCAGTGGAAAACGATCAAGGCTCAGGGAGAAAAGCTCTTCACACAGGTCTGAATGGTGGAAGTGGAGCTGGTAAACCACGACTCCCAGAGATGCCCACTTTTGCGTACAATTTTCTGTCTCCTATCTTAAAATATGAGTAATTGTGGCATTTATTCAATGACTCTTAAGTTTTCAAACTAAAGAGCGGACCACCCTGTGCCTGGTTGGTTTCCCAGGCTGGGAATGAGCAGGGCACCCGGTGTGAGATCCTGGCTGTGAGCAGATGATCTGCCCTACTGAGGACTGAGCCGAGGGCAGGGAACTGGGACAGACCGCAGGAAGGTTTCCCCAATGTCACCTAGCCAGAAGAACCATAGCATTCATTTCAAAGTTTGTCTGGAACCCTTTGAAAGCGAAATACAGCTGTGCTGCTCTGTGAGTTGGGTACAGCCTAACCCAGAAGCTGAAGGCCTGATCTGACGACACTGTGGGGACCTTTCTGTGATTCTTTGGGACCCAGTAATCCCAGCACCATGGTGGGAGGGCCCAGGCAGCCTGCCTGCTTTAGCCTTTCTGCAGTATTTACTATTCTCCCATTTCAGAACTTCAGAACATTTCTGCTCAGGGCAAACAATCTGAGTACCATGACTTTGCACATGAAGAAATAGAAGCATTCTGTTTTGAGATACTTACCAAGGGTGGTACAGAAGATACATAGCAAAGACTAAAATTCATGTTTTGACCATTCAAACCATGAGTTCCTGCTAGTGTAGGCGGAGCATGAGGTATGAGAGCAGAGTTGAAAGAAGCATGGTGACTGTCCGGGACAGGCCTGCGTGTCATTGACCACTGGGGAGGTGGGGACAGGGCACCGTGGCCTCTTGGGGAGAGAGCCGTTGGCTGTGTCTGTGCAGGTTGGGGCAGGAGGCCCTGGAAAGGTGATGTTTGAGCTGGACTCGGAGGTAGGAAAAGGAGTAGATTCTGAGCTTTGGTGTCTGGCTGAGACAGTGAGACACTTATCCTGCTCTGGACGGGAGACGATGTATAGCACACAGGGTCCCTCTGGGGCACCGTCTGCTCTTTGCTAGCTTTTGTGCATGTGATGGGAAAGGTGGAAACGTTGATCTGTTTTTTTTCCTTAGACAAGTGCCAGCTTGATTCCTGACCCAGAGAGTCACAGAACCACAGAATAACGGAGCAGGAAACCACCTTGCTTCATTAAGTCCCGTGCCCTCACCTCACAGAAATTAACCCGAGGACCAAGAGATGCTCCGAGTCACAGGTGGTCTGTGCCAAGTGGAAACTGGGACTCAGTTCCTCTTTGTCTGCAATCACTTGCCTCCCCTGTAGGCAGTGGCTGCTGGCAAGGTCCCCGCTCGGTCCACTGAAGTTCAGTTGTAGAATGAGGCCAACTAGAGCATGGCCACATCACCGGTTTCCATATTTGGACTTTGAGCTACAAAGTACTTCTTTTAATTCCTCTCGTTCTCAGATCCTCAAAAGATTTCATAACCTTTGGATCTTTTGCAATCTCTCCCTTAAGTTTGGTGCAGTCGGCCCAGGTTCCTATCTCACTGCCAACACTTATTAGTTACATAACCTTGAACAAGTAGCTGGTGTCTCAGATTCCTTATCTGTAAAATAGGGGTAATAATAATAGTACCTACCTGGTGCCGTTGTGAGGACTGAATGGATTAATATATGCAAAGCACTTATAACAGTACGGTATACATAGTAACTTCTGAAATTATTATTACCTTTTTGGCTTATTTGATATATTAGTAAGCTACGTGTGGATTGGTTATCGTGAGTGATTATCCAAGTTCATTCTTGGAGTCTGAGTGGTATTTAGAAGTACTGCCCATTAACATGTTAGCTGATTCCCCAAGTTAATGGATGGGCTGTTACACCCCATTCCCTTCACAGGCAGTAGTGACCGTCTATACCAGGAACTGTGAATTCAGATGCTCTCAGGGGCAGAGGAGGAAATGTCAAAGGATCAAGGAAGCTGGATATGTGCTTGTTAAACAGTAAGGAGTTGTTCTTCTCTTTTAAAAAGAGAACAACAATTTTTCTTTCCCTCCAGTTGTTCTTCGAATGAGGTTTTTTCCAGACTTTTTCCTTTGTTACTTTTTTTTTTTTTTTTTTTTTTTGCGGTACGCGGACCTCTCACTGCTGTGGCCTCTCCCATTGCGGAGCACAGGCTCCGGACGCGCAGGCTCAGCAGCCATGGCTCACGGGCCCAGCCACTCCACGGCATGTGGGATCTTCCCGGACCGGGGCACGGACCCATGTCCCCTGCATCGGCAGGCGGACTCTCAACCACTGCACCACCAGGGAAGCCCCTTTGTTACTTCTGATATAGGCAGAGGAATAGAGAAATATTTTTCTTCTTGTAAAACAAGTGGCCGTGAAGGTGCAAAAATAAATGGCAACTAAAAAAAAAAAATTAGCAACTGACACGACATTCATTTTAGGGACACAGGGAGGTTGGGGACAGTGGCGGGATAGAGGGCTCACGCTTGGCCTAAAAGCCCAGTGACCACCCTTGTCTAGCTTTTATTCCTACGGAGGACAAAGGACCTTGTGTTATCAGCTCTTCAGTTTTTCTAGAGCTACCCCAAATCTCGCTATTTATATGAAAGTTCCCATTTTAAAATATAAACTCAAAGCATATCTGTGAATTCCATCCTCAGGCTGCCTGTTTGCAACCCCTGGTCCACACAGGGTAGAATCTCCATATGCTAATGTCATCTACTGAGATTTCAGCCAGAATTGTGAAGTCTTGTCTGCTTTGTAGAGTTAAAGAGAAATACTCTCTATCGTTCAAAAAGGACTGCCTTTGTACATTGGGTAACTAAGCATTAGATTCTTGATTTCATTCCTAAGACACTAAACTTTGTATGACTAGAAACCACGGCTGCCATAGCTCAGATGACTGTGGGAGTCTTTGGGAGGTTTCATTGGATGGTAGTATCTCTCCCCTGAAGATATCAGGTCCTAGTCCCTGGAACCTGTGAGTTTTTCCTTAGTTGGCAAAATAGACTTTGTAGATGTGATTAAATTAAGAAATCTGAGATGGGGAGATAAACCTACCTATCTCTAAATGGAGATAGGTTTAGTGGGCCCTAAATGGAAACACTAGTCCTCATAAGAGAGAAGCAGAGGGAGATTTGATACAGAGAGGAGTCAGTGTGACCACAGAGACAGAGACTGGAGTGATGTGGCCACAAGCCAAGGAACACCAGCAGCCACCAGACGCTGGAAGAGACAAGGAGGAAGTGAGCCAGTACCTCTGGAGGAGGTGCCAATACCTTGATCTCGACCTAGTGATACTGGTTCTGGACTCTGGCCTCCAGAAACGTGAGAGAATACATTTCTGCTGTTTTAAGCTACCAAGTTTATGGTAATTCGTGAACAGCAGCTGTGGAAAACTAATACTGTTAGTAAGGAAAAAATTTTTAAATTGGTTTTTGCCAGTGATGCATGCATGGATCAGTAAATGACATGTCCTTGACCAGAGAAATTAGCCATTATTTAGGGATCAGTGGCCCTAAGCCTTCCTTGAGATTTTTGGCTAGTGGTCCACATGGTGACTTCTTGCTTGTACAACTGTAGCACTCTGGTCATCTCTACCCTGCCAGAAACTTACCCCAAGGGCCATTCCCTGGTCACTGTGTGTGTTCCAGAGGAATGCTTTCAGTTGTCCTTGACAGAATATCTGATGGTGGCTTCAGCAACAAAGACTTTTGATTAGGTCATATAACAAGAAATCTAAAGCAGATATTTTCAGGGATCGTGCAGCAGCCCAGTGATGTCATCCAGGATTCAGCTACTTTCTTTTAATCCATCCTCAGCAGTTGGGATTCTCATCTTTAGAGCTGATGTCTCATAATCACCAGAAGACTGTCTCAGCTCTGAATATTACAGCTTTATACAACCATGTTCAAGGCAGAAACACAGGGCAAACTCTTTGTCAGCTGTCTCTATCAAAGAGTAGATTCCCTCCCAAAAGGCCTTCTCTTCCCTCACCAGCTCACTTTCCTTTCCGTCTCGTTAAGTCAGAGCCATAGTCCCACTCCTAAACAGTATTCAGTGGGAAGGAAGTACAATAGAATTGTTTGGCTTGGCTTCAACTGATCATTGTTCATGCCCTGGGGCTGTAGTAGGTGGCTGCCATCCCTGATTGTACTGAATCGTGAATAAAATCAGAGCTCTATAAACTAAGCAGCAAGAGGAACGTTGCTATTGGGTAGGTCAGCAATGGCATCAGTCATATCGCCCTTCTTTTTCCTAGTGCGTTGTCCGTCACCCTGCTGTTTTCCCAGAGCAGCAGTGAGTTTTTGTCCTTTCCTTTCAGAGTATAACATGAGTCATCATATTCAAGCCACCACAAAAATGATGAACAACTGGACAATACTGATCTCAAAAGTCAGTAACCACTTCCTGCTAGGATATGCTCAGAGTTCACTATGGGTTGAATGCTACTTTTTGTCTAATGCTAATTTGAATAATACCACTTCATTGTTTTTAGTTTATGAAATAATTCAGTAGAGAACAGAAAGCTCAGATAGTTGTCATGGTTCTGTTCTCTAGATCTGTATATAGTGTAACTAATTCTCCTCTCTGATGATACTCCTTTGTACCCTTAAAACAATCCCCACAGCTTCCTAAGTCCCTTTTTCTTCATGTATTCTCTGTTTCTTCAACTACTCTTCTCGTGCTTTCATTTAGGCCCCTTATTATGTTCTTGAATATCTTTCTGGAAGCTTGTCATCCAAAGTTGAACAGTAATTCAGGTGTATGTTGAGATTGTCATGTCCCTTGTTCTGGATCCGCAGCTGCCATGTTGCAGAACTCCAGTGGACACCATTCATGTAGTGTTCTATGAGTACCCCAGAGTTGTGCAAGGTATTAGCATTGTCTGAATGTTGTCCTCCTAATAAGAACTCCAATAATGCACTATCTTTGGGGGAAAAAAAGTAAAGCAACCTTAGAGCATCTCCAGTGAGAGGTTTTGCACATATCTCAAATTCAACACCTTAGAAAACAGAACCCATTGTGTCTCCTACTCTCTATAACATTCATCCTGTCTGGTGCCTTTGTTCAGGCCTTCCACATATTTCACCTGACTATTGCAGTACCCTCCATCTAGTCTCTCTGCCTCTAGTCTCTCTATTCTAACATCAGTTTGAATAGTCCAGGGGGGGTCTCCCTCATGTCATTTCCCTGCTTAAAAGCCCCAGAGAGCTCCCGTGTGGCAGGGTAAAGACCAAACTCCTGCGTGACAGATGTACGCCCTCACAGCTGGGTCCCACCCTAAGTTTCTAGCCATTCCCTGCATTTCCTTACTGCCTTCTGTGGCCTTTATGTCCTAGCCCTGTACTTCACAGTGGGGTTGCATATTACAGTCCCCTGGAGGGCTTTCTAAATTATCAAAACTCAGTCCCCAACCTCGACCTGACTCTTAGAGGTGGGGCCTGGGCATCAGTATTTGTTAAAAGTTCCCCAGGTGATTCTGTTGTTCACCCAGCGTAGGAACCGTAAGCTCTCGTGAACATGCCAAGCTCTTATACCCACCAACCTTTTGCAGAGTTTCCTCCATCTGTAATTCCTTTCTCTCCCTTTTCTGTGTAATAAAGCTTTGCTCATTCTTCAAACCTCAATATTACCTCTTCTCTGAAGGGGTGTCTGATCCCTCCCTCCTCCCAAGAGTTTGTTGCTCTCTCTACCATGGGCTTATAGCGTTTCCTACATTTTCCATGTACGTGTTGATCAGGAGTTAAAGGAAGGACCCTTCTCTTATCCATAATATGCCCCAGAAGCCTTGCATAGTGCTTGGCATCTTGGTAAAGTTTGAATAAAATTGTCACCCTGACTTCAGTGCCTGAAGAGACTCTAGTCTGATCCATTTTACAGTCGGTATGTAATTACCTGAAATAAAATTAAAAAGCAACCGCCACGTGTTGGTGAGGGTCAAATCTTGCCAGAGAAATGGAATTTTGTTCTATGATAATGTGACAGACAGTAACAAGGAGGAATCATAGGGTGACTGTATACTGAATGAATGACCCACTCTATCATGATTTCAGTAAAGTTCTTAATTTTTTCAAGATAACTTTTTCTCAGTGATAATCTAGGAGGACATTGTTCCAATTATGCAGTTTTAGTAGATGAGGAACTAACTATCAAAGAAAGGCTTCTATGATTAATAATTGATAGATATGAATTATTATTAGTATATCTAATGCCATTGCAAAAAAAAGTGGGGGAGAGCCCACAGGCTACTGGAATGTAGATCGTTATTAAGTTTTGGGTGCCACAGTTCATCAAAGACATGGAGAAATGTGTGAGGATTCAGAGATGAATGCCAAAGATAATTAAAGGAGTGGAAAACAGGTCCTATGAGGAAAGGTTGTGTAATTACAGCAAGAGGAGGTTGAGGGATACACATTTGATTACTAATTTGATGTACATCACATTTTCGTGAGATAGTTTCTTTATATTCACACACAAAAAAACAAAGCGTGAGGAAATAAGCTTAAATTAGAATAGGCCTGTTTCGGTTGGACATTAAGAAAAATACTCTAACTGGATTACAAAATGCAAATCTGATCATGTTATTTTCTTGTTAAAAAAAAACCCTGGTGGCGCAGTGGTTGAGAATCTGCCTGCCAATGCAGGGGACACGGGTTTGAGCCCTGGTCTGGGAAGATCCCACATGCCGCGGAGGAACTGGGCCCGTGAGCCACACCTATTGAGCCTGTGCATCTGGAGCCTGTGCTCTGCAACAAGAAAGGCCACAACAGTGAGAGGCCTGCGCACCGCGATGAAGAGTGGCCCCCACTCGCCACAACTAGAGAAAGCCCTCCCACAGAAATGAAGACCCAACACAGCCAAATAAATAAATAAATAAATTTATTTTTTTAAAAAAAACTTAATTGATTTCCCATTGTCTCTAGGTCAAAGACTACTTTAAAAAAATAAATAAATAAAGCATGTAATTTATGAGTTAGCTGATTTTTGACAGATCAAAGTTCCAGTGATTTTTTTTTTAAGGAAGATGACATACAACAATGATTTGGGAATTTTAATTTGTTGGAAAATGAAATTATGAATGATGCAGAAATCATATGTCATATCAAAAATAGATGGAGATAGATATGAAAAGGAAAAAGAGAGGAAAACAAACACAGAGCCCAAAATTGCTTATGTTGTGGCCCAAATGCTCTTTCTATGTTATGCTGAGACACACCTTGAATCCAAAAGAGTCCACAATGCACAAATCGTGAAGTGGAGGAGCCATGATGTATGATGTGTTCTGTCTTATGAGCAAGTTCATATTAGGTTTTATTAGGTAAATCTACATTAAAATGTTTTAGGCTGAAAAAAATGCTTAAGATATGTATTATCTTTTTAAGGATTTCCTTCCTCTACCATTTTGAGAATTTTTTTAAACTTTTAGTCTAGAATAATTCAAACATACAGAGTTGCAAGAACAGTACAAAGAAGACCCATACACCTTTTCCCCAATTTACCTTGTGTTAACATTTTACCCCATCGTGTGTTTGTTCTCTCTCTCTCTCTCTCTACACACACACACACACACACACAGAATTTTTGTTTTACCACTTGAGAATAAATTGCATATATTATGGCCCTTTGCTTACAAATCCTTCAGGGTGTATTTTCTTAGAATAAGACTATGCTGTTTCACAACCACAGGACAGACATCAACTTTAGTAAATTTAATACAGATACAATACTTTAATCTAGCATCCATATCCTAATTGTTTCCATTAATGACCTTTATAGTGTTTTCTTCTCCTTTAGTATAGGATCCAGTCAAAGCCTTATGTTTTTTGAAATGTCATTTGAGGCTCTCAGCAAGCAAACTTCTGGGGTTAACTCTTTCCAGTTCCAAGCTCCCACCTTCCCCTCCACCCCAGATTCAAGCCCCTGTGCCTTCTTTTCTGCTCCTTGGAATGCTAGAATCCCCTACATTACAAAACACCTACTTTTCTTTTTCCTTCAAGACTCAGTCTTTTATGAAGACTCTTCTTACTGCCCTCCTGAGCCCAAGTGGAATCAACCAAGTTAGAAGCCAGGGGGCTTTCTTCTTAACCCCTCCCCACATCCTGTACCCTCAGTGTACATGAAATATCTTAGTGCATATTCATGAGTATGCATCCACCCACTCTCATCCTCTGCCATGAGACTCTAAGATCTTTAAAAAAAAAAAAAGGACCATATTTTATTGGTCTTTGTATCCCCAGGTATTAACATAAGGTCTGTCACACAGGAAGTGCTTTATAAATATTTATTAATCAGCAATAGAATCTATCACTGTAAAGAGCTGCTGAAGGAAGTTGTAAATTGTCTGATCCTGTAGAGCTTCAAAAGAAGGAAAATGCTCTTCAAACCAGGGGACTTAAAATGGTTCTGTGGGGAAATGGGAATGAGTGGGAGAGGGGCAGGTAGGCTTGATCTCTAAAAGGTTTTCCAGTTATATGGTAGAATATGGTGAAATCAGGAATAACCTTTACAGTTCTTAAGGTTTCTCAAGGTCATGCAAAGCCTTCACAAAAACATAGACTAGAATTACTTTTTAATTTTTAATTTTGAACTAATTTTAGACTTTCAGAAATGTTACAAAAATAGTACAGACAGTTCTTAGCGATTCTTCACCCAGCTTACCCTAATATTAACATCTTCTATAACCATAGGACAATGATCAAACTCAGGAAGTTAGCATTGGCACAGTGCTGTTAACTAAACTATGACCTTATTCAAATTTCACCAACTTTTCCACTAATGTCTTTTATCTGTTCTGGGATCTTATTCAGGTTCTCACATTGTGTTTAGTTGTCATGTCTCCTTCTTTGCCTCCAATCTGTGACAGTTCCTCAGTCTGTCCTTGCCTTTTATGATCTTGACACTTTTGAAGAGTGTCGGTCAGTTTTTTGTAGCATGTCCCTCATTTTGAGTTTGACGTTTTCTCATGAGTGGATTGAGGTTCTGCTTTTTTTTTTTTTTTTTTTTTTTTTTTGCGGTACGTGGGCCTCTCACTGTTGTGGCCTCTCCTGTTGCGGAGCACAGGCTCCGGACGCGCAGGCTCAGCGGCCATGGCTGACGGGCCCAGCCGCTCCGCGGCATGTGGGATCTTCCCGGAACGGGGCACAAGCCCGTGTCCCCTGCATCGGCAGGCGGACTCTCAACCACTGCGCCACCTGGGAAGCCCGAGGTTCTGCATTTTTGACAGAACACCACAGAGGTGATGGTGTGCCCTCCTCAGAGCATCATATCCAGGGTACATGGTGTCGTATGTCTTAGTAATGTTGATGTTGAACTTGATCACTTGGGTAAGGAGGTTTCTGTTAGATTTCTGCCTGTGGAGTTACCATCTTTCCCTTTGACATTAATGAATGTCTTAAAGATATTTTGTTTTTTTGGCTGCTCCATTTGGCTTGTATCTTTGTTCCCCAACGAGAGATCGAAGAAACTGGGCCTGGTAAGTGAAAGGGTGGCCAGGGAGTTCCCAAAGATACTTTGAAACTATGCGAATAGCCTGTTTCTCCTCAAACCTTCATCGACCAATATTTGCATCCATCGGCGAATCTTGTCTGCAACAAATTATGACGTTTGCCTAATAGCGAATTTCTTATTTCCCTCTTTCCTTCTACATTTATTGACTGGAATTCTTCTGGAAGGAGAAGCTGCATTGACTGGATTTAGATGCAGAATGTCACTTATTCTATCATTCTTTTCTGATCTTTTGATTTTTCAGATTATTAGTTTGACAGATGTATTTTTTTAATGTCTTTAGTGTTCTTATTTAAGCATTTACATTTTATTAATGTTTGCCTAAAGGCATTGCAATCACTTAAGTTATGTACTGCATTTTCTTCATTATAGGCAGACTGAATGACACTCAATTTTATAAATGAGAAATCAATGACTTATCTTTTTCTTTATAAATTTATTTATTTTTGGCTGCATTGGGTCTTCGTTGGTGCGTGCGGGCTTTCTCTGGTTGCAGCAAGCAGGGGCTACTTTTCCTCACATATGTGGGCTTCTCATTGTGGTGGCTTTTCTTGTCGTGGAGCACAGGCTCTAGGCGCGTGGGCTTCAGCAGTTGTGGCACGTGGGCTTCAGTAGTTGTGGCATATGGACTCTAGAGCACAGGCTCAGTAGTTGTGGCTCACGGGCTTAGTTGCTCCACGGCATGTGGGATCTTCCCAGACCGGGGCTCGAATCTGTGTTCCCTGCATTGGCAGGCAGATTCTTAACCACTTCTTCACCAGGGAAGTCCCATGACTTATCTTTTTAAAGAACACAACTGAAGGACTTTAAAAGAGACACATCCTACATGCAGGCCTTAAAAAATTACTAGTTCTTGGTTTAGCTTCTGAATATATAGTAATAAAAATAATATTAATATAAAATACTGTTGTTGCCTAGCCACAAACAGTTCATGGAGCACATGTAAGTTCTATATCAGGAGAACCTTAATTTAAGCATTTCTTGGCCTTTGTATGTTTACATTGTTAATTGTAGCTGAATTACACAGAACACAGTATATTTAGCATGGATTCTTGTAGCTCAGCAATTTCCATCGACCATAGTTATCATGTCATGTTTGCCTACAGTGGTTAGTCAGCAGAAAGGCATCAAATTGCAGCTGATTCATTTCTGAGTCAGTGATAAAATTACTTTCCAAGAACGCTGTGTCTCATTTTATAAAAAATTGGAAAAGAGCATTATTTAGACCAGAGGTTAACAAACTTTTTTTCTTGTAAAGGGTACAATAATAAATCCCTTAGGCTTTGTGGGCCATACAGTCTGTGTCACACCTACTCTGCTGTGTAGTGTGAAAGCAGCTGCAGACAATATGCAAGTGAGTGGGCATGACTCCAGTGTTCCAGTAAAACTTTATTTACAAAAAACAGGTGGCAGGCTGGGGGTTACAGCTGGCCCCTGATTTAGACAGACATAGAATGTACATTAACATTTATCCTTGTCTTTCATTTTTTTCTATAGGCAGAAGACTCATCTTTGAAAATATGTATTTGGGAGATAGTCACGTTCTATTGAATACCTTGTGCTGGTGCTGCCATAGAAAAATCTGGTTACACTCCGGGGAGGTCTGCTGCGGCTGCAGGACTGATCCGCCTCGGCCCTGAGATGAGTGTCCGGCCTGTGCGGGCACACCATGAATAGATACACAACCATCAAGCAACTCGGGGATGGAACCTATGGTTCCGTCCTGCTGGGAAGAAGCATCGAGTCTGGGGAACTGATTGCTATTAAAAAGTAAGTTTTATCCTTCATGCTCACGAATCCATCCTCAATAACACATTGTCAACATAGTTTTAACTCTATGCTCTCCATTCCTCATCTGTGAAAAGTTTCTACAGGGGAGGCATGGAGAAGAATCTCAGACATTGGTTGCTGTGGGTTAGATGACTGTGAACTCTGGGATGCTCATGTTAGAGTCTTAAACACATCCCCATGTTAGATGCACTACTTTGCATACAGCTCTAGTACTTGTTCCCAGGATCTTCTCATATGGGGAGTTAGTAACAAGCAGATTAAGAAATATTTTATAGGAAAGGAAACTGAAACTGAGAAATGAAATGACTTATTTTGGATCCTTTACACATGTGATAGTCTGGTGACTACGGTTTTGCTCCCCCCATCCCACTCGCCCTTTGCAATCTGAGTCCAGACCCATTGTATTAGTTATCTGTTGCTGCATAATAGTTTACCCCCCAAAATTGTGGTTTAAGACAACTATCTCACAGTTTCTGTGGGTCAGGAGTCTGGGCCTGGCTTAGCTGAGTTCTCTGCTTTGGGATCTCTCATGAGGTGGCAGTCAAGCTGCTAGCTGGTGCTGGGATCTCATCTGAAGGCTGGACTGGGGAAGGATCCACTTCCGAGCTCACTCACATGACTGTGGGCAGCATTCAGTGCCTTGGGGGTTGTTGGACTGAGGGCCTTAGTCCTCTGCTGGCTCTTGGCTGGAGGCTGCCCTCAGTCCCTTGCCATGTGGGCCTCTCCAAAGAGCAGCTCACAACATGGCAACTTGCTCCATCAAGACATGGAAATCAAGAAGGCAATGAGAGTCTTCAACCAAGATGGAGGTGACATCTTATTGCATTTGTAAACTAATCACAGAAGGGGTATCCTCTCAAACTGCTGTATTCTATTGGTTAGAAGCAAGTCATTAAAAGAAGGGGGGTTATGCCAGTTTGTGAATACCAGGAGGTGGGGGGCTTTGGGGACCATTTTACAGTCTGCCTGCCACATCCATCTATATCCAGTTGCCTTCTCAACATCTCCATTTGGATGCCCTGAAGACATTTCACACTCATCATACCCAAAACTGAACTTACATACAGCATATAATGCCTGTCTTGATAAATGACACATTTCCATCCCCGCAAAGTCGGGGAGTCCCCCGACACCCCTCCCTGTGCCCCAGCATTGGTCATCTGGTCCTATAGACTCTAACTACCAGATATTTTCTGATCCACCTACTTCTCCAATTCCCCACTGCTAACCTCCCATTCAACTCATTATCATTTACCACCCCTGCCTCTAGAATACTTTCCTCTCTAGGGTTCCTGGCTTCCATTCTTACCCCTGTCCATTCCAGCCTGAAGGAATTATATTAAACACGTGAGTCTAATTGTCTAAAATCAATTGTACCAAACCTTCTTTGCTGCCCCATCGTGTCCCCGCCCCACCTGACTTCAGCATGCTGGGGTATGCAGTGATGTGCCCGCCACCAGTATCCCACCTCAGGTGCACGTGCTTGGTCCACAGAAGGTCCCCAGCAGGACTGAGCCCCCATTGCCCACTGCAGTGTCAGCTCTGTAATGTGTCCTTTCATGGGTTTCCCCCATCTCTGTTCTCAGGTTCCCTGCTCCTTGCCCTGGGTTCCCGGAACCACCTCCCAAATCAACTCCCTGCACCCAAGTCCTTGCCTCAGGCTCTGCTTTCAAGGATCCCAAACGAAGAGCTTTTAATGTCTTCCTATCAGTTTTAGGGTCAAGCCCCCAATTTTACAACTTGCTGCTTCACTCGGCCCCTGCCTGTTTTCTTTGGCTGCATTTCCTCCCACTACTCCCTTGCCTGCTTTGTCCTGGCCACACTGGCCTTTCGGCTTCTTGAACTCACCAGATACCTTTCTGCCCTCTGTCTTCCCATGCTACTCACTACCCTGTGCCTCCGACCAGGACAAATTCTCCTGGTCCTTCAGGTCTTGGTTGAAATACCACTTCACTGGAAGGCTGTTTCCTGATACTCTAGACAAAATTAGGTCACGTTGGGGTCCACTTTCATGGTGCCCTGTCCCTTCCCTTCATGGCACTCAGCACAGAAGTCGATTGATGACCTGCCTTCCTGCTCCGAGGTTGGTTCCATGAGCAACGTCTTGCCCATCATTGTGTCTCCAGTGCCTGGGCCTCTGCCATGTGTAGCAGGGGCTAAAATATATCTGGGGCATGAATAAAGGAAATGGTCACTCAGCTGGGAGACAGTGTGGGACAGACTCTCAGAGTGAGGGGGAGAGATGAGACTTGATCTGTTATTAGCCAGCAATGAGACCCTGGTGAAATGGCATAACTTCTCTGTTTCTTAGTTTCCACCCATCCCATCTGTCTCATGGGGCTGCTGTAAGATTCAAATGAGATGATGTGGTTGAAGGGCCATGAAAGAGAGAACCCTTAGATTTCTGGCCAGCTCACCAGGCTGTCTGTCTCTCCCCTCAGGCTCTGGACCAGGGATTGGCACACTTTTCCTGCAAAGGGCCAGACAGTAAATGTTTTAGGCTTTGCAGGCCATGTGGTCTCTGTCATAACCCATCTCTGCTGTTGTAGTGGGAAAGCAGCCATGTATCATATGGAAGCAAATGAGTGTGATTTTATTCCAACAAAACTTCATTTATGGAAACTGAAACTGGAATTTCAGATCATTTTCACATGTCACAAATCATTATTTTTCTTTTGCTTTGTTTTTCCCAACCATTTAAAAGTATAAATGCCATTCTTGTCTCATGGGCTGTATAAAATCAGATGGTCGGGTGGAATTGGCCCATGGGCCATAGTTTGCCAACCCCTGTACCGGAGTGTCCATCCCTGTGCCGTCCAACATGGTGGCAAGTAATCATATATCATTTAAATTTAAATTTAAAATTTAAATTAACAATTCAGTTTCTGTGTTGCCCTAGCCTCACGCCAGGTGCTCAGTAGTCACCTGTGTCTAGTGGCTACCATACTGGACAGTACAGAACATTTCCACCAATACAGAAAGTTCAATTGGACAGCTCTGGTCCAGATAAAATAAGCCTGGGAGTTTTTCCTCCAGGGCAGGGTTAGCTAATTAGTGACAGAGCAAGATAGCAGTCCAGGCCTCTTTGAAATGCCCTCATGCTAACTCTGCTGGGAAATTTTGTGCTGGAGGATTGATTGCACTGCCAGGTTTTTAAATAAAATGCTGTTTTGGATAGTACAGTATCTGGTAGAAATTGGAACCCACTTTAAGCACTGCTCTTTAGGTTCAGAACGAAAACATTTGTTTTTAAGATAAAGCATAGCCAGTTACTGGGAATAAATGTGCTATTTGTTTCTTTCTTCTCTTTTAGAATGAAAAGAAAGTTTTATTCCTGGGAGGAATGCATGAACCTTCGGGAGGTCAAGGTATTTATTAATACACAAAGGGATAATTTATGGTATGGTTGATTAAAATAGCTTTATACATGCATAGATTTATAGTTGATACAGTTTGAATTGTTTCACTGATGTTGAAAAAGGAGGCAGATGATAACGTAATGCAGCTGACAGCTGAGAGGAGAAGATTGCTGTGCTATTTATGTGTGTGTACTTTTTTTTTTAGTTTTTTGATGTGTGTGCATGTACTTCTTTTTAAACCTTGGTAATAGTGCTGTTAACTAAACCACAGATTTATTCAACTTTCACTAGTTTCTCACTAGTGTCTCTTTTCTTTCAAATGGTGATGAAATACACATAATACTTACCTTTTGACCATTTTTTTAAAGCTTTGCACAATTTTGTTTACATAGCAAACTGGACAACATTAGAAAATCTGTCATACCATCCAGAAGTTGAACATATGTATTAATCACATTTTGTAGCCATCTCTGGAGAAGGCTCCTTTGCACATTTTCTGCAAACAATGCCTATGCATTAAGGTTAACAACAACTCAAAGGAAAGTGGCAGGTTGCCAGGTAGATAATCAGAGAAATAGTCCAGATTGTTAGAATAGCGATAAAGGTGTCCCGTGCTAGAACCCAAAGGACTCAAAATAGATATAGAACTGCGTATTTGACCTAAAAATGGTACAGTTCAGTGGTATTATGTACTTACATAACGTTGTACACCCATCAGAATGGCCCATCTCCAGGACTCTTTTCATCTTGCAAAACTGAAACTCTATGTCCATTAAACAATAACTCCCCATGAATCCCTCCTCCCAGCCCCTGGCCAGCACCATTCTACATTCTATCTGCCGACTACACTAGGTACCTCATATAAGTGCAATCATACAGTATTTGTCATTTTTGTGACTGGCTTATTTCACTTAGCAGAATGTCTTCTAAATTCATCCATGTGTCAGGATTTCCTTCCCTTTTAAGGCTGATTCACATTCCATTGTATGGATCTACTATATATTGTTTATCCATTCATCCATCGATGGACACTGGGACACCTTTGGCTATTATAAGCCTTCCCATATCTTTAAACTCCTTTCCACTGGCTCCTTGTCTTCAGTCTATCACCGTGCCCACCGTTCTGTCTAACCAGGCTCAGCCCTCCCTCCCCTGGAGCTCCCACCCCTTCCCCTTCCTGACCTTACCTTCCAGAGCACCCCCTCCGCTGTCACTTCCCCCCACCACTGACTTTCCACTTAACTGAATCAGGCATTCACCTCTGCAACTCTACGGAAGTTGCTCTCCTAAAAGCCACCAGCTGTCAAGTCCAGGATCACTGGGACTTCCCTGGCGGTCCAGTGGTTAAGACTCTGCGCTGCCAACACAGGGGGTGCGGGTTCGATCCCTAGTCGGAGAAATTAGATCCCACATGCTGTGCGGCGTGGCCAAAAGATTAAAAAAAAAAAGTCCAGGATCATTTTCTCAGACATTTTCTTGTCTGTGGACCTCTTCCTCCTCTCCTCTCCCAGGTCTCTGTGACTCTGCTTTGACCCACCTCTTCTACCTCTTCTTGCCTTTCACCAGTGGTTCTATGATTTCAGCCTTTAAGTATGGATAATTCCTCACATTCTCTTCTCAGCAATTTTCTCCTTTGCTCTGGCTTCTCCTCCTGGGTGATTTTATTCATTTCCCCTTGCTTCAGCAGCCCCATCACATCTTTTCTCTTTCTTATGCATTTAGACCAGGGGTCAGTAAATAGCCCACTGCCTGTTTTTGTAAATAAAAAAAAATTTTTTTAAACGGTTGGAACGCAGCCATGTCCATTTGTTTATGTATTATCTGTGGCTGATTTCACACTACACTGGCAAAGCTAAGTAGTTGCAGCAGGGACCATATGACCTAGAAAGCCCAAAATATTTACTCTCTGTCCCTTGACAGAAAAGTTTGCTGACCCCTGCTTCAGTCCCATATATCCAACTGCTTAGTGGACATCAGCGTCTGAATTTTCTAGAACGTCTGCCTCCCTCAGTGCTCATATTTTCTCCCTCTTGAGTTAATTATCATTTACCCCTGCACTCAGAAACCATAGCTCATAGCAGGGGCCTGTGCTCCCCTCTCCACACCTCTCATCTCCCCAGCACTCAGCTGTTCACTCACACACCATCTACCATTTATTGAGCAGCTGTTATGGGCCAGGCAGCACCTTACGTGCTCTGTCTTATTTCATCCCCACAACCACCTGATGAGGAAAGTCTTAGTATCTTGAATTTCCTGATGAGCACAGCTGAGGCCCAGAGATTCCGTAATTTGCTGGAGGGAAACACAGCTCTAGGCAGCAAAGCTTGGTCTCAAGCCCAGGGTCTGTCAGAAGACTTCAGTGGGCATCCACCTGGCATCCGGGCAGTTCTCATCCCTCCGACACCGGGTGGCCACTCGCTTCCACGCCCGGTCTCTGAGCAGCTCCCTCCTGACGTGCCCTTGCCCTCCCACCGAGTTTGTCCAAGCCTGATTCTTCCTTCAAGTCTCGTGTATGAGACTCTCACCGACCACTCAGAGCTTGCAGATTACTCCTCCTTGAAGCATCCCCCTGATGTGCTCCTTCTCTGCCTGATACGACTGTCCCGCCTCTACATCTTTTTGGAAGCCTTTCCCAAGCCAAAACAAGATGCCTTCTTTCTGGAAATATACCTCTTGAAAATGAATCACATGAAGTCCTCCACAAAATTAATTCATGTTTTAAATTAATTCTTTTTCTATTAAACTGATATAGACTTTAACTTGCCCCTGAGCCTCACTGAGAAACAAGAGCTGGAGCCACTCTTAGACTTGGGCCAGTAATTCATGCTCAAAACACACTTGCGGCAGACGGTATCCTACTCCTTGCCTAGAATTCTCTTCTTGCAAAGCTTTGAAACCGACTTCATTTTCCTCTGAATGCATCTGCCCTGTTCATTCTGCTGCTCATCCACTGGACACCTCAGCCATTGCTGGTGGTGCATTTTAAGCAAACAAGCAGGAAAGACGCCTGCAGTCCACGAGAGTCTGGTGAATGCTTACAAGTTAGGCAATGCTTGCTACTCATGGAGAACCAGAAATCTAACCCAACTAGAAAAAGTAATCAGCCTGTTGGGTCATTCTGGAAGGATCTGGCCATTTGGCCAAAACAGCTGAGTATTTCCTGCCAGAGAGGCACTTGGCAAAAGCTTGTCTTTCAGGGAAGAGGTTCCAGAAGAGTCTTATTTTGTTCTCATTCACTGGCCGTATTTCCTCCCTCTTCCCAGCTGCTTGAAGTAACTCGGTTATATTGCACATTCCCCAGCTCTGATCCCTTGGGTGCGTTGTTACTGAGTGTCCTTCCAGATTTGGCCACTCATGTTAGCACTTTCATCTTCAGACATTCTGTTTGTTTTATAGAAGGAATGTTCCTTTGAAGGAAATTCAAAGATAAAGAGGGCTTTACAATTTATTATTATCGGACTCACGTCTCTATGAGGAAGAGGCTTTTTGAATGAAAGGGCTCAACCCCCTGCCACGGTGACCCCTTGAGGCATTCTTGAAGGAGACGGTCTATCAAATTCTGATCACCTGGTGAGCAAACCCACAGCTGGGTGTCCGGCTGTCACACATGAACTGGATTACTGCTCACCAGTATGAAAGTGTATTTGTTCACTGTGGACAGAGCTAGTGATGCAAATGGAAAATAGCTTGCGCACGGCTGCACTCACGTGTGTGTTCCAGGAATAGGAAAACCACACATGCGCATGGGGAATAATCACAAGGTCACTTACCATTTTCTGAGCCACCCTCTGTTCCTCATCCCCCGCTTGACTTTTTTGCCTTTGCTGTTCTTGGAAGCAGAGGTGTCTCTCCCATCTCACCTCAGGGTCTTTCCAATGAGATTTCTCCTCCTTCTCCCCTCCTTCTTCTCCTTTAACACTCACCTTGTAAGGAGCACTATACGTCCCATGGACACACATGTGTCCGAAGAAAGTTGGGAAAATCAGGCCGCCAGCCTCTGTCTGAGCAATTTCCTGTTCAGAGTGTCTGCAGACTGCTGGCTGGTGATCTCAGCTCCCAGCAGCTGCCTCTTCAGTATCAGATCAATCAAAGCCTCAATGGATTCCCCTCTGGCCACTTTCATGGCGTGAATTCCATCACCTGGAAGGAGTGCACCCAAAATAGCCCTGGCCCACTGCCTGGTCCTGGGGGCAGCCAGAAGTTCCAGTTATGGTCAAGTTCTTACCTCCTGGTCAGTTAATTGAAATAGTTTTTCTACATAAAGTTAATACCAACTTCAGAGAAATACCATTTATTAACATATTGTCAATAAAAAATGAATTGTGACACTCTGTGTTTCTAGAATTAGGTGTTTCTCCCTAAGTAGATGTGGATTTACTTTTTTCAACAGCAGACTTGCCCTAATTTTTTGTTTTTCTTCTTCGGCTTTCAGTCTTTAAAGAAGCTCAACCATGCCAATGTAGTAAAATTAAAAGAAGTTATCAGGGAAAATGATCATCTTTATTTTATCTTTGAGTACATGAAGGAAAATCTTTACCAACTCATTAAAGAAAGGTACAGTGTGGTCATCATGATCTTAGAAATACATGTTGCAAAGTGGATGTGTTTTCCTTCTGCTTTTGTTTATTTTGTTCATGCTGCTTGGCCTTGGCTGTTTAAAGCTGCCCAAGAGATGAAGGGCCCCACCTGCATTCCTGCTTTGGAGGCCCTGTGATAACGGCAGAGAAGCTGCTTTCAGTGCAGCCGTCTTGAATGTCTTAATAGGTTATTCACCCTAACAGGCTCAGAGATTTAACAGGTACTCTGCAGCTCTCCTTCCCACAGGACTGTATGGGCATAGTGACCACAAGTGAGGGGTGTAGCAGCTTCATTCATTCTGAACCATCCATCGGAACTTCCAGGTTCCTTTCAGTGCCTTTCTTACTACAGTGCACAGGGCTCGCATGCTGGGGAGACAAAGAAACTAATAAAAAAACTTACCTGTGATGGTCATTTTGGACCATTTTGGAAAAGTAAACCATGTAGAACCTCTTGGGCACATTTTCCTGGTGGCAGGTGAATGCCATTCAGAGCATCCTTCTGAGTGATTTCAGTGAACAAATATCGTTTCCATTGTCAATAACAGCAGAGAAGCTGTGTGGTTTGCCCAACCAGGGGAAAATGTCACTATCCACTGCATCTCATAAGCCCTTCATCTGAAGGACCTCAGATTTCCCCCATCAAAAATTTTTAAGCTTTAATTATATTATGGAGAGAGGAGATTTTTATATGATACATTGGAGGGAATTTTTTTTTGGTTTGTTATTAAATGTTTGATGGTTTCTTTTTTGTAACATAACTGGATATATTTGGTGCTTATAAGGTACGCTTTCTTACATGGATAAGCAGTTGTTTTTCTTTGATCTTTATTATCAGAGGATCTAGTCAAATTAGCATGTCAGCAAGTGTTTTCTTAAATTCTTACTGTATAACCAAAAGAACATGAAAACAGGGGCTTTGTTTTCATTAACAAATTTCATAAATCTAGATTTATAACTTTTTTTCTTCTGCCCTATACAGAAATAAGTTGTTTCCTGAATCTGCTATAAGAAATATCATGTATCAGATATTGCAAGGACTCGCATTTATTCACAAACACGGTAGGTGATTTGGAGTATTGTGCTTTGGAATAGCAGTGAAATGCTGTCATCAGGTAGAAGATGTAGGAAGCATCAGTGTCTTTTGTAATTGACTCCCAGAAAAAATTGAAGAGTTGAGAGGCTGACAATGGATTTTGGAATATATTATCTTCTGTAGCTTGATTTCTGAATTTCCCTCATTATTTATCATGTCTATGTGTTCTCATTCTTTAGGCTTTAACATTAAGCTTGTTAGCTACAGATCTAAGAGTTATTCCTGACCATTAACTGGTGTATTAATCAGGAACCTACGATTAGAATTCATAGAAGCTTCACATATGATGTTTAACCTACTAACTAACACTGCTTTGCTGTGACTTTTCATTTTTTTATGTATTTCAATTTCAGCTTGTTCAGAAGGGTACAAAGTGGTCTAACAAGATCTATGCAACCCAGGAAAATAAAATACACTTAAAATAAACAAAGAAAAAGGCAAAACAAGGCATGGACATAGCCGGGGTGAGGTTAATTGACAAAATACACGTCAGCAAGTTTTACTTAAGTAGAAGAAGCAGGCCACAGATGTGAGCCTGAGTTTGCTGTCAGACAATGCAGAATGTGAAACACGACCAATTACAACCTACATGGTTCCTCCGAGGTAGAAACAGTTCAGTTGCTCAAGAGAAGCAGAACTGTTCTTGGTACTGATACCAGAGAGGTTTCTGTCATGGATCCTTATGTAACATGACTTTATGGTAAACACAGTGACAAGTTACATGGGACAGTTTCAGGTCCTCTTCCTCAATATAGGCCAATTACATCACCTGATCAGAGAAAATGGTCCTACTGGGGCCCAGTATGATTCACTCTGGGGATGGTCTGGTGAGCCCAGGGAGAGATTTAAGGCATCCAGAAGAATGGATGGTCATATACCCTTCAGGAAATCCTCCATCACTATTGTTCTTAGCTGAGCTTTTGAACAGTATTGAGTAGCAATGTATTTGTAGTTATATTTCCAGCAAGTCCTGAGGCATTACTAGTCTGGGTTACTAACTGGCCACAGACCCAACTTGGTTTGGGTCGATACGTTCTCATGAACGCAGAGCCTCGGGATGGACGTGTCCACCAGGGGAGCCAGGAGTCCCTCAGAAGGCCATTTGAGGTTGCTTTGACATACAGACAGATGGCAAGCTGATCTTGCATAGGCAGAAATCTGTTCCCTCCCAGTCTAAGGGTATCATTGCCATTGCAAATATTGCACCAACCAATGAGTTTCATTACCCAATAAGAAAATTGGGCGGAAGCCCTTTGATGATACAGTCAGTTCAGATTTGACGCAAATTGGCAGTGAGGGGAAAAGACATTGTGCTGCATGGTACGTCTGGGACCCTTCCCAGCCTGCTCTGTGACCCCTAAGCAGCCATCACATTTAGAGGCCAAACGAAACACAAACAGACAAACAGAGGCTGTCTGTACAAGTTCTTGGAAGCTGCGGGCATGTGCTGAATAATTGGAGAGTGGTATGCAAGCCCGTGAACCAATTCTAGTAAAAAGTTTTCAGTAAAAGGTATCTCTGATTCCACTGACACAGGTAGAAGGGGCACTTTTGCCACAAGAATTTCCCAAGGGATGGTATGAGTTTGCAAAACGCTGAAAACTTCTGGTATGGTGTCTTTAGGGACAAATAGGAGGAGAAGGGGGCACTTACTAGATTTGAGAGCCCAGGAAAAACAAATGATGAGAAATCAAAGGGATTCTCCAAAGAGAAAGGTCAACCAGAAGTTTTCACATAGGGACCCGTCATAGTGTCTCAGTTACTGGGGCTCTTTGCTCAGTACTGGGAACTGCATGGTGGATCTATAAGAAAGTTGATACGTGTTGGCTTTCTCTTCCTTTCCTTTTTGTTGCTTTTTGTGAGACTCAGATAGCTGTTGCCAGAAACAACTTGTATCCTTTTATCCAGGTCTCTACCAAATCCCATCAAATCAACACAGATGCGCACGCACACACACGCACCCATACTTGTGCATACACACGCACACATCTGCGTGTACACATGCACATGTGCACCTACACATACGCTCTCCCCTCAATACCCACAAATGCACATGTATGCACACACACACGGTACATATTCGTATCCAGTAATTTAGCATCCCTAAATTATTGTGTCAAAACACCTCTTTGAAACTCTGCACTGTCAGTCTTCTTTGCACACCTTACATACTCCGATTGTGTTCAGAAAGGGTGGAAGGGAAAGCTCAGTTAAGGACGGTCAGACCTCCTTTGCTTTTCTAACCCCAGCACCATGCTTCTCCCTAAGATTCTTGTGGAGACTCTCCCCCAGCTGAGTGCCAGTTCTAGTTTGAGCTTAATATCATTTCATCTGTTACTTTATTTGTTTCCTTGCCAGTTTCTCAGGTAGAGAGGACAGGTGGTATCTATTCCTTTCAAAGAAGAGGAAACTGGGCTTCCCTCGTGGCGCAGTGGTTGAGAGTCCGCCTGCCAATGCAGGGGACACGGGTTCGTGCCCCAGTCCGGGAAGATCCCACATGCCATGGAGCGGCTGGGCCCGTGAGCCATGGCCGCTGAGCCTGCGCGTCCGGAGCCTGTGCTCCGCAGAGGGAGAGGCTACAGCAGTTAGAGGCCCGTGTACCGCAAAAAAAAAAAAAAAAAAAGAAGAGGAAACTGAGGTTCAGAGAGGTTTAAAGACCTGCCAAAGGCCCCCCTGCATTAAAGCAGTAGAGCGGAGATTAGCTCCGATATCTATGCCCATTTGCTACACTTCTCTAGAAAAACCTGTCTCTTCTCACAGAGAACAGAGAACAAGAAGTGAAGAAAGTGGTGACAGTAATTGGAGGTGGGATGGATATTCATTTTGCAGGTTCTATCTCGTTTTCATTGATAAATGATTTTTGAAAACTTTTGAATGGTTTTCATGCGGTGTTGACTTAACTTTGGAGCTTTATGTTGTTCTTTTCTTCCAGTCGCGGAAAAAAAATAATCAAAAGTGCTTTGCAGATTTGTCTTGTGAGTTTCAGGCTCCTCCCTGTTGTCTGGTTCTCACTGTGAGAAGGTGCGTTCTGTCCCTGGGAGTGGACTCCTTTGGGAGCAGAGAACAGAGCCGCAGGTGGTTGCCATGGCCATGCCTCATGTCAGTGACTACTTCCCCCCACAGGGAATGAAAACTCAGCTCCACTGGGTGCTGATCGAGCAATGCCAAAGCATATATACTTTGCAGGAATTAAATAATTAATGCAAACCATGTTTCATCCTTGTCCTGCCCTTGCAGATATCCATGCAGGAAAGCCAGAACGCCTTAGGTGGCTTAAAGGACAATGTTTGGCCCCAAGAGGTGGTTCTCTGCTACCATGTTTCACCACTGTCTTGCTGTGCATGACCTTGAGTCAGCCCTTGGCCTTTCTGTGTGTTGCTGTCCTCCTGGCCTTCTTGATAAAAGCACTGTGGGTTTAAATTCAGTAATATCTGTGAAATTACAACTTCCCTAGCAGGAAGGTGTGCTACAGAAATTCATAATGTTTAAGTATTCTCTGGTTATTTCCATATATTCCTATCAGATTCCTCATGAACAGAATGTGGAGGGGAGAAAGCCTTCTTTGTGGCTTGATGTTTTTCTTGCCCAAGGGTTGTTAATAAAAAGAGGAAGCTCAACGCATTTTCTGCCAGGATGAAAGAGAAAATCCCTCTGTTATTCGACTGACATGGGGTACCCTGAAATTAAATTGGAGGCCTGTTCCTGTGTTCTGAAAGCCAAACAATTTCGAACAGGAAGATTCTGTGTTAACAGCACTTTGCTGTTGCATGATCTCTGAATAACCCAGCAATAAGGGTTTCCACTGTGAATCAGAAGCTCAGAGGGAGACGTGGGCTCATTGTTACAAGCCTGAGTGCACACATCAGCAGAACACGTACCCAGCCAGGAGTCAGATCAGAACTTAGTGCCACCTCCTCACAAGCGGGGTGGGGGGCACGTCACCGGCCTCGCGAGCCTTAATTCTTATCTGCAGCAAATGGAGCTGTGTCTGCCTGTCCCCCTTGCCAGGTTGTGAGGAAGATAAAATGAGAGGATCCGTACTATTGACAGTGACAGGCTCTTGCAAGGTGCAGATGTGCCAAGCACTGCACTAAAAGCTCTACAAATATTGACACGTTGAATCCTACAAAACAACCCCATGAGGTAGATGCTGTTATTTCCCCATTTTGCAGAGGAGGAAAGTGAAGCACAGAGAGGTTAAGTGATTTTCCAGACAGATTTGAAATCAGGCAACCTGATCGGTCTACACACTTAACCCCTATGCGGCGTTCCCTCTCATAGTGATAAAATCGTGATGCTTTGTTAAAATAGAGATGAAAAGTAAACGTACATGACAGGAGAGTCTTATACCTTAAATTACCAAGGAATAGAACTCATGGGTATAAGGCTGATAATAGTTATTGCTATTATTCAGTAATGAAAAGAACAGAGGGCCAGATATTCTACAGACATATTCACAAATGCTTCCTAGTTATAAAGGCTTATCCTCGAATACAGTATAACAGATGACATATGTCAACTGACAAATACAGTTTTCATCAGTCATTTTTAAAGAGTCTGTTTGCAGTTAAACTTTTTTCCTAGCCATTTTCCCTCTGATAGTTTATTTTGGGCCTGAAGTATGATCCATAGAAAGGAAAGCTGCTTAGAGGGATAAATGGGGAACCAGAATCTTCTCTCTCCTCATTTCATTAGTGCCCACGTTCTCTGTGGAAGTAGGATTAAAGATGAGTTAGCTGGGAAAGGATAAAGCTTGACCGATGGGAGGAGGTGGTCAGTGTGTACTGGAGCGTGACCTGTGTGGAAGCAAGGTCCAAGGTCTGGGGTCCAAGAATGATGCTTGTATCTGAGTATAGTTGATGTGATAGGATGAACTGAACAGGGAGAAGATGCAGGTTTGCTGAGTGGGTGTTATATAGGTGGTGGCAGGGGCAGTTGCAGTGGGGCCTGGGGGTGGAGGACATTGCATTATCAGAGAAATGGCACTTAAGGTTTGGAAACAACAGTTTAGCCCAACTAGAGGAGAAAAAGGGAGTCTAAGAGGAGAGACAGGGTGAATCTGGACTTGAGAGGACCAGCACCACAAATCAAGATTGGCTGTCTGGATCGACAGGACAGAGCAGAGCCGGATAGTACAAGAGCTCTGACACATTTCTTGGTAGGATTGTGACTAATTCATCCCCCGCCACCCCCATGACTCACTTTTCCCATCTGTTCGGTAAGAAAATGATGTCTGCCGTCTCTTTTTTTTTCATGCTTTTGATGCTCTGAGTGTTTAGGAAGAGAGACCATCGGTCTCACAGGTCATATGTTTTAGGGGCCACAGGAGCCTTGCTGGATGCACTGGCAAAAGATCCCTTTCTCATAACTGCTTGCGTATTTACACATTTTTAAGTCAGAGAAAGGGCAGAAAGGACAGATAGGAGGTATTTTGATGGAAAATGTGACACAGCTCCATGACTGTCTGGGGACAGATGGGTCCAGCATAACTACAAGCTACCTGGATATCATATCAAACGTTCAAGAAGGGGAGATAATTTGGGAGAGGAGAAGAGTGGTTTGGGACAGGTCAATGCAAGGGTGGCAGGGACATCAGCTGCTGTCCCATCAGAGACACAGGTCTGGAGAGGATTTAGCAGGCACGTTAGAGGTGCAGACTTGAGCACATCAGCACAGAGGTGGTTGAGGAATAGCTGACATCTTCAGTGATAGCTCTTCCTTCCTCCCGTAAATGTGCTCCTTAGAATCCAACTTCACAACATTGGTAATGGTGGCAGGTAACCAATAACCCCATCAGCAGCATTGACACAGTTGTATTTCCGGTTTTGATGACCCATTGAGATTTAGACTCAGGTAGAATGATGTCTGTCAGTGATTCTCTCTGCAAGAGGAAGGTTTGGGGTCTTCAGAGGCATGTAATGCTGATCTGTGGGTGTTTGAGTCTCTCCTACATGTACCCCTAAAGCCCTGCGGTAGCTGAAACAGGCTTCCCATTCAATGAGTTATCTCTGCCTTTCACAATGTGAATTACAGATGTACCCCTGTGCTTCTTTACTGGGCAAAGTAATCAGTATTTGACATTTAAACATTTGTTTCAACACACACCAGAATCTCAGATACGAGTAGGTCATGTTCATAAATCCCTTATTTCTTAAACAAAAAATGTGATTGTGTTTTTGCTGTGATGTAAACTCTCAGTAACCATAAGACTTGTCTTTTGAAATGGTTTTAATCTCAAATTCTTTCTGGCTGACTGGGGCAAGGTAGGCATATTTTTTTCTTGGAGTGACAATTTCTTTTTGCCAAGTTATCTCAGCCCATAATGGAGTTTTGATATTTTAAAAGAAGTTTGCTCTCTTGGAAAAAAATTATGAAGATCAACTTTTGAATGATTTGACATTTTTGAATTTGTCAGGGGAAATGAATGGTCCAAAGGACTCTGCATTAACATTGAGATGAATGTAGAGCCTTCAGTGTCATACCAGACTATCACTGTCATGAAAAGAGCAATACAGCTGCAAAGAGTAATGCAGACACGATCTTGCCTCTGAATTCCTTCTCCACCACCTCTTCAGGCTTCTTCCATCGGGACTTAAAGCCGGAGAACCTCCTCTGTATGGGACCCGAACTCGTGAAAATTGCAGACTTTGGATTGGCCCGAGAAATCCGATCAAGACCTCCATACACAGACTATGTATCTACCAGATGGTGAGTACCATCTTCCTCAAAGGATTTAATTGCACTTCTTTAAAAATATACGATTATACTGAGGATAATATTAATGTTTGCATTTCTTATTTTTAAAGACCATTTAAAGACCATGCGATTATACTGAGGATAATATTATTGTCACAAATACTAATTTTCCACTAAGAACACCATTTGAAACACATATGTGTAGGAATGTTGGCATTGTACAAGCTTAAAAGCTTGTATTATAGGGGCTTCCCTGGTGGCACAGAGTTTAAGAATCTGCCTGACAATGCAGGGGACACAGGTTTGAGCCCTGATCCGGGAAGATCCCACATGCTGTGGAGCAACTAAGCCCATGCGCCACAACTACTGAGCCTGTGCTCTAGAGCCCTGAGCCACAACTACCGAAGCCCGCACACCTAGAGCCCATGCTCTGCAACAAGAGAAGCCACCACAGTGAGAAGCCCACACACCACAACAAAGAGTAGCCCCTGCTCACCGCAACTAGAGAAAACCCGTGCGTGGTAACAAAGACCCAACGTAACCAAAAATAAATAAATTTATTTTAGGAAAAAAAGCTTGTGTTGTAAACAATTTTAGAAGGAAGTCTAACAGGGAGCAGGGAACTATATTCAATATCTTGTAATAAACTATAATGGAAAAGAATCTGAAAAAGAATATATGTATCTGAATCACTTTGCTGTACAACAGAAACTAACACAACACTGTAAATCAACTATACTTCAATAAAAAAAATTTTTTTAATGGAAGTCCCTTGTGCTTTTCCATAATCTAAATAATATTCTGTATATAGAGCTTCCAGAAGACCTTTTCCTAAAAGAGTTGTGTAAAAGATTCTCCAAAGACCTGTCTGAAAATCAGCCAGTTGGTGTTATTAAAACTTTCAGGCTCTAAAAATTTGATTTAAGCAGTTGGCCATGACCAAGAAGAGCCTACAGACCACTAGTTCCATATTCTCTCTCGCTCCTTTCCCTCCTCTCTCACTCGCTCTTTTCCTGTTCCCTTTCACTGTCTATATTTCTTGAAAATGCTATAGAGCAGAGGCCTGTCAAGAAATGCTCCATAGAAAACCCTGTGTAGCAGAGCAGTCCAGCTTTACACTGCAGCTACGGCTGTTGCATGATGAGTCCATGCACCGCCCTGAGCTAGACAGAAAACAGAAATACGGAAACGCTCGGAGGAGCTGATTGTGTATTTAGTTTGCTTCTGACCGGCGGGTGTGGAACTAGCTTCTCCTTGGTCTTGCAGGTACCGGGCCCCAGAGGTGCTCCTGCGGTCCACAAACTACAGCTCCCCCATCGACATCTGGGCCGTGGGCTGCATCATGGCAGAGGTGTACACCCTCCGGCCACTCTTCCCCGGGGCCAGTGAGATCGACACAATCTTCAAAATCTGCCAAGTGCTGGGGACACCCAAAAAGGTAACGATGTGGGACAAAGGCCTGTGGGACAAAGCTGCAGCTTCCTGTGTTCCCTGCCGCCCGCCCTGGGCAGCACCGGCTCGTTCTGGATCTTCCTCGCCCTGGGTAGTCCTCCACGCCCTCCTCCTCCCCTGCAGTGGAAGACTTCCTGGCTTCCTCTGCTTTTCTGCTCACGTCCTCTCCGCTCCCTTGCAGAGCTTCTGCGTTCTCGTGGCTACAACTCTTATCCGTGCAGAAGTCTCCTAATGTGATCTGTAGCCCTCCCCCTTTCCTTTATAACTCTGGTCACAGATTTACATCTTTCTCTGGGATTTTTCCGGGACACCCTCACCCTCACCTCCAACTCAGCACGTCTGACCCAGACTGCTTTTTGTTTCGCCCCCAACCAGCCTCCTTCGCTCATTCCCCACTTCTGCCTGTGGTCCCATGACATCCCAGAGCCCAGCCTTGAGGCTGAGTTTCAGTTTTACCTTCTTCCTCTCTCCCTTGCTCCCCTTTTCCTTTATCCCAGCAGTTGGCCCATAGGTCCTGCTATCTCCAGCCAGTATCTCAGACTGAAGCCCTGCCTGTGTCTGGGGAGGGGGGCACCTCCCCAGTCTTTCTGCCTTCAAGTCTTTTCCCTCCAGCGTTTCTTCCAGTCTGTGGCCAGACTTATTCCCCTAAAGAACAGCTCCGGTGCTGTCCTCCCCTCCTAAAAATATCTACTGCCCAGCCCCCTAACTCTCATTCCTTATCCGCCACTTGCACCCCTCCTGGCTCTGTGCTCT
Source organism: Hyperoodon ampullatus (assembly GCF_949752795.1). Taxonomy (NCBI): domain Eukaryota; kingdom Metazoa; phylum Chordata; class Mammalia; order Artiodactyla; family Ziphiidae; genus Hyperoodon; species Hyperoodon ampullatus. The sequence continues at coordinate 81,381,543 of NC_136923.1, read as the reverse complement.
AGAATCTCCCGCTTCTGCCAAGTGCATGTCTCACGTGCCCCAATCCCACTCTTCTTCCAAGACCCTCGTAACCTTTCTCTCCCTATTCCTCTAATCTCTGCATGTTCAACTGTGTCCTGTGTTATTAATATATCATCTGTGTACATAATCTGTTTCCTGGACCATAAGCTCACCCAGGGAACGGATTTGTCTTGTGTTTCTTTGCATTTATTTTACACATCCTAGCACCGTTGCTAGTACAAACCAGACCCTCAAAAAATTTTTTTTAATTATCTGAAGGGGGCTTCCCTGGTGGCGCAGTGGTTGAGAGTCCGCCTGCCGATGCAGGCGACACGCGTTCGTGCCCCGGTCCGGGAAGATCCCACATGCCGCGGAGCGGCTGGGCCCGTGAGCCATGGCCGCTGGGCCTGCGCGTCCGGAGCCTGTGCTCCGCAATGGGAGAGGCCACAACAGTGAGAGGCCCACGTACCGCAAAAAAAAAAAAAAGATTTCCAGACTCTCCTGCTGGAATCTCTCCCTCCTGTGGATGACTGTATCTCTACCTCTCTTGTGACCTTTGTTACTTTTTATTTTGTGTTACTGTGTTTTTAAAATAAATGTCTTATTTTCTCTTTTGGATCATAATATCTTTAAGGACAGGATTTATATTGGATTATTTTTTGGATACCCAACAACATTAAGTATATAGGAGGCCCTCGGTAACTAAGTGAATGAATGATACAAGCTATATATTCTGCCACTTCACTTTAAAAAAATAAAAAGCAATTACATCAGAATGTGTCTTATAAAACAGGAGTTTGTTGGAACTAACAAGGATCTTAAAGACTGATTGCTCAGCATCTTCTGTCATTCACTCCAGCACTGAGTGCCCCATAGGTCTGATGCATGAAAAAGTGGAGGACTTGAGACTAATAGCTCTCCTGACTGCTGGGTTTCTAAGCGTTTGTACTTTGACTCATCAAGATGGGGATATAGTAGTATGTAGGCTTTCACAAGTTTATTTGACCAAGAACAAGGTGTTCTGTTTTATTTTTTCCCCAAAAAAAATCTCATTAGCAGTTTCTAAAACCTATGTCTCATGGAACGCAATTGGGAAAATACTAATTTGGTTCAACCCCCAAATCTCAAGAGGTGAACTGTCTGGTGTTAAAGTTATAAAATAAGTTGGTGTGGGGAGTTCCCTGGTGGTCCAGTGGTTAGGACTTGGCGCTTTCGCTGCCGTGGCCCAAGTTCAATCCCTGGTCAGGGAACTAAGATCCTGCAAGCCACGCGATTCAGCCAAAAAAAAAAAAAGTTGGTGGCAAATCCAGTGTCTTTCCCACTGTCCCCCAGCCTTCCTGTTCTTTGTGTCTCTCTGTTAGCATCCTCCTGCATTTCAGTACCCACAGTGCCACCGCCACCATAGTGAGTATGGACGTGGCAGTGACACGTCATACATGCCAGAATATAAAGTCCAATCACAGCAATTGGCTGAGCAAGATTTTCTACCTTTTCCTTCTTTCAGACTGACTGGCCTGAAGGCTACCAACTGTCCAGTGCTATGAACTTCCGCTGGCCCCACTGTGTGCCCAATAACTTGAAGACCCTGATTCCAAATGCCAGCAGCGAAGCAGTTCACCTCTTGAGAGACATGCTGCAGTGGGATCCCAAGAAACGGCCAACAGCCAGTCAGGTTTCCTTCCATTTTCTTCTGATGCGTTTCTCTCGAAGTTCATGTCTAACTGTGAATAATTCCTATAAATCTCATGGGAAGTATTTTATTAGGCATTATGTATGAAAACTACTATTGAATACCAGTAATAGTGAACTATATAAGGTAGAAGAACTTAAACTAGTTTGAAACTGTCTGTGTCTAAAGTAGTTAAGGTTTAAACAGTATAGTTGCTTTGCAAATTGCCATACAATTCACGTCATATATCACCGTATATGTGGAAATGAAAATAAACATATATCCACCTGTCTTTGGCAGATGTTTTCAAATATATTCTCTATGAGTTAAGATGATGTAGCAGTTTGTTTATAAGGCAGTACTGGTTGTTGAAAGGCAATTTCAAAGTGAAGATATCTTGTAAGATCCAGATCACTCATTTTACAGATGACAGAGAGAGAGAGCTAGGATAATAATTGTAATTAGCATTTTATAGCACTTTATAGTTTGCACATGCTTTAGTATGTTTTTATGTGATTTTAACGCCGTGAAGCCTCCATGAGATAGGTGTTAACTGTTTTTATTCTATACATGAGAAAACTGAATCTCAGGAAGTTTAAGTGATCTGCCAAAAAAAAAAAAAAAAAGAAAGAAAGAAAAGAAAGCTTAAGTGATTTGCCTTAATAACTCCACCAGTAACTAGTACAGATAGTGTACTCTCAATGGCAGTTCTGTCACGTAGATGACACACCTTCTGTTTTCCCAATTCCATACTTCCTGTTTTCCCAATCCGCCCTCCCCCAAGGCCACTTTGACTTAGATTATAAAGTGCACCCAAGAGACTTGTAGTGCCGTGGGCTTCAAACACCGCCAGGCCTCCTGCCAGCTTCTTTCTGTGGTAGTTGTACCTGGCCCCTTCTCAGCTTGTCTCATTGATAATCCCACTGCTCAGAGAATCAAAAAGGTGACCAGTTCTAATCAGAGTCAGTGATTTGGCTGAACGAAAGTGACAGAGGCACTTGAAGACAGGGCCGACATGACGTTAGAATTTGTGAGTGCTGAGAGCTGACGGCTGGGGGGATTAAGGAATGGGAGAAAAGCAGCTGTCCAGTGGCTCAAAGAAGAAACAGCCAAGACCCTGGATGGCTCAGGAAGGTTGGAGAGCGCTCAGAAATGCGCTTCTGGTGATGAAATTCACAAATGGTTTCAGGGCAGGAAGGAAGCTTTCTGATGAACCCAGTTTTTTACAGATGAAAAGTTTTTTAGAGAAGAAAAGAAAAAGATTCTGTAAGGAACCCAGGAACCAAGAGAGGAATGTGTACTTTTAAGAATAGTATCAGAAAAGCTAAAAATACCCCCAAGTCAGTTGAGACTTGCAAAAATACCTGGGACTACAGAGAAGACTTTCCGAGTTAGATATCAGGGTCCAGGATCACTATGGGAGTATCCACGTTATTTGCCTCTGTATCTACACTTATTATCATTACAGGTGTTTATAGCTATGTCCCAGATTCATTGAGAAAGGTTATGTTGTATTCAATGACTTCCACTCAAAAAGACTAGGGGATATTTCAGAAAGAATTGCAAACCCAGCACTTTAAGATTTATCCCTCGGCGATCCAGAGAGCGTGATTATTTTGATGGGCAAGGTTTAACTGTAGCGTGCATTACACTCTTGGTGTTTCTGGTGTTAAAGCAGACGCACCTGCTTATTTTATTTTTTTTTAATTGAAGTATAGTTGATTCACAATATTGTGTTAATTTCAGGTGCACAGCAAAGTGATAGTTTTATATACATTTCTTTTCCATTACAGATTATTACAAGATCTTGGAGATAGTTCCCTGTGCTATACAGTAAATCCTTGTTGTTTATCTGTACCTGCTTATTTTATATTTGATTTTTCAGAGTCCTCCTGGATCGTTATACTTGGCTCTCTCCATTTTATTTTTTTTCTTTCTATGGACTGAAGAAATGGGCTTAGAATGATGAAATATTATATTTAAGACACACAGCAAATAAGTTACAAAGCCAGGATACTGGCAGAAGTAGCAAAGGGCATAGCAGTGAACCTGGGCACTTTACCCAAGTAATTTAAGTGTGGCAACCAGTCTGTACATTTTACACTATTTTAGATAAGGAAATTCACAAAGGGTGTTACAGATTCAGGATGCTGTTTTATCATTGGTTTGGGCTAAGCAGCTGTAGTAAACCGGTTTCGTGAAATCTAGCCAGCAACCCTGAATGGTGTCAACCTTCCTGGCCAGATTCTTCTCCTAAAACAGCCTTATGTGTCGTTCCAGGCGCTTCGATATCCTTACTTCCAGGTTGGGCACCCCCTGGGCAGCACCACACAGAGCCTTCAAGATTCAGGAAAACCACAGAAGGATGGTCTGGAAAAGGCAGCCCCACCGCCTCACATAAAGCCGGTCCCTCCTGCCCAGCCCCCAACCAAGCCACACACGCGCATTTCTTTGAGGCAGCATCAAGCCAGCCAGCCCCCTCAGCATCTCATGTACCCCTACAAAGCCGAGGCTTCCAGGACGGATCACCTTCCAGAGGACAAGCCGAGCCCTTTGCTCTTGCCAGCCCTCCACACCAAGCATCCCCAGGCAGTAAGCAGGAAGATTCGCTTGAGAGCCCTGTGTCTGGCCTGTTCCTCTTCTGACCCTACTTACTGAGTGAAATATTTTCTTTTTTCAGCAGATAAGGTCTAATTATCATAGATCTGTCTTTGCCATATCATGGAATTGTGAAAAGAGCCTTGGCTTTGGAGTTAAAGGTCTAAATTCAAGTTCTGGCTCTGCCTGTGAATTACAATGCCACGCCTGGGGGCCTGGCCGTGGGGTGGTGGCCGAAGGCTCAATGTGGCCCCAGATCACTAGGGTCTCACATCTCGGCTCTGCTGTTTCACAGCTTTGTGACCCCGTGCAGGGTACCTGGCCTCTCTGCTCCTCACTCCCTCATCTGTGAAATAGGGGTGGATGATGAGAGCGCTGGTCACTGTTATTATCAATCCCTGTGGACTCAGTGTCCTCACCTGGAAAAGGAGGATCCGAATGCCTGTCTTGCTCATCAGACAGGGCTGTTCATGGGATTCAAAGGTCCTGCTGCTTGTGAAGATGTTTTGAAAATCATCACATGCCCCGCTAATATTTGTAGATCATTATTCCTGTCAGTGCTATCAGTCGATGCTGGTAATGCCAGGCTGTTGATGGAGCCCAGCTCTTTCTTTTCCTCTTGCTGTTCAAAAGGAAACAGTGAGTGTTAGTCAATAAGATAATAATCTGACACGGGAATCTGGTTTCCATTAGCCTTACAGTGCTGTCTGAGAGTCTGATCTTCTAACACCTTTATGCAAAAGTAATACTTTATCTGTCAACGAGCATTCACTCAGTGAGTGCTGGCTCCCGACTAGGGCAGCGTGAGGTGACAGGGATGGTGTCTCCAGACTGTCCACTTTACCCCCGCCCCCCTGCAGCGGCAGTGGGTGTTTGGAAATTTCTTATTGTAGCTAATCCTGTAGTTAAATAGGATCCAGGTCTACTGAGAAGGCAAAGAAGGCATTAATTGCATTGTTTTCTATAAAAGAGCACGTGACTGACACTTTAGCTATATTCTCTTACTTTCTATTTAGGACCGTGTCAATCACACTAACTCTTTCAGAGATGAGCCCTGTTTGAGCATCCAGCCACTTTCCTCATATGTTGAGAAGTACCTTAAATTTCTTTTTTTAAATCCTTATCTTACACAGCTTAGCGTCCCCATTGAATGAAAACTGATGTAATCTGTGCAGGATGAGTGACACAGGTCTGGGACTGTTTGCCACCGTTGTCCTTTCCAATAAACTGTGCATATTGGGGAAGGAAACGCCCCAGAACCCTCCTTTACATAACCGAGAAAGTTCAGAATGGGGATGACTTGTGGGTGAGCTCCGTTAATACCAAGTATTGCTTTTTCCCCCCCGCCTCCTTGTATACACAGAAAATTCTCACTGGCCTGGAGCACAAAAATGGTGAGATCAAGCCAAAGAGTAGGAGAAGGTGGGGTCTCGTTTCCAGGTCGGCAAAGGATTCTGATGGCTGGGCTGACTTAGATGACTCGGATTTCGGCCCATCGTTCACCAGGATTGACCTGAAAAACAAGAAGAGACAGAGCGATGAGACTCTGTGCAGGCAAGTGTGGGCTCCTGTCTGTGCACGGATCGCACCTGGGGTCTGTGAGGTCATCTTTACGTCGGAGGAGCGGCCCAGCTCGTGCTGACCGAAACCATCTTCTCCCCACTCAGATTTGAGAGTGTTCTGGACCTGAAGCCCTCAGAGCCCGTGGGCACCGGAAATAGCGCCCCAACCCAGACATCCTATCCCCGGTGCGACACGCCCACCTTGAGGTCAGCAGCCAAGCAGCACTACCTGAAGCATTCCCGGTACCTGCCTGGTAAGAAACATTCCCGCCTTTGCTCTGATCACTGATAAGAAATCGTGTCCCTGGAATCACGTGCTCACAAAGATCCTGTTTTGGATGGCAAGTGCTTGGGGCTTCTCTTCCGAACTGGTGGGACCACCATAGAAATATTAGCTGAAGCCCAGGCTTCACATTCTTTCTTTCTTTTCTTTTTTTTTTTTTTTTTGGCCACATGGCATGCGGGATCTTAGTTCCCTGACCAGTGGAAGTGCGGAGTCCTAACCACTGGACCGTCAGGGAATTCCCAGGCTTCACATTCTTATCTTCTGTAGTTGCCTAAGATAAGAAATTTGGTAGAGGAAACCGGGTCCAGTCCCCAGGGAAGGAGTAACCGGGAAGAACCAGGCAGCTTGCCCGAGGTCTCTCCAGAAACTGCCAGCCCTGTGTGTTTTCTCAGGAAAGCAGATGGGAGCTTAGTCACCCCATGTGGCTGTACCACAGGGGTTAAGTGAAAACATTGTAGTTGGAGGGTGCCCAGACCTCTCTCCGCATTCTCTGTATTCTAAGCGTACAGTGTTAGCCAACCGTTCATTCACAATTTCATTCCATCAGTAAATCCGTATTGTACAGCATCCCATGCTGGGCACTGAGAATCTGGTGGACACAATAGCCAAGAGGGACCACTAGGCTGCCCACCTCTAGGGCCTCCATTCACATCACAGGCTATGCGGTGACTTTAGCCAGCAGCATGTAGACAGTATCCTCCCCCTCATATTTTCTAGTGGTGGGAGACAGACCGTAAATAAATGGACACACCATAGCCACAGACGGTGACAACTGGCATTAAGGGTGATGAAATGGGGGCAGAGGCAGTACTTTAGACAGAGTGGTTGGGGAAGGCATCTCTGAGCAAGTGACTCCGAGCTGGGCCCCAGCGATTGGGAAGGAACTCCACGTGCACAGAGACATGCTGAGCAGAGGGAACAGCCGGTACAGAGGCCTGCAGGCAGGAAAGGGCTTGGCTTGTGAGAGGCCAACACATGGCCCGAGCCCCGTCAGAGAGGATGAGGTGTTAGATGCATGAGGCATCTTTGGGGGTCTTATAAGAAATTTGGATTTTATTTCATGAGCCACTGGAAGCTCTTGAAGGGTCGTAGCTGGCGGAGTGACATGCTTTTATTGACATCTGTGTGCTGCATGAGTGAGGGGCCCACAAGCTGTCGCTGTTGTCCAGGTGGGGACAGTGGTGCTCAGACCCAGGGTGGAGACCTAGGGCGGGGAATGGAGGCCCTGCTGATGCACTGATTCCCCACTCTTGATTGGGAACAGGCCTCCTAAATACTGCCAGACCTCATCAGGCTTGGCACTGTGGCCTTAGGAGATTGGCCTGACACTTCCCAGATGACAGGGTATGGGGGTGGGGGCAAAGACTCCAGCTGCAGTGAGCACAGTCAGAGAGAGTTATTTCTTTTGGGCTCTAAGGGTTGAAGAAGGGTAAAGGATGAATTGAGTTTTTCTGTTCTGAAAGCTACCTTCAAGGCCTGATAGGAGTGGGAAGTGGGTGGTCCGGGGGGCAGTGGTTTGTCTTGCAGTTGAGGTCAAGGCAGCCTTGGGCATGAGGGAGTCAGTGAGGGTCATTGGTATAGACCAGAGTCACCTCTGATAGTCCATGTCAGGTTGAGAGGATGGAACCTCAGAATTCAGAGAAAGGAGAGCAGAGGCTGCAGAGCTGGGCTTGGGGGTGTGGAGGGACAAGAGAAGAACTCGGGCAGCTAAGGCAGTGGTCTGCGAAGGCGGATGAGTAGGAAGGCCAAGGGGCACAGAAGCCCAGGACTGCACCAGGTGGTCAGGACATCAGACATGGACAGATCTGTTGGTAGAAGTTGAAGTCTGCCAGGCCGCCCACCAGTGAGACAGCACACTCACCCCGAAGATGGCATCTTTCCTCTGCCACCTATCTGATGACAGCATCCTGGTCAGTTTTTGCTTTGATTTTTGAAACACAGGAAGTCTTTGACAAATTGGATTCTGCGTTCGTTTCATCTCTGACATGGGATGCAAGATTAAATATAAATTTTGCCTTTGAAAAACATTTCTTCCCTATTAGGAATAAATATAAGAAACGGCATACTCCCGAATCCAGGAAAGGATTTTATTCCATCTAATCCATGGTCTAGTTCTGGTTTGTCTGGAAAATCTTCAGGGATGGTATCGGTGATCAGCAAAATAAATTCAGGTAAGTAATGATGATTAACCCCTAAATGGTAAGAAGCAGATTCTCTGGATGTGGCAGGGTGACAAGCCGTGGAACCACAAGGGCCTCTGGTGTGAAAACCCTGGGCCTCTTTTCCAGGCCCGTGCTGCTCTCTCTCACCTGGCAGCAGGCCTTGGGGACTCCGCCGGTTCCCTCGGGCTCTGCCGTCAAGAGTAGCAGGGGACGAGAGCGGTCTTCCCTGGTGCGAGGGAAAAACAGTCTTACCAGTCTGGATTCTGAGGCCCTGCTCTGTGGTGGGCGACCTCCCGTGTCACACTTCACTGGGTCTGCCTTGCTCTGGCTTCTCCCTTCTGTCTGATGGCCCAGCCTTAGCCCGGGGCATCCGAACCCCTTCTGGTTGGAAGGTGGACGGTTTGGAAGCCCCTGCCTACTCTTTAGATAATAGACGGATGTATTTCAGAAGTCCTCCAGGCAGACACACCCCGTGCCCAGTAGACAGCTTCCCCTGCTGTGGGCTGCTTCCCCTTCCACATGCCAAGTAAACATCTGGGCTTCTCTTCTCCCTGCCTTTGTCCATTGCGTGTTCATGTATTTTAAGGAATAGAAAAAGGAAAGAGAATATATCCACACCCACGTACCCACCACCCAGCTTATAAAAGACTCTGCAAACACACACGAAGCCCGGAGCCTTGCCTTTCCTCCCTTCCTCTTTTCCTCTCCTTCCCCGCGAGCCCCACTCTGCCTGAGTTGGGTGTTTATTATTTCCATGCTTTGTTTTTAGTATATAAGAAATACCTAGTATGGTTTTGCATGTTTTAAAATTTATATGCATATAATCGTGGATCTCCACTCATTTTAATAATTATATTATGTATGCAGCAATTATACATCCATAGAATATATATCACTTATGTATAGTATTACATATACAATATATATAAGTGTATGATACACGATTTATTATTTATACTAGAATATAACTTTTTTAATTCAAGTATAGCTGCTGTTCAATATTATATAAGCTACAGGTGTGCACTATAGTGATTCACAGTCTTTAAAGGTTATGCTCCACTTATAGTTATTATAAAATATTGGCTATATTACCCGTGCTGTGCAATATATCCTTTGTAGCTTATTTTATACCTAATAGCTTGTACCTCTTAATCTCCTACCCCTATACTGCCTCTCCTCCCTTCCCTCCCTCACTGGCAACCACTAGTTCTCTATATCTGTCTGCTTTTTTGTTGTTACATTCATTAGTTTGTTAATATTTTTTTAACATCTTTATTGGAGTATAATTGCTTTACAGTGGTGTGTTACTTTCTGCTTTATAACAAAGGGAACCAGCTATACATATACATATGTCCCCATATCCCCTCCCTCTTGCATCTCCCTCCCACCCTCCCTATCCCACCCCTCTAGGTGGTCACAAAGCACGGAGCTGATCTCCCTGTGCTGTGCAGCTGCTTCCCACGAGCTATCTATTTTACGTTTGGTAGTGTATATATGTCCATGCCACTCTCTCACTTCATCCCAGCTTACCCTTCCCCCTCCGCATGTCCTCAAGTCCATTCTCTAGTAGGTGTGCGTCTTTATTCCTGTCCTGCCCCAGGTTCTTCATAACCAGTTTTTTTTTAATTCCATATATATGTATTAGCATACGGTATTTGTTTTTCTCTTTCTGACTTACTTCACTCTGTATGACAGACTCTAAGTCCATCCACCTCACTACAAATAACTCAATTTTGTTTCTTTGTTAATGTTTTTTAGATTCCACATATAAGTTATATCATACAGTATTTGTCTTTATCTGACTTATTTCACTTAGTATAATGACCTCCAAGTCCATCCGTATTGCTGCAAATGGCAAAATTTTGCTCTTTCTTATGGCTGAGTAGTATTCCATTGTATATCTATACCACGTCTTCTTTATCCATTCATCTGTTGATGGACACTTAGAACATAATTTATTCATTCCTTCTCTTCTTGACCAACATGTAAGTTGTTGACAGTTTTCACAGTTAGAGCGCCAGAGTGAACATTGATGCCCCCTATAGGTGGTGTGCACGTGTGAGGTTTCTGGGTATGACATAAACGCGTTAGCTTAAAGGCTGTGCTCATCTTGGACTTCACAGATTTTGCCCAGCTGCTGTCCAGCAGGGTGTGGGAGTTGTACTCTGCCCTTGATGCCTCTTGGTACTGTTGAGATTGTAAACGGGTGCTCATCTGAGGGTGTGCAATGGCATCTTACTGTGGCTTCAACCCGCATGCCCCATTGACTAATGAGGGTTGATCATCTTCTCTTGTGTTTACTGACTCTACGTTTTTTTCCTTCTGTGCTTTCCTTGTTCAAATTCTCTTCCCATTTTTCTTCTTATCTATCTAGTCACCAAAATTGCAAAATGTGCTCCAGCTGACCAACACGGCTCCTCACACAGGAGCTCCAGACCCTTTCTCCCACTCTGCCCTGAGCAGTTGCCAAGAATGCTGTGTGTTGTGAAGACAGAGAGCGACTCTCCCCCTCATGAACTCTTCCAAATTGATATAACTTCCGTTTGTATAACATTCTTCGTTATTCCGTGTGCACCTTGAAGCCTTAATAATAAGGCTCATTATAAATCCGCATTCACCCATCCGATACGTATCGATTACTTGCTATATGTAAGGCTTTCCATGAACCGCCTGGAACACTAAGATGAATAGCACCCAGTTCCTGCCCTTAAAACTGTCTCAAGACAGAAATGACATAAAAAGTGAACGTATTTAATATATTTTAATAAGGATTAATTTTCTGGTTCTGGACAAGAATACTTAGCATAGAATTACTTATAATAGCTAAATAATTAACATAACCTGTATGCTGATCAATAAGAGAATGGTTAAATGAGTTATGGTTTAACCATATTCTGGAATTTGTATATACTGACATGGAAGGCTAACTGTTGTATATTATGGAGCAGAAAAAGAAAATTCCAGAACAGCTTTAACTTATTATTACAAACAGAAAATTCCAAATTTCCCCTTTTTTTAAGCAAACCAACCTACCAGCCTCCTTGTGGGTACAAGCTACAGGGTCAGCACTGTCTTTGCACACCCTCGCCCCATCCCCCAGTGTTTCCAGCAGTGTGGTGTGGTGGAATGCTCTGCTCGGAATTCACTGTATTTATCCTAATTCTTTTCCCCTGAAAGTCAAACCTGGTTCTCTATTGTCCTGCCCCACTGTCCTTTACCCCCATTGGTGTCCTGTGCATGTCTTTGCAGTAACAAGCTTTTCCTTTTGCAAATCAGTTGGTTCCACCTCAACAAGTTCTAGTGGACTGGCTGGAAACTATATCCCTTCCTTTCTGAAAAAAGAAATCGGTTCTACTGTGCAGAGGGTCCACGTGGCACCTATACCTGACCCTTCCCCTGGTAAGTTCTATTTCAGATTATTATTATTCATGAATTGATTCAACACACAGTTATCATACAACTGCTTTGTGCTGGCCCTTGTAGGCCTAGGGTCCACGAGTGAAGGAGACACAAAGCTCCCTGTCCTCCTGGGACTTGTACTCTACAGACAATAAGTAGACCAAATAAGATGCTCCAGAAGTGCTAAGGGGAAACTAAAGCAGGGAGTAGGGAGTGTGGGGTGCGGATGCATTTTACATAGGGCGGCCGAAGAAGACCTCACTGCAAAGGAGCCATCAGGTAAAGATCTACAGGAGGTGAGTGAGCAAGCCCTATAATGCAGGCTCTTGGTGCCTGGGCCTCCAGGTAGGATGGGCCTGGTAGATGCAAGGAACATCAGGGAGGCGGAGTGCAGGAATGGTGTGAACAGGGGGAGGGTAGCAGGAAGAGGAGGTCAGAGAGGTGATGGGGGGATGCCCCCCACAGGTCACTGTAAGCTCGTCGTCATGACTCCGAGCCACATGGAAGCCCCCAGAGTGTTCTGAGCTGGGCACTGAGGGGATCTGACTTCTACCTCCAGGCACACTCAAGCCCTGTTGTCACTAGACTGAAAGGGCGAGCAGGGTGGAAGTAGGGAAACCAACCAGGAGGCTGTCACGATTATCCAGGCGAGGAATGAGGCTGGTCTGGGCCAGTGGTGATGGTTGACCTGGGCCAGGTTTCGGGTAGGTTTGGAAGGTAGAGCCAATAGGATTTGCTGAAAATTACAAGTGGGATCTGAGAAAAAGAGAAGGGTCAAGGATGACACCAGTAATTCTGGCCTGACCACTATAGAATGGGGTTGTCCTTAGCTGGGAGGGAGGACTCTGAAGAGGCGGCTGCTCTGGAACTCTCGTTTGCTAATATTTTTGCCACCAAGATGCTCTTTGCTGCATTTTGTTTGCATGGGTCCCGTATCAGTCAGACCCACCTTTCTCTTTCATTGCAGGTTATTCTTCCCTGAAGGCTGTGAGACCTCATCCTGGGAGACCTTTTTTCCATACGCAACCTAGAAGCACTCCCGGGTCGCTGCCCCGGCCTCCGGCCGCCCAGCCCGTGCACGGCCGGACAGACTGGGCTGCTAAGTATGCATCTCGGCGATGACTGTCACGAAGCCCTTTGTAGGGGACAGCAGGACACTCTCCCTCAGCCAGCTGGTGTTCTACCTGCAAGAGACTTTCGGATGGTGGGAAAGCAAACACTTTATAGTTATTCTTCTGAACTGAGACATTTCAATATTCATTTTTAAAGTTTTTTTTTTAAATATTGATTTGAATGCAGTACCTTTTTTTGTACAAAGTTATTTTATTCTAAAACTGGGTCCCATTATTTTCTTAAACAGCAGCATTTTGTATATATGGATTATGTTTTAGCATTTTATACAGTCAACTTTGTAAGGAAGTTTTTAAAGATTAATTGATTTTCCTTTGGGGTTCCAGATAATATTTTATACAGATTTTTAAAAATAGAATAATAATGATGCAGTATTGCAACAGGGGTGCAATTTAAGGCTACACGATAAAGGGTTTTTTCCTCAATGTGTGCAGATATTTGTGAAGTGGTTAGATTTTAAATGTGGCATATTCGGTACTTTAGGCTTTTTTGGACTGACCTCAGCACCAGAAAACTGACCATCTGCCGTTCTCAATCCCATGTTATTGGTTTGACTTTTTGATACCGCTGTGCTGTTCTAAAAGTACTATTACATAATTCACTTTGTTTTCTTTTTACTCCCCAGATGAAAGAACTCTAAGTAAATATTTTTAGAAATGTTTATAACACCCTTTTTGGTGGTTGGAGATATCCAGCTGAAACCAAGCTATGCCATGATATTCTATTTTCTTCCATTTTTGAAATCAACTTGTATAAGTACCCACAAAAAAGGAAGCTTTTCAAGCCAAAATGTTCTCCACGTAAAGGTTAACACGGTCACTTAAACTGTATCCCTGCCAAGATGCATGATCCAAAAGCTAAGTTTCAAAGCAGCAGAAGATTTTTTATTATCCTAACCCTCAGAATGTTGCATTTAGCTCAGTTTTCATGGCAACTTGGGGAGCAGGAAAGATAGATGGCAGAGGTCCCACTGGTCTGGGAAGTCACAGCCACCATGATGTCAGTGTCTGTCACGTGCCACATTCAAAGAACTCTTAACCCTTGTGTAGTTTCTTTCAACAGTGAGAACTCTATATGGTGGGCAGAGGCTGTTCCATTGAGAGGAATGTTTACAGCAATTTTGAAAATGACAAAGCTAGTTTGGAGACAGAAAAAGACAAAAAGTCCACTCTGATCCACCTCTGTGGGCACACTCGCCTCCACTCATGGTCACCTGAAAGGCAAGAGAGAAGGTCACCGTCTGTAAACGCGACATAATCTCCTGAGTATATTGACTCACCTTCTCGCAGGGCTCAAGTCACTCTCATTTGGTTCCAGGATATAGCAAGTTGAGCCAATGAAATTGTCATTTTTGTAGATTAAAATGAATATCGGCACTTTGATATGGTTCAACCTAATAAGTTGGTAAATTTTTGCTTTGACGTATTCATAATACGTTGCAGCTTGAACAAATCAGGATGGTTCCCAAGGGGCCCTCACCTAAAATCAGGGAGTAATTTGTGCTCTGGAGAGTCTGGCTCAAAAATATACTTGACCAAGCACCATGATCGCTGGGGGCATGAGAAAAGCACATGATGGATGTGGATTTGAGAGGTAATATTTTCCTGTTAACAAACTGGCAGCAAAGCTTCAGGAAATAAAGATGTATATGTAAGCACAACTTGAAGCTGAATTCATTTCTGTATTATATTCTCATTATCTCAAGCAACAGAAAATGTGTTTTCAGAGATGAGTCCTTTACCATGAGGTTAATATTTATTTCCCCTTTCTGTATTATGTATAAAAAGTAAGTTAATCTGAAAGCTTACCCAGCTTGCTGGAAAGCTGGTTTTAAATTGTAAATACCCCCTAGAGAACCAGATGGATTGTGAATACCATATTCTTGGCCCTCTAGCTTATGTTAAGGTCATTACATTTTTTTTTAATTGAAAAACCCAGTTACCTGGTTATTACACATTATAAAATTGTTTTTCTATTACTTTTGTAGGGCCCAAATTCAGAAAATATTTCACTTTTCTTCTTCTTCCTCTTTCATTTGTTTATCAGCAAACAACTTCCCTTGGGAAGCAAAACATGTTTATTCATTTGCAAGTCAAGTAGCTGACGCTGCATTGAGCAAACTAGAAGGCTGAAAAAACTATGTCAATTCTAAAGAACTAGCAAAATCCTATAAAGTTCTCTTTTCCCCCCGCCCTGAAATGGGTAAGGGATAAATTGAGCATACAAGCTGTTTACTATAGAAGCAAATAGTCACCATTATTTTGTTAAGTGAAAATGAAATGCTACCTGTTGCCTATATTTTTAGTTACTATAGACTTACAAAATCTACTGCAAGACACCAAGAAGAATGATGAGTTTAACTGTACTTATCCACGTCTGTACCTCATTTCCAGGCAGAAAGCTTTCTGGGACGTCAGGAAATGGTACAGTGCCCAAAGGTTCAGTGACAGTGGTATGCCAAAGGGTATGTGTGTGAACTGCAGGGAAAGTTGCATGGGCATAAAAGCTACTCTTGGTGTGATTGTTAATTTGACAATAAGCTGCCATTAATTACTAAGCCCTCACCCAGCTCATGTATGATTTAAATAGGAAGAAAACTGATTTTTAAGCAATATTTTAGACATATCTCTTGCCTAAAAGACTATATACGTCTAATAAACTGACGCTATGTCATCATCTGGAGTTATCAAAAATTGAATACAGTCAAGGCAACCCATGTAACGCAAGAATCGTTTTGTTTTTAAGTACAAATTACCAGTACTGTTGGAGTTCATGGGCACCATGTTTTTTCATGAGGTGGCATCAAGCCATTGTTTTGTGCCATTTAGGAGAGAAAAAGAATGCAGGCTGTATGTTTCAGCTCAATGTATGATCCAAAGCAATATGTTTATAAGAAAATGTTTGACATACTAATTATTTTATATCATTTAAAGCATACTGTAGCAACTTGTTTGTTTAATATACGTGGTTAATTTTTAGAATTATTTTTTACAATTTCCAACCAAAGTACTGTATTTTATATAATTTATTGTGAGGACCTTCTCATGGAAACCCATAGAAGACAAACTGGGGGCATATATCACGTTAATCTGTATTATCAGTTTCTTATAGTCACTGTGCAAATGTGAATTTAAAATGACCTGAACAGTCTTCTGATGTGGATATTTCAGTGCTGACAGCAATTTAGTCTCCTGGTTTGATTACAGGGGAGTAACTACGAATATATTTAATTATAAAGCAAATAGTCATATGTTGGGAAGGTAGGAGGACAGAAAACCACTTACTCAAGCCCCTTCTGAAATAAAATGTTCCTTTTTTGAATAGTTTGTCCTAAGGTGTTTAAAAACATTAACTTTACTTAAGGAAAATTCTACTCCAAATAAAGTTACAGCTTAAGAAAAATTGATTTGAGTGTTCTGTTTTTGTTTTTATGTTCTTCCATCAAACAATAACATTACTATTTCCTAATTTGGAATTTTGATATTTTATAACTTCTCCTTAACGCTTAATATAGTGTTACTGCCGTGAAATTGAAAGCATACACTTAGACTAGCAGTAGGAAGCGTTGTCTTGCAATGTGGAGGCTTTTTAAATCTAGCTTTTAGCAAGTTAGGTGACTAGGAATATTTGAAAACAAAAAGCAGGTCAAAACAATTTCTTGTTGCTGATTTCATCACGATTAATATCTACCTTGCGTTTTTCTAGCTTTCATAGTACACTCACATGTACAATATAAACCTTCAAAAGAAGCTCCTAACTTCATGAATTCCATACAGAATTCCACAGGAAATTCTTCTCCCAAACATTCTTTGAAACCTTAAAAGAATTTTGAGGGAACATGATTTACCAATTAACCTTGTATTGGTGAATCCGTAGGTGATGTGCCCTTCCCCATCAGAACATCCCTGGACCTGGATGGGGGAAGGGTCAAAGACTGAGATGAGTTCCCGGGGCCTCTGAATATATTGATATATATCAGGTAGGTAGAAAGACACCATGAGTAAGACTGTCCCAGGCTGAGAGCAACTCCAAGGGTCTCCAAGAATAGAATGATTTCAGGCGCTTCCAAGGAGCAGAATGACCTAAGCATACCTGTTGTAGAATAGCAGAATTATTATAACAGGAGTTTTTAATTTCTCCACAAGCTTGTTTAATGAGAGTCTTATGACACTGCCTTAGTTTCTCTTTCAGGTAAACACGATCACTAGGATGATATGACCCCTAATTTATTAGGTTGGACGTATGAGGTGTCCATTTTTGTAAGTTAGAAAAAATTAGTAAAATACCAACAATTTGATATGGTTCAACCAATTCGAAATAAGAAAATGGAGATAAAGGTTTGGCTGATCAACAACGTTTATAATAATGCCTGTCCTACCTAGTTCAATGAAAGCGAATCTTTGTAGAAAGGTGGGTTGGAAAATATTGATAAAGTATGACCACCTTCAGCAGGTTTGGAAAATATGGCTTCTGCCTCTCTCACCTTCCAAGATGGCCCACACTGTCTGTGGAGTGTGTATTTCTATGAATAAACCTCCTTTCACTTAAAAAAAAAAAAGATATATATGGCTTCCTACCTATGTCAACTTGAGTAATCTCTGTGTTAGGTCAGAGTTAGAAAAATGAAATTGAACACATATTGCTTTTCGTATTTGAAAGTGACTTTCCTGACTCTTGGTGTGCCCAGCTGTTCTTGTTTTTTCTTCTTACTTTACATATTTTCTCTGTCTGGATAAACTCACCCTTTTGCTGCCAAGTTAATCCATCTCAGTCCTCTCTTCTGAGTTGTCACTGGCCTCTTTTTTAATTTTATTTTTATTTTTTTATTGAAATATAGTTGATTCATAATGTGTTAATTTCTGCTATACAGCAAATTTCTTCAGTTATACATATATATATAATTCTTTTTTTAGTATTCTTTTCCATTATGGTTTGTCACATAACATTGAATATAGTTCTCTGTGCTACACAGTAGGACCTTGTTGTTTATCCATTCTGAATATAACAGCTTACATCTGCTCACCCCAACCTCCCACCAGCCTCTTCAACTGTCTAGTGGACATTTCCAGTTGTACGGCTCACAGGAATGAAAGACAAACCTACTCATGATTATTTCCCCCAAACCTTTATGGAGCTAGAACCAAGGTATCGTCCTTTCATTCATTCATTCATTCATTCATTCTTTCAACAAGTGTCCTCTGAACACCTTCTTTGTGCTAAGCATTATTCTAAGAGCAGGATATACAAAAGTATATTGTAAAAAATATGAAAATCCCTAACCTCTTGGAATATACATTCTATCAAAATTTCAGACAGATAACAAAATAAATAAAATATATAGTATGTTAGATGACAATAAATGTTATGAAAAATAAACAAGGTGGAAAAGGAACTGTGTGTGTGTGTATATGTGTGTGTGTTTGGGGGGGGCATCATTCTAGACCTTTTCTCTTTCTCCTTTCCACCTCATTAATATTTCACCTTTTCTTACCCATCTTCTTCAAATTTATGATGCTACTATAATTCACACGGACATTTAACAGGTCTCTCTTTCCCCACCCCACACAGTCCCAATTCATCCTCCATGTTTCTGCCAGAGAAATCTATGGAAAATAAAATCTGATCTTGTTAGTTGCTGTAATTGATCAGCAGCACAGGCTTCTCAAACCAGGTACTCTCAAAAACCCCTCCTGGATGAAAACAATAATCAACAACATGTATAGCGTGAGAAATAGCAGAAGCTGCCTCTAGAAGCAAGAGATAGTTCTGAAGGCCTTTTGGAGGCATATATTTTTATCTTTAAAATTCATGTGAATTTTTCTATACTAACCTTGACGGTTTTAAAATATTTTAAAGTTCTAACTTATTTACCAGCCAAGTTACTTTTTTAACCCCATTGATACCTCTACCCCAAGGCCCCCACTCCCTTCTATCCAAGAAGGTGCTATGTTTAACCTGTGGCTTAAAGCAGTTTTGTCGAACGTGTACAAAATGAAGGAGAAGCTCAAGACGATTCACTGGATCAAGGAAGAAAGAAGGAGGGAGAGGAGAAAAAAGTATAGTATATATAAATATATATAATATATAAAATATATAAAATATATATTATATAGAAATATATATTATATATTATATAAATATATAGAAAATATGTGTATATAATATATATTATATAAATGAATATATTATATATTAATTATATAATCACACATTTAATGATGAGTTGTGCTACATAGAAATTATAAAATTACTTGATCCTTTTTTTATTTTTTAAGGACATTGTCAAAAGAAAGGCAGACTGCCACGTGCAGCGCCTCATTTGGATGTGTCTGGAGTCTTGGAAGCTTGACTACCCTACGTTCTCCTACAAATGGACCTTGAGAGCTTGTTTGGAGGTTCTAGCAGGGGAGCGCAGCTACTCGTATACCCTTGACCGAAGAACGGTCCTCCTCTATCGGGGAAGGTCGTCCTCTTCGACCGAGCGCGCAGCTTCGGGAGGGACGCACATGGAGCGGTGAGGGAGGAAGGGGACACCCGCCTAGCCAGCCAGATCAGCCGAATCAACCCTGGCGATCAATGGGGTGACAGATGTCGCAGCCAGATCGCCCTCACATCCGACATTATTTTAGAGAGCGGGTAGTATATAAACCTGAAGTGATTTTTAACTTTTTGCATAGGTTGACTTGTTTTCTAGTCGGATCTCTAAAAGTCACTTTAAAGTCTTAACCCAACTAACACTTAAATGATCACTTAATCCCTAAAATTGCTAAAATTGGTGCTAAAACGGGCTCAATTTGGGGTTGTTTTCATATTATCCAGCATGCCGTGCAGGTGGGAGGGGCATGCTAAATAGTGCCGTGTCTGTTGGTGAAATCCTCCGGAGCCTCGCCCACCGAGAGCGCCTCGGGCCGCCCACGGGTCCCCAGGCTGCAGACCGCTTGCTGGGCGCTTTGTGCGGTTCTGGTCACTCGAGCGGACCCAGGTCTGTCTCCCTTCTGCCGCCCCCACCTGCCCTTTCCCCTCGTCTTGTTTCTCCTGGCTCCGAGCTTCTCAGTCTCCCTCCATCCCGGAACCACCTCCGCATTCATCCTATTCCTGTCTTCCTGCCCCGGTCCTTTGCGCCCCCGCCCCCATCGGGGCAGACGGGGGCCCCTGGGCTGGGGTGGGGGTCTTGTTTGGCTGCTCGGTGTGCGTATCATGATTAACCCGCTCTGTGGAGTCGGCAACCCTGGGTGGAAGGCAGGGTCGGATTGTCCCCGGGGCGGGCCGCGCGGGCTGAGCGGCCACGCGGAGCGCCGGGAGCCTATCTCGGCCGCCGATCGGTGGCCTGGGCGCACCCGGGGCTGGGGGCTTGTGTCCGGGCGGGGCGGGGCCGTGCAGGATCCGGGGCCGCCACCGCGGGCCTGCCCACCGACGCAAGCCTTGCGGACAGTAGTAATCCTCGGCCTCCCCACCTCCCTGTTGCTGTGAGGCTCAAATCTGATGCGTGTGAAAGTGAATTTTTGCAGAGGTTCCACGGGTGTGTACGTCTCCTCCGCGGCCCTTGGCGTCTGGGCTGTAAAGGCCGAATTTGGGAAATCTCAGATTTTCAAGGTCAAAGTATATGATGTTCTGATTCTGTGAAGTCCCGTGCTGCTAGTACAGATAGATGTCTTTACAGCAAATGGCCCCAGCTTCCCAAGATCCAGAGTAATAAATCGTAACAATATGAAACGGTATGAAAGCCAAGTGTTGTGTTTTGTTTGTTTTTTAAGTTTTAAAATGGTGGTCTGTTTTTATTGAGTGAGGGAAAACGCAGTTAAAAAAATGAAAACAAAATCCCTTCCCTACCAACCACCACAAAACCCCCCAAACAGTTTTCTGTGCCAAAATCCTGAATATTCATTTAGCGCCTGAGCTCTGGGTTCTTTTGCGAGGAGCTGCTGCGTTTGTTTTTCAGAAAACCTGAAAGGCCATGATGGCTACGAAGCCCAAACTCCACTATCCAAATGGACGAGGCCGGATGGAATCCGTGCGATGGGTTTTAGCTGCTGCTGGAGTCGAGGTACTCTACCTATATGCTGTTTCTGCACAGATTTGTCCTACAACGTTGAGACTTGAGGGAAACGTCAATGGCGGAGCCCTGTCCTCTCCCACTAATATTACAGACCTGCTTCACTGAGTCAGAAGAGTCCTTCCCCTCAAGACTTTTTCTTTTTATAAATAGAATGTAGTTGATGAAATTGTATTTAACTTTCAGCTTTAATCATTGTCTTCTGATCTACCACCAGTAAATATTTATTAATGAGGAGAAAAGGAACGAACCTGCAATTTGCCAGTTAACAGCCAGAACTTTGAATATAGAATCTCTAGGTGAATTTCATATTTATTTCAGTGGCTTCAGACTGGCAGCCTTCCTATCTTGTCTGCATTCCTTCCTGTATGCTTTGGCCCACAATGGTTTTGGTCTTGTTTTTGTTCTGTTCTTGTAGCTTCTTGTTTATGGAAATTTTCAAGTACGAGCAAAGATAGGACATTGCCATGAGTTCCATGTACCTGTCACTCAGCTTCAACAACCATCAGCTTTATGCTAATCTTGTTTCATCTATCTCCTCCCCTCTGCTTGCTTTGTTGGGAATATTTTACGTTTCATCTGTGAGTACTTCAGTTTTGCTCTCTAAAAGATGAGCATTTAAAAACATAACCACAATACCAGTATCGCACCCGACAAAATTAACAGCTGTTCCTTATTATCACCTAACAATCTGATTGTCTCAAACAGGCCTTGTTTCAGTCTGGATCTAAATCAGGTCTACACATTGCATTTGATTACGTTTCTTTCAGTATTTAAAAAAATCTGTAACATTTCCTCTGCATTTAAAAAAAAATAAACTTTGCATTTGGAAATAATTTCAGATTAATAGAAAAGTTCTAAAGACAGTGCAGGGTGTTCCCATGTAACTGTCTCTGTCTCCCTTAATGAAAACATCTTACCTAACCACATCAAAACCAAGAAATTAACATTGGTGCATAACTAAACTACAGATTTTATTCAAATCTGATTGGTTTTTCCACTAATGTCCTTTTACTGTTCTGGGATCCAACATTGTATTTAGTCATTATGTTTCCTTAGCTTTCCTCCATCTGTGACAGTTTCTTAGTCTTTCCTTTATTTCACCACCTTGACAGTCTTGAAAAGTATTGGTCAGGTTTTTTGTAGAACCCTCCACATTTGGGGCTTGTCTGATGTTTTTCTCATGATTAGACCGGGTTTGAGGGAAGAAGACCACGGAGTGAAGTGTCCTTCTTATTACATCATATGAGGGGTTACGGGACATCATGAGTCGTCACTGGTGCAGTTAAGCCTGGTCACTTGGCTCCTTCGTTCATCAACTAATTTTCCCTCTGTTCTTTGGAAGAGAATCATTAAATTCAGCCCACACTCCCCAAGGATGGGAATTAAGCTCTACCTCCTGGTATCTGCATTTAGAATTCTTATGTAAGGAAGATTTGTCTCCCCCCCCATTTATTTATTTATTCCATCATTTATTTATATCAGCATGAATTTAAGTATATTTATTTTATCCTTTCGATTAAAATTCAATAATACTTTCTTTTGTTGCTCAAATAGCTCCAGCTTTGGCCACTGGGGCTTTTTCAGGTTGGCTCTTGTGTCCTTTCCATGTAGCCCTTTTTACTTTTTTTTTTTTCCTTCAGCATTTTCTCACTTTCTGACACTCCAAGATGCTCCAGGCTCATCTTGTATTTTCCTTGCCCTAGCCCTAATACTTCTCCAAAGAGCCCTGGTCCCTTTTATTAGAAAATGGTATTAGCAGCCAAGATCTGGGTGCTAAGTGTCTGCATTTGTTTCTAGTGCCATTTGTGGAAGAAACTGCGTATAGAATGCCCCCCATTCTGGATTTGGTGGCTTTACTCTCATTTTAACATGTTCTATTCTCTATATTTCCTGTAAACTACTAGTTGGATCCAGAAGTCTGATCAACTCCAGGCTCCTTTTTTTCTTTCTATCTCTATTTTTTTTTTCCTGCCAGACTGCGGCAGAGGTGATACTGCGATCATATTTCTCTTGTGCGACATCCGGGGTACATGATGTCTGCCTGTCTCATTTTCAGCGTTGCTGAGTTTGATCAGTGTGTTCCTGTGACCTTAGCCCGTTCCACACAGTATGAAGTTTCCTCCTTTCAAGTGTCGTTTGCAGCCTTGATCATCACCATTGTTAGAGGTTACAAAATGGTGATTTTTCTATTTCTATCATTTCACCTAAATTTATTAACTGTGATACTGTCATAAAGAGTAATTGTTCTCTGATGAACTACTTAATTACCTTGAAGTACAGTTCAAATAAGAAAAGCAGGATAAATGCTTGATTCTGCCACTTTATCAATTTTCAGAATAATGAGTCGTTACCCTAGCAACCTCCAGAGGTGACAGATGAGGGTGGATGGGTTTGGGGTTTTGTTTCTTATTGTTGGTTTGCTTATTGTTGGTTTGCTTTCATTATAACTCACCACACAGTGTTTTTACAGTTTTCTAAATTAGTCGATATCATTTTTATATACAAATTCTGATTTCTGACTTCTCTTGAGAAGTTGGAAGATCTGATGATCCTGGGGCCTCATTTCCATAGGGCAGCAATTGCTGCTTCTGAGTAGGGACGGTCCCTAGACATGGACCTTTCTAGTCTGCACAGTCCCCATCATTCCCTATTGTCTCAGGACATATTTTCTAATTTTGTTAAGAGGAAAGCGAAACAATTCTTGATCCTTTGACTTGAACCTAGTCAGCTTATTTATGTCACCTGTCTAACCCCTGTATGCTTCTGAGTTTGCAATTATTTAATAGGTTTTGGAGAGGGTGTCTTATATGTGTATGTACTAGAATCCCTTGTCAAAGCTCCTCTTCCCTAGCTTCATTCTGCCCCTCCTACTCTGCTGTGAGTCAGCATTCTTGGTCAATCCTAGAAACCCAACCCTAAGTAAGAAAAACAAAAAGGAACATGGGTCATGTGGTCTACCTGCCCTCAACCAGGCAGGCAGGTGGGGTACAGTAATTAGCCCAGCGTGGGTCTCAAGCCCACTCCACCAGGGTGGAGGGAGCTAGACTGGCCTCCCTCACGAGGGCTGACCACGTGGTTTGCAGGAACAATTCCCAAAAGGTGGTACCAGAGGTCCCTCTCCTTTCTGTGCCCAGTGACATTTTCAGCTACATTTGTGCTCATACAGATCTGAAACAGGAGGGCCAGGCTGGCAGCCGCTGGGTGAGTTCATGATTCCCAGGGTCACGGTGTCGGTTAGAGCCTGATGTGTAAAGTATATGCATCCCAGTAACTAGGTACCTCGCACCTGCTGAGAGACAGCCTGGCCTAATTCAGGGAGTCCTCCATCTCACGCTTGGTTTGAGCCCTCAGACCTTGCTCTGTGCTGGATGCTGCTTCTTGGCTGCTTGGAGCTTCATGTGCCCAAAGACCACCCCCACCCCAAACCTGGTCAGATCCTCCTTGTGGAAAGGGGGATGAACAGTGTAAAAGAGAAGATGTGAAGGCCACAAACTCCTCATTCAGGACTTCTGGGCAGTTCACTTAGAAGAAGGGGGCGTGTGAAGAGGGGGCGTGTGAAGAGGGAGCACGTGGTGTGGACGCAGGCACTTCTCCAAGGATCCCAGCGGAAACAGCCCCCCATCAGGGCACAGAGACGGCTGATTGTGTGGATGGAAGCCACACGCTGTCTGTCCTTACAGCCCGGAGCAGCAGCCAGACAGTCGCCAGCTCCTCCAAGCTCTGCCTGGTGACTTTTTCCCTTCCTCTCTCTCCTACCCTCTAATCTCCTGTTCCGGTGCTAGATTCTTCTTACAGACCAAGTTTTATAAAGTTTGACTGAAGAGAGTTTCTCTAGTGAGAGAGAGCATGCATTTTGCTACGTGTTCCCAGAAGTCAAAAACCAGAATCGGAACAATTTGGAAGGAATTTAAAAAACTTTTCTTTTAATTAAAGTATAGTTGATTTTGGGTGTACAGCAAGGTGATCCAGTTATATATATCTTGCACATTTTCCATTATAGCTTATAACAAGATATTGAATATAGTTCCCTGTGCTGTACAGTAGGTCCTTTTGTTTATCTGTTTTATATATAGTAGTGTGTATCTGCTAATCCCAAACTCCTAATTTATCCCTCCCCCAACCCCTTTCCCCCCTGGTAACCATAAGTTTGTTTTCTATGTGTATGAGTCCGTTTCTGTTTTGTAAATAAGTTCATTGGTGTCAATTTTTTTTAGATTCCACATATAAGTGAAATCATATATTTGTCTTTCTCTGACTTACTTTGCTTAGTATGTTAATCTCTAGGTCCATCCATGTTGCTTGGAAGGATTCGTTTTTTAAAAATGTACATTTCTGGTCTCTCCCAACTACTGGATGTGAATCTCTGAGGGATGAGCCTAGACACACACACACACACACACACACACACACACACACTTCCCCATGTGCTTTATAAATGATCATGGTCATAAAAGTGTGAGAGCCGTGGTGCAGAGGGAACACCACCAGCATCACACCTGACCAGCTGGGCATTTGGACAAATGCCTAGAACATTCTTGCCCTGAAGTTAGTACTTCCTGGGCCACAGATGGAGTGCCTCTAGGGGCATTGAGGCCCCCTCCTCACACGGGAGGACCCTGGGAGTAGGAGAAGCCATGCCTACACATCCTGATGCCCGTTGAGGTGGAAGAGAGAATGGCCGTGTCTATGCTGTCAGCTCTGCCCCTCCTGGGATGATGGGGCAACGCAGGGAGAGATGCTGGTGGGGAACCATCTGGGGACTCCGTGGGCATGTGAAGGACATCAGTACATTAGCACGAGTTTTATCTATCACAAGACAAGAAACTTTTCAGTGTTCTTCACCCCCCACCCAGCCTTTTAGTTTGAAAACTTGAACACCTACAGAAGAGTTGTAATAGTACAATGGACACCTTCTAACTAAACTGACCAGTTGTTAACGTTTTGCCATGTTTGCTTCCTTCCCTCTTCTCTCTCTGCTTTCTTTATTCTTTGTCACTTGAAAGTAAGTTACAGACATCAGCGTGTATCTCCCTGTTAAGAAAGAAAGAAAGAATTGTTCTAATAACCGCAATATCATTGTCACAACTAAGAAAGTTAACACTAACTTTACAACATCTAATATACAATTCATATTCAGAAGTTCCCTCTCGTCCCCCAAAAGTCTATGAAACTGTTATTTAACTATTTAGCAGTTATAACTGCCCCTCCTCCCATCCAGGATCTAATCAAGATTCAGATATTTGGTGGTTATTTCTCTAGTCTTTTCATCTATCAATAGAACAGAGCCTGCATTTTGTTCGTTTCTTCCCTACCCTTCACTTAACAGAAAAGGAATGTGTGAAGGAGGAATTGTCTCTCTTGCATGAATTTCTGCCAACAGAAGTAAGGAATCAGTTATGTGACTTGGAGGCCAGATGACATAAAGAATTATCAGAAGAGGGCTACCTGGCTAAAGTCGATTCCCTTTTAAATAAAGATTTGCCCCTGAGAGCAGAATTCATGCTTTTGGTCGGTAAGAGGATAGATGGCTAGGAAACGGGAGCCAGACAAGTGGTGAGGACCACAGAGTGCGAACAACAGAGGCAAAAAGTCCCCCAGACCATTTTCCAAACCTTGCACATCCTGGAGGAGCTTAAAAACAAAACAGGCCATTTATGTTACAGAGTGTCCCACATCCTGGATATGCCCCATTTTCACCTTGCAGTTTGATCCAAGGTAAATCGGTTGGCGAGCTCTTTCTGCAGTGGTGCAGCGTCCTCACTGTGTCACAGCAGGGAGCACGTGATGTCTCAGGGTGTCCCCCCGTGGGGAGCTGAGTTTGACCACTTGGTTAGGTGGATGGTGGGATCTCCAGATCTGCAGAGATGTTTTTTCTTTGTCATAATAAGGAACTCGTGGGGTGACACTTTGAGATTGTGTGAATATTCTGTGTCCCATGACCCAATGATTTCAGCATCCATTATGATCCTTATCAGAATCAGTTATTACATTATAGGGTGAAAATTGGTGATTTTCTAATTTTATCATTAATTAGGAATAATTCTACATTAAGTAGTGCTAATTCTGTAAAAGAGAGCTTTTCTTCTCCCCTTTTTTTTTTAGAATCATCATTTATGGACACAGGGATTTTTTTGTTGTGTTCTAATCCATAACTGATATCACTCTTTTCGATATTTAAATTGTCCCAGATGTGGCTAGAAAATCCCTCGGGTAGGGTCCTGCATGCCTTTGCTTTTGACATATCCATTAGTCTTTGAGTACGTCCTCACTTTCTGACATAACAGAGTCAACTTTTTCTTCTGGGAGTCCAGTTACATTTAGAAACAAGATGTGGGTACTGAGTATGCTCTTTCTCTCTGCTTTTGAGGCAGTTTAACTTGGTATTTTCAGTCCTGAACCTGTAATGACATTTCGCTTCTTTTTTGGGGGGGGCTGTCTTTTTGAATTTAGTTTGATGAAGAATTTTTAGAAACAAAAGAACAGCTGCAGAAGTTGCAGGATGGTGAGTATCAAAATGTATTCCTGTCGGTAATGCTGATTTTCTTTTCTAAGAACCCATATTTACGTGGAAGGGCAAAGATACTGCTGACACTAAGCATCCAGACCAGGATCCTAAAACCAGACAAGCAAGAGGAAAACAGTAGCCGAAATTGCCAGGAAGTCTCTTCGTATTCAGTAGTTCTATAAAAGCTGGCGAAAGGGAAGGAGCCGTTCCTCCCTCCGTCCCAGTGGGCCACCCTTCTCCATCTCTCTCTCCTCCCCCACCCACCTCTACCTTTCCCCCTTTTCTTCCTCTCCCTCATCCCTTCCCTCCTCATTTTCCACCTCCTCCGAATTACCTGAGGCATCTGCACCTGCTTGAAGTACGCAGGTAAAAGTCACCATTTACACTGGGCTGCTTTCTGAAATAAGTACCAAACAGGTGTGACATCAGTGAAAGGCCCCCTTTTAACTCCTGGCCACACCCTCCCTCCACACCCAGGCCCCTGTAAGCATCCTCTCTCCCGGCCATCAGCAGGGTCCTGAGGCCCAACTCAAGGCTCCTCGGAGAGGGACCAGCTCTGCAGGGCTGTGATGCCCCTGTCATGAGTGACACTGCCTGGCGTCACTAGGCCTGTGCTGAGTACACATCTCCCCTCGACCCGCGTGTGCCCCCAAGCCTTGAGCCCCCCCCAGGGCTGGGCTGTATGCTATACTTGAAACTTTCCCTGACGTTTGGTGTGGGGAAAGTGTTTGAGACAGGCTTCTTGAAGAAAGTAGTGGGTTACTTTTTGACCAGTGACAGCGTACTTGGTGGTAGGTGGACTGTGGCAGTGGACGCCTGTACGTGAATATCAGCTGGTGACTTAGGTTTCATGATCAGATTGTCAAAGCAGTGCAGTCATAGAACATTCTAGAATGATGGGAATGTTCTGTTCTACAATGGCCAGCGCAGGAGCCACCAGCCACCTGTGGCTTTTGAGCACTTGTAATGTGTCCAGGGCGACTAACGAAGTGAGTTTTAAATTTTTCAAAAGTTTGATTAATTTAGAGTTCCCTGGTGGCCTAGTGGTTAGGATTCTGGGCTTTCACCGTTGTGGGCCCAGGTTCAATCCCTAGTCAGGGAACTAAGATCCTGTAAGCTGTGCATTGCAGCCACACACAAAAAAATTGATTAACTTAAATTTAGGTTTAACTATACACACGCCGCTTGCTGGCTACTGTATTGGACAGCGCACCTCTAAAACAAGGTCTTCACTATGTCTCCCCTACCCTTTGTCACTGAAGCTAGGTGTTTTTCCTGGGGTGAAAATCAAAAGGGAAGATTTGGATCAATGCTAGTTTTCAGGCTTGCTTTATGGCTAAATCTGCACCCCTGAATGTAGTTGGGGGAGCTTTACACTGTTTCCTAAGGCTGTGATCCCACTGTCCCTTTTCATTCAGCAGAGCATGTTTTGATGGGGGTGCAGGGAAGAGATCACTTCTAACTCTGGGCTTCCATTCCCAGGTAACCACCTGCTGTTCCAACAAGTGCCAATGGTTGAAATTGATGGGATGAAGCTAGTGCAGACCCGGAGCATCCTCCACTATATAGCGGACAAGCACCATCTCTTCGGCAAAGATCTCAAGGAGAGAACCCTGTACTGTGGCCCCTCTGGCGTGTTCTCACTTGTCCACTTAGCAATGCTTAACTGATTAGTCGTCCTCTACAGCACACCCATCCACTTCATGTCCTGTATCGTTAATGGGAACAGGGAACAAACCCCCAAAAAGGTCAAGACCAGTTGGAAAATCAGTACAGAGAGTCTGAGTAAAACGAGAGAAAGGAATTGAATTCAGATATTAGAGCCTGTGTCTGGGGTGTGGTGCAGGTTTCAACATGTTTAAATGCTTTGATAGTTTTTTTTTACCTTTCTTGCAAATGTATTATCACTGAGTATTAGGAATAGGAAGCTGCTGTGACATTCAAGGCCCAGGATACTGTGTACTGGATTATAATTTGAACTCAGAGCCTGGTCCTTGTACCTCCTGGATCATGACCCAGGGCAAAGTGTTACGCTCCAGTGTCCTGATGAGTTTCAAGTATGACAGGGATAATAACAGCACATTCCTCATAATGCCATAGGATTCAATGAAATATTGGATATGGAGTCTTCAGCACTGTGCCTGGTACACACCAAGCATCCTATAAATGATACCCACTATTTTTACAAATGTGAAGCTCCACCCACACAAAGCCTGGGTGCTGGAGTGAGGGTGGCGGACTAGGGGCCAGGAGAAAGGACATTCGTGGCTCTTGTGCTTTGAGATGTGTGACAGGTGTTTCTGAAGGATTTTTCTGAATCACAGCTAGAATTGACTTTGCATCTTTGCTCTAAAGGCACAGGTGGAGATGAATGCTTCTTGGTGCTTAAGTTGCCAGAGCCTTAAGAGAAAAACACTCTGGATACTTAATTGTGGAAGCCAATGAGTTCAAAGAGAGGGGTGACTGAGAAAACGCTTGTTTGTGTTTTGAAGGATTGACATGTATGTGGAGGGGACCCTGGATCTTCTGGAACTGATTATCATGCATCCTTTCCTCAAACCAGACGATCAGCAGAAGGAAGTGGTGAACATGGCCCAGAAGGCTATAATTAGATACTTTCCTGTGTTCGAAAAGGTAGGTGGCAGTGAAGCCAGTGAACACGGCATCCCCAGACCACAAACGCCCCTTTCTGCTCAGGCAGAGTAAAGCTGAGCCCTGCTAGACCAACCTCCTGGACGCCTGAGGGCTCACACGTGCCATCAGCACAAAGCCAGGATGTCTTGGAACCTCCCAGACTCTTCCAGAGTCTTCCATGTTTTCTGGGAAAAATATGGGCTCACCCATGTGTGCATTGTCATTGCTGACATTCGCCAGGTGCCACCTTGTGCAGGATACAGAAGAGAAGAAACCACCTACTTCATTCATTCTTTCATCATCCTACCTGATAGTTTGGTATAAAGAGAAGAACCATTGCTGTTTTATTTCTCTTCCCTGTGCTCTTTTTGTTTTCTCTTTTGTTATTTCTTGTCTCATTACCGTATCTGTTTTTCTGAGCTTCAAACTCCTCCTCTCTTTTCCTCAACTGAGAGGGACTATTTTAAATGCTTCAATTAAAAAACAAGAGAATGTGAAAATCTGGAATTGGCAGACTTCCTCTGGCCATTGATGTGGAATTAGATGTAAGAAGGAAGAGAGATATTTTCTGAGTGTTTCTGTCCTTGGTTTCGTGGCCTCTTTTTTTTTTTGTTTTGTTTTGTTTTTTTGCGGTACGCGTGCCTCTCACTGCTGTGGCCTCTCCCGTTGCGGAGCACAGGCTCCGGACACGCAGCTTCAGCGGCCATGGCTCACGGGCCCAGCCGCTCCGCCGCACGTGGGATCTTCCCGGACCGGGGCACAAACCCGCGTCCCCTGCATCGGCAGGCGGACTCTCAACCACCGCGCCATCAGGGAAGCCCGGTTTCTTGGCCTCTTGCCCACAGGCAGTTTGTGAACGTGAAATACGATGATGCAGAAATGTGCTGGGACGAGGGAGGAACAGGTGCCTTGGAGAAGGGTCACTGCCGGTTCCTCTGTCCCTGTGGCCCAGACTGTGTCAGGGCTCCACCGAACATATGAGCTAAATAATTGTCACTTTCTTTTTACCCATAATGAAATAGAATCACAGAGAGACTGGGTGACATGCCTAAGTCAGGAGCCAGGACTGCAACTCTGGACCCTTCGTCCTCTCCCTGTCCGGCTCCAGTAGCTCTGTTTGATTTGGAGTCATATTAGAGTCCTTGCCACACACACGTAAACACACACTCACACTCATGGGCATCCGCAAAGGGCATCTTCCCTGTTCTACCACTGTTCCTTGCCCCTTCCCGATCACCATCTATTCCTATGAATCTCTGCACCTGTGTTACTCTCAAAATGGGAGTCAGGATGAACTCTCATTCTTTTAATTTTCCCTGTCTTAGAAGATGTGAAAGGAAGCCTGCTTTTTTACTGTCATGTCTAGTTTATGACTGTGAGTCCTGACACACAGAAACACAGAACTGGCAAATGATATTAGACTCCTTAGACAGAACCAGTGGCTTACGTTTTACATCACTTCCCCTGAATGCATCAGGGCTAATTCTTTTCTGTAGATATATTTATGGAATAGAGGTATCCTTTTAAAGCCCTGGATGCTAAATCTAGAATTAATATTTCCTTCCCCTTTTTAGGGTCTCGTTCTGATGTAAAGCAGATACTTAAGGATGCTTTCATTTCTACACCTTTTTCGCTCTCTCCCTCTCATATAGGGAACTTCTTCTTAGCTGATGTTATTCGTAAAAGGATAAAAGGACAAGGTTGTAGTTTCACCCCTTCTCAGGTACTGCACTGATTCCACAGCTTCATCATTTTCTCCATCTCAAGTATTATAACCACCGTAAAATGTTTATACCCTGCAGGTTTTACGGGGTCATGGACAAAGGTTTCTTGTTGGTAATCAGCTGAGCCTTGCAGACATAATTCTACTCCAGACCATTTTGGCTCTAGAAGAGAAAATTCCTAATATCCTGTCTGCCTTTCCTCACCTCCAGGTACATAAAACAACATTTGAGAAGATTGGCCCAGAACTTTTAGGCCTTCCTTCGATATCTGTTGTTTGGTAGGCTGTGTATGTGTGTGTGCACGTGTGTGTGTGTAATTCTTTTAGGTTCTAGTTAGTAAAATGAAATGAAGATGCAGACTTGAAACTGGTTTTCTGGTTCCCAGACCCTTAGAGCTGAAAGATCGTTTACATGTGAAAGAAGTTGTCCCTCGGTATTGTTGCATGACTACACTCTTGCAACAAACTCCATACACAGTTTGCCAGTAGGGACCTGCTGTAGATGTAGTTGTAGGAACCAGGGGCTGCTCATCTGCTTGTGCTGTATGTGCTGACGGGAGGACCCGATAGTCACCCTCAAAAACAGCCTCGTCATCAGGGTGTGGCTCCCTTTCTCAGAAATAACATGGTCTCAAATTGGAAATTTTGGAGCCTGAATTCTGAGAGCTAATAAGAGGCACCCTAAACATCACCCCAGAGAATTCTCACCATTCTTCTTCCTCAGATTCCAAGGACAGACTTTTGTGCGTGACTCAGTTTATGTTTCAGTGTTATTCTTGCAGGATCGATCATAGAATTTAGAAGCAGAAAAGGGCTTAAAAAGCAAGTTTCATCCAATGCCTTCAATATATTGAATACATATGAAGAAATAAGAGACCCAGGGTAAAGACGTCAGCAGCCTGATGGCCTCGTTAGTGGGTATCTCAACTTTGTCTAGATTCTTAGCCGAAGATTGTCATATTTACATAGAATTAAGTGACATAATTATTAGAGTTTTTGTTAATGTTAGTGATATATGTATGAATGTTTCTGTATGTTTGTATGCCTGCTTAATTAAGGCTGTGCTTTGTACATAGTAGACATTTAATAAATAGTAGCTTTTTAAATAAATGACCTCTTTATTTTGAAAGATTTTGTAAGAATTATTATATATGATGGATATACAGTTCTTCGTATAGTTCAGAATTTTCACCAGATCAAATGGATTTTTCTTCTTAATTACTGAAAATTGGTAAGATTTGACTCTATTAATGAAAAATAAGTTTTTTTTCTTCCATTACAGTTTACGTGAATATCTGGTATCTGATAACTGAGCCCTAGGCTACAAAAAATGCAACTGGCCATCTTTCACACATAGCCAGAAAGAGGATTTATTTGTTAATAGGAGTAAAAATGTCAAGGCAGCTGAATCTTAAAATGTAACTTGTACTGTCTGATGAATTTTTAAAACAATTTTATTTAAGTGATTTTTATTTAAATGCATTTTTTCTGAGATCAGTACATTTGAGGTACTTCCTATGTCTTTTTTGTCCTTCCTTTTTTCATTTAAGCAAGTATACTCCTATCCTAAGTATCTTTTTTATTTTTCTGTCTCTGAAAAGAGTTCACATCTCAGTATGAACCGTGAGATTTGTTTAGAGCCTGGCCTAGATTCCAGCCACTGTTGGCAGAGATTATAAATGATCATACCAAGAGATCAGACCCTAAACAGGTGCTGGATGACAGTTCTGTTTGGATCTCTATAGCAAATATTTATTGAACGTATTCTGATGGACCATTTTGTGGGGGTTTTTTTGTTTATTTTTTTATTGAAGCATAGTTGATTTACAGTGTTGTGTTAATTTCTGCTGTACAGCAAAGTGACTCAGTTATACACATATTTATATACATTCTTTTTTATATTCTTTTCTATTGTGGTTTATCCCAGGATATTGAATATAGTTCCCTGTGCTGTACAGTTGGAACTTGTTGTTTATCCATTCTATACGTAATAGTTTGCATCTACTAACCCCAAACTGATGGGCCATTTTGCACCGCCCTATTTTCTTAGAAATGAATACCTTTGCTTTTAGCCTTGAACTTTTGCATTTTCCCTTTTCAGGAGTTCACAGTGAAAATAAGTAATATCCCTACAATTAAGAAATTCCTTGAACCTGGCAGCAAGAGGAAGCCTCCCCCGGATGACATCTACGTGAGAACCGTGTACAACATCTTCATGCCATAGGACAGCAGCACGGCTGTGAGTGAGCGCTGTCCCCCAGAAATCGCTGTGTCCACAGTTGTGTCTTAATTGAAGCCAGGCTGCCGTGATCCAGCTCTGTCATGGTGCTGTGTATATTGTTCCTAAGTTGGTCTTTCATGTCAAGGAGATCTCTTCTAGAAACATCAACCTTTTTTGTCCAGTGAGTGATTGTTACGGGACCTCTTCTGAACACCTTTTTGGAGGGGCCGGCATTTAAGTTAGATCTGTTCTGTCTACTCATTTCCTGGTAACGAGGATGGGTAGGACTTCATGTTGTCCCCTGAGCTTCTTTTCTCCTCTCCTTATCCCATTCTCAACCCCTCCAGTCTCTTCCTGTTTTTAGTGTCTAATAACAATGGAATTCACTAGGTAGTGAGTAACTCTCCTCTGAGCTATAATAATAATTGATCCATGGTAGTAACGAATGCCATTGATATTTGCCAAAATAAAGGATTTACAATTCATTGCCCTGCTGCTAGAATTTTTAAATTAAATCGTTTGGAATACATTCGCATGGTTCAAATATCAAAAAAGTATAAAAGGCTATACAGTTGAAAGTGTTCTTTTCAGCCCTGTTCCCCCAGTTTTCTTTGGTTCTGCTCCCTACAGGCAAACATCATTATCATTTGTATAATCCTTCCAGTTATATTTGACACAAGTATAAGAAAATAAAAATATATTTAACTTTTGTCCTCTTACTACCCAAGAGGTTATTTGGAGGCTTCTAATTTTTTGCATTTCAGAACTAAAAGTTTGGCTTATTAATACTACTTTCAACATGTGTTGACTTACATCTCGAATATTAATTGAGCGCCTGTTATGTGCCAAGCATGGTGCCAGGAGACAAAACCTTAGATCAGAGGTCTAGATCAGAATTTTTTGCTTTAGAAAAAATTCACCATGCAGTAGGCAAGATAGATGTGTCAACAGCAGAAGTAATTTTAGAAAAGAAAGAATTGCCGCTTTGAGAGTATCTAATAATTAGGAATTTAAAAACTGGAAAAAGGCAAGTGTTTGATCCGCATCTCATAAAGTGGACACACTCATTCCTTACTACAGGAGGGATTTTTGCCCAGATGTGAAAAACAGACAGTTGTAAGGTGATCCTTAACGCCTGTCACAGTCAATGCAAGCCCCTCAGGGTTTTATTAGAGGAAAACGCAACGCAGACGTGAAGATTGTTCTCTGTCTTCACATTTTCACAATGCAAGCACTGTGTCGTCGCTCTAATATTTAGAACTACTGAAGGAGCAAAGGCAGGGCAGCAGGTGCACCACCGGGCAGGCCCGAGGAGCATTGGTGGTCCCGGCTAATGTTTCCGCCAGCCTCCTGGGAGCAAGAGAACAAAAAGAAGAAAATGGGGATGGGGATGCAGTAAAGAGTCTCACCTTCCCCAGAGACAGGTCTGGTCTTTTCTTCTGGGAGGTGATCTCTAAGCCTTGGAATCTCTCCTACCATTTTGGTGGGATTTTACTATCCAGAGACATGCCTGATAGGAGTATCTGTTTGCCGGGGGCCCTGGGCCAGCCAGATAACAACTATATGATATCGGGTGTAGTCTTTGAGCCGCACCAACAACGTGATGTTGGGCAGGGGCTCCGGGTCATGTGGTGTCAGCTCCACTCTGGGGGGGCTGGAGACAGATCAGCCACGTGGGTGGTCAGTCATGCCCACGCGATGGCGCTCCTATAAAATTCTGGACTCAGACGCGGGTGGGCTTCCCCAGTGACAGAATTCTGTTGTCACACGTGCTTCTGAAGGAGGAGTTAGCGCTGTCCATGGCTCTGCAGGATGAAGACCTCTGGGCGCTCCAAGCCTGGAACACTCCTGGACTCTGCCCTTTGCATCTCTTCCCTGGGCCGATTTTTTGGTGTGTGTGTGGTACGTGGGCCTCTCACTGTTGTGGCCTCTCCCGTTGCGGAGCACAGGCTCTGGATGCGCAGGCTCAGCGGCCATGGCTCACGGGCCCAGCCGCTCCGCGGCACGTGGGATCTTCCCGGACCGGGGCACGAACCCGTGTCCCCTGCATCGGCAGGCGGACTCTCAACCACTGTGCCACCAGGGAAGCCCCCTGGGCCGATTTTTATTTGTATCCTCTCCGTGTAATGAACCGAAGCCGTGAGTATGACCGTTTTCTGTGAGTTCTTTGAGTACTTCCAGCAGATTACCAGACCTGAGGGTGTTTGGGGGACACTCCCTGAACCTGCAGTTGGTTTCTGAGCGAGGGTGGTCTTTTGGATTACTCCTTCCAACTCTTCACGGAGGGGAAACGCTTTACACTCATTTGGAGATTAATTTACACGTGGGAACCAGACATTGGCTTGATAACACCGAGGGGTCTCTATCATTGAATTTTATGGGATGGCAGGAAATTTGAGCTGTTATAAGACCATTTGGCCGGGATTTTACTACCCAGGGCCACTGCCTGATACTATTACTCAAGGACCTGCTGTGTAGACTATAAGCCATAGCCCAAACAGTGCTTTGGGAGTTTTAATTCTCTTAGACACAAGAGGGCCCTCAAGGCTGGCTCTTTGAGAAAACAACCAGGGAGGAAGTTGGCTTCTGCACTGAATTGGAGGATTAGAGAAAATAAATATGACAGGCCAAGCTGCTTCCTCTGAAGACAGGTTCCCACGTCTTTCTGCTCACGGTCACGTGACCTTCAATTGTGCAGTTCACTTCTCACGTTGGAAACAAGCTCCCCTTCCCCATCCTGCACAGGTGGAGTCCCCCAGCTTTTGGGTCCAGACCCAACACCCTCCACCCTCCCATCTTCACGAGCCACTGGACTCCGGTAAAAGAGCAGGCGGTCAGGCAGCGGATCGTTGTCCTCAAAGACGTCAGTGTGTTGAGCGTTCAGGAATGAACTAGGTAGGACCCGTGAGGCCAGGAGCCGGAGCAGAGGGGACCCACAAGGCTCACTGGCTAGACACCACAGCAGCTGAGCCAACGGGGTAAAAGTGCACACCTTCGTGGGTCCTCCAGTGTCTGGGACAAAAGGGGGAGCTGGACGGGTGTGGGGCTCTGGTGTCTGACAGAGGAGGAGCTGCAGCACCTAATGAGCCTGGGACCCAGCCTAAGCCACTCAGAGGGGCTTTGGCAGACTGGGTGCCCGAAGGAACACCTGACACTCTGGACCAGCTGCCTGGGGGGCGGGGCGATGCATGGAGGTGCCAGGCTCCTGGGGACGGGTCAGCAGAAGGTGAATTCTAGGGGACAGGGTCTGGTTTTATATTGCATTTAATTGGCATTTGCTGCAGATGGCAATATGGTTTTGTTCTTTTCAGACACATTACTCCTAGAATCTACACTTTACTCCTAGAATCTATGCTTTACTCCTAGAATCTACAGTTGCTTGGCGACATAAGCCGATGCTGCAATTGGTTTATTAATTTGCCATTGTAAGCCTGCTGCCTTTAGAACTGCAAGATGTTCCTGACAACTTCAACATAGTGGCTATCCGGGGGGCAGCTTCCTCTGACTCCCAGGCTGCAGGAACTTCTTAATTGTAGGTATGTTGCTGACTCTTGTTTTAAATGCCTGAAATGTGAAACAGTAAAATCAGGGTCTCAACAGTAGTCACAAACTTTAAGAAAAACCGAAACTTTGTCATGAGAGGGAGAAGCTGAGATTGTCAGCTTGTGAGGCCCAGAGTGTTGACTCCAAGTTAATCCTCAATACACATTTCCTGGATATTCCTGAGAAGGGTAATACAATTGCTGGCCTGTTTCTCATTAGTGAAATTTTCTTACTGAAGAATCATTGAGGGGCTTCCCTGGTGGTGCAGTGGTTAAGAATCCGCCTGCCAGCACAGGGGACATGGGTTTGATCCCTGGCCCGGGAAGATCCCACGTGCTGCGGAGCAGCTAAGCCTGTGCGCCACAACTCCTGAGCCTGCGCTCTAGAGCCCGTGAGCCTAGAGCCCGGGCTCCGCAACAAGAGAAGCCACTGCAGTGAGAAGCCCGTGCACCGCAACAAAGGGTAGACCCTGCTCAGCGCAACTAGAGAAAGCCCGCGCGCAGCAACAAAGACCCAATGCAGCCAAATATAATTAAATAAATAAATAAATTTATTAAAGAATAATATTCTGATGTGTGAAAATTTTTTTAAGCTCGTCAACCGTGGTTGATGGTTACAGTGATTACGAAATCACTGTTCTGTGTAAAGAGGAGGCTGATACATTTCCGGCAGCGGCCTACAGAGGGCACTGTTCTTGCTGTCTGCATCAAGACCAGGACCATCGAGGGAAGAGTGAGGAGAGATTTCAGGCGGAAGGATCTCTCCGACACCCACAGGGATGCTGAGTATTTGAGATAGAAAAAAAGTGGCAAATGACAAATCAGGAGTAAGATAATGGCTGACACCAGTAAATCCTAAGAGGAAGCAGGGGAGACAGAGAGCGTCCGGGAAACATCATTTTGCAACCCTGAAAAAAACTTGGACAATTAAGACAACCCTATTCCACTTAACAGAGACACCTGAAGCTAGGTTTTGCTTTGGTCGAACAATTCCAAGTAACACTGAGATTAGATATAACTGAAGAATATTTACACAAATTGACCCAAAGATTCCCTAGCCTTTGATATACACTCTTTAAGGGTAACTATTATGTTCTAAAGCTGTGAAATTTGGAACTCGGCCCCCGTCAGGGGTCTGTTTGGTGAGGGATGGAGAGCTATCCAGGGTGATGTTCCAGACCCAGCTGTGGCTCCTCCTGGAGGGGGGGTCTCTGGTCTGGAGCAGGGCCCCTGCCAATGGCTTGGGGTACACAACTTTACCACTCTAAGCTGCCGCTGGTACGTCCCGCCCAGGCTACGCACTGGATCAGTTTCTGAGCATATATCCAGGTTCATGGCCTTACTTGTGAAATGACTTAATGACCCACCAGACTTCATGCTGCTTCTTCAGGACCACCGTGGGGCATGGCCTTCCTTATGCTGTACCCTGTCCCATCAATTCCTCCTCCCCATTCAGAGGACGGATGGACTGATCATCAGTTATGACAACCCAGGCCAGTCAGCACCCCTTGCCCAGTAAGGCCTGAGCTCCAGTCAGTCAAAGCCCAGCCTGGGGATTGCATTTAGCAAACAGCCCCATCTCATCCCCCACCTGCACAGCCATGGGGATGGTGTCTCAGAGGAAACTCGGCCCACTCGGTGTGGGATGACTTTTTCCTCTGACTTTCACCAAAGCCAAGAATCTGACCTGATAGAAATTAAGTCGAAAAAGAAAAAAATTGTTTGGAGATGATTCAAAACTATAAACCAGTTTCTTTTCAGTATCATCGCATGGTCTTGATAAACAATTCAAACAGTTTGGAAGGCTTTTACAGTGAAAGATAAAATCCTTTCCTCCTTGGATTGTTTTCAAAACCAACCACTTCCTGGGTCCTCCCTCACTCCTTGCCCCAGCGCCTCCCTTGAGAAGCCGAGCACCTCGTGGTTGAGTTCCCAAAGCTCTAAGCCATATTTGC
Organism: Hyperoodon ampullatus; assembly: GCF_949752795.1. Classification (NCBI taxonomy): domain Eukaryota; kingdom Metazoa; phylum Chordata; class Mammalia; order Artiodactyla; family Ziphiidae; genus Hyperoodon; species Hyperoodon ampullatus. The sequence continues at coordinate 81,342,100 of NC_136923.1, read as the reverse complement.
CTTGTTCTGCTTCATGGGTTTTGAACACAAGCCCTAGGTCTGACCCCAGCCTGGCACGCACCCCAAAGGCACTGGCAAAGGCACAGCTCCCTAAAGCCCCAGCAGTTTTCTTTGCCCGATAATCCCATTAAGTGCAACTTGCTGTCTTTACTATAAGAGTCCTAATTGCTTCGTCCTTCCCTATAGGGTTCTCTTTGGGCCCAGGACCTGCTACACAAGCTAGTAGGGTAACTCTGGGTGCCCAAGGAAGTGAGCCTCAGAGATCCCAATGGCCCCCAGCAACATTCAAGGTCCCACTTTTCCTCTTCCGACACCGGGGAGTCAGCTTTGGACAGAAAGAGAAGGGCAAGTGAAGGCTGTCAGCTCAAACTGCCCACTGAGATGGAGGGCGGGTCCTTGTGGGTCCTGGTCCTCTCTTCCAGGAGATGCTGGGATGGAACTCCTGGTACCAGCCTTGCTCTCCCATTTCAGGAGTTTGGAACTCTTGACAAATGAGAATTTTTCTTGCAGGTGACTGTGAATCTCCCCTATTTCAGTTAAAGCCTATTTTTGTTTGTTTGTTTTGGGCCTCAGCATACAAAGAATTAAAACCTAGGCAGGGGCCCCATAATGGCCCCTCCTAACCTGATGTTGATATTTAATCATCCCTTTGAACTCTACCCTGGACATCAAATCATGTGTTTGCTGTATGAGCTTCTCAACACAGGGCCAGAGAGAGGAAAGTTAAGAACAGGTCAGAGATGTTCGCTCCCACTTGGTCACCAGCCCGAAGCAAAATTGGGACAGAGGGGTTGGCTTTTGGTTTCCATTTTTTATTTTTTGGGTGGGGGAGTGGAGGGTGGTTTGCAAGTTGTGGTTATTGCTTTTAAAGAAGGAAGGGGTTTATTTGCACATATGTTTGAAAGAGCAAGTGTGAATTCAGGGACTTCAGGCCATCGGGACTGCCCACATATCATTGCATGTTGGCCTCAGTCTCTTCCTTGTTCTGTGGTTGGCTTATCCTTCACCAGGGTGGTCCTGGGGCACAGCTACAGCCACAACGGAACCAGGTGGAGGGGGCAAGAGAGCTTCCTCAGAGGAGTGGAGCTGGTATTACCCGGAGAAAAAGGAGGGGTGCTAGGCAGACAGAACCCCACAGGCCCACAGCTCCCCAGTTTACAGAGAGGGAAAGTGAGGCTCAGCAGGCCCCTTACCCCACAGGCTAAGCTCCCACTGTGGTGTGCGGCCAGCATGGATTACATTCTGGTTTTAGGGATGGAACAAACTAGAGAGAGGAGCCACATTTGTCTAAGATCACAGGCTAACGAGTGGCCCAACCAGAACTTGGATCCCGAAGTTGGGACCCATGGTCTTCTCAATATATTTGTCAGTGGCCTGGTGTTCAGTTTGGGAGACTGAAGATAGGTAAGAAATAGTGTTACTGAATCAAGTCCGCTGCTCGCCACTCAAAAATCATTACTTGAGAGAGGCAAATGTTGGTAGAAAGGAAAGTTGCTTTAATCAGAATGCCAGGGACTTTCCTGGTGGTCCAGTGGGTAAGACTCTGTACTCCCAATGCAGGGGGCCCGGGTTCCACCCCTGGTCAGGGATCTGGATCCCACATGCATGCCACAACTAGGAGTTCACGTGCTGCAACTAAGGAGCCTGTGTGCTGCAACTGAAAGACCCCGCATGCCACAACTGAGACCTGGCGCAGCCTAGTTAAATAAATAAATAAATATATGTTTAAACAAAAAATCAGAATGCCAGCAACCTGGGGAGATGGTAGACTCAATGTCCCCCCAAAACCACCTCCAAATATTCTGCTTTGCCATGAAAGTTTTTAAAGGGAAAAAGGGAAGTAATCTCAGTTAATCATTGAGATGGGGGGTTGGAGTCGTCGCCATCCCCCACTGTGTGGAGGCTTGTGTGCAGCCTTGTCGACTTCTCAAGATTTTTCTTTAGATGTTTTCTTGTTCACACAGTTTGTTCAAAAGACTACTGAAGAGGAAGCTAGGGAAGAGATCTGGTCATCTGTTAATTACTCTTTCTTCATTTCTACTTCCTTAATCTACAGAAAGAACCAACAGGTTAGGCAAGGTATTGTGTGATCAAAAATTTGAAAGGTGTGCAAGGGCAGGAGATGAGTAAAACATGAGGGTGCCTAGGGTAAGGTTACTGTCAGGACAAAAGGGGCCTACTGCAAAGAGCTTTTTCCTGCAAAGAGCTCTTTCCTGCCAAAAGCTGCTTACAATAGATCTTTCGCAGCAAACTTGGACCTGGTGTTTCTATTCATAGCCCTCAGCAGCCATTATAATGCTACGATTAGTGTATTTCATTTTTTGCCCCAAGCCCATTCCCATCCAATATCTATTGGATACTCCCCAAATCTTGTAAGGGTGGACTTTTTTCTTTCAGATTATTACACTATTGGAACTTGATGCATTGTTTTTTGGATAAAACTTTTTACTGAAGTAAAACAATAATAAAGGGGACAAATCTTACCTTTACAACTCAATATTTTTTTGGTTTTGTTTATACAAATGCCACGTTGCTATGCTTGAAGCAGCATCACTGAGGGATAATTGATATATTATAAAGTATTCAATAATGTTTAGTAAATTTAGATAGTTGTGCAAGCAGCATCTCACTCAAGCTTTAGAACACTACCTTCACCCCCCAATTTTCCCTGTTCAGGTTGATTGCTGTTCCTGCTGGGGAAATCTCAGAAGACCCTAAATCAGTTAAGGACTTTGAGGTATGATGTCAAGAAAATAGGATTTAATGCAAAAGTAAGCTGTAATTCAACTGGCAGTTTTCCCAAAGGGCAAGAATTTGCAGACTGTTCTAGTACTTGAACATGAATATTCCGGGCCCCCTAACGCAGAGCTTTCCCACCTGTGTGTCCTGGAGGGGTTGCAGCTGGAGCAGTCTAGTAGATTGCCCCTAGGGCTTACAAGTATTACCAATTCTTCTCTCTGCCAGTTTGTGAAAGGTTGGGAAGTTGCCCTGGGGGCACTGATGGTGGATCCTGAGTTAATAGTCTCATGAGTCAAGTCAGCTTTCAACATCACCTCACTTTCCTAGCAACGGTTCTGTGTTCATCACAGCTTCTCTCTTTTTTTTTTTTTTTACTTTTTAAATTTTATATTGGAGTATAACCAATTAACAATGCTGTGCACTTGCAAAGCGACTCAGCCATACATATACACGTATCCATTCTCCCCATAACTCCCCTCCCATCTAGGCTGCCACATAGCATTGAGCAGAGTTCCTACAGTAGGTCCTTGCTGGTTATCCGTTTTTAATAGCAGTGTGTACATGTCAATCCCAAACTCCCTAACTATCCCTTCCCTCCACCCTTCCCCTCCTGGTAACCATAAGTTCATTCTCTAAGTCCATCACAGCTTCCCCTGTAGATTTTTCTCCAGGGTTAAGTGTGTGTTGGCAGGTTAAGGGTGTGTTGGTGTGTCAGGAGCATTCTGGTCCTCCTGGAAATTATTTTCTTCTTGTAAAATAACAGATATCTCTGGTTTGTATATATGTCTCTTATGTGTGTTTTATTGTGGTAAAATATGCATGACTTAAAACGTACTGTTTTAACCATTTTTAAGTGTACATTTCAGTGGCACAAAACACATTTACACTGTAGTGCAACCATCACCGTTATCCATCTCCAGAAATTTTTAATCATCCCAAACTGAAACTGTGTACCCATTAAATAATAACTCCCCATCTCCCTTACCCCAGCCCCTCGTGACCTCTATTCTGTTTTCTATCTCCATGAATTTGCCTATTCTAGGTACATCATTGTAGTGTGTAACTGCGCGGAACTCTATGGGGACTTCCAGGGACAGGCCCCTTCCCCCAGGTCCTCTGCTTTAGTTCCTCTCTGAAATACCTAGCTAACAGTTTCTGATGCATTTTTCCTGAGTTGTTTTACATATGCTAAAACCCCCACCAAATGGAAGAAGTTAACTCCCTGATGACCATGAGCACTTAACACCCAGACCTACTGGAGCCTCAGGATTGATAATGTTAATTAACCCCTGTGACACCATTACCTTGCCGTCAACCAATCAGAGAATTGTACACGAGTTGATCACATACCCTGGGACACCCCTCCCTCATCTGGCCTTTAGAAATGCCTCCCTGGGGCTTCCCTGGTGGCGCAGTGGTTGAGAGTCCGCCTGCTGATGCAGGGGACATGGGTTCGTGCCCCTGTCCGGGAAGATCCCACATGCCGCGGAGCGGCTGGGCCCGTGAGCCATGGCCGCTGAGCCTGCGCGTCCGGAGCCTGTGCTCCGCAATGGGAGGGGCCACAACAGTGAGAGGCCCGCGTTCCGCAAAAAAAAAAAGCCTCCCTGAAACCCATCACGGAGTAGGGCTCCTTGTCTGGCGCCTTATAATAAACGCTGCACTTTCCTTCACCACAACCCAGCATCAGTAGATTGGCTTTACTGCGAGCAGGCAAGTGGACCCAAGTTTGGTTCAGTAAAAAGTGGAATCATACAATGTTTGTCCTTTTGCGTCTGGTGTATTTCACTTAGCATAATGTTCCCAAGGTTCATCCACGTTGAAGCATGTGACACAATTTCACACGCTGTCTCGTTTGTTTTTAACGAAGTAAGCTCCCTCCTGTTGTGTTACCTCCAAAGGCACTTTACACAGAGGTGTTTCAGGACCTGCAGAGCTGACAGACAGACCCTGGGCTGGAGGACCCTGTACATACCGTCCTTGCCCAAGAAGCCGACTGGGATCCTGTTCTTTCCGGATTCTCTAACCACAGCCCTCTTCCCCTTCACAATTAGTTCTCGGATTTATGCAACCTCTCTCTACGGTTTGTCCTTTATGTCTCATATTTAACTGTAGTGAAAGCTTTGTCCCTTCAAAAAGGAATTTCAGGTATCAGGAAATAGGTATGGATATATCAGGGATCAAGGGTCCCTCATGCTGTAACTACACAACATTGAGATTAGAGATTGCTTTAGACAAAGGTCATGAGAAAAAAGTGACATTTACCAGGCATATTCTATGGACCAGGCTCTCTTCCAGGTACTCTATATCTATTATATGATTTAATCCTTTCAACAACATTCCAAGAGACATATGATCATTTGAGTTTGCACAGGTGAGGAAATTGAGGCCCTAAGAAGCCTGAGGACTGAGATACCCAGAGCCAGGACCCAGATGAGGGGAAGAAGTTAGGCTTGCTCCTGCCAGGGCCAAGGCGCCTTCTTCTTCCAAAGTTAATAAAAAATGATTATAAAACACAAGGCTTTAAAAAGATCCAGAAATGGTTGGGGAGAGAGTATTCCATCTCATTTCCCAGCATGACCTCTGATGGCATTGAGTCCAGCCCTGCAGGGACCTCCTTGCTTGGCCTAGCCTCTGGTGAGGGCCTTCTAATAAGCAGGTCCTCTAGACTGGTGGCCCAGTGTGGGAAGAGGGGGGTGGGTGATTCACTTTCACTTCCCTGGTAGTGGTGGTGGTGTTACCATTACTGAGTCCAAGCTCATATTGCTCGCTACACAACAGGCCAATAAATCGAGAGATGAGGTGTTGAGACAAGGAATAGAGACTTTATTCAGAAAGCCAGCAGACCAGAAGATGGTGGACTAGTGTCCCAAAGAACCATCTTACCTGAGTTAGAATTCAGGCTTCTTTTATACCGAAAGGGGAGAGGTGTGCCTGGTGGCTGCAGACTTCTTGGTGCTGGAATCCTTTGTTCTTGCAGCTGTCCATGTAGGTCTGGTCACAGTGTTCTTGTACATCTCCAACAAGACAAATATTGTTCTCTGTTCTGTAACTTTTTATCTCTGTACGTATGGAAAAGTGCCATACTTTCAAAGGTCAGAGTCTTGAGAACGGGCTATTCTGTGTATTTCAGCCTACAGGCAACAGTCTTTTACAAAAGGTGCAGAGCCAGCATGACTAAGCACAGGAAAAAGACCAGATCTAATATGGAGTCAGATTTGTTCTTCCTTATTACAAGACAGCACTGCCTCTTTCCTGCTGTGTTGCCCATCTTCAGACCTCTCTCTATGATCCTCCAAAAGGGAGAGGCAGCCCTAGTCTCTCGTGGGGAATGGAATTACAAAGGCTTTTTCATGTGAAGGATTATCCCCTACCTGAACAATTTCCAAAATCATCCTCTGTTTAATCAGGGAATCCACATCAAGAAGAGCAAAAAGATACCCTTGCAGTGTCTGGTTTGTCTATAAACTCTAAAGACAGATGTGTATTCACACACATGAAATGAATTGAACAAAAATTAAAAACCAGGAGAGTTTGTGAATCCAGTGGTGGATTTAGGCTCAATGCTTGGTGCATAGCAGACCCTCCTCCGTAAATCTCAGTTTTTCTCTCCTTCCAAACCTGCAACGAGGAGTAGAGATTTGTGCTGATGACCCTGAAGATGACATCTGCCTCCAAGTCAGCCAAATATGAGCTAGGAGGCCTAGAAATCCACAACAGAGATACATCTGGTGGCAGCATGGTGGCTGGTCCAGGGCAGGGAAGGCTGCCTGCTCTCAAATGCCTGCCTGGCCCTCCTGCAGTTGGGGTTTGCCCCTTAGGAGTCTCTCTAGGTCTGGGCCCAAAGTTCAGTCCTGCTCCCTGTAATTCAAAAAGAATTAAGCATTGAAAAGTGGGATTGTGAGGAAGGGGGTACTTTACTCTAGCGACAGAAAGATGAAATGAGATCTCTGCATCCTTTAACACAGGTATCTGCAGGAAAATAAATGTTCTGCCTCACATGTCAGAACACTGTAGACATCGCTGATAGAAAAGAGATAACACCCCCAGGTCAACAATTCTGGCTGAACAGTGCCTTGTGTGTCTTTTGACCAAAGCGAAAGATTAAGACCAACAGCCTGGGCTTCCCTGGTGGCGCAGTGGTTGAGAGTCCGCCTGCCGATGCAGGGGACACGGGTTCGTGCCCCAGTCCGCGAAGATCCCACATGCTGTGGAGCAGCTGGGCCCGTGAGCCATGGCCGCTGAGCCTGCGTGTCCGGAGCCTGTGCTCCGCCATGGGAGAGGCCACAACAGTGAGAGGCCCGCGTATCACACACACACAAAAAAAAGACCAACAGCCTGACTGTAATCAAGGCAGAACGCTGTGTCTGAAACCCCGATTCTTGAGACTTCAGCTGCGGGCCCCAGTGTCTCCTACCCATCGTGGCATGGATGGCTCCATCTGGAGAGCACTCGGGTCTGAACTACTCACATGGTACACGCTTATCCCTCAAGTGCGGCCCCAGACCAGCAGCGTGGGGAGTCCCTAGGAGCTGAAAGGCAGAGTCTCAGGCCTGGCCCCAGACCTGCTGAATCAGAATCTGCATCTTAACGAGATCTCATGTATCTACGTGCCCACTGACGTTTTAGACACCGCCTTGTATTCTTACTCATCTTTCCAAACAAACACAGTCTTGGCACCCCACGTAGAATATGACCCTCACCAGGTGTGAGAATGTTCTATCTTCTTTCATCCCTTGTTTGCTGCCTATACCATAGGAATCATCAAGCATTTGCGTATTAAGGACAATTCCAAGACCCTGCCTCCGACTCAAACTAACCAGACACAAAAGGTACCCAGGAGTAGGGTTGTAGATTTAGCCAATAAAAGTCCAAGATGCCAGTTAAATTTGCATTTCAGTTAAGCAACCAATAGCTTTTTGGTACAAGTATGTCCGAAATGTTGCCTGTGTCCTGTATTTTATCTACTCAGGAGTCAAAGTCCTGGGCTGCCCTGTCCACCTCCCGGCTCTATCTCTGCCTGCTTTATATTTGAGACCCTCACATGGTCCCGGTGGCGGTGGCTTTGGTACATGTTTCAAACCCCAGTTCATGGTTTGCTTCCTTTCTTCCACTGAGGGTGAGAGGCATATGGTGAAACTGGCATCAGAAAGACCTGGCGTCTGGCTCTGGCAGCTCGGTGACGAAGCAAGTTTTATCTTTCTGAGCCTCTGTCTCCTTCCCTGTAGAATGAGGGTATTGGTCCTCGCAACGCCATATATATAGTGCCTGGAACAAAATGCATCACCGCTCCACCTCCCTGGCGGCCTTGATTACCTCTTCATAATTGTTGTCCTTGGATCCATACCCTTATCCAGTAACAACTCCAGAGAACGGGATGTGAACCGCACTTACGATATAAACCAGGGCTGCCTCCACGTAACATCTGTTACTGGTCTGCCCTGAATTCAGCTCTGATTTAGGCAGTTCCTGGGTTGCAAATTTAGGTTGAGATTCTTTACTCTAGTTGCTTTCTAGGTAAAATGTGGTAATGACATGGTTGTTATTTTTGCACCTATGGCAACTTTTTGTTTGAGAGGAAACGGTATTTAACCACCACCAATCAATGAATTTACGTGTCAGTGGTCTAAATTGCAGTTCTAACTAAAACGTGTTTGGGATTTCCATGCATTCCACAAGGAGCGTGTCCTTTTTTTCCCCTTCCATTTCCACCTGCGTTTTCTGTTCTTTTTAAACACAATTGCTGACACCACTAGAGGTTAGCAGAGGCAAGAAGACCCATTCTATCCCTGTTGGCAACTCAGTGAGAAAGGAAATTGAATTTTTCAGCGGTATTTTTTCCCAAATGGGAAAAAAAAGCTGAAATTGATGTATATATTTAATCTTTATTTTTATTAAGTATTTATACAAGCCATATATATATATTTGAGAATATCTGAATAATCAAAAAGTTAAAGAAGTACCAGTTTTATGAAGTGTGTTGCTTCTACAGTTTAATTTGATTTTAAGGTAAAATTAATAGAGAGTCCCAGCACCAGCACTTAACGTTGCAGACGAAGCTTAGGGGTCTGGGTTACAGTTAAGGAAACAATATTTCAAAATAATAAGAGGAGCTGGGATTAAAATATTACATCTGCCTGCTTTCCTCAGTCAAGATTTTGTTTTGTTTCTTTTTTAAATATATTTTTTTAATGTGGACCATTTTTAAAGCCTTTATGAATTTGTTACAATATTGTTTCTGTTTTATGTTTTGGTTTTTTGGCCGGCAGGCATGTGGGACCTTAGCTCCCCAACCAGGGATAGAACCTGCACCCCCTGCATTGGAAGGTGAAGCCTTAACCACTGGACAGCCAGGGAAGTCCCTGGTTTGGGGTTTTGGTTTCTGTAAACCCATCTAACATTGTTCACAATAGAGTAGTGCCCGTCAAGGGCCACTATAAATCTCTTCCAGACACCCAAGAACTGGGAAATTACTGAAGACTGCAAGTCTGTTCTCCAAAAAACCACATCCTGTAGAGACTCAGCCAGCCTGGGTACTGCTGTGGACCAGAATAGACATAAACCCACCCCCTTTTCCTGCACCTTGCCCTCTGAAGCCCAATAAAAGACTCAAACTCCCACCCTTCGGTGCCGATGCCACTCTATGTGTCTGGCCCCTTTTCTCCCTTGGAAAGTAAATAAAAACTCTCTTTTCTCTCATTACTAATATTTCTGTGAATTCTTTCACAACCTATGTTGGCTCACCGAACAGTTTCCAGCTTGCCCAATTTTTGTTAACACGGATATTTTGTCCCATGGGTTTGCATTCCGAGCCTGGACCAGGCTTGGTCTTCTCTGTTACAGACACTCACACACAACATAACTATAACTGAAATGAAAGTTTTAGCAAAAAGTACTTAGCCTTACTATGTATGATACACCCTGGTATTTACTATTATATTGCAATTGAAAAATGGTAATTAGAACCCGCTGTGTTGATTTCACAGTCCACAATGGGCCACAACCCATAGTTGGCAAACACTGGTATGGAGAAGTTCCAAGACATTGGTGTCAAATAAAAGTGCATTTGAATAGGTTCCCCACTTGTTTTAGGTTAGTCGCTTAATCTCTAGAGACATCAAAATCCTCAACTGTAAACTTAGAATAATAACAGAATTTACCTTAAGTAATTTTTATGAACATGAAATGAGGATAAAAATGAGAAATGCCCGCTATGTGGTAGACACAAAACATATGTTAGTTCCTCTCCATATACTATAAAGGTAATGTACTAACATCTCTTTCTCTAGATGGTAAAATAAAATTCACCCAGCAGTGAAAAAATACAGAATTCCAATAGAAAAAAAGGAATGAGTTTCCTCTTCTGTGGAGAGAATTTAGAAGGGCTTGGGGACAGTCAAGCCAGGATTGAGCCCCAGTTAATGTTTTTGAACAAGTGCATAATGGCAGCCAAAGACTGACACTGCTCCCTGCCCCTCTCTGTTAAGTGAAGTTTTCTGGTTTCAAAGCCCCTCACAGGCCCAAGGTGACAGCTGTGTAAGAACAAAGCTACTCTGTTTATGTCCTCAGAGTGCGGACAGATGCAATCTGAGATTTGGTTTGGTGCAATTTCACAATGATGCCCACTGATAGGTGAGAATTTGGTCCAAGGAAGAACCACATGGGACCCCTCCAATGCTGCCAGGAAGAAGGCAGACACTACCCCTTCTGTTCGAACATACGTTATAAAGTGCAATTTGCTTCTGTGGTCTGATTCATCCAGCGTCACGGTAACTGAGGGACTGCTATCATGGCAGGAAAGCCCAAGGTTCACTATGTCAACTCATGAGGCAGGATGGTGGCCATCCGGTGGCTCCTGGCTGCAGCTGGAGTGGAGATAGATCCTCTTAACTTGGATCTAAATTGACTCTCAAAGTGCTTTTCTCGTATAAGGTAGGAGGCTTCCACACTTGAGGAGCTGGAGATGATTTTTCATTACATAAAAGTAGCTGCACATTAAAAAAGAAATGGATTGATTTGACCAAATGAATATGTAAATGATCCTGCCCATGGAAGAGCAGGAAAACAATTTTTTTTCAATTTTAAAGGAAACAAAAGAAACATCAACTAATCCAGTTGCGTGAACCTTATTTGGATTTCATTTCAACAAGCTGTAAATATTATTTGTGACACATACAACAAGTGGAAACTTGATTGTTGATTGAGCATAAGTTATTAAAGAACTATTGTTAATATTTTAGGTGTGATTTTAGGTTTATTATTGTGTTTATGTTCAAAATAGTTCTTACGTTTTAGAAATATGCATCAAGTATATAAGGATGAAATGATATGCTATCTAGGATCTTCTTCCATTTTTACAAGAAGGGGAGGGTGGATGGTCATATAGATGACACAAGATTGGCTTGAGCTGATAATTATTAAAGATGTATGAAGGGTATGAGAACCACTGTACTTTTATTTTTGTACATGCTAGAAATTTCCACAATAAAAGGATAAATGTATATAATATTAGAAAATAAATGTAGTTAAAGTTGATATAATCACAAATATGGGAATGAGCCAACTGTAACAAACCATCTGTTAAAGATTTAATATATTGGGCTTCCCTGGTGGCACAGTGGTTGAGAGTCCGCCTGCCAATGCAGGGGACACGGGTTCGTGCCCCAGTCCGGGAAGATCCCACATGCCGTGGAGCGGCTGGGCCCGTGAGCCACGGCTTCTGGGCCTGTGCGTCCGGAGCCTGTGCTCCGCAACGGGAGAGGCCGCAACAGTGAGAGGCCCGCGTACCGCAAAAAAAAAACCAACAAGATTTAATATATTCACTCAGCAATGATTTGGCGGGGGGGCACCTTTAGTACCTGGCTCTGTACTAAGTTCTGGGGATACAGAAATGAATGAGACAGACACAGTCCCTGCCCTCAGGCAGCTTACACTCTAGTGAGGATGCAGACAAGTAAGTAGGTGATTAAAAGAGGGGTGGGAGCATCTAGGAGGACACCCAAGCATTTTATAGTGTTAAAATGCCATATTCCCAGGAGCACATGTGGGACTCTGTTGAGTGCTTCTCTCTAGAGGTGTCACTGAGAAAAGCACATCTTAACTCAGGTCAGAAGGACACAGCAACTCCGTGCGGGTTTCCTGGGGAGGGGGTCATGGACAGACTCCAGAGATCTGGTCCCTCAGGGGAGAGCAAGCAGTAAAGGAGGGTTTCAGGTGAGGTGTTGTCCTGCAAAGGGAACCTCTAGTGTGCTCTCTTAGCCTCCTAACAGCATGTTTACCTAAGCCTCGGGATTGCACTTTCTCGATTGCTTCATGAATGCACAGGACGTTAGCCTTGTCTGTTATCAAGTTCATGAAGAAACAAGTACATAAAAATTCAAACAGTGCCAGTTTAGGTTGTTTAGTTTCTATAAATCAGCAACCCACAGTTTTCGCTGTGGTCCAGCTTTGGGGCTCAAGGATGTGTTCAGAGCCCCCAGGCAGGATGAGTTCAGCACAGGAGGCTGAAGTCGGGGGGGCGGGATTTTGAGAGGATCCCAGGCCACCTCTTCTTCAGCCCAGCTTGACTGAGGAGGGTGTGGGGCAAGGCTTACCAGAGGCTCTTGGTCAGGACTTCTGGGTTCTCTGGGCCCAGAGGCTGATCCTCACAACCCCGTCTCCATCGGTCTCACAAGCAACATCACACCAGCAAGTCCTATCCTACCTCGGCCACCCTCCCACACTGACCACCCACCATCCCTTATGTTGTTTTGAACTGGGTGCTTTATAAATTGTTTCCCACACACCTCACTGTCTGTATAGTCTGACCCTATAGGATTATGTAGAGGCACAATAAACTGTTCCACTGAGCAAGTTAGAAACCCCCAATTCTCAAACTTTTCACCATCAAGACCCCTTTTCAAAATATAAAATTGAATGGAGGAAGGTAATATACAGCAGAGGTCCCTGGTGGCAGCATCTTGGGGGTCAGTGGCCCCATGGATACCCCATGCTGGGGGACACCCAATACCCTGTCCTGATCTCACAGGGAGAGAAAGTCTTTCCAGAGATATTAAAACTCCATAACTAAGGAACTTCCCAGTCTCTTCCCACCAGTGATATCCCCCTCCCAAATCACTACCTAATCACTGACAGAGGTGGAGACAGGGTGGAGGTGAATTGAACTTGCAAAATAAGCAGTTACATGCTGCAACCCGTGCTTTTATCTTGGTGGCTCTAATCTAAATTTCCAGGTGGCCGTGATCACTGTCCTCTGTGTACCCTGCCAAACTCAGAAATCCTAGTCTCCATAGTCTGCACCAGACAGAGGCCATGCTGTGGAATGAAATAACAAAAATGCTGTGGAATGCATGCTCAGTAATGCTGTGGAATGAAATAATAAAAATTCACTGACTATTTCTGCTTTCCAGTTTGAAGAGATATTTATGGAAACTTCAGAAGACTTGGATAAGTTAAGAAATGGTAAGACCAAGAAATTAAATTCCTCTGATGGGAGGATCTAGTAGAAGTCATAAGTTGAGGTTTGAACCCCAGCAATGCCATGTGTGTGCACGGTGGGAGTGGGGTCAGTGGAGAGGGAGAAGCATGGTTAAAGGTAAGGGGTGGGGCTTCTTGAGCAGGTCTTGCAGCTCACTCAGGACTAGGAAGGGCTGGAACTCTGAGTATTTGCTAAAGGAACCAGCCCTGGTGCCCTGTGAATGCCCTCTCTGTGCACTCCCTGCCTTTCTGCACCGTGAGTGACTGTATCAGTTCAGGATGCCACACAGCCCTCCCGCCCAAGGAAAACAAATGCATTAGAAAGAAGAGGGGAGAAACAGGCCCAGCAGTTGCCTTGAATTCTTTTCTCTGGCAAGTTTGACAAGGTAACAACCTAGCAATATTGCAGACTTGGTGAGCAGGGAAAGGGACCTCCACATACAAATCTCTCAAAACCTGCCTTATATGATGTGAGACTTACTTGAGAACTTCCCATTTGAAATGGCAACCTATTGCAGCTTCTTCCAACTTCTTTCTAAAATATCCGTGAAGACAAATTGACACAGAATTAAAAGGGACCTCCCATGTATCTGAATGGGAAATAAAAAGAGAAATGAAATAATAAGTTCAAAAGTAAAAGGCAAATTGATAGGAAAAAGAAGGACTATAGGAAGCTAAAACCAAAATGCCACCCTGCTTAAATGTACCAGATCATTTTAGCATTTCATTTTATATCTGCAGTTATTTCAACATTTTTTCATCCTAGAAGGGTGTAATTCATCAAATACTTCACTCTATTTCTTTTCTTCTTTCAAAAGAAGGGAGTTTGGGCTTCCCTGGTGGCGCAGTGGTTAAGAATCCACCTGCCAATGCAGGAGACACGGGTTCGAGCCCTGGTCCGGGAAGATCCCACATGTCACGGAGCAACTAAGCCCATGAACCACAACTACTGAGCCTGTGCTCTAGAGCCTGCGAGCCACAACTACTGAACCTATGCGCCGCAACTACTGAAGCCCACACGCCCTAGAGCCTGTGCTCCTCAACAAGAGAAGCCACCACAATGAGAAGCCCACGCACTGCAACAAAGAGTAGCCCCCGCTGCCCGCAGCTAGGGGAAGCCCACGTGCGGCAACGAAGACCCAACGCAGCCATAAATAAAAATAAATAAATAAAAATAAATCAAAAGAAGGGAGTTTGATGTTCCAGCAAGTGCCCATGGTTGAAATTGATAGGATGAAGCTGGTGCAGACCAGAGCCATTCTCAACTACATTGCCACCAAATAGAACCTCTATGGGAAAGACATGAAAGAGAGAGCCCTGTACGGTATTTTTTCTCCTCTTTCATTAATGATTAATAGGAACGATCTAGGTCCTTCCCTGAGTGAGCAGGATGTGCTCACAGGGGTCATGACCAACAGCAGTATAGACCTTAGTGGGTATAACTGAGTACAGTAGAGACCTATGAGGATGAGGGAAGAGTGGAACTTGGAGTGGAATCAAGAGCTTATGAAAGAGGATGTGGTCCATGGATATAGTACAGTGACAGAGGTTTCCAAACACGGATGAACTATAAAGCCAGGAGGATGCTGGAACCATGACTCCAGGAGCTCAGGCTGGACACCCACCAACAGCTAGAGACAAGGGACAAAGTGTCTGAGTGTCTAGAGGATAAAGACTGGAAAGGGAAGGATCTAAAGGAATTGATTCTTACGTTTCAGAAATTTTAGAATGATGACCAGGAACCTAATTTATCAGTCCTTTATATGGACTGGCCACTTGACAGAGTAAACAAAGGCTGGTCCTCAAGATGCCAGGATTATCTGGAACATTTTACTGTAAGTCTGAAGCAACCAGATTTTTTTTTTTTACAACTTTATTCGAGTATAATTGCTTCACAATGGTGTGTTAGTTTCTGCTTTATAACAAAGTGAATGAGTTATACATATACATCTGTTCCCATACCCCTTCCCTCTTGCGTCTCCCTCCCTCCCACCCTCCCTATCCCACCCCTCCAGGCTGTCACAAAGCACTGATTTGATCTTCCTGTGCTATGCGGTGAAGCAGCCAGATTTATTCAATACAAGCATATTTGAGGGAAAATTGTTCTCTGTTGTGATGGGGCCACATGACTGATATTAAAATCATGTAATGAACTGTGAGCAGTTACTCAAAAAGTTAAACATATAGTTACCATATGACTCAGCAATTCCACTTCTAAGTATATACCCAGGAGAGTCAAAAATACATCCATACTAAAACTTGTACACAAAAGTGCATAGCAATGTTGTTCATAATATTCAAAAACTGGAAGCAAACAAAATGTCCAACAACTGATGAATTGATGAACAAAGGGTGGTACATCCATACAATGGAAGATTTTTAGCCATGAACAAGAGTCAAGTACCAATGCATGTGACAACATGAATGAACTTTGAAAAATACTAAATGAAAAACTCCGGACACAAAAGGCCACATACTCTATGATTCCAAATGTATGAAATGTCCAGATGTTCAAATTCATAGAAATAGAAAGTAGTTGAGTGGTTACCTGGGGCTGGAATGTGGAAGAATTGGAGAGTGACTGTCAAGAGTACTGGATTTCCTTTTGGATAAAATGATAAAAATAATGTTCTGGAATTAGAATGTGGGGATGGTTTCAGAATGATAGCATAATTTAAAGGATGAAAATGATGCCATGTGAAAATATTTCAATAAAGGTTTACTTTAAAAAACTCCTGTAGGAAGCCCTGTTTGGAACAAAAACAAAAAATCACCCAGAATATACATTGTTGAAACTGTGTGAAGAATTGAACTATTTCACGATATATTTTGGGGTTTTTTTTAAGATTTATTTATTACTTATTTATTTATTTTATTTTATTTTTGGCTGCATCAGGTCTTAGTTGTGGCACACAGAATCTTTTGTTGTGACGTGCAGGTTTTCTCTCTCTAGTTGTGGTGCACAGTTTCCAGAGCGGTGAGCTCTGTAGTTTGCGGCATGCAGGCTCTCTAGTTGTGGCGCTCGGGCTTAGTTGCCCCTCCACATGTGGGATCTTAGTGCCCTGACCACGGATCAAACCGCACCCTCTGCATTGTAAGGCGGATTCTTTTTTTTTTTTTTTTTTTTTTTTTGCGGTACGCGGGCCTCTCACTGTTGTGGCCTCTCCCGTTGCGGAGCACAGGCTCCGGACACGCAGGCTCAACAGCCATGGCTCACAGGCCCAGCCGCTCTGCGGCATGTGGGATCTTCTCGGACCGGGGCACGAACCCATGTCCCCTGCATCGGCAGGCGGACTCTCAACCACTGCGCCACCAGAGAAGCCCTGCAAGGCGGATTCTTTACCACTGAACCACCAGGGAAGTCCCCTCACGATATATTTTGGGTGGAGTCTTGAGAAATGCAAACAAGGCCAGAGCCAGGCAACCGTATGTGGAGAGGGTTGTGGAGCCACGTTCTGTGGGAAATAGTTGGAGGAACTACTGATATTGGGCATCTAAATGGTCCTGGTGGTGTAACAGGATGGGACAGGGAGAGGGATGTGACTGGGACCGTAGTGCCAGGACTCTCTCTGGACGTGACTGAGGCGGTACTAATGCATCACACTGTACACAGAACACACCACAACAGACATGGCAAACCCTATGTGTGGTTTCAGTGGTTACCTGTAGTGATTCACCCATTTCTCTCTTGCCTCTGACTCTGGATGAGTCACTGGTGTGCTTTGTCCCTATATTTGATTTGTGTATAACCAAAATATTAGACATATATCTACCTTAATGGCTTGTTCTAGAATGAAATGTTACAATTAATAAAACTCATAACTGAATGACTGGCATAGAAAAATGCACCCAGTGGAGGAGAATTACTTTCATCCCCTCCTGATGCCCCACTCTTATCCATTCTTAAACTATAAAATCTAAGGCAGGAGACATTTGACAATTTGGTCATTTTGTCTTTCAGGATTGATATGTATTCAGAAGGTGTGACAGATTTGGGTGAGATGATCATGCTTTTACCAGTGAACCCACCTGATCAAAAGGATGTCAAGGTGACCCTGATCCGAGAAAGAACAACAAACCGTTACCTCCCTGCATTTGAAAAAGTAAGTGGACTGTTTAGTATTTTTGGCACTGAGATCAAAGGACCAAGAAAAATAGTGCCTGGCATTGCAGGGGCATTGACCTTCACCTCTGTGAGTATTTCTGAATACTAATGTAACATCCTGATTCTCAAGGTATTTTATAAAAATCGACTATGAGGAAGAATTGTACCAGTTTTACCCAAGTTGTAATGTTTCAGCAAAATTTTGATTTACTTAGACCCCGTCTGGAATTCTCTACTTGATTACATTTCGTGGTTGTACTTAGAGCTTGGGCTGTAGAAGCTCTGAGAGCCACACTGGAGCCTGGAGTAGATGGATCCTGCAGAACACAGGGCAGGGGCTTTGATCCAAGAGGAGCACAATGACAGCAATGCATCAGAAAACATTCTGGTAGCATGTGTAGGGGGACATGAGACCAGATGCCCTTCAGGAGAATGTGGTACTGTTTCGGGGATGAATGAGATGTTTCTAAACAGAGATGGGGGCAGTGGGGTGGGGAGGAAGAGACAGAGGAAAAGCTGTTCAGGAGAAAATAATCTACAAATTTTGAGGACATGGCTCTCAGAATTTTGAAGAAAGTCATACAAAACCAGGGAAATGATGTTCCATCATTATACCTAGTATATATCTTAGTTAATGTTTCTCTTTGAAGGTAAGAGGAGAACATTTCAAGATCAAAACTACCTGAAATCATGCGAAACAAAAATCATGAACCAAAAAAAAAAAAGACTTAAAGAGATTCAGGAGGCTTACATATAAATAAAAAGATTAACACCAACACCCACATCTTTATAAAGCATAGGGTCATTCTTTCATTTATTCAGCAAATGCTAATTCATTGCTTGCATGTCCAGCCATGATATTTAAGGAGTGAAGAATTTAACAGTAATCACAAAGCACACCCTCCTGGCCCTTGTGGTGCTGAGTGTTTATGGAACTTTCACATGATGATAAGCTCTTCAGTGATTGCAGTTTGAGTACAACTATACTTTGAAAACAAAGGGCCCCATGACAACATAAGTAAAAATTATATATTACAAAATATGTTTATTGTTTGTTTGTTTGTTTGGCTGTACTGCACGGCTTGCAAGATCTTAGTTCCCCAACCAGGGATCAAACCCGTGCCCCCTGCAGTGGAAGCATGGAGTCCTAACCACTGAACTACCAGGGAATTCCCTATTACAGAATACGTTTTGATGTTATTATATTCTTTTCCAAATAATTATCCGTTTGTCCATACTTCTATATGTATACATAAGCTGAAAGTGTATTTGCTAAAATGTTATTATCTTTAGTTGGTGGTGCTGTGTGTGTTTTTTCTCTTTGTACTTTATGATTTCCAGATTGGTGGAATATTTTAATAAATATCACATATTTCCCTAACATATTATTATAAAACATTTCATACATTCAGAAAAGTTTAAAGATGTATAAAATGAACTCATATGAACCCACCACGTGGATACCAAAAAGCTTTGTTTTCCATTATCATATGTCATTATCTCTCCATTCTTGTTCTGTCAATCAAACGTATTATTTTGGATAGATTACAAAGTGACCTTAAGTCATCAGGGAAGTTCATTCCCAGACATTACAGCATGTGGATCGTACATGCTGCAAATTAGGAGTGCAAGCGTGGAGTGCAAGTTAGGAGTCAGGGAGATGGGAGTTCAAGTTGATCCAGGTTTATTTCAGGTCCCAGAGAGAGAGACCAGGAAATCAGGAAGCAGAAAAGAGGAGAAATGTAGACTCTGAAATGGTTTTCTCAGGGTTGAAGAAGACTGTCAAGAAGTTGGAGTCACCGCCCAAGGGAGAAAGATGAGAGAGATATGAAGGACCATGTCATGAAGCCCAGGGCTGCACACTTTAGGGTGTGGGGCAACAGAAACACGGTGCAGACAGTGCTAAGCCCTTGGCCCAGGGGAAGAAGCAAGTAAGGCAGCCAGAGTGAGGTGGACCCAGGACAAGGAAATGGTGGCCGGGCTTCCACTGAGGATGAGGAGGGAACACCAGGGACCCACTTGGCCCATCTTACTGATTCAGGGGGAGCAGAAGTCTTCTTTATTGAGAAGCCTCCTCAATGAAAAGCCCAAGTAGCCCCCACTCACCACAACTAGAGAAAGCCCACCCGCAGCAACGAAGACCCAACACAGCAAAAAAAAAAAGTCATGTTTATGGCAACACTATTTAAAATAGCGAAGACATGGTAGCAACCTAAATGTCCATCAACAGATGAATGGATAAAGAAGATGTGGTACATATACGCAACAGAATATTACTCAGCCATAAAAATGAACAAGATGGGGCCATTTGTAGCGACATGGATGGACCTATAGACTGTCATACAGAGTGAAGTAGGTCAGAAAGAGAAAAATAAACATCATATATTAACGCATATATGTGGAATCTAGAAAAATGGTATAGATGAACCTGTTTGCAAGGCAGAAATAGAGAGACACAGATGTAGAGAACAAACTTACGGACACCAAAGGGGGGAAAGGGAGGGTGGGATGAATTGGGAGATTGGAATTGACATATATACACTAATATGTATAAAATAGGTAACTAATGAGAACCTGCTGCAGAGTACAGGGAACTCCACTTCGCTGCACAGTAGAAACTAACACAACATTGTAAAACATCTATACCCCAATAAAAAAATAATAATAAAATAAAATAAAATTTATTATGTAAAAAAAAATAAAATAATGCCATTTGCAGCAACATGGGTGGACCCAGAGATTATCGTATTAAGTGAAGTAAGTCAGACAAAGACAAATGTCATATGATAATATATTGCTTATATGTGGAATCTAAAAAAAAAATGATACAAATGAACTTATTTACAAAACAGAAATAGACCCACAGACCTAGGGAAAAAAAAAACTTATGGTTACCAAAGGGGAAATGTTGGGGAGGGATAAATTAGGAGTTTGGGAGTAACATATACACACTACTATATATAAAATAGATAACCAACAAGGATGTACTGTACAGCACAGGGAATTCTTCTCAATATTTTGTAGTAACTTATAAGGGAAAAGAATCTGAGAAAGAATATATATATGTATATATATGTAAATATGTATAACTGAATCACTTTGCTGTACACCTGAAACCAATACAACATTGTAAATTAACTTCAATTTAAAAAGAAAAAAAAAGGTTTAAAAAAAAAACTGAAGAAAAAAAAGCCATACTTCAATACTTCACTCACTGGCAGAAAGGGTCCAATCAACCTGAAATTTTGTATTTAATTTTTAATTGCCGACCTTGAAAAGATATTAACCAGTTGTATCATGATAAGGGAATGACTCATCATTTTTCTTTTTTTAAATCTAGCATGGAACCAGCGGCCCTGAATGCTGTGGGAGGGGCTTTTCCCTAACCCGACTCTCCCTGCTTCAGATAGGAGGAGTTCAGTCGACTGTAACAACAGCTTATAAACACATGTGGACTTGGCATTGAGGTGCTGAGCCAAGTGGGAGACAGACTTTCATAAGGTACGTACTGATTTTATACATCTGTATAGTGTGCTCATAGCACAAGAAAAACTGTTTTATACTCACATTGTGCCTTCTTGCTGTGCTTAGGGGACAATTTTAGTCCATTGCTGTTGGATACCTCATTACAGAAATGTAAAAATGAAGAATTTAGAAACCTAGGCGTGAGAATTTAGATCTGAGAAAAATTAATGATATGAGGAGAAAAAAGAATGGTAGCATTTTAGACAATTGGAGAATATGACCAGTGTGTGAGGGAGTGTAGGTGTTTATGCTGGGGTAACTTTCTCTGTAGAAGTCGTCAGTTCACAACAAGTGCAAATTGTGATGCTGTAATACTGTGTGGGCTGGGAAAAATCAAAATTAAGATTCATTAAAATGGGAATAAGTCTGAATGTCAACAGAAAATCAGAGTGGGCTGTGGCAATTCCCCTTCTCTCTCTGGGATTCAAGCAACGCATGGCAAACCTGCAAAGGAAGTCTTGATGGGAAAACTACATAATACGGGAGCAGAGAATTAGCTTTTAAAAAGTATAGAAATCCACCTGGCTAGAAGGTACAAGTCATTCAGATTGGAA
Source organism: Hyperoodon ampullatus (assembly GCF_949752795.1). Classification (NCBI taxonomy): domain Eukaryota; kingdom Metazoa; phylum Chordata; class Mammalia; order Artiodactyla; family Ziphiidae; genus Hyperoodon; species Hyperoodon ampullatus. The sequence continues at coordinate 81,320,704 of NC_136923.1, read as the reverse complement.
TGTAGGCGTGAACAATGCACTGTTATAAGTATTAATGTTGGGGGGAAAAAACAAAGGCCTTAGACAGGAGAGGTTCAGTGAGATCCCTTGAAAGTCCTAGAGCTGTCCGGGGCAGGATGAATTCATGGGAGAATTATAGCACCTGAGACTGAAAAGAGAAGATATGGATACAGCAACGAGGAGAAGCACTTTGCAAGATGCTACAGACACCAGCATTTGGATCCCATGACACGTTGGGGAGAGTCATTAACTTGGAGGTTGAGATGCAGTGGAGCTGGGGCCACCTGGGCAGGTGGGCAGCGAGCTCTGCTTTCTCAGCCTGCAGCCGTTCCCCTTGCTTTGCCCTCCTTGGCTAAGAGAATCATGGTTCTTGGGTAGAACCAATAAAGTGAAGTCACTGATGGGCCCTTTATGCGCTGTCAGCTGTCTACAAACCTGTTTTTCTGACTAGATTTAAACCCCTTTAGGGCAGCCACCACATCAGGCTCTTATCGTGTTCCCCAGCAGCCATCATTTCTTAGCATAGGAAACTGCCCAATGAGTCTTAGTTGAGGAAGTTTGAAGGAAACTTGTTAAGAGAAGGAAATACATTTACACGTCAACCAGAAACAAGGTGCTCAAGAAGGATCAGTGAAACGTCTGCATTTCCAGGGAAGAAACAGGAGGTAGGAGACAAGGGATCTTTTCCATCAAGTGTTGACAGTGAGACCCTAAGCTCCTGCTCTAAAAAGCAGTGGGTGGAACCCACTGCCATGGCTGGAACCCATGCAAAGGGGCTGGGGGACCAGAAGATTCCGGAGTTGTCCAGATCAGGGAGTGAGTGGGGCTGGGGCCAGGCCTGAGGGGAAAGGCAGGTAGGGTGCATGGTTCAGGGGCAGAACCAGGGGTTAGCTGCGGTCCTGGGGTTTCGAAAGGCTGTGTTCAGTGCTGTGCCAGACTGCACTGAATCTTCGCCAAAAACTTCCTGCATTCCAGGTTAACTAATCAGTGAACATCACTCATCTTTCACACAAGTCAAATAAAAAGGGAGCCATTATATGACTTGGCTGAAAAAAAGTCTGGATATGTATAAAATCTCATTCCTACTGGAGCTATAGGTCAAGAGGTAGATAGGTAGATAGATAGATAGATGTAGATAGACAGACAGATACAGACAGAAGAAAGAAGACATGTGGGCTATCCTGTGTGCTCAGAGACTTGCCTGTCTCTCAGGAACTGAGAGCAGGAGGGAAATTGGATTTCCTGTCCCTATTATGAATTTTTTATACCTTATCTAGTTTTCTCAACCATCCTCACTAATAGATATAACTATAACTATGTATATATATATATATATATATTTTTTTTTTTGCGGTACGCGGGCCTCTCACTGTCGTGGCCTCTCCTGTTGCGGAGAACAGGCTCCGGACGTGCAGGCTCAGCGGCCATGGTTCACCGGCCCAGCTGCTCTGTGGCATGTGGGATCTTCCCAGACCGGGGCACGAACCCGTGTCCCCTGCATCGGCAGGTGGACTCTCAACCACTGCGCCACCAGGGAAGCCTGATATAACTATATTTTAAAAGAGAACATTGAGGTACAGAGATAAGACAACCCCCCCTGGGTTTATGTACCTTATAAAGGAAAGGAGTTGGGCTTTGTCTCTAAGCCTCCCTTCTTTCTGCTAAGAAACGCTGTCCTTAGGAGCACCCCCAGAGACACAGATCCTTTAGTTCACAATGGAATTATCCCAGGATACATTCCTTTTAGGGAATATAAGCCTACTTCTTTATGAAGGTCAAATATCGTTTTCCTAGTGCTCAATTTACTCACAGTAAATTTTTAGGATGTCAGAGTAAAACAAGGCACACTTTTGTCCATTTTTCCTCATATCAAGCCCTTAAGAATCAGCTAACAAAAAGGAACTCGTGAATTTGATGTTTCCTTCTCTTCTTCCCATTTAACTGTTAGTTGGCTAACGGATTCCGAATGGGGAAAAAATTAATAGACGAGGGTCTCAGAGAGCAGCAGAGAGACTGCCTAAGCATTACTTGGTTGGGCGGTGGCAGCCTGGGACCAGAAGTCAGAAGATGCCTTCAAACGACCCTAATGCTCACAAAACGTGTGAGCTAGGAAAGTAGCTTTATCTCTTTGAATTTCAGTTTCCTTCTCTTGATAATAGGATATTAGAAGCTGTTTCCCGGGGTTGTCCTGAGGGTGGACACAGTTGCTAGATATTGAGTGTGAATCAGGAACACACGTGTGTGACTGATGGCAAATCATTGAATCTCTCTCGTTCCTCATTTTCTGGGGACCAGGAAGTTTACGTCACCTTTGCCCCAGCCTTGAACAGGCCTTTGGAAACCTCTTATTTGAAAGGTGAAGAAAGTTGCTTACAAGGAACATACGATAAAATATTACATAAGTGAAAAATTCATTTCCTTTTGTAAGGTGATCCTCAGTCACTGGATAAGGGAGCTTAGTGTGAAGGGGACCTGTGACCTCTGGTTCACAGCAGCACCCTTCAAAGAATTCTGCTGAATCACAGCACCTCCGTTTCCCATGACAAAAAAGTACACAATCTCCAATTACAAGACAGATGAGTTAAGTATGTTTCCAAAGGATTCTTTACTTTCTAAAGGTTAGACCATTGAGTCCTTACTTTAAAAATGTGGATGTTGGGACTTCCCTGGTGGCGCAGTGGTTAAGAATCTGCCTGCCAACGCAGAGGACGTGGGTTCGAGCCTTAGTCCTGGAAGATCCCACATGCTGTGGAGCAACTAAGCCCGTGTGCTCTAGAGCCTGCGAGCCACAACTGCTGAGCCCACGTGCCACAACTACTGAAGTCCAGGCGGCTAGAGCCCGTGCTCCACAACAAGAGAAGCAATAAGAAGGCAGCGCACCACAACGAAGAGCAGCTCCTGCTCGCCGCAACTAGACAAAGCCCGTGTGCAATAACGAAGACCCAATGCAGCCAAAAATAAATAAAATAAATTTATTTTTAAAAATGTGGATATTGAAAACTTTTATATCTAAAATCAAGTCATAACGTACTTTTCAGGGAGATCTTTATTGGGTAAAGAGAAGTCTATTTTTGTCCCAAACGCCACAATCACGAAATATTGCAAGAGAATCTTAATGTTTTTCAAACGGAGCTTGAGAAACTGTCCGCGGCCGTGGCAGCGGCTGCTCTTCTCTGGGTTCTGTCACGGTGGCCGGTTGTGCCCAGCTCTCCGGTCCCCTCCCCCTTCCGGCGCGAGGGGTCGCCAGGGAGGCTCTCTCAGCCCTGCTCTGTGGGGTCCACAGGGGGGCGTGGGTGCTGGGCGGCGGCGAGCCGGTGGGCTGTGGGGCTTGTTCCCGGGGCCCCGGCGCCCGGTGCAGAACGGTGGCGGCGGTTCGCGTGAGCATCCAGGTGCTGCTGGAGGCGGCCGACCGCCTGGAGCGGCGGGAGAGAGAAGCTGAACGCCGTATGCCTCCATGTTACCGTGCAATAACAAGGACAGAGATGCCTTAAAACGGAGGAGCAAATCCCACAAGAATAACAGCAGTAGCAGATCTGCTCACAGTGAAATGGAGACGAATAGACGGACCCACCCTGGCTTGTGCCTGGAAAAGTTGAAGGGCCTGGTGCCCCTTGGTCCGGAATCAAATGGACACACTACGCTGAGTTTATTAACAAAAGCCGAAGTGCACATAAAGACACTTGAAGGTTGTGACAGAAAAGCCGTTCACCAAATACACCAGCTTCAGCGAGAGCTCGACACCGGAAGAGGCAGCTGGAGAAGGTGGGAATCGAGAGGATACGGGTGGACAGCACAGGCTCCACCGTCTCCTCGGAGCCTGCGACTCCGGCAGGGAAGAGATCGATGTGGATGCCGAAAGCACAGACTGCCTCACCGGCGACCTGGCCTGGGGCAGCAGCAGCGTGAGCGACTCGGAGGAGCGGGGAAGCATGCAGCGCCTGGGCAGTGTGGAGGGCTGCTCCAGCTCCAGCATCAAGAGAAGAAAGCTCCAGGACGGTCACAAGACGCGTCTGGGTCTCTAGGAGAGCGTGGTCGCTTCGGCTGCTTCCTACCCATCGGTTCTGATTAGGTAGCTTATCGGACCTGCTCACAATTCCCTCGCACGTCGGCTTCCGTGTACCACCGTCACCAAAAGCAGCTGTGTGAAAGTTGTCAAGGAAGTGCTTAGGATTGTGGGTTTCTTTTCTTTTCTTTTCTTTTTCTTTTTTTTATTTAAGTCCCCATCCCCATCTTGAATGGGGTTGAGCGGGCCCCCGCACCTGCTGGCGTAGGGTAGGCACAGCCGAGCCAGTCAGTGCAGCTAGGGCACCTAAGGGCATCACAGACCCGTTATTGCTCAGTCTGGGGTGGCTGAATGCCACTCGTCCCTCTAAGAAGTTGGAGGACGCAGACCAGGATTGTGGGTTTCTGATTGCATCCTCTAGCTTCTCTCTTTCTCTCCGTAAAAATTCGTCTCTGAGAGACTGTACATTCCAATCAATTTGAAGCACCCAAGAATTCTTAGACCGAATAAGCACTTCTCACGTCTCGGCCATTTCCCCCCTCTTATTTACTGTCCCGGTGTAGTCTACCAGACCTTCCTTAAAGTTTTCTGGCTTCCTATGTGACTTGCCTAGCAGAAATGTCCGAATGTGTCTTGTGCTTAGGAAACTGAAGGAAACAGACTTTTAAAGTTGAGATCCTGATCTCAGAACTTCAAAGTAAGCTTTGAAAGTGGGATTTAAGAGCGCTTAACCATGGCCCTCACCGCCCGTGAGCAGGCAGGAATACCTCCAGAAAACACACCCTTCACACACACCCCGCGCCAACACCCCCAACCCGCGTGTGGATGGGAGCAGTATTTCTCACTCTCAAATGGACCCCTTGCGAGCACGTCTTTGGGGTAGCACAGCTAATAAAAGTTCCAACATCGTTTGTTCTCACGAACAGAACGGTACAATCCATTTTTGTGCGCTGTTCTTGGGATCGTGCTGTGTCCCGCTCTCCCAAGACACATTTCCCCTCCAAGGTGGTTTTATTCTCCTTGTCTCTGGAACATTTTTTTTTTCCTACCTCAGAGATAAATGAGATCTCCATTTCCCACTTAACACAAACTGATTATGCCTCTTTTTTGTTTGTTTTCTTTTTCTGAATAAGTGACATTTTGTCCAATTCTAATCTATTTTCCTATTTAACTTTCAGCAATAACTGAGCTTTGGCGCTAGCTGAGCTAGTGTGCAACATCAGTGAAAGGAAAAGTCCACATTTCTACTCTCTGTTGCAGGTGAACAGGAGGGGATGGTACAGTGTTACTAGAATTCCTCTCCTTATTGATTATTTTTGGACACACCCAGAAACTTCTTTAAGGAGGCTTTTGGATTAATAGTTTAAAAGGCTGATCTTTCTTTTTGGTTATGATTTCTCCCTTAAGTGGTCTCCCACTTTGTAGCATTTTTGTTTAAGCTGAAACAGAGCACATGTATATGTACATGACACATTAAATCTATAAATACTATTTATTCATTTTATATAAACTAATGTAATGGAAAATAAATTCTTATGACTGTGCTTTTATAGATGTTCTAGAAACTTTGTATGTAGGTATCTACAGACTTGGTTCATTTCTCCTTACTATTTTTGCATTCATATTTTTGAGGTCTCGATGTTTTCAGCCTCTGGTGAATCTTTTTCATTGAATTTGAACCATTTGTAAAACCTGTGATGCTGAAACAGAGCGTGCGTCACAAAGTGATGAGAACATTCTTAAATCCACAGCCGCACTGCAACTTCAGGGCTCCCTGGCTGAACCAGTAGTGGTGGCGCCTGTGCCCCCGGCTGGCCTGTGGTCTCCCCGGCCCCAGCCTCACGTCCTCAGCGCCTCTTCCTTGCCCACGACTAAAAGTTCAAGCACGCTCCTCACGGAAGCTCATTCAGGATGTGAAGAGCAGTCGAAACAAAGATTACTTTCGTGTTTATTTTGTCTTTTTATTGATTTCTTAATGTATTAAATTTTTTAAATTGGAAGTAATGATTCCTAAATGATTCCAAAGTCATCTGTAATTCTTCTATTTTTATTTTGTTCTCTTTTTCTCTTCCTTTCATCTCTGGATGCGGGGAGGGGCAGGTGACACAAAGGACTTTTTCTTTTTTATTGTTGGAATCTTTTCCAGTTACCAGCTGAAGATTTGCACTGAAATACAACTTATATGCCTTTTGCATTTTTAAAGCCTGCTTCCTGAATTTAAGCAGTGTGATAGTGTTCAAAGAGCCAGTTCAGCCTGTAACATGTTTGAAAAAGAGATATCTGCACTTTGAGGTCCCTTTCGAATGCCATTCGCTAGACCTCACAAGCATTTTAATTGCTACATTCAAGCGCCTCACAAGTCCACGATGCTGGGTGCTGTACAGCATCGAAAACTCAAGACTTTGGGAAAAGCTTGTGGGCTTGTGCTGGGGGAGTGAAGGGAACAAAACTTGTGTATTTGTTTGTTTAATTTAGAAATAAGGCACCTGCGAGATGCCATTATTTTCTGTATTTTAATTGTTGTGCCTTTGAGTTGAACTGCATTTTTGTCTTTTGGTTGAAATATGAAATGTACTGTCCCAATATTAAATAGTAATTATTTGAAAGAAAAAACAGATTTGGATAGAAAATGCAACTGTTTCTCCCTAAGTCCTGGCTTTGGGACTCCTGCTTTTAATAAGTCCTGTGTGTTTCCCATTCACACCCATGATGGAACTAGTTCTATCTATTGTCGAAGCCTTTGAGTTTCATTCTCTGGTTCCCTGCTATGTCCACTCCTCATGCAGGCTGCTGTAGACCAAGGGCTTTCAAACTGCACTCACCCGACAAGACCCAAGTATCTCTTACCATTACAGTGAACAAATGAGTGTGTACACGTGCTTTCTTTCGCCCATACACGCAACAAAACTAAAAACTCATAGAACGATGCTTACCTCTTCAACATGTAAGGCACTCTGGTATTTTCTATTTTCTTCTACTTTATTTTAAAAATTGGTGGATTTCACAATCCACTGAAGGATTGTCATGCATATTTTGAAAAACATGAATATGGAAAAATGAAGCCTAGACTTGGGTTCATATAGAAGTAGATTTGAATCCCAGGTCCGCCACCTACTTTGAGCAAGTTACCCTAGACACCTCAGTACCCCCAACTGTAAAATGAGAGCAATGACAAACTTCACTGCAGTTGATTTTTGTAGGGATAAATGAAAATAAATTTGTGAGAATGCCCAGTGTATGACAGACATTGAACAAATCTTAGTTCCATCCCATGCTGTAAAATTAATGCAGCAACATCCCTTGTTCTAGGTATAAGATGTACCAAGAGAGGTAATGTAGAATTCCAAAAAAAAAAAAGGAAGGAATTAGCATCCTGTGTTTGTAGAAAGAACTAGGAACTTCTGAGCGACAGTTAAGCAAATCTGAGCCCCGTCTCAGCTTTTGAACAAATGCAGCATAACAGCCAAGGAGCTGAAGACAGACTCTGCAGCTTCCTTCTCACTGTCAGCGAAGTCCTCTGGCTCCAAGGCCCCTCCCTCCCAGGCTCCCAGGGCCTGCATCTGTGTGGGTTCCAGCCCTGCCCTCTTTTTAATCCTGGACGTGGATTTCCATGAATGTCATTTAAGCTCTGAGTGTCTGTTTCATTAATGGAAAAATGGAGATAATAACTATTTCATGAGACTGTTGTGAGGATTAAAGATATAATGCATCCAAAGGGGTTAGTGTTGGGTCAGGACCATTAAGAGGTTTTTTTGTTTTTTTTTTAATGTTGGCGGTAGGAGTTTATTAATTAATTAATTTATTTTTGCTGTGTTGGGTCTTCGTTTCTGTGCGAGGGTTTTCTCTAGTTGTGGCAAGTGGGGGCCACTCTTCATCACGGTGCACGGGCCTCTCACTGTCATGGCCTCTCTTGTTGCGGAGCACAGGCTCCAGACACGCAGGCTCAGTAGTTGTGGCTCACGGGCCTAGTTGCTCCGCGGCATGTGGGATCCTCCCAGACCAGGGCTTGAACCCTTGTCCCCTGCATTAGCAGGCAGATTCTCAACCACTGCACCACCAGGGAAGCCCCATTAGGAGGTTTTTAATAAATAATAGTTCTCTAGTCGTTCTGCTCCCTAACCCCCAGCCATGCATCCTCACCACAGACTCACCTCTTAGCCTGCCAAGACAATCAGATTTTACCCAATGGAGACTGGACAATGGTTTGGTGCAATTTCCCATGGTTGGCTGTCGGGGATGGGAATTTGGGCCAAGGCAGATATTCCAGGGACTCTTCCGACTCTGCGACAAAGGAGGCCAATACTTCTTCAGCATTGTTGGTGCTGTTCAGTCATATATCATAAAGTACATTTTGCTTCTGTGGTTTTATTCTTTGTTCATTCATTTACTCATTCATTCATTTATCCATTAAGGTTTAGAGAAACCAGGAGACTGCCATCATGGCAGGGAAACCCAAGCTTCACTACTTCAATGGACGGGGCAGAATGGAGGCCATCCGGTGGCTCCTGGCTGCAGCTGGAGTAGAGGTAGGTCCTGAGTTTGTTCATCTGAAGTTGAATCTAAATTAACTGTATCAAAGTACTTTCCTCACATAAGCTAGGGGATTTTTCTTACTCAATGACCTGTTAAGAGTTTTGCATTAAAACAAAGTTGTCAGTTATTTAAGAGATAAACAGATTTGTCCTAATATGTTATTAAAATGGCCTCTTATTAGAGAGAATAAACAGTTAGAGTAAATTTAAGAAACTAATCACATTGTGGGGGCCTAATTTGGATTTTGATTTTTAAAATTATAAAATATTATTTATGACATTTATACAGTTGTTAAAAACATGAACATTAAATATCAGTTGATATTTAGTAAACTTTGTTAATGTGTTAGGTGTTATAATGTATTGTGGTTATTTTGAATAGTTTTAATGTTTTAGAAATATACACTGAACTATTTAAAGATGAAATACAAGATATCTGGGATTTCTTTCAAATTATTACGAAGGGGAGAGGGGGTAGGCATATAGATAACTCACAGCTGGGTTGAGCTGATAATTATTGAAGCTGGTTGATGGATACAAGGAGGATTATCATAATTGCTGTTCACTTTTCTGTACGCTACAAATGTCCATAATAAAAAGACAAAAATATACATATTAGAAGATAAATGTAATTAAAGTTAAAACATAAACCAGAAATACAGAGAGGGGCGGATTGTAACAAACTGCCTGTTAGCTTTAATGCATTCACTCAGCAATGAATTTGTGGGGCACCTTGAAGTGCTAGGTTCCCTGCCACGTCCTGGAGATACAGGGGTGAACTAGACAGACACAGTCCCTGCCCTCAGGCAGCTTACACTCTAGTGAGGATGCAGACAAGTAAATATGTGATTAAAAGAGGAGTGGGAGCCCCTAGGAGGACACCCAAGCACTTTGAAGTGTTAAAATGACATATTCTCAGGATCAAGTGTGGGACTCTGTTGAGTGCTTCCCTCTAGAGGTGTCTCTGAGAAAAGCACTTCTCAGCCCAGGTCAGAGGGACACAGCAGCTCTGTGCGGGTTTCCTGGGGAGGGAGTCATGGACAGACTCTGGAGACTTGGTCCCCCAAGGGAGAGCAAGCAGTAAAGGAGGGTTTCAGGTGAGGTGGCATCCTGCAAAGGGAACCTCTAGTGTGCTCTCTTATCCTCCTAACGGCATGTTTACCTAGCCCCTGGGCAGGATGAGTTCACCTCCAGAAGGTAAAGTAGGGGGAGATGCTGAGAGCATCCCAGGCCTCCTCTTGTCCAGCCCAGCCTGACTGAGGAGGGTGTGGGGCAAGGCTTACCAGAGGCTCTTGGTCAGGACTTCTGGGTTCTCTGGGTCCAAAGGCCGATCCTCACAACCCCATCTCCATCGGTCTCACAAGCAACAGCCCACCAGCAAGTCCCATCCTACCTCGGCCACCCTCACACACTGACCACCCACCACCCCCTATGTTGTCTAGAACTGGGTGCTTTATAAATTGTTTCCCACACACCTCACTGTCTGTATAGTCTGACCCTATGGGATCATGTAGAGCCACAATAAACTGTTTAGCAAGTTAGAAACCCCCAATTCTCAAACTTTTCACCACCGAGACCCCTTTTTAAAATATAAAGTTGAATGGAGGGAGGTAATATACAGCAGAGGCCCCAGGTGGCAGCATCTTGGGGGTCAGTGGCCCCATGGGTACTGCATGCTGGGGGACACCCAATACCCTGTCCTGATTCCACAAGGAGAGAAGGGCTTTCCAGAGATATTAAAACTCCATAACTAGAAGAACTTCCCAGTCCCTTTCCACCAGTGATATCCCCCTCCCAAATCACTACCTAATGACTGACAGAGGTGGAGACGGTGTGGAGGTGAATTGAAGCTGCCAAATAAGCAGTTATGTGCTGCAACCCATGCTTTTATCTTGGTGGCTCTAATCTAAATTTCCAAATGGCCATGATCATTGTCCTCTGTGTAGCCTGCCAAACTCGGAAATCTTAGTTTCTCCATAGTATGCACCAGACATTGGTCATTCGAGTTCAATAAAGTTATGGAATGAAATAACAAAAACTCATTGACTGTTTCTGCTTTCCAGTTTGAAGAGATATTTATAAAAACTCCAGAAGACTTGGATAAGTTAAGAAATGGTAAGACCAAGAAACTAAATTCCTCTGATGAGAGGATCTAGTACAAATCTTAAGTTGAGACTTCAACCTCAGCAATGCCATGTGTGTGCATGGTGGGAGTGGGGTCAGTGGAGAGGGAAAAACATGGTTAAAGGTAAGGGATGGGGCTTCTTGAGCAGGTCTTGCAGCTCACTCAGGACTAGGAAGGGCTGGAACTCTGAGTATTTGCTAAAGGAACCAGCCCCGGTGCCCTGTGAATGCCCTCTCTGTGCACTCCCTGCCTTTCTGCACCATGAGTGACTGTATCAGTTCAGGATGCCACACAGCCCTCCCACCCAAGGAAAACAAATGCATTAGAAAGAAGAGGGGAGAAACAGGCCCAGCAGTTGCCTTGAATTCTTTTCTCTGACAGGTTTGACATGGTAATATCATAGCAATATTGCAGACTCAAATAACCAGGTGGTGTTGAATTAGTTCGAAGTCCAGGTGAGCGTGTGAGGAGGGAGATAAAGAGCAAGGGGCAGCATCAGTGGAGTTGGGAAAACAGGCCTGCCCTGCACACCATCCAGTGGTGGGATTTGAAGAGCATACAAAACACTCTATGGGGCTTCCCTGGTGGCGCAGTGGTTGAGAGTCCGCCTGCCGATGCAGGGGACACAGGTTCGTGCCCCGGTCCGGGAATATCCCACATGCCGCAGAGCAGCTAGGCCCGTGAGCCATGGCCGCTGAGCCTGCGTGTCCGGAGCCTGTGCTCCGCAACGGGAGAAGCCACAACAGTGAGAGGCCTGCGTACCGCAAAAAGCAAACAAACAAAAAAACACTCTATGTAGGAGTCTCTCTTAGAACTGACCTTAATGCCATGAACCCCATGAGACTTACTCTGAGAATTTCCCTTTTGACTTGGCAACTGCCTGGTGGAACTTCTCCTATATTCTTCTTAAAAATCCATGAAGACAAATCAAACACATAAAATAAAGGGACATACCATGCTCTGAATGGGAAATAAAAAGTTAACTGAAATAATAGACTGAAAAGTAAAAGGCAAATTGATAAGCAAAAGGATTACAGGAAGCTAAAAGCAAAATGGCATTTCCATTGAAATTTTACCAGGTAAAAGTTTTGTTTCCTTTTATGTCTTCAGTCATTTCAACAAAAATTTTGATACATAAAATGTTTCAGTTCACCTTAACAGTATGATTCATCCAACATTTCACTCTATTTCTTTTCTTCTTTCAAAAGAAGGGAGTTTGATGTTCCAGCAAGTGCCCATGGTTGAAATTGATGGGATGAAGCTGGTGCAGACCAGAGCCATTCTCAACTACATTGCCACCAAATACAACCTCTATGGGAAAGACATGAAAGAGAGAGCCCTGTACGGTATTTTTTCTGTTCTTTCATTAATGATTAATAAGAACAATCTAGGTCCTTCCCTGAGTGAGCAGGATGCGCTCACAGGGATCGAGACAAGGGACAAACTGTCTGAGTGTCTAGAGGATAAAACCTCAGAACGTAAGTATCTAGACGAGTTGATTCTCCAGTTTCAGAAATTGTAAGAACGATAACCAGGAACCTAATTTAACAGCCCTTTATATGGACTGGCCACTTGACAAGGGTTTGCAGAGACTGAACCCACGACGCCAGGGTTATCTGGAACATTTTAATATCGGTTTGTAGCAGGCAGATTTATTCAATACAGCCATATTTGGGGGATCTCCTCTGTGTTGTGATGGGACCACATGATTGAATCATGGAATGTGGCAGTTACTCAAAAAGTTAAACATAGAGTTACCATACAACTCAGCAATCCACTACTAGGAATATACTCAAGAGAATTAAAAATATTAAAAATACAACCACACTAAAAGTTGTACACAAAAGTTCATAGCACTATTGTTCATAATATTCAAAAAGTGGAAACAGCAACATGTCCATAAATGCATGAACAAAGGCAGGCACATCCATACAGTGGAATGCTGTTTGGCCATGAAAAGGAATGAAGTCCTGATCCGTGTTACAACATGGATGAACCTTGAAAACATTCTCTTACAGAAAGAAACCAGACACAAATGATGCATATTGTATGATTCCATTTGTTTGGCATGTGCAGAACATTGCTATCCGTAAAACCAAAAGTAGTTTAGTGTTTGCCAGAAGCTGGAGGGAGGGAAGAATATTGAATGCCTGAAAAAACACTCAGCATCTCTTTTGCAAGTGATGAAAATATTTTGGAATTAGAGTATGATGATGGTACAGAATTCTGTGACTTTACAAAGAAAAATCACACAATTTTACACTTGAAAAGGGTGACATTCTGGTATGTGAATTATATTTCAATAAAGCTTTTATTTAAAAAGACTATTGTAGGAAACCATGTTTGGAAGAAAAACAGCAAAATTACCTGGAATATGCACTGTAGGAATGAAATGAAGAAACGCACTATTTCAGGGGATATTTTGGGTGGAGTCTTGAGAGATGCAAACAAGGCCAGAGTTGGGCAACAATATGTGGAGAGGGTTGTGGAACCATATTCTATGGGAAATAACTGGAGGAAGTGCTGGTTGGGCATCTAAAGGGTCCTGGTCGTGTAACAGGATGGGACAGGGAGAGGGACATGGCTAGGTCCGTGGTGCCAGGACTCTCTCTGGACATGACTGAGGTGTTACTAATTCATCACACTAACTGTGTACAGAACCCACCACAGAAGAGATGGCAAACCCTAGGCGTGGTCTCAGTGGTTACCTGCAGTGATTCCAGCCGTTTCTCTCATGCCTGTGACTCTGGACAGGTCACTGATATGCTCTGTCCCTACATTTGGTCATGTATATAAAAAAAATATTAGACATGTATCTTCCTCGATGGCTTGCTCTAGAATGGAATGTTAAAATTAAGAAAAAGCATAACTAAATCACTGACATAGAAAAATGCACCCAATGGGGGTGACTTACTCTGCCGCCTCTTGATGCCCCATTCTTACCCGTTCTAAACTGTAAAATCTAACGCAGGAGACATTTGACAATTTGGTCATTTTGTCTTTCAGGATTGATATGTATGCAGAGGGTGTGGCAGATCTGGGTGAAATGATCATGCATTTGCCACTGTGCCCACCTGATCAAAAAGATGCCAAGACGACCCAGATCAAAGAGAGTATAAAAAACCGTTATCTTCCTGCATTTGAAAAAGTGAGTGGACTGTTCAGTAGTTTTGGCACTGAGATCAAAGAACAAAGAAAAATAGTGCTTGGCATTGCCCTTCACCTCTGTGAGCCTTTCTGAATACTAATGTAGCACCCTGACTCCAGGGCATTTTATAAAAATTGACTATGAGGAAGAATGGTAACCAAGTTTTACCCAAGTTATAATTTTTCAGCAAATTTTTTTTTTTTTTTTTTGCGGTACGCGGGCCTCTCACTGCTGTGGCCTCTCCCATTGCGGAGCACAGGCTCTGGACACGCAGGCTCAGCGGCCATGGCTCACGGGCCCAGCCGCTCCGCAGCATGTGGGATCTTCCCAGACCAGGGCACGAACCCGTGTCCCCTGCATCGGCAGGCGGACTCTCAACCACTGCGCCACCAGGGAAGCCTCTGTAGTATATATCTTAGTTAATGTTTCTCTTTGAAGGTAAGAGGAGAACACCTCAAGATCCAAACTACCTGAAATCATGCTAAACAAGAACCATGAACTGAAAAAAATAATGATCGTAAGAGATGCAGAAGGCTAACATAAAAATAAAAAGCTTAACCAACACCCTCATCTTTATAAAGTTTAAAACACTTTCATTTCACAAGTATTAATTCATTGCTTATGTGTCAGGTCCTAGTCAAGGAGTGAATAATAGTAACCAGAAATTACATCCTTCTGGCTTTATGGAACTCATAGTTTAGGCACATTCACATGGTGGAAACCGCTATAGTCATTGCAGTTTAAGTACATCTGTATTTTGAAATCAAAGACCCCCATGATAATATCAATGAAAAACGTATATTACAAAATAGCATTTGATGTCTTACTATGTTCTTTAATTTTTAGCTATACTTCTATGTTCATACATAGTCTGGTAGGATATTTGCCAAAATGTTATTATCTTTACTTGGTGGTGATATGTGTGTTTTTGCCTCTATGATTTTCATATTGTTGCAATATTTTAAGTAAGTATCATATATTTTTTCCAATATTTTATTATGAAAAATTCAACACATAGAAAAGTTGAAAGAGATGTACAATCAACTCATACATACCCACCACCTAGAATCAAAAATTAGTATTTTGTTATTATGTTTGCTTCATCTTGTATCTCCCCATCCTTTTCTCCTCTGATCAAACATATTATTTTTGGGGGTGTTTCAAAGTAAGTTGCAAACATTAAGTGCAATCACCCCTAGACAGTTCAGCATGCAAATTATAACATATTCCACAGTGTTATTGACAGACACAGGTGGAATAAGAGTCAGAGTCAATGTTGTCAGGGAGATGGGAATTCAGGTTGACCCAGGTTTATTTCAGGTCCCAGAGGGAGAGACCAGGAAATGAGGAGAGCAGACAAGAGGAGAGAAGAAATACAGACTCTTCAATAATTTGCTTAGGGTAGTAGAAGGCTGTCATGAAGGTGGAATCACTGCCCAAGGTGGGGGAGGGGAGAGAGAGAGACGGATGAAGGGCCACATCATGAAGTTCAGAGCTGCACGCTTTAGGGTGTGAGGTCAACAGAAACACGGTGTATATAGTGGAAGCAAGTAAGGCAGCCACAGCGAGGTGGGAACAGGAAAAGAAAATGGTGGCCTGGCTTCCACTGAGGATGAGGAGGGAACAGCAGGGACCCACCTGGCCCGCCTCACTGATCCGGGGGCAGCAGAAGGTCTGAAGGTCCACACCCACCCAGTGAGGCTCAGAGGGGGAAGTGGGGCAGGGGAGACAGAGGAAGAGCATTGGGCCCAGCCTGCCCGGGCCTGTGTTCCTGATCTGACCCCTCCATTCGCCAGGTGTTGAAGGGCCATGGACAAGACTATCTTGTGGGCAACAAGCTGAGCAGGGCTGACATCCACCTGGTTGAACTTCTCTACTATGTGGAAGAGCTGGACCCCAGCCTTTTGGCCAACTTCCCTCTGCTGAAGGTGAGCTCTCTCACAGCCTTTGGGGGCCTCCCACATCTCCCACCTCGGCATCTGCTCTCTGGACCCTGGGACTGTGATGCTAGTGTCCCCGACACTGTCCAGGCCTCACTGCCCCCAGGTCTCCACAGTTCACTCCAAGGCCTTGGTCTGGGGCATGGAAAGAATCTGGTCACGCCAAAGACATTGGAGATGGTCGCTGCCCCGAGGAGAATGACTCGCCTTTTTCCAGGAGAGAGACCCAGGACTTAGCGCCTCTCTCTGCCCCTGTTCCATTTCAATCTCTTTCCTCATTTCCTCTTTGCTTCCCTCTCTCCCAGGTGTGTCTTCCTCTTTCTTTACGTGAGTCTGTCTGCGCAGGTCTGCCACCATCTCATTTCTTCCCCTCAGCTCCTGTTCCTTCTCTTACAAGTTCATTTCTCTCTCCCCATTTCTCCCTCTCTCTGAGGGCAGATTGGTTCTGACTGGCCTCATTGTCTACCTTTCATGTTTTCTGTCTTCAGTTCCAGCCCAATTCCCCTATACCTTCCTGTCTTGATATCTTGGAGCCTTTATCTGTGTTGTCGTGTGAGACACATTACTCATCCTCGTATTGCACGACAGGGTGAATCTGCAGAATTTATGTGTAGGAAGAATATGAGGAAGACTTGAGCTGAGTGAAGTCTTAAACTAAGACATCTCTGGGGAAAACGTTATTATGCTTTTATCTTCCTGCCTCATTAGGTGTCTGTGTCCAGCCTCATCCTGGTGCTGATGGAGGGGCCTTGGCTGGTCCTTTTCTGGGAGGGTCTCAGAGTCCCTGGTTTGTGCTCATGACAGGGCTGGTCTTTGGCTGCACTCTGAGCTGTGCTATTGTGCATTGCAGGCCCTGAAAACCAGAGTCAGCAATCTCCCTGCCGTGAAGAAGTTTTTGCAGCCTGGCAGCCAGAGGAAGCCTCCCATGGATGAGAAAAATTTGCA
Source organism: Hyperoodon ampullatus (assembly GCF_949752795.1). Taxonomy (NCBI): domain Eukaryota; kingdom Metazoa; phylum Chordata; class Mammalia; order Artiodactyla; family Ziphiidae; genus Hyperoodon; species Hyperoodon ampullatus. The sequence goes on along the minus strand of NC_136923.1, from coordinate 81,304,011 downwards.
AGAAGCAAAGAAGATTTTCAGGATGCAATAATGCGGACATGGCTGCCCAGAACACAGGGAAAACTTCAGGAGATTGAAGTTTTCCAACAGTGAAGTGCTTTACCTATATGTAACAGATCCTGGCTACTGTGAAGCTAATAAATTTTCCAAAGTATAAGGGCTAATTTAATTAGAATGCTGATTTAGTTGCAGAACAATCCATTTTGTTTTGATCACATACGAAATCATGATCTCCTCCTAGAATGTGCCTGGGACTTAAACATAAATAAAGGGAGAGAAAGTGTCATGGACTCTGATCTGTTCAAAAAATTGTCATATACCAACTATCATAGTCAAAAAGAGTTAAGTAGAAACTGTCATCTGATATTCTTGGTGACACAAAGATAGTCTTTTTTGCATTTTGCTGCCTTTCTGACCCACAACCTAAAAACTTTTCTTCTCTTTTTTTTTTCAGAGGACCTTTTTCCTTCAGGTAATCAAACTTTCTTCCTATTCAGTTATGGAACTAATATTTATTTTATATCTAATATGGAACATTCTGTGTTCCAGGAGCTCAGTAACTAAGGGTAAACAAGCCAGATATAGTCCCTGTCCTCAAGGAGGTTACACTAGTGAGAAAAACAACAAAATGGGTAATTCTAATCCAGAATCATGCTGGCCTTGTGTATCATGCTCCTACAGATCCTGTAACAAATGACAACAAGTATAGTGGTTAACACAATGGAAATGTATTCCCTCACAGTTCTGTAGGCTCTTCTAGGCTCTTCGTGTGAAATCAAGGTGTGACAGGGTCATACTCTCTCTGAAGGCTTTAGAGATGATCCTTCCTTGCCTCTTCCTAGCTTCTTTTTTTTAAATTTATTTATTTTTTCATTTATTTAATTTTTGGCTGCACTGGGTCTTTGCTGATGCACGTGGACCTCTTCTAGTTGCTGAGAGCGGGGGCCACTCCTTGTTGTGGTCCACAGGCCTCTCATTGCGGTGGCTTCTCGCACTGCAGAGCACGGGCTCCAGGCGCACAGGCTTCAGTAGTTGTGGCTCGCAGACTCCAGAGCGCAGGCCCAGTAGTTGTGGCACACGGGCTTAGTTGCTCCGCGGCATGTGGGATCTTCCCAGACCAGGGTTCGAACCCGTGTCCCCTGCATTGGCAGGCAGATTCTTAACCACTGCACCACCAGGGAAGCCCTCTCCCTTTTTCTTAGTTTCGTGATTCACACGCCTTTCTTGCCAACATGCTGTCTCACTAATGCCATCCAATCCTGCTTCATTACAAAAGGCCAGAATTTTCATGAAATAAATAATGTATTATCAGTGACAGCCCTCCCCGCTCTGGAGCTCAGGCTCGTGAAGAAGGCTCTGAAAAGGCTCCAGAGTCTGACGTTGGGCAGAAATGCAGCATGTGGCAGGGCCACCTGGATGAGTCCCAAGAGCGGCATGGTAGGGATATGAAGGAAATTAAACAGGGTCTGTAACAGAGACTAACTGTAGGGGGAGGCGAGGGGAGAGCTCTGCTCTATTTTTTCCTGCTTTAATGCAGTATAACTGACAAATAGAATTGTACAATATTTAAAGTGTATCATGTGCTGTTTGATATACACCATGAAAGGATTGCCCCCATCAAATTAATTAACACATCCATCATCGCCTTACATATTTACTGTTTTTTTTTACATCTTTATTGGAGTATAATTGCTTTACAATGGTGTGTTAGTTTCTGCTTTATAACAAAGTGAATCAGTTATAATATACATATATCCCCATATCTCTTCCCTCTTGCATCTCCCTCCCTCCCACCCCTCTAGGTGGTCACAAAGCACCGAGCTGATCTCCCTGTGCTATGCGGCTGCTTCCCACTAGCTATCTACCTTACGTTTGGTAGTGTACATATGTCCATGCCTCTCTCTCTCTTTGTCACAGCTTACCCTTCCCCCTCCCCATATCCTCAAGTCCATTCTCTAGTAGGTCTGTGTCTTTATTCCTGTCTTACCCCTAGGTTCTTCATGACATTTTTTTTCTTAAATTCCATATATATGTGTTAGCATATCGTATTTGTCTTTCTCTTTCTGACTTACTTCACTCTGTATGACAGACTCTAGGTCCATCCACCTCATTACAAATAGCTCAACTTAGTTTCTTTTTATGGCTGAGTAATATTCCATTGTATATATGTGCCACATCTTCTTTTACTTTTTTAAAATACAATATAGTGTTATCAACTAGAGTCACCATGTTATACATTAGATCCTCAGACCTTATTTGTCCTATAACTGAAAGTTTGTACCCTTTTCCCAATGAGAGCAGTACTTTATTTTTTTTTATTTTTATTGGAGTATAGTTGATTTACAATGTTGTGTTAGTTTCTGCTGTACAGCAAAGTGAATCAGCTATACATATACATATATCCCCTGAGAGCTCTACTTTAGATGGGTGGTACGGGAAGGTCACTCTGGGGAGGTGACATATAGGGTGAGACACAAAAGTGAGAAAGAACCAGACATACAAGAAGATGGGCAAGAGGGCTCCACACGGAGGAACCAGAATTTTCAAAGCCTCAGCATGGAAAGCAGCGTCTTTGGTACACCAAGCCAAAGGAGACATTGCTGGAGAATGGGTGTGCCATGTGGCATGAGAAGGGGCAGAAGATGGCAGATGACACGCTCCTTCAGTCCTGTCAAGGAATTTGGATTTTATTCTAGGTGAAATGGGAATCCAATGTCTGGCTTTCTTCCATAAGATTTTGCCCAGATGATACAGTATTTTGGGAGGTATAGTTTCACACTATAGCTATTTGAAAGCATAGCTTGAACTAAAGAAGTAAAATTCATCTGCTTCTGCACCAAAAAAGGATGGAGAGAAAACTGAAAACCAGTCACAGAGTGTGGATTTGCCAAACTAAACTAAATTAGCTTTCTGGAGTTTCATGGATAAGTATGCTGGTATAATTTGTAAAACTTGTAAAATAAATGAATTGTAAATGACATTAAAAGGACAGGGGTCGAGAATTCCCTAGCAGTCCAGTGGTTAGGACTCTGCACTTTCACTGCCGAGGGCCTGGGTTCAGTCCCTGGTCGGGGAACTAAGATCCCACAAGCCGTGCGGCCAAAACATAAAATAAAATTCTTAAAAAAAAAAAAAAAAAAAAGGACAGGGACCAACTAATAACCTTAATTAACACTACTATTTACTATTTGCTGGTATAACTCACTGAGAAGGTAAGTGTGGATCAAAACATTTTAATAGAATCATTTAAACATACTCAGGGAGCTACCTGCTTAACCTCACCAAATCATTTCAAAACCTAAAGCAGCCCTATAATAGTGGGAATAACTGCCTCTAATATTGTGGGGGGTTTTTTGTTTTGTTTTGTTTTTCTGCGGCACGCGGGCCTCTCACTGCTGTGGCCTCTCCCGTGCGGAGCACAGGCTCCGGATGCACAGGCTCAGCGGCCATGGCTCACGGGCCCAGCTGCTCCGCGGCATGTGGGATCTTCCAGGACCGGGGCACGAATCCGTGTCCCCTGCATCGGCAGGCGAACCCCCAACCACTGCGCCACCAGGGAAGCCCCTAATATTGTGTTTTATAAATGGATATTTTTTTAGGCCCGTTTGTGTCTACATTACTAAATTTCTGTAAATGTGTGTTTTGGAGCTGTAGTCTTCTGTTTGACCTGTAATATCTTAGCATGTGGAACAAGAATTATTAACCTGCTTTGTGCTATGGACCCTTTGGCAGTATAAGATAGACTCTTAAATCAGGAAAATATTAAAAACAGAATAAGATACATGGGATTACCAAGGAAACCAATCATATTAAAGTATTGCTATTAAAATATTAGAAAACACATCTGTAGTAGGTAATATATGTACATTTTTAAATACATATTTTAAATAACAAGATCTTGTGACAGGTCTAACAACTTCTGTGATTTTGAGGTAGAAAAGAGTACAAACAATAACAAATGGATATTTTTATGCTAAGCTTTCTTGAAACAAAGCTTCCAGTACAAGAATGTATTTGTGGACTTCCCTGGTGGCACAGTGGTTAAGAACCTGCCTGCCAATGCAGGGAACACGGGTTCGAGCCCTGGTCCGGGACAATCCCACATGTGGCAGAGCAACTAAGCCTGTGCACCACAACTACTGAGCCTGCACTATGGAGCCCGCGAGCCACAGCTACTGAGCCCGTGTGCCATAAATGCTGAAGCCCACGCACCTAGAGCCCGTGCTCCACAGCAAGAGAAGCCACTGCAATGAGAAGCCCGCGCACCACAATGAAATAGAGAAAGCCTGTGCACAGCAACAAAGACCCAATGCAACTAAAAATAAATAATAAATTAATTAATTTTTAAAAAAAGAATGTACTTGCGCATTCACACAGATGCTCCATGCACACATACATCCGTGAAGAAAGCATGTACTAAATGCTGATGGGCTCGGTGCTTTGTGACCGCCTGGAGGGGTGGGATGGGGAGGGTGGGAGGGAGGGAGATGCATGAGGGAAGGGATGTGGGAACAGATGTATATGTATGATTGATTAACTTTGTTATAAAGCAGAAACTAATAAAAAAATAATAAAATAAAAATAAAAATAAATAAATAAATAAATAAATGCTGATGGGCTGCATTTCACTTAATTGCAAAGTTCCATATTTTAAAATTCTTTGAGAATTTAAAAACATGAGATTAAGGATAGTTAGGGAGTTTGGGATTGACATCTACACACTGCTATATTTAAAATGGATAACCAGCAAGGACCTACTGTATAGATCAGGGAACTCTGCTCAATGTTATGTGGCAGCCTGGATGGGAGGGGAGTTTGGGGGAGAATGGATACATGTATATGCAGGGCTGAGTCGCTTTGCTGTGCACCTGAAACTATCACAACATTGTTAATCGGCTATACTCCAATATAAAATAAAAAGTTTAAAAAAGTAAATAAAAAAACATTAGATTGATATATAATATGTCATTGGGATTTCTTAGAGAATTGATTTTGCCTAAATTTTTTCCAATATATTTTAAATAAATTAACTTGTTTGCTTATCTATTTATTATCTGATTGGTGGATTTTATATTTTTTTTACAAAGTCTCATTTTCCACTGTCAGAAACTATTTAGTTCCTGGTATCACTGATCCTTCTGCAAGAAGACTGAAGCACAGACCTTTCCAAATCAGAGCAGCGTGTTGTAGGCCAGCATCTTTTTATGAGAACAAAGCAAACCTCACTTTATATCATAAGCGGGACATAAAGACTTTCCATACACCAGAAAATATATATTCAATATCCCTTAGATGGACACAGGAAAATGAACTGTGTACCAGGTTACTAGATTGACTTTCATAGAAAGGAATATCCTTAGTCTTTCTCTTAAACTACCCAAGAATTCACATTACTAAAACCCAATTTCCATGGACAACGCAGAAGGGAGGCATGATGTCAAGACAATTGGAGACAAAGTTCTAGAATGTAGGCTGAGGATAAAAAAAATAAAGGCATGCAGTTACTGGTCTACTTAATTCCTTGTATTCTTACACACTTTAAACAATGGATTATGCCCTTTAATTTTTTGACTTCAAAGGCACATTTGAAAGCTGTGAAATTACCTACTGAGCAGGTTTGCCTACCTGCATAAATTCTTCTGGCTAGAATGAGATAAATGCACAATAATTGCTTTTAATCCCTCCTTAATACCAAATAGGTGAAGAGAATTGTGATCAGAGTTCTTAGAGTCTATTGAGCCTTCTTCTTATGATTTCCCTTGACTTCAGTAAAAAACAGATTCAAAAGTAAGTAGTTACAAAAGGAAAGAGAGAGCTGGAAAAAGCTGGTGGAGGACGATATCTATTAATACTTGTTGCTCAAAGCTCTGCTTGGTGTCATTGGTCTGAAGACGTCAGTACTTTCTCTTAAGCAAACAAGTTCAGTTGTTAAAATCCAGAAATTATTCTAGAATATTTTTACTGTATGCGTAACACTTAAGTCACAGATACTAAAAATATTTCTAATTTTTTATGTTTATAATAAAGTTATAAGTTTAATGAAAGACACAGTTATGATTCAAATGGTTTAAAATGAATTAGCCATATTAATTCAGCCATATTTGCCAAATACTATTGTTACTCTCTCGCCTCATATTAATAATATGTAAAATTTGAATGAGTAGACTGGAGATTTACCATTATATGTTACATATATGGATATTTTATTTTAAATATACGCATGTGAGCATGCAATATCAAGAATATATTTCTAAATAAATCATCAACCTGTTTTCCATGTTTGAAATTTTCATTTTGAGTTTATTTAAATTCTTTACATATCTTTTTTGGTTAGTCGTTTAATTGAAATCAAGTTTTATATAAATCATGGTACCTCAGTTTTGACCTGTACTTTCATATCATTGTAAGTTTTTCAAATTATTATAGAATGATGGTACATCTTTTCAGAGGTAACCCACCTTAATCTAATTTCGTTCTCTTTTAGGAGATAAACACCCCAGTAAAATATAAGGTCAAGACATTTATTCTTGAAATATTTAACCCAGCCAACTAATTTAGACCCTGGCATTCAGAATATGCTTTTGCTTTTAGGAAATATTAAAGCATTTCCAGTTTTGCTATTCAGAATAAATTCTACCCAGGTCATCTATCCGGGATTCTAAAACTTCGAGACGTATTAGAGCCTCAGAAATTATTATGAAGAACTGACCCTTGAACACAAAACAAAGGTGTCAACAAAGGAAACATGTTGAATGTTCCCTCTATTCGGTGTAATGTAAATGTGTGTGTTTTATGGTTTATTTTCTTTTAATAATTAATATTTTACTGATTGTTAAAATTGATTCTAAGCAGTGTCCACTCTGAAAAGGGAACTTTATGTTGTATGTGGAGATAGGGGTGAATCAGTTCAGAAATTCAAGAGTGAATTTCTTTCTATTTTTATAACTGAGTTTAATTTCTATTTTGAGCCCCATTCCACCAAGGGAACAAACTAACTACATCTCAGACAGTCTCCTCCCCAACATACACCCCCATGTTTTCCCCAGGGTTGTATCTAAGTCTCCAGGCACAGGGAGAGAACATCCTGTCCTCAACAGACAACCGTCCACCCAGGAGGCTGCCAAGACATCCTCATTCCCACCTAATCTCAGGGGGACAGTCTTGCAGAAAACTGCTGCGCCCTTCATTTGAATTTCATGTGTCTTTTTTTTTTTTTTTTTTTTTTGCGGTACGCGGGCCTCTCACTGCTGTGGCCTCTCCCGTTGTGGAGCACAGGCTCCGGACGCGCAGGCTCAGCGGCCATGGCTCACGGGCCCAACCGCTCCGCGGCACGTGGGGTCTTCCCGGACCGGGGCACGAACCCGTGTCCCCTGCATCGGCAGGCGGGCTCTCAACCACTGCGCCACCAGGGAAGCCCTTCATGTGTCTTTTGACTTTGGAACTGTGCATTGGAGACACCCGCTCACCTCGTGCCTTGCTGGGATGAGGAGAACTCTGAGACGATCGCAAGCCCATCTGCCTAGACACAGCACCTAGACATTTCTACTCAATGCTTTTGAGTCATTCCGAGTTTGCAAGACGCAAGCAAACATTCCCCGGGTTCTCAGGTACCCTAAGCCACACTGGGATTCTGGCGTTTCTTAGCTTGCTTCCTCCAGCCTTTGACCGGGATGAAGTGAGGAAAGAGCAGTGTTTCCTCTTTGGGATACTTCCGTGTCTCACTTCCGTTCCTTCCCCTCCAACTCTCTCCCTCAACCTCAGTTCCAGAGGGTAACTGGGCTCCTTCCCAATTCTTCTAAGTCATTTGTTTGTGGCACATATTAGATCAAAAAAGGAGGCAGTTTCTTTGGCGTTTCTCCCCAGGAGAGGTGAGGTATAATTCCCCTCCCCTTGTGTCTGAGCTGGCCTCAGTGACTCACTTGGAACCTATAGAATATGGTGACAATGATACCGTGCTTAGATTAATCACCAGAAAATGCTCTATATGCCAGGGAACACCTCAAAGACATTCACTGGGCAAACATTTAAGAACTTCTTTCCTCCATGCCCCAGATTGACCACACGATCTTACACTGACCTGGGGTCTTTACTGAGAACATCATCAAAGCTGATTCATCTTCTGTAATGTTCAAAAACCACAATCAGCTGAGTCAGCATAATCATAAACAAAGAGAGATAATCACTCTCTTTGTTTGGTACGTAAATATCCCTGCAGAGGGAAGCCTTTGTCCCAAATCATAACAATAGCTGCCAGTTATTGGATGCTTACTCTCTGCCTGTGACTTGATAAGCCCTTTGAGAGCATTACCCCATTTAATGTTCACCTTAATACTACGGGATTAGTGTAATCATTCCTATTTCCCAGATGGAGAAGTGAAGTTCAAAGGTTAAGTAACTTCTTAGCAAATAAAGAGCAAGACTGGGATTCAAACCAGTTCTGTCTGTTGATTCTTTGTGGTGGTTGTTTGTTGGTTTGTTTTATTCTTTATACAATTTTTAAAGGTTACACTCCATTTTACACTTATTACACAATATTGGTGTCTGTTGATTCTTGACACACTTGCCTGGAAGCATGCGCCCTCGCCTCTCAGCCCTTCGTCCCCAGCTGACCCAGTGTGCACGTCAACCCATCCCACCCGTCCCCCACACCTCCCTGAAAAAGAAACAGCGGGGAACTTCCCTCTCCATCCTAGTAGCTCCCGCAGGAATTTCAATGTTCCTCCATAGCCCCATTCTCCCCCCTCTTCACAGGTGACGGGGCCCTAAGAAGTAGGCTCTAGACCCCAGCTGAGCTGATCAGATCCTTGTCCTGTATCTTTGGATTTGGGGTCAAGAATTTTCACCAGGTCTCTCTCCAGCTGCTGTAGCTCTGATACATAAAACGTAGGAGCTACCAGTGGTTATGTTTGCCACTGTGTGAAGGGAGTAGAGATGAGAAACAGAGACCGGTAGAGCTCTAGCCTCTGGTCCCTGCTTTTATGATACAATGATGTGACCTCAGACGGACACACAGTAGGGCCATTAGACGGTCACCTTCATGAGAACCAGGGTCTGCCTGGTCTTGCTCACTATTGCACCTTCAGCACCCAGCAGGGTGCCTGGCACACAGCAGCACACAACGAACAGCTGTTGGATGATGAATGACATGTTCTGATGACATTCTATTCTTTCCTTCCCTCCTTTACTACATATGAAGGGTCTTGACTCAGGAAGGTTAGGGAACTCTATTATTCAAACAGTCTGGTTATTAATGATGTTTTTCATTCTTCCACCCACCCACCCATCCTCTGCTCCATCATCAACCCATGAACCAGGCGCTTCTAGGAACTGAGGATAAAAGACAGAAAGACCAGGGTCATCGAGGGCTTTCTGGTCTTGGTGAGGGGACAGGCCTCTCAGATGTAATCAGTGTTTTCCAGGCCATCCAGCATGGAGGCACGATTGGTTGGCAACAACAATAACCCACAGTATTTCTCTGGCTCTAGCCCCATCTCAGAGATTTCCCACAGATTTGCCCTGCCCTCTGAGAAGCTCCCCAGAGCTCACATTCTGGTCCTGTCATAGTTGCCCACAGCTCCATGCACCCCTTCCACAGAGGGGAAAGGCAGCTCCCAGCTCTGTGTACCATCACATGGTTTGGCTGCTCTGCCTGGCCCCACCCAGAGACAGACGCCAACCCCAGGTGGTGTCTAGACCCTCTGTCAAGGCCATCTTCAGCCATATCTTCCTTGTTGCTTTGAACCTGGCAGTCTCTCCCCAGCCTGTTCCTTGGATCCCAGGAGAACCCCGAGAACTCACACTTCTTTGCTACGAACTCTCTCCCAATCTCCCTCCTGCCCCTACCACCATCTCTCTGGTGACCCTACTGCTAAGATGATTGTTCTTGCTCTTTCTAGTCTCCTCTCTCTTCCAGGGTCGGCTTCCTTCCCCATAGATATGGATCACTCATCGTTCACTGAGGGCTAAACACATTTCATGCTTTATCTCATTTAAAACTCTCAATAACCCATGAGATTGGTGTTACTATCCCCATTTTACAGATGAAGAAACTGAGGCTCAGAGAGGTTATTTGTGCTAGGTCAAACCCAGACAAAAAAGCTTAATTTTTTCATTGCATTTCTTCTGTAAGTTCTGCAGAAACGATGACGTTTTATAGATTCCGTTGAGACAACGTCACTGTTTAGACAGTGCCCGCAGGGCTTAGAATCATTAAACCTGAATTCAGAAGGCTCATCTGGGTGGAGCATTGATCACACCCATTCATCCCTAAAGCTGGAGTGAACACAGTTCCAAATCTCATGATTCAGAAGTCACACGAGGGCCTTTAAAGCTTTAATCCATTACGAATAACATCAGTTTTTGCTGAGCAATTAAAAATATTTTTTTATGATGGGAAATTTCATACATTTACAAAAATAGAAGTGTATAAAAAACCCTATGTACCCATCACCCAGCCACAGAAATTAGCAACAAAATGTCATTCATGTTGCATCTGTATTTCTACCCACTCCCCCTCACAGCTGGGTTAATTTGAAGCAAATCCCAGTATCATAAATATTATTTTATCCATAAATACTTTGACATGAGTCTCTAAAAGATAAAGATCCTTTTGGGAAAACATTCTATAATATTATTATACTTAAAAAATTAACAGTAATTCCCTTATATAAATGTTCAGTCATGGTTCAAATACTCCCGATTGTATCACATTTAAAAAGAATAACTGCTATGTTAGAATGAGAAGCTAAAAAATGTCTACACATTGCATTCATTTGAAGAATGAATACATTCTCTTAAATCTCTTTAACCTATAGGCTCCCCCTGCCTCTTTGACTTTCATGCAATTTACACATTTTCTTATAGAAATATAAAAGTAGAGAGTCATTTGAAATGTATTAATCACTTGAGCTGGAGAACAGTGCTTCTCAAACTTGAATGTACATACAAATTCCCAGGGGTCTTAAAATACAGATTCTGGGGTAGCGCTTGAGTTGCTACAACCTCCCAGGTGATCTGTATGTTGCTGGTCTGGGGACCACTCTATGAAGAGCAAGCCTGTTGAGTTCCACATTATAAATATTGCTGATTTTGCTGATTACATTCCTGAGGTGCTTCTCTGTTTCCTGTGTTTCCTGCAAATTGATATCTAGAGGTTTGAATGAATTCCAGGTCAATTATTTTGGCAAGAATTCCTCATAGGTACTGCTGCATGCTTTCTATTGCTTCACACCAGGAGGACCATCATGTCTGGTTGTCCCACATTTAGTGATGTTAAATATTTAGGGCAGTCAGCCCGATATTTCCACTACAGAGATCCCTATTAGTAGGTTTAGCAGCTATTGACATCATCATCGTCCTGATGAACGGTTCTCAACACTGGCTACACAGTAGAATCAAGAGTCCTATTCCAGATCAATTATATCAGAATCTCTGGGGTGAAGCCCAGGCAGTGTGTGTGTGTGTGTGTGTGTGCATGCTTGCACACTCGTGTACCTGAATGTGCTTTAAGCCCCTCACATGGTTCTAACAGGTATCATGTAGGGTTGAAAAACCATTGGCCTAGATCACTTTTTTTCATTCTGGTTTCCAAATGGTGATATCCTCAATCTATCCTTTTTTCTTTATTTATTTTGCTGAGCTCTTAATGTGTGGAAACGCTGGCTTAGAAAATGAGCCAGGTAACAGGCTACAAAATAAATCAGCTCTCATTCATACCATGAAGACACTCACTCCTCCTCCTCCCAAAGCCACTCCCTCCCCTCCCCACAGCCCTCCTTGCTTTCAGGGACCCCCTCCCCAGGTACCTCAAGCTGTCCAGAGCCTATCACTCCACCAGGTCTCCCCCATCATGCCCCATCAACATCTCAAGGCTACCTTGGGGAGGTGGGCATGGGCTTCTAATTTCTACACTATTTTACCTTCTTCAAAATGAGCATGGTTTATGTTTCTAAAAAACAATTTCATTTTCCGAAGAAAAGGAAAATGTGAAAAGACCCACTTTTTCTAACTCTGCACTTTTGCTTTAAATCCCCATGAGTCATAGAAAATCCTCTTGATTGACGTCTTTGGGCTACAGAGGATGCCAGCCTTAAAATACAGAGATGACTGTAATTTGGAAAGTGAAAAACCTCAGCATCCACTAATCTCACCCCATTTCACCAGTCAAGGCTTGTCCTGGAAGGAGGATGATCTGCAAGTAGATAAAAAGATAAAAATCTGGAAAGCTAAAATCTTGCCACCTGTCACAGGAGGAAAGCTGGTCAGAATCTTATTCTTCTATCTTCCTGGCTTCATCACTCTCATCCTCTTTCTCTATTTTAAAAATATATCATTTATTTAATTAGAACACCAATTTGTGAGCATAAACTCCATTTGTGAGAAACAACACAGAACACAGGTACCTTGCAGCTGAGGAACAGCTTTGATTTTTGGCATAAGTTTTGAGTCTACAGCCTTCTGGTCAACCTTGTGCTGCTCCGTAAGCTTGTATTTCTCTCTGTGTGTGTGTGTGTGTGCAGAAGAGTTGTAGGCTCACTCTTGATTTTCAGGAATCCTTAAGCATGGCAGGGAAGCCCAAGGTTTACTACTTCAATGGAAGGGGAAGAATGGAAACCATTTGGTGGCCCTTGGCCACAGCAGGAGTAGAGGTGAGATGCTGGAGTTATTTAATTTACTTTCATGTCATGGATAGGAAGATGTGGTATATATATACAATGGAATACTACTCAGCCATAAGAAAGAATGAAATTTTGCCATTTGCAGCAATGTGGATGGACTTGGAAGGCATTATGCTTAGTGAAATAAGTCAGACAGAGAAAAACAAATACTGTATGACATCACTTATATGTAGAATCTAAAAAATACAACAAACTAGTGAGTATAACAAAAAGGAGCAGACTCATAGATGTAGAGAAAAACTAGTGGTTACCAGCGGGGAGGGGGGCAATATAGCGGTGGGAGAAAAGGAGGCACAAACTATTGGGTGTAAGATAGGCTCTAGGATGTATTGTACAACATGGGGAATATAGCCAATATTTTGTAAAAACTTTAAATGGAAAGTAACCTTTAAAATTTGTATAAAAAACTAAATGCAAATAATTTTAATAAAAATAAAAGCTCAGCATAAAAAAAATGACTTTCATCTTGGGGGTTCATTGAGTACTTACTTAGGGAGCAGTTGTGGAAAACTCTTCATATGAACCCAAAAGAAAAGCAGTTTTTACCACTTGTCCTTTAAATGTTGATTTGTGAATGAATGAGTTAGTTCTTTTAAATGAGTTAGTTCATTTAATTATTTGAGTTAGTTAACTCAAATAAAGTGGTAACTGGTTGTTGATACTGAGCTCATCCAAGGTCATGAAAACAATGATAAACAAAGGAAGGAAGGAAGAAGGGCGGAGGGAGGGGAGGAAGGAGGTAGGAAGGGAAGAAGCGACTCACTCCAACACACAATTCTTTTCATTTCATTCTTACCAGCCAAGTATTGTGTTTGTTTAACTACAGTTGTCTCAAGAATATTAAGAAATAGGTAACCGGGCACTAAATACAGTTTAGTATAGAAAATTTTTAACTTGAACTTGTCACTTCTTTTTCTGATGACGTAATTTTTTCAGAACAGTAAAAGGCCAGTTCTGAGCCACATGAAGCTCTTCTTGGGTCTTCCGACTCCTCACAGTTTTTATATTCAGCATTGATACTGTCAGAGCTGGCCAGAGTTAGGAGAAAGTTTGATAGTTAATATCTACCTCTGTGCCCGAATTTTCCTTTTGATGTGAGTCACAGCAAATTTTCAAAAGCTGAATCATCATGCTCTAGTATATACAACTTTGCCAAATGGCTGTGCTTTGTTTATCTTTGGAGCCCCAGCAGTCATACAGTAAGCCTTCAAGCATATGATAAAACTGAGGAAAACACATCATTTTTGTAAAAATGTTCCCTGGGAAAACTGTTCTGTGTGATCTGGCAAAACTCAATCTAAATCTACCAGAAAATTCCTCAGATGGTATCTACTCAGGAATTTTGAGGCATACCATGCTGTTTCATGGCCCCATCCAGACTGTGCATCCCTGGGCCTGGCGGGGCTCACAGCTGCCCTCTCTCCCCTTCCCCAGTGGCCCGTAGGGCCTAACAAGGTAACAAGAATGCCCTTGTTGCAATTTGAGACTGGGCTCTGCTCTCCGAGCTTCTGGAGCCTGGCCAAACCAGACAGTAAAAAATTAGCCTGGAGTTCCTGACATGAGAAATTTTAGGAGAAATTGAAATCATGAACGTATGCTTTTTTTTTTTTTTCAAGTCACACTTCATAAAAGTCACAAGTAATCTTTAAATTTAGGGGAAAATGCTTTTGGGGGAAGCTTTGTTTTATATTTTGGTTACCCCTATCTGTATCCTCGTTTGTTATTAACTTTAGAATATGCTTCTTCCTATAAAAAGTAGTTAAATACAAATTAGACATCTGCTAAGATGAAAATATCTGTAACGTAGTGGACTTGGAGAGAAGGGATTCCAGCCCTGTTTCTTCCACCCTTTAGCTGAGGGACTTTAAGCAAGTCACTTAACCTCTCCGGGCTTCCCAAACATCAGATGAAGACTTGGAGAAGAGCATGAAGGTGATCATGTCAGCTCTTGTGTTTTGTTTTTTTTTTTGCTGGTGAAAATATGTGAGAGAGAAAGAGAGGGATCCCCACCACCAACTCCCTGAACCAAGAAAGTTTTGGGGCATAGAATAAGAGGAGGTGGAGAGATATACTTAATATTGGGCATCATTGAGCAGACTCAGAGACTCACGGCTGAAGAGTGCAGACTCAGTGTCCTCTCGGGCTTCCCTCTGCTCCAGGTACTGCTCCCCAAACACCTCCCAAGAAAGCAGGGAGGAGGGATTTGTATCACTCATTTAACCTTCCCTTCAGTCATTCATTATCCTTTAAGAACTTCCTAACTTCTTTATGCCAAGACCTTTGCTAGGGGTGCAAAGATGCCCTCCAGGAATACTCCCTAGTTGGGGAGACATGCACACAGACAGATAACCCCAACGTAATGGAGTAAATGAAAAATAAAACGATACATGGGAATGCAGATGAGGGTCACCCGGGCCAGGCTTCTTGCAGGAGTTAAGTCTCAAAGACTTTGCCTGGAATGTAGCAAACCCTCAACACCAGTGGCTTCTTCTGGGGATAAGGTGAGGGGGTCACACTCAAGATAATCCCATCCTAACAGAGCCACAGTATACCAATAACCATAACCATGGACTATGCTCTTACTACACGCCAAGCTTTGTGCCAGCACTGAATGCACTTTATTCCATCCTCTATGTAGACAGGAAACGAGACTCGGGGGGTTAACTAACTTTTCTTAGGTCACACTGTTAGTAGGTGGCAGGACTGGTACTCACACTTATCTGTCTGATTCCACAGCCTGAGTTCAAAACACTTTGCTATGTTGGTGGATTCCTTTATATCCTTTTTAAAATACACTGACTTAAAATAGTTGTCATCCAAGTTTGATAATTCTGCAGCCTCAATCTTCCACTTCACATTACATTATAAGCATGTGTTAGTATTGTTATATTTAGTCTGGCTCACTTTTATACAATGTAGTCTGTTATATATATATATTTGACATTTTTCATGATTATATAATATTCTATTTATTGCACTCAGAATAATTTTTTTTTTTTTTTTCGGTATGCGGGCCTCTCACTGTTGTGGCCTCTCCCATTGCGGAGCACAGGCTCCGGACGTGCAGGCTCAGAGGCTCCGTGGCATGTGGGATCTTCCCAGACCGGGGCATGAACCCGTGTCCCCTGCATCGGCAGGTGGACTCTCAACCACTGCGCCACCAGGGAAGCCCCAAGATAATTTTAAATTGTGAAAATCGTGAACAACCTAAATATTCAATACCTGAGAAATGTCTACACAAATGAGGATACATCCATGAATAGAATTTTACACAACCACTTAAAGTTATGTTTTCAGAGATAACATGAAAAATGCTTATGACATAAGAAAAATGAGAACTTCTAATACAGTTATGCATCAGGATGCTCTGGAATATTTCTTTTATAAATAATGTTGCAACAGCATCTTCACAGATATGAATTTTTCCACATTTAGGATTACATCATTAGGATACAACCTTAAAAATGGGATCACTTGGTTAGAGCCTATAAACATTTTTGGGTTCCTTGAGAAATTTTGCTATCTTGCTTTCTACAAGGCTGGCATCACTTTGCAGGACCACACAATGTATGAAAATTCCATTTTATACCTCTCCTCCACCAGCAATGAGAAAGATATAAACACTTTTTCTCATATATAAAAATGTGCCTCGTTTATATTTTGTTTATTTTGCCATATTCTCTTTTCATGGATAGTACACATTTGCATTTTAGGAACTCAAGGCCAGAAGCAGTTACATTCCCACAACTAACAAGTTTCTCCAGCCTGGAAGCCAGAGGAAATCTTCACTAGATGAAGACTCCATTGAGACTGTGAAGAATATATTCAAATCTGAACGTGGCATGTTTCTTAAAAACATGGGCACTATAATAGCTGAGTATTAACAAATGAAAACGTCTAATGACCTCAGAAAATATTTCACTTTACATTTGTAGCACCACCCAGAAAGAAATCATAAGGCCATTTTAATAAAGTAATAAAAAGCATAAAGAAATAAACTACCTAACACTTATCTGTAAGTCAGACGACCCCTTTTCAGTTTCTCATAAAAAGGTAAAACACCAAGTAATCAGAATCATACAAATTAGAATTCTTCTGCATTCTACTGCAAAAGAGTAAAATCATAAGTAATCCAATGGATACCAAGGATTTCTTTAAAAACAAACAAAAAACCAACCAACCCATACATCAACCGTCACCCACTTCCACCTCCTTTTGAAAAGTCCAGGACATAGCTTCAAACTAGCTTCTTACACTTCCAATCACTAGAGTACTTTGCAGATAGGGTATACATTTCTATGATCAATTTCCCATTTAGTTTCTACCTCAGTATCAGAATCACAATCTGAGTACACGCTGTTGTCCATTCAGGTCTGGAGGTCTTTCTCCATCATCTTTGACAGTCAGCACATGCGTGGAGCATCCCAATAACCAGCCTTCCCAGCCTTGCTTGTGGAAACATCTCTTTGGCACCATTAGGACTAGTGAGTTTTTTTTTTTTTTTTTTTAAGTATATCAAAGGATTCTATCTGGATTTCCTATTTGGTTAAACTACTAGGCTTTTTTTCTTTCTTTCTACCCTTAATTGAATGGTTTCTGAAAGTTTAACAACCTCCTTGTAGGTCAGTTGGGAAAGGTAACCAAACACAACCATATCAGCTGTGCTGCCAGCAGTTGGGACTCTACCCACCATCTCATGTAAAGAAAGGTCTGAGATCTGACACCATTGCACACAGCCAACAGGACCAAAATTGCAGATTTTCAGAGCTTTAAGGAGTCTGGTCGATCACTTAGTCCAAATTCCTCCTCAAGGATGGGAAACTGAGTCCCAGAGAGGGGACATGACCTTCCAAAGGGCACACAGCAGTCAGTGGGAGAACTGGGCTGACTCAGATCTACTGGTAAGAACCTTGGACACAAAGAATCATAACCATGCCTAAAAGTGAAGCGGTAATTTCGGACAAATCGTTTTTGTTTCAGAATTATTACTGTTTCAGAGAGAGCGAGAGAGAGAGAATGAGAATATCTGCTCCTGAGGAAATCTCTGGCTTAAATAATCCTCCTTCCCAATCTCTTGCATTAATAATTGAACACTTACATGTTAAAGATGATTTGAGTATACAGAGAGGACACTAAAATGAGAGAAACAGGTTTAAAACAGAAGCTCTTTTATTTGAATACTGAATACATTCCGTTGGTACAGAGTGTGCTGAGGATGAAGTATTTTAAAGAAAGAAAAAACACTGGTAGCAATACAATTAAAATGGAAAAAAAATAATTTTAAATATAACACAAATGACAAATAGATACATTAGTATTCTTTGAAGCCCACTTAGGGCATTCCATCATCTGTAAGTTGTAGTTTAATCTAAGCTTATTTCAGACATGAGTATTTGGAACTGTCAAAAAAACCCAAAAAAAACAAAAACCAAACAAAAACCACATGACACAGCAAATCAAACAGTGTATCACGATTTATTAAATATCTTTAATGAAACCAGTACCTGACAATTAGAAAACAGTTAAACCATTTGTTTAAAAAAAAAAAAATCCCTCAAACCAGTGTCCATATTAGAGGTGACAGTGTTTCTTTTGCAGTTTCTACCATAAAATAAGACCACGGTGAACATTCCATATTGGAATTTATCTTTTCAATACAAAGAGTAGGCTCTGCCCATTACAGCAGAATGACTCAAATTTCCTTTTCAGTTCCTGCGGATTCTCAGAGCAGCAGTAAGACAAGTCTCAGGATCATCATGAGGCTATAGATTAAAATAAAAGACAGGCAAGGGGAGGGTGACTCAGGAGGTGTGAGACGGGAGGGTTGTGCGCTCACCTAACCCATGTGGTACTAAACCCTGGCTCCCAGCGTTCTGCCCTGCTTCTACTCCCTGGGGCAGGGGTGATCTCACCGTCCCTGGATCCCTGTACTTGAACTTGCAGATGTGACTGAATTAGCCACTTAAAAAGGTTCACTGAGGGCTTCCCTGGTGGCGCAGTGGTTGAGGGTCCGCCTGCCGATGCAGGGGACACGGGTTCGTGCCCCGGTCCAGGAAGATCCCACATGCCACGGAACGGCTGGGCCCGTGAGCCATGGCCGCTGAGCCTGCGCGTCCGGAGCCTGTGCTCCACAACGGGAGAGGCCACAACAGTGAGAGGCCCGCGTACCGCAAAAAAAAAAAAAAAATGTTCACTGAATGAAGGAGAAAAATCAGAACTCACTGTTCTGAAAATCTGGGATGAACCTTTGTAAGAGAAAGGTTTGGAAAGAAACACAAAACTTTCAAAAACTAGTAAAGGCAAGCAACTTGAAAAACTAATCAAGGGGTGATTTGGGGATGTCATAATTACAATCTCAGCTTCTTTGCACGCTTGGGGTCTTGTCTTCTTGACCTATAAACCCTACTTCTGACCCCTTCCACCACCAAGTATCATTATTAGAACAGGGCTATCATTAGAAAGCAGTCCTTTATAATCACACTTTCATTCCCAAATCATAAACATTATATCCAGCCACACTAGAAAATTCTATTGAAAAATAGAAAGGAGAAAATTACCCATTGCGTTACCACCTAGAGGTTACTAACAATTTGAAATATTCCTTCCTATCTCGTTTTTCTATACCCATACTTTTAAAAAATTGAGATCACGCTATATTTGCTTGTTTATTCTGTTTTCATTTCCTATTATGTCAATATTTTCTAATGCCACTAAACTGTTTTTGAAAACATGACATGTAATGCTTGCTCAATATTCCATTAAGTGGACAAAACACCTATTGAACCATTTCCTTACTGGTGAATTTTCAAGCTGTTTCTAACTTTTCAGTTCATCATGTTTTCCACTAGAAATAAACTTGCAATAAACATCAGTCTTTGTATACATCTCATTATTTCTTTGGAATAAATTCCAAAAAGTGAAAACGTACATCAAAGAAAATGAACATGTTGATAGCTGTCAACATATAAAGGCAGCTTCCAAAGAATTTAAAATGTTATGTATAAATTTTTACTTGGTAATGTGCTTAATCTCATGGATAGAATTACTGAGATTAAGAGAAACTTGAAGCTCCCCATTTATCTTTTTAAAAAATATTAAGTTTTCTCCCTTAAAATTTCAAAGTAACTGCGACAGACTTTCACTTTGTCCAACTCTCTAAGAGAGATTATCAGATTTAAATGAATACCTTTACTGTCTCAGACAGGTAAATCCTGAGAAAAAATGAGGCTGAATTTAATTCTTTATTCTGAAAAAGGTAACTGTGTACATGTGATCAGATAGCACAGCAACGCTAAGTGTATTTGATAAAAATCTTCACTCGCACATAAACGTCAACAATTGATTGAATGGATGATATTTTAAGGTTTTATAATCATGCTGATTGTAATACAAATTACTTTGACCTTTTAAGTTAAAACTGACTTTTGCCAAAAATTCAGCACCTCAAAATAACGGCAGAGGGAAGAATAGATCAAAATAAGTTTTTCTTACCTTAAACCTGCAACCAGCCCAGCTGGCATGATTTTCTTGGATCTCTTAAACCTCACCCCCATTATGGTGGCCAGGAAGAAAGCTGTAACTAAAAACCAAACCAGTGCGTGAACCAGAGTTTCAAACATGTTATCAGTGCTTGCTTGTGGAAAAAATGGATTTCATTCCAGCTTTCTAATATAACAACTATTATGTATTGGTACTGAGTTGCTATTTTCTTGAAAAGATAAAGTGCTCTATTAAAACACTTTACAAAATAGCTTATCAAAATGGTTTCTGAGGAAACAAGCATGTTAAAATCCATTCCTGAGATATCTTCAAAAGAAAAAGTCTTTTTCCAACTTAATTTCTATTTATAGAACACTCCTGGGAAGGTCAGGACTGTGTCTTATTCAAGTTTCCTTAGGAACACTGGGCAGTATACCTGGACCCACAAGAGATAGCCAATAAATGTTTAGTTAGCTGAATGGAAGGAAAAGAATCAGTTTCTAAAGTAAATCTTTAAAGTAAGACCTGATTAATAAAATAATCCTAAGAAAAGGCTGACTGTTTTTATTTTATAGCATTCCATTTTGGAAATTTGATGCCTCAAGAGTAAATAAAAACAGCCTAATAATATTAAATTCAGAAGCATCATACCAGCCTTTTAGAAGCTAAACCAATATGATGAGAGAAGCAGTTTTATGTAAGAGATTAGGGCACTGATGTCACAATTTAAGAACTTTCAAGGAAAAATCACTTGCTGATATAAAAAACATGACTGACAATAAACATACATTAACTATTTAAGTGCATATGAATAAAAAGCCCTATATATATACATACATGTATATGTGTGTGTGTATACATATATATATATTTTTTTGGCTAATATATTTTTATCTTCTGACCTAATTTCATTATTAAAAATACCCCTTACTCCTATTTAAAATAAGGGGAAAAAAATCCCACTTAATCTCTTCTTCTCCCTCAAACAAAGAACTGGTACAATTTGTCTTCCTTTGTATTTTCTTCCACACCCACCAGGGCACTTTGAATAATCATCAAATTAAAGAGAGACCATTTCCTTGGTGTAGTTTTCCAAACCTTCCCTGTATTTGTCTTTCAACCCAGAAAGAAGAAAGCCCAGCATCCTGGGGCTTTAAACACACACAAGTTTTTTCCATTTTCCCTGTGGACATTCTCCTACTATAAGCCCAACAAGGGAAGAAGCTAAAAGAGTCAGCCTAGCTTTTCTAAATCTTAAGGCAAAGTGGGATCTAAAAGCTGTTTGTGAATTAAATAAAATAATGCAAGGCCGTCTCTTTTTAGATATTTTCACAGTAACACAAACTATGCTAATATGCATTTAGGAGCATTAGCAGAAAACCCAGACATAATTCCTTGCTTTTTCTAATTTTATTTTATTTTTCTAGTAACAAGTTTCATAGAAATATTCTTCTGAGTTGGAAGGCCTGGCAGCAACATCATTATTTTTGATCAGGTTTGTGTAGAAAGGAACAAGAACAGTGTTCTGTCTCCACACAGGCATATGCCCACCTGCCATGTGACCAGTATCTTTTAGTACACCGAGGCTAGGTATCAAAAAATTATCCCCAAGCTTTGATTCTCCGTAACTGGGAAAAACGCCTTACTCACACAGGGACAGTTTTACATCTCGCTTGTCATTGGAGACACGGTAAGCTCCACAGCCAGCCAAAAATCCAACAAGGAGACCAGCAATCAAAGACAGAACACCACCTGGTGAAAAAAAGTACGGGCTCAGAGAGAGAATTCCCAAATGAAAGGTATGCCTTCATCACTTCACATGTGGAAAAATGCATTTCTTCTTGGGCACTGTAACTAGACAAAGCCAAATTAGGTATCGGCTATCCATGGACAGTTTCTAAGACATGACTGTTTCATGCTGAACCCCAAATGCGAGGCAGAGGAACCCCAGGTACATAGCAATGGGAGGGGTAGGTATGGTGATAAAGCCTGCCTTGTAGTATCGCTTCTGACAGCGACTGCATGGCCTTGGACAATTACCTGACTTGTTTACGCCCCTCTTTTATTCCCCCTATTCTCCTTGCGTCCATTTTTTTACTGAGGTTGTGATGATAAAAATAAGATGAAATGATATTTTCAGCTCATGGAGGTAGAGAGGGGGGCCTATTCAAACCAAGCGATGGTTCTGTCCTGAATAATTAACAAACCTTCCAGCCTCAACACATCAGGACTCAGGGATGGACTGTGACTACACTGAGTAACAGGAAGAACCTGGTCACTGACGCAGCCAGCCAGCTGCCAATCCATCCCCTCCCCCACCCAGCGCCCGCCCTGCTCAGCGCTGCCTGGGGCACTGTAATAGACATGGAGCACTGCAGGGTGCACGTGCCAGTGACACTGTCACCAACACACACAGTCCCCACTTCAGGGCACTCAATCTATTTAGAATCTTATCGGATTGGAATCCCTAGGGTCAAGGCATCTCTGTTTTTTGTTTTGTTTTTTTAGATTTAAATTTATTTATTTTTTAATTTTTTTATTGAAGTATAGTTGATTTACAGGGTTGTGTTAGTTTCTGGTGTACAGCAAAGTGATTCAGTTGTAAGGTATCTCTGTTTTTTAAACAGCTCAGGAAAGTCAGATTGCAGCAGGGTTAAGAACCACCCTTAAATTCAGATTGCAGCACCTCCCACACCAAAACACACAACCCATCCAGAACAAGAAGTCACATGCACTAGGTTGTAGTCTAATTCTACAGGCAACAAGTGAAGGAAGATGCCTGATAACGGAAGTAATCCTCTCCTCCCACACCCTCCAGCAGCCCCAACACACGCACACACACACACACGCGTGTACACACACACACGCGCGCGCACACACACACACTCACACACTCTCTCTCTCTCCCTTTTTCCTACCATTCAAAAAACCACTAACGAAGGAAGTAACCCTGATAACCATATAGACCTGAAACTCAAGTCCCCCAAGGTCATCAATATAACATTCTTTGAAATATAACTTCATTTAATGAATTTCTTAAAAATATAAGAAGCAAATATGAGATACCATGACTGCAAACGCTTTTACCTTAAAACAAAGCAAAATAGAAAACTTGATCTTTCATTTTTCTCCATGAAAATCCTTCAATTTATCAACTGGGTGTTTTTTTCCATCTTTGGACAGAGATGAAGAAACCACTTCAGATATGATATCTAAGTAATTTTCCTTTGCAACACACAGTATCAACATAATTCAGTTTTTTGACACTATGAGTATATAAACAAACCAAAAACTTCATTTGATAATGAGTGAGTAGCCCTGAAGAGGGTAAGTCAATTAATTATGCAATTGATATTAACAGGTAAAGGGAGACCCAGATGCCCAGGCTCTGGAATGACAGGCTCTGTCCATCCAGCCCCATGGAACCCCCATCCTTCCGAGAATCCTATCCACCACGTGCTGGTCCTCATTAGCTTCTTGTCCTATTTACAGACCCTCAGACAATCCTAGCACAACCACTAACCTCCCACCAGGTCGCTTATTAGCTTCTTGTCCTGCTTACAGACCCTCAGGTGATCCTAGCAGAACGACCAACCTCTCTTTGATGAAAAATCTGGTTTGGGCTCACCTCTCCGCTTATATCCCAAAATGCTTCCGAATGTCACCAGGGCTGCATAACCAAAACCAATCAGGTCCATTGGCAAGGTTCAAGTCTAAAGCAAGGCGAAGAGACATATTTTACAAGATAAAAGACTCTGGGGGAGCAAATATGTATAAAAATGATATGCATTCCACAGAGTTACAGAAATGAATTTCTCTAACCTACTAAGAAAAGGGCAGCTAGATCTTCACTTCTCCCAACACTCAGCTGCTGTCCCGCCACCCTCATCACTCTCAAGGACGCTCAGGGTGACATCTGAGGCTGATTCTCCTTCCTTATCTTCAAGACTTGCTGTTCCCTCAGCTGTGTCCTCCCTTCCACTTCCCCAGGAGGACTTCTGCTCCGGTTAGCCGGGTCTCGTCACAGGGCCGTGATGTTGCCATCTCCGCTTTGCACTCCCGTGCCTGGAATGTTCCCCCGCTCCCCCACCTCCATCCCCAGCTGCCCTCTATGCCCCATCTCCCTCTGAACCTGCTCCCCTTGTCAGCCGCCCCCCAAGCTCCTTAACCACTCCTACCTGCACCGTCCACCTGGTCTGGAGCATCTGCTCTTCTTCCTCGAAATTCCCTGATCTCAGCAACTCCACCTTATAATTCTTTCTTTTGTATTTGTACAGATATTTGTCCCCCCTCCTCCTCACATCGAAAAACAGGAAAGGGGTAATGTGGACGTTTGCTTGTTGACTGAAACAAAGATTTCCTTTCTGTTTTTTTTTTTTTTTTTGGCTGAGCCATGTGGCACGCAGGACCTTAGTTCCATGACCAGGGATCAAACCCATGCCCCCTGCACTGGGAGCGCAGATGGAGTCTAAACCACTGGACCGCCAGGGAGTCCCCAAAGATTCCCTTTCAACACGTGCTTTGCACTAGCTTGGTTATGAGACAGCTCTCCTGTGGTGGCAGAGATGCCCACGCTTGGTCCATGGTAAACCATTAAAGGGTACAATGCAGCCCTGGCACAAAGTTAACTGAGTGACCATGACATTCTGTGGGCATCACAGCAGCAGCTGAAACATCCAGGGGTGGGAAGTTCTAAGAAGCTCCACTGAAATCCTGCCTGGGATTCTCTAAGATGTAGGAGGAAGTGTGCTAGCTACAGGCTGGAGACACGGGTTCTGGTCACTAGCGGCTGCTGGGCCCTGGACCACCCCCCATCCCTAAGAACAACTCCCCCAAAGTGAGGGAAATAGACAAGATAAGCTCTAAGGTTCTTGCAGCTTTTTAAATTCTCAGATTCCTGGTGGTGATGGCACATCTTAAGTTTTTTACGTCTCTATTTCCTCCCTGGAGAAAGTAGTTCTTTGTATCCACGAGGAATGGTATCTGAGAATTCTTTGTATTTTCACAATTTTCTCACTGCTGCCATTCAGGTTAACCTGGTCTTTAATTCTCTGTAGCAACTGGTAACAAACTGACCCAGAAGAATGGAAAAGGGGTCTTGAGTTGATCTCAGAGAGTAAGCTAGCACTTAACTGTGAGGAAAGGTCTGGGGAGGGAGCCCAAGGCACAGGAGGAGGTGATGGCACTGAAAAGGAGGCAACGATGGAAAATCCTCAATGTCTGCGGGACAAAGAATTAAAACAGGATAGTTGTCGATGCCCAAGAAGTTGTCCAGTGGGACTGAACATATAGGAAGGAAGGACCTGTGTTCAAAAACCATTTGTTGACTGAATGATGGATAAACAAATAATGAGGATGATGTTTCTGAGCAATTACCATGTGCCAGGCACCACTCTAAGGCCTTATATGTAACAATCCATTTAATTATCACCACAACCCTAGGAGGTAAGTACTATCCCCATTATTATCCCCATTTTCCAGACGAGGTGACTGAAGCACAGAGAAGGCAAACAGCAGCCCCGAGGTCACACAGCAGAACCAAGATTTCAGACTCAGAGAAGTCTCATTCCTAACCAGTAGTACCTCTGAAAACTGAGTTAGCTGCTGAAAGAATGAATGTGAAAGTGAGCCTGAGGTTCCTCAGAGTTTTGAATTCTGGATTAAGTAATTCTGCTTAGCCTCGTAGCTTAGCCCACGCTGCACCGTCTTCCACCTGGTGACCTACCATCTTCAGCCCTACGAGAGCCTCACGTCCAGTCCTACTTCCTGTCTTTCTCAAAGAGCTCATCACATTCCACAATGCATGCTTGGCTTCACCAGCATGTGATGTTAGGCAAGTTCCTTAATCTCTGTACCTCAGTTTCTCCATCTGTAAAATAGGGATAATAAAAATATCCACCACACAGAGCTGTTGTGGTGATGAAATGAGTTAATGCTATAAGGCACTCAGAACCGTGCCTGGCACACAATGAACACCCAACAAATACCAGCTGCTCAAATAATGATTCCTCTATTTCGCACTTATATACACTTTTAAGCTTGACGTAAACAAGGGCAATACTATTTCAGAACAGCAAGAAATCAACTGAGGTAGGGTGGATTTATGATGCTGGCATTCATAGACTCAAACCATAATAGTACAACCTGCACCTATACCAAATTCCATCAACGACTTTTTCTTGAGTGTCTTTTGTGTGCAGGCAGCAGGAAGGGATGGAAAGCCCCACTGACGGGCACGGCCCTGGTATGCCAGGACTTCCGGTGCAGCACCATGGAGGCGGCAGCTGCGTGAGGGAGCCCTCAGGAGGAGAGGCACAGGCAGCGCAACCAGGAGCTGCACCTACTGAGGCCTGGAGCCTAAAGGAAAATTCCTCCAGGAAGCAGGGACCCAGCTGAGGTCACGGGGAGGGCAGG